>NC_090981.1:36797482-38089149 GCF_040807025.1 Struthio camelus | reverse complement strand
ATGTTCCTAAAGTAAAAATTTATTTTCAACATCTACATTATGTATTTTGTTATGTAAAACTCTTCATTAAGTAATAAAAATTAAAGAAACCGTTGCCCCACCAGGTGATTAGAATAAATTGTTTTGCCATGCATGAGTCCAGGCATTGAAGTCAAGACAGAAGTATGATCAGTTCAGAAGTTGATATTTTTAGTGTTCAAACCTAAGATGTAATCCCACTTATTCTGGAACAAAATTATATTGTCACCTAAACATAACAAAAATTGCCCTAGGGAACAGAGACATTACTGTCATAGGGTCTTTTGATGATGCCAAGTGTATTCCTTGGTACTATCTAATCAAAACCACTTGCAAAGGATTGCAAATACATGCATTCAAATACTTCAGTGTTAAAGTATACATTTTAAAAGATGAGACAGGAATTATTTCTCAGATTGCAGTTTCTTAAACCTAATGACCCTGGTCCTCCAAAATATGTAGATACTTAAGTCTCTGGTTTTGTTTTCAACTAAGTCAACGTTTCAAGTATAGAAAAAGTCTTTACTGGGCTGTGAAAGGCAGCATGGTCATCATGTTAGTGTTAACAAATCATTTTACTTAGGGTCATAAATGGTTAATTGACATATATTTTGCTCTTCAGTTTCTGTCCCAGGGACTTTGTGCATATTAGATTGCTAGGCACAGAAAAAAGCTTCCCAAATATTTTATGAAGCTGAAGACAGAAACACAGGAGAAACAAGTGATGAATGTTCTTCTGAGTTTTAAGTGATTTATAAATTGTTTTACAACTGCACAGCGCTAGAGGAGGAAACATGATAAGAACACAAACTAGAACAGGCTAAACAAAAATAACAGTAAGGAAAATCGCAACAGCAAAGCAGAAAGTAAGTTTTCAGTTCTTCATTTTGAGACTCCCAAACAACTGGGTGATGACCAAGATGGATACTCACAACTAAGGGTAGATTTATTGAGCTTTAATACAGAACAGTTAAAAAGTTAAGGCCTGTCTAGGAAATACAAAATATACACCGAGACACCTATACAAAAATCTCTAACTTAGTTCCAGGACTTTCCATCAAGGTTACATTTAGCTACATTACAACTCAAAGAATCAAGATCCATAGAGAGTTGAAACTACAGCATGCAGTCTGTGCCAGTTGGTTATTACTACTAATATTTTCAAACCCTGCTTTTAATCCCAAGTTATGAAAGTACAGCTCAACCATCCACTTACAATTGAATATTGTGATAGATGGTTTAATATCATTGTTAGGAGCTTTGATAGCATAGATGACAGAGGTCATATAATAAGGTTTCTAGGCACTGAGCATGTAGATGCGTTAGCAAATCCTAAAAGAAACAATGAACCTTGAATGTAAAAATGCCCTGAGTATCTTGAGTATACAGAGAAACACTTCCACTCTTAGTACTGGCTTTGAACTGGGCCCAGATACCCAATTTCAGGCTCTTTCAAACTGCATGTGACCAGAAGTTCTGAAAAATAAAGTGATTTATGTAAGCACCTTCAAATATTCTAGGCATTATTTTTTCTAATTTTATTCTTCACAGTGTAGAAATTTATGCCATTCCAAATGTTCCTGGCAAGCATAAGAGTACAGAATTACAGCTTCTTGCTGAATGCCTCTGCGCCATGGGTTTCACTTAGAATTCTGAGAGTGTTTGTGAACTTTGAAAAATTTACTCATGTACATTTATTTCCACCATTAAAAGCCTTTCTGAATTGATACTTAGCTCCCACAATACGTATTTTCAAAGATCAGAGTGTGAAAAGAGCATAATCATATTTTTTGATTGCATTACATAACTTCAATTTCAGACCTTCTGGCTTTCCTCATTCCTGAACCATGGAAATTTCCAGGCAAAATGACTTCTTCCATGACCCCCTTGTAGAAATGGAAAGCAATGCTTTAGCTGTTTCATACTAAAATAAAGACCTGAGGATTCATTTGTTACTTCACCCTCAGAAATCCTTTAGTTTTAAACTTAGTTATATGAAGCAGATCTCAGAGTAGACAAACCGAAACAGTATTAATATTTTGAACTTGCACTCAGAAGAAAGAATCACAGAATGGCAGGGGCTGGAAGGCACCTCTGCAGATCCTCTGGTCCAACCCCCTGCTTAAGCAGGGTCAGCCAGAGCAGGCTGCCCAGGACCATGTCAGGTATTAAGTATTTCCAAGGATGGAGCCTGCATAACCTCTCTGGGTAACCTGTTTCAGTGTTCAAGGACCCTCGCAGTAAAAAAAGCTTTTTCTTATGTTTAAAAGTTTGTTTACTGTATTTCAATTTGTGCCTCTTGCCCTGCCCCTGGGCACCACTGAGAATAGTCTGGCTCCGTCCTCCTTACACCCTTCCTTCAGGTATTGGTACATACTCACAAGATCCCCCCAGGGCCTTCTCTTCTCAAGGCTAATCAAAAGCCAGTTTTGAAAATTCAGTTCCATCTTTTTAAACTCAAATATTTTGAAAAATCAGAGTCTTGGTAATTAATGCACCTAGGTTTTCAGTGAAAGGACAGAAGATAAATATCAAATGAATTGAAAACTAACAAATATTTTTGTTAAGTATTAATAACCTTTTTTCCCCCTAATATGGGTGGCAGGTCAGGAATATAGAGCATATATTAGTCATACCTATCATTTTCATTTTGAAATGGTATTCCTAACTTAGCCTTTGCTTGTTTTTTTTCGGTTGGTTTGTTTGTTTGTTTCACAAAAATACTATCATCTATATCCACAAAATCATATTTAATATTAGTATACTCTTTGTAACTGTGCCATGCATTGACATTACCGTAAAGATTGCAAGCTTTTATGCAATCAGAGCAGAAACCTTGCAAGATCTCCACTTCCCTCACTCATGCCTCATGGAAGAATTGAGAAGAAACGTAGTTCTTGTCTGCATACCCTACAGGAGGAACAAGCCAGGAATACCAAGAAGATGACTTGAAAAGATCAGTGTCCTCTACATATTTTTTACATACTTGGATGAGTTCAGGGAGAGACTAGATTATGTTAGCAGTATATCTATTCCTATCCAGTATATCTGTTGTCACCCTGCAACTACTATTGAGAAATGAACAGTATCTTCGGAAGAAAAGGGCTTTGTGAAGGAAAGTAGTTTCTTGCAAAGAAGCAAAAATCTTTAGTGCGGTTCTGGTCAAGAAGGGAAATGTTAGTTCTTGTCTTCTGAGATAAGAGCTTAAGAAAGGGAAAAGAAACCTGTCATCCTACCAGCTGTCTGCTTTACTGCTGGTCTTTCTGTAATGATCAGTCAAAGCTGCTCATTATCACCACAGAAACCTCTATTTTACTAACATAGGGCTTTCCTAACACAGGTGACTTCTACTGGGGTTAAATGCAAAGATTTTTCTCATCCGAGATAGACTTACTAGCAGTGAGTAAAGACAGGCAAAGGCATAGCCTGCACTTGCAGAACTAAGGCTGAAAGAATTGTTTCAAAATTTTCCAGCAGGGGAGATGAATGTGGGATTTTGATCTTTCTTAGATTCTGTTCCAAATTAGTAGTTCAATCATCCAACCAGTGAAGATAGGAGCTTTCATGTTGACTAAAAAACCCTGCATAATCATACTTTTTTTTTCCCCAATTAGAAAGGTGAAAATAGTGGACTCTAACACAAATGAATTGAGCTTTTTGTATATTATAGGAGCCCACTATGGCAAGAAACATCCATTAGAGTAAGATTTGAGCAATGTTCAGGTTGCAGGAGCCTGAAAAATGGAACTAAATATAGCAGAGCTGTACGGAAAAGCACTGCTGATAAAAGTCCAAGCTTCATAAGCCTCCAGATTGTGTCTGGGAATGTTTAACCAGCTGAAGTCAGCCAACCTGAGAACTATATCAAGTAATCTATTAGGAAAGTAGAAGTTTAGAACTTAGGGTGATGTCTGCCTTTACGTGAATGTCAGAGACAACATTTTAAAGTTGATTTGGCACCAAACTGTAACTCAATGTACTGCAACAGCAATAAAACAGAAGGTGGGGGGGGGGGGGTAGTGGGGGCAAGCTCTGCCCACATACCCTGTAGTGCTTGCCTTCAGCATTAGCCTCTGTACCAGTTTCCGTGCGGGGAATTGCCACAGGAACGTTAAAGACAATGAGCTAGAAAGTCCTCTAGATACACACTCAGAAATGTACATAGTAAAAGTTTAGTTGCATAAAACAAGATTAAGATGTTTCAAACTTTATAGCATATCCATAAAGGCCAACATGAACGAAGCTCTAGGACCACATTCTTATATAGCAGAAAATAAAGATATATCTCTGCAATTCTCCCAAGGAGGAGGACCCTCCGGCCAGCAGTTTTTCCTCTTCCCTCATGAAAGCTCCACTACCGGCTTTATGCTAAGCAGGACAGCTAGCCAGAAGCAACCTGCACAATTCAGAGCAGCCCTTCATAAATAACGAGAAGTACTAAGGAGTGAGAATCTCTTTCAGACCCGGCAATACTTTTCAAGAAAATAACACATTTTGAAAAATTTGTAAAATACAACATACAACCTAACTAGTGTGCCTGTACACATGAAACATACAGCATACCTTCTGCCATTGTAACTGTGCCAGAGCTGATAGGGTCTTATATAGTAAAGAATGGCCTGAAATGTATTCAAAAAGAGACAAATTCACATAACCCCCTACTAAGAGAATTGTAAGGTAATAGGTGGTGGGATAAACAAACAAGTCAAAAAAATTAGAAGCATTATCTGACTGGTTGTTAGCGGCAAGCTAATCATATCCCCTAAATATGTATCAAGTTTGCATGTTCCACCTGCAAAAGTAATTACTGGTAGTGGCCGCATTCTTCTGGTTTGAAACCCTACTGGGCACAGTAACTCATTTAGGAAAGCTCCTAGATGTCTTGGCTGTCTTCTTGCTAATTTCTTAAGTAGAGTCTTTAAACACAGTTTCAGAGCAATGCAAACAGTAGTATATCAAAGGGTTGAAGACTGTACTGCACATAAAACAAAGCTTGGAACTGACAGAGAGAAAAAATGAAAACAACGACTCTCGGAGGCAAATAATCTCAACTCACACTGTTTTCCACCCCTGTAGTTCTCATTTGGGAAGAAGCCAAACAAGCTAATCCAGCAGATGTCTGTGCCACTGATTTAAAAATCAAAGGTAGGGCACTTCCAATATCCATCTAATTCAGACAGGGAAGGCTTCAACTGATAGGCACAAAACAGCACTGAACAAGTACCTGCTCTCCAAGCAGGAAGGTCAGTATTTACCGCACCTACCTAAGAACTAACTCATATGATTTCATAAACAGTGATTACCACCTGAAGCAAAATATCCCAGTAGCAGGAAAAAATTACATGTTTAAATACTTCTTGTTATACAAACACAACTGAAATAGAGAATATTAATGCTGCCTAACTGGTACATTACCTTTGGGTAAGATAGCCTTCAAAGATAACTTACAATATAGTGGAATTCATGGTTTAGAGCTGCAAGATACAGCTCTGTTACACAAGGCTAACTGTGGTTATGCAAAAATGTACACATTTTCATAAAGGGCAATAGTTTAAATTAGACTGACCCGTCATAGCTTGGCAAATCCTTTCTCTGGTGGCTGAATCTAAGCTTTCTATTAAAATAGCATGAATGCTTAAGCACTCTGCTTGTGAACAAAGCCTTTGAGATGTGAATTAGATAAAGCCATTCCTTCAGCATGCTCTTGTGACTTCTGCAGCTTGAAATCACAGCTCTAAGGAAAACATTCTTGTTCATTTTTGAGCGTTAAGATGTGAAGCTAAGGATAACAATTTAAATTAGAACATTATAAACTATTTCTTTATTGATCAGACTACACAAGAAAGAAGATAAATAATTGTGCCAGAGGAGCACATTTCATTTTCATGTTACAGTTAGGAAGGGCCAAAACAGGCATTCTGTTTGGAGAGGAAAACTGTCATTTTCTTTGCACTATTTTTTCTCTGCTATGCACACTAGAAGTCTTGCATTTTATTTTGCTTGTTTGATTTGTATTTTATTTATTTTTCTTCATTCTATTTTTAAGTTGTTCTTTTGTTGTTGCTTTTCTTTGAAGCAAGTAATAAAAGATTTCCTTGCAGATAAAAGGGTTTGTACACAACTGGCTATGATCAGTTACATTAAATTACACAAAATCCAGCTCTTAATTGCACCTCACACTCCATTGACACTCTACATCTGATTATTTGATAGTAAAGTACACAAAAGAGCCTAGGTTCGACTTGTATTTTACATCTTCGATATTATAGGTAATAATTACTATTATAACAATCAAACTCTATATTCACAGTGTGGAGCCTTTTAATATCTTCCTTTCAGGGAACTTTACTCTTACTTTACAGTTAGTAGAACTGACTGTACAGGTGATTAATGACAGCTCACCTGTGCCATATATGAGGAGACTTTTCCTCCTTATATTATATTTAAAGAGGCCTTAAAAGGGTCTCGTCATAGACTGAACATTCAGTCATTTAACTAAAGCGTTCAACAGTAAAATGAATGGTCCTTGATAGTCCTTTATACATTGTCAGGAGTTTTATAGCCCGTTTTTTCTCCTCTCAGTTTAGCAAGCAAGAATGCTTTCTTGAACTTCCATGGTTTTCTGACAAGTAAAGTGCAAAGCGTTGGTGGTGCCTCCTAATACTGAGAGCCTTCCTCCATGAGGAGGTTAAATCTGCACCTCCCGCCTTGCTGGAGTGAATACATTGTCCTCCAGAATTAACTATCCCTGTCCACTGCCTGTAGAGAGTGTTATATGACTCATGTAGCAGTGGTTCCCACATTTTCCAGAGATAAAGTTATGGAAGATGATTGACATGATGTGTTTCCAAGGCTATGATGGCCAATTAGCAGGGATTTGATTATTTAAATTTTGATTTTAGGTGTGTCTTCCCACTTCAGTAATACTGTAGCTCTAACTCCTATTGATCTAAACCTATATACTCTCCAAATTATATAAACACATCTCCACTATGTTTTTGTCCTAAATAATGTCCACAGTTGAAAATATAATTTCATAACAAGTTTATTAAATTAAGTGGCAGTTACTGGCCAGCCTAGGAGAAGAAACAATCTCTGGGAGTTCTTTATGCAATACCAACTTACTGTTGCCTAGCAAGTATATTTACTTTGATTTTCATTTTCTCCACAGAAAAGCTTGTACAGTTTTCTGTGGATATATATTCTTTCTTCTTCTTCCTTGTTACATCAAGGAAGTTTGGTTGGATACTAATTAATGCTATCTGGGAACTGTAAAATTTTGAAAGTGCATTTCATACTAAAGAAAGAGGCTGATTATGTGTTTGATTTTGGACAGCCTCATTTGTTAAAAATCACTGAGTTTTCTGGATAGTAATGAGAAGTTCTGGCACTGTATATGGAATTGAGGAAAAAAATCTATGACTCAATGAAACATTCGAATTAGCTTATTACTTTTGGACAAAATAAGAGAATATAATTAAAAGACAAAGACCCTTAAGGAATAAGAAAGAAGAAAAAGACTACTTAACCTTTAAAAGATGTTTCTGCCTCTGATTCTGAGCAACAAAATGTTCCTACCTTCCTATATATTCACAAGGCCTCAGGCAGTTCCAGTACAGACTTTTCTGTACAATATTCTTTCCTACATATCAGTAATTGAGGGTTGCTGCAGTGTACAAAGTCCTAGTAATTTAACATTGTCTGTAAATGTCAACAGAGGGTTACTCGGTTTCTGCAGGTCACAAGGTCTTTTATGCATCATCTAAACTAAACCAGTGCAGATAACATAAGAAACTAAGAGGGAAAACAATAGGAAGCCTCCTGGTTGTTCTAAAATTGAGGAAAGTTTTTTTGACATGTATTTGCATACCAAATTGTGTTGCTAAATAAATGTGCAAATACATAAATAAATATAAAATTAACTATTATTTCCTGTAATGGCATTAGCAACACAAGGAGGAAGAGTTTGAAATTGTAGGCACTGATCTAACTACATCATTTAGCTGTTGTTTAAGCTCTATGACTACCAAGCAGAATAATTAAGTGACCCAAAAATTTCTCTTCAACTCTTGAATAGACAAGTATCCAAGCTTTCAGAAACAAAGAAAAACATGAAAAGTGAGTTATGTGAATTGAGAACATAAAAGCATAAAAATAAAAATATATTATCAGACACATTAGAAATACAATAGAGACAGCTGGTGTTGACAGATATAGTGTCTGCAACTGCATGCTTTAATAAATAGACATCTGTCTAGAAAACACATATAACTAGCTCTGTAGCGTTATTTTCCTGTTTAAAGATTCAGTAGGTTTGTCCTTGAGGCTGAAGACGGGAATACATGAACAATGGACCTTTCCACATAGGGTTCAGCTGAGAGATAGAGAAGCCAGCCAACACTATGCAGTTCCTCAGGATATAGCCTGGTGCTGTGTTATACCCTCAGTAATTCTCCCATTGCTTACTTATCCAGGCAGATTTAACTGCAGAAATTATTCACTGAAGGTATGGTGGCTGTTTAAGCATATTCCTTAAAAAAATTTTAGCCATGTTTGTGTGCTGTCAGTATGTTAAGCAGATGTTAATATTACCTTTGAGGATCAGCCTCTTTGAAGTAGGTGACTTTGCTTTTGAAGCTTGACTTAGGTAGGCATACATGTAGCTTAAGTTTGAAAAAGTTTGCCTTCATATACCATTCAAACAGGCTGAGTTCTGTCTGCCTCTTGTTTAAACATTGACAAGAGCTTAAAAATAGACTCTTTGATACTCTGAGGGAAAGAGGAAGATAGGTATGTGTGAATCAACTTTGCTGGATCAAAGGTCTGGAAGGATTTGTTAGAGGAAGAGAGTGCAGTGAACACAGTGCTGTTTGTCTGAGCTCAGACTGATTAACAACACTTGGCTTACTTTTCACTTTTTCCCCAGAAAAAAGTGACACTTCGATTTAAAGTTAAATGAAAAAGGGTACTTGTGCTCATGCAGGCAGGGCGGGACAACTTACGAGTGTTCTTATCATTTTTTCCCTCGATATGCTGCATCATTCTTTGGTTACCTCTTCAACCTGCATTTTTACTTCAGTGGTTTAACTATTTTCATTACTGACACATGCAAACGTGCATTTGTCACTAACAGATTTCTGACAAATATTTTCAATAAATATTATTTTCTGTGGTATGGTGGAACATGTCTACTTTCATGAACCTTTGCTTGTGGATATTTCATCTTAGCAGGCGTTTTTAAGAACTTGGACTGGCAGCAAACCATTCAAGCTATTAAAGGCTTGATGATAGGCAAACCTCAGTAATGAGGCTTACACCCATTTTCAGAGTAGGCTTATGATACGTACGGATCTAGGTCCGTCACCCAGTCGTGGTCTGTGGAACCTAGGTGAGCATGATCAGCAGTTCTAGGGATGTGATAAGGCCATGAAATGGTTGATCAATGGAAAAAGAAACAAGGAATGCAGTAAACCACAGTGTTCCTGCCTTCCCTGAACCGTCCTTCACCCATCAGTAAATCTGTGATTTTCAGTTTGCTCTTCTTTCACTTCCTATATGTATCCAATGGTACTAATGTTTATGTCATTACATTATTTAAATGTTTAAACAGTGATGCACACATTTGTTCTAGTAACAAACCCCTTCAAGTGGGCAAGAGAACATACAGTCTGAGCCAAGCATTTTTTGGTTTCTCTCTCTTAGAGACTGTGAAAGCAAATGGAAATAAAAGCAAAGATGTATTTAGTGTGAGATGAAACCCTTTTTCTAAATTTCACTGCTTTGTTTTCTGGATAGAAAGATATCCTCTACAGGTTAAGTCAGTATTGAATGGTATAGCAGTTATTGCTATGATCGCTAACTTAATTCATGTGTGAACCTTATTATCTACTTCTGCTCTTTAGAATGCTGTTGGTTGTTTTCCACAGTGACAGATTTCCTGACCTCCAGATTGTAAAACCTAAAACATTAGGTTTTAATACCGTAGCAACATGAGACTAAAGAGAAAATGATGATTTTTGAAGTCAGCTACAACACATCTAAAAGATGAATTGTATTTGTATCCTATTTATATGCTAGGATTTTTACACAGAACAAATATTGTTGCTCATTGGGATCTCCTTCAACTCTGTTCACCACATAAGCCTGAATTGTTGCAGTTACCATATGCAGTAAAATAACTGGGGAAACACTTGCTTGTAAAATTAAACTGCAAAACTGTTTACAAAGATGCTATAGTAAAGCCCTAGCCTTCTATCCACATGTGCACAGACTGCATCTGTCACGCCTCCTTCAAACTTATAGTGCCTACGGAGAACACTCCCTCCTAAAAAGCAGGAGACACTTTTTAAAATCTTATTATTTCTTTAAGCTGCTATTACAAACGCTTTTGGAGCCGAGATTTGACATCTGTGGCAAAAGCAGGAGTCTTGTACAGATCAAAGTCAAATACTATTTCCTTAAATAGGAGTTCAATAGTTCCATAACCAAATCTGCTGCATTAAGTTATTTGATATATGTCATTCAAAATACAGGTCAGCAGTTCAGATGTAGAACTCAGTTTTTCCTCAAAAGTCTGAATACATTGTTTCACTGGTTTTATTGGGATCAAGTAGTTGGCCTAGCCAATTGTTAAATAGAATTAAACATAACAAAATAAATCTGGAAACAATCTTCTGAATGGCCTAGTATTTTCCTGCATTTAAATATCTTTCTCTCTTGGTTTTGTCTCAGATTTTTGCTGTAAGAATGTATTAAAACAACTAAAATTATATTGTCATTCCACAGTGGAAACTTACATCCTTGCTCTAGCAACTCTCCTTCAAGAGTATTTTCATTGAAGACACCAGGTTCCTAAGTGGTTAAGTAATGCATAGTTTTGAAGGACATAAAAGATAATCCTCTAGTTTGACCTGTAACATGGCCACAGAACTATAATCAGTAATTTCTGGAACAAACTCATACTTAGTTTCCATTTGGATACTTACCCTCTAGCGCATATTTATGCAGTCGGTTGCAGGCAGACCTTGCAAGTCCTCCATACCAGCACCAGTTCAGAAGCTGAGTAGTTACAGCAGGGCAGTCCCTAGGCAAACGAACTCAGCCAAGTGGCTGAATATATTCCCTAAAGCTGACTACCACCCTAATGTAGTTAGATGGCTCCTAATTGCATTTTATTAGCTGAGAACTTGGGCGGAATGATGGGTAACTGCTTGCAACTGAGCTTATAAATATGCCTTCAGTCCTTAATTTCATAAACAAGTACAACATTTGCAGACTCCTGGTCTTAAGCTCTCCTGTCTAATACTGAATAAACTCAGACAGCTCAGTATGCAAAATCTGACAGACTCTCAGCCCTAACCCATCTTTCCTTTACACATGATTGAGTTATGCAGGTCATGCTCAAAAGAGTGCCAGTAGCTCATTTCTCTAAATGGTCATGGATCTTCATAAATGTCATCAACTTCCATGACTTCCATCTACTTTACAGACTTTCTATAGGCATATCAACTGTTTTTCTCAGACTCAGACAGTTAGGAACCTGTGAAAGGATTTTAAAACAGTATCAGAACTGATGAGCCAAGCTAATTCTGTCTTCTGGAAAGGGGAGATGGTTGTTTTTTTTTTTTTTTTTTGGAAGACAATTGAGTAGGAAATATAACGCATATTTTTATAACAATATGTACATCATCTTTGTATGACAGGTTTGAAAGGAGACATACAAAGAAATGTTAGACTACATTCAGTGGAAATCTGGATTTATTGAAACCTCTAGCAGAAAGAAATATTGCTTTTGATCGCCTGCATCTAGAACTATGAGAATAAGGAAAGACAGTACCTAGAGACGCTGCAGCACCCTCACTAGGTGCCGTCAGTGCTGTAGTTCTGGTGCCACTGCCTTGTACGTTCAAGCTTAGAGGGTCACAAAATCCTAACACACATGAACTGACCTCCAGGAGAACTGACAGATTTTAAGATAAACCTACAAACGATACTAAAAGGAGAGGAAAACCCATCCCTTCGATGGGACGATCCAATAGCAAGAACATTGAGAACAACTCAGCATACAAAGGAGTTCTGAGTTTTCCCAAATCCTTGCATTTGCCTGTAAGTTGAACTGTGGAAGGAGTTCAGATCGGCTAAAGCAAGCTCGCTCTTTCCAGTACATTTCCACAAAAACTTTAATGCTCCCATTCTGCAAATAAAGCAACAGTTCAAGTCTCAGGCATTCCCATAAAATCAGGAGAGTGAAGTACTAATTAACTAGAGTCCATTTATGAGGAAATAAGATCCTTTACTTAAATCTACTGATTTGATTTACCCTCTAAAACAGGTACAATTTTTCAGAGAAAAACTTCCAAATATATTTTTCATGCTAGAAAACATTTACAGGTTTGGGCAGTCTTTATCAGAAAGCCAGAAATCTTTCTGAGATGCTGAGATATTTTTTCCATATCCAAGAGTACAGTATCTACAGAGTACAGTGTCTACAGAGACTATATTGGCACACAGTCAGCAGTAGGAATTGCAACCTTCAGTGCTGTTCGTAAAGTATTCTCTGCACTGCATTAGCTGCCTGTGTTTGCTGGGATCTCACTGCATTCTCTAGAGCTCAGAGACGTTCTCTGCTGGGCATATGTATTCTTCACCACTCTCCCTGCCTGAGGTGGTCAGACATCTACTATGGTGATGGCTTTTGCAACTGCTAATGCTTTCCTCAGGTTTTTGTGCTGCTTGTGAGGATTTTTTTTTCCTAGTTTCACCTGCCATGCAATTTTTTGCTTGAGTAGCATGAAAACCAAACAAAAAAGATAGATTTATCCCCCCTCCCCCATCCCGCACCCCATGTTGGGGTTTGGTGTGGAGGTGTCAGTCTTTCCACGTTCATGGACCACAGTGCCCTGCTGCTGTTTAAAAGAGCAGGCCAGATTTCAGTTGGGAGGGTCATGGTGTAAGCATTCACCGCATGTCAATAAGCAGCTGAATTCCCACTGTAGCACCTAAGAAAAAAAATGGCTGTTGGGAACCTCACTGCACTGATCCTCTAACCCAACCCTCCGGCGCATGATGTGACTACAGAGAAAGCAAAGAATGACTGGAAAAAAACCTTACTTCATCCTAGACGAACAGCTTTTTCCTCTACTGTTGAAATCCCACTCTGTGGTAGTCCTTAGCACCCTACCTGAGGTTTTCAGGTAAGTACCTGAAAGACTATTTATGCCTTAAGATCTTTCACTGAATGTTTAAAATTAATTCCGAATGTTCCTCACAGAGGAATAGAGCACATGCAAGTAATTCCTTGTAAATATGGCCTTATAATACTCCTGCACTGGGCATGAAAGAAAATAACAAACTCTGAGTGAGGCTTATGGACTATTTTGCCATAGCTTGTTCAACATATTTGAGCTGTCTCCTATTGAAAAAACATTCTGTTTCTGTGTTATGTTTACTGGGAGAGAAAAAGGCTACGAACATTTTCAGAGTAATTCAGGTAATTAAGGTAAGATAATGTATTTTGTACGGTAGTTAGTATGTATTATGTGATGCTACCATCAGATTTGTATTTAATAATAGCTGTTCTTTTTAAACCTATATGTACAGGGTACTGCAATTATCATACTAATAGGTAGTTTATGAACTGTATGCATTTTAATGTGTACCATTCAAATTAGACCCTTGTTACTTTTGATAGGATAACTATAAAGACCTAATTATCTACGTGTTGAGAAGTACTGATCAAAACTCTGGAACAATGTTGTTACGGGTAGAGGGATATACCCAAAAAAGACATTACTACCACAGCAATAACAAAATCAGGAATTACAGACAATATTAAATATCAGTGTATTTGCTCTATTAGAAAGTTGGCCTCAGCATGATCTTGGAGTCTGCTTCAGCTGACTTATATTTATTAAAATTTCAATCTTGTATCTCTCCTTCATAAAATTAGACTTACCAAAAACTACTAGACTAACAGTATGGACAATCACTACACAGTGAACAAAAATTGCAGGGTCTAAGATTTAAAACTTACGCTTTGTTCTGAAATCAACTTGCCTACTTAACAATGATTATAAAAGACAAAGTAATCTACATCCGCCTGACTTTTAACCACTCACACTATCCGGGAATCTAGATGCTTTATTTAAAGAAAATAGTGTTAATCAAAATACAATTTTAAGAGTTATTTCCTTTAATAAAAAGTTCTGCTGCCTTCCTCGCTAACTTCATCTGTACATATTCATTCTGATGAAAAAACCTTGCTTTGTGTGTCCTCATCAATAATTTACCCAGCATAAAAAAGTTGTTATGTAACTCATAAAGAAAAAAAATGTATAACCACCATATGCTTTACTGACTGAAAAATCTAGGCATATTGAATTCTTGGACACAATTGGTACAAACTATTTCTATAGGAAGGTAAATGTATTTTCTGCCTTGGTTAGCTGTTATAGCTTCTCCTGCATTATATGCCTTTTTACAAACTGCCTTCAAGATTGACATAAATATTGTTGCAAAGAATTTTTTAATATAGGTTCAGATGTTTTGTTTCGGTTAGATTCTTTCTAGAATTGATTCCTGCTTTTCCTCAACAACATGAAAGACATTCATATACTCCCTCCCATATGTGAAGAATACCCATAGCTCTGCAAGGATGGCAGATTTTTCTTCCTTAAGTCCAGTTCCTCTGATGTAAAAGGGTTAAAACATGAGGCTTACAGCAGGAAGTGGGTTTGGAATTTTTCATAATCTATCTATCTCCTTCTCCCACTCAAATCATAATTTGTCAAAAATTGTAAATAGTCCTAAAATGAAATCAATGTTAATGGCTCTTCTCCGTCTACATTTTTTGTGAGCCGTGAAGATTTCAAATTTGCCAAAAACTCATAATCAGCTTTTTTTTGAGCAGGAATATTAAAGTCTTCCAGGTAGCATAACTCCACTTTAAGCTTTTGATGGCTTTCAGATAGAAACATTAACCAAAAGAATCACATCCAAAATGAGTGACTTCAAATATATAAAATATAATGTTTCCATTCAAACTTTTTTTTTGGGGGGTCAAAGAATTGTAGGGGAAAATGGTGATGAAATTGTGAACTTTGTATTATTTTTGGAATTTGGGATAGAAATATATTTCACTATATTTAATGTTTTCCCAGAGTGGGAAGTTGCTTCCTGCCTAGGTTTTACAGGAAGAGATCAAGGCTTATATTTCTGGAGTTACGTCTGTAGGTATTAAATCTGACTTTTACATCACCTATCTGTCATTACCTTGTGCCCCATCCATTGCCCTTTATATGGCTGTTCTTTATGTCAGTACAGCAATAAGTTGAGGAAGCATACCATGAACAGAGTGCTGGACAATGACAGTAGCAATTAATGGTTAACAACAGAAGATATAATCAACTTTAGCACTACTCTTTTTTTTTTGCACTTAAGTTCGTGGTAATGTAAAAATGTAAAAACTGCTATTATAAAATGACAACTGAATACATTTTTCACATCATGTTTTTTTTTAAGGTCAGAGTTACCCAGTGTTCTTCAGTTTGATTTGCAAAATACTGCCATTCATAATAGTCAAACACCATGATGGGAAAGGAGAAATGTATGTTGACTGGTAATGTGCTCACTTAAATGTCTGTGATTTTCAAAGAAACCTAAATGTTTTAGGAACCTACATTTTCCTGAGCTTCAGTGAGATTTCAGTTTACTCCATTTCTTTTGAAAAATCACAACAATAATCTAATATTTTCTTGCTACAGGTAGAGGAGGAAAAATGTCAGAGCCACCCTAACTCTAATTTAAGTTTCTGCAGTGAAATTGAAATGGAAGAGACTTAATTTTCCGAAAGCTGACCTTTTAGGTGCTCTAAACATTAAATCTAGCTCTGCATTTCATTCCTACCTTGTGGAAGATAAATAATTCTTAAAACTGAAGGCTACTAAGAAGCTTGTTCTTTAGTACATAGCTGCCAGTTCTGTCACAAGTCTCAGTTAACTGAAAAAGACATCCAGTTACTCACTGAATGATGGTGCACAATGTGAGTGAATTTTCACCTGTACTGCATATAATTATTTCTCACATTGACATTTGTCATCCAAGCTATGTCTTCAGACATAATCAAAGGTATTTCAAGATGCATGTCCTTTTTCTTCCCCTAACCTTCTCTTTCAGTTTCCGTTCTGTTCCCCTCAAAGTGTTTATGCTTACTGACGGGCCAGGGAATACAAAGAAGGTGACTTTTCTAAACACAAAATAAGACTTTTTTTGAAACACAGAGCTTTATAGTGAGGTGAGGTCTCTTCAACTTCATATCTCTTTTCATGACTTGCACCCTTGAAAAACAACTGTAAAGTGGTGCCTTTCTGAATGTATTTCTGAATGTATATCTTTCTTTCTGGATGAAGCAGACAATGGACAAAGCACAGCGTAGTAGAAAAGCATTCCTAACGTGTCTGAAATAGCGTACTTTTATTGGTGGTAAATCTTGTTTTCTTTATATGTTGAGCAATCCTGAACGTGTGTGTGTCCTAGGTTTCCCATCTATGAAAATCCAGACTCTGTCTTTCACATAAAAGAGATTCCATGTCTAGTAATAAATTGAACATGTAAATAAGTGTAAAATAAATTTCAAAATAGTGTGAAAAAGGAATTCTACTATTTTTTCCAATTGTTATCATATTAGGCATAGTATCATAGATCTATGTTATTCTTTTTATTGATGTTTTTAAAGTCTCACAGACATTTGTAAGCAATGATTCTGATCCTCTAAACTGGCACATTAAAACTTTCTTAAATGCAAGGATTGGGATATATAAAATAGGAAAAATCAGCAAGGGTAGCAGAGGGAAGGACGAGAAGCAGTAGCACAAATGAAATAGCTTCATACATACTTCAGCTATATACATCAGCTACATGCACATTTTCTAGACACTTGCCTTAAATTTGAGAAGAACTAAGAAAATATCTGTAGAGGGGATTTTCAGGGTTTTTTATTTGTTTTTTGGTTTATGTTTACACTTGTTCAGTACCTACTTTTTTAGATTTTAACATTAGAATTGGTTTTAAATGATGGATAACCGATACAAGCAATCTATTGAAAGCCAAGTGGAAAAAGGACCTGAAGATTTCAGGAAAAGAACATGACTGGCTAGGTTTAGTGTATTGCGCTACTGAAAAAAGAGTTAGTGCAATATAGGTAGAATTTTGCCTACTGCAATTAATGCTTACATGAATAAAGAACAAATACCAAAAAAATGAGTCTACTGAGTATATTACTGTGCTAGTCTATTCAGTAATAGAGATGGAAGATGAAAATAAACTTTAAGTTGAAAATGTTGGCAATAGGCATCACTTGTTCCTGATATCACAGCTAGCCCTATTACAGCTGTGTACAACAGGATTAATGTCTGTATCCCACTGTATTTGTTTGTGTAGAACCATGATACTGTTCCTTAATAACTGGCCTGGTAGTCAAAACTTGTGGCCTACAATTAGCATAATTAAGTTCTTTTTTTTGTTCCAATGAGACCTCTGTTAGTTTGAACTAATGTTCTTCTGTAGCAATTTCATTTCTGGGAGTGAAGAGGAGGTATTCCTTCTTCCTGCCACCAGCAAGTAATAAACAATATCAGAGAGATGTGTGTTCATCATCCCTTGCAATAAAACAGTTAATTTTGTTATGAGGCAGGGAAGAAGCTGCTGGCATTCGCCAGTCTGGAGTCTTATTTAACTGATCACTTTGAATTTGGCTCCTGATTCCTTCTGTCTGAACTCCTTTATGGAAACAGTTTATAGAGAGATTTTATTCAGCTGAGTGTAATTGCATTAATGGTGTGAGCAGTGGAAGGCCTAGAAATAAATTTGGCAGAGGGAAAGGGACAATGATCTTAGAAATATTATCACGTTTTTCTTTTCTCATCTCTTCATTGCTTAAAACCATGTCTCCAAGAGTATTCATAGAATGAGCCTGCAAAGTAGTTTACAAACCTGTAAGACTGTTTTGTTTCTCCTAGCACTGACCTCCTTCCAGAGCAGTTTTATGTTCCTAACAAATAAATAGAAATGCCAAATTTCTTCTGTATACCAGCTGAAGGTAATATTTTACTAGCTTTTAATTTCTAAAAAATAAATAGTTTATATTGTTTGTGTGTAAGAATACAAAAATCTCTACCATTTTTTAAGATATTGAGCTGATTTCAATCACATTTGTCATAAAGAAACAGTCTCAGAGATACCAAGTGTCTAAAATTTTTGTGGATATAAGTAGATGGAGAAAGGAAAAAGGCATTATGGCTATGTCTTTACTACTTAATTAACATGTCCTGGGACTATTTTCTGAGACTGAGATTAACTAGCATGAAATAGTCTGTGTTTGTGCTATTAGCCACCAACCAGCCAGAGTGTCTAAATACGAACCGTTCTCTTGCTTGTACTAATTCCTGAACTAGGCTTGGGTGGTGTTTTAGAAGAGTTTTAGTTTGCCCAGAACAGGAAGAAGAGCCCAGGAGCATTCTGAGGAGTCTCAGTGTCCAGGGAATGCCTTTGGCACCGATTATTTTTGTAGTAACACTTCTCTCATCAGTCTGCAATGCAGATAAAAAATTCACAAGGCAATCACCACTCACAAGATATCAGCAAATTCAACCACAAGCTATAAAGCCATGGGAAACCACATTTCTTTTGCTGACTGCTTCTGGAATGTGTTGCTTTACTTTAAAGTTGAAGGGACTATATTTCAACTCCCTTGTTATTCCTGTGTCCCTCCTTTTATTCCTCCTTGTAGTTATTGGCTCATGCATAGGCACCCTTCTCTTGCTGGACAGAGTCAGCAAGACTTTTGGTCAAAAAGAGTTGACGGAGTACAGCTACAGGATAGCAAAGCAGAATGAAGAGGAAGGAGAAGGAGAAAGGGAAGGAGGAGGAGAAAGAAAAAAAGAGAAAGAGAAGGAGCAGGAGAAAGAGAAGAACCTAAGAATGAATTTTGGAGAGTATTTAATGTACTGGGACAAAACTGGGAGCTATATGATAACTCAATAGGAAAGCAAGGTCAACCATTCAGAACGCAAAGGGCAATATTCAAAATGCAGTGTAGTAGTGCAGGAAGAATGCAGCATAAACGGGGAGGGAAGATAAGAGCTGGGTGATTTCAAGAAAGCAGAAAAATGAATAATTGTACTGTGAGAATAACAGAAAGAGGTCAAATTAGAGAAAAATTCAGATAAGGAAAGATAATTTATCACTCTTACCTTACATGTTATATTTCCTCTTTGGTAATTGTATTTGGCTCGATTTCATATTAGTTGTATAACTATACATAAGTGAAGAGAGAGATTTCACAATAGAGAAATTGTTGTTATTAATTGCAAAAGATATACAAAGGTAGGTATTCCCCAAACTCAAATCCTATGCACCATCCCATTGACCTAAATCCACAGAGGCTCCTGAGGCAATGAACGAGCAAGATTATTCTGCCTTTCGGCATTAAACAATTTAAAAAGATGGGTGCTAATATTTTATTATAACTTACCAGGCAGACATCCAGAAATATTGAGGAAAATGAAAGGCAAAATGTTACTGCAGTGGAAACATACTGTTTGCAAGATCGTAACTTCAGCTCACCACTTTTACTCTGCTCTTTCGTAGAGTCAAAGAATTTGCTCACTGTGTATGGACAATTTTACATATATAAATATCAGCTGTACTATCCCAGTATATCTACCCTCTCCACTTGACTTTAAGAATGTGCACCCACTAAACTCATCAGGTTAAAGTGCGGCTATGTCATTTGTACACATGTAAACACAGGCCACAGGGTGAAAAATCAGACCATTATTGTCAGCTTGTTTGTCTCTTCTGTAACCAATTATATTGGGACTATATATAACACTCTGCTTGCAGATCTATTTAGTATGAATTCATGATATAGATTTTAATGACTATAGTAACAGCTGCAGGGAGAGAATAGGTGACAAAGATCCAGGACATATACAACTAGTTGATGAGAAAATCAATACCTGGAATTTCAGCAAAATTCAAATGAGAAGGAAGTGCAGCCCATAAAAAAAAAAAAAAAAAGAATTAAGTGCCTTATTGTTTTACATGACTGAACAAATAGGCCAGCCATTTAGCAAACTTAATACTGCCAGGACCTAAAGATATAATGACAATTATAATGCTATTTCTATGTTACCTAAAGTTCTTGAGGGACCTTAAGGATTGTAGAAATAGTACTAATAATAACATATTTTTACGTCACTTTGGAAATGTTCACATTATATAGCAATTTTTTATTTACAGATTTACACTTCCAACTAGGATGTGTGCAGACTCCTGGCATTTTCTCCCATTTCCACCCCTCCTGGCAGCAAGGAGTAATTTGAAGGGGAGGGCCAGGTCAACAGCCGAATAGGACAAGGAAAAATTCCTGGGTCACCTGCTGGAAAAACAGTAGCTTGGCTCATCCAGGGAGAGGGTGGGAACTGAAGAGGTACCTAACATGCAACTCAAAGAAAGGTAGGGGAATTTCTAGCTCTTTTCATTCAACAAATGGAGAGGGGAGATAGATAGAGAGAAAACATTTCATGACCATCTTCACCTTGTCCTTTTTAACAGAGTGAAAATGCTACTGTTCACTAAATGGTTACTGACAGCAACATAATTGTAGAAACTCTAATTTAAAAATGTATTAAACAGACATAGAAACCAAAAATAGCCTCTTATGGCTCTTGAATAATAGTTATTTTTACTTTAACAATTGCTTAGTAATTCCCTTTCAAAAAAAGAAATTTGTTATATGTGATACACTGGAACAGAGACAATACTTACTTTTGTTATATCTGTGAAATTTTTTATCGTCTCCTTCGCTTAGACCTTGAACTGTGGAAACCAAGGACAATTTCAAAGCTAAATGCCTTTTATTGTGGTTCCTATTTAACCTAGTGTTCACAATTCCTAGCAAATTGTTTAGTGAATTTTCATCAGTACTGCAGATCTCTCTACTTTCATCTGTTAACGCAAATGAAAAGAAAGGAAAAGAAATTAGCTAAATTGACTGATATCTACTCAGAGTAGCTACATGAAGACAGTAATGTTCTGCTTTTTTTAAATTTTGATCATCATGATTTGTACACTGCTTCATGGTATGACAGAAACTTGTTCATTTTTTAAATATTAGATATTACTTCCAAAGTCAGTTAACCAAGTGAAATTAAAAAGTAAAATTTTTAATTTTGTAATTGCATAAAAATATTTGAAAAATGTGTATAGAACATAAAAACTGAGTATGGGTATATTGAAGAGAGGCAGTATAGACATGTACTTTCCTAGATATAGCTTCTCTGCTTCCAATAATTTGTAATTAGAGCCAGAGGTGCATATACATTACCGTGTTTTGCATCTTTTTGGTGGATATTTTCCCTTATAATTTGTCTAATTGCTTTCTGAAGACATTAATATTATTGGCATACACAACATCCTATGGCAATGAACACCTCAATTTAATTATGCATTTTGTGAATTTCTTTTTTGTTTTAAACCGTCTGCCTCATAATTTCATTTTATGCCCCCCGCTGCTATGTCATGAGGAATAGAGAATACCTGTAACTTTTTGACCTTTCCATGACAGTCATCATTTTACTTACCTCTAGCATATCCCACACCAGTCACTTCTTTTTCTGGCTGAAGAGTCTTAATATATCTTATTTATCCTTTTATATTCACTCTAAATTCTGATGTTTTTTTCTATCTGCATACCATATTTATAATATATATGCTTTCTTCTTCAAGAAGAGGAGAATGCAAATGCTCCACGTATGCAAGATATAATTTCACTATAGATTTCTTTAGTGGCATATTTTTGTTTGTTTGCTTCTATTTTTTATTCTATTCCTTTCTTGATGGTTGCCATCATTTTATTTGTCTTTTTGAACATTATTGACCACTGAATGATATCTCCAGAGAACATACAGCAATTGATAGATCTCTTTCCCAAGTGGAAAATTCAAAGCTCCTCATTTTATACCTACAGCCAAAGTTGACTTTTTGTTTGAGATCTTCCTACAACTCTTTCATAACCAGATTTTGTTTTTCTTACAGTAAATAATTTTTTTCACTGGCAAGCTTTACAACTTTGAGATTTATTCCCCTTTCCATCTTACTGTGAGCATGCTGAAGTTTTTTTCTGGTGTCCTCTTGAAGAAGCAGTTATTAAAATTTAC
Source organism: Struthio camelus (assembly GCF_040807025.1). Taxonomy (NCBI): domain Eukaryota; kingdom Metazoa; phylum Chordata; class Aves; order Struthioniformes; family Struthionidae; genus Struthio; species Struthio camelus. The sequence goes on along the minus strand of NC_090981.1, from coordinate 38,066,914 downwards.
TGTCTGCATCATGACCTGTGATGGTACGCCACTAATACACCAGAAAGCTGTGCTGCCATTCAGAGGGACCTAGACAGGCTGGAGAGTTGGGCAGAGAGGAGCCTCATGAAGTTCAACAAAGGCAAGTGCAGGGTCCTGCACCTAGGGAGGAATAACCCCACGCACCAGGACAGGCTGGGAGCTGTCCTGCTGGAAAGCAGCTCTGCAGAGAAGGACCTGGGAGTCCTGGTGGACAAGAGGTTAAGCATGAGCCAGTAATGTGCCCTTATAGCCAAGACGGCCCATGGCATCCTGGGGTACATTAGGCAGAGTGTTGCCAGCAGGTCTAGGGGTGATCCTGCCCCTCTACTCAGCCCTGGGGAGGCCTCACCTGGAGTACTGTGAGTACTAGGGAGTCCAATTCTGGGCTCCCCAGTACAAGAGAGACATGGCACTCCTGGAGAGAGTCCAGGGGAGGGCTATGAAGACGATTAGGGGACTGGAGCATCTCTCCTATGAGGAAAGGCTGAGAGAGCTGGGCCTGTTCAGTCCGGAGAAGAGAAGACTGAGAGGGAATCTTTATCGACGTGTAGCGTGTCAAGAGGATGGGGCCAGACTCTTCTCCATGGTGCCCAGCGACAGGACAAGAGGCAACAGGCACAAACTGAACCACAGGAAGTTCCATCTGAACAGGAGGAAAAACTTCTTGACTGTGAGGGTGACAGAGCACTGGAACAGGTTGCCCAGAGAGGCTGTGGAGTCTCCTTTGCTGGAGATATTCAAAACCCGCCTGGACGCGATCCTGTGCAACGTGGTCTAGATGACCCTACTTGAGCAGGGGGGTTGGACTAGATGATCTCCAGAGGTCCCTTCCAATCTTGGCTATTCTATGTGATTCTGTGTGATATCAGCTACATAAGGCTAATAGAGATTTTCCCACTCCAGATGTTTTCTGGTTAGTATTGTAACTTCCAAAACGTAAACTGTTTTACCTGAGAAAGGTCCTGGGATTGCTGATCTCAGTCCAGCAGAGAAGTTAAATAAGCACTTATCTTTCCATTGACTTCAGCTAGATCATTTCTGTTCTTCAAGTTGAGCACATATTCAGGATTTTGATAAATCATGATTCAAAGTACACAACGTTTCTCAGGCAGGACATAGAAAACATTTCTTTTCTTACAGTCAGATTTTAGATTTGGAAGTCTAAGAAATGGAAAAAAGGAAACGAAAAACAGTATAATTTAATGCAAGAAAGGTTAGTATATGGCCTAGATAGTTCCAGTGATACTAAGACCTAGAAAATGCTGAAGAGTTGCAACACTGAGCCTTGTAAAGCCCAGCTCTGCAAATTTTAGCTAACAGAGTTCTCAGAAAAATATTTACGGCCACTTTGCACTGCTCAAATTTTGAGGTCTTTTTTTATGTGGGCATCTTTTTCTAGACTCAGAGAATTGAAAGCATGATCATATTTATGATCAATTTATGAGTACACACCAATCACTTATTGCTAGGATGTATCGTAATGAGCTGTGACTAACATGTTGCTATGTTTACCAGCAATATGCTCACCACCCTCTGTGCGCTTCCCTAGTAAATCTCTGCTAGCCAGGCAGTCAGCCAGATGGGGAAAGGTTGGCCTCTGCTGCACATTGGAATGGACTAAATCTCCATCAGGTCATCTTTCTTCACAAAAAGCATCTAGACTTACCAGGCCCACTCCAGAGTGAACATAATTAAAGAGCTTTTGGACTAGAGCTGCTTTGCACCTCACTAACTCTGGGAATGACAGGGCTTGCGGATACTATGAAACCCTAACTCTGTAGCTGTGTTGCATGTCTGTTCTTCAATGTGCATATGCAAATACATTATTCAGACAGTGCAGACACTGGTTTATGCAAGCTGGAAGTGCTGTGTGTCTTAAAATGCATTTTGCATGAGCATAGTTTTATTTTAGTTTTATTATTATTTATTTAAATATATGCACATATATTTTTCAGACGCCTAGGCTTGCAGTTTTGCCCAGTGCCTGATTTTAAGCCAAAATGAAATAAAGTAATTCAGAATGAAAATGAAAATGCAAGCAGATTTTTTAAATTGCACAAATGTCCTTTTCACATTCTTTAATACCATTTATTCTCAATTTTAACTTTGCACATCTTTGATTATTGAGGTTAAAGTAGACCATTTTATGATTTAAGTGCAGCTAGTTGAACAGTACAATATTAAGTACATCAAGAGCTTCAAAATACAGAGCTTATCACAGTTAGAATAATTTAAAGATTAAGGAGGGGTCACTAATGATTGACAACTCCCTGTGATTATACGTGAGGTTGTTTGAAGGACAATGCTGCACACAAGGACAAATCAACTTTTCAGATATATTTCCAGGTAAAGAAATAATGTCATATTGTGTTCAATGCCTTAAAACATCAGATGAGCAATATAAATTTTTGAACAATACTTGGGTTTGTTGGGAAGTTAGTTATATACTAAGTTTGAAAAAATGTCATGTCACTATTTTCTGCCATTCGTGTTTATTCTGTCATGAAATTTTAGGGTTTCAGAGGAAAAATTGTAGAATTTAAATATTTTCTGAAGGTAGCTCTCAAGTTCTGCTTAGAGCAATATGGCTCAGTGATGACTACAATTGTAAGAAAGAATATGATAAATATGTCCAAAAATATATATTAAAAACAATCCCCCTTTTTAGATCAGAAAAGAGGATTTAGACACAGTAGACTATTTTAACTTAAGAAGATGATTTCTAAAAAAAAGCTATGTAACCCACAAGCCTAATCAAAGCAGCCAAGCTGGTCATATAAGTCTGTACATTCATTATTCAACTGGCAGTCATTCACATTTCATTTTGGAACTCTATGAGCCACAACCTGAAATCATTTCTATAGCCACCGAGCAAAGAAAATGTGACTAGAAAAAAGAGCAATGCAGTTTGTGCAGTTGCATATATATGCTAGTATTTTAATCTGGAAAAATACTTTGGGTGGTGTGTCATGGTGGAGGTCACCCAGCTGCAGCTCACAAGAGAGCATGCTGCACTTCTTGGCGTGCCCCAGGCACGGTATTTTGCCAGTCAGAGGGTGGCACAACCAGCTACCATCACAACAGAGTCTGACGTCTGTTGGCCCTTCTGCAAGCAGTGTCTAAACCCCATGGGACGCCCAGGGACAGCCGAGCATAGCTCCTGCACAGGGTTAGCACACTTAGGCTTGGCGAAGGGCCTCGTTCACAGAAGGAAAGAGAAGCCATGTGATCTTAAGATCACACGGAAACAAGGCTAGTAGGAAACTCAGGAGATCACAAAGGCCCTCTGCAAGTGTGAAGGCAAGAGTGACAGTTCTCATGTTAAAACCCAATGGAGGTTTGTTTTTCAAAGCTCCGGTGCTGGAAGTTCCCCAGCCTATGAGTCAGCCTGGTATATAAAGCCTGGTATAGTGCTTTTCCTATCCCATCCACTAGGAAACTTGGCCACTCGGAACAATTTAATCATCTGTTTTGGTTTTTAACTAGTTGTTATTACATAGCTAATTTCTTCCAGGTGATACAGTAAAAAATTTTACCTGAAATCCTTTCAGATCAGTGTATAAAGACCAGAAGTTAAAACTGACTAGCCAGAGATAGAAAATGAATTCATTTAGCAAATCTTCACAGATATTACTGTGTTTGATTTTTTGCTATCAAATATTGAATAAAATTGAAATATGCAAAAAGGAGCACATGGTCTGACTGGCCTTACTATAAAATGATGCTATCCTCCTAATTAAGTTTCTGTAGGTAAGCAAGGAGAGAAGTGACAAAGTCAAAAACTGACCAGACTAAAAGTCTTAATGTCTCTACTAATCTATAAAAATCCCTGAAAAAGTTCTCCCAATAGTTCCAGTGAAGATTGCAGAGCACAGTTAAAGCTTTAGCTTTCAGACTTCAAGGGCAATCTATCACTGGCTTTCACAGTTAGCCTGACAAAATCGTGAAGAGACGTTTCATAGTCACACGTATCCTTATACCAGATCTCTAATTTGCTACACAACCATTCCGAGAGCAAGTTTAAATATGCACTTTGACCTCCAAATATACTCAGACAGACTGTTAACGATACTGCCTTTAAACATGTTCCAGGTGGAGAAAAGGATACTGTTCATTAAGTACAATTCACAGTTTTGGAACTAAACTTGTCAGAATTTAAGTTGAGAAGAATATTCTACAATACAACCTGTGGTGGAAACAGTCAAATTATCACACCTAATTTGTGTGCAAAAGACAGAAGTGCTCCTATTAGTAGAGTAACACAGCAGACATCAATAAGTAAAGACAAACTATAGAAGTGTCATATGTCATATTCTACCATTATTTCTCTCAGTGACCCTGAAAAAATTCTTTTTCTTCCTCTGCTTCAGTTTATCTATCTGTAAAGTCAAGATAAAGCTTCCTTAATTATTCAGATAAAAATCTACCTATCAAAAGCTACAGGAAGCTCCAGTTAAAGACATAGGTTCCTACAAGGGAAGACCATAAAGAATTTAATTGTTGTTTTGTTCTGTTTTTTGATTTTCTTTAAGCTTTGCTTAAACATTCTATGCAGATAGAAGCAGAAACTGAGATCTGCAGAAGTGCATGGACAGCGCCTGCTCAAAGTGCTGACAGGTTAGGGAGCAGCTGGAAGGCTCTGAGATCATGCTTTTAGATTAAGGTGCATCATATCCCCAACTTCTGCATTATGTTCCAATTTGCTGTTTTGGAACTAGTCTTAAGTACTATTTATTTACACTGTGATTCCATATAAAATCTCTGAAAGTGGGGCCTTCATTTTCTTGAACTATGTTCTGAATGATGTGACACGAATGGCACTTCATTGGTAACTGCACATTCGTATAAAGGTTAGAATGTTTAAATGCTAACTTTCATTCTTGGTCAAATTTTACTATCTATCTCCATTGGAAAAAAATATGCATAAGCCTGAATTTACAAAGATAAGGTTGCTTTGTAAAATAGATGCTATCAGATACTCTCTGAAAGTTCTTTCCCCTTTAACTTAGAATTTCACCTAATAAATTCAGTTGCAGGTGTTCTTTCTTTCTGTGCATCATATTACGGATGCTAAATAGGAGTTGTGTCACATTAAAGAGCTCTGCATATAAGTAATGAAGTGTGAATTCTTTCAGGAGAAATCCTCCTCATCTCATTTGTGCAGCAGAATGAGATAGTAAGATATGCAGCCCATAAAAAACAGGAAAACTTTAATATTGTTTTCTCACTGAGACAACAAGTAGTATTTCCATATTCTCTGTCTGCATTTGAAATTCATCACTGGAATGAGAGGCTGGTCTGCCTTTTAGACAGGCAAAAATTGTAGGCTTTACAAGTACATCACTAAAGCTTAGCTTATTATCCGATCAAATATTATGAGAATGGTCCCATATCTCTCACGTATTAGTTTGTAGGTCATCTACAATGGCAATACAAAAGCTTTCCCAAGATATAATTCTAAGGCTGCGATATTGCATTTTTCCCTTGACAAGCAGAAAGGTGTCCAATATAGAATATACTTCCAGGTCACTCTTACTAAATTTAAGAAAGCTAACCATGTGGAACAACAGCAAGTAGAATTAGGGTCAGTATTTGAATTTCTGTGTATCTTTAATTACCAACTTATAAAATATTGATTCTTACAGAGGGGAGAACGAAGGATATTGTCCTTCATAGAGGAGTATGATATATCAAAATTTACCTCCAAAGCAAGCCACAGGAACCTGGAAAAGTTTCAAGTTCTTAAAATTAAAGAAGAGAAGCCTGATGGCCAGAATCAGAGGGAGCTGACAGGCCAAGCCCCTTTGGAGCCACAGACCGTTTCCAGGAGCCCTTTCAGCACATGGTTCCACAGCAGAATACATATATGTGAGTGAGGCACGCAGGTTCTTATATAACGTTTGGGGAAAATTAGGCACCTCAGGACAGAAGTGACAAAACAGTATATGAAGAAGGGAGACGTCCATACTGATCATTAAAAAACTTGGAGTATAAATACAAGTTTTAAATCTTGTGTACCTCAAAAAATAAGATGCCAAAGCAAGGTACAAATGCATCCCTTCATTTGAATCCTGCTTTAATTTCCCATCCCTTTAAAACAGGAAGTTAACAGGGCAAATGTGGACAAGGGCATTCAGTAAGCTCTCTCCATGCTGAGAAAAATACTCAGCTAGAAAAATCTAAACAATACCTTAACAGTGCCTAAAAAAATAGTCTGAGGCAAAAGTAAAGTCTTTTCAAGGTGGTCTAAATGTTGTTCACAAAGAATTGCAATTATCAAAGTATTATACTTAGCACTGAAGAAAATAGGCTTTCAGGAAGAACTTAGCAAGTTGTCACCTTGAGGAAGTTCAGCTCAAGCCTTCTGATTAATACATCTGTAAGGCAGCCAATACACAGGTCTTTGATACATCTGATTATTACTATATCAAATAAATGGCTCATTTATCAGCCTTTATGTAGCTTGGCTGTGTTCACATGCACGCTCATAGAAGATAATCACAAAGTGCTTGCAACAAAACAAATTGGTTTGTTCTAGCTGGTGTAGTAATTAGGAGAAACTAGGGGAGAGGAAGATCAGAGGTTCACAGCCTAAGAAAGAGTGAATGCTTCACAAAGGAAAAATAACGGCAAAATTGCCCTGGTGGAAGAGCATTGTGCAACGTAAATGCTTGCAACAAAACAAAAATTCATTTCTTGACAAGCATTCAGAAAAAGCTAGGACACATACAAAAGCATGACTAATCTACTAGGTAATTAGCAGAAGTAGAGGTAAACATCTGAATTTTTAAAATAAGCTTTTAGAGGCATTTTATACTTACATCCATCATGTAACATTTCTCCTCTTCTAAGCAAGACTGTGGTATCAACTGATATTCATGTACTTCTGCATAAAGAGACCTCCTACTATGGCCATTGCACTTCAGGAGTCCCCACTGCTAAAGCATATACATTGTGTAACGTGCTTCTACTCCTCCCTCTGGTCTTCTTTAGCCATGTACTATAAATAGTTAAATGCAGGGAAGACTTTTTAGCCTTTACAGTTTAGACTTTACAGTCTAAAGACTTTAGACTTTACAGTTCTAGAACATTTTGAAGCCAACTATACTGATGAACTTTGGATCACAGACAGAAAAATACACTTTTCATGTGATAAAAAACAACAGTAAAAGACTGATCTATTTGCCAGCTCTCTCCTAGAGAGAGCTGATAGCCAGGCCCGAAACCTGCTTCTTTACCTATTCCCTCAGTAGGCTGGTTGTTATTCTACAAGAATCCATCATTTTTCATGCTCAGGCAATGCCAGACACAACAACAGAAAGCTGAAAAGGAAACGGTAAGAAGCCTAAGAGGGCAGGCAAAAGGAAGGAAATACAGTCAAGTAAAACCCAATGAAAACTGAGTCCCACATGTTTATTTGGAAGGTACCTATGAAGCATGAAACTTCAGGAAAAGCAAAATAAGAGATGAAATGAAACCCCCAGGACATCGACAGCAGCATAATAGAAAAGGATGACAAATCTGTGGGAACCGGGCACCAGCAGCCACCTGGATACAGGTGCAGTTCTAAGTTCTTCCTGTGGCTTAACTGAGACTGATACCCTCTTCCCACTACGTATGACTATTTTTACAAAGCCCAGAATGTTTTAACCCATTTGCTCTGCAGAGAGATCTCTGAGAGTCAGGAAGCCACCGCCTTTTCTCTGATAAACTTGTTCTTATAGCAACCAATCCACATTCTTTCTTACTTCTAGTTCTAGAGAAACATTTTGCTGAATTATAATCTTTCAACTAGATAATTCAAATCAACCTACAAATAATTCATTCACTTCGTTATTTATTTCTACACATTGCACAAGTTACTAGTAAAATACCGAACAGTTGGCCAAATCCATCTGAGGAAACCTAGTTGGATTTATTAATGAGGTCCTTTCACAATCCTATTTTGAAATCTGTCAGCTGTTTTTTTTATCCATCAGCTATGTCTTATTAGTTCCATAAAATGGAAAAGTTGGGGAGGTTTTCATCAAAACGTAATGTGTTACATAGTGCTAAGTGAAATGCCTTGGTGAAATGGGAATGGTAGGCGTACTAAGTGACATGCCTTAACATGCCTAGGTTATCAATAGGTACCATTATTACCCAGAGCTTCAGTCCTATGAAAAATAAAATATAGGTTTCATACTGATGGTATTCTCCATATTTTTATCTGCTAGTATTGTTGGCATTAATGAAAGCCCCTTTTTTCTTCTATTTTTTTGAGTATCAATACTATATTTTGAAAATGTTCAGCTTTCTGAGACATACTAAAACTAACATTAGTAGGTCAGTGAGCTCTTACATGAAAAATGCTGTGTTAATCTGAAAAAAAATAGCTTGTAATAAACCAACTCTTCTTAATTACAATAATAAGCTTCTTTTTCTATCCAAATCAGCATACGATATTCAGAACAGGTAAAGAGCTGGATGTCCCACTGCCCCTAATGCTCGATATTGGTATAGTTATCTTATTAAACTACAAAAGATTTTAGCTATTGAATATTCATGGTTGTTCTAAATCAGTCTGCACATTTTTTTCTTTTCTATCTAACAAGAGATAAATCACAAAACAAAAACATAAACATAACTATGTGTCTAACCATAAAATAAAAACCCTTGGAGAGATGGAATATGCTTTCTAAGGCATATCTAAGTAAAGCAATTCATTCCTTGGTCTGTCATTTGTGGTAATAACATTTCATGAATGGTCTCTATAGAAAACTAAGTCACAGTGATAATTAGGTTAATGTAAAGTATGCATGAGAGATATATAATATTTAATATATGTGAATCTGTAGTCCTATACAGAAGGATTAGGCAGGGCTTAGTAATTACATAGAAACCATAGAAGAATACCCCTTTGGCACTCAGAATGTCTCTATTCCAGAAAAATCTGTAAATGGCATTTTCATATATCACATTCTCTAGCTGATTAGGTGTGAACGCTAGTAAAGAAAATCATATTTAAACCCTGGAAGAGCCTGGCTCAGGATATAACTATCAGAGACATGTGCATTTGTGTACTTATTCCAAAGAAATATATGGGGGCTAGTAAAGGTGAGGATTACATTTGGGAATGTTAGATAAGCAAAGCTAAGCAACTGGGAACATATCTGGTTCTTAAGTATAGTGTATGATTGTTTTTTATATCTCTTATACTCGTAATATTTTGTTTCTCTTCTTGTAACTGGAAGCCTTAATCCCACTAAATAAACCTCTCCTTGTTTTACTAACAAGTCTGCCTCATACTGAGAGACAGGGGGAATCAAGGTGAAAAATGACAAACTAAAGATGCATTTATCCAAAAAGGTGGCAAATTCAAGCTAACCGGTTTTGTGCTCTAATACACGCTTACAGAGCAGAGTGGTTGGGAAATACTTTCAGTCAAACTACGGAGGGAGAGTATGAAGCTGTGTTCAACTGTAATGCTTCTCCAAATGCAGAGAAACTGAAGCTTCGCCAGAAAGGAAGCAAGTGGCAAAATACTCTCCTTCTCCCGTACAGCCTCTCTGACTTCTTCTCCCTCTCCCCATCAGTGAACTCCAAACATCACGCTGAGTAATGTTTTTGTTCCTAACATTTAAAAAAAAATCCTCCTATGGTCCTATTCATGTTCACTAGTGACAGATTTTTCATTGATTCTTTCCACTTTTTGTTGTGACTGATATTCATTGCCATGTACTAACCACCTTTTATATACTGCTTGTTGAAAATGATCCATAGATGCTTTCACAACTTCTAAACAAGATAGCTTCCCGTCCAGTGCAACCTTTTTCTTTGTGGAATCCTCCTTTCTGACCATCCAACTGATGATACCTTTGAAGTATTTCCACTTTCTGTTAATGCTTTGCATTTCCACACCAATATTCTGATAATAGCTTTCATTATAGAGAATCTGTTTCTTTTTAAACGTAAAAAAAAAAGCATATTTATGTCAATTCCTTTTGCACAACATACCTAGAAATTCAATAACCATCACCCCCAATACTCAGCCTACGCAGGAACTTAGGTTGATAAGGCAAAGGACACAACAGGGAAATTCAGTAATTATCAGTCAATAGTTGGTCTGTTTGTCTTTCTTTCTCTAATAAGTATAAAAGACAGAGTTGAACAGAGTCTTAAGTGATTCCTTCACTTGTAATTCACAGATCTGGGAAGAACATCCCAGGGTTATCCAATCTATTTTCTGACCCAAGGCAAATAATTCCTAGTGAAGTTGTCTGTAAATCTCCAGCCCCAGAGTGGCCGCTTTCCCCCACCACACAACCGCTAAGGGCCCCCAAGTCCACAGTCTGGGCAGGTTCATCATTGCTGCCATGTAATCCTCTTGGGTGTCTGTCCACCTGAATAGGACCACCGAGTAGGACCTTCAGTGCTGCTGAGCATCCTCTACATCTCACATGACTGTTCTCCTTCTCAGGCCAGGCTATCGCCTGCTGTGTCACCCTGCTGTTTAGCTAAGGGAGCCACTCGCATCTGACATGCATGCACTTCTTGAATCCTGTCATTGAACAGGAGGCTTAATTAATATTTTATTTCCCCCCATCAAGACAAAAATCCTGGGCTTTTCACACATAATGAGCAATCAGCACCTTCATGGTAAATGCTGCCCAGTCCTGGGACACTGGATACACGCACAGAAAGCCTGTTTATACAGGAACGTGCAGGCTACTGCAGTTCCTGTATCACAGATCGATTTTTTTCCAGCCAAAAAAACTGCCCACCACCTTTCAAAGGCACTTTGAAGCTAGAGTTTTTCCAGTCTGAGAGACTACAAGTGAGGAAGCTCCATTTTACTTGTAGCATTAAAAAGAATGCTTTTTGCTTTCAGGGCACTTTATTTAATAATAAAAGAAAAGATACAGTAGCCCAAGATGAATTAGTGCTATATTATAACACAGAGGTTTGTATTGTTTGCTACTGCCCTAATCTCTTCATTCTCCTTCTAATTCAGTTTCTCCTGCCACCTATTGATTATAAAATTCTGGAATGTGTTTCTCCCTGTAAAAACTTAAAAGAAAGGAGTAAAGAAATGAGAGATTCCAGAAATGTTCCCCAAATGGAAATGCAAACAGCCCATTAGATTTACGGAAACTAACAAAACAAACTGAAAGTCTTAGCTTTGTCTCGACATGGGTGAACACTGTGGAAGAAATGTTTATTTAGGTGATATACTAGTATCTTCCTTTATGACAGGAGAAGCCTTAAAATGCAGCACATTGCGTGTCACCACAGCAAACAGTAAATATGCACATGGTTATATTCACAACATCCTTGTACATGTCAGCTCTACACCTTCCGACACTTATTTATTATGCATAACTCAAAGGCAGTGAAATCTCATGGTATCAAGACCGACAAGTAGGTGCACAGTACCAAGATTATAAGATGGATGAATAATGAAAAAACAGACTTGAAACTCATGAAGGATAATAACCAATAAGCAATGCAGTAGAACTGACAAGCATGAGAGAAAAAGCAGCTCGTTGTTTTGAGTATAACTATGTAAAAATAATCATTTACTGTTTAGCTAACTTTTCTTCTCGCTGACCTACACATTTCTGGAAATGAAAATGTGTTCAGATATAACCATGTTACATTTAAATTTACAGGCACTTTAGCAGTGTGGGAAAATGAAGACAAGCATTATCTTCAGACAATGAAAATAAGCATCAGCAGGTATTTCATCCATTCATGGTTGCCTATAATGGAGAATATTCCTTCATTAATTGGCTAGCCATGAATTCCAAACAGCAGTCATCCCAGTGTGCAATAGATGTCTCCTATGCATATCGCCAACGTTGTGTAAATAGCACATGCATGGGATAAAATCTGTTTTATGCATACTAATCACAGACTCCTTATTTGCAGATACCCCAAACCCCTGGGGGTTTTCATGTAAATGTTTTCATGAATAGAATAATAGGGATATAAAAACTGTTTGGAGAGCTTTGACTAGCTACTTTCTTCTTTTTCTATACTACTCTTAGAGGAAAGTATACTGAATCATGGATTTGTGCTTTGTGTGGCCTCTTGGAAAGCCAAGTAAGTCAGCATTTCCATTTCTTTCTGCAGCGTGCTCCCTCTCTCTTCCTCCCTCCACAAAATAGCTCAAGTTAACTGACTTCACAGGCTTTCCACTCTTACTCCTTCAAGATAGCACAGTACAGATCTCCTTTTTTTTTCTTTTTTCTTTTTTTTTTCTTTTTTTGGGCAAGAATTATGGGACAGAAAATAGTAGCCTTTGAACTGAGTTCAGCAAGTATTTGAGCAGTAAGAAGATTAAGTTTTCCTTTACTGCTCCAGACTATACCTACTCCTTAGCGTTTATGCTACCTGTGCCAGCTCGAACTATTAGAAAGGTTTATAAACTTTCCTAATAATTATGTGGGGTATTGTGCAATACTATGACATATACTTATTGCCTTCATATGCACCTTCAACATGTACAAGTCCTGTTTCTTTACTGGAATTAAGTGGCAAAAAACTGCGTTTGTAATTCTAGGGTAGCTGTAAGCTGCCAGCTTAAGATCAGTTTAATTTTTATGTTTTACCCCAGAGTTTTAGAGATTTTCACTGAGGTCTGTAGCTGTCCTCTTCTCAAAAGCATCAATAACTTCTCTCTGAAAGCTTCAGAAAATTGGTAAGTTCTCTAATGTGACCTGAATGTCAAAATAAGTAGCTTATCTTGTGGTCTGGAGAGACTTGTAGTAATTTAGCATTGTTGGAGAGGAGAATATAGGTTTCAGAAGAACAATTTTGTTCAGTCAATTAGTGTGGGTACATAGTGGTTTTAATACCAGCAGTAGACAGTATCTTTGCTACCAATGCAAAATACCCTTTGTGGTTTAAAGCATGGATTGTCTTCCTGGCATATTTGCAGTAGCTGGCATATCGAACATGAAACCCACGCAGTAATTGCCATGCTAGTGACTGTCTCTACTATAAAGTAGTAAGTCAATCTTAAATGCTACAGATAATCACACTATAGCAATGTTTCACAGGGAATCAGATAGTTCTGACATGCAGGTACCAATGGTTTCACAGATCAAAATCAAAACATTAAATTCTGCACAGAAATCAGCTGACAGTTTTCTTTTGCCTTTTCTAGAATCTTCCCTTTGAAAATATTTTTTTGCCTTTTGATTATATATTATTATTTCCAAAACAAAACCATTTTCTGCACAGGCTTAGCTATGCATTATGTTTCAAAAATAAATTGTTAGAAAAGAAATTATTTTTCTTATGTTTCTTATATTACATACTAGAAAGGCATGGCTCTTTGATCTTCAAAGTACATCATTCCAAAATAACTCTGTATATTATATCTCCTGCTGTGTTCAAATGCACTTCCATTTAATTACTTTGTTCACAAGAATTGTTTATAGGTCATAGACACTGAACTTTGTGTGATGCACTGAGAAACTAATTTGACATATGCTTTCTATTTCATAACTTTCTATCTAGTGCTAATGAAAGGGTTCTAAAAGCGTCCAAGTAATTTAGGAACATAAAGTGCACATTAAAAAGGTGACAAAGGTTCAGAGGTGTTTATCAAGGGATAAATCCACAAAAGAACTACATAAGGCACAGAATAAGGTGCCTAAATAAGAGCACAGAAGGACCTAAAGTGATCTCCTAAAGTGATTTTTCAGTTGCCACTTAAATGTAGTCTCCTTCTGAGAGTGGGCTAGTATGGGACTGCCTTCAGTCTTACTGCTGGCAAACTAATAGGCACTTTGCAGATTAATGACAAAACAAGCACGAGATATTTGGAGGTGGCAGGGAGGCAAAATGCCGTTCCTATTTCTTTACACAATAACGTAAAGAAAACTGCTAGTGGTTAGGATAAAGGAGCTTCAGATTTCAGCCTCCACTCTGCTGGAGCTCTGGGCAGCACATGGCTTCCAGGTTAGAACCGGTCCAACTTGTATAAGCAATTACATGGCGAGAGAAGTTGGGCTGTAAAAATGCCTTTCTCCTGTCCCAGTTTTTAATGCCATATTCAACATGCTAAAAATTACTCATCTCTCATTTTCTCTGCCTTTTGGCTCAATGAACGGGTACTGGCCTCCTATTCAGCACTTACGTGCCGAATTTCTGCGTATCATGATCTTAGATGACTGATTTCTGCACTTGTTGTATAGGCCAGCTAAAAACTGGCCTATACAACTCAAGCTGAAAGTCCACTAGGGTCAAGACTCGAACCGGCAGGTTCATCAATAAGTTACATTATGATTTACCCCCGCAAACTCACAAGCTAAGTAGAGCTAAGGCCCTACGTGCTGTTACCGCACACACAACAGAGCGGAGCAGATGAGCTAACCTGACATAACTTCTCCTGTGTTATCTTGAAATAAATATGCAATATTCTGTCCTTATTTTAATGAGGGCAGGCGGCTTTGCATTTTCACTAGTTAAGAATAAGCACATAAGGAAGTCATAACAGAGTCAAAGACTCTCTTAAAGCAACTTAAGCAAATAATTGTGAGTTCATTGGTATGTAAATTTATAGTACAAGCTGCTTTTAGAAAAGTAAACTGAATTCCACTATCATCTCACTAAGACTAATCACAAACTTAGCTAAGCATCTACAGAAGGCTTTGCTAGTCAAATCTTTTCTTTACTAATCAAAGCATAAACATATATAATATTAAATATTTAATAATACAGGAGGTGTTGCTTTTAACACTATACTGATGTGTCTTTATATCTAGATATAGCTGAGGCAACTTCCTTGGCTTTCTTAATCAGACAATCAATATGTAACTAACAGCACATTCAAAAACAGTTCATCTTTGACATTTTTTGGGAAAGGCTGTCATTATAATAGCATACATTAGTCAAAAGGTAATAATTAGATTTTGGATAACTATTTATGGAAACAATTTATCTGCTGAAATGGAGATCATTTCTGAAAACATCTATATTTCTTGCCTATTTTTTTCTTATTTGAACAAGAAAAAGAGTACTTGTTAGAAAAAAATTTTGAAGCTTAGTGCCAACCAAAACTCATCCACAGAAAGAACAAAAAGGTCATAACACTAAGTCAAAGTGACACAGATTTCATGAACATTTTCATGTTTCCTTTCCTCCTTGTTTGTTCTCTAAAGCACTGATTGTAGAGCTCATTTTTGCACCCTGTTGGTAGCTTACCCAGCTAAGGACCCACTACAGTCCTTAAAGAAAATTATGCTGACCATCGAAGGTGGAAAGAGGAAAAGAAGTGACAATGAACTGTGTTTCAGATGCTGATAGATCTCAGGAAGTGGTAGAAACTCAGATTAGTCCTCACCAAAATCTTTCACCACCCTCAAATAAAATAAAATAGAGTATTCTCCTCATGAAGCTCAGATGGTGCCAGAAGTCTGCACAAGAGCAAAAGAGGCAAAGACGCTTTGCAAACACTTTCCTGCAATTGCTTTTCCTATCACTTTGGTAAATTAGTCCTGCCTACTCTGGAAAGAGAGCTTTCTTAATCCGAATAGCTTCTTCCTTTGCAAGGAAAGATAAAGCTGATTCCCATTTCTTAGCAGAAATAACAGCAACTTTTTCCATTAGGGAGATGGTTTTGTTACACCTGATTACACCCAGATAGGACGTGAATCGTAATACCACTCCCAGTTATCTAATTGGTACCAGTCTATCTCCTAAGGGCGGGAAGACCAACCCTCTGGGCTCCTGACCATTGAATCACCATATTATATCCTATTAGAAAGGCATGTATTTTAAAGAAAGAAGACTGGGCAGTTAGTATGAATTTATTAGATAGTAGTACGCAAATCCCAGCCAAAACCACTAATAGCTACTGGGCCTCAGAGGCTATGAATCAGAGGATTACGGCTTTTATGCTTCGTTTCAGAATATAAAATTCTTACTCTACATTTGCAAAGGAGGTTGAAATACTTGCAAATGAAAACAAGTTTCCCATTTGGAGGAAAAAATAAACATACTTCAAGACACGTTGTGTGTGCTGCAGGTATCCTTGTGGCAATATCCAAATGTTTATACAGCATCTGGAAAGTGGAATGCATTATATAAATGTACAAATTGTCATCAGTTGTGTTAGAATTCATTGTGTTACTGATTTTTTCTAAGCAGTCGGTTGCTACTTGGAAACTCCTAGTATCTTGATAAGTTCAGGAAATCCTTGGGTAAACGTGATTACTGTCAAAATGTTCTCACTGCTGTGTGTTGTTAAATGCAGCACGACTCATAACAAATAACTGCTCCTTGAGACTGGACTTCTCGTTTTGCGAACTGCATTATCCAAAGTAATATTTGATCTAAAAAGTTACTAGTTAGCAATCCTAATCTTGAACATTACATGGCTAAATACTTACTGGTATTTGTACCTGTGAATAATTTTGTCCCTAAATTAGAATCGTACTGACTGTGGTTGCCAAATTATGAGTGCCGCATAGAAAGCCAATTTTAAACATCAAGGCTCGAGCATTTAGTACAGTTCAAACAAAATATTATTTATAGTATGAAAATTACTAAAATTAAGGGAGGACCTTAGGGATACACTCAGAATCTCTTCAGCCCTTCCTATATAGTTCCAAATACAAAAATAATTATTTAACTATCTTAGCTTCATTTTTTCCCCCGTGAATATCATTCTATGTACACTTCATAGTTTGTCTAAATAATCCGCAAATTATTACTGTGATACTGGTTGGACCTCCAGCTGGGCAGATTCACAGTTAGGACCTTCTGACCTCTGTTTTGGGCTAGCAAGTGCTTATTCTTACGCAGTGTCTGCCCTACACATTACCTCTGGCAAGTAATACAGGGATTATCATAGCTTAGTAAACAATTGCTTCTCTTAGCTGGATGCAACAAATTGGCTGTGTCTCTTGATGGCAGCTTTGATAATGACTCTGTAAATAGGATTATTGGGTGACAAGGCGTATTTTTACCTGCAACTGGTTGCAGGCACAGAAGATGGCAGCTAGATCCCAACCTGGGCAAGCATGTTAGACAACCGATCATCCAAATGTTATTTTTTGCACTACCAAGTAACCATGTCGTCTTCTTCGTGCTGGCACTCACAGGTTTTTCTCTCCTGGAAGGGTGAATTCAATAAGGAAGACTAAAAGGCAAACTGTACATCTACATGCTCTTTCAAAAATGTTTTGTGATTGACAGACAAAAAGTCTTGTACTCTCACTTGTAAGGTTATTAAGTATTATTAGAGAAATCAAAAAGACTTAATGGTAAGACCATTCTTATACTAGTCGTGAGGTTAGTATTCTAGCCCTAGAAATTTCTGCCTGATTATAGTTTACTTGCATTTTAGTGTCACCATTTTCACCTTTTAACTAGCACAGGGAAGCTTCTGGTTTAAGAAAAATATAAATTTTTGGTCACGGTAGAGATCTTTGATGAAGAATTTCGCACACCTCTGCTAAATATTCATTTCCATTTTCTATTCATGTGTTAAAGTCTTCAAAATTAGGCCCTATATATAAAGTAATTTGTCGTTAGAGAGCAAGTGGTACAGCTGGAGATTCTGATCACCTGCAAATTTAAGGTGTGATTGGTAGCAGGACTGTAATTCTAAATAACAGCAGTGACAGTGCCTGAGAGAGAAGGCAACACCTATGTTCATCACTCTCTTCCTAGCAACAGTGGAGCATTATAGGCATTATTGCAAAAGAAAGTGCTGCAATATGTGATTATATTGATAAGAGAAGTAATGTAATCCACTCAGAGCATTACCAAAATGTCTTTCAACTGTTTTACAAAGTACTTACTGGACTATTTTGCTTCTGTGCTTCTTTAAAAGAAAATGTTGAGGGAAGTTTGTTTATGTCCTGTCCTTCAAAAGGATAGCTTTACAACGAGAAGTGTTTTCAAGTGTTTTCTTATTAATATTTCTCTTTATAAAGTAAAAGAAGCTGCAACATTTCATGGAGTAAGGAAACAGATTAAATTGACTTTTTTAAAATTTGAGAAAGAAGATTTTAAGATAAAAAAATTGAATTCCAAAAATGTCTGAATAGCTCAAGGTGTTGCTAGCAGATGCTTATGTCATAATTGCAACAAATGGATGCCTTCCACTTATTCATAGTTACCAGTTCCAGAAGGTGTAAAAAATTCCTTAGATTAAAAAGATCTCTTATAAAAATTTTTCCAGCTGCAAAACACTCACATGAGCTATCACTTTTTTGGCAAATATTAACTTAATAATCCAAGTAATACGGTTATAGAAGACAAAGCCCAAATATATTAATTTTCACTAAAAGAACAAAATTCAACATATGTTTCAATGGAAAAAATAATGAATATTTGAAAGTTGCTTGACTTCAAATATGAGCGCATCTAATGAAGTAGATTCCCCAAATTAAAGTTCCAAGAACTTAAATGCCTACAGACATGTAAGAGAAAATCTTAGTGGGTAACTATTTTATATCTTTTTTTTCTGTTGTGCTAAAATTGAAACTATTCCTTCTGAGCAGACATTTGCTTTTTCTAGTGTACTGATGTTACAGAATAAACCTTAGCAATTATATTTTAATTAGAAATTAAATAATGATTAAAAATCATTTAAAAGTAGGAAATTTCATTACAGCATTCCCTTTTCTGTTTTTTTCGTCTAAGATGGGTCTCTGTAAGACCAAACTTTTCAACTCAGATTGCAGGTGTGGGTGTGTGGGGTGTGGGTATATTTCCCTATACTTCAAAGGATACATACAGGTAAACCTGATATGAACTGAGGTCCTGTTTTAAGAGCTCAGTTCTGCAGTACTGAATTTGGTAACAAATTTGCCATTTACTGCAATAAGCAAGGGTGAATGCTTTAAATTCCATCATTTATTTTTCAGGTCAGTGGGGATGGCAGATGTTTAGTTTTTGTTGTCATTTTTCAAAATGATACCACTTTTTACTTAATATTTCTACTTAAAGTAAAGAAGATACTGAACAGGATGAGCCTGACTGTGCCTAATCCTTACCATTTTGACATTTGACTTCTATTGACTTCTGTGGATTTGGGCAAAACCACTGAGAGGAGATGCTGGCTACAGCGTTGCTACTACAGCACTCACTCAGACTAACCAACTTCTAAATATTTTCACTGCCTGATTTCAAGATCACTCTTGAATAAGGTAACTTAGAGTTGTTGGCTTCTGGGCACACATTGAGTAACTCAGATTAGAAAGTTATAAAAATAATTATTAAAAAAGGGATATGAAAACTCCACAATTGTAAGAAACGTTAAGTTGTACAAAGCACATTTATGTTCCGTGTAACTGCGTTTCCATGCCTGTTTTTTTCTTCTGAATAAAATGATATTCTCTTGTCTTCTGATAATTGTAGATTCACATAGTTTTGAATTCTAGAGCTTCTATGAGTTTTACTTGCCTGTTCTGAATGAATTAGGAAATGTTTAATTCCTTTTTTTTACACTGTCAAGGCTTATACTCCTGTCACATCAATCAGAGGATAAATATAAGGTGTCAGCCATCATAACACTAATACATTTCAAATGCCAATGTAGTAAATGAAATTTTATGACAGTGGACAGCATCTGTTCTATGGTGATGGTATTCAAGTTTTACCTATAATAGATTAGATGGAACCCAAATAGGTAATTAAAATTAACCTTTGGTTCTTTTACAGAACACTTGCATAATTAACAAAAGCTGAACTGAAAAATACATTTTGCTGTAAGTGGCTTTAGGTGATTATAAACCCTCAACTCTAAACTCTGGGGGTTTTTCCTATTAATATGCATATCTCTTATTCTATGTACATTCCACATCACTTGCTCCATATATTTTAACACTTGCCAGTATGAATATTCTCCCAGTACCAGTTTTAATTAGAAAGGATACTTGAAACATTCAATAATGAACTAATGTCCATATGGATTTTAGTTCATTCTGTATTTCAAAAGTGACTTCAAATGTGATATAAATAGTTACCTATATATGTTGACACGAGCAGAACACGTTTATAACATGTAAGTGAAACAGGGAGATATCTTGCTGTACATCTCATTCACAGTATAGCTTGGTACCTTTCAGGGCCATATTTCACTGGTGCTGTACAGGAATAAATGGATCCTTGAAGTATAAGACAGTGAAGAAACAGAACAAATTCCTCCTTTCACATTGATCCAATAGTCATATCTCCAGTGAAAATGTATGAAAGAACAAACTGAAAGACTATTTTGTAAAAATGACACTTGGAAGACCATGAACCTGACATGGGAGTGTACTCAAGCATTCTCTCCGCCCAAACCTGGTATGCAGTAACTTATTTTTTAAGTCTGAAAGTCCTTACCCAGTTCCTCACTCAAAAATAAGTGGATTTAAAAATGTGGGTGGGAGGAGGTCAGAATTTATGTAATTAGCAACACACTTCGATAGCAATTTTGTACACATAGTTTATAAATAAAGGTTTTCTTCCAAACATATTTTAAAAAGTCTGTTTTAAAGGATGTGGTATACTATGCTACCAGTATTATACTCTGCCTGTCTAGTTTGTACCAAATATCAATAAAGCACCATATGGTGTGTTAAAATAACCTTTTTTTCATTGACAATATGCATTTTCAGAAAACCTAAGTTTGTCTTTCTTGAAAAACTGCTTCATCTTTCTCCTGTCAGCCTGTTTGCTTCTGATATGTCCTGCACAGATAAATCAAATTGAGTCATGTAACTCTGAAGGAGGTAAAGACAGAATCTGAGGGAAATGAAAAGGAATATTAGAAAGATGAAGCACAATTTTTTAATGAATTTAAAGAGATGAACTACATAGCAATAGGGTTTTCATGCTAATTAAGGTTATGGGACTTAGTGAAATAAAATAGTATAAAATAAGGAATGTCCTTAAGTTCTGTCTCATAGTGATGTTGGTGCAGGAAACTGATACAATGTTAATGTTGACCCTAAACTAAAATATACCTATTAAAAATGTTGTTTTTTTTTTAATTGCCTCTTTCCCAAATATTTTGTGTTTATTTTAGTGACAATGTTTGGGGTTTTCAAAAGTCCTAGGGATAGGATTAATTGTTTCCACAGAAGTGAATACGCAGCCTATCCTTTGGATACCAGCTGAATAATACCAAACGCTATTAAACTCTACTGTTGAGTCATGGAACTAACAGAAATCAAATAAAACCCAGACTTGCTTCAGGGGCTATAGTAGCAAAGAATTACCCATTGGCTTGGACAGATTCATGTATTTTCATCTGCTTTCAGCTTACTTTCCTCTGCACCTTGTAAAACAGAAAATGCTTTAAGAGATTGTGCCAGTTCCTGAGCTTATAAACTGTCAGACATTATATACTATATATTTTTTATCTTTTAAAGACTGTGTGTATAATGTGAAGAATAATTTAGATGGCTTTTATGTGTTCAATAAATTGCTATTTTCATTACAAATGGTTACACACTACATTTGTGTTAGGAGTCTTTTTTGAACCTTTATATGTGGAAAAATTGTTAGAGAACAAAGAGTTTCTGCTTGAAAGTAATTATTTACTGAAGCAGGAATATTAGGACCACTACTGGCAGAATTAAGTTTAGATGGGAGAGTCTCTGCTAAAGAGATCACAGGTGTTAGCAGTTCTGCATTCACAATTAAGTTGAAATAATTGACTGTTTTAAGGTGTTTCCTTTATGTCAAGATTATTATTTTAGGAAAGGTAAAACTTCTCATAAGCACCTGAAAAATGATAAAGCAACCAAAACCCTGAAAAGGTACCTTGTATTCCCAATGCTATACAAAACAATTAGTTAGAGCATATAAAACACATTTCAGACTTACAATGTAAAATGTAGTCTCATCTAGTGAAAGGTGTGCAGAATGAATAATAGGAGAAAGCTTCCACCTTTTGTATTTTTATAAATGTCTATGAAGAAGGGATTATACATTACAAGAATCAGAATTTGGTCTTTAACACCTGAAAGTTTCAAAAGATACAGCTGAGTTGGTTGTTTCTAACAGTTTACATATCCTCAAAAAAGGAATGAATTAAAAAAGAAAAAACTTTAAAGTCTTCCTAGCTGTAAGTACACACTGATGCAGTTTTGAAATGAGGAGAGATGATACTCACCCTGAACAAAGAAAGCCTTGCTCAGTTAAAATCATATCATAAGTGGGAATCATATCATATCAAAATACAGTTTTGTCTCATTAACTCTATCGCTGAGAATGCAAAATGGCCAATGATACCCAAAGTAATAAATGCTGACCTCAGTTAAGACAATTAGTTAAGACTGACTTTTCAATTTCTGCACTATGGATGGGTACATCAGAGCTTGTCAGCCTAGGCTTGGTCCCTCTAAAATGTCCTGAGAGGAAACTGGCAGTGTTTTGGCATGATTTATTCGACTTATTTTAGATATCTACATTAGGATGAAATTAAATATACCTTAAAAGTAGCTTTTTCTCTATAGTGATCATAAAGAAAATGGAGATACCTATTGTAGAGATGCATACATTTTATCTGGTGAATCCCATCCAGCATATTAAAAGTCCATATCCTAAAGTTATTGAAGACAGTTGTAGCAGTTCAGACAACAATTGTTGAATGATGGCATCAGTCATATAGCTGCATTCTTTCAGTGACGCATTTTTCTTTGCTTTTTAGTTAAGTACTCTTTAGTAAGCAAGTTATAGTAATCCATCTTACCGGTGTGAAAAACTATTCCAATACCTTAAATTGAAGAGTAAGTTATCACCAGAAAAAGACAATCAAACTGTATATTTAATCACTCTGATAGGGCATGCCATCAACAGATAAGCCAGAAACAATGTTTGATGTGAGATAAAAGGTTACTACTTGCATAATCGAAAATAATCTGAATACAAGCTTATTATCCTTGAATGTAAAGGACAATCCATTATAGATGTTATTTAGCTATATGCTTATCAAAGCTCTTGCCTTTTTTCTTCCAGTTTGCGCCACAAAATACACATTTTGACTTTGTTTAAGAATTTTCAAAAAATTTCAGAAAGTGTTTTTATATGCTGACAGAATTATCAGTTCTGAATCACCATTTTCTTGCTGACTACCTTCTCTCTCTGTGCCTGCTGCTCAGGGATCAGAGACTTCTCACTTTTTGGCAATATAGCCTTTGACTTCACTGACTCTCTCAGACATCTAATAAGTTTCCGTCAGGTAAAATTCCTTCTTGAACTAACTATGTGATGGCTCAATATTATCATCATCTTACGCAGAATATTGGTTAAGGGCTCCACAGCACTGGAGAAAATATTCTTTCCCTATTATGCTTTTTTTAGTTTTATTCTTCCTCTATTGTGTTGCCTCGTACCAGCTTCCAAATGAAAACTATTATTAGTCCTATTTCTTTTTTTGCAAAGTAATATATAATGGGATGATTTAAGAAAAATCCAAGAAATTGTCAGCTCTTAATTTTCACCTAGGCTCAGAAATGTCAGTAGGTCATACAATATAAATCTTGCAGAGCTCTTTCTCTAATAGCTATTTAAATGCAGAAATAAAACGGATTTTTGAATGATGAACTTTGTTTTAATCAGCTATTGACATTCTTTTGGTCTGTACTGCAAAGTATAACAATGAAACTTAAAGACAGATCCCATCTGGACCAATATGCAAATGTGGGCTGTCTACTTGTTCAAAACAATTAAGAGTACTTATCCTCCGTACTATATTGTAATAATTTTCATTATTAATCTAATAATTAATCTTTAATATTATGTAAAAACTGCACTTGCTTCAATTGATTAGAAAAGGATTTGCAAATAAATAGTAGTGAAAATGTAACATTTTCAATATAGAGTGCATTTCCTTCTGGTTTCTAGCCTCTACCTTCACTTCATAACTGTAGAAATATTCCAGAGTTTCTATACTGACCACATGGGAATCAGAAAAACAAGCATGTGTGTCTCATTTGGCCTCAGGAAATAATCCAAAGCCAAAGCAACAGTGGACGTGTACACTACTAGTTTTCAGAGAAATTAGTCACTGAAAGCTATGAAAGATCAGCAGCTCTGAAAATCAGACCATTCATTCAGGGGTCCAAAATAGATTTAGGAGTCATATTGAAAGGTCTAGGCTTCAAATTAACTTAAATTGGTTCATTTTATATATTAGACCTTAATCATAGCTCCAGACTTAGCTTCTGCAAATGCTTAAGCATATGTTATTTTACTTTTGCAATTCAAATAGGATTATTTCTGTGACTAAAGTTATATAGGTTCTTAGGTGTTTTTAGGATCATGGATTAAAACTCAATACCTGTAAACATGCAAATACATTTGTAACTTTAATAAATATTAATCATAAATGTCTTTGCAGAATTAAGACCATTTTTAACTGGCAATTTCTTGAACAAATAAGACCTCAAAAACAAATTCCATATAAAATTTCATAGTCCTTTAATAACCTGCCCAGTTTCAAGGGGGAGAGTTGCTGTTGCTGTTTTTTGATGACATTGAAAAAGAGCTGCAAACTTGATTTATGAAATCTAATTCCATCAATCAATGAAGGGGATTGTTTCATTACATTTTATTATTACCTTACCTATATAGATTAATATATACATTATATATTCACATTGTATGTATAATGTTTAATGTTCTTGCTAAAGCTACTTCTGTTCAGAAACCACCATTAATCAAATTTCATATGTTTAAATGAAGGCGGTGTTATATTTCTCTTATTTCCTGTTGACTTTTCTACTGATTTTTGGAGATTTGAAAATTCCATGTCATTTTATAAAAGAAAAAAAACAAGAATTGTGGTTCCTTTAAAACACCCAACTCTCCATTTCAAAACATTTATCTGAAAAAGGAAACATGCAGTTATATTTCTGTTCTCAGAAAACTGCTAATTTTTAGTTTCCAAGTGGTCAGGGTACTCAAGTCCTCATACTAAGGACTTACACAGAGATATTTGAAATCTGTAAAGCCCCACTCTAAAATTCCTTTTCCTAAGAAATTGTTCACCATGACTCCAATAAGCTTAAAATTAGTCTTTCATTATAAAGGAGAAAAAGGATGACTTCAAACAGATCAGAGATATTGAAACGAACAAGAATCGTAAGAACAGTAAAATATAAAAGAGTATAAAATTTCAGGCTGTGTATGAGGAAATGTCTCATCAAAGTACTCTTTTCAGATGTTTCCCAGAGGAACTTTTGGAAACCCTAGTACTTGATTAATTTACATTAGACAGGACGAAGTGCCATGAATACATAGATAGAACAATTTTGCAGCAACATAAATTTGGACAATTCTATCTAATAGAATTAGTTCTGCACTAATCAGATTTTTTAAATCATTTCTAAAAATTACAAGTGGTTTGCTTTCTTTGTTATTTTTATCTGCATAGGTTTGATAAGAATATGCAGTAGGTCATATAAAGCCATTCTTTACATATGCTTAACCTCTTTAAAAATGATGAAAAATATATATATTATAGGAAGCAGACTTTAAATGAAACACCCTGGGCTTACTTAAAAGATAAAATAAATGAATATTCCAATACTCATGTTTAATTGAATGAAGTTTGATTTAACATATGAAAAAGAGAGCTATACAATGTAAAGTCTCTGAAGGATATAGTTACTTGAATTTTCCCTTTTATAGATTGATAGTACAAGCTACTTCTGCATTATATTTACTCTTATTTCTTCTGCTACAATAAGAGCAATTAAAAGTTTTTTCTGAATCTTTTTATTTTTTCAGGTAAAAGTTTCAACTTGGTGCTATATATGTAAGAGTTTACAGAAGAAGAAAGCAAAAATTAAAATTTCTTTCCTTACCACTAACAATGAAGAGTACATAACATTTTTCTGGAAGTTTTTCACGACATTTAAACTTCTCCTGTTGATATCTTCCTAGGAGAAAAGAAATCAGTAGAGCAATTTCTAACTACTACTTATTTATTGTTCCTTGTAATTTCAGGCGTTCTATGTGTATTTAGTCCAGACATTTGCTATTGAGATTTAGAACTAGAGTATCCTATCTCATGCTTTAAGCCTCTTCTTCCACTCCTTTCCCTCTAATTAATGATATCCTTTGTCAATGAGAAAGACAATAGCACCAGAGTGCCTTTATGACTCAGGACCCACAGTACAGACATTAGTCACAATACAGACTTTAATAATAGAGGCTCTGACTGACAACCTTGCTCTCTAAATGTCATATGCTTTAGCCCTCCTTGACTTTCATATTGTTTTTGAGTAATTTATATTTATTAGCATTTCTCCATTTCACTTTCTTTTAATATTTTTCAACCTTTACTCTGTCCACCTTCAATTTTGTAAATTCAGAGAAAAGAAGCATACATATAAGGAATCTACCAATTAAGCTATCGATGAATTAAGTGTTCAGCTGTCATCTAGTAAAATTCATGCTCTGATGGGGTCATTTCGTTCCCTATAGAGTGCACAGGACACCTGAAAATTAAGAACGTGACCAAAAAAGCTACCTACTGCTTAAAGAATTGCCTAGTCCATCTAGTAGCAAATTTTGATTCTGCTCTGATTTCCTAACATCGAACTGCATTAATAATTTTTCTTTTCAGTTGCTGCTCATGGACATGAATCCTACAGCTGCAGCTCAGCCTTTTCTCACCCCTCTTGTTTCTCATTCACTGAACAGCCAGCTGAAAATCAGATTAGACTGTTTGCTCAGGGTAGGAGAGACTAAGTCTGAATCTGTCCTTCAAAAAGACCTGCTGAAGGTCTGTGGTGTGAGTTGAGATCCAGAACCTCCTGGAAGTCTTTGAGAGCAGTACAGCAAATCAGGCAATGCTTGTCGCCTGCAGTCACGACAGCTGGACAAGAGTCACTGACCCAAACAACCTGGCTAGGTTGTATCTCCAATCCCATCCCATCACTGCTACTGCTTCTCATCCTCTAGTAAGCAAAAAGGACAGGCAGTATGGGAGAATATCTGCAGCAGAATTAGGTTCACAAATAACATAATATCTTATACTTCAGCTCTTCTCTCTTGCCAGCGTGGCATAGCCTTGCCAACCCTGCAGTTATGTATGGCACAAGAAGCAAGAAAGGAGGAATAGTGGAGATGAAAGGTATCCTGAAGAGGACAAAGGTAGAAGAGATGATCATGAATGTATTTTTCACTACAAAAAACAAATAAATAAAAAAGAGTTGCCACTGCACTGGACTATATATGAAGACCTGGGTATAGCTGTATATACATGCACACATTACAGACTTTATGAATATATTTAGAAAATCCAGTAGGATACCCATCCATGTCTTGGATGTTGGAAATAAATAAGAGGATCAGTAAATGATTGATATAAATGAGTTTAGCTTTCAAATGCACTTATCTGAGAGGGAACAGATGTTATAAAAACAAATAATGGATATTATGTGAAGAAATACTGCTCATATGCTCTGGGATTATAAAATAGAATCATATTTATTACAACATGACTGGTATACGTCCCATTTCAACTCTGCAAATTAGCCTTCTGTGTATCTATTAGGAAACATTTCCTTCCTAAATGACTTAGATTGTGGTAATGGGAAATAGTTACTCAACGCTGCAACGATTGCTCAAATAAAATTAATTGTGCAATGTTGGAAATCTCCTTTATCTATAAGAGCTGATTACTTTGAAGCAATGGGCAATCTAGCAGCTTATAAAAGTATACCTCTCAAACCAAAAGGTAAACAGGAAACATTCTGTTCTATTTTCATGGATACTTGTAAAGAGAAATGCATAAGATATAATTGTTTTTTTCTGCTAACAAACAAAATTTAGTAACTCAGATTCATATGCTTCCCCATGTACATTGTTCAACTTTGTTGAAAACAGTAATTAAGGGGACCCTTGAAACGGCTGAGTTCTATACCCTTTACTTTGAAACTGGTTAAGTATTACTATTCATGTGAAAAAAAAAAAGCATTTTTATGAAAATAGGAATCTATCAGCATAATTTATAGGTTCTATCCTGTAGGACGCTGATGAAAAGAAGGAAAAAACAAGACAAAATTTCCAATGATTTCAGTGCATTTTAGATCAAGTCCTTGGAACTAAGCCTACCTGAACAAATAGGCTCTGGGAAATACGCACTCCTCAACACCTTTGTCCTTCTACACAGAGCCGATCATACCTAAGAAATAAGGAAAACGGATACAATGATAGTAATAAGACCAGAGTATTTATGTTTATGTGCAACTCAGAGAATATAAGTGATATCTAACACATAGCTTTAGTATATTTTGATAGATAGATAAGACAACTATGCCAAATAATACAAAAAAGGCTTTGCCCGGTAGATTTGGATTTGGAAACAGGAAGTTTCCAAAGTGTCACCACGGCTCGGATATCTCCACATGACCTTGCATTGCCAAGAAACTACCAAAGAACAACCCTAGTACTACCAACAAGTTTTTGTAATAATTAAAATCTAGCCCGGATGACAGCTGACCATAGCTATAGTTTCAGAGAGAATCAAACTCTGAAGTGCTTCTAAGGCATTTATGAGTTAAAATCAAAGAATAAAACTCCATCTAGAGACAATTCAGACAGCCAGTGCTGAATCCAGAACATTGGCAATATATGATCCCCCCAAAATAGCTTACACAGTAAAGTCTTTAAAAAGCAGCCTCAGTGAAGTATATCTGTCATTGCCTATTCAAATACCTGCAAAATGCAAGAATCAATCTGAAAGTGGCAGAGCATTATCACCTGCCTGCATACAGAAGCATTAATGCTTCCAGACAATACATTTCCGTATTTGGCTGGCTAAGTTGCAAGGATATAATTGTGAAGGTGGGATTGAAGGCCCTATGACGGTCCTTTGCTTAGAATATTTTCCTGAAAGTATTTGTGGAAACTATAATTCAAAGTTTGTGAAGGTCTTGATCATTCACAGAATCACAGAATCACAGAATCACAGAATCTCCCCTCCACGGGGAGAACGAGGGAGCAACACTGCATCCTTTGAAAGATCAATTGTGGTTAAAAAAAAAAAAAAAAAAGCTGAGTAAATGCTGCAGACAGCGTGAGTGGCAGAAGGCTCACATGCCCACGTACCTCCGGCAATGGCTAGTGGCCATGCATACTCTTATCAAAGAACCCATTCTCTTTCTTTTGTCCGTGCCTGACACTTATGACCACCTTCTCACTCCTTTCTCAGATTTTTCTAAGCATTTCTCTTAGGAACATCTGAAATTAATGGTTACTCCTCTTTTTAGGATTGAAGTTGCACAGGATTGAGATATACATACTTTGTTTTAATTTAAGAGTGCATGGTCTGCTTTTTCCCCATGTCCTCAGGGGCTAAATAAGCCACTGCACACGCAAGTCATTTTACTGAGTGCTGCAGCAGTCTGCCTGACCAGTCAGAAAAAAAACAGACTGCTCTTGTTCATGTTGCATTATTAGTGGTATCTATTATTTATATTACTAAAGTACCAAGAAACACTAACCATGGATGAGGATTTGCACTGTGCTACACACTATACAAATACAGATCAATAAAGTGACACCTGGCCCAGAGAACTTAAATTCAGCAAAGCTTAACATCTTGCAGTACAAAGGTGAAAAAGGATAACATTTCTGAAGCTGCTGGAAGATTATTGAAGAAACACACTAACTGGATACTTAAAATAGTATGATGCATCCTTAAGATTGTTTCTTCCTTTCTGCATTTGCCAAGGTATTGTGAAACTTATTAAGTATAAGCTTTTAGTTTCATTGATATACGGTGAGTTGTTGCTATTTTAATTTTCATTTTTATCTTGACTCCAAACAGATATTTGTTCAAGAGGTCAGACCATTACAGACACACCATTCTGCTTCTTATCTGGAGTCCGTCTTTTATCACAGTTTCACTTTCTACTTGTTTAATGTAATGATGTCAGTAAAAAGTTTCAATTACAGCAACTGGGAATAAAGGAAAGTGACCTGTGCTGATGTTTCTTAACATCTTTCTTTGAAGAAACAATTTAAGCCCATATTGAGGTGGATGAAAGACAAAATTTTCTAGGATACAAAAATGAAGAAAATTTTCAGTGACTTACCTGAACTCCTCATCATATTTAAAATCTTTTTTTCAGACTTTATAATTATTTTCATGTTCTCCGTCTCTTTATGAGGAAACTTCAAGGCAATAGTTCATTATCATGTTATATTCAACAAAAATCCAAAAAATGTCATTTAGTTTAACGGAAGGCTCTGTCCTGTATATATTTTTTAATTGAAGGAAGTTGAGACTTTCTCCATATACAAAAATCACTGATTTCACATAGCAATGGAGTTGAATATCCCTGGTATAACTAGCCAACATGGAGAAAGCGCAGTCTACGTTTATATATCGAAGTCAGTCATCCGAACTCCTCCATTTTTTGGCAGAAAAGCAAGATGCAGGTAAGTCACAGTGTGGCATATGCATATATCTGTAGTTATAATATATACTTATATTTATGTAAATATAAAATAAAACAAAGAAATAGATAGAGACAGAGAGAAAAACCTCATTTTCCTGGCAAATGGATCCATAAAGGAAAACATTGTTTCTAAAGCTCTCTTCTTATTTAGGAGTATAAAATTATAGGATATGAGTCTTGTCAGTCTGAGAAGAAGAAAGATGCCTCTCATTTAATGTTCCTAAAGTGAAGCTCCAAGACTCCCCCATAAGTTGTAAATAGATTTCCACCTTCAGGCACTTCCACCCTGTCAACAAGTGTCCACTCTCATGGATCAAACTGAATGCTCCGATATGATTAGAGTATTCAGAGCCCTGCCAGGAGGGCCTGTGTGCAGGCGGTTAGCTCTAACTAGCAGATGAAAAACATGAGAACTTTCTATTCCTGAGAAAAATCCCAGAAACAGCCAAACTGATGAAGAAAACTTGGATTCAGATATACATATGGCTATTATTTCAGTTATCAGTTTGAAGAATTAGATGTAGAGCATATATGGTTTACCTACTCGGTTCAGAGACAGGTAGGGATGCCTGACGACACGCAATAACGTGTTTTTTCTGTAAAAATTACACAGATCATATAAAAAATACATTTTATAAATTAAAATTTAACTGCTGAAGTTTGTGGTCCGGAGAGCTACCACTTAAAGATTCAGAGATTCTAAATACATTTGGAAAAAACCTTGTAGACATTTTCATCTGAGGTAATACTTCAGAGCGTGCGCAATTGTTGCCTGAGACGCTCAACGACTGTCTGATTATTTTATGCAAATATATGCAGATTATGTTATAATATCAAGACAAAACAAAGTCATTGCAAGTCTATCCAGATGATACTATGAATAATAAGCTGAAGTAAAATGAAACCAATGCCAATGTATGCCTATTGAAGCGATGTTGCAATGTCAAAATTATACTGGTAGATTTCCCTGCTGACCACATAGAGATGTCCAGCTTTAAATAACAAATTGTTAGGCAACTATAAATTCTCTTTTAGTGGTGTTTTATCAAAGAAAGGCAAAATTAAACAAGCTTATGATATCAATCAGCTTTTCATACTGCAATGTCTAAATCATATCATCTCATTCATTATTAATAGAGCACAAAATCAAGAAAAGTTAGACGTAAAATGAAGGCAAAATCTTCTGAACATCTTCTACCATAATCTGAAACAAAAGATGTGGGCCCAGATATTCAATTTTTGCAAATAAATGTACCCCGGTTAAAGTCAACAAGCAGATATCAGCATATTTCTGTGGTGTGCGACTGGAAACTTTTCAGTGACTCTCAGATCAACACTCAAATGGTTTATTTCAGGAGCCTAGGATGGGTGTAGGTGGAGTGTAAGCTCTTAGAGAATGATTCAGTATAGCTATTCATCATCTTATATAGCCTGAAGTTTTGTAACATCTAAGGTCTGCCAGTAGCTATATTTTAGACATTGAAGTTTTCTAAATATTAGAAACAGGGTGAAAGGAGGCAGCAACGTACCAAAGCCTAAGCAAGGCTCCTATGTTGACGTGTTTTAAGAAATGAAATCAAAATCTGGACAAGAAGGTGCTGAAATCCCGTCTAAATCCTCATAATCCAACCTGAGGCAGAAAGGTGTCTAAACTTTCCCCAAGTCACGCAAAGGACAAATCTGTTAAATGTGCTGAAAAACCACCTTTCAGGCATTGACTGAGCACACAGCTTGGCGTCTTGGAGCACTTGCATTTGGACTTATGGGAGAGAAGGAGGTACCACAGTCAGGTACGTAACACAATATGAATATAAGACTCAAGATAAAGTTGCAATAAACCAACTATTGTGTTATAGACCAGTGCATAGACTTACCAAATTCCCCTTCTTTCATGGCAACTGTCCACACATCTTTACACAAAAGAAATAAAAAGTATGTGGATCACCAGTAAAAAGTGGGAAAGTTATTTTTGCCTTTACAAAGGATTAAGAATTTCCATATACTTACTACGGAACAGCTGCTGCTCTGCAAATTCACATGCCAGAAATAGCATAAGAGCACACCGTAAATCCAAACCCAGAGCATTTCAATTATCACTTATATAATCTTTCTTCTAGCAGTCTAAGAATGTGCAGGAATAGCTTAGTACCTTAAAGCATGAAACAGGACTCACACAAAACAAAACCAAAATCCTACTTATTGGCCACCCATGTCTTTGGTCTTTACATGCACAGCCTGGTCAGAGAATAAACTTCTCCAGAAATCTAGAGTTCGGCTTCCAGTATTTCCCTAGTGACCCTTGGATTAGTCTTATGTGTAGACTGAGGAGTCACACAGGAAGGACCTCGGTCTGGCACAACTGCTCAGACAGCACTAACAGCATTGACAAGTGTTGAAAGTCAGGTATTATACCAGAGCAGGAGAGGCTGTTCCCCTCTTTAGCTTCATATACTAAACATGAAGAAACTTGTTTTGATACTCCAGTACAAAGTGAAAAAAATACCAGGGAGAAGTATGTTTTCAGCCACTGCTAGAGCGGAAGTCTTCGTTTCCTTAGGCTAACCTCCTTTGCAATCCACATGGAGTGAAAAGACTGAGTAAAGTCTAGGAAGACAGACTCTTAGTTTCCCAGGACTTTGGTCTGGATCACGGGATGAAGGTTGAGCACTGTGAATTAAATTATCAAGGAGAGGTTAGGGAATGTACTATCTCTGCCCTATAATTGCCTGGACGCACAAAAACAGAGAGAGTGTGCAGCCAGATAGGAGTAAGTGACACTCTTATTTCCAGGTTGTCAATGATTTTGAGTTAGCCACAGATGGCAAATTTTGAGAGCTAGTCCCTAATTCACCCTGAAAAATAGCATAGCTGGAAAATTTGGTGATAACATTTAGAATATTTAAATGGTGTAAGTATTTTGCTTATCTTGCCATATGTATTTTGAGTCTGATGAAATCAATGATGTATTTTTACATTTCTGGGTATGCATGCTAAATAATGAAACCTATATTATGCAGCTAATGTTAAGGTCTGATCATGAGTGTGATTTACAGTTCTAAGAAAAATATGTAACACCTCTGTTAGAAAGTGAGTTAATGACTGAGGAAGTTATGGCTTTACTGTAATGGAGCAAGAGTAAAAATTTAGTAAACATCACAATCATTTAGTTTCCATTGAAATCAACAGGACGTGAAGGGTTAGTAGCTAAGCTGTTAGTAGTTGTAGAGCCAAGCAGGATTTTACAACATTAGGCCTTTCCTTGATTTTGAGATTTTTAAAAAAAATCTTTTTATAGCCTTAAACAACTTAAAGATTTTAGAACATAGGATGTTGCTACGGTATTTCAGTTGAGTCTTCCAAGTGTTTGCATGCATCTCTTTTTGTATATTAATATACAAAAATACGACCTTCAAGCTCCATAGAGATCTCCCAAAGAATTTTACAAATATTGACTTTAGTCTGGAAGTTTTACATGTTGACTTAATATCCTTAGTAAGTAGTAGTAATTTGCCACATGCAGTAAGTGTTTTCATCGTACAATTGCAGTCATTGAAATATTTTCCTACCAAAAAAAGACAAGAAAATCCTACAAAGATATGAACATTTTGTAAAACCATGATGACATTGCATTTACAAAGCTACTGAAGCTAGGAAGATTTTTCTCAGAGAAGATAGCGCAGATTTGGTATTAACTTAACATTTTTCTACTTCATTTCCTTCTCCTCCAACCTTTTTCTTTTCTTTGTTTTTGACAAACCATCAGTGAAAAAGTGGAACTGCTGAATATATTCTTCTATTGAAAGGAAGTGAAGCAAGGAAGATACTCTTCTTTTGTGGTTGGAAATGTAACTCTTAAAATTGAAAGTATGAATTTTAAAATATATTTGCTGTTCTTTCATGTTTTTCCCCAAAATAGAGAACCTATATATGGAAAAAGAGCTTATTTAGTATACAAGTTTATTTACATACAATGAAAATAAGTGATTATGTGTTACTATTTATTATTTTTTAATATTTTTTAAAAACTTTTGTTCCTTTAATGCAAGTTAATACAATTAGAACACTGGGGACAAAATTGTCTGGAGTATTTTTTCACCAGCTTCAACGGGGAACTTCACAGACAAATTTGTTCTGCGGAAAGCTTTTCCCTGTAAATCAATCATGTCTGCAGGTTTGACCAGTATGGAAGCTGTAATAACAGTGCAGGACTATAAAAAGAACATGACACATCTAAAAGCAGCTACAGTAACACTATAGATCTCGGTCGTCTTATCAATTTGATCAGTTCAAGGATGCTCAAAATGGAAGCTTTGAGACAGCTGATGAATCAGGTATATACAAAACAAATCGGAAGGTTCCAGGGACTTTCTGATAAAAAAGCGAAATAGAAGGTACACTGGAAATTCTCTCCACTCTCAAAAGCAAGGAAAGACAGTTCAAGGTGCCCATGATTTGTTATGGAGCCAGATACAAAGAAAATGTGGATTTCATTTCAGTCATGCTACTATTATGCAAGTTTTTTTCAAAATTCTGTACATTTTCATGCTTAGTGTCTCAAGCCTACAGATCTTATATTGAACAAAGCAAGGTACAAATCCTTCAAAAACAGAGGTCTTTGGGGGAAAATGATTGCCAGCATTCAAGACTGAAGTATATTTTATACTACTTTCATATTTGTGCCAAAAAATATTCTCAGAACTTTAACTCCACTACCACAGCTGATATGCAGTTGTCCACTAAAACTACAAATAGCTGTTTGTGATGTTATGATCACATTCAAGTATAATAAATATCTCAAATACTTAAGCTTCTGTGGAGTAAAAGTACAGTTTTAAAGGTCTTTTCTTTCTTTCCGTAAGATGTTTTTGGAAGATCCAGTGACTCCATAGCTTCTTTTAAGATCATAAGTCCTAAAGGACTGCTGTGCCAATATATTTACTCTTCACTGGAAGGTTATGTTTTGCATACACATACATACATACCTATATATAAATATATATATATACACACATTCATATTTGTAACTGAAATGGTTTGAAAACTATCTGAATGGTCTTCAAAAAAATCAGGTAGTATTTTTTCAAGGAAGTAAATCTATAAAACTCCAAAATCATTTTTCTACTTGTAAGCATTTTTCAACTTTAACTTGTTCAGCCTTTCTTAAACATTAAAGTTTTGAGTAATTTTGGTGGATAAATATTTATTAACCACATACAATTATGCTAATATAGACCTGCTATATATTCAGGTGTCTGAAAATCCTAACAAATCTAAGAGGATCTCAAGTGAACCTGCACCAAGTTTCTGGCCAGGTGAAAATTCTCCATCCATACAGAGACAGAAACCATGTGGTTGAAGAGAACCGTCAGCAGCCATTTTTATGAAGATCATTTCATTAAAAATTTTGCATACCTATGCAAAATGGTAATGAGTACCAATCCTTGAAACACCTGTTTTGTTAGTTTAGCCCATCTGTCGAGTTGCATTCTTTGTCCCCTTTTTATGTGATCTACAAAGGATGAGTTTGTTTCCACTTTGAAATCCAGTCCACTAGTTCAACGTGTAGATATTTCTCCTTCCAGTTCTACACAAAATATCTTTTAGATTGGTCCATAGTAATAAATAAGATGGTGATAATCACTCAAATATTATACAGGATTCCTTTTTAAAGTGTAGGATCTAACTGGTGGAGCCTGGTAGCAGAAGCACAGCACAGTCCAACTGAAACATCAGTTTCTGAAGTGAAAATGGAAGGAAAAAAAAAAAATCCAAAAGTGTAAAGACATAAGTAAAATCCCAGTAATCCTATACGTTTTTCTACTAGCATTTCTATTATTAGTAGAATAGCCTTCCTGCTGTTTTCATCATCAGTGAGTATAATTAGTTAAATAATATTTTGCAAATGCTTCTTAGTTATATGACATATTAGATTAATTTTTCTGCGTGTTTACTGCCAGGTTAGAGTTACACAGACAGCATACTTGCACTTTTTTTTGTCGTCCCTCCACCTCTAACCATGATGTTCTCTTTTCTTACACTCTTTCACCCTCCAGTTTGCTTTTACCCTCTCTTCTCTTGTTCTCTGTTCTTCCTAGGCACCCATGACCTCAGTAAATGTTCTGTCCTTCCTGCTACTTTTACTTAACCTTTATATACCACTTCAGTAATCCATCAGTTAAAAAAAGAGTACCCTGGAGAATTAATGTTGTGTGTAATCACATTGGGTGAATTTTCAGCACCATTAAAATCAATGGGAGTTTTGTAATTGATTTCACCTGAGCCAAGATTTCACTCCTAGTGTACTGACTGGTGTAGTAACACCAACTCACATAGAAAGCTAAATTTGAAAACATAACGTTCCCTAATTAAAAGTTCCATTTCATGTAATTGACTTTAGCCTAAAAAAATTCCAAAAAGAATTCCACTGAAACGAAGATTATCTCACCTGCCAAGTAATAGCATGTGATTGACAGCACTATTCAAGATGTCATACCTTTTTATTCTTTTCTATCAAGCGCACAGACACCAACATATATACTTACAGTTAACACAACAAAATAAAAAATGTTCCCAGTGTTAAAGACTTCCTACCTGATTGACAAAATAACAATTTGGTCCACACAGAAGCATCATTTGTTTACTTACAACTTGCATTTAATGACAAATAAAAGAATCTGTCGATTGTAACTTTTCCGTGTCTTATTTTAGCATCATTTTCTGTTCAGATATAAGAATTTTCTTAGAGCAATAGAGGACAGTGTCTTATTAAAAGCTGAAAGAATGCCACGTATTTTTCACATTGCAGTTCTGAGCAAAAAAGTTGAAGTCATAAAAGCCCAAGAGAATCATCTCATACAGGTTGTCAGTGTTAGAGCATACATCATTTTACAGAAGGAAATCAATTTCTTCAATTTGGGTATATACTCGGTATAAATTCTCTGGCATGATTTTGCAGTCTCAAAGGCAGGTGTGCAACTTACTGTTAGCAACTCAAGGTAAGTTCCCAGTTTGTTGGATATAGTACCTCATAAAACATAATCGACTCCCTTTCTTAATTTCTCATTTCCTTTTTCATGTTCCCATGTCATTTGAGATCCTACTTCTCTCCAGGGAATTGCAAACGATAAGAAAAAAATCAGAATCTTCATCTCTCATCGATGTCCTTTCATTAGCTAACATTTAGAAGCAATATAGCATCATTCTTTTTATTAGTAATGGTCTTGCCTGCTGTTCTCCCCACCCCTCAATGTTTACCTTTTTCTCAGAAAAATTATCTTTCTGGTTTACACATGGTTTCCTTTTTTCGCTCTAAGAAAAAGTCTTTGCCTTAGGTGGTTTTTTTTAGCCATCCAAGTATTACTTCCCCTACCCCACTGCCCCAAGCAGCTTTACTTTTATAGCCCTCCTCAAGTCTTGTTATTTCCCAGTTGATTTTTAGTTTTAAGCCTGGAACACAGAAGGTGTTTTTGGAACTGTTACTTAGCTTGAGGGCAAGATCTGGAGTATATGAATTTTTTAAAAGACTGATCAGACCATAAAAAAAAAAAAAAAAAAAAGAGAGAGAGATAGAGAGGCCTAATCCACAGAATGAAATGTTCAAAGTAAATAAGAGAGCTGAGGCATAGCTGTAGACCAGGTCTTACACAGAGACAGAGGACTAATGCTAGCAGGCTCAGAGCGCACTGGCTTCACAGCATCTCATCCTCTTTGTGCTGAGCATAATTAAGAAGTGGACATGCTCCAAGGTCAAGCTGAGGGTAACTTCAGTTTGACTTCTCCATTCAAGAAAGTGAGAAAAAATTCACACAGTCAGCATATTCCTCTCAGCAGCTCATGTTTGTTAATTAAAAGTTGTTTTCTCATCTATTTTCTTTCAGTCCCGTATCTGTTTGTCAGGGCAAAACTGCTGATCTGATCATTTCCTTCAAAGTGACTGACCCCTCTGAAGTCAAAGGCAAAACTCCTGTTGGCTCCAACGAGACAAGGCCATGGCTGCTGTTAGTTGTTGAGGTGCGCTTTCTCAAGCATACAGCAAAAGGACAAAAAAAAGCTTGCAAATTAAACTGCAGAACAGTGACATATTATTACTTGCTAATTATATGAATCCATCTGCTTTCTTCTGCCTTCCCTCTTGCTCCAGCTTTGGAGCACTTCTACTCCTTTGAGATATTCCTGATTACTCGCCAGTCATGCGTCATGCTTAAGCTCTTTAAAGTTACTGTCTTCCAGAGTTAACACCGAGACCCTTCTGAGCAGCTCATCTAACCAAAATACATAAATGGTTACAAATACATAAGAGTGGTACTGGTACCACTTGATACACTGAAACAGGAAATTATGTTTAGCATGCAGCAGTTCTAAGAACAAGGATAGGACTTTTCAGGCAATTTTGTCTTGCTGTGGGACACTACACTGTGGAGTTTTATAAAGTATAAAAGTATATTTTTTAAATAGAGGATGCCATAGAAATGGTTATGGCATTACAAATGCCTCAATACTGGTGAGGATCCTGGAAGAACAAACAGCTTTCTTACAAAATTGGCCGTGCAAAGAGCTATACATTGTTTGAAATGGTTAGTACTTTCAGCATTTCATCTCTCTGCACAGAATTAAGTCTATTCAATGTACTTTTTTTAGTGCTCACACCACTCAGCTTGGCATAGTTACTGATGTTGACCAGGAGATCATTTAAGATACTTTGCTTTCAGGATGCTGAGATTTATCCAGATGATCAAATCGCCCAACTTCACTACTACATATAAACCTTTGGATGTCCTAAATAAAATTTTCAATTAAATAACACTTTTGTATATCACATGTATATATTTAGACATAGCCCCCACTCAGATTTCAGCCTTAAATTAAAAAAAACACACACACAAATAAAAAAAAATGCTGGTCACAAATGGTCCTTAGCATCAAAGTAGGAATTTAATTTATCTCCGATTCCACACTTGTGAACAGGCTACACCACTTCAAAACATTCAGCCAGTTTCCTTACCTCCATCCCACTTATCTGGCAGATTTGCTGCTTTTAGACTCTGAGTTTACGTAAAAAATAGATGAATATTATCATAAGAGTAAAAAAAAATTCCCAGCAATTGAAAGACAAAGGGATTTAAAAATGTAGCTTCTCTTTGAATACCTTTTTCATCTCCCATGGGCACATGTATAGAATTACCATTTTCCAGCTATTCAGAATGCACATTTAAGTAATTATTTTTTCCCTCATAAGCCATGAATGACACAACATGCAATTCGTCCAATAATATTAAGAATTTACAGTTTAGCTTATCATTTTATGTCAATTATTGCCATAAAATAAACAATAAATGTCATAAATATGGAAATTATTTTTACCATAAAATGATAAAATTATAGAGCTGCAAAGGACCTGAGAAGGTCTTGTAGTCCATTCTTTATCGTGGAAGATCGACTATACTCAACTTACTTTTAAGAGAAGTTTGTCTATCTTGTGCTTAATAACGTCCAGCTGTGGAGATTCTGTAGCCTCCCTAGGGAATTTTCATTCATTAGTCTTGCCATTTTTTTTTTTTCCTCTTTCATGGTATTTAATTTAAATCTTCTCACTGGCAAGTTAACTAGGTATGTCTTATCAGCTGCCTATCATTTTCCTTTGCAGATGTATATATTTGTACTTTAAAAAGCCAAAGTGGATAGGATAAATGTTGTTGCTGTTTTTTATTTTTTCATGTAAATAAACAAAACTTGCCACAGTTTTCAGACATTGATGCATCTTGATTTTCCTGCCAGATCTCAGCTCTTACAGGACCCGAAAGAGGAAATGCGCAGACTAGTGTAATTCCACGGTGTCAAACCAGTGTGATGGTGAGAAGACTTCAGTCCCAGGGAAAGCAATCGCAAAGCAGTTTCAGAAAGTTATTCTGCTGTGGCAGGATTTCAGGCCCCCTTTATCATACTATTTATCTAAATTATAAAAATCAGAGTGAAAGAAAAATCACCCACAAATGTCCTCACATTCTGACTTGCATAGAATAATAAGGGAAAGGTTTCTTTGATGTAAAATGCCTAACAAACTACTCAAATTAGACAACATCTAGAAAAAATGGCACACAACTGCTGACAGATAAATGATCAGGTAGTACTTTAAGTATGCTGAAAGATGCCAAAAATGTCAGTTCTAAAAGGATGAGCTAGATGGGCTATGAGGGTACGCCCAGAAAGCACAAGTATATCTCTCATGCCAGATAAATGAGTCCTGTGAATCGAGGCCAAGTGCCTCAGACTTGTCTACTGTCTAGACCTCGTCCCCTCCAGTGCAGGTTGGTTGCATCTTGCCTGCACCATGCTTGGCCTTAGTCTCTCCCGCATCCTCTGTGCTTTAAAGATTCAGTTATAATTTGTGGGTGTTTTTTTCAGTTCAGATTTTGAGACCTGAGAATTCAACTCAGATGCTGTCACAGAGAAGTGGTGTGAGGTTACGGGGTCACAGCGGGACACAAAGCAGGCAGCTCTGTTGGATAGGGGGAACCAGAAAGGCATCATCCTGTCCACACTGCCTGTTGGGAAAGGTACCTGAAGTCACCTCTACCCTAACATGTTCTCATATATTGTCTTGAAGATAGCTGTTTGAAGCCATCAGTGAGCCAGGGAGCAAACTGAGTGTAAGGCAGTGTAGGCAATCAAAAGTCTAGCAGTCAAGTTTCTCCCTATCTTCTACTTCACAGTGTAGATACACCCAGGGAGATACAGATTCATTCCTTGTTTTGTCCATATTTTCTCTCCCTCTCTCTTACAGCCTCAGTTTAAGAAACCCTCACAATGATACATTTATCAAAAAAATACTTTCTGAAAGAACATTATAGTTTTGTAAATTGCAGCAATTAAAAACTTAATCCTAAAGTCTTAGCTAGTTCTACTTAGGAGTTCCTTTGAATCCCATTTGCCAGTCCATGTCCTGAAAATTCTCAATTAATTTTCCATGAATTTCA
Organism: Struthio camelus; assembly: GCF_040807025.1. NCBI lineage: Eukaryota > Metazoa > Chordata > Aves > Struthioniformes > Struthionidae > Struthio > Struthio camelus. The sequence continues at coordinate 38,025,507 of NC_090981.1, read as the reverse complement.
GATGTCCTAGTCCAGTGATAAGGCCTGTTCCTTCGAAGCCTACACAGGCTTCAGTTCACATGCATGAAATCGCCTGATGCACATAATTAGAACAACATATGGCCAGGAGCTGGATGAGAGCGATTCTCCATAAACCCAGTTATCCTATCATTGTACTTGTCTACACTATTTAACAAAAAACCCACCACACACAGAAGTGAAAGCACAGCAACCTCTGGAGGCTTAAGCACATCCAATTTCTCACTTGTAGGATCCTAGGCAGAAGATTCTGATCGCCCTTCTTGCACTAAGTAGTGGCATCGTATCTTATTCCAGACAACAGTCCCCTGATTATACTATATAATTTGCTTTTGCATCTTTTGGTAAGGCAAAACAGTTATTAGATTGAAGAATAGTACAATTACTGAAGCCTTAGGCTACTTAGCTGCTTTTGGGTCTAAAAATCAGGAGATCAGGTAGTAACATATGGAGTAACATAATCATATTTAAATGTCCATCTTGACCCCAGACTAGCTCAATGGCTTAGCTATGTTGCTTTTTTTTCCATCCATGATTGTCCCCATCTTTGTAATCTGAATATTCTTTTGCACATTGCTAGGATTTACCAACTTCTGTTCATTTGCTTAATGGTAGTTTTGCTCTGCCACAGTTTATGGTGGAGAATATTTGTTAAAACAAGAGATATAGTCTGAATACCTAACTGCGGATGATTAAATTAGACTGCGTCCAGACAAGCTTAAGCTCTTCTTATGGAAAGTCTGCATTAGGATATAGTTGCATTGCCCTGGATGTTTCTACATGTAGGAATCATTAATAGGCTTAGCAACATCATGGTAAAAGAATTATACCTTGCTTAAAATAGCATTTGAACAAAATTAAAAGATTTAGAAAGCTATAATAGTAATTAGAGTGTTTAGTATAATTATTCTGAACATGATCCTACTTGATAAAATACCTTGTCTATGAAACACGGTGGTTTGGATTTGCTTTTTGAAGGAATTGCCATCAAGAAGGGTGCATATTTTTGATTAAATGTTTAATGTTATATACCTCATCTCATTAGTTCTACATTCTGTATTGGAATATAAAAATTGGATAATGCTCTGAAATATTCTGTATATACAGGGTAGTACTGCATATACTGTGTATGTGATGATTATAATCATTATGTGTACAAACAGCTATTGAGTATTCACTGAAATAACTTTAGTTTGTGTTAATTGGCTTGGATAAAATAAGAACTACTGGAACATTTGCCTCTGTTTACACTTGAATTAAAAACATATGGTGCATATATACTGTATACACTTATATTCATTTTCAGATCTCTATATGACATGGAGTGATTACTGCCTGAATGGCAACAGGAAATTCAGAATTTCACAGAAAAGAACATACTCACAGCTTAGTGACTGGACTCCAAATAACTGTGATGTAGGTAAGAGTTATAATTATGAGACATGAATGAGAATTACAAAGAACAGAATATTCTCCACCGCTTCTTAACACTTTCGCTTATACTCATATAACCTCTTGAAGGGAAAAATGCTAATCATTGGGTTAAAGCAGCTACAAAAAATTCATACTGATTATGTCCAGACTCTATTGCAAAGACCATTTCTCAGAGCAGAAACAGTCATGTAAATTCTTACACTAAACTTTTACTCCAGATATTGAGCTCTGATGTTGGTTCTTGGTTATTGCTGCTTATCTGAGAGTTCAGCTTTTTAGATTCACTAACAAACTCATTTTTGCCTATTTTGTAAAAGCAAGAATTCAGCCTGCTTGAAAAGATTGAGCAGTATTTTAATAGCAGAACAAAAGAGAAAATAGTCACAAAGAATGTTGTCCCGGTTTCAGTTGTTACACTACAATTTCTTTTTATTGCATGTGTGGATAAAGCCTCATTCTAATTCATTGCAAAACAACTTGTAGCCCTTCATGTTGGGAGCTGATATTGGTGGGAGGCAGGAGAAAGAGGAAACAATATTCCTGCCCTTGCGTACACACATATAAATCTCATTATCAAAATAGTACATTAGCAATTTTCTGTCGTAGTACTTATTGGCCCTTCTCATTTTCCTTCTTATCAATGTATAAAATAGTGATTTGTTTTCAGTACGGTACTGCCAGAAACTGATGTTTTAAATCTGAAATTTGTTCCAATATGCAGAGGTTTATGTTAACTATGTGCTTTGTTCATCCTTTAGTATTTTCAATTAGAAGTTAAGGGATTATTTGAAATCTCAGAGAATAATTTTAATCGTTCATTTTTCTTAATTTTAGGTCATAGAAGAACACTATGGTGCAATAGAACATTGTATCTAATAATGGTGTAACAGGGCTCAATTTAATATACTATTGGTGATGTTCAGAATTTATGAAATCTTAATTTACACAAAACTTTTCCCACACACATATTTTAAAACTGTCTAAAAATTGCACTCCAAAATTCTCACTGAAGTTTTTTTCAAAGTGTCATTCCCTCCATCATTTGCAATATCATTTATCATCCTTTAAATGTCTAGCAATGACTTGGAATCCCGTCCAGATATTAATAAAGAAAAAGCGACTGCAGACAGGATTTTAAACAGGAGTCCAGCATAATGTGCTACCCACAAGTCTTGATGCCCCTAAAGGGCTTCTGATTTGCTGGTTGCCTTGAGGAAAGCTTTGATTAGTCCCCAAGCGTGGAACAAAAGAGCTCACCCCAGCTCTGTGCTGTCAGACAGGATCCAAGCTTGAGAACTATTATTTCTCTTACACACACCTGCATTCAAGATTTTCCTGTCTTCCCTTTCTCTCCCAGAAACTCAAAGCAACTAAAAGCTCTTTTTCTCCTCTCTGAATCATCACTACCCATCTTTCTGAAATAAACCTCACACAGAAATTATGTTCTTACCAGTCTGATGACTTGTCGGTGTTCCTTTATAGGTCACTGATTTTCTTTGAAGAGTTGAGCCCGATAACTTAGGACACTACCATTTATAGGTCTGCTGGGAAGGTTTCTGCCATGTCAGATGTGCAGGATGGCTTCAAAGCTCCAGTCATCCAGCAATGACAGGTCTGGTCCTCACATCCTACTCAGCTTTTTCCTCCTCTCCATCCTCCACTTACAGGGAGCCTTCCCCACTCCACGTGGTTCATCTAGATAATCTGTGAACAGATTTTGCTGAATATATCAGTCCCCAAATTTTGCCTTCAGCTTTAAGAGAAAGTTTGCTTGATTGCACAGGAATTCTAATGGCTCCTTCTGCATCTGTCTTCAGCTGGGTTTGAGTTATATGAAGGGGATGAGGACAGAGAGGCATCAGCCCTCATTGAGATAAGAAAAATGAGGCATTTTCTTCTTTTTCCCTATGTGTGCACCGTATGCAAAAGAGCAAAAGTCATCTCGCCAAACATGCTGAAAGTTACTTCATACTCGTGCCTGAGGAAAGGTTGCCCAAAATAGATGTTTGCCACAGGGACACTTGTGAAGCATCTAGATACCAAAGCAGTTCTTAGGTCTGAAGCACATACAGCCAAACTTGGGTTGGACAGTCATGTAGAAGCACTCAAATAAGTGTGCACAGTTACCAGTGCATTGGAATGAGGTACTGCACATTGTTACTGAGTTTATAGTATAGGTCCTGTGCTGGCATAAATAGATGCCACGACAAGACTATTGGTTTCTACAGTTGTTTTGTGTACTACCCTCAGGACTATGAGTATGCCAATTGTGATGTGAAAAATAACACCATATGCCCATAGCTGGTATAGTTGCACCTCTTTTGGGCCCAAAAGTCCACAAAGAGCTTTGATGTATGCGATATATTTGTACCAGACCAATATGAGTTCTTGCTCTCCTGGCCCAAACTTCGAAGCCATCACTATAGATCAACTTCTCTGATGATCAGAATGATTGAACCGATACTATATCTATCATAAATCTAGATGAAAGTTTAGAGCGCAGGAGGTAAGAGTAGAATGTCAGTGACATGTGTGACTGTGGCATGAAATTATAAAATAATACATTTATAAACACAAAACATTGTAGGAGGGACTAAAGGATATACACTGATGGATCCCGTCATCAAAGCTCGGCCTCCTTTCCAAACATGTTTATAAGATGAACACTTTGTGCTATGGCTGTGAAAAATGAACAGGATCTATAAGCAGTCTTGGAATTTGGAGTTTGGGGCATCTTATCACATCATGATGTGACTCCTTATTCTCCAAAGTTCACCTTCCCTTGGGAAGGACCTTACTAAGTACAGTCATTGAGTACATGGGGGCACTGCAAAGGGCTGCAATCTAGTTTAAGAACATCATTACAATTTCTAGTTGTGCTGAAGCAATTTTATTTTATGCATCATTTGCTAGGGTTAACTGGCCCCACGTTCAACCTGCCTGACAATAAAAACAAGAAACTTTCCTTGCTGTTCAGTAGCTGCATACCAGGTACTTTGCCAAGACTCTCACCCCCATCAGACAGAATGTTCTTTTGAGAATGATAAATGTTTCTTTCTTCCCCATCAGCATGTCATATTTATAAAAAGGAAAGGCTGTTTTCCAGGAAAGTTAATGTTTCTACCTGTCAGCCTTGAAGGTGACTCTTTTAAGGTTATATTTGTCTCTTTTAAAGCTCCTGTAATGGGATAAAAGCCGAGCAATAAAAACATTTAAGCCTATGCATCCTAGACTACGGTAAACACCTACAGGTGTAAACATCTCATAAAGGTCTTATTCTTGCACACCAAAGGAGGAAAAGTGTTAGGTGTGCCACACGTCATAAACTTGAAATCACACCTTTAGTAGTGTGCTTTTCCTTAGTAGTTTAACTGTCCACATTTGTGGTTTAGCTGGCCTTCACTCCCAGCAAGTTAAAATTGTGCAGTAGCATAGGCTGGTTTTGTTCAGTTTACTGTAAAATAACATTTAACTGGAATTTAACTCTAAGTGGTATGTTATAGGTGACTGGATGGAGATGCTTTCTTCAACTTTGGCCCATGTGATTTTTTTTAGAATCTATTCTGACCTGATAGGTCTATCTTTTTTGACTAGCATGTTTCTTGGAAGGTGAATTAATTGTTTCCCAAAACCAAAAAAGCTTGCAAAACCTAAGAATGGCTTGCATCATTTCTCTGGTGCATGAAAAAACTGAAATGCTATATGGGTGCCTCCGCCTTTTTTGGATATTTCTCTAACTTACAATGCAGAAACAGGTGTTCTGCTCAGTAGGCTGTGAGATAGCATAGCCCAGGAAAATTTCAGGCTTTAAAATTAAAATATTTTTTATTTTCTCCTAAGAATAAATTCAGACTCACATTTACTGCAGACCCAAGGCTCTGATGAGAGAGGGTAAATCAGCATCCTGCAGTATCATCATCACAGTTGATGGTTTTGTTGCGATCGGTCTTCAATATTCATTATATTGTTAAAGTTTCCCCCCGGCTCTGTGTTCTTCCGAGCTGCTATTGAAACAAAGCACAAATGCCAAGAGGGTAATTTCAGCAAAAAAGTGTAGTTAGTACAGATCATTGAACAAACTATTTTTCAGCTGGCTACTCTAATTCTAGTCAGCCAAAGAACCTACATCAAAATATGGACACTGCTCTTAGGAAAGCTCATTTTCCTCTTGTTCTTATCCCCTTCCCCCAAATACCTATATGCATATAAGTGAAACATTCATGTGAGCTAGTAACGTCTTCTATTCGTAGATAATAACAGTGCTACACACGTTATTCAAAATAAGGGCATCCTGATTTTCAGTTCTCACTATTTAATTAAAAACAACAACAGTCTGGTTTTAGCAATTCATTTTCTAACACTTTGGCACCCTTTGGTGTTCTGGGCTACAGTTTTATGTTTGACTGCAGTTATTGCACATGATTTTTAAAATATACTGGTGAGCAAAAACTCACTGTCTGTAGGACTAAGATTTCTTTTTCTGCTTCCACACGACAAAAATAGCCCTTAAAAAAAAAAAAAGTCAAGCAGTGAGTGAAGAAAACAGAACGAGTGACTAGGTCTGTGAACAGTAAATGAACAACATACTAATTTGTCTGAGTTAATATATTTCTTTTTTCTTTCATGACAACAAACACAATCGGCCTCCACAATAAAAGATTATCATGCAGTTTTGCTGCTGCAGGATTTTTCCTCATCCTATTTTCCAGAAGTAAATCTTTTGCAGGCCCGGTTTGATTGGTATTCCAAATAGTTACTGAGGAACACATGACATATCTAACGTTCACAACTATTTAGCTTTCCACCATCGGAAAGGCCAGTTAAGATGAAATTTAACTCTAATGTCCTAATAACAGTGCTATTTGCCTGCATATGCGCATAGAGTCAGTCAGTGCTTAATCCATAGATTATTCTGCACTATGGGAACTGGGTTTTAGTAAAGCTTTTTGTTTTCTAATAGAAAATTTGTTTTTGCTATCTCTGTGGTCTATTTTTGCCTTTTTCCTTGTAGGACTAGAAGTTAAACCAAATCAGGTTAGAAGTGCCTGAAAATTCAGAGCTGACTGGCGCGTCTCAAGCACTGGGTGGCACTGGCTTCTGCAGCCTCCACGCGGACAGTTGCCCCATGAGCAAACTGACCTTTCAGTTCGCAGAGCACATGAATGTCCAGAGAAGCAGGAGGGATTACAGTTTTGCAAATTCTTCTGCATCCCGTGGCCTCTCTTGGGTGAGCTAGACACAGAGCCAGCCTTAACCCTGAGCCACAGAAAGAAATGTGGGGGTTGCTTGCCTGGCTCCCTGCACCACCGCTCTGCCAGAGGCACTGGGAGAGAGCCCTAGCAGGCCTGCCGCAGCCCTGGCGCCAGCTCCTCGTTCCCCTTCATTTCTCCTCTCCTTTCCTCTACAGGAGACCCTTGGTCCCAGCCAGACCCGAGTCTTATTTCTGGGACAAGAAAATTCAATTTTGCATATGCTATTAAAAAGCTTTGAGCGCGCTCCGGATGAACACATCTGAGAATCAACTGCAGTTATTATTTTGGCAAGGGCACACAGAAGAAACCCCATCAGGAATTTCACTAATAAAATCTCAGTAGGACTCTTCCACCATTGACAGCAAATTAACTCTGCACCATCCTTACAAATGAACACTAAAGGAAAATGAGATGCATAACAGTGCTTCATCCACTTCGCAAGCTTTAAAGACTGTATTTCAGTGGTTACTAACACAGAGTGAAAGAACAAAGCCAGATCGCTTGAAACTTTTACGTTCAGAAAACCAAACTTCGGTTAATAGGAGTGTAAATCAGATACTTGTTCTCTCTCTTTGTGTGCACTCTTGAGTCATTATGCTGTGCATGTAAGCAAGGAGTAATATCAGTGTCACCAGAACAATACTGTGCTCTAGACAAGCACAAGAGAGATATGAAACTATATTGCATAAAGCCTAAATTAATCACTGTGAAATGTGGTTAGGTTTTCAGTCAACCACATCTGCAGTCACAGCAGTGCCTTATTTGTAGTTATTTGGCTTTCATATTAGAGATTTTGCAGCTTAACAAGAGCAACTGGAAACTCCGAATTTGTAATTTTCAAAATGCTAATCGTTTTGAGAATCCTATGCAAAATTTTACAGATACATACAAAGTCATACTGTAATAAAATATATGAGCATGAGGAAACTAAATGAGGATGCTTTAAATAACATATTCTGGAGACAAGGGATCAGTTGGAGTACTGGATTGAAAAGCTGGCTGACAAATCAAATGACAGCATTCAAGGATAACTCAGTTGTGGAATATTCTGGCTTCACAAATTGAATGTCACCATTTAAACTTCAACTGCTATCTGGTAGATGAATAAATATCAGCTATTTAGTCAGAACGCAGATTTATATCAGATAAAGACGGGGACATGAATGGGGCCAATGTTTCTATTTCAGTGTTTATTAAACAATCCAGTCTGTTTCAGTTCTTACTACAGAAGGACAGTGGCATGTGTTTGGCATATTGTTTTTACAAAATCCTTTCAGGGAGCCCATGTCAATTTATGTCAGAGCAGTCTAGCAGCATGGACACCAAAATTAAATCTTATAGAAGTGTATTTCTGAAGCAGTGTAACTTGTGCTCAATATACGCTTTTATTTACTGACCATCCTATGAATCTCTAGCATTTTAGAATCTGAAACCTAAGTGAAAGGTGACAGAAGTATTTCCAATCAGAAACTGAAATATCTAGTACAAACGATGAAGTTCCGAAAACAAGCAAGTCAGCTAGGAAAAGTGACAGAGTGAAACTCTTGAAACTCGTACATCACAAATGTATGCTCAGAAAGTTAAACCCCTGGGCTATTGCAGAGATAAATATTGTAATTTAGGAAGCCATATTCAGCTTTCTGAAAGCATTTAAGTGCTTAAGTCTGGTAGAAATGAGCTGATAATTCAAAACTAGACAGAATGTGACAACTTTCATTTGCTCTGAATTAATTGCAACAGCTTAGTAACTTTATATACCCAAACTACAAAAAAAAAATTCTTCATAAAAATACATACAGATGATTTAAAATGTCAGTTGGAAGAGAGGCACACCACCTGCACGATCTGCACTAATCTCAGATGGAAACTGTTGAAAGGCGTTAAGGGATAACTTCCAGTGAACCTGCTCATTTGGCTTGGTGGAATCAGGTACCACGGAAGCAGTTTAAGATCCTCTATTGTTGCATTTGTCATCTGCTAGAATCTCTGAGCTGTCTATCCAACAGCACTACATCTGGGAACAACGCTGAGCTCATCAAGGCCAGCTCTGACCCCTAGCCCTCTGCAGGGCCCTCAGCAGCACGGAAGCATTGGTTTAAGGTTCTTTTTTTAATATACATGTGTATATACATATATACATAGATACACACACCCATATATATATGTACACATATATAAAAGCTAATATTGTATTTATCTATCAACAAATATGAAAGCAAGGCAGAATCTTTGTTCAACCACTTCTCTATCACAGGTGCTATGCCCCAGTTCAATGCATTAGGAAGAAGGCGAGATCTCTCTTTAGCAAATAATTTCCAAGGTCTCAGAGAACAAACTTGTTTCAGGTGATGGCCAAAGCTGAAATGTAGACAAGGCATCAGTAACATTAGTTATTCCATACGGTAAGTTTGTCTTGCAAAACACTGCACATTCATTTATATCATAAGGCATATGAGCTACAAAACATGGTGGCTCAATGTCCTTTCATCATTTTTAATCCATCAACACGCTACATAATGTCTATTTTTTGGACAACAAATATACTTTAAAGGAAATAGTAGAGACCTAATTTTCATCCTGTTCAATCCAAGAAATCAGAAGAGGAATGATGGTATTCGTCTTTAACACCAGGGTCTAAGACAGAACTCAGTCTAAAGGAAGCTTTCTATTTTGCTCCTTTCTCATTTTGCTCTCACTATGCAAGAAATAGTTTCTGGGATATTTTACTGTATGTAAGTTTCCATACACTGCAATGCTTGTCACTTCATAAACAATGCGGTAGTAGATAGTCTGGTTACAATAAAAGGATATTGCCAAAATTGCATTGCATTATTCTTCTACCTCAATTTTACAGTAGAAAAGACTGGTTAATGATGTAAAATACAAGTGCTGTAATTCAATATTAGTACAGCTATTCTTGTAATCATTATTAAGAAGTAAAGCAGTACACATTTTTCTTTGTAAAAGTGTGGTATGCATGTATTAAATGACAAGAAGCTAAAAACAGAGTAATACTAATTTTACATGGAAACTGTAGGCAACATGATTCTTTATGCCAGTGTGTCCACAAGCAATTTAATTACAGGTATAAGCCGAAACTGTAATTTTGTGCTACTTTCACAAGGGTCATAAAAGAGTTTAAGAATGAATAATTTCCATACAATAATTCAAGTTGCACTTGTAAAAATATCTTCCGTATTATCTTTCTGCTCTGGGTTACATACATGATTTCAGTGGGTTCTGCCTATAGGATTAGTGCCTTTATGTGGATTTAGTTCTGTCTGTGAGCTTAAAGCTTTGTTTCTCACATGGCAATATGCAGTGGATGATTACACAATGACATATATGTTTATCTTGTTCCCATTCAAAATCAAAAGTTGGAAACGTTTTCTAAAAGAAATTCAAGTTGGGGAGTTTTGAAGTGATACTGACCTTTGAAATTGGAAGTAAACACAGCTTTAGACTAGCGTGCAGAAGAACAGCAGAATGAAGGTGTCAGGCAAAGGCACAAAAGGCAACTACAGGTCTGAAATCTGGAATTTTCTTATTTTGATACAGATTATGTGAACACATAGAATACACTATGATTTGTGCAAAGTCTTCTTAGCGATGAGTATGCATCACGAATTTAGATAACAAAGGTTAAAAAGAGTGCAATCAGTAAGGACTGGAAATAGTGAGGCCTGTTGTCCCTACAGATTTGTGCCCTTCCCCTCTCCCTGCCTAAACCTATTTGCCATAACTGCCACATTAATCTCTTCTCTCTACCCACAAATGTTATGAAATTCCTGCCAGCTAGTGTTTTGGTCCATTTGCAGCCACAGGCGAGCTGGCCCACACACCTGTGAACGCAGGTTGGCAGCTGCCTCCTGCCAACAGCCTGTGCAGCGGTCGCCTCCTCGCCCCTGTCCCTCACAGGAGATACTAATTTCAATTTCTCTCTTTTGTCTCGTGACAGGTCTTCTCGGAACATCATTATCTATGAGACTACATCCATCTGTCATATCATGAGGGGAAAGGACAAAAAGATAAGTATACTTACATACAGCCCAATATCACAGATTCCTACCCCTATTCCACAAATGGCTACTTCCTTAGAAAATCAGGTTAAAACCCATTAGGATTTTCCACTTTGACCAAGAGCTTTGTTAGGTTGGCAAGCATGATTTAGTGCTCATGTGCACTTAGAGCAGTGAGTAAAACCCATTAGCCCTAATGAAATCTATGAGACTAGCTGAAGAATAAGGTGCTATTCACTCAGAACAAGGGCTCCAGAATTTAATACTTAAATAACTAGTATAGCCCACAGATTTGTTTTCAGCTTCTTCACTGCAAATTAGACTACAGACTACAGTGACAAAGACAAGATAATTATCTCCACTAACTTTTAGCAGCGATATCTGTGTCAGTCCTACTCTCCTTCTCCATGCTTCAGTAATTCCTAATGAAGAACTAAGAGAAAAAAATAAAAGGCAACTTTTTTACATTAAATACCTGTCACAGTCAAACTCTCACAAAAGCACTTTAAAAAGTAATGAATGTAATACTGGCAGAATGACTAGTTTATAAGCAAGCGTGGTGCCCATTATATCCGAAAGAGTTGTCTGCTGCCAGCTTAGGACCAAGAGGCTGTTCCCAGTGTCAGCATCCTGCAGCCTCCTTGAACTGCTACCACTCACCCAGCTGCCAACGAGACAATAAACAGGGACATATTAAGAGCAACCAAGTCACCCGCTACAGCTAAGTTGGACGTTCGTTTGGTATTTTCATATCTGAACATTGGCATACAAGGTAAGAATTTACATCAAAGCGCATAAGTGTTTTCCTAAACTCTTACAATTTCCTGCTGTTTTAAAAAAAAAAGTTTTATCACAAAGGCACAGGGATGTGCTTTCCAAGGCTTCTACCGTTTGTTAAAATTGTTCTAATAATATTATACTTTATAGATTAAAGGGAAAATAACTCAAAGTTATTATTGGGAAGCACATGGAGCTAGGATAAGCTGTTTTCATCAGCTCATGCAAACCTGACCGTAATACATTTCATGCTCAGAACGTAACATGCAGAAGCTTGTTACAGATAACTGCTACAAAGCAGTGTTGTCTCCATTCCGGTTTTGAATTCAGATCCAATACTAGAGCCTCCTGCACCAATGTAAACTCTCTGATTTTCAAGAAAAGGCTCAAGCGTTGGTTCCATGCAGGACTACATACCTCTTCCTAGTAGCAATAACGGGCCTCAGAGACAGCCAAAATAAAAATCAGATTCCAAATATGAGCGTTCTGCTTCCCATTCTTCCCCTTTGACTATGTCATAAGTGTCTGATACACGACTTTCAGATGAGACAAAAATAAGAAGACTCATCTCTTGTTTTCCCTTTACTCCCATTATAAGTTTTGAGCTCTGCCTGAGTACTAGCAGAATCAAGGACAAAACAGTAGTGTGACAACACTGGTAAATTGCATGTTGTTTATCGTTCGAAATCTTACGACGCTGTCAACAATTACTTCTATTTTGAAGAAGTTCTCCTAAGATTTGGTCATCAAGTTATAGCAGCAAATTGACTTTCCTAATTACATATAACAAGGCTACCTAATGTAAGGCAGGTAATGGGATTTTAATTCAGCAATCCGTCTTGTGAATGAGTACAAGAGGTAGCAGTCAGCCTTCGCACTACTCTACACAGTTTTAGTACGAGTTATATTCTGCATGTGTTAGCCCACCTGCAGCGCCATTATTTATGCAATCCCACTAGGAAAACAGTTTTTGTTCTCATTTCAGAGACCTGTTACCAAATTCACTCAGAGAGAAATGAGTTATATCCTTTTAATAGTTTTCCTGTCTAAAGAACACTAGGAGACATAGTTATCTTGCTGCATCCTTGCCTGGCGCTTGAGGGAAGGGGGATGGGAGAGTGTGATTTCCATTACTGGTATGTACTTTGCTATAAAACAAAAAGCTGCTTCCCAGAACATGTATCTGACCGTGTAAAAGCAGCTAAAGATATTGCAGCTTGTCAACTTTTGTCCTCTACGCAGGTGACTTTCTACATTAGTGACACAAAACCACAAGCAGTAGAAAAAGGGTATATACAAATCATAGGGAAATAGTAAAGGCAGAACAGGATCCAGATCATCTAATCCAGGCATCTAACGTCCTTTTACTTTTATGCATGGAATAAAACAGCCTGTGTGAAATAAGTGTTCGTATTTCTGTGCAGTTAAAGGAGAGAATAGGAGCCTTTATAGATCTCCACAGAGAGGGAAACTGTCCAATTCAGAAAGCACCACAGTTCAGGGCATTTCTCTGGCAAATACTTTTTCATGACTACTTAGACTCCTCAGGCACTTCCTTTATAAGGGCTGCTTCATTATAGCACCACAAAAAGAAAATAAAAAAAAAAGATTTACACACAAGTTAGTTGCATAAGTTAAGCAGGCCAAATCCCTTCCCATCTAGTGTCTCATATAGTATATAATTATGCATACTGTTTTCCTAACTGAACATTTCTCACAAAAACAAACTGAAATTTTAAGTATTGATGAAGTCATGCTTTCCAAAAGAAAGGTACCAACTCCATATACTGTGTGATAGCTTACAACATAAACATAAGTAAATTAGCAATAGTGGTCTTTCTTTAGCTTAAACATATCTTCAAAGAGTTGAAACAAGTCTATATAATGCACAAAATTGTTCCAGGAGCCAAGGTTTCCAAACCTCAGAATATTATTTTTATAAGATAATTAGGTTTTCCCATGTTATTAAGTGCAAACCTTATTTTTAAGAAAATTCTTTATTTGTCTTTAAGACCCTTTTTCAGTGGTTTAAAAGCTTTTACATTTGAAGTATGCAAGCTGAAATTTTCTTTGCTTTGTATGTGCCAAGAAATTGCCATATACACTGTTTCTTCAGCTACAAAAAAGCTGAGGGACTCGCACTTGCTTTGTGCTAGGAAGAATCCTGTGTTTCAAAGATTTGTCTTTTGCTAAGTCCCTGACAATTCAATTGCATTGTCAGTTCTCTTGCAAATTCTTGCCAGAAAAAAAAAAACCCAAAAACAAAACAAAAGACCTCAACCACCCTAGCTCTTTAGCTCTTGTACAAGCTCAGCTCAGACTCTGAAGAGTTAAGCAACTAATGTTTGGAGTTTTGTTATTTATTTATTTACTTATTTATTTTTGAAGTCCTTCTCAACTGAACACACTTTAGTCCTTCACAGCTACCGTGCATTGTTTGTTATTACCATAGAAAAGCTGAATACACTGTATCCTCCGAGAATTTCTCCCTGCAGCGAAGGTAAATGTGACACACACAATTTTCACAGACTAACAGGTTATGTTCCAAGCCTGGTTTGCAAAAGTTAAACCACAATAAGGCAGGAAAGAGATTGAGATTTACCATCCAGGAACCGCTATTAAAAAGAGGCTCGTGGAACCCCTCACGGCCTTGGCTGCCGAGCTCTGCAGGACGGCCGAGCCGGCCAGCTCCTCAGCCAGCACGCAGCAAACACCCAGCCCGAGAGAAGGCAGCTGCGAGGCCGTGAATTATTTCAAGGCTTTTCTGTGTCATCTTCCAAACAATTTCTTATGTTAATAGGCATCTCCTTCAAAAAGTCTGAATTTAACTTACTGCTTAGCCAGAAGAACAGTTAACTAAGAGCCTAACCACATATCATAGCATTACATTATTATAAGCTCATGTTCCTATTTTCAACATTTTTTCTGAAAAAGTGTTGTCTAAAAAGTAAGTTGTTTTACATATATATATAATTATATATATAATAATATATAAAATTATATGTATATAATTTAGTCCTTCATTTGAAACTTTATTTTTTAACAAAGAGTTTCATTCTCCTGTTATTCTGACATTATTTTTAGAGTGGGAACAAAAGGACATTTGCTAAACTTCTCAATACAATCCCAGTGATATTTTTTTATTGACAATTGGCCCAAGGATAAATACCTCAAAAAAAGAACAATGACATCACAGGGTGATTCTATCCTTAAATCCATCCACTGCAAAGAAGTTAAACTAGAGTCTGAGAGCTCCAGTTGCCCTTCCTTATTTTACTTAACAGGCATAGGGTTGAAGAAAGAGCTAAAAGCAGTAGTTCAATGCAGAAAATTCAAGAGAAAAAATCTTTTCGTAGGGATGAAGATCCAGCAAAGAGATAGGAAAGGAAGAGCTAAGAGTTCAGAGAGTCTTGAAAAAATTGAGACTCCGATGACACAGTTATGTTTAAAAGCATAGACAGATAGGAAGCACATACATAAGATGGAGTAAAATATTCCAGCCCTGGAAAAGCAGAAGTTGCTTTATTCGTATATGATTTGAATTTACGTCTAACACTTTTACAGAGATTAGTGGAAGCCCTACAGACCACCTCTAAGGAAGATTTGTGGAAATTTACAAATTTATGTGCCCTAGAAATTTAGAAGATTCACTACAACTACTTTAGTGAGTATTATTTATCAAGTATATTGTAGCTATGCACGATAATGACATGATCAAAATCACTAAAAGTTTGTGGTAGAATCAAAATTATTTCACCAAACAATTCCATTTAAACTCTGTTGATGGTTTTCCCCTGATATACTATGTATGTTTTCTCCCTATTTGTACCTCATTTTAAGTAATCAGATTCTCTCGTATAAGTAAGTAATTGGTTCCCCCTCCCTTAATACATTACTTGTCAAGAAACACATATTCTTGCATCGTTTTCTTAATTACTTTTTGCCAAAAAATATATATGTAGAACCGTTAGATCCAGGTTGTCACCTGTCCTTCCTGAAGCAGAGAGGAAGGGTCAGAGATGTGAATGAGGCAGAAGTAAGCAGACAGGAAAGAAGGGAAGGCGTTTCTGATTCACTTTGTCTATAATAGCACTAACCACATTATACAATATTCTTATGCCTTTCTCCCCAGGAAAGGGTTGCAAAATTTATGAGCTTTAAAACAGAATCCTCAGTCTTTACCAGCTGCTTTGGTAATGATTATGTTCCTGAACACTAAGCGTTCCTCCAGTTTCTAAATTTCTATATAAATTTTGGCATGAAGAAATGAACATAACAGAGAAAGAGAAAAGGAATCGCCTCTCTTATTTCATGGCTTGATGCCATTGTGTATGAGGGTCTAATGTATATTCCAATGTTTTTCTTCTGTCTGCTAAAGGCTCAGTCACTTCCTGACCAGGGAAGAGAGGATATAATGGTTCTAGAATACAAGTGTCATATAGAAAACCCAAAATGAACTTTTAATTCCTTTGTATTCTCCTTCTTTTTCCAACCTGAATGTCAGAAAACTAGGGACTATGAACAGAGTGCTGTTGGATGTGGTGGAGAAAAGTTATATAGTGAAACAGGGAGTTTCTTCTTGAAGTCTGCTCCCAGGAAGCTTCCTGGAGCCTGAAAACTTTCTTTGGTGAATTTATCCGAGGAAATGAAATAGTAGCTAGATATGTACTCTCTTTTCTTCTGCAGCAGCTAAGGGTAGTAGCAATTCACGATTCTATGATAAGGTCAGACACTTAAAGCACTAGGTGGCCACAGCAGGTGTGTCTCCAAGGTTTCAGAAGGGGCAACTAAGATAAATTAAAAAATGAAATGTAGTCTGCTACTCTGCAGAGCAGCTGATGAACACCATCATGCAAGGATCTTTCTACATCTTGATTTTATGTCAGAGCATAAACTATTCGTTTCATTCTGCTTCAGTTGTATAATCATCAGAAAGCAATACGAAATCATATTGATTTAGTTACATTGTGCTCAAAGATGGAACAGCAGTCAACCTGCTGGAAACACAATGAAAGCCCTAGCAAGCATTCTAATGGTTATTTATATACAACTACTTTTGAGCTATCTGCATCCCAAACTATAGCAAGTAGTTTTACAAAGACTTTTGCAAGAAGGGTAAACTTAAATTGAGATTACCTATTCAAAGAAGGGACTGCAGATGATCTGCCTTGTTGTCCAACATTTGACCTACTGGTGCACAATTTGGAAAAATAAATTTTCCTCACTCAAATATACTCTAAAATAATTAAACCCTAAAATAGCTTTCTTTTAAAAAAATTATTTCTGCCCTCTTTCTCATGTTCTGCTTCTCAGCTGCAGGATAGATATTAGAGGAAAACTGGGAATGCTGACAGAAATAATGATCTTACTTTAGGTGTCCATAATGACGGGGGTATACACACCCAGGGAGCAGTCAGTTCTAATACAAATCAGCAATAGCATTCAAATCTCAGAGTTTTTAACGGGTGAGCAGTGAAAAACTCAGTGTTCCACCTAGGGAGATAACGAAGCTTCATTACAAACCCAAGAGCAGGCTGAAGAACAGCTCTCTGAAACGCTTTGACACCTGGATTCTTAGGAATGTGTATCCTTGCTGACATGGAAGATTTGAAGCTGCAGGTTGTGAAGCATTTGTAAAGCTCACTTAGGATTACACTCCTGATGGAGAGACTATCAGTGACACTGACTCAAACTTAACTCCACAATACGTTTCGGGGAGATCAAGGGAATCGCTCCAAAAGTACAGGGATACTCAGCATGTATAAATGGCAGAACATTTATCTATAGGAAGAGATCATTTCTATGCATGCAATGAATTTTTTTTCTTTTATGCTGAAAAGATGCGTAAGTAATCTAAAAAGATACAGACAATATCAATCTCCCAATATACACTATTGTCTTATCTCCCTTACATGCAGTATTAAACATATTACCAACAAATGGCTGTTTGGATTTCTATCTTTCAGTTACTAATGAAGTTAGAATTCAGTGCCATCTTAGACCCTATCCAATATGGCTTTTTGCACTTGACTAAAATGGCTCTCATCAAAATTCAGTTTGTTCTTATCCTCTCCAAGCTGTAATCTGATCTAAAGAGAGCTGCTTGCCCTCTACTTGATTTATTATCCCTTTCACTTCTGCTCATTATCACTGGGTAACCTAATTTCACGGCAAGTTCAGCTATCCTTTTCATGCTGATTAAAAAATATCTCTCTTCTTAATGCAGACCTGTTTCATTACAGCCAAAACAAAATGGTGATCTTCTGTTTGTCATTTTTCTTTGAAAAAGCAAGTATCTCCTTCTGGAGAATTCCTAAACTTGGACTTTAACTCATATTTTCCATTACCCTTGTTCTCTTTCAGGACATTCATGGAGCAATACTTATCCAGCTTACCCAATGCACGTCCATTCCACACATTGCTGTAGAATTCATTCTCTTAGCTGGCTCTTTGTAACAAAGAGAATATGTTACTGGTTGGCTACGTATTCAGGTTCTCTCACGGCCTTATCTCATAGCTTATCAGCTTGGGAATGGCTCCCCCAAAGCATCAAAAAAAGCTGCCTCCTCCAAATCCTTCCTTAGAACTCTCTTCACTGTAATTCCCACCAAAATGGTGTGAATTTCCTGTACTGCAAATAGTGCCTATCACCAAGATAGCCAGTGCTGTACGGTTGTTTCTAGGTTCCCCTTTTGTAATTATTAATCCAGTGCTTTTTACAGTGCCTTATACTGTCCTTCTATTTTGGGACTAAGGTTCTAGTATCCTGCTACAATGCAAACAATGAACAAATTTGATGACATTTCCGTGAGTTTATAACCAGTCCTATGCAGAACAGTTCTATTCTCCTCCAGTTCTTACATTAAATTCTTTCTGAATGCACATCCGAAAATAGCACAGGCTTTTGCATTCTTTCCAGTGTTCCTGCAGTGTGAACTCATACATATTTGGTATCTATCACCCACCGATCTTTCTCACACTTTTTAATACATTTATCTAGTCAGGAGGACATTGTATTATGCAATTCTCTCCATTGTGATCAATCATTTTCTGTATGTCACTGTCTTTAAAAACTAAAAGCAAGCACCTTATTATTCTCTTAAATTCTCTAGTGCCAAGTAACAAATGCATCAATGTCTACAAATATATCTGTGATTTTTTTTTTTGCTACTTGTGTACCAGTTGTGATATTTGTTGCTCAAGGTCATGATCATACTAGCCTGTCCTCAGCAAACGGAAAAGCCAAGGGGTTAAGCAAAGTTTTGTGATCAGGATAGCTGTCCTTCAGAAATATTTCTTAATAAGCAACTGGAAAAAACATCAGATGTTCCAGTAATATAAGAAGATATGCTTAAGTGAATCAATTGCTTACTGCTCAGTGGTAACAGGTGAGTTAGTTGTTATGCTTTCATCTCACCATAATTTTCAAAACCAACAAAGACTAAATAATGAATTCTGTAAAATTTGTTCAAATTTTCTTTTTCTATTTTCAAGTCCAATATTATGTTCCAATGAATGGGTTAAAAATTCTTCCAGCTTATTATATCCCCACTGATGCCACAAACTGGTTATGCAAAAATACTATTCAACACTAAGTTGTTATTCAATAAATATACCAGTAATACAGCAATATACATGTGCTTAAGTGCTTCTCTGTCCTGAGATTATAGTTCAAAGTATAAGCAGCTGGAAAGCCTAGATGGTATATCTGAAAGGAATTATGTATGTCCACAGTGTTATTATCTTCAGGAAACCTTATTTCTGATGATCCAGTTCTACTTATTTTCTAAAAATGAGTAGATATGACACAACCAAACACATGAGGAATCACAGAAATTAATATAAAAAATGTAAGGTTTCTTAGGAGTTTAACTATTTTGCTGGATCGGGCTTAAAGCTAGGACTGATTGCTGCTACTATTCTGCCAACAACTGTAGTTACCATAAGGAATTTTACAGAAATCTGCAGAATGTTTTCTAGGCATTGAAAGGAAACTAACGAGCAGTAAGAAAATACTTAGGGTGTCATAAGTTTTAGATGATAACCTTAAATAATCGTACTGTTTCAGAGCCAATTCAAGTTAGGAGACTTCATTAAGAAGTTGTAACAGGACTGCGTTTTCTTTTAGGAGTTACTGTCATTACGTTATTATGGTGTGTGACTACACAACAAGGACAATTTAGAAGGATAAGAACAAGACTATTTTTCCCCTTCTTCATCTGACTCAGCTGTAGTCATTTTATTGCTTTATCTCCAGCAGGCTCTTGTATGTATAGGACCGCAGGAAAGCTGAATTTGCTGGAAATAGCTCTAAACCTTTAGACGTTAAATGGTTCTATATTAAGTATTTTGTTTTCATGGAAAGCTACATTTTATGTGGTGTTACAGAGTCCCTACTTCAATAACAACCTTGCTTATAGCAAAGGCAACTGCAGCGGATTATTTCATCAAATGGTGTGAAACTTAAAATGGATGTTGGAGTATTTGCTGCGATTCCCACTGTAGAATACTCCGCATAACTTACTGTATCAGTGTGGCCACGATGGCCACACATAACAGAAGGAGAAATGGCAATATCTTCTTGTTAAAACGACTGAAAAAGGTGGAAAGAAGCAGACAAATGCTCAGGAACACAAGCTCTCCCTTAGGTCTGAAACAGAAGCCAACTGTTCTCAACATATTCCTACCTCACCTTTGGTGTTTGCGGTTCAGAGCTGAAGCAGGGCTTAGGTAACTGAAGTCTTGTCTGTTTGGCCCCCTCTTCAAATCTGTCAGCTGCACTAATAGGGGATATTTCTTCTTGCTGCAAACCTTGTCCTGTTAAATAACATATGAGTGTTGTAGAGTCATTCTGATATCTCTGTACAAAATAAAGCACAATTTTCAGACAATATTTTCTCTAAGTTAGAGAGAAAAAAATATCCTGAGTGACTCATGAATCCTGAGTGACTCATGAAGAGAGGACTCTTCATTTTTCCTACTACATGGAAAATTGAGAAGTTAAAAATGTTTTGCTCAGCAAATAGAAGAGAAGATAAGTATCATTAATACATTTATTTAATAGGTGGAAATTTAACCTGCATTTTGCTGGTAAGCTCTGTATTTAAAAAGCTTAGTGGTACTATACCTCTTCAGCACATTAATAAAATTAATAAAAAGGGAATCACCATGAAATTGCTGAATTTACAAAGGATTATCATTCTGATTTCCTGCACATCAATGTGATACTTGCTTCTGAACAAACATTTCTAACTAGTAAGGAAGATAAGAATTACATTAGAAAATGATGCATTTTCCAAAGGTAAAACTAATTATGATTCCATATAAGAAATAGTCAGCTTACAAATATAACAAAAGCATAGTGTAATATCATAGAAGAGTTTTTACTGATTGTGATCATTTTCCAAACTTTTATCTAGACTTTTTTATCAAAAAACATTTCATAATTAATTGTGTTTCATGACTCATGGTTAGTAAGATGTGAGCCAAAACTCAGCAAAAACAGATTCTTGTCAGTCTCAGGAGCTTTAAATCAGTCTCAGTGTGTTCAGAACACCAAAAAATCAGGCTAAAAGTCAACTTTCCAATGAAACTTCACTTGGAAATTAAGGCTTATAGTCTGTAAATATTTGTACCTATAGATTACGCAAGAGCTCACAGAAGAGAAATATGGTCACAAGATGGTCACAGAAAGAATCATAGAAAAGTTATTTTGTTTTGTTTTAAAAGAAATAAGCAAAAAGAGCATGTGTTACTTATTTCAGTAAGTAGGGAGAATTTTCTACTGACTGTCGCCAGTGAATTTAACCTTCAAAGCCAAATTTTCTTTCAGGACAGAAAATTAGCCTTAAACTTAGTTTGAATAGCTAGTGTGGGATACTGGGAGTTTTCAAGTGACTGAGCAGCTGCTATGGCAGACCCTCACTTTTCATTTTCTTGGTATATGAAGTGTAGAGAAAAAATTAAGTCATTTTTCAGTTGCCTATGGTAGACCTGAAAAGAGACCTTCCATAATTCAGTAACAGTCTGGGTTAGTTAATGTTAGTTACATCTCCTATTGTGTTTTATGGATGTGTGATGGCCCTAAGATTGGGTAAACGATAAAATAGCAAGATGTGAAGAATACTTTAGCTAGTTCACAAGATATTCTCCATTTTAGTGCATACTTTTTAGCATTTTATGATTAAATTGTTATTCTGCAGGAATTTCCCACCAACATTCATCTGTAATTATTCCTTCCTGTCATCTCCTCTATGATTCTTACACTTTCTTAAGACTTTGATTAATACTATTTATTAAAACTATAAGTAAATGATATTAGCTATTTTGTGCACATTGAAACTAACTTATCCACTAACCTTGACCATCAGGTGGTTTATCATATAGGAAAAACTCAGTAATGTTTCCATACATAGTCACTAGCAACTCTTGTGCTTAAAGGTGGTGAGCAAACAGTATATATTATATGGACTTCTGTCATTTCAGAAGATTCAATACCATTCTGAAATCCTGTTGCATACTGAGACCACACAGTCAAGGTAACAGTGCTTCTTTTCGACTGTAGCATTTCCTGAACCATTTTTAGAAGAGTATATATTCAACTACTGGTCAAAGTCAGATTTATGTGGGCAACCTCCAGCACAAAACATTTAGTGCTAGATAATGAAATAGACTAATCATAACAACTAATCTGATGACTCTTGTGACTCTGAGGCATGAAAATGTTGTAACTTGCCCAATTTCCTAATAGTAAATTGCTAAAGCAATGCTTACAGCATGGAGACCACTCATTAGAAAAGAACCCAAATTTCTCAAGGTCCTCTGCAGAGCCCTCTTAACTGCCATTTAACTCTTCTAAATTCACCCTAATAAAACAGAAGCACCTTTTTACAAAAGGAGATGGCAATAGTCCTGCAACTAACATAAATAAACACCTCCTGCTCAGTAGTCAGCATGACAAGTCAGCACTGAAGCTCCCATGCCAGAATCATGGAGCAGACCCTGTGAAGGGAGGAACAAATTTAGCTTTCCTTGAGCATGGTCAGGGTGCCTATGGTAGCAACTACTTGCCAAATCTTCACCCGATTGCTTGCATGCGGCACTGGAATATACACATCTTTCCCTAAGGCTGTCTGTCGCACATGTGTCTTCAGCTGAACTGAGCTATTGGAAAACTACTTTACTGCACTAGCTAAATGGAAAGCAAAGGCAGCAAGACTTTTTCCAGTGAAACATCCCAGTAAAATAGCATCTGGTTTCATTGTCAAGCAAAATACCAAAAGCTTTTTTAAAGAAAATAAACAAAAAAAGAAATGCAATAATTAAATAAACATCAAATATGTAACATAAGAATGAGTGAAATACTAAATTTCAAATAGGAAGTATTATGTGCATAGCTACAAAAGTTACAGATCAAAAAATAACAGAGGTTTAAACCGAAACCTTAGACAAGTGTTAACTTTAAAGAAAGGAATTTAGCATGCTGGAAAGCAGCGCTTTATAATGTTAGCCTTCAGTCAGTACAAGCTTTTTTTTTAATGATTATATGCATTTAATCATATTAGTTCAATGAGTATTTACTTGTTTCAAACATATTTTTCATTAACTAAACAGGCAAAATTTTCCATTACTTGCTATGGTAAAAGAAGAAATAAAAGAAAAGCTTTCTCTGAATTCCAGATTATGACTCATTTCATCTCTCAAGTTGGCTAAGTCTTAGCGATAAAAATCATAAAAGCATTTTTCATTTTGAAATACCCATGTAGAATTGTTGGGCTTCCAAAGCAATTAAAGAAAATAAATGAAAATGACATGAACCCAGAGTAAAGGACCTGTATAGGTTCCTTACTTCAATCAAGTGTAAAGTTTAGGAGCAAATCTCTTCAATGATCATAAAACACACATCAGATGAAGCAACTGCTTGATAGCGATTTGAGGAGGAGGTAAAAAAAGAATTACCCTGAACTCTGAGCAGTTATAAAACCACCTCCAAAGGGACCATAAAAGAATGGGGAATTTTGTAATAATTACATACATAAAGAGCACCCATATTCTGTTGGAGGTTTGGCCCATATCCTGCACCTTTTGTTTGTAGAAAAACTAAGCTCCTCTCTTCACAGGCTTTTAACTCTTATTCCAGATGCTGAAGCCCTTTTCTTCTCACTTACAAGGTGAAAATGAGCAGGTTTCATTGCCTTATGAATTTCTGCAGCTGTGGAAAGAACGTAACCTTCACGAGGAGCCTTCACAGCATTTAAATCTTTTTGCAAGAAAGAAACATCACAGGAAAGTAGCACATATGCTCAAATTAAAGCAGGTCTGTTTGGGTTCTTTGATTGTAGTTTCTCCTATGTTAAAACCCATTTTGCTAGACCTATTTTTTCCATATCATCCTCTAGATGTAAACTTTCACTGCCAGCTTCTGATGGAACGAGTCTGTCTTTTTCACTTCAAAATGACATTCATTATTTTTATGTTTTTATTTGAGATTAACAGGTAGAAGATCACATAAAAAATAGGTTATAACAAACAGGGTTTTTTTCCAGTATTCTTTTTTAAAATAAAATCTGTATTTTTTCAGGCATTTATTGTTTGTCTGATTGGTATCATGTCCTCTTCAGTATGGAAAATAGTATTATAATAGCTGACCAGCAGTACTTAAATTATTTACTCAAGGGTAAATTGCAGATCCTATGACAAATTTCAACAAATAATCTGGCACGAAGAAGCAGGATAAAAGTCACAAGCAAGCTTGTCTGCAAAGCTTCACAATCTCTATAAGCTCTGTTTTGGAGAATAATCAAAAGCTCCATTTAATCGCAGGAGAGGCTCTATTAGGTTTGAGTCCAAGGAGCACAGAGGATTGAAGACTTTTTATTTGCTTGTTTTTCCATCTTTTGCTCATCACCCTGGCATCTTGATATTCCCACACAACAGAGATCCCTCTATCAGGTCCATCTGGACACAACAGAAATATGCCACAGAATTAGTTAAACTGCCTAATATTGTGGAAAAAAAAGTTTCTTTGGAAGGGGAAAAGAATCAATCTGTGGCCAACAGATAGGTGCCAAAAATTACATCACTTAGCCTATTCTTACTAGGGAATCAATTTGAGATAAGAGTTCTTCATTTTATTGCCTTTTGCCACTAATCTCCCACGGAAAAGAGCTTTCAGAAGCTAGTAGAGAACTGAATTAACTTATAGTTGTTCGGCTGCTTTACATACAGTTTTGGACAGAGGAGTCAATCTTATAATTCCTGCACAAAGCTCACTGCTTGGGGCTCTCTATCCAATTGAAAAATCAAAATTTGGACTTTAAAGATATGAAAGAAGTGAAATAACTTTGCCTCAAAAATCAAATGAGATTTGTTTTTCCATTATCTGTGTGAAACATAGATATCTTCAAACTAAAGGGCAGCAAACATATATGGTAGTAGTCAAATTTGACTCTCAGTACAAAACTGTACAATTATGAACACATGAAAATGAAAAAAAGCCCTGAATCCTATTCTTTGTGATTTTGAAAAAGCACATCAAAAAACAGAAGAGAATTTTAGCAATATTAAAGCCTAGCAATCAGACTGAAGTGAAAACAAGATTTTTCAAGGCGGAGGTCTTTCCTGTAAATACCCTGTCATCAACCTTTATGTTTTAAATCAACACTATGGAACTGAAAAGCAATATTCTGATGATTATTATATACTGAGGTATATGGCCCCAGCTGCCCCAGATAAATACGGTGAATGCCATTGCTTATTCCAGCTCTCTCCAAGTCTTCATGTCTGAATAGCTCAAAAGCTTTATCTTCTAATGTATCATTGTTTTGCAGTGCAGCTGTTTATTATTTTGGAAATATTTTATCTCCAAGAAAAGCTGCAGCACTATGTAGTACGTGCTGTCAGAATGTCAGATTAGATTTACAATAAAAAATAATTGGTAACTTTGTCCTCCCCTCTTCACTCAGCTCAGAATCAATAATTAACCTTCTCTTTAAAACTGCAGAGTCAGGAAAATAATAAGTTCTACTTTGCAACTATAAATGTAAATAATGCATTATAAAATTATAGCATTAAACATTTGGACTATAAACCTAAAAGTAGCATAGATTAGTGTGTTTCTGCTAGATATTTTGCAAAATAGTATAAATATAAAATACTTCATTATGACAGAACACCCATACTTAACATCCATACTTAAGGATGGGTAACATTTTTCATTGCAACATTTGGATTTAGTTGTTTAAAACTATTGCAGCTGAGCTCTCAGACAGAATACTTGCAAAGTCCAAAATGGTTCAGCTCTTACCGGAAAAAGCTTATTGTAAGCTGAGTATTTCTGCCAATGTAAATTTTCCTTGCATTCCCCAATACTGGATTAGGAACTTGACATTTGACAGAAGCTAATTCTAAAGTACAGGCACCTTTTGTTATATAAATGTCACAAACTGAGATACTGCTTAACTTCTAGAGGTTCTAGAAATGACTCTTAGAGCTTTCAGAAGCTCACTTTCTGCAAGTCTTGTCTTAAAATCTTTACATATGTCTTGTGTTTTAAATCTGACCTATAGATTTTTTTACATGCCAACTGCTTTTAACATTATCATAAACATCACTTAGATTTTGAAACTGCCAGCCCAAGTGCTATTCCCTGACTCCTGAGAGACATCACCCCTCCCAGACTGCTAGCTGAGGTAATTACGTGAGCACATCCAAGACAAAAAGCATAAGGCTAGTGTAAAGAGCTTAAGAAGTGGCACAGCTCTTGAATGATTGAATAATTATATCTTACATAGGCTATATTGAATAGTTGAATAATTAGGGAAAAAATCAAACAATAAAAAAACAAACAAACAAAAAATCAAGAGAAGATCTGAACGTGCAGATAAGCAGTGAGGAGCAGCTGCAGCCAAAAGGAATATGTGCCCACAGCTTTGCTGAAAAGCTTGAAGAAATATTCAGAGAGAACTGAAGACCATATTGTCTTTTCCAGACATTTAAATTAATAATTAGTAGTATGAATATGAATATCAATAGACCAGAGAAAAATGGTGTGATAAGGCCTTGTGTGTGGGTAGAAAGCACAATTTACCCGGAAAGCTGTAAATGTTGTTACTTCCAGATTCCTTACCTATTTTTCTCCATGAGGAAACAGAGAAATAGAAGGACAATTACAAACCAGAGAAAAAGTTTTGATTATTTTCACTGAAGTTGGGTCTTCAATCAGCCCCAGTGTGAAAAAATTCTATGTGATGGGATAAAGATGGTCATAATTTTGTTCACTTAATTCACATTATCACGTGACAAAGAACAGCATGAAAAATGTTATTTATTTGTATTGCATAATACAATTAACGCTAATAGCATATTCATTGCTGAAGTCAGGGATTTGTGACCTATTCCCTCATTAATTTTTCCCTAAGATCAGACACTAAATCAGAGCCACAGCCAATCTTCCCAGATGCTCCCAGCTGTACCTGGACAGCACTCTGGAAAGCCTCTCCACCTCCTCCAGCACCGGCTGGTCACACACACTTGTTTCACTCTCCGAGGGGTAGGCAGCTGCATCTGTCGAATAATAAGACTTTGCGGCAGGACCCAGGGCATTTGGCAACCCGCTATATGATAACCTGGCTGTGATCAGAGGTCACCTCCTTATTCATGCTTTGGTGCCCTGTGGGATTCTCCTAGTAGAGAGACATTGCCTTAAGTTTATGGATAGCCACTACTGCAAGATGAGCTCAGTTCATAGCCCCTACCCGCTTTTTGCTCTGCGTTGTTAGATTCTTAAAAATATCTTCTCATATATGGGGATTTTTTCTTTAAAAAGTTTTAAGGATCTTTGGCAAATAATAGCAATTTCAAGGTTAATTCCCTTGCATGCTTTGGCATATTTCATAATAATTATGGAAATGAAACACGAAGGTCAATGATAATTGTCTCACTACATTGTTTTTATGCTAGAGGAAAAAAAAAGAATTATTTCCAACTACAAGAAAATATTAAAATATTTCATGTATTGACCCTGTGCAAAGCATTAAAAAATCATTGCAGCATTTCATACATTCTTAAAATAAAGTGCACTTTTGAATAAGCCATCACACTGACCGAAGGACTTTGAAATACAGAAGAAATAGCAATGTAAGTTCCATTTTCCCCTGAAGAAACAAACAAAAAAATGATTATGTTAAACCTAGGGACGGATAGAGGAAGAAAATTTACAGGTATACCAACATATGTGCACTTTTCCGATCAGAAACTATGCAGTAGAAGTTATTATCGTGTACTACCATTTTCTCCAATCTAGAGTCAGAACAAGTCTAAACTTCAGGATTTGTTTCTAGTTATCAAATTCTTAACATAACACATGTGAGTCTTTAAATAGCCCAGTGAATATACCTGGACCCAACACTCTGTATTGATTTAGTTGGTCAAATCTAACGTGCCTGTCAAGAAAGTGCAACAAAATGAACTGTACAACATTATGAAGAAAAACAAGGTAAAAAGCAAAGTGAGAACATTTTAAAGACCTTGCTAAGTACACATCCAGCATTTCACACTGCTGGAACAATAGTTGGTGTTTCCAACATTTCATTGGAAAAAGCTTCAAATACTAATAGCTGAACTTAATCTCACCTAACTTTAATACTAACAGCTGAACTTAATCTCACCTAACTTTTAATTTAATCTTTGGAGTCAAGCAACAATCACACTAATCAATTTCAAATTGTATCTCTAGACTTTCTGACTGGAAATAATTCATCAACGAAGGAAGTCACTTTCATAAAAGAGAAATAGCTCAAAATTTTCTAAATACTGCAAAAATCAAAGGAACTAGATAGCTAACAGCTAGGGATTTTTATACACTCATCATAAATGATGCAGTTATTTTAGCCTGAATGAAGCAACTGGTTCTACAGGTTTGTTTATGTTGCTACTTTTTATATAGCATTGATACAAGCAATAGTCACATTGCTGAATAAAATAAAATAAATAATAATAAGCACAATAATTTGAAATTAATAGATTTAATACTTTAAAAGATTATTAAAATAGCCTAATCACGATCTTTTTATAGTGGCAAGCACTTAGTGAGTACCTAGGATGAAATGAAGCACGGTGAAATCAGGGCATATATTCAGCAAAAAGTAGATGAAATGAAATGTAATCTTAAAAAATGCGTTGTCCCTAGGGAACAAATGTTCATTCTTAACACTCACAGACACACAATACAAAATTTCCATAACAGATTCATGCTTGCAGACACGTTTCAAAATGTCATGTTGGAACTTGTTCCATCCAGCATTACTGGGACATTCAAACTAAAATCTCTCTCAGAGGTTGAATCGGAAGACAGCAGAAGCAGTCTTTCTGCCCTCGCTTCGTGACCCTTAGAAAATACAACTTGCTAGCTGGCTCTGTGGGAGCTTGAGAAAGACAGATGGGTGAATGACCGGTACCTTCTGCAAGGAATGTTTTTCATTTACTTTCCCTGACCACCACACTGACCAGCGATGAAAGAGTCAGTAGCCCAAAGCTCAGGGATGTAACACTAAGTATTTCTACCAGTCCAAGAATGAAGAAGCCCCGAAAAAATTTTCAGGGAGTTTTACGTTAGATCAGTATAGACTGGACAAAAATGCAGATGCAGTTGACAGAGATGCTTCAGAACTTACCGAAGGGGAATACTCACTTCTGTCTCTACTGAGCCTGGCGACAGAATCCGGTATGCATCCTAGGTATGTTAGTTCAAAGACATCAAGGAAACTAATCCACCCTTTTTCCCACTTAAAACATATGTTAAAAAAGAGGAGGCCTCTTTATTTCTTTCCCTAGCCGCACACATCAAAGGCAAGGGTTCTAAGCAAAACTGACTTTCTATTGGCAATAATTAGTATCTTAGAAAAATAAATTTTTGCTGAGAAAGTATGGGTTCAGTTGCTCTTTGGAACCTACTCAGCCTCCAGAAGAGCTGGCACAAGAGAAAGAAATAGTGCTTTGGAGTGTAATTGCGTGGCATTTTCAGCCTGTCTTGAGAATCATGTTAGCTGTAATAGGAGAAGCTATTGATTTTGTAAAGGAGACACATAACTGTATTATATGTGAAGAGTTAAAATGATCTGACCACTCAAACAGCTGGTGCTACCCCAAATTGTTTTGCAGACTGAAATCTGCATTGATTCTAACACCAACACTTTGTTACCCAGCAGGCTGTGTACTTAAAGAAAGATATTTGCGTAATACTGTTTTGAAGAAAGAATTGCACTATATGCTAGAGATTTTTTAACTTTTAGATAGAAGTAAGTGGTAGTTTCAGCCTTCCACAAGAGTTAAATATTCAATATTTAACTTGCAGACATTTGAAGTTATCTGGCTTAAACACATAGACTCATATTATCATACATACAACTAAGCCTTCTTTTTCTCCCTTTGGCAGAATGTTTTTCTGCTGGAGGAAATTCAAAAAACTGTGTATAATGTGTTTAGACAACCAGACATCTTACTATGACAAGTTCTCTTGTCTCAAAAACACATATGAGCCACTGATTATATAAGTATGTGTATGTGTTTCAGTATCTGGTACAGAGATATTCATTAGAAAAAGGCATTACTGACCACAAATAAAGACAGCCTGGTTTTCATTTACAAACATTTCTTGGCCGATATATAATATTATCCTTCTCTAATAACAAAATCACACCAGAAAAAAAAAGTTCAAGAACTGCCTTGGCAGTTCTCAGCTTGTGGCAAAAGAAATGCAAGCAAGTAAAGCAGCACATGTTAAAATTTAATTAAGATCAAAATGATACAAAATGGTACACTGCTGCTCAATTTTAAAGAAATGGTTGCTTTCCAAAAATATGAACATGAAAATCTGATCTTGTGAGTTAGTTTCAATTCATGGTACTTTCTTACAAGCATTTCCTGTTTCACATAATGCATAGCCGAGACTATCATTTGAGGATACTGTTTAAAGGCAATTACCACCGTCTCCATTATAAAAATGTCTCTTATACAAAATATTACATCTCCAGTGTGAAGTTAAAACCTTGCTTTCTCTTCTTTTTTTTTTCCTCCTAGCTTAGAGAGCTTCTCAGTCTAAAGAACAATTAATGAAAATTAGTGAAAGAGTTCATATAAAAGGGTTAATAACAAATCAAGCCCTAAGGTTGATTAACAAAATTATCAGGTTAGGGATAATACCATTCAAGATATGAGAGATTTCATTGACACAAAGGACAGACCTATCAAAGCCAAAGGGAGCAAAATGGCCACACAAGTACCAGGATCATGAAGGGGGACGGGGACGCTTGCCCTCCACACGGAGAAGGGTACCTCACAGCTGCTCATTGAGCCTCAGCTATTGTCAGCCTCTCGCCGTTCTTATTTCTATAGTGTAAACCTCACCTTCCTCTAACCAACCCTCAGTGTACATAGTGGAAGAACTATAAAGACTGTACTAATTTAAGATTTGAAAACCACTGACAATCTTTCAGGATCAATTTGCCTCAACTCGGCTTTTGAAATTATGTCCTTAGCTATTCCATGCATCTAAACATTGCAAGTAACAGAGCCTACAATCCTGCACGGATTTTAGTAAAAAAAAGGAAGACTATATCTATTTACTCTCTAAATATCCAACAGTGAAAATTAGAAGAAACAGGAAATTGATATTGAGGTAGACTGGCCTTTGATCTGCCCTAGTAGCACTGTTTACATATTCTTCATTACACAAAAGGAAAATCATCACAGCAGATTTAGCACCTCTATGGAATTTCACACTCTAAGTCCAAAACATCAATGAAATAGATGCTTTTAAATCCTTTTCAGTTGCTCTTGAAAAACCTCCTTTATATTTTTCTTTTCTGTGGTTAGCTCTGATTATCTACTATTTGTTTAAGGCTATTGGCAAAGGGTAGACATGATATGTTGCGCTCTGCTTATTTTCCTTGAAAGACACTTTTGGATCAATATATTGGAATTTGTTTTCAATTCCTAACCAGAAAAAGTATTAAAGAATGCATATGACTTGCAAAAATACCCTTATAACCTTTAGCCACTTAGATTTTGACTTTTTTTGTAGCACAGTAGCAGAACTTGGCTATTGAAAAAATACTGAAAATTTATTTTCACAGTAACTTAAACAGGAATAATAAAAGTCACCCTCTTCCCACCTGTACCTGCATCTATTGTTTATTCTTTTTCCAATACTAATTTTACAGTAGTTGGTATCCCACAGTTCAGCAGAGAGGATAAACAAAAGAAACTTTGTTCCGTATATTATGCTGACATTGCATGACAATGGCTAAGAAAAAGAAAAGCAGTAAACCAAAATAATCACATCCATCTTAATGTCTGCTCCAATTAAAACACAGAAAAGCATGACATTGTTTCTTCAGTGACTACAGCTAAGTACAGGTACAAAATAAATTCTAACTTCCAAGCTACTGCTGTGAGCGGTGGGAAAGGAACATGAAAATGTACAAGACTTAGACTGCTTAACAGATTGAGCAGACATAAAAAGACATAAGCTGCACCATAGGCAGGAAAAAACTGTGGGCCAATATTTCAATGTGAGCACCTGCTCACCCAATATTTAATACCTGGAAAAGATGGGGAATTAACCCAGGTATCAAGCATTTACAAAGAATTTGCCTAAGTGGGGTTCTATTTCCTTACTTACATCTAGACTTTAAAATGTTTCACAAAGCCATGGAAATTATTATAGGGACAGACTCTACTATCTTTTGCTTTTTCTTTGAGAAACAACATACACCTTCAGTACTTCAACTGAATTCAACATAGCTATTTCAGCAATCAAATAATACTCAGCATGAGTCAATGTGAGAGGTACTGGCTCGAGAAGAAAACAAGATATAAATCATAGCGGATGATCTCATTAGAAATCAAACTCTAACTGCTCTCTAATAGATTAGTTATAAAAGGGGGGTAGCAAAAAGGAAAAGGAGGATCATGAAGAATGCTGAAAATGACTTTTTCAAAAGCAAGTAAACAGAAACAGGTGATTCCCAAATCAGCTGCTGTTCCTGTAACAGATTCTTGCAAGAAACTCCCTAGTAGGGATTTCAGAAGACACCTGTATTTTGTTTGGCATATACAAGAAATAACTTGTCAGTATTCCTTTAAGGTTTCATTTATTTGAAAAAAATACATATTGTCCATGTTTATTGAGGTTATTTTAGTGTCCTGGTCACCAAGATAAGCATGGTCACTGAAGCTAGTTTTGCAGGTCAGGATTAGCGACTGGAAAATTAGATATTTTGCCCAGAACATAGTTTACTCTATATTAGAGCGTATGCTACCAAAAGCTAGGGTACTGTGACATATAATCATCTCAAAGTAGGAAAAACACCATAAAAAAATGGTAGTGCATAAAAGACTGGACAACAGCTGTCAAGAAAGGCACATTTACTGATAAATCAGTCAGCTTATTTTCAGAGATATACCGAAGCATTAGAAAGTAATTTAGGCAGTCAGTGAACTGCGTTAAGTGCTGGAACAAATTATTTAGCATTTCAAACTGCCATAAAAACTTTGGATTTGATTCTCGCTGAAAAATAGCTTTAATAGTTTAAGTCTAGCCCCACTAAATTGAATGGGAGGCTTTCAACTCATTTCAATGAACTCATTCGGGCCCAGATTTTAAAGAATCAATATTGGTGATATTTTTTTTTTCCCTTTCTTTTTTTTTTTTTTTTTTTTTAAGAATTGGAAACACCTCGCTTAAGAAAAAGCTGTCCAGATTAACCAGGCTAGCCTGAAGTGCCTCAGAAATACACTAAGACTCAGACATGCAGTCAAGCCTGCCATCTCCGACTAGTGACTGCTTATAGGTTAAACATCATTTATGTACCAGAATGAGCACATACAGAAACAGTAGACATGTTTTCTTCTACCCATTTTTTTCTAACAAGCCAAGGAACTAATTTATGGCTTATATAAATTGGTATCCCTCCACAGATAGTAATCAGCTGAATGGATGACCCAAAGACTTCAGATATTTGCACTTATAATTTGTAGTGATGTTAGTGGGTAATTTATACGTGCAACAGAACAGACTTGGTGGAGTTTGTGCTCATATTACTGTATCGGTCCTGGATTATGCTAAAATTGGGGAACCCAGGAATTCTACTAAACTCTAAAGATCTCTCTGAAAAATCTCTGTCTGTAGCTCAGTCAGTTCAGATGCTGTTACCTTATCGCAGGAAAACTGGAGAGGTGTGAAAACATATTTGCCGTGATAGAATTTCAGTATTCATAGAGAAGATTTTAAGAAGGAAGTGGAAATGGTGTTTTTACACTTATGATATTTACAGGCCACAGGCGAACTTGCACTATGAGCATGAATTTTGGAAGTAAGTGTCACAAAGGGTCACTATGCCCTCATTACAGCCCCCTTTTATAGCTTTATTACAAATCCTACCTGAAACTTAAGTCTTCCTATAGAGTGAATATGTGACTGTGATCTACATTTGCAGATATCAGCTATTATAAAGAAGAATGTAATTCAGATAGTGCAAAATATACTAAAATATTTAAGAGTATGCAAACTTGGATAACTATTACCTAAGTGAGGTGCATATTGGCCTCACTTGAGGGACAGAAGAAATCATGAAGTCAGGCATGATGAGATTCACAGCTTAACACAGACATCTTCAGCTGACTTACCTACCATGATACATAAATTCCTTTTATAAACCATGAATAAAACAGATGTGTTTAGGTTGGTACTTATCTGACCATTTTTAGACATCTGCCTTGAGGTTAGAAAAATAACATCCGCAGACTGTATCGAATAAATTGCCACTGACAAGACAGACTTCTACACTAACTAGAATGATCTATGTTTAAGCAAATTAATCCATCCTCAGCCATAAAGCAATGAGGCTTCACAAGTTTTTGTACTGGACTATCTCTACGTAATCTTGACATTGAACGGACAGGGGAGAAGTACTGCTCTCTTAGCTATAATTAATTTAGATATGGAGTTGGATCCTCTGGTCTTCTTTGTGTGTGGCAGAGATCACTTCAGTTATAGGAAACATAACCTTCCTCTAAAAAGTCTTCCTACTCAACATGATAAATTGAGTAAGCAAGAAACACCAAATTATTTCCAAGGTGCAAACTTTCTGTCATTGAAGAATGTATTTACAGAAAGAGTATTCCCAGAGAAGTCACCCTTGTGGACTCTTACATGCAGAATTATTTAGCAGACATCCCATGGGAATTTACCTTCACTGTAAGCTTATGACAGTAACTTTAGCTGTATACATTTGTTCAGAACAAGTCTGTCATTGCTTCTGAGACACAGGCCCCAATCTTATCCAAAGTCAGCATAATAATGGCAGTCCACTTTTATATTACACATCATAGTCTGGCTTCACAATGCCAAGGGTAATTCATCCTTGTCTTCCTACTTTTAAAATGCTTTGCAGATAAGGAACATTTGATATGTGCTTTGTGGGATTATGCAGCTCCTAAATACCACGCTTAGGCAGAGGATTTTTTTTTGGTGTTTTTTTTTTTCTAGCAAAATAATATTGAAACACAAACAGGAATTTCGGATTGGATGCCCATTTTAACAGATAGCCTTGCAAAAGTGCACTAAGGATAACAGCTTTTGCTGTTTGCCTCAGCGCTGCTCAGAGGCACATCATAAATTCTTGACTTCTGCCAAGCACAGAGAATTTTCCAGCAGCAGCTCACAAGAAATATGCCAAGGCCAGGGGCATTGCAGTACAAGGAAAATGAACATTTTAATAAAGAATAGGTTAGCCAATATTTCCACTGGTTACTACGGTAAAATATGAGAAGGCATTTTGCTAGTAGGACTGCTGAATGAAAGCTCAATTTACTTTGTCTGCTGTGCAAAAGCATTAAGGCAATGACACAGAACTATAATTTTTTTAAATGGCTACTTTCTCATTCCAGGTAAGCTCTAAATGTATCCTAAAAAGAATGTGAACATTCCTAGTCTATGGGATAGCTTATTCAGATCACAGCAAAAGAGCTAGCTCCAAAATATATTTTTAGTGATTTTAGTTTAATGGACAAATGAGAAATACATAGAAAAATTATGTGTTAACTTACGTCACTTAAAAAACATCCTCTCGCTCTGAAATTTCAGGACTTGAGACTTAAGAAAATGCTATCTTGATTTTCACATATTTTTATCTCAACACTGAATACTGATACAGAACTACCCTAAGATTTTTCATCAATGCTCTACAGACAATTCAGCCTCATTAATAAGTGTGTAAAGATAAAAACTATTATCCATAATTTATAGATTTGGGAAGGAGTTAGAAAAATGCTAACTGACTTGACATAATTGAGCAGGCCACATTGTGCCTGGCCTATTTGCAGGCTGGAGTGGATAGGGACAGTAATCTAGAAACATTTCACATTTTCTATATTTTGAAGTGACAGACTGAGCTGAAGGTCATCAGACTTTTCTTTTTTCTTTTTCTTTTTCTGGCTCTGCCCAGATAATAGTTGCCACCTTTAAGCAGTTATTACAACTGGAAAAAATTAAAATAAGGGTAATGGAAAACTAACACACATTGTGTGCTTTCTCAGTGTCTGGTTCTGAAACTCCTATTTGAACTGTGCAGTATTTATTTAGGCAAGCACTCCTTTTAAGCACAGCATAAAATTGCAAAGTGGGCTGTAAACTAAGTAGTCATCACGGCAAATGTGTAACAGTCCTTTATATGATAAAGTAAGGCTATTTAATTGTATGCAATAAATACAGTCACATCAATAATTTATAGTGTACTTGATAGACTTTTTCTTTTATGCTCATGAGGTGTATTATGTTCATAGTGAGTTTTCTTCATACTGAACTTTAGTGTTTCATTATTAACTGTATAAAGGGTCAGCATGTAAGGTTAATGCAAATATGCAGTACTTCACACTGAAAGGTCCAGATGTACTTTTTCTTCCTTTCCTTGTGTCTCAGCTGGTCATCTAAACAGCAGGAATAGTGCTTCCCTGATGGGGTAAGCATCACTCATA
Source organism: Struthio camelus (assembly GCF_040807025.1). Taxonomy (NCBI): domain Eukaryota; kingdom Metazoa; phylum Chordata; class Aves; order Struthioniformes; family Struthionidae; genus Struthio; species Struthio camelus. The sequence continues at coordinate 37,988,972 of NC_090981.1, read as the reverse complement.
AAGCAATCAGAAGAAAGCCAGAAGCTCACTGTAGCTTTACATCTCCATATGAGAGATATCTATTTAGGAAATTAAAGTTGAACCCACTGGGTAATATATTAGAAATCTGATATTTTCAGTCACTTACTTTATCTCAGAGTCTCAGAGGAAATGCTTCAAGAGTATTTTGACAGGGACAATAGGAGGCCATTGGACAGAGACTGTTTAGATCATAAATACACGCTGAGCTTTTGCAAACCCCATTACACAGAAAGCCACATCAAATGCTGTAATTGAGAACAATGGCTTTCTTTAACACTTACTTATTTCACACAGTTTAAGTTGCTGAAGTTTGCTCTCGTTTCTTAGGATTCAGGCTACATTAGACATTCCCTCAATGACTGGGACAAGAAAAACACTGTGAATAATACCTGGATTGTTCCAAATTTGACGTCTCTTTTTAAGCAGGTCATGATTTGAATGTATATATCCTCTTGTAAATACAATTAATTTGGTTTTTAATACACAATCAGATATTAATGATACTGAAAATGGGCTTTTGATCTCCAAGTGTGGGTTTTTGTGTGCTTGATTTAGGCTATTGATGCTACATTAAGAGACACACTATGCTGAAAGTTATGAACCAGATGTCAGCTTGCCGGTAACAGGAAATTCAAATGCCTCTAATGTGATATACCCTGCAATATGGTTCAGTGTCGATGCCAACACAATACTATCAACCAGAGAACAATTTTAGATGCTTTCTTTCTATGAAATAACACAAAAATATTGTTTTTCTAAAATAAATAAAAAAACAACCTTCACTTTACAGAGCAGCGGTTTCAGACACAGCAGAAATCTTCATTGCTGTTGTAACAGCAACAACAACTGGCAGAAAAACATTACCTATCTAAAACTGTATTTACACTTATTGTGAAGGTTATATATCCAGGTAGCATCCATAAAGTCAAAACTACCAATATTTCAGGGCCTTTAACAGATGCCATGTTCTACTGGTAAAGATGCCAAGTAAAAGTAATTATATTTTAACGCAGAAGGAAGACATTTATTAGATTTAAAAAAGCAATAATGTCTTTCAAGTTTGACTTCCTCTTTCCCACTTTATTGTGGGGCTTGTGCCTGCAGAGTTCAACTTCTCAACCTGCCAGACTATCTGGTACATATTTCAAGAAACAATAAATACATCCTTTGACATGTGATTATAGGATTTTACTTCACAAACAAAGCAAAAGCAAATACTTCTCAGTAGCTACATTGAGTAAGCGACATCGACAGCTTTTAATAAAATGTTATTCATAAAACTTCACCTCAGATAGAAAGATATGCATCTGGTTACTATGCAACCATACAAGCACTTTTCTATAAATGTTGTTCTTTGTTATCTTGTCTAACCCTTAGTGCTTTTTTTACCACCGAACTTGTTGAATATAGCCTACATTTAGGGTGGAATTTGGGAACAAATACCATCCTTTGCAGACTGAAATTGAAGTGCCTTTGGAGATCTCTTTGGAGAACTGCTTTGTTTCCCTTACAAATTGCTGACCATGAGAAATGATTCAAAAAAAAGGGGGGGAGGCCTTTGATTTATTGATTTTTGCCCCTCAGAATTAGACATGGTCAAAGAAAATTTGTTTCAGCAAAGGCACAAATTTTCAGTCAGGTCAGCTGTCAAATGTCCAGTTTGATACAAAAAGAACATTGACCCAATGAAGGTATATAGTTCAGTAATTAATGTTACCAATCTTTTCTTCACCCAATCTTAAATTATCTCCCACTTATTTCACCACTGTACATCAAAAGCTAACATTATTTATGTAGTGCTGATAACCACAATCAGCAGTGGTTTGCAATGATTTTCCTCTTTTATACAGTAACTGAAGCAGACCCTTGATAAATATATAGCACAATTACTAAGAACGAGGCACTGGCCATAAGCAATCTTCAAGCTAATTTTAGCCATCTATAAAAATCAACTGGTAGAGAAAAGGCAGGTTTTTAGTACAAGAATGTTCAGTCCTGTTCAAGATACAAAGATTAGGTATAATCTCTGTATTATACCAGATCCAGTATAGACCAACATAGTTCCCTGACTTAAACGAAAATAGGCCAGCTTACACCGGCTGAGAATATGACTTAGCATCCCCAAAAGATTTTAAGAAAATCATAAGACTAGGCAGCTTACAAAGAAATAAACTGCTATAACTGACCAAGAGGATAGTTTTATCTCTCAAGCAGCTTTTATAAATCTTGTAGCTGGGAGGCAGCATTTTTACTAGCCAGGGACAGCAGTTCTGTATTGCTACAGGAAGATGGATTGATAGGGCAAAGTGAATCAGGGCAAGGTGATTAGAAATGAGAAAAGAGATCTTTTCAGAAATTTGAACAGAGACATCAAATGCCATTAGAGCAAGTGACATATAGGGATCGAAATACGGAGATATATACTAAGAATCATGACTGAAGAAGATATTAGCCACCTTGTTTTGCACAGACTAAGAACGCTAAGTGTATCTATGATATTATCATTTCTGAAAAAAGCTTTTTAAGTTGCCAGAATTCAGTACGGATTGCTGAACAGATACCAGTATACTAGACAGAATTTCATCCAGCCTTATAAACAATAGCTGTAAGCAACGAGCCAAATTAATGCACAGTGAAAAAGGAAGAATAATTGTATTTTAGATAATTGAAAATGTTCGTCAATAAAAAAACCCCACTACACTAGATCTTTGCACAATAGGAGATAAAACAGGAAAGAACTCACAACAAATGTGACAGGGCCATTTAGTGTATGTCTGGAATTTGGCACACCAGCAAACTAAGGGAAAACGAGAGGAGAGGGAAGGCGAGATGAGGTGAGGTGAAACAGAGGCAGAGGCTGAGGCAATTCCAGAAAGTTTACCAGAGGTGTTTTATGAACATGCTATAAAAAGCTTTATATTTCTAATCTGCATTAAGGATTAGCACCTGCAAAGGCCTGGGGATACTTGCAGTCACTTAGCTTATTTTCTATTAGCAGAACATGAGGTTTTTATACCCTTTTAAAGGGCAGCCCATATATACTGTATAAAAGAATATCTCAGGCAGAAATACAATGCAAAATCAATTTCTGTATTTCTCTATTTTCCTTCTCTTTCAGTAATAGACCGTACTAAACAAAACTGTAATTCAGCCAAAATTATATTTTTAGCTCTCCACCCTAAATGCTGACTTTACACATGAATGTTATGTATAGTACTATGATCTCATGCTCTGCAATATCCTCATAATGCAATGACTTGCAGAATGAAAGATGAATAGCAGGCTTGATCTCATAAGCTGTCTTCACTAGATGTCTGTGCCATTTATCTGCCTCTAGCTCATAAGGGTCCCCCTGCAGATACGGAACCTATGGTCCGACATACTGAACTGTCTCGTCTTCTACAGTTCTGAGATGTCACCTGCTTTAGACAGTTCCATATATTCTCACATTCACTATTGGGAATAAGGGTGAACGATTCAGACAGGGAAAAAATTGATCTATAAATGTGCTTATAAGTTCTTCATATTTTAAAAAATATAATAAAAAAGACAGGTAAGTACATAATTATCAGGTAACAGGATGTAGTGAAGGTCATGAATATAAAGAAGATCTCAGTGGAAAATTAATTATTTGACCATGAATACAAACTGTATGTTACCTACAAAAAATATAATCATAAAGTTAAGAAAATAAATAGAACGTATCAAAGATGCATCCATCTCTCGGGATTCTGTGCAGAAGGATGTCAGGACCAACTTTCTTGCTCATCTGAAAGAGGAATTAAATTGCTTTCTATAAATTTGCAAAAGATATTAAAACAAGAGATGCTCAAAAGATCAGTTATGGTAAGTCAACTAATGAGACAGAAGATCTAGAGGGATGAGGCATAATGTAAGAATAATGTGAAGACTACCGAATTTACAGACAACACAGCATAATACTTACAGATTTTTAAAAAAACAATCTGAAGCCTTTTGTTCAGTGAGCAAAGACAAGCCAAGAATGAGGAGTAATATGCCTGAAAAAGACCTTGAGTTGCTAGTAAGTAATGCAAGAGTGAACAAAATTGGAACTAGCAATATATACCTAGGAAAATTCAACACCAAGCCAGAAGACATTTTTTCATACAGTGTATTATACAATTCAGAGGCAAATCCCTCTCCAAGTCTGGCACGCCAAGGAAGGAGCCGCAGGTCAGACGGCCCAAGCAGGGCTTCTAACTTCGGAGCAGGGGAAGGACTGGCATTCTGATATTTGTTTCTACTGCATTTTCCACAATAAAAAAAAAAAAATCTAGGATTTCTGATTTGTATGACGTTCACCTGCTTAGCTACATAGATGTAGAAGCTCTGGATTTAGTTACCACCATTATCATAACTGACATAACCGTGCTACAGAAAAATGTCTCCACTAAGTGTTCAAATGAGAAGTAATGCCTCGAGAAGGAAACTCTTGTTCCAGGAGCGTCTACTTTCCAATACACTTCATTTGCAAAATCTTCATTTACTAAACAATGATCATGAGAAAAAATCATATTGTATAGCAAAAGGAAGACTAGCAAATGGAAAGAAAAAATAAAACCTCTAAGTTTAACTAAGAACTTCAGCCATACAAAATCCAGAATATGTAATGTCTACAATAAATATTAAGTTAAATATGTTATTCTCATTTCTCCTTCTTTTCTTGTCATTTGAAAAAAAAAAAAGTTTAAGGCAATACAGAGATGGCATTACTCATTATTTTCCTCAATTATTATTATTACTCATATTACTAAGATATTTTGCTAGTCAGTGGCTACTTTGTTAGAGTAACTGCAGGTGATCTCTGTCAGCTTTTAAACTGCCAGGCTTTAGAGGAATAAAAGCAGTATAAAATAATGTGTCAGACTTCTGAATTTGTGCAGTCTTAATGTTATAATACCTATTTTCAGCAAAATTAGCTTCATTTTAGAATATCATTGGGCTGATGTTCTAAAACATTATTAACATGATTGATTATTCCTTGCTGTTTCCTTATGAGGTAACGTGACTGGAAAAGTTAGTAAAACTTAAGGATATATTACTAAAGTTAAACTTCTCAAAGAAAGTTGAAGGAGGCGGCACAGCTGCAACAAACAAGGGCTGTAGAGACAACATGCTAAATAATTTATTTATTTTTAGAAACCTGAATGGCTCCACCAGATAAGATAATTTGAGCTCACAGAATAGTGTTATCGCTGCAGTGTTCTTACAGCCCCGTCAGCCATTCTGTGTCTTCTGAGCTGGATTTGTGAATAATTGAAGGTAGCAACTTCATGGTTCAGCTCTTAGCCTTTACGTTGCCTGAATTGACATAATGAAATATCCCTCTGAAGAGACTTGAGGGATTTAGAAAAGCACACTGCTACCCATGCCTGCTTACAAATTCTCCCTCTCAAGGGCTTTGCACAGGTGATTTACAGTACATTATGTATATATTGTGTCAGAACTGTGAAACTCCAAGTGATATTATGCTTCATAAGTTGCATTGCAACCAGCAATCGAAGATGTTAAGTCATCCATTTTAGAGTAGATTTATAGAGAAATATTCAAGTTCTGGAATTAAACTCCTTACCCTGAAGTTTGAAGATAACACTTATAAGCAAAAATAAAAACTGCATGTGAATCATCTAGATCTAGGCAACCATAAATATACACATTTCAAAGATCAGTATCTGATTGTCTGCCGATGGTCACAGAAAAAGGAGGTATGGAAACAGCTATGCTACAACACGGGTCCAGTGAACATGGTCAGAATTGCTCTGGAAGACCCAGGGGAGGCAGCTCAAGTTATTCTGCTCCCCCAGATAAAGCGCGCTGGGCATTTTTCCAGAACCTATCGTGCTAGCTTTCTTAGCAGAAAGGAGGAGTAGCATTAGAGCATACTTATTCGTTTCATTTCATTCATTTCATTTCATGAAACTTAGGCCACTACATTCACAGTGTGTTTGTGACTCTCTCTCTGCTTGTTATTTGCACCAGGTGAGCTTCATTGTAGCCCTAGAACATTGAAAGTTAAATTATGTGTAATGATTGATTACTAGAGAAAAAATGGAAGTGTTACCACTGAAAAAATTATCGATTTTTAAATGTTTATTTGCTAAGGCAGCTCCTGATGGGGAAAATGAAGACATGGTTCATAAATTAAAGTTTACCCATAAAAAAAATTGATCTAAGCAAATAATCACAGATAATGTATACAGAGAATTTAGTCTCTAATCTGTTCATGGGTAAGGAGTTTACCATTTTCTTTAAAGTGTTTGCCATATAAAATATGTTCTTGAAGACTCATTGCTGGCTTTGCACCTCCTGCCTGCAAAACAGCCTCCTGCAGTCAATAGAGAATTCAACTCGAGTCACTGTTGGCCTTTAACATTCCCCTGATTTTAGAAGTAACTTGATGCATCCAACTTTGTCTTCTAGTGTCTCAGAAAGTACATTATCTGAAGCACAATGTATTTTGTAGTTTTTGCTGATTTCACATATAAAGGACTGTGAGATTGCAGCAACTCTACAGTATCTCGTTCTCCTTGCTACTGCTCACAGAATGCAATAGGAACCTCTTAAACAAATGAGTTATCAAGGTACCTCCCATCCCACTGGCTGGAAAAAAAAAATAGCCCTGGACTTAGCGTGAAACTTTTCAGTGGAAAGACAAAAGATAGCAGCTGACTAACCCTTTGTCTACCTCCATTAAGTAAGGCCATTGCCTAGATCTTTGGAACATCTCATTCTGTCTAAAAATTGTTTTTCATCTTGTGCATATATGTTAGAGCTATCAGGAGATTATTTATATGTTTAGTTCTCAGGAGGTCTTACTGATCACTTGATTTGGAGTCAGGAGGATTTTTTTCTATCGCAGTTAGCAGGGAAAGACCTGGTAGGTTTTTCTAGGAGTGACGGGATAGGGAGCTGGTATTTCTTTTAAATTCTTCACAACCTCTAGCAAGCCCATTTAGTTAACAGAAAGAGTACTTAAACAATTGTCATTTGTGGGAATAAACATATTTAATATAACTTGCAGCCAATATCCATTTTAATGGCTCCACATTCAAAATACATGAAACTGGTATTAACTTTCAGAGAGAAGAGACCCCTATAATTTTCACTGAACAATAACCTGAGAAAGGAACAAGTCCTAAGTCCCTAATGGACTTAAATCCTACCTCTGGTACCTTCTACCCTACTAGAAGGGGTAACGTTCAGAGGGAAAGCAAAGTCATGCTGGAAATCTACCATGTGTAACAAGCTATCTGATTGGCATTTTGTTATTCCTAAACCTTATGCACCTATTTGTCCTGTTGTGTGTGAGACACTACACAAGAGTGATAGGTTGAGGCATATATCTTAGGTCTGTCCCATATCTGTCTCGATCCATTACCTATATGATCAACCATTGTGCCAAATATTTGCTCAAAAACTGATGTCCTCCATTCTTAGTAACATGTATTGCCAAATAAGCAACACATACCACTACCTCAAATTGCTACCTGGATTTTAAAACTTAAACTTTAGACTTGATACCAAAAGAAGCTTTAATAAGTAGTCAACCAGGGAGCAATCCAACTGCCTAACGTAGAAGCGTGGTGTCCTTGTAGATGCTGTGGATCCAAAACATCAACACAGCCTTGTCTGTAGCAAATAAATTCTGCAACCTCAGGGGGTCAGGTGGACTACCTTAGACTACCTAAAACAGTGCTTCATACTTGTGTGTAGACACTGGATTCTAACCACATCAGCTGGTGAAACAGGACTTGGAAAAAAATTCCTTGCTTAGAATCATGCTCAGCAAGTTATTTCAATCTTGCTTTTAAAATTTTTGTACTGCCTTTACTGGAATGTGAGAAAAGGCCAGAGTATAAGGTTCAGAATTATAATTGGATAATTTGCCACACTGCATTTAAATAGCAACTTCTAAAATGACATAACAAAGAACAGAGTTGGAGCATCTAATTTTGTGGTGGAGATAATTGAAGGTTGAACACACATTTTTAAAGCAGTGGGTATGAATAATGTAGGTTTGCTGCAACTATGAATCTCAATTCACATGTCATTTTCAATTGACACAATTTTTTCCTTAGTTCAGATGTTTCAGTTTCTTGAAAGTGACATTAATTTGATTTGGTTTTGTTCAAGAAATCTACCTCTGTGATGACAGCCTGACTCTACTTCACAATGATAGTCTTTGAGAAACTACAGATTATATCTTCAAGAGGGATCTAAAGTTCCAGATGCCAATAATATCAGTGGGAAGTATGCACCTGGACACCTTTGAGGAGTTGAGCCTTAATGTCTGAGACATACTAGCTTCAAACATTAATATCATCAAATACCAAGACAATATATTCTGTATATACATTTTACACAAATGCACACTGAAATCTTTTCATGGAATATTACAAATAACCATATTTATGTGCATATGTGAGCATTTATATGCATATGTATATGCATTTATATGTATATGTAATGTGTCCTGCTTTTCCTTTATTATTCATACCTGCTATTATACACATGCATAATGTATATGTATATAGCATTGTGTGTATATGCATATAGATTTGAGATTCTCTGCAATTTATGAAACTTTGAACATAATTACAAAGCTGAATGGTGTTTTATCCTCAGAATAACCAACTGAACAAACATTGCTACCTGCTCTGTTAGCACCACCCAGCTTCCTGTACCATAAGGTGGGATTCTGAGCGTAGTCTTTATATTCAGATCCTCTTTATCAATGCCATGATATTTCATTCTTAAGTAAAGGTATAGCTTTTACTATTGGAATCACATAAAGGCTAAATTCTGAAGCTGCAAGTAAAAAGTCTGAATGTGTACCAGAGTAGAGGTTTAACCTGAGGAGGGGGATTTTTATGAAGTGAACTTGATCTGGTTGTTTTCCATTACAGCTGTCTGGTATACAAAAATATGAAAATAGCTTAAGTCATTGAAAGGCTTGGTCTCACCAGTAGAATTGGTGCAGGTAGTGTGCTACAGTGCTTCAATTCAGCATGAAGCTAAATTCATTGCTTTAGGTAAGCTGCTAATCTAAACTCCTTCTTTCAACCAACTCTTGCTGCTGTGACAAATGCCATGTAATTTGCATTGTTTTACACCCCAAATCACGGCCTGTTACATATCATAAGCATAAGAGGTTTACATTGCTGCCTCTGCAGCAGTGCAGAAGAGCTTCTGAGAAAGCGTACTTATGCTAGTATAGTTTAAAGGAATTAGTCTGAATGTCAATCAGACTCATAATTTATATGCTCATGGAAATGAATTAGTTTTTCTTTTTTCCTCCTGTTTCCTATTCAGTCTACGGGGTTTTTCCTCATCATGTAAATGTAATGCACTCAGAAAGTCTTTGAGATAGATTCTCCAAAAGAATAGTGGACTAAGATCCTATGGGAAGCGACTGGGAAAGAGGAGGCCAGAACAACCTGCAAGTTTTGTATATGTGCTCTTAGAGGTACTTAGAGGAAAGTGTAAGCTAATTTCGTGGTATTGATGGGTTTTATTTTCTTGTTTTCCTCATCTTCCTTACTATTTTGTTCACAAGCTTTATTTTGACTTCAATACATTCTAATAGCTATGTTTTTATATGTATCAGGACTGAAGGACTGTCAATTTTTTCTCATTCTCCAATGTATCAGAGGGAATTGCTTGCTGTGTGAAGGTAACAACCCACCTAAAAATCACAAAATTGTTTTCTCTTTAAACTATGGAATCAAATGAATGTGATTGATTTGATTTCTTCTTTTTGCTTTTGCCAAAATTTCAACAGCATTCCTCAAGGTTTTTGTGACAGCATGTTAGCATTGCCCAAAGATCACACATTTTGGTTTGTAAATTCTCATCACATTGTCTCTACGCTGTTCTTTAGCTGTTCATCTAACCACATTCCTCGTTTAAGTACTAGCACAAATATCACATTCTTTCTTTTTTCTCCACTGTTGCCTGTTCCCACTTAGCATCTGAATACTTCCCATTTAGAAGAAAAACCTTAATTTGCTTTCTTATTTCACCTCTGAATTACCCAGAGTCCATCTCTTTCTAGTACCACATAATTTCTTCAACATCTATTGCAACAACTGATTTCGCTTGGAATTTTAACGTCAATGCCACTCTTTACGCAGCCATTTCTTTGTTTGATTTTTTTATGTAGATAAATTTATATAATATATATAATATATATTTCTTTTCTCTTAATTTGATACGGTAGATCTTGTCTTTAAAACCATCATTTAAAAATAGACTAATTTTATTAAATACTTCACAGGACTTTTACCACCTCTCCCCAGTTTTATGTTCAGGATTAAATCAAAGGTTATAAATATGTTATGCAAACACATTGTACGAACTCAAAGCCTAAAAAAATGAATAAAATAAAAATACATTTCTCCTCCTCTTTTAGACCAATTGTACGGGCTGATTTGGTTTGCACTCTTTATTAGGTCTCACCATCATGATTTCAGTCCTGTGAGAGGCTGAATATCTTCAACTTAAGTTAATTTCAATAGGAAATGTGGGAACTTAATATCTCAGAGGAGGCATTTAGCATCAATGATGCTAAATCTACCACTCTATCCTGTGATAAGAAATTAAGTGACTTAAGTATCCATATAGGTGAAGGCAACAGTGAACATTTTACCATGTTTGAAACCTCTCCTTTCAGTGCTCTGTGCGGTTATGCAACTTTCTCTTTAAGGACTTAAATTATATGGTTCAAATCAGAATGAAAATGGAAGACTATTACAAAGACAGAAACCAAATAAACTGGAATAAGTCAAAGAATTCAGTAAAATACGATTCAACTTCAAGTGCAAATATCTGGCAACAAGCATTATGTAATACGATATTCTTAAAATGATTCTGCTTTACCTGTGACCTGTCTGAGGCCAATTGGGAATTAAAAAAAAACATACATACATATATATGTACATACATATATAGTACACGTACATTAACCTAAACATACATTAATGTGCAAACATACAAAACGTACATTAACCTAAAGTATTAACCTAAAATTGATCATCTGGGTCGTGGAGCCCTGCTCTCTGCTACAACAGATAAAATGAAATCTCTTTCATGAAATCATGAATTTGTCCTTTATAATTTAGAAGAAGTCAGCGCCCTTCCCTTCCCTTCCCTCATTATTAGTCACTTTGGAAATCTCTTCCAAAACCTTGCTTTTCTTAGTCCTAGAAGGCTCCCTCTAATTCATAGACTAATAACCCATTTAAATCCATTTATTCTTGTGTTAACATCACCCTTTGGCTTAAAAAGATGTCTCCCATTTCTAATCATCCTCTTTTACTAGCTCCAAAGTAATTCACAGTCTTTCATAGGAGATTTCACTACTGTTTTGCGCAAAAATGGCTATCTACTGCTATTTATTGGAAATGCCTTTCCTCATGCATCCTACAATTCATTTGCATTTTCGAGATCATTTCACATTATTGGCTCTCTGTTGTCAGTTAAAATATATGAGTATTTTTTCTTCTCCTCTTGCTTCCAGCTGCTATACCTACATTTTATAACAGAAATTACATTATTCTTTTAATTTGTCATCCTAATTTGTTTAGGGGGACTAGAGGCAAATTCAGAATGTTTCAGATAGAAGTAGAGTCAGGTTAAAAAAAGAAAAAGACTGGCTTTTTCTTTCCACTTGCACCCTGTAAACTAATTCTTCTGGTGAGTTACTCTGTCTTTTGCCCAATTTATAATATGGCCTTGAATATGGCTCTTATGTTGTTAAGAAAGTGTAATTCATCACAAGGACATAGGATATGTACATATTATTAAAGAATTCGTGGAAGCATGGTCATAGTCACTGTTATTCCCTCTCTTCCACAAAATGAAAAGGTAAATATTATTAAAAGTAGAACAGCCTCAGTATGAAGAACCAAAAAAGCTATACCTCAAGCAACCATATAACTTGAGCCCCGACCATATCCCTGAGACCCTGGAGCTCTTTGCCCTGAGATAGATGGTCTTCGTAAACCACCATTTTGTGAATCCATTCAGAAATATTTTTGTCATTAAATTTTCATATAATCTGATGTTAAATGAAACCCTAGGTTGAAACAGTATGTTGAATGAACCCCTCTCCAAAAAATGTTTTCTTATTAAGTACAAATTTTACTACATTAGCGTAATTCATTAAAGTACACTCCTCTCTTTATTCACAGGCTACTTTCACTTTTTCTAATATTCTCCCTTAGCTGGAAAACTATGTTTCAAGATTCAGAGTCACGATAACAGAAAACATGAAGAGGGTTTTCCTTTGCTAGTTGACTTTGTATATTTGAGCGTTTTAAAAAAGTAACTCTAGGCAGCATTTCTATAGTGATACATCAGCAAACGAATAATGATTTTCAATGGATTTAGTACCCTTTTATCTGATAATGCAGAAAGTGTCCAGTCTCATGCTACTTGCTTTGCAAATCACAGAAAGAATCCAGAAAAGAAATTAGCTATCACGTGCAACATCTTTTCTTTTTCCTAACAGAAAGGAGTAGGAATAAGGTTTCAATGCCCAATTTGACGACTGAGCCTTATAGACTGAAGACTGAAGCTTTATGCCCTAAACTATACACATCAATTTGCATGCATCCATGGCCTGCCAGATGCAGTGCTCCAGTTGATTCCAATATAAACACTGTTAATGTACTGTGAAATGGTTTTCCTGAAACAGCATAAACATTTAGTCTTTTCATTACACTAGCAAGCTGTAAATTACCATATTTAAAATATTGTACAAAAATATTTAAAAAACTTAGGTGGCCCTCATCATATAAAATTGATTAATAGATTGACCTTGAAACTTCTTCACTTCAGCAAATTATTTATAGATATTAGACCAATAATATGTTTGTAAATTAGAATCCTTTTTTCTACTCCAGGATTACTATTTTCAAAAGTTTAATATCCGTAATACTGTAACTTGTTGTCTCTGTAATTGTCAGATGAAGTGATATATTTACTAGTCACATTTCCAAAGCTGCTCTTGGTACCTGATCATCAATTTCAGCTAATATCTAGTTTTCATTTAAACTGATTGCAGATCATCTTATATTGCTAAAAAAAAAATTAGTTTCATACACCTGATTTCCAGTCCATCATAGTTAATTAAACCTTTAAAAAATATGGTTTTGGTGACCAAAAGAAGCAATGGTAAAAAAAAAAAAAAAAAAAAGGTGGGATGGGGTGGGAGGGGTGAAGAAGAAGCTGTTCCCTGAATTTTATTTCTGTTGCTAGGGCAACCACCTGCTTAGTATCTCTACAGAATATGCTCAGAGCAGCTGCTTCATTTAATGTGTGATGGACCTAGGTAAGAATAGAATCTCAAACACATAAGAGAATGTATAAGGTCTGGATCTGAATGATCATTTTATTTATTTTCTAAAAGGAATAATAGTCCCCTTCTGTTTTTCTGAGGCACTATGAAAAGAAATAAAAAAAAAATCTTTGTAAAGCAGACAAGTTTTAGAAGTCAATTGAACCTGTGGAGAGAGTGGGGCATGATTTTGGCTGCGTCATACCCACGATATCTCCATTTCTCAGAAAAAGACTGGCGTGGAAAGTTAGACACTAGTTACTGCTCAGCCTTAATGCATCATACTTAACTACACAAGCTAATGGAGATGTTGATGCTGGAGCACTGCTGTGGAATGAATGTAATGAATGTTTTGAGAGGAAAAATATCACATTAAATTACTAGCATGTGTGTGTGAGTATAGTAGGAGGAGAAATATACTGGTTTTTTATACAGTGCAATGTCATTATAAAAATTAATATGCTTAAACAGTGCAAAATTGGAAAAGAAAGGAAATATGTAATTTGGGGGAAAATAATCTCAAAGCCAGTCATCTTATTTTTTCCTTTACTTTAAAGAAAGAACAGTAAAAGGCTTGGACAGTAATTTCCAGGGCGCCAGAAGCAACAGATTTGGCATGCTACGTTTCAGTAGTACATGGAAAAGAACTGAACTAAATAACTCTCTGGGAATACTTGCTACTTTTATGAAAAATGTCATAAAAGCATCTCTCTTTAACTGCCACCGGGGCAATGGTATAAAATATAACTGTAATATCCTGGGCATACAATATAAAGAAGTTGTTAAAATTAAGCTAATGTGTCACCTAGGAAAAAAAAAGCTATTATTACCTATGATAAGGTACTATTAATCATTCAAAACAACTTTTCAATGCTTACATTGGCTTCTATCAGTCTCGTAGGAGAAAATTCTCTGAAAGTTATGATTCAGTTCAGTGACAATTAGACCCTTGCTGTCCCAAAAGCATGAAAAAACATGAGATGCTCCCAAACTCCAGAAGACTACTTTAAAATGTGGTCTCTCTAATGTTAGGGAGCCTTGTATAAATTATGGATTAAACTAGACAACATAGATAAGGCAAGTGATTGGATTAATGATTATATGGGATAAATATAAATCATTGCATTGCATCTTACAGAAAGACATCACGAAAAGAATCAAAGTGAGAAGAAAAGACATCAAATTCTTCACCTCAGTATATAAAGAGGAATTCTTTACTGAGCTGCCATGAGATCCTACTGGGCAATGTCTATACTAAAAAGTAAGACATCTTATGATTAACGAGGAAACTTTTTGTCTAAAGAATTCATATTTACTTGGCAAGTACTAATCTTGGCAGAAATTTGGAGATATGCTTAGAGACATAAGTTGTATGTGAAATAAATCCGATTGTTACCATTTTAGGTATTTTTTAAAATTACATTTTGCATATGTTATTATAACTTAGTGTTCCTAGTAACAGCAAGAGAAAATATTGCTTCAGATTTTTTTTTGTGATAGTATATTATTTTTGCTTCCCTAGGTGCTTTACCAACATCACATTTACAATACCTATATTCAAAAGTTATACTACCTATAAGATATGAGCTACATCTATGTTTTTCTGTACTGTTATATAATATTCATTCCTATATACTGTTCTATGGATGAGCTGGTTTGTTTTTTTTTTTTTTTAATTGCTTCACAGACTGGAAGATAGCCCAGTAATACAGGCATTTTAAATGTGTTAGATCTGAACAGATCTGAAATATTTGCAGGCAGTTTAATAGAAGAAGATATAGATAATTACAACATCAACATTCATGACGAAGTTCCCTATACTATTAGTGGAAAATGCAAATATCACCTAGTCACCAGTCCAAAATCAACTGTGTTGTAAAATTAACTATAAAGCCAGATTATTATTGACACTTTGCAGCCTACGATTAATTTACATGGCTTTGTCTCCCTGTCATGTTGACAGACATGGAGACCGGTAACTATGTTAGTGAGGTATATGTTGATCCTCCCTGTTCAGTCAGGGTTTCTGCGACTAATGAGCACGATTTTTATTGATTCTCTCACCTTTTTGAAAATTCAACTTCAGTTTTCATGGTGGTGATGACAAAATATAAAGGTTCATTTTAAAATAAAGGATATGTGTTAAGAAATCATTATTTATTGTGAATCCAAGCATGGTTAAGTCTGGGAGAGAAATACAATTAATGCCATCATATGGAAGAATTGTCATGTATACCAGAGGGGAGCAGGGGATGCTTCCCTGAAACCCTGAGTAACAGCAGGGGATCTCTAAGTTTCAGGTCTGCTAAAAAACAGTAAATAATGCAGTCATGTAAATGTCTTCGTATTCAGACTGACAGAATATAGTAAGTAACCACAGGTTATGGGATGAAAAAAGGGGAAGAAAATCACAAAGGCAGTCAGTCACTTTACTCCTTGTGCCTTCGAAAATGTCTACTTACATGTCTCAGGTCGAACATCATCACAGTAGATTGATTGAACCACAGATCATTTTTTCTGCATGACTGATGAAGGAAAAGCTGCATCTTCAAACTTTAAGCATATGATAAGAGAATTTCAGGGATCAATTGTTTTGAAGCCAAAACATTCAATTAGAAACTCTAACCTGGGAAGCTTTTAAGTAACTTTTATTATAAAATAAACATTTCTGAATTACACGCTCTTTCTCTGAGTCAGAATACTAAAAGGCAGTTAAAGCAGATTAGCTGAATTTACCTAGATGTAAGTGCTCACCTCTGGCAGCAGCATATTTGATTTTTGGACATACCCATTATTCACTAATCTATGCAACATTCTCTAATAACTGCTTGAATATTTTTACTATTAAATTTCTTCACTTGACTATTTTGTGGAAGCAAATAAAGCTGAAAAGAATTCAGGTTTATTTGAACAAATACTCACTGAAAAGTCTTTCTATTCATCCAGCTCATATTCAGCCTCACTCATATTGGCAAGGCTCACAGAAAATAAGACAAGAAAATACTTGAGTGATAAAATCCTGGAAGTGCTGCCAACTTAATACAAAAGTTGGTTATATTTGAGAATGGAACTGAGGCAGATGTATATAATATGACCTGATTTGCTACTCACTTGTACCTAGGTAATTATTTACACTTGCAGAGCATGAGTATAAATGCCATCATCCACATAGCATTTTGGACTCATTATGGATTACCCTACTCAACTATAAATAGTGACTCATTCTGCATAGGTATAAATGCAAAGCAGAGAAGACTCGTATGATTCAGAGATGACTTGGAATTTATAATCTTATAAGAACAAATAAGAGAAAAGACATACTTCCCCCTTATCCTTTAGCACACTAATTCTACATTATACTGATCTTGAATAATAACACAGAATAGGAAATGAAGACAATATACTTCAGAGTATATGTTATATAATTTTAAATATCGCAAGAATTGGCGATTTATGAAAACTTGTACTATTATTAAGTACAGTAAATATTTACTTTTACTTTACAGATAAACTTTTAAAAGTATCAGATACATGACACGTAATAAACAATGACAATTTGTTCCCTGCCAACTGTCTATCATTCTTTTCCTCTTTTTCTTTCCTTTCTCATACAATCATTACTTCTGCACTCAGGTACAAATGACCTTATCTGACTGGAGTCAAGCGTACATAAGACTTCAGTTGTCTTATCTATTTCGATTACATGTTTTGTATATTATAGCTGAAAGGAAATCTTAGGGGCATACAGAGTCATGAGATTGAGATCCTGATGAATCTCAGATAAAGTCATACAACCTTTGACGAATTTTGAATGAATTAATAATGACTGCTCAGTCATTATTTCAAAGGAAAGTGTCGCAGGATTTTGCAACTGTCGTAATAAGGTCTCCAGTTAAGTATTCAGTTATGAAGTAATTAAAACAATGATGCATCTGGACTTGAAACTAGGGTAGTTAAACTTTAGCACCTTGAATAGGAAGACGAAAACAAATCCTAAAACCAACAAAAGCAAACAATAGTTCTTTTAAATTTAGAGCTAAAACACTCTGCTGTTAGACTCAAAATAAGCTAGCTCATATTTATATTCATACACAATCACTTCTTCATGAGGCAAAACAGAATATCTGTTTCAAACAGATTTCATTATCACATACAATAAAAAAAGAGCTGGTAAAATTATGATTACTAGTACTAATGGATTGTCAAGTCACCTGACTGTATCAGTAGGTCTACCAAATCATAACCACTAGTAGTTCACTATATATCTGAAAACATAATTGGATATGACAAATCTATCCACTCCTTTAAGTGAGTTACAAACATACTTAAAAAACCCTCCATGACTAGACAAAGGCTTCCAATTTTTGCTGATCAGAGCAAAGGAGACGATATCTATGCTAATGTAACTAAAACCTTGAATTTGGCATCTAAATCTGGACACAGAACACTAGAAGAGACTTCAGCAAAGCTGAATAGAACAATTATTTCACTAATCTTGCAGGCTACACAACATCCAGTAGGAAAACTGCCTTCTTCACAACTCTGTGTCTTTGCTAGATCATAGTCAGCCGGCCATTGACTATAATCTCAGATCTTTTTCCTACTGCCGTAAAATACTTATTGCATTTCATCTGATTTAAATCCATTTTGAACTCTAATCCTTTCTCCGGGGTCCTTTTAAGCCATTCCAGATGGATTCAGCTACTAATTAAAAACTGAACACTGTTCAGTCTATCACTCATATAATTAATGGAAATATTGCAGATCTTTGCATGATCTTATTTGATATATGCTTTCATGTTGAAAATCAAGCATTCACAATTAATTTTCAAGTACGGCTTTCTAGTCACTTTTTCTTACAATACTATACTTCCATAAGACCATCACTTTTTAAATATGAAAATACATGCAAAACTGAGTCAAAACTCTTGCTATCATCAAGATATATCAACTATTTATTTTCAACAAAACTTGTTGCATAAGATGTGAATGGTTTGACCTGAGTTTGCATTTCAAATATCTTGTTCATTATATCCCTGAATTTGAAACTAGCTAGCTTTTCTAAGCAGCTTCTAAGTAGGCCTTCTGCAGAAATTTCATTTTGTCACTGATACTAATTGTATTAGCCCCATTACTAGCTGATCCTACTAGTAAAAACTGTAACCAAAGCAGAGGTGTATTGCACCCATGAAGCATTAGCAGACTACGAAAGATATAATTAAGATTTGTTTGGCTTGAATTCAGGCATAAACTCACTGGAATAGTGTGACTGTGACAGTGTATAAGCATTCTGTAACACTACTAAAGCACATATAACCAGCAACAAACATACTGTAATACATCTAAGTATAAATATAGAATTAATATTTAACTGCAGATGAGTAAATGGAGATGTGGTATAGCTGCCTAAATAGGATGCAGAAAAATATTTTCCGGCAGTAAATTCAGCAAGAACCAAGGCTGTAGAACAAACAGGAAAGATGTCTGAAGGAACCAGAATAATCCTGTAGAATTAACAAGAAAGATGTCTGGGGAAACCAGAACACATCCCGGTCCCCAAAATAAGATGAGCTATGTTAAAACCATATGTGGTCATCTCCTTTTCTTTTGGGAAGGGGACGAGGAGCAGAGAGCATCAGAGATAGGGCAGATGGCAATCGCCCACGCTGGTTCCCGCTTCTCTCCCCAAAGAGTTCTCAACCTTCACCAGAGCCTGGACCTTGGCGGCCAAGATCATGAGCGACTGTGGCTACCAGCACTACCTGTACGGCACCAGCTCCGTGTATATTCAAAGCCAATTAATTTATCACAAGCTTCTTCAGGGCTTTTTGTAGGTATATGTAATGATAATGACTGACAATGATTTAGCACTAATCATCAGCAATCTGCATTATTAATTAATGTCAATCTTGTGAAATGTTGCTTTGAAGTTTGAAGTTGGCACGATTTGTCAGTCTTTTAAACACTCCCATCACAGTAATCTCTAACTTCTTTATATACAAATAAACTGTATGCAGTTGATATATGGTTGTGTACACACGTATATACGGTCGTAACAAAGCCAGTGCACAAAGGGTATCAAAACATCAGCCTTCTTAAGGCATCTGTCAACAGTCATTGCTCTCCACTGATTATCAGACCTGTCTTCCTCATATAACTAATACACTCAAAAAATGACTTCTTGTTACTTTTACATCCCCTTGTACTCACATCTCATTTTGTGACTAGGCCCGTCTGATCTTGCGCTTCCATTTATGTTTGGTATGTCTGCAAATACTGCATTTAGTCTGTGTCAAATTAATTAGGCATAAAGTCAGACTATATTCTGTGATGTTGCTACATAGGCAAACCTACAGCCAAAAGTAATTAATTGAAATGTTTGAAAACCTTTATACTGTCCATATATCCTGTGATTCTACTGTTAGCATAAGTGATATGTGAATATTGCATTGCTGTATTATATGCCAGCTTTCCTCAGGATATTCAAACACTCAGTTACAAACTTCTTAAATCATACTTGAATTTAGGTTTAGCACTTTTCTTCTGGACTAGTTTATTTCTAGATTAGTTTGACTACTTCTTCTCAATTTAGGAGTTTGACCCTTCAAACTCTTTTCTACCCTTTAAGTCACTGGTAAAGGGGGGCTGTTTTTTATGCAGGTGATAGAACTAATAACTAACTAAATGACATCCTTGTCTCTTTCAAAAATCATTTGTGCAGGGTTTATGGTAGGGGGTTGGCTATAATTATAGATATTCACTTTCTTGGATGCTCAGTGCTAGCTAGTATATTATTTATTCTGTAGCCAAATGACATGACCCCCATTTTATGTAGGTTCTTTTCCTCTTCTCTGATCTGCATGTTTACTGATTCCTCACAGCTTCACCATATGATTATATGATACCGTCTGTCAATTTATGAGGGGTTGCTGTGTAGGAGGAAAAAAAATGTTTTTTTGAGGTTATTAAAGTTAGCATGAAGTAAAACAAGTTTATCTAGGGACATGGTGATATATACAAAGGAGGCAGACTCCTGACTGATGTAAACTGAAATAACTATACAACAGCTAGATATTTCAAAGCAGATATGCCAGTTGACATCTCCTACGTATTTGGCCCATACTTACCAATATATCTTGATCAACAGTAATATCTAGTTTCTTAGTGTTATAACCATAAACATGTACTCTGATTTATGTGCTGATCATCTTTAATTTGTCTCCTCAGCATATTTATGATAATTCAAAACGTGAGATTCTAACTGTCCAGATGTGCAATTCTAGGTTTTCCAAATAGCCTTTTGTGAACTCATCAAGCCCCTGCATCCAAAGAGTCTGACACTTCAAAGGTTTCAAATGTTACGATCTGGACTCAGCACCTTGGCCATATTCAAATTAATTTTCCAAACTGAGCCATTTTCTATGGGTATCCTGCTGCCAAAACAAGCAAAAAAGAAAAGGAAAAGACACTGTTAAAAAATATGCATAAACCAAGTTATATGACTGTAGATATGAATGAAAATAAAGATCACAGGAAAAAGTGATGATTATTCATCATTCCAGGCAAGCAGAAATATTACTTTATTAGCTACCTATTAGCACCAAATCTCATACAGAAAATGAATGCAACGGTAAATGTTATCAAAGCACTCGAGCATTTCAATCTGCTTGACTGTAGCCAGAAGAAACGTGATTGCAGGTAAGCAAAAATAGCAAGTACAAGTGAGTATAATTTCTGAACTCTGTACAGAAATGCCTTCTGCCTATGCAGAAGAGTTAAGAGTAGAAAGATGTCCTCTCCACATTTATACCACCACTACTTTAAAAGAAATGTAAATCAGCACTGATCATCACAGCTGATAAGATTTACAGATAGGTTATCCAAGAGTACAGTGACCAATTTCTTATTAAAATCAAAATGAGAGTATTGTTTTCCACAGAGTTTTCCACAGAGTTTTCACGATTTGCAGAAAATATTTTACAAGAGCTAACTCTGTTACTTATACTCCTACATAACTTCTGTGATTATTTTATTTTTATAACTAAGGGTGGAATGTTCATAATGGTGATTCCATACAGCAGGATCCCCTCATCCAATTAAAAAATTATCAGTGTCTAGTCCAAGTCATCTGGACTTTCTTAATACATGAAGGAGGAGGATTGCTGCCTCTTCAGGATGTTTCATCTCATCTATCTGAAGGTGTGAAACTTGAAGGTTCCCAATTCTCTGACTCTGTGGAAACAGAGCCCTGTCCAGTATATCTAGAAGCTACGATACAGAGGTTGTGGGGAAAAAAAGCCACACAAAGTTTTAGTTTGATTCTAGAATGAAATTACTAGGGGGCAAATCTAGTTCTGGCATACGCCACCTTAAAAGGACAGGAAATGTGCCTATTTTCATGAAATGGTATCAGAGCTATACAGCTCTGCTGTCACAGCTATACTGTCACAAAATCTTCTAGAGAAGTGTTAAAATCAGGCTTATAAGATGGAAATGTGGAAAGTAATCGCTAAATAAAGTTTGCCTAAGGAAATCATTGCCTCTTTGTTTTATGGATCCACTTCACCTGTATTCATCTCCTACAAATTCTTTTCAAAGTTATCTTTATACAACTGGCTATTGACTGAGTGTAACAAATATCAGTGGCTGAAACACAGATTCAGGTTCAAGACATGCTGCAGGTCAGTTCTGGACACAGTGTGGGAGGATTCAGGAAGGGGAGCACGTCTCTAGTGGTGACATGGGAAAGAAACCTCATGAACAGTTCAATGGCCGAGAAGAGTTTAATCTTCCCAAATTTTTTTTTGTTGTTCAAATATTTGGCTTCCTACAACAACAAGGAAGCCAAACAAGGCCATTTTAAAGCCTACCTATGTTGCAGACAATTGGTTGGATGATGGAAGAGAGCTCTCAACTTTTATATAATCTAGAAGAATAAATTATTATTTGCTTTCAATCTGGAAAACAGAAGAAATGCAGGTGATTTTCTTACACAACTTAAAAATTGTTAGTAGGAATGAGATGGAAATCTCAGAAGTGTGTGATCATTTTCAGTGTTCGGGAAAAAAAAAACATTCCGGTGCTGCCTGGAAGTTGCAAGAAGAAAAGCTGATATGCAACAGAAAAGCATGCATAATGTCACTGAAACAGAGTGCCAGGTTTTAGACCTACATCAGCTCGAGAAAAAAATGCAAGGAGATTGTTTCTCTACAGTTTCTCTACAGTTTTCTGTCATACAGCTAAGTAAAACCACTTCCTGGAGCTAAAGTCCTTCTCCAGTGCATTGGTCTTGTACCTCTTTATTCTCTTTTATTTCTCCCATAACGCATACCAGATTTTCTCTTTACGATCAAGCCCTCAGGGCCATTTAACATCACCGTAACTTAACCCCAAAGACAGACTGAATGCCACATGAGGGATATGGTCCAGAATAGAAAGGATCTACCCCTACTGCAGCTCTCCCAGAGAAACACAGCAAGTCAGCAATGTGTGGAGCCTAGAGTTAATTTGATCTGCAATAAAACTCAGTCTGATTTTCAGATTCTGGTCCGATTTTAAGGGGTTGTCATGTAAAAGTAATTCTGCCTCTCCACAGGATGGAAGTCAGATGTGCATTTCTACTATGTGCATTTCTACTGAAGCAACAGAAATGGAGTGTTCTCAAAATGTTCAGATGTTCAGATCAGATAAAACTCTCTGAAAGTGTTTAATTTTTCCCCAACCCATTCTACAAGAGCAACAAACAAAAATGTTAGACCAGCGATCCAATCTTCCTTGTATTTGACATTTAACAAGGAAAAAAAAAAAACTGGCTGCAATAACCGTAGCTCTCTGTTTCCACTTTTGGCCAGATTATAGAGCAAAATATAAAACACTTTTTAAAAAGATATTATCTAGCCTTTCAAAATGTTTGGCTTCAATTCATGCAGAATTTTTGGAAGAAGGATAACGTCTTGATTTGATTTGAAATGGTTCATATGTTCGTACATAAAAGGATAAAATTACTGCATTGATCTAGAGGAACAGTAAGTGCACTGTAATAGATAAACCTCATCCATTCTTAACTCAAACTTAATTTTATCAAACAAATCTTGAAGGAAAAGATATTCCACAAAGATATCTATTACAACTAAGGTTTGGAGAGCATGCTTGTTAAAACCATTTATATTCCCAGTAATGTCAAGCTGTGTATGAGAATACATTAACAAAAGGCAAAGTGACAGACTTTAATTAGTCTGCTTTTAAAAAATGAATATATTACATAGAGGGTTTCTGTGGACACATAGGGAAAACTACAGCAATAAACCAGCAGCAGTTTGCTGGGACATTGGGACAGCCTGTCCAACTGTACCAGCAAACTTTTACACATGGATAAAGAGGTTATATAGCAATTTCACTACTGACTTACTGAACCAGAGTGCCCTGTTTGTCCTCGGAGGATCGTTACAGATGTTTGTAATTTAGAGGAACATTCCTAGACCATTAATCCAGGCTCCACTTCCAAAGCATGATTTGATCAATGGCATTAAGAGGTTGTTTTCCTTGTTTCAGTCTCCAATCTGCAAAAGAATGCCACATTTCAAAGACAATTTCTGTTTCAGGGCTTATAATGAAAGAATTACTATGGCCCTTTATGTTTTGGTGTAGTAACGTGCATTTTACAAATGTCTTACCTAGTATGAGTTTACTAAGTATGTCTTAAAACATGGTGTAGTTAATCTACCTAAAAGATGCCAGTCAGCATCTGAAAGCTGGAGAAAATGAATTATAAAAAATGACTATAAATATGGTAGGTAATATATATGTAATTTTGATATGCTAGCTAAAGTGTTAACTAAACTGAACTCATTCTTCCAGACTGAATACAGGAATCTAACAGTTGGGCAGGTAATGCTGAAGGAGAGAGTATACCTCACAGCATGAATGCGTGGTTAAGGGTGAGAATAATTATTGTCAAATTCCTTCTAAAGAATACAACTTTCACTTCTGAGATATCATAAAAAAAGGAATTTATATTAATATAACTGTGGATTTTGAAGCTGTGTCTGACTTGCATTAATACTTTATTATAGGCAATATTGGCAGTCACAGCAGAATATTTCTTACAATACTTTGTTCTTTATATTTATGCTAAACCATATGACAGAAAGATTATGTTGTGACATATCATTATTTCACTTTTTGTCAGGCCTATCATTGCTTACCTTCCGAAAGAATATATATATTTTTCTAACACATTATGTAAAGCAGCCATTGGATTAATCTCCATGGTCTAATATGGCTGCCTTTCTCTTCAAGGAAATTTGTGAGCAGAAACAGTGTGCTATTCAAAGGAAAATATTTTAATAGAACTGATGGATTTTGATAACAATTTTAAAGCCTCTCTTCACTATGTCATGGAATTTACAGGTCAAGGTTTAAACTATCTCTCCCATAAGCTAAGCTCATCTTCTCCTTGCTTTGTAGACGTACTACCACAGGGTAAAGATAAAGCACATGGTGAACGTAATCTAGAATTACATTAGATTATTATACATTTTTTAATATATGCGAAAGTGTTTTTGTAAAAGTTTTTGCTGGACGTGTAAAAGCCTTTTATGCATTCTTCCCATGGAAAATCTGCAATATACTTGTACCTAACAGTATCCCTGAGCAGACTCCTCTGTGCTTGCTGTACAATCCTTCACCATAGCACAGGGGTCATTTCTTGGAGCAAAATCTCCTTCTGTTCTGTACTTGCAAGATGGAAGCCTTTCATTGAAAATTTAAACCTTTGATTACATTTCTGTGACAGCCTGCCTCTTAACGGTTATAAATTTATGAGCCCCTGTTAATTTTTAAACAGGGAAACAGCAAGAGTAGCAGCACATATTGCTTCAAATTCATGTTTTAACATCAGTTGCTTCATAAAAGTAGACTGGAAAGGTTATGGAGCCAATACTTGTACAGTCAGCATTCACTAAACGAGTGGCCTTGGTTTCTCTGAAGCTTGCGCAGTCTGGCACGCACATGTCATAAGGCTATACTGAACATTGGGGAGAAAGAATAAGAAGCATGGGACTTTTATTCAGCTTGCTCTATACATGCCTGAAATAAGAATTGCCTCATCAGCGCTCCATAAATGAGTGGTTTTCCCTAAAGCTGCTTAGTTTGACAAACATTAGGCCATGCGGCTTGACTGAACTCAGGTGAAGAAATAAAGTAACACAAAGTTTTAATAATGCTGCACAGATAGTTGTTGTCTTGTTGCTCCACAAGCTTTAGTAAGTAGAAACATTCCACAAGGAATTAACGGTATTTCCTATTTCCTCATATATTTCAGAGAGACAGGGAGAATTTGTTATTTTGAGAAGAGCTCCATTTCTATATTCGTTGAAATGCTCTGATCTGTGCTCCTTGGGAATTTCATCTTGCCAGACTTGCCTTGCCAATATACCTATCCTCATTAACAATTGCACCTTTTAAGTGCAGTTCCAGGAGTACAGTATGTGTTTAGCTTCTCAAGTGTTTCTAATAAGCACACTACTTTAAAAAAGAAAATCAACTGCAGCTTAAGCAGGAGGCTGAATTCTGAACACAGACATGACATTATGCTCCTTGAGGAATCAGAGCTCCTGTAATTTGTTTCTGTAGCTTGATGCAAATAACACCTATCCAAGTAATACAAAAAAACTATAGCTATTGGTTCTTGCACACTTATACTACATCTCATCTATGCTGAGATTTTTTATTCTATGACATTGTTTCATTGATTTTAATAAGGTAGAATCCACTAACTATTAATAGCTATGTCTGTGGAGCCTGAATGGTCCATCAAAATTGGTGGCCTATTGTTCTGAGTTCCCTATAAAGCAATAAAACAGTCTTCTGTTTCAAAATGAACATGCTTCCTTGTTCAGCTACAATCTCATTAGACTATCTAAAATACTTCTTCCCCATTGGAGAGAACTGTGAATTAGATGTTCATATGAATGTGACACTGTCCTTTTTTGACAGACCGGTACCATTCGTACTAAGGATAACACATCTAAAGCTTTTATGAACAGTTCTGCTGAACTTTCAAGAGCAGACTGAAAATAAAAGACTTCTCAATTTTCTTATGAAGTCACAAGCACTTCAGCTACATAGAGACAGGTAGTCCATGAATGACTGACACTGAAATTACTTGCTTCTGAAAGGAAGGCATGGATCAACCTACCTGTATGTTGCATCAGATAACTCTACTTTTTACAGTTGAATTTTAATGATTTAAACGCTTTTTTGACTATAAGCTAAAACTTTAGGGTAAGAGTTTTGAATTTAAGTTACTATTTTAAGTGTCTAAAACCTGAATTCTTTTTATAAGGTGGGCTTTTATAAGGCCCTTGAGACACATACAAATCCCTATTTTCATTCAGCATGAAGCAAGATATACGCGAGAACAAAAACATTAATCTAGATGTCCAGCTTCTGGTAGGCAGACTTACAAATTTGGCCGAAGACTTTCTCAACAACAGGGTAATTGAGCTAGGGTATTAAGTGGTTTCACCTTGCATAGCTTTAGATTGTGTCCTTCATCACACTTCCACAGAGTTTATGATTAATTGACCTCTCAAACCATTAAACTATTCTGCCTTATATTGTTAGTGTAACAGTAAATCAACTCAACACTTTTCCTAATATTTTCAAATGATCTGAAAGATAAGATGGTTGAAAGGATAGCATTCCTCTTTTTAGAATCAAAATGCAATATTGACACTTCTGAGAGAACTTTTCCAACAGTTTTGTGTTTAGAAAATGTATAAACTCAGCGCTGTAAGATCATTTTCCTTAGCAACACAGTCAATAAATCTTCATAAATGAAAGCTTGTTTGGTCAGAATAGAGATACTATCAAAGTTCAGATCTGAAATTAAACATATAAATATTTTCAATTTAAAAATATAAATATGGGCTGAGTTGCACTGAATCCATACAGCTCACACCAAGTGACCACGTCTTACTTTCCTCTTAAGCAATTGAAAGTGTTACTGCCCAACAAGTGGGTGAATGTATACATAAAAAACAGAAGGCAAGCCTGAAGTGTACATAATGCTGTTGATCAAATACATTGCACTTACTGTTCAGCTTAATTTCTTAAGGGAAAGGCTTTTTAATATATCTACCACTTACACTACTTTTTGTGCTGTATCTGCCCATTTAATAGAAGTTCAGATATCTAGCAGACAAATTACCAGGAGCCTGTGGGCACTTGAGACACATAAAAATCCCTGTTTTGATTCAGCATGAAGTAAATTGTTGGAAAGGCAACAGCACTGCAATATGCATGCCTTTCTATTGGATGTTAACTTGATTTTTCACATTGTCACTGCTTCTGGACCTCACCATGTGCATTTCCCTGATAAGCATGCTCCTTCCTTTCAGAAGTCCATACTGCTGACCTTGCATTCATTTGGAATAGAAAAACTGGTACCGGCTGCAGCAGATTAGTATGAGCTCTGATCATGTTGGTTTTGATTACGGTGCTGAGGTTAGAAAAATGTAATTTGTACCCCTCAAGGTAGCATAGTATGAAGGGTGACAGCAATTAATCCTTTGCCTACTGATGACAATGATAAAATACCTGCTGCTGCTGTTGCTAATAACTTCATTCATGTTCTAAAAAGGAAAATTTACCTGCCTTATGAACATGAAAAAATTACACTTTTTATGTACCTGAAAGTTTTTTAGCCTTTGAAGTTAATGGTTGCTCTTAAAAAGACAATTTATTGTTTGAAATAATGTTTCTGAATTCCTTGTTTGCCATACTAAAGAAAAATTTGGATTTCTCAGGAAAATTAACAAACTGCAGGAAGTAAGATTTATTTTTTGGAAACAATTAAAATGGAGGATGAAAAATACAAAGTGCTGCTGCAGGGGAAACAAAGGTTAACTCTGAATCTATTTCTCATGTGATTAAACAAAATCTTGGAAAAAAAACCCTAAGGCCCAAATCCTAGTAAAAGCTAAACATGCTGTTTCTCTCATGAGGGAGAGAAATATCCATCATCTTCTCCCATGAGACACTATTTGGAGTGGTATTTACATTTGTTATTTATAGACAATATTGCATATACTGTTATGTATGTTTTTAGACCATAGAGTAATATTGGAAAAATTAGGTCATTTTTACATATTTCTTAGGACATCCCAAAAGAATTAACATACTAACTTTCCCTTAGTAAGTATGAACTTACATATATAGAATTGCACTCTATTTCCTTCTTTCTCTCTTTTACAAACAAATATTGCA
Source organism: Struthio camelus (assembly GCF_040807025.1). Taxonomy (NCBI): domain Eukaryota; kingdom Metazoa; phylum Chordata; class Aves; order Struthioniformes; family Struthionidae; genus Struthio; species Struthio camelus. Next base: position 37,960,321 of record NC_090981.1, on the reverse strand, counting down.
ACCAAAAATTTCTATTATTTTATGGCACTAAAATCTCTGGTCCCTAGAACTGTGGTCTACACCACCCTTTCACTTGGCCAAGATCAAAGTAACTGCGTGGCTGGAGCATATCAGGAGCCACACTGAAGCCACACTGCTGACACTCTGGGGGGGAACTGATGTATCTTCAAAAGCCTCTACCAAGCACTCTAACTGAATGTGTGAACACACAAAACCCTGTGCAACCTCCAGCTACTCCGCTTGCCCTTTTCATAGAAGTCAATAAGCCTCAAGTCTCCTGGAAGAACTCGACTGCTGCCTGCCACAAGTCCTCTCAGATTTGAAGATAGCCTGAATGCAGTCTGATTTTAAGCTGCCTATAAAGATAATACAGGTAAACATAGCTGGGTCTGGGAAACATCACAAATTTAGACATCCCTTAAGAGCACTCTGCAGATATAATATGGATAAGGCATTAAAAACTATTTTGATAAATGTATTTCCTTAATATTTGTAGAAGATAATTTAGTTAATGAGGTTTACAACAATAGCTTCTAAAATAATCATAAGAGTTGGCACTGAATCAAGCATAAAATGGAAGCTGAATGAGAACCAATTCAAAGAACTTAAAGCAATATTTTATATGCCATAGACCATCATTTTCATTTCAGCCAAGTATAATTGGATACAGCAAAGAGAAACAAGACAAAAAGAAATAGTGACATTCTGAACTGTTCTATGAGTGGATTAAGATTTTAAATTTTTACTTAGTATAATAAATTTTACTATAAACTTCTTGCAGTATAGTAGTCAAGCTACTAATGTTCAGTTCCTGTCAGAATCAAAATAATGTATATAAGTCACTATAATATGTTTATATATACTTCTAGTTATAGTTAAACATTTATATTTATATATGTTATAGCATAATGGCTGTTAACACAAGTAGAAAACTGCTTGAATGATTAGGATCAGAGGGTAGTGGTTAAAATGTCATACTCTACCTGCAGGCCAGTAAGAAGTGGAATACATGAGGGACTTCTTCACTAGTGACCTGGCAGAGATGACTGACTGCTCTCTCCTCCAAACTGATGACACCAGCCTGGGGTGACCAGCTGATACGGCCAAGGGCAGGGCTGGTATCCACAGGGACCTAGACAGGTTGGAGGAACAGACAGAAACCATGTGAAAGTCAACAAGGACAAATGCAAAGTCCTGTCCTGGGCAGGAAGAGCCCCCTGCGATTGAACAGGCCTCAGCCTCCCTCCCCATCAAGGGCAGGGGAGCAGCTCTGCAGAAAAGGCTCTAGAGGTCCTGGCTGGCAGCGAGCTGAGTGTGAGCCCACAGGACGCCCTGGGACCAGCAAAAGCCGACAGCATCCCTGGCTGTATTGGCAGAAGCACAGCCAGCAGATCAGAGAAGGGGCTCTCTTCCTCAAGTTGGCTCTCATGAGACCAAATCTAGATACTGCATCCAATTCAGGGGCCCCCAGTACAGCAGAGGCATCAATAAAACGGAGCAAGCTCAGGAGAGGGCCACCAAGCTGGTGGGAGGCTGGAGCACTAGCCCTGTGCAAACAGGCTGCAGGGCCAGGACTTGTCCATTCTGGGAAAGGGGTGGCTGTTGGGGGAGCTCACAGCAGCCCTCAGTGCCCACAGGGAGGTTATAGAAAAGACAGAGCCAGGCTCCTCACCACGGTGTGTGGTGGGAGGACAAGACATATACATTGAATAAGTTTCTCGTTTGAAACAAGAGAGCGGGAGGTTGGACAAGAGACCTCCTGGAGTCCCCTCCAGGCTGGATTCTGTAATTCTCTAATTCTGTTCTATGATTCTATAATAGTGAGGTTTCTTCAACATAAAATATAGATACTGTGACAGTATCTTGTGTCCTTTGTGAAGGTTTCTTTGCTCATAAGGAAAGAAGCGATAGGAAGATGCATTTTGTAAAGGACCATTAAGGGCTACTGGATAATCTTGCAGATTTTGTTCCTCTTTTCTTTTTTTTTTTTTGGTAGATTCTTGTACATAACCTTTTCTTCTCCTAGCTGTTTTTGCCCACTGCATGTGTTCTGTGATAAAAAGCAATGACTTTACCACTTTCAGGTTATAAAGTCCTCAGTAACCCTTGTAAATAGCTAATACATCTCTAGTTAAATAACCTTGTTAACCATCTACTACAATGCATATCCTTTAAATAACTTAGTCTTAGAGCTAAATATACTTTCTTTATGGCCTTGAACTAATAGGCTCAATTCAGATAGTCCCCACTGCATGAGCAGGCATTGACGTATGGTTGACATTAGTGCCAGAAGTGATAAATTCAGCATTGAAATTGCAGAGATAGAACCTTTGACTGGCTGATACTGCAAATTCTTCTGTCCCAAAAGCATCATATCCCAGTTCAGTATTACAAAGTCATTACACAGACTGATGAATTAAAACCATTTTGAATCCCTTTCTTGATGCTTTATAATTGAGTTGAGCTAAGACAGATTTCTATCAAGAGTTTAAACAAAAGTTAAATATTATCAAATCAAATATGAAGTTACACGCAGGTTTCATCACTGTCCTCAATAGAAAGACAACTATGTACTATAAAACTTATGTCATTTTTGTTGCTCTATAAACTTGTCCCTGCTTTTCCTTTCTATTAAGGCTTTAGATTTCTCAGAAAAGGCTTGATTAACAATAGGTTATAATTTTTGCCATACTCTCCACTATCACTTCTCTCTTTCAATAATAGATTCCTCTTTCATTAATTACAATGTGAAGGTGATGTAAGTTAACCATTTTTATTCTCCTTTTATATCTGATTAAGAGTACACACAGCATCATATTCCACACTGGAAAACATTGTGTGAAATTAATAAAACCTGGATTAGACACCCTTTAATGGACAGTTTACAGTATTAGATTTTGCTGGTTAGATAATCTTTTTACAAATATCACCCTGTAACTATATAGATAAGGAGAAGGGGTATTTAAAAATATATTTGGAATTACTTTTTGCACGACAGCACATTTGACATAGACTAAAACAGACTTTTGAAGTTTATAAAGTGGTGACCTTTTTGTAGACTGACAGAACTCAAACTCAGTGAATACATATCATCTTAATGAATAAGAACAACCCAGTTAAGAGTCCTCTCCGGTTCAGCTGCAAATTTTGTCAGGAATCCAATACATTCACTTTGACTGATTAACCTAAAAACAAGAACTATAAATCCAAACATCAGTCTTCTTATCTGCTGGAAGGAAAGGGTTTGCACAGCCGAGCGTGACAGCTTGTGTAACAGTATAAAAAATGAACCAAGCTATTTCAGAGATTAGCCATCTTCAAAATACTCAATGCCAAGTACACTTCTCCAAAACTCATGTACTGGATTTTGTGAAGGACTTTTACAGACAGTCAGCTACCCACTGCATTGTTCTCTGTATTGTCACTATAGCCTTGATAGCATGTTATCATTTACAGTGCCCTCTTTTTTCTTGTATATTTGAAGTGTTTACATTAAAAAAGTTTGAAAAGCTGATTTTGTTCAGTGCAAGACTCTGTGTACTGTCAAAGTGAAAAATCCCTGGAAATGTTTCAGAAAACTGCATGTAGATGTTTGGATACAACTGTTCACCTATATTTCAAGAAATAGGTATGTGTACCTCTGTTCTGCACTGTGGATGACAGAACATTACACACAGCAATCGTGCTTTGTGTGCTTGAAAAGTGAGAATTTGAATTGAAATACTTTGTGGAAATTTCCTACAGGTGTTATCATTTTCATTGTCTTTCATTGATGGCTTAGTAAGAACAAACACTTCTCGCATACACTAATAAATAATTCAAATATCTTAACATATCTTGAAAGCAGTAAGCAGCAATGACGTTTCTGGATCTGGAGTCTAGTAATGGTTATTCTTTCTTTAGTTATTATCATATAGATTTTATTAAAACTTCTTTAAAAAAGATTCAGCCCTACAGCCCTGGAAAAATAAAATTGTTCAATAGAAGGTAACAAAGAAGTAATGCTACAATGATTATATGGATCATTCATAGATTTCATATGCAACTGAGGCAACGACTTATACCCACTTCATACTAGTGGAAGGTATGTACCATATCTGAAGGTGATTAGTTTTCATTTTTAGCAAATGGAGAATTTTTCTTTAGTTTGGTTATAGTCACTCTCAGAAACAGAGTATTATATAACATATTTGAAATCTCTGATGGTTTATGTCATCAGTGATATGCCTGAGTCCATCTAGAAATCTTTTAGATGAAGACATAATTTTCAGATTCAGTCAAAGTTAGCTGGATGCATTCCTATGCTTATGCTCTTGTATTTTAGGAATTTTACCATGACTCACAATACTTCTTAGTACCAATTCTTCTCTTCTGTAAACTAATTCTGGAATAAAAAGTCAAAGTTCCTCACTGTGACCTTCCCAGGCTCACTTTCACCTTCCGCTCTCTGCCACAACACCTCAGCAACCTTTTCCAGGCCAGGATTCAAAACAAGAATTGCATCTTCGCCGTTCTTGAGCGAGAAGCTGTTTAAAATATCTTTAGTCTACCACGTTTTTCATTAACTTTCATTATTATCTTCCCTTTTCTTTACTCAGATCATCTCTGTGCTAAAAAGTATAAGACAGTACTTACAGAGCTGATGGAATTGCCAGTGACCCAACTTGAACATATGAAATGGTCTAACAAAAAAAAAAAAAAGTACAGTGAACGTCTTGCCTCATCAGCAAGCCTGCTCCAGTGTCTTGGAGTACATTAATATTCACAGAAATTTTTAGTATCTCTGTGTTTAGTATAATCCGTCCACAGTTCCTTTTCTCTGAGCCCATAACGCTTACTCTTTCTCAGCATTTTTGTTCACTCTTTTGCTGAAGTTTTGAGGACAAGTATGATAAGACACTGTGAGTGCAGCACTTGTGGATAAAGGGACACAGCAGGTGCACATGTGGGTCATCTCAGCTCTCCAATCTCGGGTTTTCTATAAATAATCAAAAAAGAGTATCAAAAAGTAAGCTCAATGTAAAACCCAGCTGAGAGGTGTAATACATACTTTTCCCCTGCACTGTGGCAAAACTAAGTTGTCTATAGAAAGTTAACTCAGATATGGCTGTGTTGCGATGATCCATGAGTGATCTGTTCACAGTGGTTAAGATACTGGTCATCATTCAAGCAGGCAAGATCATGAGGCTCACCTGGCTGCACAGCAAAACTTAACCTTGGGCAACGGTCAGCAAATGGGAAGTTTCCTGAATTGTACTGGAATAATAGACAGACAGCACAGAGTCATCTTTTCCTTCTATGTGACTACTGCCGTCTTGTCCCGTAAAAGAAAAAGATATTGCACATGTCTATGATTGGTCAGTATGGACATGAGTGTCTGGGATAGATCTGGGAGGAAAGAAAGTATTTGATGTTCACATCTTAAATACCAGACATTTCAGAACTGCTGAAGGCAGGAGTTTTCTGCATTTTTTTTTCCCTCCTTGAATTAACACACCGATATTAGCAAGTAATAATGATGGACTTAGACTATCAATCCTAACTCTAGGACTCCATGCTGTTTCGGGTTTCCCTCCCTTCACTGAGGAACAGGGACACCACCGATTGAGCTAAATACTGTATATATGGTAAAGGAAATTGGTGCTGGCCATGGCTAAGTTATACTTCAGCAAGAGTAATATTCCTATTATTTTTGCTTTGTGTTGTATTTATATAGCATCTGAGAAACAGAGGGAAAAACTTCCCCATATGAGAGAATAAATTGGAAAGTCTGCCGATTTTGAGTTGCCAGACAAAAGCAATTACAAGAGCCACTGTGATACTACATGTCTGAAGGAGACATTACAATAATTTTCACAGTAAGTCACAGTACTGAAGCATACTGTTTCTGTGCACAAGACTTGCACATAGATCTTCAGAGCATTTGTTAAATCCTATCACGAAGGGCAAACACTAGGGAGAGTTAATTAGAACTATGACATTTTTGTTTTGTCATACCTAGCCACCGATCTGTTGTGTACTAAAACAGTAGAAAAGTGTTAGAGTTAACTACTGCCAACAACATTCTAAGATTATAAACAGATGTTAAGCTTCCAGTAGCAACATAAACAAAAAAAACCCAAAGTGCAGGACAGTGGTCTACTGGCGCTATTTTAACTACAGTCCAAAATATGATGATCATGGGGATTTCCTTTGATTTGCTTTTAAATAAAAGGCTAGGGGTACTGCTATCTCTCTCTCTATATCCATATATATATATATATATATATATATATACACACACACATATATACACACAGTTCATGAGATACTAGCCTATTCATAATGTATAAAGACTACTAGATAGGGACCTGTGAAATCATGCTTATGACTGTTTTTCAATATCTAACACGGTTTTCATAGGAGCTCTAAACTCTAGAGCTTAGTTTTCCTATCTGATCTCTGCTCCTTCTCAAGTCTCTGTTCTCCCATATTCTATTCTTTTGGAGTCTGAAGACTTCAAGTACTGGAAAACATAGCCTCTCGTAAGTAAATAAATAAATGAATATACATATGTTTATTTATATATATGTATTTTTTTTTCAGAAGTAGGTCAGTCTTTTATACAAGTTTCTCAAAGACAATCCGATTTCAGGGTAAAGAGAAAGTGAATAATATTAAACCTGCGCTACAAGCCTCAGATCACCTTTATTCAGGACGTCTTTGCAGCTCTCAGAATGATGAGCAGTGCGTAGATGCAGTTAAAAACTGCTGTATGTCCATATGGCTCACAGAAAGCAGCAAGCAGCAAGATCCAAGGACTGCATTAGTACAGTAAGATTAGCTCATTTACTTAGTGGTTATGGCTGATCTTACTCATCATTGCGACAAAGGCCAAGGGAAAGCAGCGACTTAAGGAGATTCCCCAGTTTGGTCACCGTCAAGTCATTGACCATTATGGAATTAGAGAAGATAAAATAGGAGCATAAAGATATATTGCCTGAAAAAATACAACTATTTCCTGTTTCTGGAAGTGTTCAGAAACACCTGTCACACAACATCGATAATAAGCTTAATATGATTTCAGTGACACGAAGGGGCATTTCCGTCACAATTAGAAAGCTCTTTTGGGAAAGAAGAAAGATCAGCAACACTAAAGAAAACTAAATTACAAATGCCTCTTCCTATGTCTTTGTCCATATATAGAATGAAAATTATTTTTCATAATATTTGGCAAATATTCTTGGAGGAAAAAAAAATGAAAAAAAAAAAGCTTTGACATTTGCAGTGTTAAAAATTATATTTTTATAGTCATATATTTCAACCAATCAATAATGCATGATTGTTTGTGACAATATTTAAAATGTTCTTTCTATTATGTGATCCGGTATTAGTTTCAGCACATTTTTGATTGTGTTAGCTGTGAATTTGTAGCGTATGGTAATGTTCTATGAAAAAAAAAGTAATTTAACTTTGTTAGCAAAATATGTTGGATGATGAATTTTCCTGATACTGTAATACTGCCAATGCCTTAAAAATATATATGAAATTTGAAAACTTGAACATAAACTCAAAATGGAAATTCCTTACCTTTTTTACCTCTTTCATGATTTCTTTTTTGAATTGCAGGAAGACAAATGAAGGGTCTTCTGGGACTACAAAAAAGTCCAAAATGAAACTGAACAATACATTTCAGAAGCCATCTAGTAGTAACATTGCATTACTGACCTTCCCATTCTTACTGTCCTGGATAAAATCTATTTTGTGTTGAAGAAACTCTGCCTTCCTGAATGGCCTGTGTCCACCTCCTCAGGCCTTTTTTGGACAGTAATGAGGTTCCTTTTGTGGTTCTGAAATGTGTCTGTTACCAGTCTCGCTGTACTGATGGGATTCCCTGTCATATCCAGTATCAAAATTGCCATAAAAATAAATTGGTACAGGGAATATGTAGAGATTCTGGCTTCTTAATCTACCAGCTTATGTTTTTGTCATGTAAATCCTACCATATCTGCAGTCCCTGTATGGATATCTTTATTTCTGCAAGCATTTTTAACCTGGAATGACAGCATCACCTCTCTGGATAGCAAAGAGACTCACACCCTTCAAACGTAAACAGCTTCAGAAGGTTTAGAGCTTTGAACGATGTCTGCCGGTTCTAAGCAATAGATCATGAAAATAGTATGTCTAAAAAAATATGCATGGGTAACAACCTCCAGCCAGTAAGCGAAGCAGAGGTCACAGTTTAGATCAGAACCAAATGCAAGGGTTTGTTGTCAAACAAATTTGGTCATTACGACAGTGAGACTGAATGACAATTTAAATCAAATACAGTAAGGCATAGAAACACACTATCCAAATGCACTGTTCTTTTCCCAGAGATTCATGCTAATGAGGCCATCATATCCTTTGAGGATTAAAAAAACAGCTTTTTTAGGGATACATTAACAGATAATTCACATTTTTTCTGGAGAAAAATTTCTGGAGGAAATAAAATAGGACATTATATGGCCATGCAATTAACATACTCATTTTATTATTAACAGCTACTAATTCCTGGAGAATATTTTCCTTCTACTTTTATTCTCATAGAATAAACCTTTTTTACTAAAAGGCTATGAAAACCTTTCAGTAACTCCTTAGCTGTACTTAAAGACTCGCAATTATCAAAATGGGAACAATGTTTGGGCAACATTTTCTCCCCGAAAGCATTTAAATGATGCAGACCACTCTGGAGCTGTTAAAAATATTACTCTAATGGGTTTTTGCATTGCTATTTGGTTGCATTAAGTGTACATTACGATAGGAATATATTCTTTTTAACACACTTGGTAAAAGTAAAAAAGTAAAAACTTTGATTTTTGAAATCAAAGAGTACAGAAAGATACTGTGAAGTCATTACTCAGATTTAGATATCGTCAATACAGATTCTTCTTATACTGGAAAATAAGACAATATTAAAATGGCTGTCAAAATTAAAAGAAATAGACTATTAGCACAAAGAAATTAATAACCCCCCCCTGTAAATGGAAAATAATAGCCTCAAACAACACTTCTGGAAGGAAAATTCTTAGGAGAGACCTGACTGTATATATAGAGACATCCCTTGACAGATAGCACTCATCTTGGAGAAGAGGATATGTAAAAAGTTCTGATTTTGACAAAATCTACTTTTGTTTGACAAACTAATTCATTTTTTTAAACTTTTCTAAAGGACTACAGTAAGTAGAGTGACTTGGCATTTCTTCACAAATAAAATCAGAAGTCCAGAGAACGGCAACGGGTAGTAAGTGATAATTCTATAGATTAATGGTCACAAAGCATAAAGAAGACGGTAGATAAAATGGTGGAGCTGGAAAAATGACTGGCAGAGGAAAAACTTTTACTTCTTCTTTATCTTTCTACCTTCTGATAAGTAGGAAAGAAAAATGTGATAAATTCGCAATGTATTCATACCAGAACCATTAATTCCATGGCAGTACTGAGCTGTGATGGGGAAAAGAGAAAAAATATTTGATGGGAGTCCCTTCCAATCCCTGTTCAAAATAGGCAAATATCAGTTCAAAACTAGTATTTCACAACCTTTGTTACTACTCAGTGCATGGCATCTCCGTACATCATCATGATATGACTGGTCACTAGTGTCAGCTGTGACAAAGGTTAGCTTGAAGTGAATCTCAGTTCACAAGGGAGATGGACTGAATCAAACCATTACCTGCCAATACCAGCTGTCAGTTAGTACTGACTTGGAGTACCTTCAGATCAGTGACCCAGAGATGAACTGCCTATTATCTGTCCTCTGAATGATTCAGATCCTCTGGAGCATAAGTTTTAATCACAATTACACGCTAAATATTTGACTGTATGGATTTCTGCATAAAGTGGAGAAACAATTATTTTTGATAAAGCATAAAATATTTTAATATAAGAACAGGCAAACCCCTTCTGCTTGTTTAAATCTTGTGAGTTCATACATTTAGATCATATCATTTAATAGAGACCAAAGGTCTGCATTGTAAAAGATAATGGTTCATACAATTAAGAAAATTGAAATTGTGTGGAGTAAGAAAGTAAAAAAAATAAAAATAAAAATAAAAGAATATCATCCCAGAAGATAAATCAGTAAAGCATACAAACATCCAACTGCAATTTTTAACAGAGAAAAAAAAGTGAAAAATAGGATAGAAGAATTTTCAGGCAAAATATTCATGCTATTTGTAATTGTGATGAGCTTTAAAGGGACTTATCGAAGAGGAGTAGGCTGTAAACATAAGGAAGGAATATCATAATTTTGGAGGGTGAAAGATGTATCTATGATCCTCTTCCATTTCTACCAACGTGAGTCTATCAATGTAAGATCAGCAATCTGAACGGCTATGTAAGAATATGTTCCAAAAGTATTCTTTGCCGGAAACTCCGCAAGAAAAATTCCCATTATAAATGGGTTCTTTGGCAGTCTCCCAGGTAGGATCTCTGTGTGCGTTTGGTAGGCACAAAGACTGAAAACTTGACTGCAGCTTTATCAGGAGAGGCAAGTCTGTCAATTGGATAAGGAAGAGACCTTTCTAATTTGGCCTTCATAATAACAGTGAGTGCATGTGTGTTTTTGGCATGGGGGGGGTCTTTATTTCTTCATTTGTATCTTTTAAAGGCATTTGTACCTGTGTTGCACATTTTGCATATTGTGAGTACATTATCCTTTTTGCCTTTTCCCTTAACCTAGGTTCACTATGACTGAAGATAACTGTGCAGCAGCAGGCTATGAACAAGACAGGGACACCTATCAAGTACAGCAGCTCTGCAGTACATCCACTCCCCAGCTGCATAGACCAAGGGGAAAGGTGGAACAAGGAGAATCAGAAGAGGCAGAAACATCTCCCAGTCATCAGGTGTGACCATGAAGGCATTTCTGGCATGCAGAAAGATATTGGCATGCACGTTTACGCCCAGAGGGTGGCAGGGAGATAAAGCTAATGATTGAAAGCTACTGCCAGAGAATTGAAATGTGTCTGAAGAAAAAATCTGAGCTTGAAGGTATTTGATCTGTTTCCATGTACACTTTGTAATCATGAGATTCACAGGCGCTCAAATACATGCTGCTGTTAGGCAGTAGCAGCAGCATTGAACTCACACACTTTTATATGAAAAAGAAAATACAGTAGTCCCCAGCATTCCAGATCATTCATGAAGGCAGCATGTTAATTAGCAAGACATTAGCTTAAAGTCTAATGTCTTGGCACATGTAACAGTTTCAACACAAGATTGTGAAAGAGTCTCCAGATTTAGAGGCAAGATGTAACTGAATCAGTTTGGGGTCAACATAACTACGTAACCTCAACTGACTAGGTAAAAAGGACCTTTTTTCTCTCCGCTACAGTTCTTTTTCTCTTCTGAGTTTACGGAATTTCAGAGCAATAACTAGCTGAAATGGACCTTTGAGCTTTGCTGCAACATTTTATGCATATAAAAGATGCTTAGAGGTGTTGGAAGATACCTGGTAAATACATGTTTTCAAAATCAGCTTCTTATAAAATTTCAGCACAGATCCACAAAGTCTGTTGCTCTCTGTGTCCTGGGTACTGAAATACTTTTGCTCAGCCGAAGTATTTCTGTATCTCCATTCTCCATTTATAAATATAGAGACTATAGCTACATTAAAGAGGAAAAAGAGTAATGGAAGTCATTCAAGTATGAGATATAACAGAGCACAGTTCTGCCGTACCGTCTCTTTGCTCCTCTCTCAGGAAGCTAGGAAGCAGAGAAATAAATCCAGATCCGGATCAGTAATGCACAGCATAGTTTCCTCACATACCAGGGGAATGCTCTGCCATGCATATGCAGTCAATTTATAGGTCCTTTAATACTACATAAATGATATAAAGAATAAGAGGCATAAATTTACCTGAAAATCTGGCCCTGAACTTTTTAGGGGTTATAGCCTATGATGACTATCTTCACAATTCTATTAACTTCACAGAGCGTTAGAAGATTTAGGAAGAAAACAGAAAGAAGTACAATCCCTAAGCCCCCACTGTGCCTCTAAATCTGATGTGATGTTCTTCATTTTGCCTTTTCAGTGTTATTTCATCTGTCCATAAAAAATGTAAAGTGTATATTGGGGGTCTCTGTCATGCAGCCTAGAGAAAAGGAATGGCTCCAGTCCGTACACGTCTGGAAGCGAGTATTACAGCTTTTTTCCTTGACAATTCAATTTTTACTCCAAGTGTTTCAGAAGAGAGATCACTCACTCCTACGTGGGCAAAATGCCATCTGAAGCAAGTCAGGAGGGATCTTTCCTGTATAATGCCCCCATTTCATTACACTTTGGCAAGCAAAGCATGTTTTATGGCTTTTATTTTCTTTCCTACACCATTGCACTGAGAGATAGAAGAAAAATTCTTTGGGTTAGGAAGTAATGAATAAAAAATAAAATGGGAAGTGACACTGGTATTTGCACAGGAATACAAGAACCACAAGAACATGAGAACAAAGGTTGCTACCTCAGCTCTTCAACACAGCCATCAACTCATTAGTGATTTTAATTACCCATATTCACTGGGTAATTAATGCACTCAATTCATATATCACTTTACTAGAAGCTCATAAAGCCCTTCAATATTTGAAGGAAAAAAAAGAAACAAAATTTGAAGGAACAGTAAAAGTTAAGCTGTCAGACTTAGGACAACTTAGGTTTCATAAAGACGTATTTAAAGATATGGTGTGGGAAAGCAGGAAGAAGAAAGTGAGTGCTTGAAAAGGCAGTGAAAGAAAATCTGGAATTTTTGAAGATATAGATATCATTTGGTGAAGAATGGAGGTTTCTGCCATCTTCTTTTGCAACAATTTAGCTGGCAGAAGGAACTTCATCAGTAATAGAAAGCAATCAAGGCATTTCCTTTTGATAACACTAACAGCATTCCCAATTTTCCATGACTTTTGTCTCAACTGCAGAATTTTCTACCGCAAATAATTCTCTGTCTGCAGAGTAGCAAGACCAGGACGCCAATATATGAAAGAATCCATAGAGCCATCCCATACTCCTATGCTCTGAGTACTAAAAAGCATGTATAAAAGAGAAATAAGAAAAAATATGACAGATGGGACTGCCAGGTGGAACAAGAAGAAAAGCAGAAAGACTTTTGGGAGAGCCTACATTTCAGTTGTGTGGGGAACAAAATAGCCCTTTGACTCCAGCTTTGGAGATAAAAAGTGTTTTTTTCAATACTATTCACTTCAACACAAGCAGAGCACAACCTCTGCTACTTTAAACTAGGAGGGCTTTAAACTAGGCAAGATGGGGGAAGGGGAGTGGTATAGTGGCAGGGGAGTCAGTAAAACACCGCTCAAGTCAGGATGCCTCCAGCGGGTGCATACAACCAGGGGAGACAGCATGGGACATGGCTATGGAGGATCCTCTTGCACCTCTTCTGGGAAGCCTGCATGCTTGACTGGCTCTCTGAAATGCCTGTATACCAATGCACGCAGCATGGGGAATAAGCAGGAAGAGTTAGAGATCTGTGTGCGGTCTCAGGGCCATGATCTCATTGCAGTGACAGAGACATGGTGGGATAGTTCACATGACTGGGATGCTGTCATGGCTGGCTATGTGCTTTTTAGGAAAGACAGGCCAGGAAGGCGAGGTGGTGGAGTTGCTCTTTATGTGAGGGAGCAACTAGAATGTATGGAGCTCTGCCTCGGGGTGGATGAAGAGCAAGTGGAGAGCCTATGGGTAAGGATTAAAGGGCAGGGTAACATGGGTGACACTGTTGTGGGGGTTTACTACAGGCCACCTGATCAGGAGGAAGTCATCGATGAGGCCTTCTACAGGCAGCTGGAAGTAGCCTCACGTTCACAGGCCCTAGTTCTCATGGGAGACTTCAACCACCCTGACATCTGTTGGGAAGACAGCACAGCTAGGCACAAACAGTCAAAGAGGTTCCTGCAAAGCATTGATGGTAATTTCTTGACCCAGGTGGTGGAGACGCCAACGAGGAGAGGTGCAATGCTAGACCTTGTCCTAACGAACAAAGAAGGTCTAGTTGGAGAGGTGAAGGTTGGAGGCAGCCTTGGCTGCAGTGACCATGAGATGGTGGAGTTCAGGATCCTACGAGGAGGGAGCAGGGCAATGAGTAGGATTGCAACGCTGGACTTCAGGAGAGCTGACTTTGGCCTCTTCAGGGACCTACTTAGGGGAATCTCCTGGGGTAGGGCCCTAGAAGGAAGAGGGGTCCAAGAAAGCTGGTTAATATTCAAGCGTCACTTCCTCCAGGCTCAGGATCAGTGCATCCCTCTGAGGAAGAAGTCGAGCAAAGCGGGCAGGAGACCTGCATGGATGAGCAAGGAACTCCTGGCAAAACTCCAGCAGAAGAAGGAAGTGTACAGAATGTGGAAAAGGGGACAGGCCACTTGGGAGGAATACAGGGACGTTGTCAGAGCGTGCAGGGATGCGACAAGGAAGGCTAAGGCCCAGCTGGAATTAAATCTGGCAAGGGATGCCAAGGACAACAAGAAGGGCTTCTTCAAATACATCAATAGCAAAAGGAAGACTAGGGAAAATGTGGGCCCGCTGCTGAATGGGGCGGGTGCCCTGGTGACAAAGGATACAGAGAAGGCAGAGTTATTGAATGCCTTCTTTGCTTCTGTCTTCACTGCTAAGGCCAGTCCTGTGGAATTCCAGACCTTGGAGGCAAGAGAGGAAGGCTGGAGAAAGGAAGACTCTCCCTTGGTGGAAGAGGATCAGGTTAGAGATCTTTTGTCCAAACTTAACATCCATAAATCCATGGGCCCCGATGGGATGCACCCACGAGTGCTGAGGGAGCTGGCGGATGTTATCGCTAGGCCACTCTCCATCATCTTTGAAAGGTCCTGGAGATCAGGAGAGGTGCCTGAGGACTGGAAGAAAGCCAATGTCACGCCAGTCTTCCAAAAGGGCAAGAAGGAGGAGCCAGGAAACTACAGGTCTGTCAGCCTCACCTCCATCCCTGGAAAGGTGATGGAACAGCTCCTCCTGAAGGTCATCACTAAGCATGTGGAGGACAAGAAGGTGATCAGGAGTAGTCAGCATGGATTCACCAAAGGGAAATCATGCTTGACCAATCTGATAGCCTTCTATGACGGAATGACTGGCTGGGTAGATGAGGGCAGAGCAGTGGATGTTGTCTTTCTGGACTTCAGCAAGGCTTTTGACACTGTCTCCCATCACATCCTCCTAGGTAAGCTCAGGAAGTGTGGGCTAGATGAGTGGACGGTGAGGTGGCTTGAGAACTAGCTGGATGGCCGAGCTCAGAGGGTTGTGGTGAATGGCGCAGAGTCAAGTTGGAGGCCTGTGGCTAGTGGTGTCCCCCAGGGCTCAGTCCTGGGTCCAGTCTTGTTCAATATATTCATCAATGACCTGGAGGAAGGGACAGAGTGCACCCTCAGCAAGTTTGCTGATGATACTAAACTGGGGGGAGTGGCTGACACACCAGAAGGCTGTGCTGCCCTTCAGAGGGACCTGGACAGGCTGGAGAGGTGGGCAGAGAGGAACCTCATGAAGTTCAACAAAGGCAAGTGCAAGGTCCTGCACCTGGGCAGGAATAACCCCGCCATGCACCAGTACAGGCTGGGGGTTGACCTGCTGGAAAGTAGCTCTGCAGAGAAGGACCTGGGAGTGCTGGTGGACAACAAGCTAACCATGAGCCAGCAACGTGCCCTTGTGGCCAAGAAGGCCAAGGGTCTCCTGGGGTGCATTAGGCAGAGTGTTGCCAGCAGGTGGAGGGAGGTGATCCTGCCCCTCTACTCAGCCCTGGTGAGGCCTCACCTGGAGTCCTGTGTCCAGTTCTGGGCTCCCCAGTACAAGAGAGACATGGCACTACTGGAGAGAGTCCAGCGGAGGGCTACCAAGATGATTAGAGGGCTGGAGCATCTCTCCTATGAAGAAAGACTGCAAGAGCTGGGCCTGTTCAGCCTGGAGAAGAGAAGATTGAGAGGCGATCTCATCAACGTGTACAAGTATCTGAAGGGGGAGTGTCAAGA
This sequence comes from Struthio camelus, assembly GCF_040807025.1. Taxonomy (NCBI): domain Eukaryota; kingdom Metazoa; phylum Chordata; class Aves; order Struthioniformes; family Struthionidae; genus Struthio; species Struthio camelus. Next base: position 37,944,331 of record NC_090981.1, on the reverse strand, counting down.
GGATGAGGCCAGCTTCTTCTCCGTGGTGCCCAGCAACAGGACAAGAGGCAATGGGCAGAAACTGAACCACAGGAAGTTCCATCTGAACCTGAGAAAAAACTTCTTGACTGTGAGGGTGACAGAGCATTGGAACAGGTTGCCCAGAGAGGTGGTGGAGTCTCCTTCGCTGGAGATATTCAAAAGCCGTCTGGATGTGATCCTGGGCAATATGCTCTAGGTGACCCTGCTTGAACAGGGAGGTTGGACTAGATGATCTCCAGAGGTCCCTTCCAACCTAAACGATTCTGTGTGATTCCTTTCAGTCTCAGTTCCACGTATCAGCAGCCTGCAAGTAAAATTTCCTCCCAGCCCAGAATGGAGGATGACAGTAAAAGTTTGTTTTGTGTTCCAGCCCTGGGGTAATACAGTGATTTTTACGCAGTAGAGGTTTTAATGTTGCAGTCTGGATCACTGTATTTAGGGAATTCCAGACAATATGAAGAATTTTCAAAATTCTTTTCAAAATTCCGTTACCAAAACTGTTAAAGACATTGAAAGTAAAAGTAAATATAAAAAGATAACTATACCTCATAAGAATGAGAGCTTATGAGAAAGCATTAAGGAATCTAGGTCTAACTAACGAAGTGAAGATTTCCTAAACAGGGAAAGTTTGTTTCTGTGAAACCATTATAACATCAGCCTAAAGAAGATGTCTGAACAAAACAGGCCAAACTCTCTGCGTCCTTTAGAATATTTTGCAATAATCCCTTAGTTAACTGTGAACAAATAACAATACATTTTGCTAAGTAAGTGCCTATTTCATCTTGTTCCAACTACATCACCCCCTGCTACACAGAGTATATATATTTTTTCCCCTTCCATAGCAGCAATAATGCTAGTTTTATTCCAAAGTATGCTGCAATGCCCATAAGGCATGAGATCATAGAAGAATTTAAAGTCACTCTGGCTACTGTTATGACTTTAAAATCCTCAGGAACTAATGGTTTATGTTATTCTGTCCCCTTCTGCCCCTGTCATTCCGTATAGGTTCCCTGAGCGCTAATATTCAAAATGGACAGACAGAGTGATTGTATTCCTTGCCAAGCAAATCTCAGTCTTCCTCTCACACCACTGAGTGGCTTATGTTTGTGGTCAGGAAATGTTCTGCAGCAGAAAGAGCAGGGGCAATGCTGACCACCCCTCCGCAGTACACTGCTTCAAGTCCCTGCCATTTGACAAGATACTTTAAAGACGGGAACAGATAAATAATAGGGTATAGGGAATAATCAGGTAACTGATTATTCTTCCCCTGAATAGGTACTCTAAACAGTACTATGTTCTTATCTGGCAATTATCTCAGAGTTTGTTTGCAGTATGACTGGCTAGTTTGTACCAAAAGTGTAATCAAATTTTTTGTACACATCGCACAGCATGAAAGCCAGAATATGTCTGTCTGGATCAAACGAATGATTTTCTTAGGAATTTCAGTTTGTTGCCTAATGCAGGAGCTCCTTCTATTGGCAGAGAAGATTGAGAAGAATTACAAATTAGGCTGGGAAAAAAGTGACTTGATAAAAAGGAAACAAATTCTGAACACCAAAGACAATTTTTGATGTAAATGATGAGCATTTGATAAATGCTCATTAAATGCAATTATATTCAACTTACTGTTAAGGCCTTTAGTAAATACTGCATTAAATGGAACTGAATCATTGCAATAAAACAAAGTAGCAAAGCTTGGATCTCACTGTTAAAACATTTGTTTTAAATAACTGGATTCTCATTTTTCTCTTATCTGCAGTTCTTGTACTGAAAACAAGATCTTGGAACTGCAGAGCTATGGTTAAATTTGACATGGAGACAAAAGGGACTATCACATTGGCTTGTTTTATTAGCGTGCTACCTTTGTTTTACTATCAATATTCTTTTCATCCAGGCAAGCATTATTGTCATATGTCAAGAGTGAATTCATATTCATGTTTTGGCATTAATCTAAGACAATAAGCTTTGTTTGCTTTCTATATTGCCATCCATCAGAGGATTTACTTTGTCAGGAAACAAAACTTCTCAGGATGATTCCAAAGTAATTGCTGCTACTTCTCCTAAGGCATAACATTTTACCAATTTTAAGGTAAGTTTTAAAGAACATTTAAGAGTCAATAGCTTGCTAATTGATGTAGTAGCAGCAGCATTAGTTAGAGATGAGCATATAAGAGTGGATCTATAATACAGACTGTCTTTGAAGACTCAAATTGAAGCCTTTTTTTTTTTTTTTCAAATCTATGGTAAAAGTTATGCTTCTGACATTTTAACAGATTTATACTGCAAATAAAATCTGTCTTAAGACTCCAGTAAGACTGGAAAAGTGAAAAGTCATATCCAAATGTCAACATACAAATGGTAAAGAGCAACCATGAATTTTACCAAGGCAAGTTTTGAGCAGAATAGCCTATACCGGAATATAGCTGAGAAATACAGACAGGAAACCTGCTGCTGCTATGCACTACAGGCTAAAAACATGGATCGGTTCATTATGAGAGAGCAGTGGTTTCACTCCCAAGCAAAATTCCAAAATGAATAGAATAGGTTAGTAAAATCAGAAATGTCTGGGTGGTGGAATGCTTGAAGTCAACAAAGGAATAACAAAGGAAAAGGAAGGGGGAGGGAAAGGAGAAGGAGAAAGCACCCAGGCAGAGGCAGGGAATAGGGGAAAAAAAAAAAAAAAACATGTCTTAGAGACAACTGCTAAATTTCTACTTGGTGTTGTACTTTGCACTTTGCAAATATATATGCTTTGCATATACTTTATTATACTTCCCCAACACAGAAAAATAAAACCAAGCCTGTAATAACTAAAACCAGCTTTTACTTCTTTTTAGTACCAGTGCTAAAATATTGTTATTTCTGCAATGACATTTAAAATCTAGAACCACATTCATTCTATACAAGTAACTCAAAGAATATAAGATTAACACCATTAGGGGTCAAGGAGAACACAGTACAAAATGCGGCCCATTTCAAGAATGCCTCTTGATGCTAGGAATTTCAGCAAATCTGTGCTGTAATTGAAGGCTGCAGTGAGCACATCACTTCTCATAAGTCCATTCTGAGATTTATATGTGTGTCTTTTAGCATATATACACAAATTGCAGTCATTATGTTTAGGGTGGTGGAAGCATATATCTATGGCAAAACTGTGGCATCAACAATCAGCCTTCAGAGCTGTCACTGACATTCTGGGATCACTACTGGATACCACTGCAAAATCAGACCAGCAGTCCAGTCCTCTTTTATCCATTTTACAACAGTGCTGAATCTCACCTGCAGTTGTATTTTACTGTTTAAAACATTTCTTACAAGATAGGATTCTTACCGGAGAATTATTACCTGATTAGTGTGACTGTGTTAATCACTCTCTTATTTTCTATAATTTCTTCACAGATTATTAAATTAGGTTCATAATGTGCTCAAAACTATGCTTAAATGAAAAATACATCTCATATAATTATTTTACTAAAGTTACCTAGATTCACAGACTTGAAGGCTAAATGGGACTACTATGATTGTCCAGTTTAACATCTCATGTAACTGGCCAAAATAATTTTCATGCAATAATTCTCATGCTAAACCCATAATTTTGGGGCTTATGTCAGAGCATCTTAACGTAACAATAAGGAAAAGATAAAGCACCTCTAGAGAATGATCAACCTGCAGACAGTAAAGAGGTCAACTTTCATTGAATGCCTAAGAAAGGAAACCTTCACTGCTTCCAGCACCACAAATGCAAGTTCTTCTGATTCTTTCCCATTACCTAAGACTGTCATTTTCTAAGCCCGTTTCATCACTTGAAGCAGTGCATATCATTTTGGGGGTGTTCATACAACATCTAACTCCACGAAAATTTAAGATGGGCTTATAAAGGTGCTATTGCAAAATAAAGCCAATATCAGTCTTGTGCAATAATTACCATCAAAATGATTCATTTCTTAATTTCTTCTCCTTTGCAAATTCTCTTGCCAAACTGGCAAGTAAAAAAAGTAATAACAGAACTCACAGTTACTAGCAAAGAGATACAAAATTTTAGGCTTTTTGCATAAAATGAGAACAAAAGTGACAGGACAAAGAATGATTTGTCTCATACATCTGCTGAGTGGGAACGGAGACTGAGGGCCAATGCAAACAAATGATACCTTACAGCTCACAGATTGTCTGATATGCTAATGAGCTGATAAATTATATTCCAAGTCAAAATACCATAAATAAAATTGTATTAATCTGCCAAGACTTCTTGACTACGGACTGGAGAAGCAGTTGTGTTGTTTTTATGCCGTAGGAAAAAAACGCTATCGTCACAGCAATTTTGAGGTAAGCAGCATCAATCAATCCATATTAAATTGAGAAACTTCAGAATTTTTCTAGACATTCCGAATAAGTTGTGAAGATAGGAAATTGCAAGGTAGGTTATGGATTTGAGGACATACAGTACAGAAACATAATTATCTACTTGCAATTCTCATTCTGTTCCCACTCAAATGTAGGGAAAAATCCTCATTGATTTAAAGAATACAGGGTAAAGTACCTTTAGAGCTGCACATTCTGGCTTTGCATACATTTGTAATGGCTTTTAAATTCAGGTTCAAGGTCACTGAGCCATGTGACTGTCTTGCATTTTTATTCATGGACTTTGGAGGTAGTGAATTCAAGTGTACCAATTACATTGCACTTCTGTGTCCCCTACAATGAGCCACTTTTGGATGCAGGCCCAGGCCCAGCAGCCTGCAGTGCACTTACCTTTCCTTGCTGCTGAGATGCAGAAGGAGGCAGCAAGACCTGAAGGCAGTTATCCAGGGAGTCCACGCATTCTGCACGGAGGCTGTTCTCCATGTGGCTTCTGGACCTGTACAATCCCTACTGATGAGCTGGGTACGTACTACCTACAGGGCCCATGACAATATTAAGAGGGAAGCTAACACAGACAGCTGGGTCTCCTCTTCTGTCCCAAGTCCAACATTTCCTTCCTCCCTCTCCCATACTTAGACATTTCATTGCCTGGAAGGCTCCAGGCTAACAAATTGCTGGTGTATGTTATATTTCCTGTGAAAACAGGATTGCCAAGCAATTGTGCTTTGTTGACCACAGAAATGAAAACAGTACTTATTCCAAATAGATCCTCTTCCCTGAGCGCTCCCCATTAGAGATTCCATTTTATTTTGAAATATAATGTTTGCAATGAGGAAACATACAGTTACCATTAAGATAGGGCCTCAGTACTCCTAAGAAACTACCTCAGACTAATACATTTTCTCTAACAGCAGAATGAGTTAGCACTGTAAACCTAAGTGGGGAGGGACAGCTCATCTGTGAGTGGACACCCAACTTCAATAAATATGAGAGGTTTTCTTACCTTGAAACATAAAACACATGTGAAGACACTGCCATCCTTAATTCCGAAGAAGTTAGAAAGAGATCTTCTGTCTGTACTTAGTTAAAAAAGAATCAAGGTGCTTTCATCCAGTAAGCCATTCCAGAAATCCAACATACCATCCAAAATAATCAAAAAACAGACAAAACTGACCCTGCACAAATAACCTTATAGATAAAAGGAATCTGCCAGACCACAATGACACAAACCGCTACCACATCCCCTTGCCAGCTCCCTCCGCAACAGATGTTCCACTTACTTTCTCTGTTCTATCTTCCAGATCTCCATGGCCCTGTAATGTCAAAAGCAGATGTTTCCAGAGATCCTGGCTTGTCTTTGTTTAATCATCTGGATGTCCATCCCAAAGCGCCTGGAGGAAGAAATCTGTGCTGGTACCATCAATATGTGTCTCAGTGGGTGCTGGTGGCAATTCTTGCTCTGGCCAGAACCTAAGATAAAACATAGGAACTGGGATTGGGAAGAAACCTATAAACTAAAAATTTTGCATATTCCCCTGCAGATGAGCCTAGAAAGAAAAGTATAGCCAAAATGAAGACAAAAACGTATACATCCTATTATTTCCTAGGTTTTGCACGTGCCAGTGCATTGTGAATCAGCCTCTCAGCCTTCTGCGGCACTTGCTCACTAGCATTAACCTTTTCAAAAGGATCTCAAGTCTGCTCTCCCTTGCTTGGTGTCTTTCCCAAGAAGATCACTTGATGACTCTCTCTCAAAAAGAAGTCAAAATTGGTAAAGACAACTAGCTAAGGAAAAGAGGCCAAGTAGCTGGATCTACACCCTGACAAATATAACACTCAGTGAAACTGCTGACAAGGTGGTAAGTACCTGTATAAGGAGGAGGGGTGGTTAATCCCTCTCTGCTTTTGCAAGAGACAGCCTGTTGCTAGATGTTTTTACTGTGTATTTCTAACCCCAGCTAAGCAGCCACAGGATCGATACAGAAGAGTCTGTATCTTACTTAAGTCCTCACTCCCTTTCACAAAGAAATGCTAACAGATGTTTGACAACAGCAGCAGTGTAATTGTGCATGTTTTTGATAAAACTCTTTTGCACAGTTCTGCTCCCCACAAAGAGCTCAGAGTACCTCACTGGCCTGCAACCAAGGCTGCTTTACTCGTTACAACATAAAATGACTGGGCTTAAAATTTATCAAACGTTTGCTGACATTTTCTACCCTGAGAAGTCAGAGCACTACGCGCTTTGAAGAACCATACTCTGGATGCTGGAGATTTGCCTGAAAAGGCTGCCCATGGGTGAAGGAACCCATCTGCATGAACAACAGCGAGGTGAGTGGCAGCCCATCTTCACAGACCTGAGGCTAAACAAAGGTTGGAGTACATGGGAGGGGGAGGAAAACTGCCGTCACTGGAGTAATGGCTTGAATGCATTATAAATAAGTGCATGGGAAAGCACTGACAGCATCGCTTTTGTTTGCGCTATGAACACATGCTTTGCCACTCTTACGCTGTCACAGCTGATCTATCTGCTTGCGATGCATGGGGAGGGGGAACACCAGCATGCAAGAGTCAACTGCAGGTATCAGCAGAGATGTATCAGATAGAAAAAATTCCTGAAACAAGCCTTTCATTTAAATTAAGCATAAAACTGTAACTGAGAAAGAGAGTTTAATTTTAATCTAATATATGTAATATACATTTTCCAGAGATACTTAAAATCAGAAAGTGGAAAGAACAGAAATTACTGAATTAATTGAAATACCAGATTATTTGATTATGCCTAAAAAATTAGCAGAGCAGCAAAATGTGATTGTAGCAAAACTATACAGTTCAATTACATTATAAGACTGCAGCTGAAAAATACTAACATAAAATCACTAACTATTCAAATTATATTATATCTATTTCAGTTCTAACAATCAAAACTATACTCAGCTTTTGATACTGAATCATAGGAGTGGCCTGTTAAACTGTAATAAAAATTGCATCAGAAAAACCTAGAATACAACATTTTAAGCTGTAGTAATAAAATCCTAAAGTATAAGTTGTGCTAAGAGATAATATCATTCAAATAGTCTTTCTTCAGAAGGTTTGTATAAGATTTCTGCTACATTTGCACTTGCAAATGGAGTGGTATGAATTATCTCAATTTTAAAAGGGCTTTATTAATTTTAACTTGCTGAAATTCCCCATTTCCTACCACCATGAAGACATTTGCTTCACGTCTTAGAGGTTTGGGCATGCTGAAATTAGGGTAGAAAAGCATATGAGACAGAGAGAACATGTCATGAGGAATTCTTTGTAAGCAATATAGGCTGAAAGGGAGAAGAACTAGTCTAGCCTCTCAAAGAGAAAAAAGTTCCTTATCCTACCATAAGATCTGCAGATCTTAAAGATCTCTGTGGTCATCACCTCCTCTTGCAGTTTTCACCTCTGACTACCAAGGGCATTCACCTGTGCAATTCAGGAATGCAGGGACTGCAGTATCCAGTGGCATAAGGGAAATATTTCTCTCCTTTTATTGCAACGATTGACCAGAAATTACAGAAAAACAGACATCGATCTTTCATTTTGAAGACTACCAGCAAGAATTTGCCACATTTAGCCACTGCAGAAGAAAGGACTTACATTACTAACAGAGGAAAAATTATTCGGATCCTCAGCCATCTCACTTAACTCTACCTCCATCTCCACAACAGTAGTGTTGAGTCAATTACATGGACTACATTTTTGCAAAACCTTCTTACTCATTAGATTTAGAATTTAAAATAGTCAAAGGAAAATTTTTATTTTTAAGAGTTGCCAGTCTCATTGGCAATGACTCATACTTTTGATGACACATTGCTGCGTTTTGCAAACATACAGTACCCAACTTCCTCAGAGATTTTTCCTCACAAATTTCATTACAAATTAAAGTTAAAATTTTAAATGATGTATTAGCTCTGTTTAATTTCTGAATGTTTGCCTCATAACTAAACATTCTACCAAATATTTTACTTTTCTGAGGGAAGGGAAGAGAGGCAGGGAAGGGAGAAATTATTACAGTTTTCAAAACCTAAGCTCTAATCGTTTTGTTTGCTCGAGCAACAACCGTGTTGTAAATTAAAGCCAACCAAACACAAGAACACCCTTCATTTATTCTGCATTGTTTTCACAGATAATATCATCTTTCAATCAACTTTTTAAAATGTGTTAGGTAAAGAATATCTTGTGTCTGCTTTTGTGAATATTAAGCTAACATATCGTCAGGTTTTAATATTTTACAGGGGCCCAAAACAATTACTTGATTTCCAATTTGGCTTTCAGTTCACACTAATTCCACTAAAAGCGTGTTTAGATGAATATCACTATTAGACACCCATTGTGTCTAAAAACCAATACTCATGAAGATGAAGATTGTTGAATGGCTGCTGCTAATTATCAGGTTTTAAAGATAAAGAAATCCATGGAGACTTTTTAAATATAAAGACCGCACTTCAAGAAACCCTACAGAACATTGGTTGGTGCATCTGCAGCTAGCTTATTTTCCTCTGAGGTACAGCAAGTATAATGCTAGTCTGTCTATGCAAATATAATTCTTTTTTCCTAGGTATTTAATAGAGTATTCTTTCCATGAAGCTTTCAGCCAGTAGGCAATCTGCTCCTTCTTCTTTAACTTGGTGCCTTAATTAAAAGTGCCAAATATGTTTTAAACTCCTCTTCTAAACTGGGAGCCTTTCTTTGACTTAACTTGCTATATTTTTATCTTTCAGATTCTTGGCCCAGATTTTCCTAAGAGCTGTGGGCACTATGCATCACACCAGTAACTTTAAAGGTAGAGAAAAACAGAAGTGATATTTCCATCTACAACATCTTGCAGTCTGTGCAGAAACGTGGGATACCAGAGCGTTGCAGAAAATAGCAAAATTATTTTCCCGCAGATCTGGAAAGTTTGTGGGACCCTGAATGAGATAAGAAAGAAAAAGTCCACTTCTCTAAGTAAGTAAATAAGGGAGACACATCATATACACCCAGCCTACTCTTGAAATTCTAAAGACAAACTCTTTTTTCTGTTTTTTTCTTTTTTTCAAGTTAGATTCTTCAGTGATTCTTCAGAAAGAGGTGAGGTCCTTAAATCACATAAAACTATGAAATCCTCAAGACCCTGCTCAAATGCAAGCACACAGACATATCTAGACAATTTGAAACAATTTTAAACTGACAAGAATACTTACATGCTCAGTACATTAATGAACTCAGAGTATTAATGTTTGAAACTTCTTGAAAGATAGTGCTATCGAAGAGGGAGCTTCATAAGCTTAAGAAAATACGTTTTTGTTTTTTTTTAACTTATAAATATTACGTAGCTTTGTTCTTAATCTGCAATTGTATGTGACAGAGTTTCAGAGTTGCTTGCACCTTCTTTTGAAAGAAGCTAGAGGGAGATCATACAGGAAAGCAGAAACATTCAGTGTTCCATCTCTGCAGATTATGTTTTAAAACCCAGGGATAGTCCTTATGTTATTGCTATTGCTGTGTTAAGTAGAGAAGCTTTCTGTATGCAAATATTCAGATATACTGTGAAGGCATCCAAAAAGCAAAGAAAAACAAATGCCCGCAGCTGATACTTACCTGTATGTTGCTTGATGCTCGCTCCATGTTTATACCTGCTGGTTTCTCCCATTTATTAAAAAACTATTGTACTCTTCATAAGCAAACTCTCGGGCTAATGGAGGAAGAGGTGTGGGAGACTTGTTCTGAAAGATTCTGAAATGATTTTTTTTTTCTTTGCTCTACAGCAAAATGCACAAAATCTCCACAGAAAATGAAATCTCCATTTTGTTACCGCTTGTTTATATGGCGTCTGTGATGTTTCAGTTTCTGTGTAAACACAAATGAAATGAGATACAATAAATATTTTTAAAATGAAGGCAAAGCCAGTAAAGTGAGATTTATGTTACAATTATATGTGTATTTTAATGCCTATACTGATTTATAAGACTTGTGATAATATTAAGGTAAAATAACGTGAACATTAGCTTACAGGCAGAGAGAGTCATTCAGGTTTATATTCTCCAGAACAGGAACTGACTCTTCCTGTATTTTGCACTGTATCAACCACAGTGGTCCCCCATCACCAGTTGAAAATGTTTGAACTTTAACACAACATAAATGTATAAAATAATAAATAAATTTGACTTAGTCAATATTTTTACAGAGACACATACAAAATCACAGTATCTCTGTGGCCTTTTTCTTCTCCCCTCCTCCACATGGTCGTCTTCTCCTCTTGCTTAGATTCACATCATACTTAACTTCAGAGGAGCTGCTTTTCATGTATGTTGATGTGAAAATTAGCTAATTCAATACCCAAATTTCCAAAGTAGTACATCTATTACAGACAAACACCGAAATTCTCCACATGAAGCCAGAGCATTGAAGAACTCCCACATTTAGCGTCACCTTAGTGCCAGGCTTCCTCGCAGAGAGCTGGTCTCGCTGCGAAGGCTGTGACCACCACGCACTGAGAGGAAGGGCAGGAGCAGAGAGAGGGCTTGGGAGACCCAGGGGTAAGCTGGAACGGAGCAGAGGCAAAACTGTTCTTTGCAGTCCTATACTTTACTTGTGGAAAATGGTATAACCCCAGGAAAGGGCAGCCTGAAGAAAGTTTTACTCTTCTGTAAAGACCTTTAGGACTCAAAGAAACTTCAGCTGGAGTGTTGAGGGAGAAGATTTTTGCCATGCCACCAACCTTACCAAAATGAAAGTACTAAAAGAGCCAATTAAAAGAGGCAATGCTCTTTTATCCGTTTCATGGAAATAAAATATCTCCAGTAAGAAAACGTACCGGAATACTTTCAAGATATCTTTCCCTAAACCCTATTTGCCTGAGAGAGCGTAAATGCATGGTATGTCCAAGGATAAAAAGAAATCTGAGTGCAGGCAAACTAAAATGTAAAATTAAAATATTCTGTGCAGCTTAGATAGCTCTGTACCAGTAGAAAAAACAGCTCAGTATGGGCTCCATGACTGTCCAAACTTTAGCATGGTTTTGACCTGTGCCAGCTAACTCCACTTTCCAAACAAGCATATGAAACGTGCTGAGCATAGTCTGGAGGATCTGCAAGTGGCCATTCCGAACAGGAAGGTTAAACATGGTCATTCATTTCCGTTTGCATGAACACAAGCCAGAAAATACCATTTGGCCTCTAGACCAGAATATGGCTGTGGTCTATTTTCTTACACAACTGTCTTAAGAGATGAGAACCTTTTCAGAGACTTCTGTCAAAAGCAGTGCTTGGAGCAATATTGTAGAAGTACTCAGTCATAAAAATGTTAGGTAGTAGGAGTCAAGTTCCACTAGATAACCACAATATAAGTCTTCAGTCCAATCTGCAAAATGTAGTATATTAAATTGTGACATTCTATGCAATATAGTATGACATACTTACGTGACTTTCCAGATAACATCTGTGATACTCTGTATATACTTTATATACATAAAGAGTATAATTTCTATGCTAGTTTTAAAGTTTTATATTTTGCCTATGAAATATTCAATCACATTTCACTGCATGACTTTATGCATAGGTATGGTATTAACAGACAAATTTCTTTAATATAGCCAGAAGTTAAAAAGACCTCAAAAATATGATATAAGACATTAAAAATAACTTATATCATATCTGATATAAGACATCATTCTAAGACACAGTCCCATATAACTGTTAGCATCAGGATGAACTCTATATCCAAAACAAACTTCTTTTGATGTTACCACTTCCATCTGCTTTCGTCAGTAATTCTTTTTTAGGTAATTATAATTAAACAAAAATCCAAAGAATGTAGTGCTATTCAAATATCACATGAAGAATAATTCTTGTGGGAGTAGGGGACTGAAAACAGTTTGATTTAACCAAAGCATTGCAGACCGTGGAAGCTGCTTCATCTCATAACAAATTCTTTCTCACATTGCTATCCTAACAGGCAACAACAGCTCTCCACACAAAAAAAAAAAACAATCCCCCCTCCTGCACAAAATAAATAAATAAATAAATAAAACCCCAACCTTTATATAACAGATTTTTGCCTAAGGATTCTTAACTGAGCTGGTTGACAACTATTTCGGTTAGCTAGTCAGATGGTATCTGAAGGAAAAACATCTCATATGTCTGGAAAGAGAGTTCAAGCTGACTCTTTTGGGGCGCATCTCTTACAATGGTTTGACCCCCCTCTAGCTTCAAAGCAGCAGCAAAGCACACTGATGCTGACATAGCAGGTCACATTTACAGTATATAATATCTATCCAAAGCACATATTCAGCAATAAGCTTCATGTGAGCAGTGCCCTACCCATGCCTGGAGCCCTACTGATTTCACTGAAGATCTAGGTAGATAAAACTAATGTACATATATATGTGCATTAACTACGCTTTCTTCAACATTTGTTTCTTTGAACTGGTAGTAAATATTAACGGCGCCTGGGTTATGCTCATGATATTAAGGCAAAATAAAGGTCACTACTATACTATCTCTAATCTTATTCTTTCAATATATCAAATAAAAATACGTAGAGATATATGATAAATAAAAAAGAAATATCATTAGATTAGAAAAACTTAAAATAGTTTTATTTTTCAGCTTGTAGAACATCAAATATGTAAAAAAATTTCATGTGGCATCAGAATAATTGTTTCTGAGAACTACGTGATGCAATGGCACCATATATGCCAAAAATATAGCTCCATCCACTCAACAGATCCAAGTAGCTCTGCCTTGTGAAGCCTAGGCAGTCAAAAGAAAGTATAGTGAAGGACAAGACTAGTAGCAACTCTTTGTCTCAGCAGCTCCACAAAGGCAGTAAAGCCGTATGAGAAAGTAATGAGTGTGTACGTCCACAGGGGGAATATCTTGATGATCAAAGCACAAACAAGATTCAAATAAAATGTATTAACAACATTTTTTGTGAGTTTGATTTTTTTTTGGCACCAGATATAAACATTTTTAGTACAGAGGCAACCAATTAGGTCTGAGATAATGGTGCAGTTGAAGGAAAGAGGAAAAAAGAAGTAATTGATGTCCATGCTCTGAAACATACGTTCTCGTTTTTCTTCTCTTTAACTAAAATTTGAGCCCAGCAAATCTCAGCAGTTTACTCTTTGTACAAAATAATGGGAGCTATTATTCCCTCATGAGATATTTGGAAGGAGATTACTGATTTTGCTATAAACCATTATGATGCCAAGTCATGAAGCTCAGAAAAGAATCATAGGAAGTCATTTTAATGCCCTGTGCATAAAGCTTTTTAAAAGTTCCATTTGGAAAGTCAGTCTCTTCTGTCATTTGCTATAGTTTTCAGCACAATTCAAAGAACACTGGGTGCTTTACTGTTGTTTCTGGTACTGCAAATAATGCCACTGGCACCGCTTTTATAAGGAACATTTGAGATTTTCCTTATCTACTGAAATGTTCAAGTGGAAAATCAACAAGATACAGGCAGATGGCAGAAGATAATAATACTTTAATGATTGCAAATATTCAGCCTGTGTAGTTGCATGTCATTAAATTATTCAATGCTTTGCAGCTAGGCACAATAAAGCAGTAGCTATTTATGTGAAAGCCATAATGAGAGGTTTTGTACAATAGACAAAAGATCAGAATTCCACTTTTGACATTTAAGATGACAATGAACTCATTGATACAGGAGCCACAAACAATGGTGCAAATATAAACCATCACAAAAATCCAAGATGTTTTCTAAACCAGTTTTACAAGTGACAGTGATAATGCAAATGAAACTGTAAATAGGGTATAATCATCTGACAGCAGCAACCAAGTCTCCTCAAAATGGCAATCAGAGCTGCTGAGATGAAAGCTGCAAGATGCCTGCTGGTTACTTAGTAATCAGAAAACCATCAATCAAAAGTATACTCCTTTAAGATCTTTAGCTTTTGAAAGAGTACATGCACATACATACAGAAGATGCACTTCCAAGAGAACTCGGACATATTTTTGGGACAGAATTTTAATTGGATAGCAATCACTATGCTTATTCAAGAAGCTTTGCTATACTTATTTTCTCTAGTTTGCACATCAACTAGGGTCATTTTCTCTTTTTCTTTTGCTATTCCTCTTGGTTAAATTACTTCTACCTCTCCTGCCTTTTCCAGTACATTTGAGTCACTTCCACAGCTTACTTTCAACCCATGAAAGGGGGAAGCAGCAGGAGATTCTCACTCATGTTTCTCCTTTATCCAAAAAAAAAAAGAAAAAAGATTCAGAAATCAGAAGTCAGTATTTTGTATAAACTCTTGATGAGCAGACATATGGCTTATTCTCAATGAATTTAACAATGAAAGTTTCACCATATTATTTTTGAGTGTAGTGTTAGGACAGTGTTCAGTGATACAGCAAGATATAACAGGCACAAATTTGATTGTGGGAATTACAATTAGACTACAGGAAAAACTTTTTCATCTTGACAATGGGCAAATATTGGAACAGGTTGCCCACAGAGGTTGTGAAATATCCATCCTTGGAAATGTTCAAAACTTGCCTGGATAAGGCTCAAAGCAGCTTGATAAAAGTTAGCCCTACTTTGAATGGAGGAGGAGGACATCGGACCACTTAACCTCCAGAGCTCCCATCCAACACATATTTTTCTATTTATGTCCACTGGAACCAAAAAACTGTTAGACAAATAGATTTAGTTAACTACAAACAGCTAAATAACAGTGATTTTATTTTTACGGAAATTTTCTCTAAGTCTCCAGTTAAGTTTTCTTTAAGTGTAAAGTATTTCTTTACCACAGTTCTTTTTGTGGACATGATGTGTGAGCTACATGAATATTTTCAGTTTTGGCACTAGAATTCTACACTGCTGAACTGAAAGGCTTAGCCAGCTGCAAGGAAGGATAAATGACATTTGATCAGATGGACAGTGCAATTCAGATACACAATCAAGTGTGGTAGCATCTGGTTTTCAATTCGTTATGCCTGTGGGAATGACAGAAATCATTAAAAAGGTTTTGCCCCAACTTCAAAAGAGCTGTAAACACAAAAAGGAGATATAAGTACTGTTAAAACTAGATCTTCAGTAGCATTTTTATTAGGATACTCTATCTCCCCCAGATTATTATGATTCTGAAATTGCCTGTCCTTTTTATATAAAGGGACACTAACTGTAGATTCCCTACTCACACAACTGTTACTTTATCATTATGACTCTTCTAATCTGGTATTAACTGAGGCAGGTTTCATTAAAGCCTTTTTTGAGTCAAGGGTTGACTTACAATCTCAGCCACAACTACGCTAGATTATATCCTCATGATGTGACATAACCCGGGCAAAGGAGTTGGCAGAGACAACAGAAAACTTTCTGCGGGTCATCTTCTAGACTTTGCTGCTAATGATCGCACTGGTATAGCGGATACTCACTGGATATGAAGAATGGCATCCTACCCCCATAATATCTAGGAAGGCTAGCTAAAAGTACTGTCTCTATATACTAGAGGACTCTATCTGGGTCACCATTGACTTTTGGACATGTAGCCACAAGGCCAAAGAAAACATGGCCACCGGAAATAATTAGTTGCTAGCTTCCTTGCCTAATATTTCTAGCAGAAATTCCAAACAACGGAAATGACTTTCAAGGTGTGTTCCAAAACAGACCTCTCAGGAGCCTCAGTCAGGGGACACGGCTACACGCTGAGCTGAAGTACAGGTCAGTGCACCTACAGCTACTGAGGGATGTGCTTAAAAATGTCAGATGCTCTGACAGACTGTTCCAGTGGTTCTTTTGCTTTTAAAGATTTACAATATACTTTTTGGTATTTTAGCCCTGAGTAAGAACCCTCAGCAATATGGAAAGATACCAGGCTACTTCGGTCATGCCATGACCATGCAAAACCGTAATCATGCATATTATTTCTATTCCTAACACCTAAAACCAATGGTGTTAGGAGCTTGCTTGCAATGTGAATTCACACTCCTCTCTTAGGAGAATAAAAAGATCTTTTTAAAACTACACAAGGGCTGCCCTGAACATGTGGTCTATGCCAACAAGAAAATCCTCTCAGGAATTATTTCCTCTGATAATTTTTTGTTTTTTAATGTACATTGTCTTTAACGTGTATTACATGAAACCACTCGCCAATCTGTTTCATCTCAACTATCAACGTTTGGAGTGGTTTACAACTGCTTTCCTTCCAATGTTTCGCATAGCTACATCCAAAAGAAACTAGAATGACTGGTGCTGGAGGTGTGCTGGAGGTTTCAGAAGGCCGGAATAGAGAAAATGGTAAACATTACTCGAAAGTGACACTAATGCCTTAAAATAAAGCACCATAAAGCTTAAAATAAAACCCAGCAGTTTCCCACAAAAGGATAGGTGATAACTATGATCTGTATTTATTTAAGCAGCCTAAATGTTTTTAATAGATATGTTTTTATTCTATAATAGCTGATGAAATGATTTCTAGTAAACATAAAATTATTACATAATGACATTCTCATTTTTAATTTATTTACTTTTATTTTGCCAAAATATTAAAGATTTAATTCCTTTTTTATTTCTGTTATCAGTGTAACCTTCATATATGTCACTATTTCCTTTCATTTCTCAAAGAGATTTATTTATACTGTTACTCCTACAACAGGTAATAATACTACCTAAGGTCTTCAATCCCGTTCTGTGATAGACAGAATTTGGTTGTTCTAATTTTCTAGAAAACGTGACCAAGACTCAAAGGGCCTACGATACTATAATGATGCATAGTTACTTCTTTGCTATAAAATATGTTGTATCTTTAACGTCTTCTTTATAAAGCACCTACTGCAATAAGTAGCCGCCTTCATCTATGGAAATAGATAAATTCATTGACTTGATTAGACTGAGAGCAAATCTGAGATCAATAATTGGTCTCCACATTGCAGGCAAAGGGGCACGTAGAAACAAAGTGCTGCAATTCATATAGAGAATGCTGTTCTCAGAAAACATCTAGCCCAATTTGTAGTCTCAGGAGTACAACTCAATCTTGAAGGCTGTATCTACCAATAATATAATATATATATATCTGATTAACGTGTTCATATATTTTTTGCAATGTAAGGAATATAAACATAAAAATTCACAGAAAATAAGAATAAGAAGAGAGGAGATGATTTAGTGGCTTGAAAAGTTACAGAAAACTTGAGGCTATTTGTACCTCCGCCACAGATTCTTTCAATTAACATGGGCACATTTCTTATTTGCTATTTTAGCTCACTCTCCCAGAGGATTTTGGAAAGACTAAAAGACCATATGGCATACTAGTGTTAGGGAGACGTATCAAGACAGCACAAAATGTAGGAAGATGTAGAATATTTTTTTATCTTCTGCAAAAGGAATACATCACAGTTAATAAATAAAATGCAGTGAGAATTAGAATGTCTTCTGAGGTGGAGAAAGGGTGAGGCCAGAACACTTTTTTTAATATGCATACAAATTTCATCTCTAGCATAATAACGCATACCTAGCTAAACTTACAACAGAAAATACTTTAGCTCATGGTATTTTAATTCCCCTTACCGCTTTCTACTTTAAACTACCTTGTTTCTACCCCTGTAGAGGAGAAATGCTTACCTGAACCACTCCTGAATCACAAAAAGAATGGCAGCTGGAGTTATTCCTAAAGACTAATGTATTCTCAGTAGATGACTAAACTGAACAGTTAAAAAAAAAAAAAAAAAGAAGAAAAAAGAGACCATAGCATTTCCAAGGATACCATAAATTCTGAAAGCATGTATGTGAGTGAAATGTCCTAACCTGGATGCTATTAACAGTCAATAGTAAAGCCTTATCTTATTTTTCATCATTCCCGCCATTTTTTTTGAACCACTCAATGGAAGTGCTAGCCTTTTGTATATCCTCCTGCAAGTATCTCACTGGAGCCTGACAATAGGACTAGATAAGACAGTTGCACTCTCTTCATTGTCAGGTCAGTCCTATTTATTTTCTGGCTATTCTGTTTGCATTTTTAATATAAAGAGAAAAGCTTAAATAACTGAACATTGTATTCATAGTTTTTTCAGGTCATTGGAAAAAATCTCTTCAATGGATGTAAATGTAATATGCGCACACTAACAAAACCTTAAATAAGGTGGTGCATACGTATGCATGTAAACATATCAAAAAGTTTCATATTAAAGACACTGTAATATATAATATTTTTAATATGGAAATTCACATGTAGGACTTTTCATTTTTCAATTGTTCTTTTCACCTCACCCACGCTGAACTAGCATCTAGTCCATCTGCATGGAGTGGTGAGAACTCCTTCTAAGAGGTTATCAGTGGTATCAAGAAGAATAGCAGCTGTTTCTGGACGTTCAGTAGGAGACATTATTGGACTCATATCGAACTGTACAGTAGCCATTTTTATTGCTCCTTATGATGCAGTATATGAGCTTCAGATTACCTGCAATTTTTATAATTACCTGCCATTCAGTAATTATAAAAAAGACTGAAAAATAATTATAAAATAAATTTGACAGAAGTAAAACGTTCAGTCAGAAATTCTAGCTTTACTTATCCCATTATATTCACCAGAGCAGAACAGGAAAGCATTTTTTGCAAGACAGAAGTGACTACAAAAGTCCACCAACTATATGAATTGTTTTAGCCAGCTCAGCATATGTTCAAAACAATAAAAAAACAGTTAAATTAGAAGTCACACAGACACACAAAATGATCTAGGGAAATAGCCAGAAGGTAAACAATTTTTGACAGAAATGTTATTACAGTAAAACGAATAAATATATTTACTTTTGGATTTATTTTTGTGAGCTGCTTACACACAAGAAGTTAGAAGCTGGTCTTTTATTTGTTTCATATTACCTAATTTTGCTGCATTATTCTTTAATTCTCATTGTGGTAATTACAGACAAGTTTAGTATTAGCAGATATTTAGAATCCCCTAGTAAGATCCTCTGATCTCTCCCTTTCCCTAGATAGCCACCTCACAGCTAAGCAAATTTTATTCTTTTAATGACTTCCTTCCTAATAACTTGGCAGTAAGTGACTGAACAGAGTCACTATGGCCTTTGCAGACGCACACGTTACTCAAAAACACGGCAACTCTTTACACGTTACAGCCCACTCTAACGTTGCCTTGGCAGTTCCATTTTTCTCTCCTGTTCTGTATACACAGGACACTCCAGCCCAGTAGGTATTTGCTGTTGTCCAAATATTCTCCAGCTTCTACCAATTACCAAAGGAACACAAAGAAGGAAACTATTTCCAAAATTTCACTAATGTGTTGTAATCTTTGCAGTCAGTTTTGTCTCCAGTTCACCCCATTCTCGTGACTTGCTTCCCCTAGATCTTCCCAAGATCAGTGTTATTAAAACTGCACAACTTTTTACAGCATACTTCTTTTTTAACATCTTTCTTTTCCTATTACCACTATTAACAACTATTCATTCTTCTGCTGTCTTCTCAACATCTCCCATGATCTATCTACGTTTACATTCTGTCTACTGTAATGCTAGAGATGTAAAAATCCAAGAAAAAAATGGCAAAGAAATAGCTTATAGAATTACAACTCCTTTAAAAACCTCACTTGACCTTGAAGACAATTTATCTTACAAGAATCAGTTAATTTTTTTGTTCCCAGGTAGAAAAAGACTCAAGAAAGTAGCCTTTTACCATCTCAGAAATCATTTTGCACGCAACTATGCCCTTAACTGATTTTAATCAGGATTTTTCTGTGGCTATCATAAGGAAATTGCTTTCCTCCACTGACTTAATGACTTCCTCATTTCAGTTGCTAATGGTTTCTTCTCCTTGACCTTGGAGATGTCCTCAATTTTGGGGACCTTGCCACACTCCTGGGCCATTGCTGCAGCTGTGTTTGTCAGCCTGTTGTTACAAGCGCCAGTAATCTTATCTCGTCTATCTTGCGTCATCGGCTCACTATCAGTGTCTCTTTTGCTTCAAAAACAACTTCTCTTTGATCTTAGATCTCACTTATTATCAGATATTAATATGCTCTGAGCTTTATCCACTGTGCCTTCTGAGACACATCTTAAATATTACAAATGAAGAAAACCCTCAACCATACACTTACATGCCAAATAAATAAACACAGAAGATCACTTATACTAATAAAAAATATTCAGAAAAAGCTAAACGTCACTGCAAAGGATTCACTGTCTAAGCACAGCATGATAAAATCGTAAGATTAAACCTCTAGAAAGTTAAGATGAAGGGACTAGATTTCACCATTAGCTTCCTAAAATTACATAGTAATAAAAAAAATTCAAATATTCTTTTTCAACAGTACAGTGAATAAAAGGGCAAAACATTTACATTTCAATATAATATCAGACAAATTTCAAAGTTCCTGAGCATTTAATGTTATAAGGAAATATCAAAACAACGATGTGCATTAACCTACAGGAAAATTCTGGATATCACAGGAGTGTTAGTAGCACACACACAATAGCAGCTCACGTTCTATGGGATTAGTAGCCATTTTAGAGGTAGAATTACAAGAAACAAAGAATTTTGTATCTGTCTGTTTGTGCACGTGTGCAGTGTGTAAATCCTAGCAGCGAAGAGGATTATGGCTGAAGCATTACAGCATAGGCAGGAGAGCTCTAGAAAATACCTGTCTTTGCCCTGAGTGCCAGGGGCATTTTACTATCAGAAGCTTGTAACTGCCACCCGGCTGAGGCTCATTCCCATACTAGCAAAATGTTGTCTAATTAAATCTAACAATTACATGCCACTTTTGGACAATAGCACAGAATACTTGAAGACAAACTCTACTCACAGAAAGTAGAGGAAGAATAGGCTCATGAAATCTGATTGAACTATTTATAAAGATTATTTCAATTGAACCACACTTCAAAGACATGTAGGTACCTTATTGCAATATAAGAGTCTGTATAGCTCAAGGGAAAAGGACACCTACGTGTAACTTAGGAACCAGCATCCCTTGAGAATGAAGAGCGCTGTCTCTACTTGTGTGCTACATACAACAAAGCATTCATAAACAGATGCAAGGTGTCTAATTCATTATTACTTGAATTTTTCAAATAGAGCATTCTTGAAAAATTCACAGCTTGCTCTGTTTTGACTGGTACAGTAATAGGTACTACTATTTTTCTTCTCTGATTAAAGATTTAAGAAGCTAATCAAAAAATGAAAAGCAAATAGTAAATATTACAATCTAACATACAATTGTCAATTTACATGATATTGCATATATTAACGGTCAAGAAAATAAACTAGAATTTGTTGCTTGCATACTCACAGTGTTCAAGGTATGATTACTATTGATTCTGTTCTCAGATTAGGTTACTTCAATCTGTAAGTTTATACAGAACACTGTGTGGACTGCAAATCTGAAATTTGTCTTAATGTGTGTTTGAATGTTTATACTCTTAAAAAAAATCTTTTGTGAGCATTTGTGCTAGTAAAATATAGTCTGTCGAATATCTATAGAAAATTATTTGTAAATATGGCCAAACTGTAACTAAAAATCATTAAGAATTAATTTTCAAGATATAATTTTCTGTTCTTTGGAAATTATTTATTTGCATTTCTGAAGCTGTTAGCAGTTACAGGTGGTTTTACATGGCATGTAAGATGAGTTGTTTTATGTAAACTTAGCATCCCGTATAGTAAGATATTCTAATGCTGAGCACTCTAAAATAATTTCAGATTAGAGAGCTACAAGAAACTCCATACTTCTGAGAAAACAGATCTTAATGTAAGTACAGAGTGCTCTTTTTTACATTCAAAAAATAAAAAAAAAGCTGCAAATTATATGTGTACTGTGGATCATAACCTCAGATTTAATCAAAGTATTGCAAATTATATACATTGAATTATATATTACTGAATCAAAATACTGCAAATTATATATATGCTATGAATCATAACCTGAGATTTACTTCCTATATTCATAAGCTATTTGTGAGCTTCTGATTATCATTTTCAGGAATTTAAATCAACTTTCATGACATTTTGGAAATTAGGATCTTCCTTGACTCTGTTATTAACTCTGAGGGCTTAGAATAAACATATAATCATTTCAATAGTAAACAAACAGAATAACGTCAAGGTGTTTTGCTTTGGTTGGTTGTGTGACTGCTTGACAATACAAATTAACAAAATGGAGCATATGCCTCTTCCTCCTCACACTTAAACAAGTGTGTGAACAAAGCCTTACCCACCCATCACACTCTTAATATCATCAAATTCAGATTTGACCTTTGTAGCTTCATACCAACTCATAATTTTTCTAGAGCTCAGAGGGAAACTTTGGATTTCAAGATCATTTCTTCTTTTTACAACCATCATTTCCAAATATACTGCAATTTAAATCAGATTCAGTGCTCTCCTATGACTCTAAAAGACTGCATTACAGAGCTACAGATTTGAAGAGTAGTAGGTACCAATGAGGACCTTTTCCAATAAAGTTCTACTTTGCTTTTTCCCTCAGTTTTCATATAAGTGTTCCAAAGTTTAGAGAGCATGTCTCTTAACTGACATCCTTGTCAAGGCAATCATAGTTTCCTCTATTATAAGACATGTAACATGTACTCACTCTAATATAGATGGTTGTTAGTAGGTAGATGTGACCTGGATATTCCTACTTTAAGATTCTGCTCAAATAGCTATAACCAAAAGGGACTGTCAAATGCAATTAAAGAGAAAAAAACAAAGCAAAATAGTTTTATCTGTAACAAAAAATGCCATTATCATAACAATTACAGAGGAAAGATGTTTACATGAAATGATATGAAGCACAAATGTCATTTGTCCTCCCTCTGAAAGTTTCTCCATTTTCCTTATCTAATTAGAATGTCACACTTGAAAAGTCAGTGCTTCTTTAATGCTTTCCCTCCTGCAGTTGTGACTCTATGAAGACATTTATTATACAGTAAGGTGCCATTGATGACTGCCATTAGTTCCCCATTCTATAGTTCAATTGCATACTCTCATGAAGCATTAACACACAAGTCTTGAGCAGCACTGTAATTTCCTCAAAATTACCAGAAATTTTGGGCAAGACTGTTTAGATTGAAGTGACATCATTCAAACAAATGAACTCGTATTACTGATACCATCTCTTCTCTCCTCTCAGACCTATATTAGTTCCAGTCATTTATTTCCTCCACCTACCGTATCTTGCTGATAACAAAGGCTCTGATCCATCAGTATGTATGGTGCTGTATATGGCAGGATAGTTTTCTAATGTAAGGACATTTCCTTTCTTATTCCTCTAACTTGTGAAAGTGCTTTCTAAGACAGCTACAGACAGCTATCTTACAAATGATTGCAACTGGCATAGATTTTCAAGACGTTTACGACGACTCTGGCAATGCACCGCATTGTTAGCAAGATCACCTTCCCTGTATTTTCAGATTGAGAGATTCCAGCGCCACAGATGAGGAGAAAGGATGCATATGTGAATGGTAAACAATAAAGAAGGATTTAGAGAACTCATTAATTGATATGCATGTAGTCGCTGCAATTTCTATAAATGACAGACTGAGCCATGGATCCAGTGCAACACACTGTAAAAATAATAAATAACCTACTGCCATCTGCTGCTCGTAAGTCTTATGCTGTCATTTGGTCATTTGGGTTTGATTTACTTATGTGTTGCATTTGGAAGAAGCAGTAGATTTCCAATTCCAATATGTTTCCACAGCAAATACATAAAAGCTACATAAAACAGTGCAGCATCAGAATTTTTGACATAAAGATGTTTTTTCCCACAGCATATCAATTGCGCTCCAGTAAAGATTTAAGATTACACTACTAGGGCTGTAATTCTTACTGTTGAGCTTTTGAGAAATGTGTCCTAACTTCTGATAATCATTAACTAAGACACAGATGCGGGTGTAGCTCTGCTAGAAAATGGTGATTTCTATTGTGAAAGACATGGCCTACAATGTACAGTTTTAAAAAGAACATTGTATTAGGCTCTGGTAAATCACTTGACGCGATGTTTTCCCTGTGCATGAATAATCTCTGAATTTTTTTAGTTTTGCTAGTGATTTACTTAGAACCATGTATATAGAGATTATTAGAGGTAAATATTTAAAATATTGCCTATTCATTGGCATGACTAGATGGAGTGACCTGATGAAAAATGTCCCTGAAAACAGGAAATTATTAAATAAATGGTAAAATTATGTTATAGTACTGTTTATCCTATAAGAAAACCCAGTAAAACTCTATGTTTTGCATGGCTCCTATCTGCTAAATCTTTAAATAGGGAATTCTTCCATAGGGACACAGATAACAGCATTATTAAACAATTTGTGCTGACATCTTATTAATTATATTCCTGAATATAGACCGTATCTCTGACCAAAGGAAAATTATGCTTTTTTTCAGTTAGTGGATGATGAATTGTTTGCTGATCTCACTTTCTAACAGCTTTACTTAGCCATGCTGTATGATAGTGTCCTTCATCTTGATGCTGTTCAATACACTATCACACCTTTTGAACAGACATTTTTATTAATTATAGGTTGACTTTTTCTATAAAATGGTGATAGTAAAAAAATTGCTTTGGGAGAATTTTAAGTTCATATGAATAAAGCTAGCCCTTACTGTAGTATAAAAAACTGCATATACTTTATATATGGAAAAACATGTATAACAGTTACGTTTAAGCAGGTAGTACATAGCCTGCTTCAGAAAATGGTTATTTAATAAATATTATTATAATCCTGATTCTGAAATCTGATTCACATAACAGATATCTTTACATCTGGCTGAAAGGTAATCAAATTCCATGTAGCTATGGAGGTCATCCTATGGGCAGCAGATCACAGCACTGGTGAGTAAAGACAGATGTCACTACAGCTATTCACAACTACTTTAAGCACATACATAGCCATACGTAGAATGAACTAGAAATCTCATATATCTCAGTCGCGTACTTCGAAGGCATTTCTGAAAGTATTCAATATGGATTAATGTTAGGCTAATGCTGCGTGCTTTTGAAAATCCAAGTTAAGAGCTTTTATTTGTGATAATATGTGAAAATATCACCCCAGACCATTCCCTAAAATAAGCATAGGAAGAAGTATTTGGCAAAAAAATGTCAACTGTATTTCTGTTGGCCCAGCCTTCAGCAGATGTAATTGCTCTCTAATACTGAAAGGGAATGCTAACAGAATGGATTTTTTTTTTTAAAAAGGATATTTTGAAGCTGTGTTGTCAGAGTTTCCTTCCTTAAACATAAACAAAATAAAAAAGCAAAAGAACCTAAACAAGTCCCAAATCATCAAAAAATTATTTTCTCAAAGTCATTACATAAATTTGTATTATAGCCTTATTACAAAACTGACTAAACTTTCTGTTTACTGGGAATGTCATTTTGGTACAGAAAAGTACCAGTACCTCTACTGATTCAAATTCAAGAATTCAAAGAAAAATTTAAAGGCTTCTACAAATAAAGGCTTCTACAAAGCCAACTCTTGTCCATTTATTTGTTCCATATATACACATGTACACATATATACATATATATACATACACATACATATATTTGTATGTATTTATATAAAGTATCCAAAACCCTTCAGTTAAAATTGAAACTCTGAAAACTGTTTATCAAGTGGAGATGAGAAATTCCTATTCTCTTCAGTGACATTTGCACCTGTACTCTTTTGGGTATTATTTCTCAGAAATGTTTGTTTCTCCTCCTAACCTGCATGGAATACTGCTGAATAATTAATGCAGTAAACTTCAGATTGATTATCCAGGACTTGATGTTTTCTAAAGTTGTTCATCTGATGTCGTGATGGTAACTTCCTGATCCTGCAAACACGTACACTGCTAAATCTTAAAGTATGTGAATGTTTCTTTGCAGTCAAGGAACTGAATATAAAGTTGTTAACCACTTATGCAAACATTTATGTAGCTGTATCCCAATGAAAGAAAGAGACCTTCATTTTTAACCTCATAGAGGTTAAGAACTTCACAATCAAAAGTGAAAATTTTGGATTCTGTAAATATATTAACATGTGGGATAATCTCCACATTTGTTTCAATCTTTAAAGTAGCACAAATTAAGGACATGAAAAATTCTCAAAAGACCAAGAAAAGCACATATTTAGGCTCCAGAGTTAACATCTGATTCTTGAAAAGTACAGTTCCTCCTGATAGCTCTAGTAAACATTAATGCTTTTTTTAAAAAGTTCCCATAAAATTGATCTAATGATTTTTCCTTCTCATTTTACCAAAGGATATGATAAACAAACATTTCTAAACAACAAACTGACATTTAAAAAAGGGGACCTTGATAAATTCTGTCCTGCTATTGGTGGAAGAGCTAAAGCAGGAAAAGGCTGACAGTTTTTGTCAAAAATAACAAAAGTGCTACCATCGTGTTGCTGGATGAAAATTCTAATGTGTAAGCCTGGTAACATTCAAAATGCAGAGATTTTGCAGCTAAACCTGCAGAAATATTCCCCAGTTTTAATTAATAATATAATATGGTTAAGTAAGCAAAAATTCAGTTAAAGCTATATCAATTTGAAATATATAACAAGTATTTGGAAACTCCTGAATCCTGGACTTATATGGATGTCTTTGAAAGTCCTTTATAAACTAATACTTTTGAATAAGGCTAAGACCGGTTTTTCAACTTTTTTCAGATGTCAGTGGCTATACTCTGAGATCAGAAAGTCTGCAGGACAGAGAAAATATCAGGTTTTGACTGCTGCTTTACAATATACATTTTAGAAACACTGTCAGAAATCACTACAGTTAAAAAAAATCATCAAATTAATTCAGTGAAATAGTTTTGGAAATTATAGAAAATTTCATTTATAATAATTTTATAAATATGTATTATATATTAAATTATATAAATTATATGTATTAAATTATATAAAGTATAGATTATATATATTATAGAGAGAGAGTAGGACTATTTTATTTATATATTTTATTTATAGAATATTTCCAGGTTTCACCTGGGAAGAAATTTTATAAACACTTTTATCTATCCAGAAAAAGTTTAAACATGTATTTAAGTATCTACAATGCCTTTTTTCATAAACGTATGGACAGATAATTACTGTCTAAATTAATGGCAAGAAACTTTGGAAACTCTCATTAAAGATCAGATTTACGAAGTCATTTAAATAAACCCAGTCAGGAATTACCTTTTTTTTTCTCTCTCTCTCTGAGACAAAGACAACTACAACTTAAATGAATCTTGCAACAAAAAAGTTTCAGGGAATTGTAAGAAATAAAGTGCTCCATTTTATTTTGCACGACTATTTTGTTTTATTTCAACATTAGGAATTTGATCCAAATTTTTCATTCTTGGTAAAAGCTTTCTGCTCATTCTATTGACTTCTGTTAGTCCTCTTGACATCAACATTAATATGCCCCAAGTGGATTTTGCAGGAATGGGCAGGAAGCCCATTCTATTTAAATACAGGAAGTACTGTGGGATTTTGAAAACTGAAATAGAGAGAGAATGAAAGCTATAAATGAAAAATAATTTAATATGGGATTAATACCAAAAATATGTACTAAAAACCTATAAACCAAAACTACTAGCAGAAAAGGAGGTTTATTCATCATTCACATGTTATTAACAGGCCTCTAATTAGATGCATTTGCACAAGATCTAGGAAAAACCTGGAACACTGTATGCAGCTGTGGTCACAGGTTTAGGGAAAAGAAGTTCAAATTCAAAAGGGTGTAAAAAAAGCCAGTAGGATGACCAAAGCACTTAGATCACAGGATAGAGGAGGAGACTATGAAAATTTGTGCTTGTGCATAACTGGAAAATTGAGAAGAAATCAGATAAAATTCCTTTGTACGGGTACCTACGAAAGCAAAAATTAAGAGAAACACTACATAAACTACAGAACAATATGTGCATAAAAGAATACACTGATGATGAGACTTAAGCTTGGAATTAGGAAAATATTCCTAATATTAGGAAAATATTAGGAAAAACTCCTAAATCAAGAGATTTATTCAAGCTCTATGTTTTTATACAGAGCATATTCTAAAATTCAGTTTACTACAGTGTAAATTACAGTGTAAAAGTACATTACTTCACATTTACCCACTCGCCCATTATCAAGTCTATTACTATTCCGTGAACTGCCCACGAAAAGAAAGATGACTAGATACAGAGAGTCCAAATACAGGCAATCGGACTGGATTCTACTAAAACTCGGTGCTCGCTGACTCTGAAAATTGACCTTGAAGAAACCAATGAATTTCTTTCTCAAGTACAAGGCAACACCCACTTTGTTTCAAGCTGTCTGAGAGACGTACACATGAAGAAAAGGATTATGTTTTGTATTGGATTTCATTTTGACAGCTATTGCTATTGTCCCAGTGACTCTATGTGTATCCTAAAAGACAGATACTTATTAAATAAGACAGGTAGTTTGTGATCCCATATTTTAGATCAAACATTAAAGCTGAATAAAGGTCCAAGCATAACAAGTCATTCTTTATTCAAGGCTCTACTGTTCAAATTATCAAGATGATTAAACAAATTAATTAGTCATTGATTCAATATGAACATGATCAAGTCCTTTGTCACAGTCATCTGGAGTACCTAAATTTTAAGCATGAGGTATAATAAATTGAAACTAATATGGCGTATCGGGGGTGGTGTGTAGGAATTAGTGTACATGTAATGACTTCTCCTGCAGGAATATTCCCTTCTGTAATCTGTGAAGGAGACCATGACATGTGACTTTGAAATCCTGAAGTTATGCTTTTGAGTAATATTTTGGAATGTACTTTTTCTATTTGTTTTATAGCATGTTTATTTTACTATAGTCCTGTCACATTGTTCAGAAAAGCAAACAAAATATCTGAGCATCTTTGCCTGCTACTTTGCATTATTCATACCTGTTTTACTACTTTATGCTTATTGTACCCTGAAGCCCATTGGATCATTTACTACAGAATTTTTTCATCTCTTGAAAACTTTGAGGTGTTCTTTTGAGGACTGCTTGATAGTCCAAGACTTTAATATTTACATTGATGACCCATCTGCTTGGGGAGTTTGCAGTTGTCTCACGGCACTGGAATACTTAGCTTTTTCCCAGCTCATTAACTTTTCTGCTCACAGGCACAGGCCAATACAGAATAGTATCAACGTATTAGGTTTCACTGTTTTCCCTCCCCCATTTTTTTTTTTTTGCTAGAAATTGCATATCGGTCACTTTTTATTTATTTCCATAACACTTAATTGATTTCTGTATCAAATTTCATCCCTATACATTTTAACTGCCTTTTGCATCTGTAGGTAATGAGCACCTCTGCTGCTATGCACATGCTTCTTACTGCTTTCCTGAAGGTGCTGATTCACAAATACTGGATTGTAATTCATCACTCTCTCAGATTGCTATGACTTAATATAGCCAATGCATACTAATCATTTCTGTTTCTTTCTTCTAGTGTTAATCTCTTTTATATGTACAAACTTTCATAATGTTCGAGACTTGGGAGCTACTGTATCACCTGATTTCAGTGGCGCTCCTATGAAGTCTTAAGAGATGCATTTATGCCAAGATTAATTCTACCTCGGTCATACAATTGATCTTTGGTATAAGATTATTATAAAAACAAAATTCTCTTTCCATTTTTCCCTTGATTTCATACAAAAAAAGATTTAGACCTTGTAAAATAGCTTGGTGTCCTTGGGAATATATTTCTCTTAGAGTTCTCAAACTGGAATTATTTAGATACTGTTATGAATTTATGAACTGATTATACTGACTTTATATTCACTCTCAAGCTGAAATTCTCCAATTATCTGCAATGAGCATATGCTGGCTCACCCTGTGGCTCAAGTAAGCCAGCTGATTCCCCTAACGGAGAATCTCAGGCATGAAAGTGGTATCTGGTTTATAATGGAGCTCTGACTCAAGGGAAGATTCAATCTGCTCTGAGAACTTGAGCAGAGTTATCAAACAGTAGTACATACATATATATGTGCAAGCACACACAGATTTATATATTTAAATACATACACAGAAGCTGCCTCAGTGACCAAAGACCCTATCCACTCAACAAAAGGCAGTTCTATATGACTTAAAGGAAGGGAGAGAGACCCTGGAATTTTTAAGCGTTGTAAAATAGATCCTCAACCTAGGTATCATCACGGTTAATAGTTGCGCTTTGTCCAAAGCTCCCAAGCATGACATTCAGTGCCTTTTTTCAAAACATGGGTTCTGATAAAATGTAACAGTTGATAGTTGATAGTTTTGAGAACCACAGCAATACACAATTTATCATAAGATCTTTGCTTTAACTTCCATTAGTGATGAGCTTTTATAATATGCCTGACATAACACACAATTTCTTGTTAATTACTTACGAAATAAAATTATAAAATCAAAGACTAAATATCGCTATCTTGTTTCCTAGTGATAAGTACTACACTGCTTGTCACTTATGACTTTTTCAAACTATAAATTTGCTCATTATTGGTAAAAATTAGCATCTATATGGAGTCTGATCAAAAGTTTCATGCACTAACCCTAATGTATCATTATGAAACTCTGGAAAAGATGCTTCGGGGGTTGGAAGGTGGGAGACCAGCTACACAGCTAACCATTCTTGACAACTCACAATTGAGCTTCTCTTGATAACTTTTTATTTATAATTTCTTTTTATTTCATCCTCAGTGAAATAAATGCCTCAATGATTTCTTTACAGACACAATCCATATCCATTCTCCCACTGTCTGAAGCCGATTTAACAGGTGCTGCTCACCCATAACGCAATGAGGCCTGTCCCCTGCTAGTCCCAAATTTAACTAAAAGGCCTTGTGGTTACAATCAGAGAAATAGTAAACAAAACTACTTCACATAAAAACCACAAGACAACTTCCTCTCAGTCACTGAGAAGCAGAGACAAGAGGATGATTTGTAATTTGAATCAATTTGATCTCAAATGTGTTCCCAGTGTGGTATAACTACAACATTCACAGCATCTGATTTAGGAGACTAGTCTTGTTAGGCTCTCTCTCAAGAAGTAGCGATAAAAGATAAGCTCCTCCAAAGGCCATTTAAAAAATCTAAATATTGTGCTTTAAATAGCACTCTAGAGAATCACCATTCTCTCTTTGACTACTTAGGGTTTGATACCAACTGCCTTGTGTTGCTCTTTTCTCATGGCAAACGATAATGTTATAAGCAAACCTTTACTTGCTATGACTCAGGGAGACAAATCATTTTGCAAGACCACATTTCTAGCACACAGTCTCATATTAATGAACGTGTTCTTCATTGTTCCTCATACAGATACATATCTGTATCAGAATTAAATCTTTGGGGAAAAAAAGATATCTTTGGGGAAGAGAAGAAATTGAAGCAAAGCAAATTCCTCCTTATTTAGTTATAAAGATACCATAATTACACCAATCATCTGACTTTCATCACCACTCTTATGAAGTCGGCCCTCATGCCACTGACATTTACAACAAGGGGTTAAAACCTATCCTTTTCTGGAGCGTTGAGGAAAATATTCCATTTAGTACTTCTCTTCATCCTTTTTCTTGACAAGCAAAAGCAAAGCCAAACAAAACAACTCCAAAAATCTCCTAGAAGACTGTAGTTCTTGCCCTTTGGGGGTCTTTTGATGTGTTTTTTTTTTTTGGGGGGGGGGGGAGGGAAGAGAAGGAGTGAGGGCCTTAAGAAATATGAAGGGTAGATCAGCCTTAAGAAACATGAAGGGTAGATCAACCATTATTTAAAAGGACAGGAGCATTATCCTTTCAGTTTGAAACTCAGAGAGGAAAGGGAAGAACAGTAGTGAGTACCGGCTGCCTCCCTTGCGTGTACTCAGAGGTGTGTTCAAAGCAGGTTATGACCGCACGCAGGCGTACAGGTCAGACTTAGTAATGCCTTGGCCGTGCATTAACAGCAAGGGAAAGAGATAAGAATCCTGCTGCAATCCTGCTGGAAATGCAGTCCTGCTGGGAATGCAGACAGAAGGTCTGACCGCTGTTCTCGCTACCTTTCTTTTACTATTTTCATTAAGGATCACCATGACTCTGATTGTGTGCAGAGTTCATAACAACGCTTTAGGTTCACTGCAGGATCCTAATGAGAAATAGAATTTTCTATTAGTCATAGAGGATGTTCAATGAATGCAATTTTACTTTCTCTCTCATAACTTTGCCATCTATTTTCAGTCTTTTTCACACTTTCAGAGTTCAAAAAGATGCTAAATACATGACTCTGACCCATATATTTTGGCACATCTAGGGAAAATCTATTTAAATCCTTATTTTACATATTTGCTGAGTGAAGAAATAGTTGGTTGGAAATCCAAAGTAATACTGTCTTCTAGCTTTAAGGTAATTTCCTTGCTAGTCTACCATATGTGAACCATTATTGTATTTATTAATGCACTTCTCCAATAATCACTAAAAACAAGAAGTAAACTGAAGAAATGACCAGGCTCATATGGTCTCACTAAACAGCATCTTGTATTGCTATTCTTATTAATAGAGTGCTAGGCTAGATGGATCACTGATCTCACCAAGACAGAGATTTCTTAGGTTCTTCAGTTCTTTGGATTTTTATGGACTCTAAGGGAGACCATAAAGTGTTGAGAGTTATATTCAAAAACCTGTATAAAAAAATAATTCCTGACTAATAAGTTTTAAGAGTTCAAAAAATTCAGGGACTGTGATACATATTTTCACAATCGAATTACTCATATGTTATTCAAATGTCTATTTCTATTGATATTGACATAGAGAACCCCCATAGCATGAAAAAGCAATGGAAACATTTATCCTGAAAACAGAAATAAACTTAACTCAAACTCCAACAGCAGAACAAACCTAGAAAAGAGTTTTCCTAAAACACAACTATCAGTTCACAGGACAAGCCTGAACAGGATCCAGATGACTTCTTGTAACTCTAAGTATATCCAAACACAGTTAAGCTCTTCACGAACAGTCACCACCACCCTGTTACTCCAGCAAATGGCATGCCTCAAGTTAGGCAGCCTTGTTGTAAGATAATGGCACTCGGAAATTTTTTTCTTCCTCCTTTGAACGAAATGACTACCAAATTGGACTATTAATACAGTGCTTGTATTTATGCAATATAATGTGTGTTACTATAATAACTATAATGAACATTCTACTAAACCTAAATGAATAACTGCCTTTTATCCAACTTAATGGTCATTTTGCTTTATCATAATTTGGAGAGGATTCTATTTGGTGCTGTTGCTCGTGACCATCAACAAGAGTCGCACACTAGGAACATTTGGAACTCTGTGTACAAACTGTGTGACCATCTGCTTCCTTAACTGATATGAGAAGACACTAATTACATGAGAAAAGAGCCAGTTTGCTTGTTGTTTGCCTGAGAGATCTTGAAAATGTGTGCACACAGTAGCTACACAAATGCAAGCTCATATTTTGGAAAAGCATTTTAGATAGCATGTGCTTGAAGTGGTAGATACGCCCAGGTCCACTTAAACATGAGAAGTCATTCACCAGTCTTGCTTTTTACGATCTATGGCGTCAGCAAAAAACTCATTTACGCTTTTTTCACCCACACATTCCTTCGTATAAGGCTCCTCCACCCTCTAGTCTGCTCTGTCACCTCACAAACTAGCAGCACAAGTCATAAATCAGTGTTTCCTGATGTTTTTATGCTTGACATCATTTACTTTAGAGCTTTCCTAAGTCATGCAGAGAAGCACTTATTGCTCCATCTACCTTGGAAGAGAGCACCATATTCAAATCCCAGAAAGAAGGGATCTGAGATTCTCCTGAGCAGGATGCGTTTGCAGGTATTTAATAGTCTTCAACAAATATTTCTTCACCAACATGCCCATCCTCCTCTTAAACTCATGCAGATTTTTTTTTCATAAATACCCATTGATCTTTAAAACTTTTCTCATTCAAAAGACATAAGAGGTTATCTCTGATGAGAAGTTAATTTGCAAGAATGTGATGCTTTAAGATATAGATTTTATCTCTGATGAGAAGTTAATTTGCAAGCATGTGATGCTTTAAGATATAGATTGCTTTGAGATCGGCAGAGTCAAGAATGCATGTTTACTAGGCTGTCTTTTAACTACCCTAAAAAAAAAAAAAAGTAATATCTTATTTTCCTTCTCAGATAGTAGATGCAAGCATACAGCCCACCTCTGGTAATACTTTTAAACTTTGTGTTTTATTCTTTGAATAGTGAGTGTTGAATATGTGCTATTTCCTTCCAAAGAATGTTAGACTGCATACTTGCTGTATCAAGAAGGATCTGCCTTTTGGTTTTATGATTTCCAGACTTGATCATCATCAAGGCTGTGAGAATATCAGACGATGAATTATCTCTGAAGAGTAACACAGTTTCTGAAGAAATAACCGTTTCTGGTGATTTTTAGAACTTATTTCTAGGAATCAATCATTTCAATGGATATAATCAGCTGTTTTCACAGTTCACAGGACTGATTAATCGTTTTAGCTGATTATCCCCTATTTGAGATATAGAATAGCCTCTGTTCTATGCAGATTACACTTCTGCCTGACAGGAAATTACTGGAGTATAGCTCGACATCTAGAACTCCTCATGTCCACAGACCATATAGGAAAATATAGACCTTGGACTCCGTGTGAGTATGTATGTATCTATACACCATATACTTTTATTAGAGTGGAAAGGAAGAACTGTGAAACTGTATCTGGCCCAGACTTATGAA
The DNA here is from genome assembly GCF_040807025.1 of Struthio camelus. Taxonomy (NCBI): domain Eukaryota; kingdom Metazoa; phylum Chordata; class Aves; order Struthioniformes; family Struthionidae; genus Struthio; species Struthio camelus. The sequence goes on along the minus strand of NC_090981.1, from coordinate 37,909,240 downwards.
GCCTACAGTGGTATCCTACACTGGACTCCTAAACAAGACAATTATCTTAATTATTTTGTGACGTATAGTGTGCAATTTCTCTCCTGTAATCCAATGCAGAAATGCACATCAACTTGGAAAATCATAAGAAGCATCACTAGCAAGGCACTGTTTCTGTGCTGGGAAGGTGTTTTAGCTGTAGCTTTTATAACTCAGTTTATGAATAGCAGACAAGCAGAGTTTGAGACAGTGTCAGGAACAAGCTTGATAGCTTGTTGCTCTGCGCAAACGACTGTGTACTCTATTAAGAAAATCGTATATACTGGATGCAGACAAGGAACAATAGAATTGCAAGTGCAGTCTAAAACAACAGCAAAGACATTTGCTTAGCAGCAGCTCTGGAGAACATCAAGGACTGGTGAAACTATGCTCTCCTCCAGTGGTCACAAGGAGTGGCTTCACATGAGGTACAAGCTACCTCCCCAAAAGAAAATGCCCCATGCCTTCATTTCAGTCATACCCGTGAAAGACATTATGCCCGAGCAGAATGCTATTAAAATCAGACTAATCCTACCTCCTATAGTTTGCAGCATTTGTTGATCAGCTATGAGCGTTGCTGCAGAGGAGGTCTGTCAGATAGTTTTAGAGCAGATTGCCCCCAGTAGTGAAAACTGATAGTGTACCCAAAATATGTTGTAGGCTGTATGCGACAAGGTTTCATGAATTATGCAGGGATTATTACGACACGTATGTGCCCATGATATCTCCTCTAATGGTGCTGATGGGGAACATGCCAATGAGAGCAGATATCTGTTGACTGCCATGATCAGCTGTGAGCAGGATGTGAGATGCCAGATCATTCCAGAAACCTGGCTGAGCTGCCTGTGCCCTGGCTCATGAAGTATAGCCCTGATGTGAGAGCACCTGGCAGAAGGAGGTTTAATTGCACAGTAAGCTGCAATTAATTGCAGGATAGTTGTAAAACGTGCATTTGGGCAATTATAGGCAACTTGAGGCTGCTTACAAAACTATCTGCATGCAAAAGGGTAGAATTGCCATGTGTTACAAGGGAGCCCTTCGCACTGCATAACATTTGCAAGGAAGGGGTGGGGAGCTTTTCCCAGGGGTGGGTTGATGCCAATGTTTCTTTTATATAGAAGCAGCAGGCAGCCAGAAAATGCACCTGTGATAACAGGGTCTGACTCCAAGAGAGCAAAGGAAATAATAGGATGCCGTATGTGCCCACATGCTTGTTTTGCAGAGCAAATTATCATAACAATATGAAATGCTGGCCTGGGAGAAACTGTCATTATGGATAATGCAACCTCAGCAATGTACCTGTGACTTGACAGATTGCTTTTAGTTTTTTTTTTTTTATTTCATGCGTTGTTTTTTGCATGTGGTTTTTTTTTTTTTTAGCATTTAAGTAGTCAAGTCTATGAGAGAATTTATTAAAGGTAAAGTTTGGTTTTATTTAGTGTTTCTTTAGCATTCCTGAGCTATGAATCACTATGGCACTGCCAATAGTTTACACTCACAAAGAAAAAACGAGAAGGAAATAAAGCAAAGAATACACTTCCCATTTGAATGCCTTCCTATTCCATCCTGAAAAATAAAATGAGGTAAATACATAAAATAAAATAGTATAGGAAGTTCACAAAGAGCTTGTAACCAGCCGAGCGAAGGGCAGCAACAGATGGGGCGGAGGGGGAATATAAGTGGCAGAACTAGTATACTAAAACGGTTACGTGTTTGTCGGAGTATTAATCTTACAAGATCCCTTCCTGCTGTTATGCCTCATGAAACGTATTTGATTCTTCTTCCTCCCTTTTGCTGCACTTGCTTATAACTGAAGGTATACCTGTGACTCACGTTCAGTGAGTAGCTGAACTCCTAGCCAGCCTTGCCCGCTGACCGCACAGAGCGGAGCGAAGGCTGCCACCGCGGGTTCTGCCTTCATCAGCTCCCTGCGTGAAACCTGGCATCCACGTTGCAGCTTTCAGTTGTGCTCCCTCATGGCAACTACGTGCTAATAACAGCTCACCTTTTTCATCAGCCTGATGTTCTGATGTTCTCTAGGAACTTGGTTGTTTTCCTGGGAAAATCCCTCCAGTGTCACAGTAGCTCCTTTCTGGCTGTTTTCCTTTTGGCCTGACGATTCCTGTACCTCTTGCTTGCAGCTGATAGGGCTCCCCCTGGAAAGAGGTCCCTGAAAGCAATGAGATTGCATTTATTTTTTGTGTCTACAAAGAAGAAAATATTTCTCATACATCTTAAGCAATAGTTCTCAAGCTTTCTCAGAGAATGTTTCCGGGTTAGTAAGGAAAGGCATTTGGAAAAAAAAAGTTACTTCTTTACTCAGATTTGCATACATGTTTGCATAATCATGCCTTTAGTAACAATCTTCACTTTTATGGACTTCCAGGGGCATGCCAAAATAAGCTGGCTTTTCATTTGTTAGAAAGCCATTTGGGATGCACAGGGACATCAGAAAGACACAGGTTACATCTTCACTGAACATCGTGGAACCTGGAATTAAACAAGGAATATATATTTGTCTAACAAGCCTTCCCCAGCTTCCCTCTAAGCCCCGGGCCTGCATTTTCTTCCTATGAAAACCAGACAATGGGGAAGAGGGCACACGTTTCCTTTCCGCTTCCCAACACAGAGCCACCAGCCCCCAACACCAGGAGGTAGAAAAAACTTACAGGTTTCGTTATGTACACAGCTCCTCCCTCCTACATCATGAGCAGAAAAATTCTTTTATCCTAATTCATACTTCTAGGACTTTTTACACATCATTGGGTTGATGCGAAAAAACACCCAGAGGGGTAATGAATCCTGGGAGTTAAACTCCTAGATAAGTGATTTGACCACTTGATGTAAAAGTGTTCATAATCAAGTAGTCAAATAAAATGACCTTGTCCTTGAATAAGGCCTTGTTATTAAAGCTTTCTTCATGAAACAAATAATGAGCCTTGCCCTCAAGATTATGGAGGCATTTGCTGGAGCCCTCAGTAAGAGCTCTTAGCTTTCAAAAAAGGTACAATTACATTCCCAGTCCTGTAATCAGCATTTCTTCTTGCTTAAATAGGCGTGGCTTATTGCCAGGTTTTCATTACAAGCTTCTCTGAATTCCATGTTACTACCTTTTCTCAAATGGTGACAGTGCGTGCTACAGGTGTATCACAAGGTGGACATCAGCCCTGGGAGGCGAGCAGGGGCTGCAGAAGCAGCGTTCTTGTCACTGAGGAGACAGCCTGCAAGGAAGAAAGCCTTAGCTCAGGATCATAGTCTCAGTTCTACCTGCTTGGTCAGTATATAAATACCTGCTGAGCTGGATTTTGGATATAGAGGGAGGAAGGTTTAGAGACAAAATCTGATAAAATTTCTTTGTTCTTTCTGAATTTAGTCTTGGTCATTCTGAGCCACCTGAGTAGTAAAAATTAGGAGATTTTAGATAAAAATTGCTATAGAATGGTTAAAAATATATACTAGTTAAACACTATTTTTCACAGTGTCATTTTTTTGTATGACTATTTTTGTTGTCTTTTGTTACCTTACCTATTATATCTTAATTTAAAAGATGTGCATTCCTCATTGGCAGTATTCTGATCAGATTATGAGAGTCACACAGCACATAGCATGTTTCTACTTAGTTCATTTCTGTCCTTTAACTTCTGGAACTTATTCCAGTTCCACAAGTACAATGAACACTTTTTTCCTACCAGAGTGTTTATTGAACTATATCATGAACATCCACACATATTGTAGCTATGGATGAATGAATTTCATTTTTCTGCCCTATTCTGTACTATTTGTGACAAGCAATTCATTGTTTGATCTCCAGCTTGGCCCCCAAAACTGCTATTTTGGTAGAGTACCTGTCTACTACTAAAGCAGGGAAAAAAAATCACTTTGAAATGTCCTACTATTTGGACATTATTTGTAGATATGGAAGTAATACACATTCTACTTTCAGAAATTAAAAAAAAAAATCATTTTCTGACTGGCCATATGCGGTAGGAATAAACTCATGTTATAGTTTGCACATGCACAAACAAAATATTTCTTCCACATACAAATGTTACCTGACATTTATTTTTGACATTTGCTGTTTGGAGCAATTTGAGTAGTACATTTTGGAACAAACTGACTATAAAAATATACAGCGTTACAAAACAAAATAAAGTCCATCTCAGAGAAGGCACCTTATAAAGACATAGCAAGGATTAGGATCCAGTGTGAATGAATAACGGCATCCCTTACATGATTCAGAAGAGAACTGTTCTCTCTCCAAATCTCCCTACTCTTGATTGTGAAAGTTGACTGTGCTTTTCCATGCGTCTGTTTCTGCCCCTACAACTCTTCTCTGTTGCCTATTTCAATAGCATTCTTCAGAATAGGGCCTGTGTAATAATCCATAGAGGACCGAGAGTGTTTAAGGCTATTTAAAGAGTATGTAGAATATTTAAGGATATTGCAAACGTCAGTTAGACAGTTTTTTAAGGAAAAGTTTAGACTTTTTCCATAACCGATGGGAAGCAGTCATAGAAATATACTTGCAAATCTTGCCTGAAGTCTTAAGGGGGGGGGAATTTAAGCATCAAAGAAATGTGTGTTGTTGAAACAACATAAAACACGTAATTCAAGACACCTGCTTATAAGCCAAAGTGATTTAAACTAGTAGGAATCTCAGAGGGCGACTGAATGAATCAGGGAGGCTGTAGCATTACTAGTGAGGGATAGATAGTGAGGGAAAAAGTGGGTTTTAAGCACCATATTTTCAGGGATTTAGATACAAGTCCCAAGAAGAGATAAACATCCTTGAGCTCCTGTACAGATAGGTATCTAAATTTGTTCTTCAAGGGAAAAAAGGGCTTGTCCTTTCTTTCAAAACGATTTGTGCTGTCCCTTTACTATATAAAACGCCATTTACCAAATGAATGAGAAAAATTATGTTCAGTTGAAAAAAGAACTATATGGCTTCTCAGGCTAATACATGACTGGATCTAAGAAGTAGAGACACCTTCCCAGGGAAAAATAGAGCACAGCTTACTAGAATACAGTCTAGTGCTTCCATACAGGTGGGATATAAACCCATAATTCTTGTGTCTTGAGTGTTCTAGCACCAGGCTATTGAGTAAAAGGAAGACTCTTCTCCTGTCTACCTTTCACACAAAATTAAACACCCGCTCAGCATTTCTACTAGATCAAACTCTGCAAGTAACACAAGGAAGAAAATGTGTATTTCATAATTTGTGTTTAAACTTGGATAGGCGTTAAGTTTTTAAGTGCTCACTAAGGATGAGACTTACCTTTGGTTGGTAAGTGTGCAATTATCTTCCTGACCGTAACATCACTGTATCAAATACAGAGCTATGTCTGAACCAGTTAGTCTTGTTAAGAGGTAGAGTGTACTGCCCTCAGAAGGGGAGCTAACGTTGCTTGATACGCTATTACCCAGTGGAGATATACTAGATCCCTGAGCTGGCTGATCAACCACACCATTGTCCTCTAAGCATAAACATATCCCAAGTTGTCATTGGGAAACTAGCCCAAGAAACAAGCCCACTGTGCTTAATTTAAACTACCTGCTGTGTAAGAAATAGAGGAAAAAATGGGAGATTGTAGTCAGCTATTTTAGAGAAGCTTAAAACGCGCACATCCCACCTAGTCAACATACATATGATTGCTGTAGATGCTTTTGAAGAGAAGAAAGGGAATACAGTGGGGCACTAACAGAAGAATTTTCCTAAAAAATGCAATAGGGCTCTTCATTTCATTCAGACAATTAAGCTAAGATTACCTTTAGGAAAGAAATACCCATAATCGTGTGGAAAGCAACATAAGCAGAGGTAATTCATTCTACCATGCAGCCTCAGTGAAAACCATAATCTAAAATGAAATAAGGTTGTACGCATCAGATGAACAGAAAGCTTTCTAAATGATTTTTTTTTCCTGGATATTGGAAGGTTGACTTAGTTTCTTTGTTATCTATCAAATATGCTTTGCAGCACAGATAAGTTCCACTACTTAGAACCTTAAAGCCATAGACTCAGAGTTCGGTAATATTTGCACACATGCTTAGTCTAAATTTCTTTAAATTTCATTTCAAAATTCATTTCTATACTAGAAGCTATTATAGCTATTTTGCCTCCAATAGCTTTAACAGAAACACTTCCAGTTCCAATCAAAATAAACCTTTTCCGTAACATGAATATGCACATTTTTTTTGAGATTTTATTTTTCCCTAACGCTTCCTCAGAGCTGAGTCTCTTAACTCGTTTATTTTAATTCTCTTTCATTCTTTGATGGAAAGGTTTTCAACAGCATTGAGTAAATGCTGCAGAAGTCACCACTAGCAGAAGGACACCACACTCAGCTGGGGATTTAGAGCAAACGCGAGACAGAAAGCTGCCAGCCACAGTATCAGCCAGGTCAGCATATGGCTAGAAAAACCTCTGGCGCTTACCAGATGTGGTCACAGCATTAACACTGAGAACAGGCGCATCATGGGAAAAGCAGCAGTTGGTGTCAATATGACCTAACTCAAAGGTGATTTATTTTGAGATGACCAATAAGGCTGAGTTAGCTAGAAGGTTACTAAAGCTCTGGCTCTTCACAGGAACAGAGACAGACAGGCCAGTGAGGCTGTAAAGATTTCATCAGCTTCCCAAGTGTGACAAGGTTCCATGTAACAGTGCAGACTAGAGGCACATCATCTCTAGGAGGGTATAGTTTGATTTAAAAAAAATTGAGCTGCATATATCTGCTTAAATTTTAAATTTAAGCTATATTCGATACATCTTAGAAGGCTGTATCTCTTAATCATATTATTTACTTCCTGTAAATAGCAGAGAAATTCCTTTCTGATGGATTTTACCATTCTGACATTTAGAAATTAGTCTCTAGCTTCACAGGATGCAACCTAACTGATACCATAAATCAAATGCTGAAGTCGCATAACTTGACAGAAATCAGTATCTATGATTGTACAGAGATTAGGTCTAATAGTATTTAAATAATGAAATCTAATAATTGTCAGTACATTAAAATAGTCTCAGAAAAGCTCTCCTCTTTCTGTTCCCTATGCAGAAACCAATAAAAGCAGATATGGTCTACAGTCAACCCTGCAGATCAATAAATTAGTATTTCAGTTTGTGAGGGGAGATCCATTTCTGAAGATAGTGACACACAGAGAATGACCTACCATCTTTCCCAAAGTAAAACAGGACTGAGCTCAAACATACCTTCCAACACAGACAAGGCCAACTGGAATGGAGAAAATGGCAGTGTCTATTCCTTGGTTAGCATTTCACAAGACCTAAACCTACGTTCATGAAATGAGCAACCACTGAAATACAGCTATTGATTTATCAGGAATATAGTAGCTTGCCTATTTATATTTTTCAATTAACTTCAAGTTTAAAAGCATGTAGAGTGGATTATTGTAGTCTGTTCCTGGAGAGAGACAGAAAAATGAGCTTGGAAAGCAGGTTTACATCTAAGGTACAACTCAGTGCGTTTGCCTGGCTAGATTCATCTGCTAGAAAGCTTTACCATACTGCAGTCACTAGTAGCGCATGATTAACTACTAGGAGCTACAGAGGTGATGAACATCATACTGCAAATGTCAGTTATCTAGGGCAAGCACTCACCGCTCTCCCACCTCTCCTCACTTTTTTTTTTTGCTTTTATTTATCCATGTCAATAAATAAGGTAGAGATTCAGAAAGATTCCTATTTTTTCCACAACAATCTCTGTTAGATGCTAAGCTAACAATACCTCAGTATTGGGCGCAACAATTCAAAAGATAGGAAACCAGAAGTTATTAGTTTAGTGGAATTACTGCAGTCAGTATCTCTTTAGTAATCCTCATACCATGATCTTTTACACAGACTACGACTCCTCCTCACAACTCTAGAAGTGAAGTCTAGAAGTGTGAAGTCTAGAACTCAATATGGAACCCCTGTGCAAGTCAACAGAGCCTCACTTGTTTATAGGACCAAAGATCTACATCCTCCCCAATTAAGATATGAATGTCTCAAGAGATATTGTAGGTTACACACAGAGCATCTTTCTGCAAAATGTTGATTACCAGATTCAAAGTACATAGAGGTCTCTTCTAGGAAATGAATCAAGAAAATAAAGCAGTCACACAAGATTATATTGAGAAGAAATGTAACCTTCTCAGTTTTTACCACGTCTAAAGTTCTTCACTGCTTGTTACAAGTTTCAATCTGCAGTCATTTTGCACTGGAACAGCTTCCTCTCATAGTCTCACCCTAAAACACAGAAGCCAGTTTGCTTCAAACCACAAAGTCAGTCTCCCTGCAGTAGACCAGTTTGTGTCTGCTCATCCATCTCCTCACTGATGATCCGTGAGACTTATATTCTAATCCAAATTGCACTGAAGTCTAAGAAACAGCTGTTCCACAGCAACCTAAACTCTGAAGTTGGAGAGATATAAAACGTGATTTCTTTTACTTCTGCTCTTGTAAAGGTAACCCTAAGTTAACTCTCATGTGCTCAGCTGCTGCCATTGAATATGCCTACTGGCTAGAACGCGTCAAGAGCAACACCAAACTGACTAACCTATTTGAAATGTAACTCTTTGGTCCAACTGGGACATTACAAATATAACCAATGTCGGACATTTTCAAGTTAAAGAAACCAAATCACAGCCTTTCAGAGGTTAACAGGCCATACTCCTGAACTTTTTACAGCAGATTAGATTTTCAGACTCACGTTACACTGTACATGGCCTTAGTCATAAGTATGTTACTGTATCTTTTTAAAAATAACTAGCTCCTGACCTACTGAACTAAAACAAAAAGCTTTGAAAAACAATTTAAAACACATTCTTGCTAGTGATCACTCCACAGAAGTCTTCCAGAATGTTCACACACAAATTACAGAAGAAAAAAAAACCATGAAAATCTTTAAAACAGCTTTGAAATTAATAACCTAAAAAGGGACAAAGAAGAAAAACATATATATCATTAGCCCTTCCACAGTAAGACACATTAACATATTTAGTTTTTCTCCCTCAGAGTAAAATAAGCCATTTTTTAGGGCTCAGTGTTAAGACCTGACTGGTGTCACTCAGGATTGCCTCATCTTGTCAGAGAACTGAATCAGTGCTGGTACAAACCAGGGAGTTAACTCTTTCTGCAACATTTAACATAGAGTCTCTGCACTGTTTACTGAAGCTGCAATAAGATAAATCCTAATTAAAGGTATTTCTAAGTATTTGTATACTTATATACAGCTTTGTTGTTTGTTCATGACATAAATCTACCCAAAAGAATAGCTATAGCTAAAAATGTATTTTTAAAAACAGTTAATTTTGATAAAGCAAGTCAGGAAACAATCTACTGACTTGAAAAAGCAGGAGCTGGTACTTGCAAAGGGACAGTCTTTTTAGATCAATATTCTTTTTGTCTTTACAATTATACACTAGAATTATTCATAATGACAGAGTAATAACTGTGAAGCCATTTTAGAGAGAGGTATATTTAATCCTAAATATAGGAAAAAGAAATTAAGCACTTGGCAAAATTTTAAAAATACACCCTAGTGACCAAATATATGACCAAAAACATTATTGATAAATATACACAGTAATTATAATATACCTATAGGCAACAATTTTCTATGAAAAAGCCCTTCAAGACTATATGCTGATAAGATAATCATCTTAAATTTTTGAGCAGTATTATGATCTGCTGTATCACCAAAATAAACAGTATATTAGTTAAATATTAGTTATGGCTGTAGAAGATACTATAACTTAGCAGTTGCGATACTATATCAAAGTTTATTGTCCCAGGTACTTCTAGCCAAAAACTAAGGAGCCTCATATGAGCTTTAGTTCTTCCATTTTTATGTATACTCCCATATGTACTTACACCAACCACAAGCAAGCATATATCCATGCATGTAACACATGCCTTACAAAAACAAATTATCAAATGAATAGTCAATGATAAAACTGCCACATCTTGCTCCAACACTCAGTTAAGTAAATGAAAACTCTCAATCCTATTTCTGAAAATTTCTCTTGCTATTAACTGAAGTGCCCATACCCTCATGTTTGTTAAAATATAAACTAAAGATTGACGTAGCTATATTCTTGCTCTCCTCTCAAACATTCCTTCAAATGAACAGTTGTGCTATAAGCTAATATTCTCCTGGAATTAATTTATGGAATTATGGAATTAACTTGCATTCCTTATAGCTACCTATTAAATGTTGCATGATTATGGATTTCCATGATATATTTTATTTATTAGTCCTGAGTAACTGTAAGTAAGTGAGTTAGCGTTCAACTAATGGAGCATTACGAAGAAGTAGTTTAGCATCTGAAAACGTATTTGATTCATATTGCAGCCCATACTCCATCCCAGAACCCCATTATTCTAGCAAAAATGATCTCCCTGCCTTATACAGTTCATTGGCATTTAACGATGGCTTGGAGACGAGATGGTTTGGGTGTGATCATATTAAAACAAGGTTCTGAAGTCAGGAAGTTCTAGTGGTTATTAAAATTGACCTACAGAGGCCATCAAATGTCAGTGCTGCAAAAGATGGTGAAAGTTAGTGAAGTTACCCTGCTGACCAAAAATGGAATTTCTAGCTCAAGTCATTCCACTAGTGAGATGAAAAACGAAGCAAAATACTTTCCAAAAAGTTAATCCAGGTTTAGCTACTCCCTTAACTCTTCGCTTACGGATAAAAATAAAAAGTTCCTCCTCAAGACTTCATTTTAAGATATTTTGCTGAAAGTAGGACATGTCGTCGATAGCATCATCAGAAGAGAAAGCTTAATCTCTATCTCTACATTTATTATAAACTGCTGCACAAACTGCAAAATTTCTGCTTTTTTCTTTTTTCCTAGCTTCAGTGTCTCTCGTTTTACATATTCCTGTGGCCCTTCTATTGTGTGCTTCCTACCAACTGCTAAATGAGTTCTACTCTACTGTTCTAACTCTGGCTGCTGATCTGTATGAAGATAAGTTCTGTCCTCATGTCTGCAGCAGAAATAAGGAACTAAAACTTAATTTTGTTCTCCTACAAGTCAATAGGACAGAAAACAGAATTTAAATTTAGTATATACATTTTATCACGTTCCTACCCAGCAATTTACTATTCAAAATGTCATGAACTTGCATCATATTCTTTGTTATTTTACCTGCTGTTCAATCTGAAAAATAATCAGTAGACCACAGTAACTTCTGAAAATAAGATGTGCCAGTATAATGAGACTGCATCTTGCTAGCCATTATCAAGGCTAACAAATGCTGTGGAGTTCATGTAGCTCAGGAGTTTATTATCAGCTCATAAACAGAAGGAAGCCTCAGGTTATCATTTAAATAAATGAAAAGCTTAATACATTCAGATCAGTCAACTGAATCTATTGAGTACAATTCATACCTTGATACTACTTCAGAGAGATCTCTCCATGACAGATACTGAAATTTACTTGGAAAACTGTGGAATAGCATGGATTTAATAAAAACGGAATTTGAGGCTAATATTTCAAAACAGATTATCTAATGGGTAATATTTAATGTTACTAAGTGTATGTGATATTCCATTAAAAAAAAAATCAATTAATTATTTTTTTCCTGGTTCAGAATATAGGAATGAGTTTTCATAGATGAAAACCAGATTCCAACCAGAACTAAGAAAACTAAAGTAAGTTTTTGGTGAACTTTAGGCACCTGTCTCTAGAGCAGCACTCCAAAAAACATCAACTCGGCTAACATCTAACACAAATTCACCTAGGTGAGTCCAAGCTGGCCTGAAAACGCTTGACCTAGAAATGTTTCACCTGCCTCTTTTTTGTTGTATTTTTATTTTGGAGCTTTTTTGGAGAGGTCTAGAAGTTCCTGTTATGCGCACAAACTGCTTTCTTCCCAAACCTTTTGGAATATTCTAGTGGTTGGGTAGAATGACATTCAAGGAGGCACACTAGTCAAAACTTACCTAATAGATGCGGAATAAGTACTGATGTTGCTGGGATCCTTGAAAAAGAGTTCCTTCCTAGAATACACTGCGAGGATAAGACTGTGCTCACTTTTATATGATGCCCCAGTCTCACCCAGGAAATGAGAGTTCAAGTTTATTTTTCTCCTCAAGATTCATGTGGTCAAATTAACATCTTCTTGCCCCAGAAGAGTAGTTAACACATTATCCTATAGCTTAGGCCATCCGAATCAGCTCCAGCCCTGATAGTTTGGGCACTATGCAGAAAGAAATGGAGATCCAGTGGATACTGTATGAATGAGCAATGAGAGATTATCTCTTGCAGGCATGCACTTTGGAAACTCACTTTAAAAAGGTAGAGTCTTGATTCTAATCTCTTTATTGGGCTGTGTAAATATAATGAGGAGTAATGAGTACTCTTCCTTCCTTCAGAAGATGATTCCTTCCTTCAAAAAACCTGAAGATGATGATTCTATATTCTGTATCTCAGGTAGGAGCAGAAACCTAAAAACCAAAGAAGGTCAGAAGTTGAGGCACAAAATTTCCTCTGGCCTAGCTCTAGGTAAACTACTGGGTTTTGACCCCAGTCTGAGACACTTTAGTCTCTTTATAAGGGCTAGATATTCAGCTCAGGGTCCTAATACTGCATTCTACTTGGGGGAGCAGGTATCTAAGATTCAGTGATGGAGCTAGTTTATGACTACATAATTCTTCACATTTTCCTTTTCAAAAGTTATACAAATGAACACCACAAACATATTAAACCTGCAGCATTTCTTCAGAGTAATTCTGGCAATCAGAAAACCATACTTGCTCAATTATTGGACTACAGACTTTATGACAAAATATGCCTCTGATCCAACTTACTCATTCATTTAAATTAAGCCATTGAAATACAATTATATCATCTCCACAGAAACATGAAGTGACTGTTTAAGTCCATCCACCCTCAGGACGGACACTGAGGCCACATTCATGCATGAGCATACCTTGATTTTCTAACCTGGCTTTAATTTCAGTTTAAAATGCACCTTTAAATACATCTTTAAATCCAAGATGCAGTATTATTTCAAAGTCTCCATTTTTGGCTGAGAATGGCATTCAACACATCAATGTGTTCAATTTAATTTTCAGATATATATATATAAAATGTTCCTTCATAACGTGAATATGCTGTAGCTTTCCCTTTGATGGAAGGCTTCAGATGAATAGAACACATTCAAGTCAACTACAGTCTGGAAAGAATACACATAAATCTTTTGTTATATAATTCATCTCTCAGCCCTTATAACAAAGAAGAGGATAACAAGCCCAGTAACCAATTACAGTAATCTTACACTCCCCTACTTTCACTGGAAGTGCTTTTGTTCTTGATTCTCTTTATTCTTCTGTTATTCTTTTATTCCTTGGTCTAGTTTTAGGTGAGGAGAAAGAATTACCGTGTGGGATAGCCAAAGTCAACCAAATTTCACTGGATTTTGGTATGTCATTTATAAATAGGATCATGATGCAGTTATATTTAGACCATGTTTTGTTTTACTAACACACTTCATGAATCATTTCTAGAAATGTACATTGGGCTAGGAGAAATTCAGTATTCTGTTTTGAAAGACAAGTAATGGCTATTGAAATCAGATACTGAGTAATATTCTTGGTTCACTCAAAATATTTTCACTGAAAATATTCTTGCCTACCAGATAAATACCTTCAGTATTAATATACTCCTTCCCTAAGCAATGTTACTTGCTTTGACAGAATTAATAATTTCATACTGTACATCCTTTACCCAAGCTAGCTCAGTCAGAATCTAAGACATTGTACAATGTAGACACATTCTGGCTTGGAAAATGGGGGCTTGCGGGAGGTGGATCTATGATTCCGTATATTAACATTTCAATCTCCAAAATGGCAAAAGCCACTAAAATAAATTCTTCTAAAACAAGATTGAATTTTTAGATTGAAATGGAAAAGAAAAAGAAAAAAAAACTGTGCAGAACATCTTTCTATTCCAATAAAATGGAAACAAATTAGGTCACAGAGGACAACAGAAAACAAAAATCTTAAAATGTAAAACCAGTACTTTATGATTTGCAGTTGTTCTTATTGTAATCCTCTTAATAGCTCTAGACAGCCACATTCAAATATGTTCATTTTTCCTTATTATTCATCTGACCAATTCCACAAATTCTCATGCTGTAGCTGTTTGGGTTAGCAACAGGTATGGCATACAGCATTTGCCTTTCATTACTGGCAGCAGTTATCTCAGTTTGCAGTGCAAATGGAGGTTACTATAAATTCATTTTTAAAAAATCACTGAGCTTTCCAAAGATAACTTTTTAAAATTATTTCAGATAGGAAGATGACAGACAAAGATCTATAGAAGGTATTTTATTTAAAAAACAGAAGATTGTGGGACTTTTTTGAATAGCTATGCATTTTTCACTTACAATACATGACAATAGCTATGCATATAATGAGCTTGTGCCACAGTTTAATCTGTAGAATGGACTTTACACTGCCTCACTAACTTGAATAGACTTTTTGTAGATGATTAATTATCTCGCCTGAATCAGACTAGAAAGAAGGAGAGAAGTATTGCAATGATATAATCCAAATAATTGGTAGGTAAAATAAAGGAATTATAATATCACATTATTCTAGTGAAGAGTAAGGAATATTTGAGAATCAGATATATTGAATAAGTGCCCCGAAGATGAGAAAAACAATGGTTTAAAAGTATACAGTCTAATTATAAGATGCAATAGAATATCTCACACTTCAAAGTCTCTAACAGAAAGATTCATTTAAAGATTAAAGATATTAACATATTTTCTTTAAATTTTAAAGACATTAAAACTTGAGAAGCTTGGCTCTAGTTTGCGTGCAAGTCAGAGAGGAGAAAGTTTGCAGAACATATTGATCTACTTTGCTACTTCCAGAGGTAATGTATTTTTTAAAGTTTTCAGCCAGCTAGACTTACATATGGTCAGTTAAGCTGGTTAGGAGACTATACCTTGCTGGACCAATCCAGGCATTTCACAAAACTTCTTTCATAATGAGTTCAGTGACTCTGAATGTTTTCTCTGTTTTTCCTTCTTTGATCTCAAATATATTTGTCTTCAATGGGCTACCCAGACTGAAACCCAGAAAATATGCTAAAACAATGGATCAACAAAGAATTTCTTACAGCCACAAAAAAACCCCACCATAATTAAGGCCAAAAATATCTTTCCCAATGATATATAAAGGACTCCAGTCATGGAAACATGTTGCTTTCAACAATAATAGGAGGAGATTTGACATTTAGACATAACTCTTCAAACCTACTAGTAAAAGCAACCCCCCGTCTCCACTTTATTGTATAATGATTAGAAAAAGAAGGAAAAACACTTATCAAACCTATTCCTAAGAAATTGCAGCCATGGGTCGCAGAAGAATTGTTATAAAATAAGAAACTGGTTCATTGTGAAGTTGTAGAGTCTAATACATCCCATTATCTCAGTCTGCAGACCACACCAACTTATTTTTATTGGCTTCCACAGGGAAAATGAGCAAGTAATGCTCCAAGTAGAGAATTTGTTGAATTTAGACTGCTAATTTTGACAAGCTTGACCCACCCTTCCCCCACCTCAAAACTAAGAATGTCAACTTATGGAAAAACTGAAGAGTTTAATGCACAAACAGGAAGTGGCAGCATTATAATGAAAAACTGGGTCACTATTCTTTTGCAAATAAATTCATAGATGAGAACAAGCAGAAATCAATATTTCTCTACTTCTATGTCAGTAAACCTATTGTTCCTCTGAAAAAGTGTGTTTCTATCATAAAATAAAATTTCAGAATCTTGTAAAAAGCCAAACACTACCAATCTACACACAAATTTTAAATTTTCACAATTGGAAAGTGCAGCAGTACAATCTGTAGAAAGGTGCATACAGAGCTGAGCTCAGAGAACATCTGAATATTAATTAGTGTTTCACATTAACATTGAAATAATTTAAATCGACCTAAACTCAAAGACGTATTGACTACATCTGTACTAAGTAAGCTATACAAAGCACCAAATTATTAAGCTACTGGTGTGTGATTGCCCAAACTACATAATTCTTATCATACACCCTGACATTATTTTGGCCCACGCCAATCAGTAGTGCCAACGCCAGCCATGCTTCTGGAAACTCCTCTTGCCAAGGGCTATTCCCAGTTGGTAGCAGGGATGATGAAACACTCAGTTTTAGAGTGATGGGGGCACTGAGTGTGGTCATTTGTGAGCTGTACTGTGCTACTTGCCTTCAAGGCCAAATAATGAGCCCTGCTGAGTAGTTCATTAGCATAGATGTTAAACTATGGTCAGATAAAATAAGAAATCCAGCTCCAAACTACTACCAAGGGTTACAAAAGGTCATCGATGCAAACAGTTGAACTGTGGAACGTGTCTCTGTCAGAAAACTTTAACCTAATTTATTTCATTGTGTTTTGGGATCAGCCAGTAACCCACTGGTGCTGTCTGTGATTGGTCCTCCACTGCCCTAACAGCTGTCCCATTGGCATTTCTGCTCTTTCTAGTCAGGGTCATGGTTTTCACGATAGCTCCATAACTAGACTACAACCTGTTCTCCTGCAATAATTGTCTGATGGAAATAGGACTCTGGGCACTTTTCTGAATTCTCTAAGTCCATAAAAGCAACATCACTTTCTCTTGTCTTTCTTTTCATTTAGAAATTCCTTTCTGGGACTAGCACCAGACTTCAGCCATCCTATATCTAGGACTGTCTGCCTTGGTCCTTTCCTTCACTAGGAGACCTGCTAAATCAGAGGATTCTATCTGAAAACCATCCTGAAATTTCTCTGAAACTTTTTCTGCACATATTTTGAACTTGTTTGTAAAAACATAGTGGCAGTTACTTAGCTCATGTTTCTCCTTAGCTCCTTCCCATTGCAACCCATTCAGTCCCAGATCTTGCCTTAGTTATTCTACATATGCTCTAACTCTGTAATGAAATAGTTCTGAAAAAGGCAGTCAGTGGTCATTAAAAAAACTCGTAGTACCTAATAGCCCATGACTCTTTCAACCTGAAACTATGTAAAGAACAGAAAGTACTTCTGTAAGATTATCAGGCCAAAATGACTGCTCTGAGGCAGGTGAATCATAGAGTTTTGAGAAACTATGCTATATTCTATCCTGAGATATAGAAGCTCTTTCCCATACTTCCTAGTAATCGAAGGAAGAGTGAGAACCTGGAACGGTATCCCAGAGACAATGGCCAGACAATAGATTTTATCTCATGAACTCGCAAGAACAATCCACGTTTTTAGTTTACATGAAGGGCTATTCTTACCTTCAGACAAAATCTATCATTCATGGTCAGGGTTGTGGTTAGCAGTTCACCTGCACAAAAAAAGAATATGCACCAAGGAGGAATTAAGATAAGTTTGAGAATTGTTAAAGAAGCACAGAGCGGTACCATTGGTGGGAAGTAGAGGTGAGAGAGATGCTACACTTCTGTAGCATGAAGGAATGCTACACCCATATTATGGAATGGCTTTTATTCCTTCCCTAACTTATTTCCTCTTTAATAAGCAGAAGTATTTTTCCAAGGTATTATTCTTAAATATAGCATCTGAAGTCTTTGCTTCTAAGAGCAGAGACTTTATTTTCTCCCAGGGAACAGAGCATTTCCCGAACAAAAGTCAGATTTCTACAAACGGATCATACAGGAAAAAAAAATATGAATTTCATGTGAACCATTCCCAAAAATTCTGTTAGAGAACTAACAGCATGATTCAATAAAAGCTTTGACAAAATCACAGGGAAAAATAAACACAATGTTAATAAAGAGGAGGCTGCATCAAGAGAAGGGAAGTTAGTTTTAGAATTTTTTCTACTCCTTTTTTTTCCCTGGGACCAATTTAATGATTCTACAGCATGCAATTTCTCCACAAAATGGTGATCTAGCTTGAAAGATAATGGAAACATGCACGTTTTAAAAGGACACGCTAATGCTTTGTTTCGATGCAATCTCACGTTATGATGTTTGCAATTTAGGCTAAAACTAAGGTATAAAGGTTAAAAGGTTATATAAGTTTAAAAGAATATAGAATAACAGAGAATAATATATAGATTAACAGCCAATATAAAAATTTGCATTCATTTCTATTGTCTCTATTTTAAATTAAAAAATCAGGACATTTTAACATCTCAATAACTCGGCTGCAATGTAATGGAGTAAATGACTTTCAGAAAGACTGCTGTTTCTTAATTTGCTTTCTGGAATTCTTGGCATTAAATTTAGTGTTCTTCAGACATCACTTGTATCAGAGCTAACTGAAAAAGAGCAAAAGTAGGGTAGCAAAATAAGTACTTAATTTGTAACACTTTTCTATTTTCCAGTGTAATTTTTTTTTTATGATTGAGATTTATTTAATAGTTTATTCAAAATGTATGACTGGAGGAACAGCCTGGAGTAGCTATTAGGAATAGCTGCTTTTCTCAAACTGCACGTGGATGCTTATTCGGTGACTTTCTGTGCCCTTCCTGACCATTAGGAGAGTAATTCAGCTACACTGGAAAGAAGCTTGCCCTTTAATACCAGATTTGGAGCAAAGAATATTGCAATGCTCTAGCAAGAGCATAGCAAATATGATATTGGGTAGGAGGGGAAGGTGATTTTTACTTTGAAATGAAACTGATTTCACTCATTTGCACTCTCACAAGGACATACTCACAAGCACCATGCTGTGTGCGTGTCTCCTGGCAGCCTGGCCAGCGTGCAGGGACAAGATACTTGCATTCAGGAGGGCTGTCACAAGACGGAGGACAAGGGGAGCCAGCTTCCAAGTCCTCTTCATGTCTCCTGGGTTCCTCTTAGGTGGGCAGTCATGCGATGCTTTAGGATATGTCTTTCGTACCTGTTAGGAGCGAACAGTGATCAGTATCTCGATCCTGTCTCACGTTTGCAAGTCATCTGAGAGGATTTACTCACTGTCCTCAGTCTCCCAACCTAGGTGTCCTGAGAGGCAGCACACAGACATATCTGTATGTCGATGACCAGCTAATCTAGGTGCCATCAGCACTCTATAGCCCTTCTCCTGCCTTCTTTCTTCCTTCTGCTACTCTTACACCCAAACGTTGCCTTGCATTCTCTGTTCACACCAATATTAACACTCCTATTCCAATTCTCTACATATTCAGGCTCAGCAAGTTCTATTTCAAAAGGTTCAAATTAGGAGTTTGCTTTTGAAGCAAATTTTCTGATTGTTCCCACTTTCTGTGTCTGTGTAAGATCACATTAAGGAGCTTCTCAGAGTGACTAACTGGAATCCTTTAGGACTGAAGTGCTTAAGAGTAACTTCCTCGCCCTGAGCGGCAACTTGGAATGACATAGTTAGCAGTCCTTCTTGGTTGTCAAAAGAGTCTATGAGGCTGGCAGGCACTTCTGTTTTCCCTTACATGACAGGTCAGGCAGGAGCAGCTTAATAAAGCTCCCAGAGCACACAAAACTACAGTCAAAAAATAGAGTTCATGCAAAGGTAATACAGTGGTTAACAACTTCCAATCTGTGGGCCCTCAAGAACCCTCCTGACTACTTTGAAAGCATCTATGAAAACTGACAAGGAAAAATCACAGCATGTCTGCTATGCATCTATTTATATGGGAGCCTACACCCTGACATGAAAGATTTTAGAGGTGCCAAATCTGCAGAGGTTGAAAATTGCCACATCAAAGCTGTCAAAAGCCGTAGCAGCTTTTGTCCTGTTTCTCCTTTCCTCCTAAGTCACAGAACAGTATGATTATGCCCAGCTTGTTAAAGCTGCAAGTGCCAGACTATTTCTTGAAAGGCTGTTGCAATGTGGAATAACAGTCTTTATCTGAAGTCACTACATCTACTGTGATCTAAATTCACATCTTATTTAACTTCCTTGATAATTTTGTTGCGCAGGTAGGTCCTTTAAAAAAAAAATGAAACTTCAGGTCAAACTACAGCATCTGCTTGACCAGTACATCCTTGTTTGTCTTCAGAAGATAGAATTTGTTACACCAGAGCAAACTCCTCATCTGAAGAGGGACGTAGAACAAATATTTTTAGTAAAACACAGGATAAAAATAATTCAGTACCATCTACAGAGCCAAGATTAAGCTTGAAGTAATGACAGAAAGACAGAGAAAGAAAAAAAATATATTATTCTATCATGCAACTTTGATAACTTATCAATAAAATAACAAACATGAGACCTTTTAAGGATTGTGTGATACAAAAATCACGTAGTGCTCCAGTTCAGAATGGAAAACTCTCACAGAATAACAGGGCAGGGGGAGAGGAGGGAAAACGGGGGAGAAAAAGAGCAAAAAATATGGCAAATATAGAATTGCTTTTTGTTCTTGTCCCACAGGAACTTTGAATATATGTCATCATTTCATCAACACAGACTGAGAGAAAGCTGGACATATATCACACTAGAAAGTTCTGCATCAAATCTGTGCCCTACAAGAGCCACTGAAAAGACTCACCAGGTTTTTCAGCGCAGCATCGTTCTGCCTCATTGATTGTAAACCCTTTTTGATTCTGCTGACCATGATATAGTCTCCAGTGAAGCACGGAAATGACTGGATATCCATATTGGGGCATTGAAAAGCTTTTCAGCAAAACTGAAAGCCACAAATCTGTCAATTAAAATATGCATGCATATATATTACTGTCTCAAACCATCTTTAGTGCTTATGAGGCTGTGTAGTTATGCCAGAGTCTTCCACCACATAACCGCATTATTTGCAGGACACACATTCAGTTCAGTGTCAATGATGATAAGCTCCTGAAAGCAAAAATACTTTGTTGTTCAAATGCCAATCTCTGCATTTGAAGAGCCACTAATAAGAAGCTCACTACACTGGAGTTTGAAGTATGACTACTAAGTAACTAGCATAACATAAAGTCTGCTAAGATATCACTAGAAGCAGGGAAAATCTGGGGCTTATCATGCACAGGAACAATTTAATTTGCAGATTCATCCTTTGTCAAATTTTAGAGTTGTTTGAAACTTCAGTAAGAAAATACCTCTCAAGGCTTTTTATTGTTGTGATGCATTTTCTATGCTTATAGATACTCTACATGTTATTTCATTATGAAGCAATATATAAAAATCCTCCTACTGATGTCGCAGCATTACAAGATAACTGTACTGAGCTTCAGCCTCCTTAGCATAGGTTTCCATTTCAGAAAGGGTATCAATATCTTTTAGCGATATAGTCAGGTTTTTTTAGGAAAAAACAGTGTACGTATCTTTCGTCACATGCTCTTACTACTCTTTTTGTATTCTGCCCCATTTCTAGTTGATACAAACTTCTCTTTCTCAAATCATGTCATGTATTCTTCCTCTTTCCTCTACTACAGAATGTGTATAACAGACTGTGTTCTTTTGGTTTTAATTATTTTGGTCTATAAGTAATTTTACAAAATAAAATAAGAATGTAATTACAGTTTTGGGAGAACAAATATCCTTTTCATATCACAGAGCATTTACTGCTACAATCTCACTGCCCCAAAAATTAACTGAGGAGAAAATATTGCACAGATGAAATTATGTACCTGAAAAACCTATGCAATTTTAATAATTTTAGGATATTTTATTATAAGACATTTCTTCTGGATGACTTAGGATGGATGATTAAAAAATTAACACAGAATTTTATTCTCTTAGTTTTCAAATTATACAGCAGGTGGTGAGGATGGAGAGTAACAAGGAGAAAAATAGGCCTTATGAAATGTACTGTGAAGTTTGCATGCTTATGAAATTAATTGACATGATTTCCTACAAAGCAATGTAAGCCAATTTAGATAAAGACTTACATAATATTTCTTTAGCATTGTGATGCACGTTAGAAAAAAAATCAATGCAAGTGTAGATCTGAGTCTTCTTTATTTTTCTACCTTAGGCAATTCTACTTGTATTCGTGACCTGTTTAAACATCTGGAAACTGATTGCCACTGTGCCTCAAGAAGCAGGCTAAGAAAAAGTTGAGCAGTCAGACATGTTTGACAAACAGTTCAAGCCTGAGAAAGAAACTGTTTATGACCAGTTCCAGTCATTAACTCTGACATTTCTAATGTGGGTTCTTCTAGGGATGACATCCAGAGGCATCAAAGTGGCATCGAAAACACTGCAAACAACGTAGCCCTACCTCAGAAGCGGAGGCAGAAGGAAAACTTAAACAGCATCAAATAGCTACAAGAAAAGCACTTGTCTCAGCTCTCCCTGAATGTGAGGAGAGTAGTTTGCCTTTGCTGCAGACATTAATAACAACACAAGCAACCCATTACCCCTACAGTGCATTAAAAAGGCAGATAAAGAATGGCATAGCTTAGAGTTTCTGAGGCAGTGGCCTCTCAGAAGCCACTGGACTGCACTATGTTAGAAGACCACTTACAATTGTCAGAGCGGAAATTATCAGGTACACAGAGACGGGCAGAGGCATTACTTAGCAGGCCAGTTTTGCACAAAGGTTATATTTTGTGTACTATTATGTGTCTGACAGGCTACAGTTTGTATTGCCTTGCTGTTTTCTCAGCTGTAATATGTTAGATTTATGTAACGAGTAAGTGACAATTGCTAGATAAACAGTCTTTTGTAACATTAATAATTTCATTTGAAAATATGCTGATGCAATTAAGATTCATTTTCCCTATACAGAATAATTGTGATGGCTTCAGCATAGTTCACAGCAGTAAATTAACAGCTAATTATCTTTATTCTGAAACTTTTTAGGACAATGTTCTGGATCCATCAAAAAGCCCCGTGATATTTCTTATTCCCTGCTGATGAACATCATCTATGCTTATTTTAGGGCTTCTTCCTTCTGTTTTATAAGGCAAGAACAATTCTTTTGAATTATCCTAAACTGTTAAAGAAATACAGAATACAGAAGACTCAATTAACAAGACATGTTCATACTTCTAAAAACACACAAAAGTGCATGCTAATGAAATAAATCCTATTTTTGAAAAAGCAGTTCTTGCCATGTAGAATGTTAATTGGCGATGCAAAAAAGATACTGCATTTCTAAAATATACTGAATTGACATTGTTATGTTAATTTATCCAATTAAAAATGGTCAGATATGCACTCACAGGGCTTAGGGTTAATAGGTGGGAGTTACATTTCACACAGCCATTTAGAAATTTGACAGTCTGGTTCAAGGTTATTTCATACGGTCTTTACATGTGAATGTCTATTGCCTAAAATCAAATTTACTTTGATGGCTGTTTTCTTTGGCTGAACTGAAAAAAAAAGAAGTCTACATCAGCCTGCTGGTAACATAATTGCAGTACTTTGTCATAAAAAACATGACTAACGCAGAAACATACTACCAAATGGAACTGCTGCAAAATGATTCAAATTCTTATTCAAGTACATGAACAAATGTTTAGCGTTGAGAAAAAATACTTTCTTCCTGCTGCATTCAGGATAAAGGAAGCTGTATGACCAGTAAATCCCTAGCTGTCTTCTTTAGTCTTTCCAAGAGCTTTTGTTAATTCATACTATTAAAAAAAAAAAAAAAATCAGATGAACAACAAATCTGAAAAACTCCCATTAATCATTTTTACTAAATAAACACAATATGGAGGGCTTCCTAACATAAAAGCTCAGATGTTAGATTTTGAAGGCTTCTGAAACAAGATAAAACATCAGGATTCAGTAGAACATTTGCAAATGAATAGGGATTACCAGCTCTCTATTTCTATTTTACACTGGCTGAATAATGACAACTTCTCAATCATTTCTTGCTCCTATAAAAGTAGTCACTGCAGTTCAGAAGGGATGCATCCATGGAAGACTGTAAACCGGTTGCAGCAACTTCTGTCCAATAACTGGTGTTTACAAATAAACAAAAACCACCACTCAGCTGCAGATAGAAAGCAAAGGCTGCTTATGTATTCACAGAAATTAATTTTGAATCTTATTTCATTTTTAATATCTGAAGTCAATGTTTGTGTTCTGTTAATGAAGTTACTTAAAGACAATAGCAACTTACAAAGCAGTACCTAACAAGTTGAATTTCAACAGCTGAAATAGTCACAAAAATCCTTTTAAATATAGGAAAAAAATAAAATTTACCAATACATTTTAATAATGAATCAATCAAAATTAGTTAACTTGATAAATATAATAAACACATTAAACAAACACTCATTTTGTTGAATTTCTCTCAGCTTTACCATTTTTTTTTCAGCTAGATTTCCTACTGCTAAGCCACGACAGGTAAATCTAAGCTGTCTCAAGGAGTTCCTTCCAAATGCATGCTATTTTTCTGGAGGGTTAAATTTGCCCTGGATTTCTGGAGCAGCTGATATGACTCTGCAGCTGAACCCCTGCAGTTCAGCTACTAGAAACCCAGGCCTGGTGAAGCCAACCTGCAGCAAACTTGCATTACCTTGTGCATGCTGTAGGGCATGAGACCTAATGCACACGTGCTTACGGCTGCAGCGAGCCCACACCTTGGAGCTGAAGCTTCCAGAGGCACCTGCCAGACTCACTGCATCTGCGATGTACAGCAGTTCTGTGCCAGCACACTAAACCCAATCTTTCCCTTAACAGCTGCATTCACCATTTGTTTCCAAAGTAACTGTATATAAATGTGTAAACCAGTCTGTTCAAGATAAAAATGTGGAATGTGACCTTTGTCAACTCCAATCTAAGAACCAGTTGGGTAAACACCTAGAAACAAATAATACTAATCTACTAAGACTTCAAATGAGAAATCAGACACCTATAACCAGGAATTATTTTCCAAGATCTCGGGGTTTTTATGCCACTTCAGAGACGTACCAAGACAAAGGTGTTCAAGATGTTCAGCACTTTTTATAAGCGCCTTAAATATTAAGTATAAATATTATTAAAGAGGTTTAAATCCTTTAATGATATCCAAACTTTATTCACTTTAGTTTTCCACGTGAAGCAGTAACTGAAGAACAGTTTTGAATTACCCACCTGAGCAAAGTACAGAAGACTTATGTGAGTTAAGTAAATATATGTATTTAAAGCTCTTTACAGTACACCGAAAGTATTTTTGAATGTCACCTGTGCAAAATGTCTCATAAATAATGAAACATAAGTTTTATTTATTATTAGTCCTTTCCAATATATTGATACATTTAAGTAAGCAAGAATAAATTATACTCAGTCACAAAGGATGAAGATAAATACTTTACAGATTTCTCTTTTGAACCACAGTATTCTTCTAAATCTGTATGACTTTAAGAATACTTCCATGACACCAGAAAGACATGATGTTGAAAAGTTAAATACAATTTCTATATATCAAGTACAATTCTTTGTTCCCAGTGCTTACACTGTCAAAAGACTAACATTATAAAAACCTACTAAAACATGCACTGAGTGGGATAAAATTATTCCTTCTAAAAAGCATTTTTTCACTCTACTTGTTAATGAAAGAACAGAAGTTCTTAAAAAAGTGGACATAATTGTGATAGATACCAGTAAAATGTATTCCAAAAAGGTTCCTTGCATCGTGGACTATTATTTTAAATGAATTCCACTTATATACAAGTGAAACTGCATACAGAAGAGAATGAACAATACTTAGATAATGAGACATTTGCAACTAGTTCATATATATACATTGTATTTATAAATACAATTAATAAGATGCATCAATCGTCAAAGAAAGCATTCTGGTTATATTGACTCCCTTTTGCTGTCTTCCCTTTTGCTGTCTCTGCCTGTATAGACAAAAAGGTATATAACATTCCCCTCACGCCATATATGTAACTCCCCTTTTTCCCCAAAGTTGCTGGATCATCTGCCACAGATCAAGGACGATACATAGCACTTTAACTGAAAAGTGGAAGCAATGTAATACTATTTCCACACAGTTAATTTAAGTATCAACTGAATGTTATTTAAAACTCTATTTTGTACAGAGGTAAAGGACCTAACCAATTTCAAATCAAATAAGAACTTAAATCATGCAGCAAGAGCCCTTTTCACGTTTGAAAATAAACTCGTCAGAAACAAAAATTCACAATAAAATGTTAGGCTGTGTATCATCAAGATGGTAAAAAAGAAAATGTTTTTACATTCTTTCTAATGCAGAGAAAAATAATTTGAAAGAACAAAACACATAAGAATGGTAGATGGTTTAATTATTTGCTTAAATTTATGTTATTTCAATGAGGAGATGTAGTAAATATCCTTTGTTGCTATACTGCCATGTACTGAAAAACTGATTTCAGAGGATCTGTTTAAAATACTAAACTGAAGGGCAGTTTTAAGGCCCATATTAGGGAAAGACCCCAAGCTGACAAGCTTCCCTCCACACTCCTTGGATCTTGGTTTCTGAGAACATAGACTGAAAGACAGTCACAGGATACTTCTTTGCTTAACTTAGCATGTGATGAAACAGTCAAAAAAGATCAGACTAGCTTGTTCCAAAGAAACACAAGTTCATCAGAAGCTGGAATCACATCTAGAGAAAACCTTTGTTGTGAGAAGAAATTCAGAAAGTTTTGTCTTCTTATTAGAAAACTTGAGACTTCGCTATTTGATTTTACCTTGGATTGAAAACAGAAGTACCAAAATACCGATTATTTTTCTGAAAGGGATGCTGCTGTATGTGGACATTTTATCTACAAGTTAAGATGCTGTTCCCAGGACTCTGAGATGAGCGTGGAGTATGGCTTACATAACACGTTTTTAGGGAAATGGCTCTTCAGTGTCAGAATTGCTATTCTTTATTTTTACCTCTCCTAGTCACTGGATGGGTTCACTTGGATACATTCTCTTTCCTTTTCCAAGTCGCTCATAATTCGGCACACACGATCATAGCAGCAAGATTACAAAGCAAACCATAGCCCTGAGTGAGGACAGTTCCCCAAATGGTTGTTAATAGGGATCTCTGCAGATGCAAAGGATACAATTTGAAAGGCGCTGCAATATCAGCTTAGACGCCGATAAAAAGCTCCCTTCCAAGAAGCAAATGGGACTAACATGGGGGAAATGCTTTCATAAGCAAGTGTTCTATAATTGTCAGTTATCCTTCAGCTCTTAATCAGAATTCGAACAGATGAACAGTACTTTTCCATATGTGATTCATTAAATCTTTTAAATTAAATCCCCAAAACAAACTGAAGGAGAAGAATATGTTAATCGCATTTCATATTTTATCCCAAATTATGACAATCAGTCAAAATAAAGGGTCATGAATAATGTTTAACTCAGAAAAGCTCAAATTTATTGTATCAAGTAAATGCTGATCTTAGGACAATTTTGTATGCATTCATCTCAGGTACAACTTCACTTCCTCATTTTTCTCCTGCTTCTCATCGTGTAAGAACCACATTTTCATACATTACAATAATTCCATTTTCATATATTGCATTTGTTAATCTTCTTTCCAAATTTACATTTTGCCCTGCTCTGAAACTTAAATTAAACAAACTTTAAAATGTTCTTCCTTATTTTCTTTTGTGTGATTCCAGCACAATATAATTTGCTGGTCACAATACATATTGTTAAGATGCTTCTAAAACATTGGTAGAAATCTGTTTTTTATATATATATATATATATTTAAATCTAATGTTGCATATAATCCTGTAAATTGATGTTAATGGTGCCAGCGTCTTTCACCTATAAGCATTAAAAATAATTAAGAAAACTAATCAGGCTTTGAGATCTTTGCTTGCCTGATTTGTTATTGGTTTTTACATACATTTCAGAGCTATATTCTCTGCTTTCACAGGAAAAAATTCTCATGCAACCTTCTGGCACTTTAGAAATAGATGGACTTTCATTACTGCCTAGTTTCGTCCTTCTGTGTCAATTTTTTGTCCTTTGATGAGAAGTGGAATGGACTACCTAAATATTTATGACTATATGATGAGGCCTCCAGCCAGCACTCCATTTACCCTTTAGCTCTTAATCAGGATGGACATATTTAAAACATCAAGTCTGAATAATGGCCATCCTCTAGTCAAAAGATATTTTGCCACAGATTTAAACAAGTTCATGACTTCATCCTTTTACGCTAGCTTCTTAGGAACATGCTCTCTTCTGTTACGTGCTAGCTACTTACTCCAGTTAGTTGTTATCAAGCACTTCAGAAAAATCAGGGTTAGCAAGGATAGTGTAAATGACTACAAGAAGCACTGCTAACAGGACTTCTGTATTAATTTTCGGGCAGTCTTACACCTCCTTATATCTTTCTGAGTTTTAATGTATTTTTTTAATTTTTGTCAATCTATACAGTATGGCTCACAACAAATTGAAAAAAATCACTACCATGTTATTCAAATACAGATCTACCTCTTAATCTTTCCTTGAATTTTCTTACAAAAACCACTTTCCTTTATCCCTTTCATTGTATTCTTATAATCTTGTCTGCATATAATCACAAACTTCTACATAAACCAAGGAGAGGTGAGCTAGTGAGAAATCCTTTTTTTTTTTTAATTAATTCCAAGTGCAGCTTTTAGAGACATTTACAAATGTCTTTCATTTTTATTAGTAATTGTATTAGGAATACAATGCAAAGCAATACAGATAAGCAAAATGCAGGAACCTAATTAATTCATATTATTGAATTCCAGTTTTGTTTAAATTCTAGTTCAGATCTTCAGTCCACATCAGAAAGATTGGACTAGTTTCCTGGACTAGATCTTAAATTGGAAAGGCTCTATTTACTGCTTCCCGTTTGCATGTATCAATGGGATTTGATGGGAGCATGGCCAAGAGCACAATCTGAATGTTAAATAAATTAACAAATTTATCATCCATAAAGACAAAAAAATCGCATTGTATTCCAAAATACTTCCTTATCCATTTGGCAAGGTTTTATTTCCAGGTTCATTCTCTGTTGCTTTTTTTTCTGTAGAAATTCTTGTATGTATAGAGTTGTTTTAGTGCATACACAGTAGTCAACCATTGTATTTATAACATGCATCACCACTTCTGCTTTAAAATGTTGGTGTCCTCCCATTTTTCATTTAGTCTCTTTAATGAAAAATTCAGATCTACTCTCTTTAGATCAGTGTAGTTCTGGACTTTAGAAAACTTGGTATCAAGAAGCAGTAGTGACAATCACAGTGTGACAGAGAAGTGACATACAATGCATAAACTATGTAGGTACTAGGATAGAAAACTGTAATTTGTAAATGAAAACTGTCCTTTGTAAATGGAAACAACACTAATTAACAATAACACTTATGGATCAGTATAATTATTAGAACTGTTGGCTAGCTCTGTATAATCTGAAGTTGCTTTTCACTTAAAGTTATACAAAAAGGTCAACAGTTAAATTTTAATTTAGCCGTAATTAAACAAGCAAAATACAGAACATTAATGAAAAACAAAAATGACTACTATAATATTTTCATATACTTTTGTAGCTCTGTTTTAAAAAGCAAACACACCAGGTTGCATAACTTACTGTTGTCACAGCACAGACACAGCACTTGTAAAATCAATTACAGAAATCTATATCTATGACACCCAGTGAATAACTAACAAATTTTATCTCCGCAAAGGCTTTATACTGTACAATTTGACATTTTTTGGCCCAAGAAAGGGGAAAGGAAGGAGATATAGGATTTATTCATGGTCTCTGTCCACGTACAAATTGTGGAGATTGGGAACATTGGAGAGAAAGGTCCAGGAAAGTCAGAAAAAAAGTTGTGCTAGTTTTTAGCATGCTTTCTATAAAACATAAACAGTATAGAACATTTTCCATATAGTCACTCTGCCTGAACGTCTTGGAGTTCACTGCAAGACCTCAGCTAGTGATATGGAGAAGGAATTCATAAGTTCAAGGCAGACACATGGACCCAACAGCTAATTAACAAAGACCAAAATATATTTAATATGAGGTATAGCCCCTAGTTTCTGTATGATTTTAAGTGTAGACTTTTGTCTGCTAGTAACTGAGGAGATCAACCATTAGCTAAACAAAGAGCTGAAACGTTAATGACTCTGCAGAACTTCAGACTGTTTATTTGGTGACCAGGTTCAGATATGGTTTTCTTCAAATGCTGGCTATTGAAAATGATGATATTGCCCACCATGAAGCTGGCATCCTCTCTGAACAGAGGACCAAGAGGAATATATTTATGTATTTGCGTTAAATTTTGCAACAATAAAATTATGTTGAAGCCTTATTGAAATAGGGCTCTTAAGATGACAAATATCATCAGATTTATTATCAAATAAATTGTTAATATTATTTACTCTATTAAAAATATTAGTTACAATATTTATGATTTTTATGAGTAAATTAAATATTCAAAGTTTGCACGGGAACTATTAATGTCTTCTCCCTAGAGCATTATATAAATAATTCTGTGAATAGTTTCTGAAAAATTCTGAAAAGACAGCTATTAACCCAATGGGCCAATGAAGAGCTAAACTGAGATGAAGACTGAATGGGAGTAAAAGAGTTATACATAATATTACGTGTGCATAGGTAATGTTCATTAGAAATTTGTTAGACAAAGCAGGTTTTAGAAGAACTTGCCAAAGTGTAAACACTGATTATTTTTCCTGGTCTCTATTTTTGGTGACCCTTTGCTTTTGAGCGCATTAATAGCTCCGGAGAGAATAATTGCTATAACTATGCAAAGAGTGAAATCACTGAAGTCTGTACCGGAGAACAGGTGTGCTCTGTCACACTCCACCCGGAACCCCTGATCTACCACATCTCCCAGCGTGTGCCTCCAAATTTCCCTTTGATAAAGGGCAAAAGGTGTCTAGGGGAGTGAACGCAGACATCCTCCTCACACAGTCCCCCAGCTGCAGCACGCAGTCAAGGCCTAGGAGCTGAGAAGTGCTCTCAGGTTCCTCAGTACCGATGCTGACATACAGTTGTTGATCTGAGTGGGTGTTGACAGACAGATGAGGATATGTTCATGGAGATGAGGCAAGAAAGTAAAGATCACTTTTTGAAACTCATCCACTCAGTAGCTCAGCTAATACAGTATTGCAATGGAGGATTCTATTTCATTATTAAGGTTTGTTTCCTTGTTTGATGCTGATATATACATATATATATATACACACACACACAGAGTAATATATGGAAAAGGTTAGTTGCACTATATCATATAGGTGTCACTTTTGGAATAACGTTTTAAAGTTTGGATAATAATAAAATGCATATGGTTGTACACATACATATAGTGGAAGTGCTATACCTTCGTATGTATATACTGAAACAAATACTAACATCTACACATAGGCATGCCTCATGCAGAGAGCCGAATAGAATTTGAATAATGCAAATACTTGTTGAAATATATATTAAACCTCAGCTTCTTGCAAATGTAGTGGGAATTTTAATTCCTTCTTTACAGCTCCCATTTCATAAGTGGCACCCTATTGATCAAAATTTTACTGCAAGACCAAATGCTAAAATAAGCTCATGAGTTTTTGTTTACTTTTTCTCATTTACAAATTTACATTCAGAAATGTGTTCTCTCTCTTTACTCTTCCCCTTTTTTATTTCCTACACAAATGTCTCAGAAGACAAAACAAGCCATTACACTTTTAAACTCAGCTTCTCCTATGCTGTCATATTGACCAGATAAATTGCAGAAATCTATGGCAAATAAAGACTTACTGATTTGAGATAGCACTTTGCTCAATGTTTTAGTAGCAATTTTTTTTAATTTATCATATGCATTGTCTGGTTGCATGTACCATTATCATGTCTTTTGCAGCAACAGTAATAAAGTAAAGTAATGAAGAACAGTAACATGCTGGAAAATTTTCTAATCACTTGCTCTATTCATTACAAACTGCACATCAAAGAAAATTCTTGGGGACCAAATACGTTTTTAGCTAGGTTTTATAAAATAATGAGTCACCTTTAGCAATATAAGGTGTCGTAAACATACCTTTAGTAATAAATAAGTAAATATTATTCTCTTTCCATTTTTATTACCCTTTGCTAATCCCTAAAATTTATTTTAAAACTTTTTATTTCACAGCAATATCAACAAACAGCACATTTTTTTTCAGGATTTGCAGTATAGATTGTTATGCTTAAACGAGAAATTTAGACCACCACCTTTCAGTCCTGGTAAGAAATTGTTACTACTACAATAATGAATAGCTTGCCATTCAGTTGCCTCTAGGACCCTGCTGAACACTTGCTTATAACACAGAGTGTTTCTGTGAGAATTTTTTAGTTTTCCAAATCTGGCCAAAAAAGTACCCTCTTCTTCCTTTCCTGGCTCTTTCCCAGTCATTTACTGCTTTTTGCTGTTTTTAAAATAAAATTCTCTTTGAATTTCTGCTTTGTGAGATATGTAAAACAAATGGTTTCATCCCATATGACATTTCTCACGGAAATCATGTGTTTTGGCTAGCTCTTCCAGCAGAAAGACCAGGCAAAAAGGCTCCAGAGCCACACAAGTGCAAGTTGCAAGGATAAGCGTTTGAACTCAAGTTTCATGGTGCTTGTGTGCTCTAAAAATTTGTTAGCTTCCACCACATTTTCTAGGCTTTACTTGCACTCTAACCTTCAATGGCCTCAATTAATTTCCAGATTATTACATATTCAAAGCTACCAATAACCTTGTGAGCGCCAGAAGGCCCGATGACAAAAGAGACAACTCCCAGCAGGAGAAACTTCCATCACAACAGCCCTAGGCAGCAACGCTGGTCACTAACAAGCTGTTACAGCTTCCCCGCTATGAATCTGTCCTTCTGCACGGAGCAGTGGGCTGCCTTGGCAACACTGCAGTAAGATTCACACAGAGCTCCAGAAAAGTAATATTTGCAATGTGCTGGCTTCCCCTGTTGATCATGCAGGTCTGCATAAAGTCCTTTGAAGCTGTCGTGAATGGTCCTGCTCTAACCAAAAAGGAAACTTGAGACAAATTTCTCAACAACCACTTACTTGCTCAGTGACAGCTTTCCCTGGGCACTCTCCAGCTAACCTCCCGCTGCTGTACATACAGTAATTGTATTTCTCCCTTTGGCTGTCACACCAGGGAAACTGACCCTATCTCTGATCTCCTTGCTGGGATCTCCTGCTGCATCAATGTTAATTGATGCCTTTCTGTCGAATGATCACTAGTATTTGGAGGCTGGCTAGTCAAGCAGAACTAGCCCACTAACTGCCGTGAAGAGATCCTCTAGAAGCTGGTAGCTTGATTGCAGGCCCTATTGATTCCGGCTAGCTGTGCCATGCATCCTACAACTGGGTACCAGGAAAATAAATTATCTTTCAATAAACTGCACCCAGAAGCAATGCTAAGAAGCTAAGAATTATCGAGTACCAGTCTGCAACATCAAGCACAAAATCTACAGAGGCTTAAATCATGTGGATGGCTTCAGGCTGCAGAGGGAAGCAACTTTCTATATAGATATGACTTGACTATAGCAAGTCACCTAATTAGCAGTGGCTGAGGTACCACAGCGAACATGTACCATACCTAGTGTGAATTAGAACCAGTGACACATAAATAAAGCCCAAGTTACTGCTATTATTCCTTAAATGGATGCCAAGCATTGATCTAAAATAGCATTTGACATGAACTCTTTGTGTCCTGTCAACTCATGCACAAAATTCCCAGTGGCATCACGAAAAATTGTGCTCTTGGATCAAGGACATAATGTGACATTTTGTGCCTGTTTTTAAAGAAAACTAAAATTTACTTTCAAATTTTTCTTTTAGAGTCTTGATAGAACAACACTGGGTTTCTGTACAGAGGCAAAGTCCTTATCTGAGACTAAATATATTCTCATTTCAATAACTTTATTCTCTTCCTAGGTTATTTATTATTACTTTATTATTGTTTTCTTTATTATCCTATCCTATTAAATTTCCTTCCTGTTTTCTTCTCCTTTCTTTATCATAGTTGGAATTATACTTTCAGTGACCTAAAGTTACCTAGTTATGTCAGCTAGAATAACCATACAGTTTGAATTAAAATAAAAGCTAGCTCTACCTGAATGAATTATGAATCAAACTGTGCTCTCCAAAACCACGAAAAATAGTAGCAAAATTATGAACAGTTAGACACTATAATAAGACAGCATATTGAAAAATGGCTAATCTTATTTCCTTCCTACCTTGCTGCGTTTGAGAACATGGTATGATATGTGACTGACATTAGTATAACAGCGAACTTTTGAGTAGTGCAACTAGAAAATATAGTCCATTATTGTACAACAACTTTACTGAAGGAACTTGTAAATACATATGAGCGTAAGCAGTGTTTACGCAGTCTAGCTGGGCCTAATCTAGCAAAGCAAAAATGTAAAAATTGTTTTAATTTTAACCAAAATATTGTAAGTCACCTCTAAATAGAAAAAGCACTGTCTTAATCTGTTAGAAAGGGTGATGGACTCAGTCTATAGACTCAGTCCTGACCCAGCCTTTAGTATTACAGGTGAATTTGTAAAACGTCATTTCATCTTGCCTAATGTCAGACATCTATAATACAGACATCTACATCTGAGCTAGTCATCTGGACTCCATTTATAGTCATCAGAGAAACAGGCAAGATTCAATCTATTTTAGACACCTGTTTTAGGATAAGATTGTGTTCTAGAAGTACCTTTTTCTCTCCATTGACTAGATCAGATATGTATGTCTATAACATAATTATCTGAACACAAACAGATAAATGCCACCTTTCTGCACCTATTTCTCTCAACCTTTTTCACAACTACCCATCTAAACTGCAAGCTTTCTGAAGTCACTTCCAAGTTTGCACAGGAATTAATGTAATGGGGTCTTGAATCACATAAGGGACTAGTAGAACAGTGTCTTGAACCAATCAAGATCTCCTCCTGCTTTTGAAATATCAGCACTGATAATAGTTTTGAAAACACTTTTCACTCTCCCAGAGTTAAGCATAATTTTATAAGCTCTAGTCTATAACCCAATAAACAGTTTTGTGTCTTGGATCTTTGTGTGCAGGAGGAGACGCACTTGATATCATATGTCGTCTGCCCACACAAACTATTTGCAGCCTGCTTAGTCATACCACTAGCACTAACCAGCATTAATCTCAACAGTTCTACAACTGTTGTAAAAATATTTGGATTCTTCAGATCCCTCTTTTCTAAAATTCCACTGATTTTTTTTTTTTTGTTAATCATAGGGTCAGACTCTTGTTAACATTCCGTGACATAACATCATTTTTCATATCAGAAAAATGCGATCAGAAAAACTCTACCCTTAATATTACTATATAAAATAACTTAAACGACAGGTTTGTACTTTCAGCTCAGACATGTGGTTTTGTAAAATGAGACACTGTTCAGAAGAGGAAAGAAATCTCAGCATGAATGTAACTTTGAAAAATAAACAAACATATTTCTGATTTACAATATTACTTTCAATGTTTGTGGTTTTTTTACCTACCCCCTCCTCTCATAAGGTGATTTTGATTCAGTAAAAATTATTTTGGCTTCAGTGCAATTTTCCTTTTCCTCCAAAGAAAGAAAAAAACTTTTAAAGCTTGCTCAGGCTACTGCGACATGAAAGCTGGATGATGTTTTTATTAGATTCAGGTAAAATCAAACAAGTAAAATGATTTCTATTTCTACCTAGGGAGTATTTAAAAAAATGCTGCTTTGCAGCTTTTTACGTACAACGGGTTTATACACTATGGGAATGTAAACCATCCTGAGAGTCAGCTATCAGCCTTAAGATCTATTTTAAAATTTTCTCACTAATATGCTTTCTACCAGTTGAAATATATGGGAAAAAAAGGTTATTCAATTTTGCAGTTCTATTGCTGTCTGCCATTTACAGTATACACTGAACTGTCAAGACTCTTGCCTTCCAGTGGAATACCCCACCCTCAAAGCTTAGTCATGTTTTATAGTCTCCATATTTTGCAGAATTTGGTATTGCACTTGTATAACGCTGCTTTCCACCCCCCACCCCGCCAACTTCCTTCCGCTGTTTGTCCATGAAAAGACTTTACATCTATGTCCTTGAAATGATTCTATACTAAAAATAAATAGAGACTAAATTCTGCCCTCAGATGAGCATGCAGCCTCTCCTGATAGAATTAATAAATGTGACTCATATCTTTACAGCAGTGAGCTCTGCAGAGAATGCTCAGGAAAAGCAGATGCTATTCTCTTTGCAGAAGTTTTTCTGCCAGGCACAGTGACATTTCCTTGTCAAGATGTAAATAATGAAAAATTAATCCTGTTGCCATTAGTGGCAAAAGGGAAAAAAAAAAAAAAACTCTTAAACAGATGGGTCCTTGTACACTTTAAAAAATTGCACTTGTGTTTTGACAGACAGAAAGCCTACAGGCACTTGAAAATATCAGGCTGTGTCAGCCCAGGTTAGAATGAGGTGTTGTTTTCTCCCAGTACGTTTCTTTTCCCTTAGCGTGGTTCCCTCATCTGTGAAATGAGGATAATGATACAACTTTTTCCCGTAAATCTCTGGTGATCTGTAATTAAAGATGATATAGAAGAGAGAGATTACTTTCCCAGCTGGATCAAAAGGGAATAGATACAATGACTAATATTTATTAATTGCTTATTAGTAGTTTTATGTATGACTATAGCACCTATAATCCTTAAATACAAGCCACAAAGCTTCTATGCTAGGAAATAAGAAAGTCTTTGATATGACTTTTTAAATGCTAACACAAAAAGCAGACGAATGAATAGAAAAAGAGGAAATCTCTGCAGCCTAACTAGTGAAGAGCCTTGTATAGACATCACGGATAAAGAGATTTAAAGAGAATTTGAATGAGAGAAAGAGGTAACTATCCATTTCTTTAGGGAGGACACGTTTAAGCAGGATGGATAACCAAGAAAAAAACCCAGATGTTTGCTTATTTAAAAAATTTAAAAATAGGTGAAGGAGTGTGGCATTATAATTGTGTGATCAGATGTGATTATCAGTTGGAATATAAATACTGAATGAAACGTGATATAGAAAAAAAAGGCCATAAACAACTTTGAAAATGAAACCTATTAGATGATGTTTGGTAAGGTAGATGGAAGGATTAAACAGAAGGATGCCAATAAGAAAGGCAAGTAATCAAACAGACGGTTACGAGGAGCCTTAACAATGGTGACAGAGGACAAAGAGAGTGACTAAGCTGGACCTACCTGAAGGGCATTGAGACAGTCATGTGTCACTGCACATCTATAGTCAAGCACTGAATTTTATCTGATGAATACATAGTTCAATCAACTTCCAAAACAGTTCAAGAATCATCACTCACTGACTTTGCAGATGACACTAAGGTGTATACCAAAAAAATAGTTTTTGCTAAACATTATAACGCTTCTGCTTGGGCTCCCTGAGCTGCTGACCTGAGCTGTAAATGACAAACGTACTTACAGCATAAGCAGGAATACTGTGATTCTGAAATGTGTTATATTTTGATTACCTGTTATTACATTTTATCACTTGTAATAAATTTGAATGCCACTGCTGGCAACACAGACTACGTAAAAGAAAGGTAGGTTTCTGCCAGTACGTTTAATCCTATAGCCCTAAGCAAACACAAAGCTATCTGCTGTTTCTAGCCTGTTGAAAAATGTCTACAGAATCTAGAAAGAGACTATCAAGGTCATTCCCTCTCTGATAACATCAGAATTCTTCTGTTAATTTTCATACCTTACAATTTCTAAATTTCTGTGGGCAGGTCTATACTTTTTCATGGACAGAATCTCTAGAAGAAAGGAACCCTAAATGTAACCAGAACATAAACTACTCCGAGGGTATTACCCACCAAAGGGTAATTCCTAAGATAATTTATAAAAACAACAAAAAATATATTTTCAAATCATAATAATTTCAAGATCTGCCATTATGCTGTAACAATAGCAGAACTGTGCTTATATAGGGACTCATTGAAAAATGCATTCACAATGATAAATAACCTAAAATATACGTCAGGTGTTGATAAATTCTCTTTCAGCAAGATGGTAAATGAAAATGTTCAGTGAAAACGGAAAATCCAGGCTGACTCATAATATCCCATTAAAGAAAATAACTATTACACCAGTTTCTATTGACTATGAGTAATCTGAGAAACACAGAAGTTAAAAGTGCTGTTGCACAACAACTTAGTGGCAGAAAAGGGTACAGAAAACAAGACAGAAACAAAGTGCTAAGCAAACTACTCAATTTCTGTCTTGCTTTCCTTCTTAGTTCTAGGGCTTTCTGTGCATGGCAAAGTTCACCTACTTTTAATTATCTCTGTCACATTATGAACGTCTGTATGAGTGCAAGTGTGATCTACTCTGTTGCCTTATAACAGTGAAGCAGAAAACATTATAATGGGTCTTTTTCTGTTCAAAATTTTAATTTGGCATTAACAAGTCCTGAAAATACACAGAGGATTTTCTAATTTTTAAGCTGGAATCAAGTAAGTTGATAAAAAAAAATGAGTATGAATTTTAAAAAGAAAAAATATCTTATGTAGGAAGAAATACAGGGAAAAAATGTTGCATTCAAACCAAGTACTTAATTTGATCATTTTATACATTCCTTGTGGAGGGTTTTGATGGGGAAAATAAATGGGTGAAGCTATTTAGAGTATAGCTTGAAACGCATTTGTTCTTGCTGTGCAGATATGTATGGTTTTGTAAGAAATTTTGAAGCAGGCTAATCCTTCTATCAGATACTCATGCAATATACATGCTCCAGTAGGACAATCCTAGCTAGGAGAATTTTACATTCCACAGTTCATGCCACACTTCTCGGCTTCCAAAGCAGTCATATGGCAACCAGCAGGGAAATGTTCTTTGATTGCATTGAATTATTATTGCAGGCACTATTAATGACACCTAAAATTGCACATCAGCCTCAGAAAGAGCAAGGATTTAGTTTGTTTCATTGTAAGGAAGGTATATTTGAGGTGGAAACAGAAGACAGTTGAAGTGCAGTGAGGAAAGCATGTAAAACAAGTACAAACTGTACTTGAGAATAGGTTGTGCAGGGTTGTTTTGCAATTATCTGGAAAATGGACCATCTCTCATTTTATAGTTATGTTAATAAAATGTCATACAGATAAAGTAAAAGGGGACAAGAATCAAGATTTATTTAATAACTTTTCCATCCACCCAGATCTCTGATAACGCATAGTTTTCAGTGTTGCTAAGGAAATTTCAGATGAACTGTCTGCACACAATAGCCTGCAAATGGTGATAATGAAAGATTAAATCTGCTCTGAAGGCAGGGGGTAGCACACCAACATCTGCTGTTATGTCTATTTTCACTGTTAACATGCAAAATGCAAAGAAACTAGAAGGCTGAAAGAATATGGTGGGTTTAGCATAAATGACGAATTTATAAGTGCAAAATTTGCTATGGTTTTCTATTAGCAAGCCTACCTACTGTGCAAAGAAAAAAATACGAGAAGGTCCTTGTGAACTTTTAGGTCTTACGCTACACCTTGATATAGTATTCGTTGTTGACTCCTTTTATCGAATACCATAGCATAAAAGCTAGGCATAAGATTAAAAAAAAAAGGGGGGGGTTACCTACTATATATAGAAAAGATAGATGTTAAATGAGTATTATTATATTTCACAAAATAACTAATAATTCTACTTTTCTTTTCTCTTTATCAATGCTTTGTTTCTATGTTACAATGCAGTCAGGTACCATAAACCTGGTTTTCTTGAAATAAACTACTGCATTTCTTCAATAGAGAGGTATGAACCTGAAGAGGAATGCAAGGCATTAGCAAACAGTTATAAGCTGAGCTATTAACAGAATTATACAGATTTGGTCAACGATGGTACTGAGCTAATGATAAATACTGTAAGACTTCCTACTTTCATCTGAGAGAGCTTATAGTTAACTTCTGCAGCGAAAAAAAGCACTTAAAACCCAAGAGCATGTGATGAATCAGAAACACCAATGTGCTTTCTTTCTCTGTATTTCTCCTCAGTAGGTATTTTTAGCACTGAGGCTTTGGAAGGATGAAAATATCAAAATAAATCTCAGCCAGAGCAGAATGAACTTCAGGGAAAGTATTCCTCCCCAGCCAATCTCACACCTCTGTGGCGACTACTGAATATTTTAAGTGGAAATTAATGAATTTTGCCACATTTCCAAACCCTTCTTTTCCTTGGAGTCCGCAGAGCAGTTCAGTGTACTGTACTTTCCGCTTCGCTGACCCTCTGTGCCCTGTATTTCAGTTCTCGCTTGAGGCATGATTTAAATTTTTGATGAGGAGTTAGTGTCTGGATCTCAACAGCAGTGACTTCAGGGTTAAGGCAGTAATAAAGGGTCTCTGAACACAACTGTCTGTATTGCACTCTGAAATTAATCATCCTTGTATAGCCAAAAATATTTGCATGATGCAGAAACACACAGAATTTAAGGAATGGGTGCCACAAGAGGAAAGAAAATTAAATATATTTTTATATAGCTCTTTTGTTATCACAGAACTTGTTTATAAGAAGAATTAAATGAAAATGGTAAAATTTAAGAAAAAATTGGATATTATTTTAGCTCAGTCAGTGAAGTAGATGAGATAAGAGCGGAAAGAATTACTAGTGAAGAAAGGCTAATGTTATTTGTCAGATACAAGTTTTATGGCGAAGAAGAGAGAATTGTGTCTTCTGGTGATTTGAAAGAGAAATAGTTCCTTCTAATGAAGGAGTATGGGGAAAACGTTACTTTAAAGGCTCAAGAGAAAAAGATGAAGAAAAGAAGATGCTTGAGGAGAAGATAAGGAGGTAGATGAAGACTGTGAGCAATAGCAAGTGGGAAAGACATGGTGGATTTACAGAGTTTCGAAAATAATAGCAGTACTGTTGCTGTCACATATTTGGGACAGGAGTTACATAAGAATTGTTCTATCTGCCATGGACGGAAACTGAAGAGGCAGTTTGATATTATCTCTTACAGATAAACAAATTATCGCAGGATTCATAGAATAATGGTGCACACAAAGAGAATTAGAAGTGGATGCTTACCCTGAGACACTGTCCCAGGCATCACGGGACATATCATCTCACTGGCATCATGGAATTTTGCTGTAGAGGCATTTATTTTGCTTTAGAAGTCATTTCCATTGGGTTGGCCATATCTGTTAATCATGTGGAAAGTCCATCTCTCCCATACTGGTTTCTGGGAACGGTTTGGAGAAGCCAGGAAAACCATTCGGCATTTGTTTTTTTCCTATTTGTTGATCTTCATCATATGTGCACATATGCAGCTGATTAACGACAGTGTTACTATGGATGTTAATTCACGCAGTGAGCATCTAAAACAGGACAAATACAAAAATAATTAAAAAATATGAAGTAAATACATGTTTTCTTATATTGTTCTTGCCATTGTGGGGAAGAGAGTTTAATTAAACTAAGTCACCTCTCCATAAAAACATTAATTTTACCTGCAGATGAAAAGGTTTATCACAATAAATATAATTAAAACTGGAAAGACATAGCACAGTATAGAAGAATAGGTATATTTCTGGATGATTTCACCTTCACATTACCCAAAATATCTCTGTGTTCACTGGCTGATCATTAAGTTTTTCTACAGCACAAAGCATTAAATAATGTATTAGACTCTGTATTGAAAACTCCTAAATTTGCCCTTACAAGTAGGAGTGAATGGTGTGGCTAATTCTTGGGTAGGCCAAAGTGTTTATATCAGGAATGAACCCATGCTTCCTGAGTCCATGCATCATGATATCTATACAGTACCTCTGTAGAGAAACTGGGAAAAGAAATGCTTTGTTTTAAACTCTTCTCAATCTTCTGCAATGTGGTTAAGACTAAAC
This sequence comes from Struthio camelus, assembly GCF_040807025.1. NCBI lineage: Eukaryota > Metazoa > Chordata > Aves > Struthioniformes > Struthionidae > Struthio > Struthio camelus. Next base: position 37,867,515 of record NC_090981.1, on the reverse strand, counting down.
TACCTGTTTAAATGGCTCCACCTGAGTAAAGCATGGAAGCATTTTCTTTTTCATTATATTTTTCTCACCAGGGACATTCTGTAAAAAAGTTAACAATTATTTGGCTAGAATGCTGACTTCATGCAAGCTCCTAACTCTCAATTATTGCCATCCTGTCATTTCTGGATATAACAGAAAAAAGAAAACAATATGGCTCTCCCTTTTTCTCTCACCTTCTGCTACCCAGCCTTAAGAAAAGGAAGCATTTTCTCACACACACAAGGCTGAGACCTCCTACAGCTGTGGGCTCAATTCACTCCCCTCTGAACACATGGAAAGGACTCCTACTGCTTGAATAGGATTTGCTATAATCATGTAAGACTAACTTTTTTTCTACTAGAAGCTCCTGAAGATATTTTTCCCTTCGCCTCGCTGAATTATTTAAATCTACTTTTCTCAGAAAAATAAGTTAGTGCAGATATTCTTAAAACAACTAACCTCTGCAGGGAAGTTTTAATCAAGAAAATTAAACACAATACAGACTTTGAGATCTTACTCTGAATTTTATTTCACAGTGATTTATCATCAGGCAAGATTTTTTTTCCTTCCCTCCAGCTTTCACAAATTTAATATAGCTTTTTTCTCCTTTGCTGTGTGGTATGACAGGCAGTAGGATTAATGATAAAGAACAAAGGTCCTGTTGTTATTTAACAGATAACTGTATCATAGCAAACTGTGTGTAAAACAATAAATCTCTCCTGCAATTCCACTAAACAGCTAGTCTGTGACACATCTGCAATTTAGCACTGAGGGTGTAACACTGCATTTTGTTCCAACTAGCATGACTGCACTTATTCACTATGGTTCGGCAGCAGACCAGTATGATGACTATCGTAGGAAGAAGATACTAAAGGAGCAGCCACTCTTCAGCTAGAATTACCACCTGCCAAGTTTTTACCTAGATAGGTTTTTAAATGACATATTGGTCCTAGGTCAATAACAAGCAATACTCTTCAGCATTGTTTGAATTTTTCAGCTGCTTCCACAGTCAAGTACAAATTACACATTTCAAAATTAATCCTCATTAAAATGGTAGGGTAATGTTGTATTGTATTGCTATGATTCGAGTTACTGATATTAAAATTAGCACTCTACTAACTTCATGGGAACAGTAAGCACGCATACATGTCTTATATTGATTGCAAGCTTACTTCTAATCATCTGTGCTGTCAATAAAATAATGTTATCAGCTGTCTGTCAAGCAATGGACTAAAACATAATATCCAGTAAACTGCTTTTTTTCCCTAACAAAATGAATACATTGAGTTTGTTAATCCTAGACCTTCCTCTCCACCTCCCAAAAAAATGTCTAGATTTATTCCTTTAGAAGGAAGGAAATACATCCCAAGACATCTGCCATGGAGCTATCTGCCATCATTTTTTTCCTGTAATTTCCTATTTACTTTACGTGGAAATCATTAAATTAAGAATAATTATTTGCTTTAAATTTATGGGAGAGCCTTCCTTCACGGGGATGTAGTAATGATTTATGTTGAGGTAGAAATGCCAGCACAATGCTACTGGCCTTTGGCTTTCTATTGCAAGTATAGCACCACTAATGACCTACTATGTGTTTGTCCCCTTCAGAAATGAATTTTAGCAGAAATTCCATTTAAAATGTGTAAAAGCACACCAAAAGCTGTTTGGAATGTGGAGATGGTAAGAAATAAGCTTGTCAGTCACTCTCACAGTAGGCTTCTTGAGTTTCCCCCGTACCTGACGTCTATCTCCATTTCTACATGTTTTTTCCTAAGTGCCAGTAATCTATCCAGTGGGAATTAAAGTGTGAAAGAAAATGCTAAAAGGTAGGTTGCTGTCAATGACTGGAAACAGACTAGTTTGTTGTCGGATGAACATCAATCCATCCACCCAGGGCATGGTATCAGGGGATTACAAGTGCTACTGGTATTTGTCAAAATGCATTTCCTCTTTTTACCTGTAGCTTTACTCTGTCTCAGTCCAAAATAATGACTCTGCTGATCCAAGTCTCTTCCTGTGATGAAATAGTGCTCGGCAGGCATGAGGCTACTGGGGAAAGTGTGGTACATGTGGTAGTGCTTTGATGAAGTTTTCTTCAAAAATAGGCTATTACTACAGATGGAAAGAGAGTGATGACCAGAGCCCCTTTCTTCCCACCTACATTTTTATAACAAAAGATAGAAAGAGGGGTTCACAGAGTTACTAAGATGACAATATTTGTCTTGATGACCCCTACATAAAAATATGGTACTTCAATGGGCAAAACCATCAAGCAATCTCTTATATTTTCCCATTTCCCCAACACTTTTTTCATAACTTGTAAATACAAAGAACTACTTATTAAAAAAATCACAAGATAGTATAAACTGCATACAATTCTTCCTATTGGACTGTTGCATATCCTTCAGGACAGATAAACAGAAATCTGAAAAATAGAGCTCTAGTCATTGATACGACTAAACAAATCTTCCTTTAACCTGGCTGAGGATTTACCTAAGGCTTCATTCTAGAGTATGATCGAGCAGGTCTGACAAAGAGCAAGGAGAGATCACAACCTAAGGGTAGTTAGGAATACAAAATTTTGCATATCTTTCTAATTGTCTTAGTCATATAGGACTACAGGATTTTACTTGGTTTTATTTACTTTTTGAATTACTATTTTAAAAGATTTATAGGGTGGAAATAAATGTTGGTAATCATCATAAGCAGAAGAGTAAATCACTATTTTAGCAATGCACGTACCTCAGTGATCGAGTGGTAAAACAAGACAGCGGTTTCCAATAACCTTGGAAGTTTGATAGCATCAGATGGAATCATAGAATCAAAAGAAGTGAAGCTCTTTACAAAAGGTTGCCTGTTGGTTTCTGTCTTGCAGAAGGTTAAATTTTCAATTTAATGCAGTTAAATTGCTACTTGAGACTGCAAAAATTTATACATTCCACCATGATTTTGAAAAGTGGATATTTAAAGAGACATACTTAACATAAATGCACTAAATCAATTTAGTTTAACTTCAGAAGTTACGATATAGATGTGTACATCCGATCTGTGGCTCCTTCCATGGTCAATGGAGAGAAACCAGCACATTCATTTGATCAACTTGTCAACATCAGAACGAGACAAATTATGGTATAGGAGTAACTGTTCATGACGTTTTCATTCTTTTACCATAGAGACAACCAGGTTCAGATGCCTACGCTATAGATGTCTAGATTTGGCCGAATTAATCCAATTCTACGGCTATTTCTACCCCAATAAATAAAACAGGTCCAGGGAGCAACCTTGGTATTTACAGCACTTTTCACACCCATGTTCTATAATTGTTAGCATGATCTTTGGCAGTGTTTTGGCCTATCATAGGTAGTGGTCTCTAAGATAATGCCTTAGAGCCTCTCTGTCCCTCACAATCCTCCCGTACTACTTCAGCAAGAATTATCATGAGCTCAAGCTCATTATTTACTCAGCTCAAGTCCTGCAGCATATAGTTTCATTTTCATATTACAAGAATACCATTTTGACTGACTATAGCACAGTCCTAACCTCATTTTAGAGGATCTGAATGAAAAAAAAAGAAGTTACATTTTAAAGCTACAGAGAGGTCACATGAAGATTTGCAGAATACTAGGACCAAGCTCCACATAGCAGGGGTGCAGCCACGTTGTTGTCAGAGCAGAGAGCAGTCTCTGGCCCTGTTTTGTTTCATAATATATCATCTACAAAACTATTTAGAGTGTTGAATGTTGATTTTGCATAATTATTTTGAAAAACAGTTAGATATCCAATGTAGAGATGGAAAGATGACTGAGTTCTGAAAGAGTATAGCTATTTAGCTTACTGTTTAAACAAAAAGTATTTTCTTCGGTTCTTTGCCCAAAAAGTTCAAAGTGTCTCAATTGCATTACTAGTAGCAGCAGATAAAATAGAAAGAAAATCTTGAAGAGCAAGAAAAACAGCCAGCTGTGTAAGAAGCACTGCAAAAAGATGAGGCATTCCACAACTTTGTCATAACCCTTGAAAAGAGAGGGGTGTGATTAACAACTGCTAGATAAGAGATTTCATTTTCAGAGACAACAGAAAAAATTTACATAGGAATAAAGTTTAGAAACAGACCGAGAGTAAGTTCCCTTCAAATTTTCAGCGACCACCTCTACATTTCTATGCTACTAATGAATTGCTGACTAAGCAATTGCCAAGGCAACTTGCCATGGTTACAGCAAGAAACGTAAGATAAAAATCACAGTTTCATTGCTAATTTGAGTACAGGCTGAGAGTATGTGCTGTATAAAGCTTAATTTTACAAGAAGGAGACTAATCTGACGGGATGTGCAGAACAGGAGCAAGAAGTGAATAAAATTAAAAATTTAATCAGTATCGGAAAATAGAGATTCTAGAGGCAACCTCAGCAGGGATTTACAGCCCTCTAGTTAGCATTATAGTTTCTCAACAGGCATGCACTACATAGCTGCTTTCCAGATCAATCTCCTGCATCAAACAGATCTGCTTTTATTGCAAGAGCATCTCTAAAAAAAACAATCAAACAAAAATACTCCAGAAAACCTGAAATTTATGCTTAAATCCCAAGTTTGTAATAAAAAGAGAACAGGGAACAAAGTCCAAAGCAATGGGCTAACTTCAGAACTGTTACAAATACAAACATCCATCTGAAGATATCTCACAAGCAATTAAATTGTAACACTTGGATCATGTCTACATTTGACAATATACCTATACACAAAAAAACCACTTGTATTTATGTATCTGTTTTTAAATAAGCCAACTTCATTGTGGCATTTAAGGTCTTGATACTATGAGATATGACTTTTTGTAGTGCAGTCCTTGACATCTGATGATTTCAGAAGTGAAAGTGTTGTAAAAGAAATGGAAGCAACAGCCATGTTACAATTACATAAAAGGAGGAGGAAATACTTTTTTTTTTTTTTTTTTTAGGGAAAACTTTGCTGTCATAAAATGAGATCTGCATATTTTGCAAGGATTATGAGTAACTGTTGAAGCTACAGCTACAGATTAGCTTTGTAACCAACTGACATTTCTGCAGATTAGAAATTGTAACCTTTAGTAAGCACTTATAAGCCAGAATTAAATGGAAAAAAGGTGAAATACAGATTATATATGTAAATAGCTTACACAGCCAAATCTGTTTCCGGAAATTGTCCCTCTACTATGATGTTCAGAGGTTTAATGCAAGCATTAGCAGATCCAGTATATACTAAAATTTGAACTGATCAGAATTTAAGGATCTGACAGAAACAATTTATTTGGATTCCTGATAATAAAGGGCCACACATACTATGAATGTAACCAAAGTCAATTGCATTAGTGAGTCAACATGCACAGTTATTCATAGTTTCAGAGTTAATTAGTTTAATGTTATTAAATTAACAGCATAGGCGTGACTATGCAAATTAAATGGTACGTCAACACAGGTGCTGTTATATCTATTGCGTGTTATAAATACATGGAATCTCACCACAGAATACTGATAACTCATCTCCTGGGAGAATTAATAATTAACAGGATTCTAACATTCAAGACACATTTTAGTTCAGGGCTTAAATTATGAGCCTTCTTAGCATCCACCCATCCACCCAAACAGACCCAGAGCTAGAGCTGCTCAGATAAACTTCAAAAGAACGGTCTCATCAGAAAATACTATTCTACAAAAGTACTTCAAGAAATTAGGCAATTTCACAAAAACTTCAATTCAGAATACATTTAGGGAGAAAAATTTATGAAAACATTTCCAGTTCAATATTTTGATATTAAATACTGATCGCTGATTCTCTTGCTGAAATAAGCTTTCACTTAGATTTTTTTTAATCATATATATATCAAAAAGGAATCTTAACACTGAAAAGAAATGTTCCGAGTCAATCACTTTTTTTGAAAAGATATTTTTCTTTAGGAAAAGAGGGGAAAATTATATAATACAAATTGGTTTGAACTAGAAGAAAACAACAGATGTTCACAAACTCTTCCATGAATACGACTTCTGTCCCTCCCAGCAGAATCTTCTGCTGGTGCTTTTTTTAAAAGGGACCTTCCTTTGTCAATTGCCATTGCCTGCACCTTCCTCCTACTTCCCTACCTTCAGCTTCCAAAGAACATCTCCGGGTCCCTATCATCCTGTCCATCTCCTCTTTCGGAGGAGCTGGACAAACAAGGTCCAATTCTTACTCCTTATCTTCATCCTGAAAACTCTGTAGGAAATAGGACTAGAAAGAGTCCTGCCCAAGCAATCCTTAGCTGTGATGCTTTAGAGTTCACACAAGTCTGAAGGAAGTATATTATTCTGGTGTTCAGGAAATACTTGCTTTGCTTATAAGTATTTTCCTGTGGAAGAAATGCTATTTAGAAAACATACTACTCAGCTGGCCCAGCCCTAAAGCCCTGAGGGAGAGTTTAGAACATTGATCATACAACTGTTTGGACACTCATCTCCTACTCACTGCTACAATCATTAGGTTTCTCTGGAGACCATCTGTTCAGTTTTGGCAAATGCAGTAGAGTATTAATAAATGACTTAAACCAGTAACATTTTCTTTTTGTGGTATATCAACTTAACCACATTACATGGAACTATTGCGGCTGCATGCATGACATCCAAATTAATTCTAAAGAAATTCATTATTATTAGTGCAATTACACTGAATACCAATGAGTTAAGGATATAACACTCAAAAAAATCATTTCCATTAAAACTTAAGTACATTTACTGCATTGTGTTTTAAAGCTATTTTTTCCCTCTGCTGTAGCTTTTAGTTAGTAAATCCACATTACTTGCAAACATGAATATTTGAAGCTCAGGAAAAGCCTTACTGACCACAAACCCTTAATGGTTTGATCTGTCTTTTTCTTCTCTTTTGTTTTCAAAAGCTATTTTAGCATATCTTGACAAGACTTTGTGGGTAGCCTTCTATATTAGTTATCCTGTTTAAATTTATAAAGTGCAGAGACTAGCTTGGACAATAAAATAGAGTTTTCCTGACATGCTTCACCCAACACACAATTCAGACTGAAATCCACATTGCTTAGAAGAGAAGGAGCTAATACAACAAAGCTGTTGTTTTGCTTATCTTCTGTGCAGCCCTGGATGGCAAAATATTTTTGTCTACCAAATACATATATACTGATAATATTTTTGCCTAACTTGAAAATTCTAAATCTTGAAAAGTTTTACAATTTGAGAAATGGAAGAAGGTAGTATTAATCTTTAGAAATATGTTGGTGCTAATATTGTATATGTATAGTTATAAGTAACCTTCATTTTTAAATGTTAATATGAGAAAAATTTACATTATGTTTTCAAAATTCAAACAGATTATTTTAACAACATTGAAACTTCTTCAATTTTTAAGTAGGAAATTATTCAAAATTCATCCTTCTCTGTGGATGACTTTTAGTTTAGTTAAAATTCAAAATGAAAAGCTTTTACTGGAAACTTTTAAAACTAGCTTTAATAATTTGTTATATTCAAATTAACTAAGTAGAGGGCTGTACAGATCGCAGAGCTAACAGTAAATGAATGCTTTTTCATTTCATCTCCATTTTTAGAAACAATACCTCCAAACAGGTGGCTATTCAAGGTGCTATGTTGACTATCATTCAGAAATCAAATAAATTATAGCAAATTGTCCAAACTATTTTCATTCCTACCTGTGCTTTATTGTGGAGCACTCACCAGACTGGTCAACTAACTCCTCAATACAACAAAAAAAAAAGGGGGGGGGGGAGGGCATAATCACTTGAACAAATATTATAATTTAGCATAAGCAGTTCTTTGTTTCAAGAGCTTATGAAACAGTCTAGCAGTGGGTTGTTGTTTATCTGGTAATTTTTTTTCCATTTTCTTGTCATTTACTCTTTGACATCTTTTAAAATAAAGCTGAAAACATCTTTGCAGTAAATTGCTGTTGTTTGAGTCTCTGTACAACATTTCAACCTATGTCTTTACAGATTTAAAATGAATTGAGTCACAGACATTAAAAACCACTAATGAGCAACAATACTCCAGGCCAAAATATCATCTCCATCCCAGCTGGCAATAATTTGCTATTACAAAAAGAATTTCTTGCTCTTTCTTTATTCAAGTTAGGCAAATTCATGCCCTAGAGAAAACTTCATTATTCTGGAGCTACATTTTGGTGGGTTTTTGCTCTAGACTCATACAACCTTTTTGTTTCTCTAGCTGGTCTTACTTTCAGTCCTAAAAGGCAATCATATTACATTACTACTACTTCATAAACTGCCAAAACCATGAGGTTTTCCAGAGCGTGTGACTGATACATTATAGTTAAGATATTCCCCAGTGCTCACTCACAGTCATGTTCTAATGCTCATGCTGATGAAAAACACTTCAGACAGCTCTACTTCTAAGAGTCAAGACCTGAAAGTTGTTGAATGTCTCACAACCTACACTCACTTTCCAAAAATGACTCAAAATCTTTATCCCGCATGGCAAAAGGATTATACATATTGGCTTCAAAGAGAAATGAGAGTTACTTAATACCTTGCAAGAGCAGGATACAACTTCAGAACCTGAAATTAAATAAAATAAAGTACTACCAAAAAAACCACATAAGTCTCAAAAACAGACAGTAAAAAAATTATTTTGATAGTTTTCCTTGTCACCCTCAAATAAGGAAAACACAAAACATAGACGTTATAGGCCTGTTTCCCAGCCTCATTGTAGCACTGCCCATTACATCTTGGGGTACAGTTGGAACAGCCCACTATTTCAGGTTTTTAAAGTCTGAGAATATGACTTAAAAATAAGAATTAAAGACAGTATGATTTCTTTCTCTTAAGCTCTCCTATTGGGTGAAGGTAAGAGAATATCATGCTTCACACCTCTCTGGCTACAGTCCAGACAATTACAGTATCAGTGTACCATATAAACTGAGAACTACATCAGAAGAAAAGATACTGAACTGCAGGGGCCTAAGCTTTTTTGTTTTCTTTATTATCTAGTGGGTAGGAGAGCAATATAATAAGTAATTTGTTTCTTATTAATGTAAGAGTAGTATTAATGGAACCTTATATTTCTGTACCTGTTCCCTAAGCATTCTTTGTATTTCCTGCTTAACCTCAAGTACTAAATAGTAAACTCGCCAGTTTCCCATTATAAAAATTAATGCACTGTGATCATATGGTGCTACACATTTGCCACTCTTTCTCAGACGTAGATGGACAATTCTTTGTGCTACAATTTTTTGAAGTGCTTGGGAAGCAACAGCACCCAACAGCATTCATATATCACTTTTATACTGCCTACTGCTATTTTCGCGTGTAACATATTTCAGTACCCACTTATCTTCAATGAGACCTTTAGTGGAGAGGGCTTCTTAATTGTTTTGAGTGTCCAGTATGTACAACAGTTTATTCACCAAGAGAAACTGTTAGCTGTAATTACTGTCTTGTCATCCCCTACAATAATCATCCGCACATGGCAACAGTAGTTAGTGTCTGGCAGTAAAAAAAAAAAAAGGGCTATCAAGGAAAGTTTTCTATGGTTGGAATATTCAAATGAGTACAGGCTGTGCTCCAAAAGCAGTTCTAAGGATCAGCCTGCTTCTCAAGACCACTATCAAAACCAGAATGAGAATGATAGATGGATTAAAGTAGAAGATCAAATAACGTTATAAAATAACTATTACTCTGAATCTTTAAAAACTGGTTCAAGTGGTAAGGAGGCATGTCAGAGGCTCAGACTCCCCAGTGAGACCAGAAAAGACATAGGATTTCATTTGTACTCATTATGTGGAATACTCGCCACTTTAGATATACCAGAGTTGTCAATATCATCTAACACTTCACGCAGTGACTTTTAAAGGCTTTTTCCTAAACCTCTCCAAAGCAAAAAACAAACAAACAAAAAACAAGCAAAGAGACCCCACACCACAATAAATGCATACTTTCATTTTGAAACTGCTATTATAGACTAACTGAACCAAAACAGTACCCTTTTTAAGGTATACATTCTCAGTTATATTTTACCATGAAATTGATTGAGAAATAAACTCTTGTAGAGTAATTCCTGTTGTTAAATTTTGGGTGAAACTGCATCCTTTCAAATTTTGTTTCATCATAATAAAATACCAACAAAATTAAGAAATTCCATTTCAAAGCCAACATTTTATTCAGAATCTCTCAACCCAAGAAATTGGCAGCGAATTGGCAGATTTAAATAGGCAGTTGCGAATAACAACATACAACGTTTTAGGGGAAAGAAAAAGTCAACTTTGATTCACGGGGTGTGTGTCAGGAACATCCCTTGTCACACTGTAGAAACTTGTATTTTTGCTGTTTTCATCTACTATTGTAAAAATGTTGCCGTATCAGATCTCATGTGGAAGTACATCACCAGAGACTGCATGCATTCAGCTAATGTTAAACGCTTTCAGAGCAAATACTGCCGAAAAAGATCTACCATCCGTCCTCTAATCACTTTGCCCATATTTGAAATCATTCTTTAGACTGACAGAAGTGAACAGTGCAAACAGGTTAAAGATATGATTGGACACATTCATGGAAAGTAGGTTCATCAGTAGCTATTAAATATGATCCAGATGCAATCTTTAGCAGGGGAAGCCCTTCAACCACTGATGTTGGGCAAAGGTCACCACGTTTTCCCATTTGCTCATATTCATTCCCTAAGACATTAGTGGTCACTGTTGAAAATAGGTCTTTAACCAGATGAATCTTTGATTTGACCCACAAGATCTGTGGGTTTGTTTTTCCTCACGTTTTATCGTCAAGACTGGGGAGGGGGGAGAAGAAGGAAAAGAAAGGTAGAGCACTACAGTTCAGTTCTTTAACTTCACTGAAAATAGATTTGAACAGGATTGACTTGCTTCTTGTAACACGGTATCATTTGTTTACACCTTTGGTAACAGCTGTCTGTAAAAGTAATAATATAAAGAAATAATATAGAGAATATTAACAGTAAGCAAAAGGCTACCTCATCCTTCTCAATGTTAAGATCCATAGTAACCTTTTTTTTTTTTTTTTAAACTACTCAAAATCTGGGCCTCTGTTTATTTAAGAAACCTGCTCCCCTTTTCACTGGATTGCTAGGTCCTATCCCCCCCTCCACAATCTGGGACAGGTGTAATATTCGCAGATAGCCTTGCCAGTGGTAATATAAACCTATACACCGTAAGGAAAAGAAATGATGATAGGTCATAATCCCCTATATTGCTATTTCAAGCATAACCCACAGAGCATCTTTTCTCCCACTCAATGAAGCACAATCAAAATTCAATTATATTAAAGATAATAAATGGAAATCACACACATTGCCAAAGGCAGAGGTCTCATTACTGCATATTGAAAATACTAAACTATTCTAAAAAAATTTAACATTATTTGAAATAATAAACCTACCATCATTCTTTCAGATAACTTCTGTTATTTTATTTTAACTCTGCTGGAGGAATCTCATTAGCAGACAAAATACATGAAAACCAGCAATAACATTTCCCCAAAATCGCCTAAGAAATTGGTCTACAATTTAAAGTCATTTCGCATTTGTTGTCGTAGGTTTTATGGATAGTCAGAGTGAACTAGAAATCTAACTCCTTCTGAAAAATCTAGGGCTTAATCTCCTAAACTTGTTATTTTAAGTTGTTTCATGCCACTGTAACCACAGTTTCATGCCACAGACTTTGAGATCAGTTTTAAGACTATATTAGAGCTTCAGCTGGCAAATCTTGTCTCTTTAGCTCAACTGGTAGAGCTTTTGCTTCTAGCTCTGGTTATCTCTGATTCAAACTTGTTTTTGCCAAACAAAGCATTATCAAACATAGCACAACTACCATATTTCTAACTTCCACTTTCATTTCCTTTGACAAACACCAATATGGAAGATTTCTATTCGCTTTTTTAAAAAAAACTTTTCTTTAGAAAAGGTTAACTTGAATGTGGCAAAGGAGCAACTCTTCCGGTGCTAGGATTGTTAGCAAGATCAACATCTTATGAGTCAGTTCTTGGCAAGTTCCTTAACTGATTCCATTTTGGTAAGCAAAGTTCATTCTTGCTCAGCTAGAAAATATTTTGCTACTTTCTCCTCACATTCTCCATAACAAACTATAAATATGTATAAAGGCTGAAAATTCATAAAACAATTCACTTGACTGAACATGTTTGTGTTCTTTACTTTACATATAAATTATGATTATTGCTATCTGATTTTGCATTTTCCATTCAATTACTGATTTGTGGTCTGCTTTCAGCACAAAGCCAATAACACACATGCTGTCTTTATTTACTGACTTTCATTGGATGCAAGCTGAATGAGTCCTCAACATACTCCATTATTATTGAATGTTTTCTGCAGGCCCATTTGTATTTCATTTGCATTTCTGTGGTGATAGATTTAGAATCCTGAAATATCAGTGGCATTCATGCCTTGTTGATAAATATTATTATATTTTATAAGCCAAATGAACTGTTAATAGTCTGTGTCACTTTATGGCCATGTACATGTGATTCTGATTTTATGTTCTATCATTGGATTGGAGTTGCATTCCTAGTTAAACTTGCATTTGTTTCAATTAACTGTATGTTTTGAACAATGGCCTGTATTTCACCTGTCTTTTAAAGAAAAGTACAAATGATAGTCAGTTTTCAATACTTGCTATGAAATAAAACCATTATACATCATGAGATAATTCTGTATTTTGAAAAATTACTTTGCTGATGATAACATATGATTCAACATTGAATTGTATCATTATATACAATTACAATACTTTTACATATCTGTTGTGTCAGCTAAAGTGTCAAACAACATATGCCAACTTTATTTTTGTTTCCTGTCAAAAATATAATAACGTGCTGGAAAGGATAAAATATCAAAACTAAAGTCTAAATTTATTTTAACCCCATTGAAAGCTTGCTTGTTATAAAAGACAATAATGATTGATTAGCTTTGAAAATCTCAGTAAAAAGTTATTTTACAAATGAAAACATCCATCTCTCACAACAGGAGAATGAAAAAATATCATTCATAGGAGATGTCCTCTTAGGAGACAAAAATTGGACCTCATTAAGTCTCTGAGATTTGGAACAGTTCAAAAATTCAAGGATACTTCCTAGACTTCACAGTATATAACAAAATGGTGCATGTGAAAAATTTGCATCCAAATTCAAAGTTTTGTGGCTGGAAAGATAGATTTTTAATTACAACTACCATTAACTACATGCTAATTAAAAGTCAAAGATAAAAATGGCCACAGTACAAAATACTCTACAATGCTTCAAATGCATAGTAGGATTTAATGAAACATTGGAGCAGATCTGTCAAAAAAACCATTCACTTCTTTTTATAATTCATAATACAATAACAAAAAAATGAAGTTTGTAAAAGTAACAAAGAAACTTCATGTAATGAATCGATTGCTTTGTGATTCTTGGTGTATTGAGTGACATTACACATTATTCTACTTTCACTTCTAGGTGTATAATGTCAACAAAGCAGCACCATGGGATCTTTTTCCTGTGGTTACTCTGCTTGTTTACTCTCCTGATTGAAATGAATATTAAAAATATTGGAGGTTGAGCAGGCCTGTAGCTTCACACAATAACATTATTTTCATTATTACGAATCTTCTCCAGTTCTCAGACTTACCTGATAAAATCCCTAGTGACTTTAGCTTTGTATTCAGTATGTCTTAATTCATAGACATAACTTTTACGTTTTTCCTTTATTTATAAAGGAACACTCCACGCTCTGGTTATAGCTTAAGGAGTCAAGGAATGAGAGACTATCCAGCATAAATCTGCTTGGATGCAGTCAAGGTGAACAACAGGTTAGATGGTTCACAGAATTGCAGAATGGTTGAGGTTGGAAGAGACCTTTAGAGATCATCTAGTCCAACTCTCCTGCTCAAGCAGGGTCACCTGCTACTAGATACCTTCTACTTATTTCTGTTATCTGGCTTGGGTCATTTTTGTTAACGAGAATAAAATTTGATACCCAGAAACTAACTTCTCCTTTGCTACATTAATATCCATAAAGTGTTCATAAAGCTTATTCACCAGAGCATTTATATCTAAATCAACAAACATGAAAGTTGGACCTATTCTATTTCTTTATGTTCTGGGCCAATGGGTTCACTATTACTCCGTAAGATTTGGATCCGATTATTACTCTGCAGTGACTAATTCCACATCTGTGACGTTCATTTGATTACTCACCTATATATGTGCTGTCCTGTAATAAAAGGACAAACACTTCTTGCTGCATATTAGTGTTCATGCCCATCTGTGAATATTTTACACAGTCATGATTTCACTAGTAAGATATAAAGCTGTTGAAGCTTTCCCAAAGGCTATTTTTAGCTTTCTTCCATTCTCTCTCTCTCTCTCTCTTTTCTATTAGGTAAATGTGACTGGAATACTGTAACTACAACATGATTTATGTTGCAATAGCAAGCGTGATTTAGAAATAAGGCTGCTGTTATTACATTATTGCTGATGGAATCTATAGTCATATAAATTTCATAACAAGCAACAGACATAACGAGAATTTGGCTTTCCTAACTATTGTATCATTACAACGTAGGAGAGGAGGATAACTTGTGAAGAGTTATTTTCTTTTGTGGAGCTATCTGGCATCGCAAATAAAAGATATCTTAAGGCCAACAGAAAAACAGACTCACAACATCATTTCTTTTAACTAAATAGGCCACACATTGTTTTTAAGCAAATTAACTTAGAGCTCTGCCCTGCTATCTGTACCATGGAAAGTTATGCAGATATTCAGAAAATTTACTTTGACATCTCAGATAGGACACAGACTTTGGTGAGGAACTGAGAACACCAGGTCAGAACGCCTGCTCTGCTGTGCCGCTCGGACTTGAAGCTGCTGAATTAAACTGTGTCTTTACATAGATCAGGCACCTTAGACTTAGGCTTCCCAGGCATCTATCTAAGTAGCTAGGAAAACAATTTGAATTCAGCACAGAACACAGCAGACAGATGACCATACAGAAACAGCACAAAGAAGCTGGCACCAACCCTTTGCATCACAGGTTAGCAGCTGTGTGTTCACAACGTGCAAGGACCAAAGGTGACGTGTGATCATCTGATCTTTAGGTAGGCAATAGTTCTGATCCTTAGGAATACTATTTCTTTTTCAGCACCAGCAACCAAAGGGTGCAACAAACTTTTGAACCCGGAGGGAAAAACTTGATTATCCAGCAAAAAATTAGCAAAGGAGTTCTTTGACATCTCTTTCATGTATCAACAACTGCAGTTGTGATATTGTTTATATTCTAATGTAAAAATTGTTTACTAATGTATGCCTGGAAGTTTCCTCAAAGATCACCCACAACTACTGCCACTATAAGATGAAAAATGTGTAGATCTCCTTTATTTTTTTCCCTTAAGAAGTGTTTACTTTGCAGCAGAAGGAAAAAATCATTTTAAAATAAACTTTACTTACCTCTCAGTTCAGTGCTTCTTTAGTAACGACAGTGGAGATTTTGGAAACACAGCTAGATAGTTTTCAGCTTTGGGGAGTATAAAAACAAGACAGCTCTGAACCATGTTCCCAGTTTATACAGGAAACCAATATATAGTCCCTCAGTACAGATTAAAGGGTATGCAAACTTCTTTGATGGGCAAGTTCAGAGGAAAAACAAGCTTAAAATATCTCCTTTACCTCATAGGCTAATATACTTACTCAGGCTAAATGGTTTAAATATGCTGATTTTTCAGAAGCTTAAAATTTGAAGAGAGGCTATGTTCAGCCATATTATGAGAATATAACCAGGTATTATATATGGTATTTTTCACCATGTTAGGCAGTTATAAAGTAATGAATCACCTTTGGTGCTACATAACTAATTAGCAACCAGCAGGAGGTAGGCTTTTGCAAATCATGAAGGTCCTTGTATCATTTCTCAAGCAAATATGCAAGTAAACCTTATAAATCTTTTAGATCTATTTAGATATTACTGGTATGTGCACAGAGTTTACTGGAGGTTTGCCTGCTTCTCGGATTTTTTTTCTGCTTTCGACAATCCTTAAGATACATGTCCTAAACAAATGCTTTAAAAGCTGTTTTGAACTATTTTGTTGTCATTGAATGTAACATTACACAACTCATTTAAGCAGCAGTGAAATGAGTATGCGATATCCCTGTGGGCTTTTGCAAGAGATTTAAAAGTCTGTCACCATCACTACTACCTTACTAATAACACAGGATTTTCAGTTTTCTCAGGCTATGGTCATTTTGACATTTCTTTATACAGTTCATCATGAATCCTGTCTCCAAAGTGCAGCCCCAATAACTGCATTTTGTTAGAGGGACCCTCACTACGAGAGGAAGAATCAACGCTTTCTCCAAATGATGGAGGTAGTTTCACAGCTTCTGTATCGCGGTCATTACATCAGGGCAAATAGTTCTCCTCTGGGCTAAAGTAGCAAAGGGCCTTGTACATGGTCATTGGAAGAATCACCAATGTCCCCTTACCTGCTTACTCCTGCCACACCAGAGACTCATTGCCATCAGCAGGATCTGAGTTTTAGTCAGAATATGTGATAATTAAGCTCCCTTCCCTGATATCCAGGGGAACCTACACATCCAAAGCTTTAGAAGTACCTGATCACTTGCACAAAAGAGTGTAAAGACTTGCTTTTTATAGTGTTTACATTGTATGTTTACATTGTAACAGAAGCATGATACCAAAGGTGTACTTGAAATATGAGTCAAGAAATGAAGCGCAGAAATTCCTGGATGAACTGTGTCATGAAGGAAGTCAGATTAGAAATCATAGCAGTGGTGAGAATCCACAATATACTACAGTCTTGTGACTCCCTGGACTTAATTCTGACACTCACATTTTAATTCCTTTTCTGGGGTGCTGTGATCCACAGAAAACGTCAGGGCCCTGAGTGCACTAATAAGCCTTAATTGCCCTGACCAACTTCACCTGGGACCTCCAGCCACACCGCCTGTTCATGGGCCCAGGAGCTCCATTTCAGCTCAGCTGCACGTTCAGCCCTTCCCCAAGCCTGTGGGTTTGCCTGTCTGCAGCTCTGCCTCTGGCCCTTCCTCCCGGATGCACTTTGGTCGCATGCTGTAGCCTTGTCTCCAGTTCTGCTTCTGACTCCATCTCTTCTTGCTCCTGAAAGAACTCCCTGGATGAACCCTGAACCTGGTTCATCACCTTATTATGTCTGGGGCTGTTGATGGACCCTGTTGTCAGCACCCAGTTCTGCCTACTGTGTTCAGACCCTGCAGGACTGTGCCCTGTTAGTGAGGTCCCTGCCTGTGCTGGGATTGCCCTCAGCTCCTGGCTCACCTGCCCTTGAGGAGCAGCCAGCGCTTACTGTTCCCTTGCAGAAATCAGGTGTATGGAACTACTAGATGAGTATGTGCCATGGTTAGAAAACCACTATCCTATGTTATTTAAACAAAGTAGCCTAAACTATGGGTTGGTTTACATAAGCATATAGATCAGGCTATATTGTTTATGCTAACATCACAGATGCTGATCATTAGGAGTTGCAAATCCTTCCGCCTAACCCCTTCTGATTGTCCAGCCGGAAGCCTGAAAGCTCTGAGAGCAATAAGCCCCATTAGGGCACCATTCATTTGATTTAGAGATATCTACAACAGATGTAGATTTCACTCTACAGAAATGCTCAGTGACTGTAAAGGGAATTCACACAGTATCTCAGAGACAAGCATCTCCACAGTTAACATCTACATGTTGGGAGATAAATCTCACCGTCAGCGCACGTAAACTTAGTGTACAGGAGAATCAGTATAAGTACCTGGCTGAGCGCAAGTTCACACCATAGCTACAAGCACATCAGTTTGTCCATGCAGACAGGCCCCATATGGCAATAATAAAGGAGGCCATATGTTGTTCTTTGAAAATAAAATGATTTTTGTGACACTGTTCTGATTTATTTTAAAGAAACATAGAAGTAATAATAATGAGGTAGATGGGATCAAAAAGAAACAGCTGAGATTTTAGAAGCACACAATCTGCTATGCTTATGAAATAATTTCCAGTGGCACATTTTGAAAATATTATCCCTTCATGCCTTCTCATGGTTAAACTATTGTGAGAATAGCAGTCAGAGATACAATTCTGTACTACTCTGTAGCCCGAATAACAGCCTTGGTCAAATGCTTGCAGTCTCAGCGCTTTTTACCCAAATTCAAATCTCTTCACTACTTTATATAAATCACTGAGACATTTTTCAGTTGTTCCTGTTAATACGCTGGCCAAGTGATGACCAGAAAGGGCAGTGAAATGAATATTTCAGGGGAGTCTCCCTCCTGAATCACTTAACCGAATTTAGAGAAAGTCTTAAGCCGCAGGAGGTTGGCTCTAGAAATGGACGCTGTATGCAGTGCTGTGTCCTTGGGAACTCTACATACTGTGCCCTACACCTCCTTCATCCCATCTAAAATCTGATCAAAAATCAATATGCCTGGAAGACTGGATAACTTGTCTAGTCAACAAGATGATTTAGGAAATTTTACCTTACAGACTCTTCATGCTCTTCTTGCTTTCTCTTCAAAAATTGAACCCTGAATGAGTGTAGTTACTAGTCATACTTACAAACGTGTGACTTGACAACCAATCACACCATCATCGTATACGTTGCCAGAATGACGTGATCTAAACGCAATAGGTTTATCCAGTGAGTCAGAAAAGCATTCCTGGAAGTCACACTAAATATTTAATTCCATTTTATTAGAGGGACATTGTTGACAAAAGTAATTGTTATATAAATTTGTGCAAGTCGTGGATGTAATTAACGAAGTTTTTGCTTTGGAAGGTTTACTCAGCTGGAATCAAATGCTTTTTAATGGAAATTAAAAGCAAGTATAGTGACTCAACTCTGAGAAACCAAGTGTGAGGTTTCACCAGCAAGAGAGCAGGACACATAATGAAACAGTATTATGAGAAATAATCTACTGTAACTCTGTTCTCAATAAGAATCAATAATTTTATATCAACTTTATACAGGTATGGAACTCTTCTATATACAAACCACTAGACTTCTTGAGTGTACTATTAGGTACTTACTCATTATCAGGTAAGTCAGTGTGCTAGGGAACTATATCATCTAACATGCTAGCATGAAAGCCCATGCACAGAAATAAGGATAGAGAGTTGGTTTTTTCCTCCTACACTTTTCCATGGCTTTGGAAAGGGAGGAGTTTGCACCTGCCCTATTTGAACTGCCTGAAAGAGGGATTTGATATTGATTTTATTGCATGCTATTTCTGTATATACTGCCTGCAGACAAATCTGAATATTCAGTGAAATCTGGGAAGCTTACATGCAATAAAAAGAAAGTTATATATATATAAAAAACTATAGAAATCTATAGAAAAATAGCTTCATTTAAAAAAAAAGGGGGAAGAAAAAAAAGAAAAAGATGTTAGGCAAAGCAAACCCTCAGGATGTGGTAAGCTATTACAAACTCTCCAGATAACTCTAAGCATTCTGAGTATTAACAGCTTAAGATGTAAATCCATATATTACTGCATAACAGCAACATTATTGTAAGAGGCAATATACAAGACTCAAAGAGTCTGTTTAAAATTACAAAGCAGCAACTTGAACACCAGGATGGCCTAAATACTGCTTTTCTTTCCTCTTCATATAGTAAATAAACTGAAATAATGAATCAGATGTATGGTACCAAGCATGAAAAATAAATAAAAGAACAGCAATGTTTTAGTAAGTCTTAGATCCTAATATATTGCTGGTTTGCAGTTAAAGTTTATGAAACAGTTTCAGGCCTTCTTGGGTAAAGTATGGAGAAATGCTATTAAGCCACAGAAATATTTTAAGAATTGGTGAATTCTGAAATTCACAAAAGCGATCATATTCGTATTCAAAGTTCTAATATTCAGCAAGCAGGCACATAAATATCCCACAATTAAATATTACTCTATTGCCCTTCTTTAAATTAGGCTCCAAATCATTTGTCCCAATCACTTCTAAATGTATTAAAAGGTTATGCGCGTTATCCATGGTACGCGATGGAAGGTGAAGGTATGGAGATCTTCACAAAGTGACAGTTTTCCAAGAGATTTTACCAGATAGCAGAAGAGGTAAAAGAGGAACTGCACATGGGAGGATGCAATGAAAATTTGGATGCAGAGAGTCCTTTTTGCATGGAAAATATCTGACTTTCAAAAGTACTAATGGATGCTAGGTGCTGCACAAACGAATAGGTAAATCTGCTCCTAAAAGAAGAATTTTTCCAGAAGACTATCCTGGAAATATCTGCATTTGATTTGAGATAGTATGCATTAAAGGAAATTAAGCTGTACCAGTTAATTTGTGGATAGGACACTTCCGGGTAAAAGACCAGCAAAAGTATCTTCATGTGACCATCCAAGGAAGTCCCTAGCTGATGATACTAGCCATGAGGTTGTGCTCTGAAGGGTGAGCCCCTGCACTGGGGGAAGAAGGGGGAAAGGAGTATGCTGCTTGCCCAGCCACAGATGATAAGGGTGTACATCTTTTAAAGGACGAGTTTATCATATTATGGGAACTCTAAACAGCATGACACTTCCTACAGAGGTACTCATGGCTGTGAAAGTTACTTCAGAAGTATTTCCAGCTGCCTGCGATGGAGAGAGTATAAACAAAACTTAAAACGCTGTTAACTCATACACTACCAGGCTGAAACTTTATACTTCCCTTTTAAAAAAGGGTATACCAGGCTCCACCTCAACATCCAGAGAGCATTCAGCAGTGAGAGCTTGATACTGAGTCTGAGCTTGATACTGATACTAATCCTTCCAGTACCATTTGCTGATGGCAGGTGACCAAGGCAGCTGCATTAGTAAAATCCCTCAGGCAAGCAGAAAAAGTACAACACTGGGAATTCATTTCTCTTTTTTTCCTCCCTTCTCTTTCCCTTTGCTTTCTCCATTCCTCCCTTCCATTTTCTATCTGATTTTATCACTCCTGTATTATCCAATTACTTTCAGCACAGCTTTTTCGTATCCAAATAATAAATACTAAATACAATATAAGTTCAAGAAGCTAAATATGAGTACAAGAAGCTATCCTTTAACCAGAATATCCTATTTGAAATATTTAAGACTTTTGTCAGGAATAAGACATTATGAAAAACTTACAGGAAGACTGTTTGTTCTAGTGAGATTCTCAAACCACAATATCTCAGCTATATTAAGATAAATATCCATCTAAATGTCACCTCTGAATGGTTTGAAATTATCACCATCCATCTTTTTTTTTTTTACATTTACAGCAATTTCAAGTTAGCATTTTCATAGTAAACAATGTCTTGTACATAAAAAATATTTGTGTATTATATGGTTTTTTACAATAAAGCTTTATGCCAAGATCTACTAGAATGCTCTAAAAAAATCCCTGTTCTTATCAATGTCAATAAAATATATTACTTAAAGAAAAATTATTGATGATCTTTATATCTTTCCATTTTAATTCCTTCACTGATTGTTAACAGGTTATGAACTTAAAATTTTAATGAATAGATAACTGTGAAATCACTGGCCCTATATTTTCCTACATCAGATCAAAATAAAATTTAATTTAACCATTAAACAACACTGTTGTTTTCTATTGTTCTCAAAGTGCAAGAAAGGAGATAGATGGCAGGGCCTTCTGAGAACACCATTTTTGCCCATTGGTTCATACATAGTTTTAGCAGTGACTGATCAAAGACTCAACGTGTAGCATTTTGTATTTCTCTAGTAAAAGAATTGTTAATTGTTTAAATAATGCATTTGTTCACCACTCATAATACACTATTATCCTCATCATATACAGGGCCCTAAAAACAGGTAAAGCAAGCATATTGTGTAAGTAAAGACGCCTTTGCATGCTGTGCAGAGCACTGCATAAAGTGTCTATGTTATAGAATACGAAAACCACCGTGAAAGAGTTTATAGCATGTCAGTCAGGAAAGAAACCAAAAGATCTACATTTGTATATAGTTACTAGTGTAACTAAGGTAATTGGCAAATAAACAGGAAAAGCAGTACTAACTGTGGGCGTTCATCAGTCCTACAGCCAAAGCTTGATATAATTTCAACCTATCTGCAAGAAAGCTCTTTTAATGCAGAAGGCAATTTAATTGGCAGAATGTATTTACTTACAAAATACATGTTAGCAGAATGGAATTTATCCACTGCATGAAAGAGTGTGTGTGTGTGTGTGTGTGTGTGGAGCTATATAGTTTCTTGAAATATTTTATTTTTTAGAAAAATGCCCATTAAAAGGAGTGTTTCTATAAGTTCTAAGAAAATAAACCTTGCATTTCATAACATAGATTAATCCATGTGTGTATATTTATCTTTGCTTTTGTTTTTTCCAAAAGAATACTCTATTACTCCTTCTTGATTAACTAGCTCACAATAAGTATAAAACACTTAAGTACCACGTAGCTCAGGTTTCTGCGGACACTTGAACTCTAACTGCTTATTTAGATACTTAGATGCAATCTTTGAAATCAAACTTCAGAAGTTCATTTTGAAAAATCTTGTGGACTTAGTGAAATATTTTAGGCATATCTATTAGTAGTATTTAATTTTCTAAGTATATTTTGGACCAGATTCCTCTCATCAAAGTTTAGGCATATTAGTGAAGGCACCTAAATCAGGAGCATGGCTGCTTCCTCTACAATCAATAGAAAGCAGCACTAAGCCCTGCTCACCTGAGGCCTGAATTAGAAGGTATCTATCTGTACTGATCAGACGCAGAGGATATGATTTTCATATTAGGCAACCCCAGGAAGTAAGTTGAATCCAGGCCTCACTGACCAAGAATGCCACAGAATTTTTACCACAGAAATCAAAATACTCTATATGTCAACAGAAATGAACATCAGCAGTATCACCAAGAAAAATAGAAGTTTTCTTTGTTTGGATATATGAATTTTTTTTCATGTGGGAGTTCTCTTCTCCCACATGAGAAGGAATTTTTTTAAATATTAGGGGTTTTTTTAAATAATATTTCATATAAAATAAATGTTCAGGGAATCCTGATTTTCTGGAGAGCAATAAAAACACACAGAGGAAAAAAAATATATATAATCTTTCACTTTGGAGACTATGCTTTCAAAATTTGTCACTGGAGACATCCCAGAAATACCAGCAAATATTTGTCTTCCCACTGTCCCTCCATCTTTATCTATAGCAATAGCATTACACACTACTAACAGAAAAAATAAGCTGCCTATATAGGTGAAGATAAAGAATAAGAGAGTTATGATAATTTGCACCACTCACTTCTCCGATGACTCTACAGTCAAAACAGGAGTTCCTCTTCTATGAAAGGGCTTCCATATCATATATTCTAAAAAATAAAGTAAAAGAAAAAGTTTAACAGTTCAGATTTCTCAGAACATTCTGCTTTGAAAATGCAGCTGCATTATACGACACAGTTTCTTATGATCTGGGTGTGAAATTAGTATACTGTTCCTAAAAATAAAAAAAAAGGAAAAGAGATCCTTCCACAGCAGGAGACCATAACAAAACTTGCTCAGAAGTAATTAGGAAACCTTAGATCCTTCTCCTTGCTACTTTTTCAATCAGTAAAAATGCACAACCTAAGTGTAGAACACCCCTTTCTTCTTCTTTTTCAACCTCATTTCCCAGTGTTGGCACACCTTTGAAATTTTAATATGCAAAACATTAGAACAGAGGCTCCAATTCAAAGCACACATATGCAATACCTTCTTAATTGCATTTTGATGCATAGGGATGTACAAATGATGTATAGGCACCCCCAGGTGTACAAAATGCCATTGCATTTTGATGTATAGGGATGTAGTTAGTCATGCTTGAAGGTTACAGTCCTTTTAGAGCTGTACCACACTTAAGTCAGAAAAAGCAGCATGAACCTGCATTCTACTGATGGCCTTAGACCACATAATTTACATTTGGGTCCTCATTTCATTATCTGTAGAATTTAAGTTGAAAGTTTTGGCACAGTAGAAACAAAAGGAACTGAATTTCCCCCAAATTTTCTTTTTGGCAACGTGATTTTGATTGAAATCAATTGGTATAAAGAGGCTTTTTACCAGGTATGTACACTGCCAGAAGTACAGGAAATAAGAGTATTTATTGTATTAGCACAAAATACTAGTTTGGTGATACCAGTAACTGACATTTATACCCCATTGCTTCACTGGATTTTCTACAGTGATAATTTGTAAGTAATCTACAATACTGCATGTTATTTTGCAGTAATTTATATCAATATACCATGTATCCTCGAAAGTTTGTTTTTAAAAACTAAACACAGAATAGATATTATTTATTACTATCACAATAATTTTGAAAGGAAAATTAGAGAAAAATACTTCAAAATACAAGGTTTGCAAAAAGATTTTCAGGTAAAAATATAGGAGTGTAACAATTTGAAGTATAGTAACATCCATATTCTTTAAAAATATGTATCTTCAAATTCATAAATGAAACATTTTAGGAATATTCCTTCTCTTCTTCTTACATGCTACCTGTCTTTAACATGATTCTAAGTATCTTCATAATATGAAGTTTTAATGGTTTTATTTGTATTAAATCCTTATTGTCAACCTTCCTTGTTGACAAAAATCATTTTACTTCTGAGAACTGTTTTTGACTCAAGGTTATTATTTGTTTGGTGTTCATATTGTTTTAAGCTTTACCATTAGTTTGCCTTCAACTCTCTCCTTCATATTTTATCTCTGGGAAATATATATATATATATATTTTTTTTTTTTTTTAACCTGTGCAGAGAAACTCATTAGCATTTCATGCTTTATTGAAAACTTCATGGCTTCACTTTGTTTTTCTTTACTCTAAACATTAGATATTTAAAAGATGTCAACTATCACCTGTTTCAAGCTGAAAAACTGTGAACCTTTGCTTTGTATTTTGCATTGTTTAAACCTGCCAGTCATAAACCGCTCTTATTTTAAGGGGATTAAACTGTTGCTCAGTCCTCTCAAAAGAGATTGCTTCACAGGAACAGGATTGCTTCACGCCTAAAAGGATGTTATTGCTTGAAGATATTCACAGGATATTTTCAACAGATGCACCTTCTGACAATCTGTTGGGGTTACAGGTTTTAAAGAGCAAAATGGCATTTTTCTTGGCTACCCCTTGTCTCCTTGTTTTAATTTCCATGAGTTGCTGCACTCAGCTTTTACAGAAGGTTCAGCTTCAGAAGAAAGAAAGAAAAATTTTCTACCATTCCTTTTTTGCTAAGGATTGCATCCTAGATTAAAGTGCAAAGTTTTAGGAATAGTGGACTAAAGGTAATATAAAAGAACGGACAAAGGTTAAAAGACCTTTGAAGTTACTGAGAACGCAGTAACCGGACAGATGTCCTAAATACCTAGCAACCTGAAAGATTATGTCTTTTAGAAATCTTGTTAACTGTTGCTTTTCTGTCCTTTTAAAAAATTTTGAGACTTGATTCTTTTCTTCATTTCAACATCTTAATTAACTTGGCCTTCAATCCATTCTCTCTTGGTGAGTATAATAACCTTTTCTTATGCAGAGGATTAGGCTTTGCACATTTGCCTTTTTTCTTTTTCTGCAGAACTTTTCCAGTCATCTCTGCAAGAAGAATAGGAAAGGAAGCTTCTAATTCTCTCTCATTAAGGGAACTTTAGTATTTCATAGTCTTTACAGAACAATAATAGTTATAGTTACCCTTAATCAGTCAGTTGGCAAGCACTTAGAAAGAAAGAAATAAGCAAGCACTACGAGGAGTTTTGCTCTTACTCAGAAGTAAATGCAACATTTCAAAAATTTCTCCACAAAACAAAAAAAAGATTTGCATTGATTTTGCATGCTCAGAGCAGGGAGAGTTAAGAGGAAAGTTTAGATCTAAGAATCTCAACAGCCTCTAATGAAAAGAATGATGTTATTAGTGTTAGCAAATAACAATACTTTAAGTAGAAAGCTGCTATAATGACATTGCCTATCTGCACGGACACATTCTCCTACAATAATTCTGCAGGCAGTCTGGGCAATACCACCACACTAAAGGTTAATTAAGCAGTAAGACATGACAAATCACACTGTAGTGCAAGTTTTTAAATTTATAAGTAAAAGGCTGGAGGAAAAGGTGACCAAACATATCAGAAGGGTTAGAGCAGAATTCTGAGCCAATACACCGGGGGCTAGACAAACAGCAGGACCTGAGACAAAAGGACGATGTTCCAACAGTGCAGAAATGCTTCAGCTAGAGGATAACGTAATTTAAATTAATAACAAGTTTCAACTGTACTCCTTGCTGCTAAAGCAAGTTCTCCCTTAGAACTAGACAAACTTTAGGTTGATTCACTGTAGTAACACTTGTTCAAGTTCCGAGAGGGACAGAGATGCCATTGCCATATTGTCATATCTGAATATAGGGGAAAAAACAGTTTCTCTCTTCATTTCAGACTGCAAGTTATCTCTATAAAACACAGAAATACTTAATGAGCACTTGTGACACATTAATTTCATTGTTTTTCTAAATACAGTATTTTATTACAGTACTGGAAATATAGACATCATAGCTTTTTCCATTCTAAACACCACTGTTTGATATTTCAACTTTAATTATATAGTCCATTACAACTGTAGTCCACCTCCTGAGGTTTCATGCTAAGAAGAAAGAATGGCAGTCATAGAGAGTACGCTTCATCAGAAATCCTGTTGTGAAGATGCTACAATAGTACTCTGCCAGATGCACTTATTCTTAATTATTTTAAATTATTTCAATTTGTTTATAACTAATTTAAAGCTCATTCTCAATTACAAGTATATTTTATGTAACATAACAAATTATTGTGTATTAAATCTCTCTTTAAACTCCCGAACAGCTGAGCTCATGTTTGCTCATCAGTGTATGAATTCAGATAAATTCATTTCTCCAAACAAGTGAGAGAAAAAGAGGGGAACCAAACTCTCTTTGGAAAGACAGACAAGTGCTGAAGATACCAGATGGGGATTGTAAAAATCTGAATTCAGTTCCTCTGCCAACAGCTTCTCATCTGACCTTGGGCAAATCATAGAATCACTCATTTTCCCATCTGTGCACCATGGGTACAAATGTTTCTTTTTTCATACCCTTTTATTGTCTACTTATTTGAAATAGCTCAGGGCAGGGAATGGATAGTATTCTTAGTGGGCATGCAGCAGTCTTCACTGGGAGCTCTGATATGCAAAGGATCCCCATAAATATTATCACAGTAAAAACGATCATCTGTCTTCCGCATTTCTTTATCAGTTCTCTCTAGACATATCCTTCCTTAGCCTACTGAGCTGAGACTCCACTCTAGTTAGCGGTCATTCAAGTTTCTGTGGATCTCCTCTGGGTTGCTGAGCCTTCCTTACGTCTTGTATAGGAGTCCCAACTGTCCAGATATGGATTGTCTTGTGTCATTCTTTGGTCTTATCTGAAGGACATTTACATCCGTTTTGGTGAATAAGAGTATGGTCAGATGTTGATGCATCACATATACAATTTTTTTATTATTATTATGAGAGTATGCAGAATATATATGCGTTTTAGAGGTATGCCACAGGGTAGCGTTGCCGACTAAATTGACTATGCACTTTAGTGGCTCACAATCTCTTTTTTGCCTGTTGATTGTTCTTTTTCTTAAGTTTATTTAGTTTTCAGAATAGTGTATGGATGCATAAAAAAATATATGTTGATGATGCAGTGGATAGGAGGGAAGGAAAAGGACTTGCCATCAAAAGGCTGATGACTGGAAATTTGAATCCACCAAGGCTAGAGAACAGGAAAAATACGCTCTGGTACAAGTACTAAACAACATCTTCCAACAGTAACTAGCATATGAAACATGTTAGAAAGCTGTTCGTTCCCAAGTAATACTACAAAATCCTCAAAATCTTCTTGTTGATTGTAGAGCATAGGAAATAAAGCCTGCGATTAAAAAAAAAAAAAAAAAAGAATTGGAAGGGACTACTCCATGCTGTAAATATTAGCAAAAGGAAAGCCTGATCTAGTTTTGTATGGACTTTCCTGACAGTTCCAGCTTTTAAAACGTTCCTGATTCCTACTAGCATTTTTTTTTGAAAGTCTGTGTTAAACTAGTGGTTTTTTAGCCAGCTATCTTCCATTGTGATAGCCTTGGCAATTTTCCACAATACTTGGCTTGAACTTGTCAAAGGTATCAATTCTTCAAGGTTCCATTTTCTTAAAAATAATGCAAATACCTAGAGGCTTATTGGAATTGTACTTTTGTACATTTTATTAGTCCTTCTGACATAGTTAGCTTCTTTGCTTTCTTGCATGTACTATCAGTTAAGAAATTCCCATGAGCTACCTTACCCTTTGCCCCCACTGGGACTATTTCTGCTGATTTCACTATAATCTAAGTAGTTGAGTCATAGATGCATAACCTATTACAATTTCTTTTGTACCACCTGTCATTTTACAGTTTCCAGGTTTTAGTGTTTCCCTGAAGAGAATGTCCTTCTACCTACTTCTGCACTTTGCAATAATTTTTAGTAATGCAGATCATCCTTTATTTCCTCTAAGCTTTCATAAAATCTGTGTCTTTTCTCGCAAATAAATGCACTTTTCAACCATGACCATCATATCTTACTAAATATTCTTGAAGCACTTTATAAGGCACAGAGCAGGAATCATCTTCCTTCCCAGTGGTCCTTAACAACCTCGTAGCTTTATATACAAAAAGCAGCTAAATGTTCCATAGAATAAGGCATCCTACCACAACATGATTTAGAACAGTGGAATAAGATCACCGCACAGCTTGCATAGTTTGCACACACTGCTTTTATAGTAAGGGGTTATTACATATAGAACAGAAAACGTTGCCTCTTATTCAAATTTCTTTCTAAAGGTAAACATTCAAGGGTAAGCTGTCAATTTGACATTACTTGACGTTTTTACACAATTTGCTACTTCATTAAAATGGCTTATTTTTCAGAGAGTGCATTCTGCACTTTTGAAAATAAAAATAAATTATAAGACTGCTGTGAGAAAATATTTACTAACATTTTAATACACTTTTGTGGAATGCCAAGCAATAGATGATTTGAAGAGTAGAAATCTTTATTCTTAAGAAAGACATATAACAATAAATATTTATTAATTTTACACTGCACAAATATGTGCGATATTTGTTTCCTTTGCCTATGGAAAATATAACAAATCTCTACACGGGAAAGTGATCCTGTGTATTATACATTTTCTGGTACCAGTATCTTTTTAGGAAAGATAATTCATATTTTTATAGGACCCTTGACCAGGAGTGAAGAGCTCCAGCCTTGCAAACAGAAAATATTGTATCATACAGCCAGCCTGTGTGAACATTGTTATAGTTCTTACATTTAAAAGGATAAATACACAAGCAAGCAATGAAAGGTTAGAATAGGAAGACCGGAGACAAGACAACAAGGACACTATTCACTACAAGCTCTGGTTCAAACACAGCTCATTCCGTCTCCACACTGAAGTTTATTGCACAGGGGTCAGTTCTGATGCAAACTGCAAAACCTTGAAGTGTCTATCTGTATTTCCTGTGTACTGTTTTCAAAGATTATAGAGACAGAAAGCTCTAGTAATCTATTCTGATCTGCTTTACAATATGTGTCCTTGGACTTCCTCCTATGAATTCCTGTTTGAACCAGAAAATATCTCTAACAAAAAAAGGAATTTTAAAAACCCTTGGGAAAATAGGATACGGAACAGAAAGAGGATTGCTGCTTCTGAGGTAGTGCCCTTCTATTACAAGCAATGCATAACATAAATAATTTCCTAAAAATATCAAACTCTATCTTAAAACTATTTCAGCTTTCTACTCCACCCCTTCTACTGGGAGGCTGGCCTTCCAAAACTCATTCTGCAAATGATTAAGTGTCTTCTGATTTCCAGCTCAAGTTTATTCATTATCAAACCACAGTAGAACCAAAACAGCCTTTGGAATAAAGCCTTTCTTCTCTGTAGAGTTTGAACTGCCTTTTCTTACTTCATATTAAATCTAAGGAGAGCAGCCCTATTCTTCTGCTAATCTTTGTTTTGCTAGATTGAGCAAATCGAGATCTATACATCTCCTCCTGCAAGACCTCCGCACTCCCCTAACCATTCTAATAGCCCCTATGAATTTTTCTTCCTTAGGTATGTCTTAAAAGGTGTTGAAACTGTTACAATATAGAAAAGAAATATTTTACTTTAAAGATTGAAAGTAAATTTTAACAATGAGGCCTTGCAAAGTGTCAGTAATTGTAATGCAGAATTTAGATTACTATACGCATAAATTTATTTAGAAATAATAAGAAAAAATTGAAAACCTTGAAACAGAAAAGGAGAAGTCT
Source organism: Struthio camelus (assembly GCF_040807025.1). Classification (NCBI taxonomy): domain Eukaryota; kingdom Metazoa; phylum Chordata; class Aves; order Struthioniformes; family Struthionidae; genus Struthio; species Struthio camelus. Next base: position 37,837,148 of record NC_090981.1, on the reverse strand, counting down.
CAAGCAAAATTTAGGAGACAGCAGCCTGTATGACAATAACATATTTTTGCCCTGCACGTACAAAAGCATTCTTCTGAAAACTGGACTTCATAGTCATCTGGAAACTCATAATCAAAAGCAATGTAGAGAAGAAATTGTTGGTTTCCATCACCAGCAAAATAAAAGCTAACAGCAAAGAACTGCAGAACAATCTTAAGATTCTTACTGGGTGATAAAAATAGCAAATCAAATTCGGTGTTGATAATACAAAATGAATTACATAGGCAAAATCCTAACTTTACATGTGCAATGATGGAATCTGAACTACCTATTAATGATAGAGTTTGGAATTCAAATAGATAATTATACCAAAAAAAAGCAATCTCAGTGCTCACTAAATATGAAACAAGAAAAATGAATATTGGGAATTAGGAAAGAATTAGAGAACAGAACAGAAAATGTCATTATGCCACTACATGAATCCCTAAACCATTTCTTTGAATATTGTCATCTGATCTCAAAAGAAATAATGCAGTAGAACCAGAAAACATACAGAGAAGAGCAATATGGATGATCAACAGCATAGACCTGCTTATTTTACTGTACTAGCTAAGCCGTACTGAAGAAATTCTTTCCTCTGCTTCCTTTTCCAACAGGGTTGTACACAACGTGAAGAAAGGCCCTTAACTAAGTGTCATTCAGATGCTCTGTGGAATAGGGAAGGGATAGCAGACTGGCTCTGAAAACATTAGCTTGCTGACTTGAAGCAATTTAGCTGTGGTAACACCTAGCATAACAAAGGTTATGCATATTTGCATCTTGTGTCTCAATTTGAACTTCACTGCTTGAAATGAATTGTTACCTGTAATCTATGGCCTGTTTTCAAATGCAACTGTGCCCCATATACTATGCTTCTCAAAAAATGCATAATTGCCAGTTTAATTGCAGTATCTCTTGTTAAGAAATTTAAGGAAAATACAGAATAATCACGTAGAATTCTTTTTGCTCTCACTGAGAAATATATTTATTTATCAATATTTATCTGTATTCTGGCTTGAAAACAGTTTTTACAGCTTTTGTTCAGAGATTTTTTTTTTATTTAAGGTCAGAGTAAACTGTTGGCCTTTCTGTTATAACAGATTATAACCACAAAACATATTGGGGGCAGACTTGGAGGTACAAAAATGGAAATCACACCGTTTGGTCAAAATCCTACCTTTTAACCATACCTTATCACTAATATGAACTCAATTCAGCACTTTCATTAACACTAAATAGGGGAACAACCATAGGTGGAAAGTTCATAGCTGCTAATCTCATTTAGGGACAGCTATTTTTCATTCACATAGCAAATGTAAGTGTTAGGGATGGAATATTGATTATTAGCTTCAGTTGACTGAAAACTTGTAACACTCAAGTTTTTCTCCATAATAAACTATTCCGAAATAGTAATCTCACCTCTAAACTAAAGAAAAAAGCATTTTTCTGCCCAGGATCCAGATTCAACGCTGCAAAAATGTAGATGAGTAAATCATGAAAACGTGTAAAGACTAGAAGAAAAACATAAAACCTATCTTATACTGTTATCCATCGAAAATTAAGTGTTCACAACTATTTGACACTTTACTCAAAACAGGCTAAAATTCTATTCATCTTAGATACAGCGCAGAGACATTGCCTACCTTGAGGTACTTACCTTCTAAATAAACCAGAAAGGACGTAAGAAAACTTCAGAACAGGTAAGTGGGTGATTGGTCAGAGAGAGCCAGTAGCAGGGTCTCAGGTCAATCACTCCTGAACCACAGTAACTCCACTGCCACACTCTCACACCCATGATGCAAGCCAGAGCTACTGCAGATAACTATTAGCTAATGAAAACTCAATGAACAGATACTTTCTGATCTTAGATCAGCGTGCTTTCCAGGCACAACAATGGGACTCGTGAGTCTCAACTCATTATTTGTACTGGTATCAATGAAATTACAAGCAGCCCTTTTGTCTTTCTCATGTAGCCGTGACCTTTTTTTTTATGGGAAATAATCTTCCCTGAAAGTGAATGTCCAAATAAACTAGCTGCACATTTAAAATAAATAATTGTTATTGTACTTTCTTCACTGTACACTGAGGACAGGAGGATTTAGTAACCTTCCTCAAACCTCATTTTTCATAATGTTCTGATCAGAATCTGCTATTCCTTTGCTTGTACAGTTTAACGTTCCTTTAAATTTTAGAGTGCTTGAGTCCAGGAATTTAGACAAAACAGAAACACAACAGAGAAAGGCCTTGCTGTTTTCTTTGCAGTTGCAGGATCTTAGGTAATTCTATTTTCTGAAGTAAAGGAGTTCAAGCCAAGCTTCCAGCACTCAAATTGAAAGCAAGCAAGCTCAATAGTGATGTTTCTTGTTCAAAGGAAAAATAAACTTTAAATTTGCTTGATCTGTTAAAAGGAGTAAGCACTTTTTTAAGCCTACATTTCAAGTTTTGCTTGCTGAATACCCTATGGTTTCCTCCTCACCACTGTATGTCAAACTTGGCCAAAGATCGTTTGAGATTTTTCACTAGGTATCTCACAGAGCATGGTGGAGATTTAGAAATCCAGGTCTTTGTTAAGCATGGGAATATATTCTAGGAGGAGGGAAGAAAGTCATCAGATAGTAGTGTTTTACCTCTATGCTTAAAATGTACTCGCTCTGTAGATTCAGGGCAAAAAAAAGAAAAATCTGTGAGGTTAAATTAATCTGCTTTAAAGATTAGGCTCTTAATTATTTACCTACATTAGCAGAACTCTGCCACTTACAGGGGTAATGTGCTAAGGAAACTATAATGTTTTATTTTAATGCAGCTATTGTTAGCGTCATCCTTACGGAGAACTTCTAACCATGAAGCCTCCATATTAAGATTCTGCTTTTGACATGAATTTTGTGTCTCTGACTGATCATGACATTCTACAAATTGTATTTTGGTTCAGAAAGATATCTGACAGGCATCTTCACGAAGAATTTAACTCAGACATGCTATCTACAGAATACTAGGATAATATATTTATGGGATGACTGTGGGCAAGCCAAGTAGTAATAGTTATATTACCTAATTTGCAACAGCTTCATTCAGACTGCCAAACAATGCTCAAAATGGCATTGGGGAACTAACCAGAGTGGAGGTGGCTGAGGAAAACGTACACGATGCACCTTTGTGCCAAAGGTACCTTTAGAAACTTACTGCTCAGCAGCACCCTCCTCCATCAGTCCCCCCTTCGTCTTCCTGTCAACGCTGTGTACGTTTTTTAACGATATGTCTGTGCAGCTGCTGGGCTTTGCTGTAGTCTGCTTGGCTTTGCTTTTACCCTTCATCATGAAGGCACAAGTGCTGCTACAGTTTAAGTCCTGAGCATCTACAGCATGAAAAGGAAAATTTTAGTACCCTGCTTTGTGAATCCTTTTTGTACAGTAGGGCTACATGATCTTTAAGAGTTTTGCTTTGGTAGATTTCTAAATACTTATTAAAACTCAATTTTATCAGATCAAAACTCAACACATACCATAAGACTGAATTCTGCCTTTGAGCTATTCAATTCCAACACTTCTGCCACTTCTAAAAATCAGATCAATAGAACGGTTTATTTAGCTTACATTTCTGTTTCCTCCAACTTTCCGTTTTTCTTGTTCTTCGTTCTCTACAGGCTAAAAGAATCTGTATAAACAAGAAAACAGTAACTTACAGAACTTTAGCACTTTAAGATGAAACTCTTCTTTTAACTCAGTAACAATGTGTTAGGTGATTCTAGACATACATAATGAAGACTTTATATTAAGAAAACCACATATGAAAATACCAAGGTCTATCTTTCAGAGTCCACTTATCCAGCTGTCATGCAAATGAAAAGTTTCCTTCATTTTCCTGTGCTGCTAAGAAAAAAAATCAAAATGCTCTGCTCACATAGTATCAAACAATTTCAAAGCTCGAATCTTCATTTATTCCTTCTCTGCTTCTTTTTCCTTCTTTGGATTATAGTCCTTCCTCAAGGATATAAATTGCACAGATATTTCACTTAGATTTAGAGTCTCACCATGTGGCAGATCCAGCTTCAAAGTTTCTCCTTTTCTCTTCTCTTGAAGATACTTTTCCTCTTTTAACTCTAAGCCAAGTACAAAAACGTAAAAAAAAAATTCATCCTCTAAGCTGGATTTAAGTGGACTTTAGATAATTAAAAGTTAAATTAAAATTTAATAAAGTCCTGTTCAGCTTAACTCTAGCCATCTAGAGTAGAGAATGGAACGTCATTTTTGACGAGCAATTCTATATGTAAGCACACTTAGAAATACCCCTTCTCACAGCTAAACCTTAATTCCATTCAGAAAGCAGGCAGCACCAGGTTCCTCAAAGGCTTAACCTTCAAAGCCTCATATGTATAACAGCAAAAAGTACAACAGTTATGATCTCTATCATGCCAACATGGGCAACTTCAGCCATTAACCAGTAAAGTCTATCACCCCATACAAATAGGGAATATTATCCTAAGTTTAGAGAGGAAAGATTGAATAGCAGAGAAACTAATGACTTTTCTAAGTTAAACAGAAAATCTATAACATGGCGGAAAAGTGAAGTATATTTCTGGAGCTATAATCATAAGAATATCCTTCATATTCATCCAGTGAGTCCAAGCTGAGACAACTGTCAAACTGAAGAGTCAGAAATTAACAGGATAAAGGCAGGAAGGCAAAAAAAATAAAGGGAGAAAGAGAGGGAGAAAGGAGGTAAAAGAGTTAGCACGAAAGTACATGTGAGTATATTAGCATGACAGTACATGACTTAAAAAAAGCATCAGAGTATATTAGCATGACAGTACATGACTTAAAAAAAAAAAAAAGCATCAATCTAAAATTAAACCATACTTGCTTATGGTTTAAAGGAAACCCACTAAAATTTTCTTACTCTCTCATTTCAGCGAGCACCTAGAAGCCAATTTTGAAAGATTTTGTGCTACAATTTGGGAAACTGACAAACACCTCCTTACATGTCAGGCTGAAATTTTCCCTGAAGACTGTAAAGTTCAAGTGTTCATCAAGTATGCCTTGCACTTCGAAACATGAAAAATAAAAAGCAACAGGCTTATTAAAGTTAACTGACATAACTATAGTAATTATAATTGACTTTCTGTCTGCCTTGTCAGGTTTCAAAATTAATTGCTTGTACAATAGCGTTCACAGGATAAGTGTTGTGTTATGGAGACGTATTTTAGCAATAGGAACAATCTGAAGGGAGAGACAGCTAGATTACTATACAATTCTTCAATACCTGCCAAAACTGAAAAAAAGAGAGGATTTCTGATTTTATTTTTAGAAAGTAAAAAAGTTTTCATTTTTGGGCCTCCCATAAAAAAAGAGAAAACAGTTTGGGCCTCCTAGAAACAGTTTTCTGCAGTACAGCCACTTGATAATCTGGTTACCTAGATCATAAGACCTATAGAAAAACACCAGTTTCCACTCTCTCTCTTTCCAAAAGAACAGAACATGCAGGGAATGGCTCCATACCCGTATCTTCTCCAGGGATGCAGACAGGACACCCCTCGCAAAAGCAGTGATCAGGACTGTGATGATTTTGAGGTGCCTATTTTCACAGCATTGTCGCTGAGTCTAGAAGAGTACCTGGAAAATCAGCTCCAGTCCTGACTGAATATCACAGGAGGCCCACGCTATTCCATCGTTTAGTTACGTCCTCAATTACAGGATACCAAAAGCTTCAATCATTACAGTGTACCAGAGGAAGGAAAAAGGAATGCCATCCGCTGCTTGAGTCTGCTACAGAAGCAGATAACACGGTCGTGTCTGAACGCGACATTTTGATATTAACGTCAAAGTCCCCTGAACATCCCGATGTCATCTGATCCGTCACAAGATATGTAGTGATTATCCGTGGCTGCATACCAACATTAGTGATGATGTTATTTCTTGTCCATTTCAGCAACAGTTATTGTTACAAGGAGTCTGTACAATACTTTCAAAATGATCCTAATAACTGAAACATCTCTAAACTGATTTGATAAACGTTTACAACTGATTTGAGCAACACCTCTAGCATAGCTGGGAATTTTACAGGCACATTGTTTCTTTCTACATTCCCCACAGTCCTGGAATATTAAGAACCTAATATGATAACCACACTCAAAAGAAAACAGAAGACGAAATAGAGAAATACAGACATGTAAGTGCTGCTTCTATAGTTAAAAATCTTTGTGATGGGGAAGGCAAAAAACCAGATACAGACTAACTAGAAAATTTGTGTGAATTTATAAAGAGAAACAATGCTTAACAAGCTTGATTAAAATCATTGAAGAATAATGAAAGTTGACAACAGTCGTGTTGACAAGTTTACTTAAACTTCAGGAAGGCTCTGGATACACAGTCTCTTAAAAGACTGCTGCACATGGTTAGCAAGTGCTGTTTGATTTGTGATATAGCCAACTGATAAAAAATAAAACAAAAAAAAATGGTGTGGTGTGTTACAATCAGCATAATTCTACCAGTCAGTGACAGGAAGAACCAGCTATGAGGTGCACTACAAGATGGGATACTAGGGGTATCCAGTTTGCATCTTTTTCACAAGGCTTGGTGTAGAAAGCAGTAAGATGGCTCTAAACACGGTTAGAAGCCTCTAAATTATCTCAGAGAATAAGCTTAGGCAAAAATGCTGAAGCAAAAAGTCAAGAGCGGACTCCCTCACCTCACTTTCTCAGCTGATCCAATACCTTCTCTTTCAAATCAGTTTTATGCCTGCATCAAAAGGAGAAGAATCAGGTTCATCTTCTGTCCTAAGGACTACATGCAGTTGTGTGACAGGGTTAGAAAAACAGAGACATATTTAAACAGCACTTTTGACCTTTTCTTTCATAGCTGATCCTTCCTGAGCCACAACTGAGAATCTTGAATCACGGATATATGGTGTTGAAGCACGTTCAGCACTTTAGAGTATAACATTCAGTGTGAAATCAGGGTTGCAACAGCTAAGTCAAAATGCCCTGTTATCTGGATGGAGAGCTCAAAGAAATACACAGGTATTCAAAAAAGGAAAACAAACAAACAAAGCACTGCGTTTGTTAGGGGAGTAGCATGGTTCAATCTTTACAATTACATATAGTTAATGGTTTGAATTCTTAAGTATTCCATGGCACTCTCTCTTAAGAGATCATATTCTAGCTTAGTTCTTCTGGATAAGTTACTTCTCCCTAAAGTTTTGGTGAAGTGATCTCCAAATTCTGTCCAAAATATCACATAACATTGCTATGTGATATTAAAATAAAAATTTTTGGAGACTGTCACTTTCCATTTTGGTTGCACTAATCCCTGCATTCAGTTTGCAAAGCTCTGGAGGCACTTTCTCGATGTAGAAGCCATATAAATGTAAATCACTTTAATCATTTCTGCTACAATATGAGCGTTTCATAACGCTTATAATACACATTTTGGAATTATTCGGGTGTTATTTCCAGCTTTCCTCAGCAAAAGACGCTCCTGTTTTAACCCCAGGGTCAAAGTCTATCAAACAAACGTGATGCAAGTACCTGACAAATTCCACCGTATCATTTGCGAGACATTTTTCACTCATATTCAAGTCTGAATTTGTTTTCATTCTTCAAGCATTTATTTATTTTCATAATGTCATATACAGATTTGTTCTTTGGTTTCTTCTTGCTAGAAGAAACTCATATTTGCAATGCATTAATTCTACAAAGCTCCATTTGTAAAAATCATACACTCATGTTAAGACAAATGGCCTGGAGCCTGAATCTCCATTTCAATACAAATGTTTTTTGAAGAACAGCAGTTTCAGCCAGGTTCTTTATGTTACTTTATCTATAAAGCTCATAAAAAATCCATTTCAAAACAGTAGATATGCTGCTGAAGAAAGTTATCAGCCTCGTTTAAGAATGCAGAGACATATTTTGAAATCTACTGTGCTATTTATCTGCATAACTTTATATCTGAGAGAGTAAGACAAATTTAAATTGCTCATGTATCAAAGCATTACATACAATACTTGCATACTAGAATAGGTTACTTCATGAGTATAGTACTGAATTTAAATGTAACATGTATATATTATTGGCAATATGTGAGCTTTCGGCTGGGTCCACCTTTTTTTTAGATGAACATTTCCTTAGAAGTCATCAACAAAAAGGCTTTTTAGGCAAGATGATAGTGCAATGATTTCTCCTAAGGAATGAAGGAAATTGGAAAGGACAGTAGCCCTATCAAATGGAAGGATAAGAGTGTAAGATGAGCGGATCCTATCATGGGAAGGATTGCCAAGGTGAAGAAATATTTTTTTTCCCCTCTACAGAAAGCTCTAAAGTTAATCATCTCTTCCAAGAATCCTGCACGTCTTAACCATTACCCTCAAAAATGATCTTTATATCAGAATTCAAAATTCTCTTTCACTTCAGAAAATAGCGCTGCTTATTTTATATTTTGGGCCCTTTAGGCTGACCATTAACAGTGTTACTGGCACAGTCATATGTACTGGCCCAGAATCTCCTGCTAAGCTTGTGCCTGAGGACGTAGAAACGATAGCTCAGAAACAGCTATAGCTATGGCCATGTTAATGGAAAAGAGTTGCTCCATTTCATTGAAACGCTCAAATACAGGGATCACTAGGGAGAAAGTTGGTACCAGGGCAAACACTGCAGGGCAAGTGACACATTTTTTTACAGCTGTTTACTAAATCATTCTGAATAATGCCAAAAATCTGCAACTCTAAAGACTGAACAGGGCATGAAATATATAACTTAACAGTAAACTCAATGAACTATTGCCAATTTGATTAAGAGTTTTTTTATTTTTATTTTTTTAAAGAGTTTTTTATTTTTTCATAAGCCAAAAAAGGAATCCATTATTGTAAGAGAACATCTGAGTCTCTCATAGACACTTTTTGATTAACTTTTTTAAAAAAATTCCATATATATATATAACCAAATTACACAAACATTGTCAACAATTGACCACAATAACTTACCAATGTTTTTTGCGTCACGTGTACTTGAAAGCATAGGTGTTTTCAACTGACAGAAAGAATGAGGAAGAGCAGCAAGTAGCTTCCTTACATGAAAGTTCTCCAGGGATCTTCTATTCCATAATTTATCACTAGACTGCCCCAGCTTATGCTTACATTATCCCATTGATTGTGCTGACAAGGACAAACTGCATAGCATGAAACTGGAAGAACACTGCAGGAAATCTGATCCACACTATTTATAACCTGATTATTAGCAGTTAACAATCCAAGTCTGTTAATTTGCACAGTATCTGCAACTCTGCTTAGCATTGTAATGAAAGGAGGCTTAAAGTTTTGTTAAAGAGTGTTTACAGGATGATTTTTTCCATGCTTTCTCCATATTTACGATTGCAGACTGACTTTCTGCCAAACTTTTAGCTTTTCCCATACGAAAACAAAATCTGGCCCAAAACATGCATAATGTTTTAGGTTGCACTAGTTCCCCACAGAAGAGAGTGATGATTTTTCTCTGGAATGGCACAGCCTTAAAAACAAATGAATGCACAGAAAAAACAAACTCTACTGTTCTGCAGTAGCTGTCAGCTTAGATCTCTGGGGATTTTGCTACTTTCACACAGCTAATGAGAAAGTGACTATGGATTTAATTTCCTAATTAAATATGAGTTGCTAATAGCCACTACATACTCATGTCAGACGCGTTTTACACACGCTTTGCTATTCATTTTTACATCTTTGCAAAGTGCTATAAGAAGGTTGTAAGTGAAGAAAATTGGACCCTGAATAGAATTTCAGAATAATTGAAGTGTTGAGCTCATTAACAATAGCTAAACACTTTTTTCCTTCTACTCCTCTACAGTCATAGCTATCTTACTCATTAGCTATATAGATTCTTTAATTAGTATAGGTTAATTATTCATTACAATTGATATTTCTCAGCAACCGTTTTAAGTATTCTTTATGATTTCCAATACAGCAACGTTTGCAATGCTTGGTTCTTATTATACTAGCAATGCATTAGCTGGATCAAAGCAATACAGTATCAATAAGCTATTGCTTAATAATATAAACATTGCAGATCATTACTGTCACCCAGTTATTTAAGCAATACATTAAACTCCAAGTAGTATGAGACAATAAAAGTTTTTTTTCCAAAATGTACTGAATCTGAATACCATTTTGTAAAGCATATTGCATATTTTGCAAAAGATTACCTAAATAAAGCATAGATTTCTCTGCTGAGGTAAATTGCCATGGTAACAATGGAGGCATGATCTGTATAAAAATAAAATTAAAAAATTGACCCTGATTGTTCAAAGGCGAGGAACTTAAACCTGCATTTATGTCATAGAAATCAATGGGTTTAATCTACATTCTTGTAATATAAATCAATGGGAGCTTCTGGATATTAGTTACATAAAACTTTTAATGTAAGCATAGCTACAGCAGGTTGCAAAATATTTTTCCACTCATAGAATATCTCCAGAATTGAGATAAAATGTATACATTCTCTTTGCAGAGTTTGTCCTTTGGGTCACAAAGGTACCTCACTGCATGTACCTGCCTATTGTTGAAGTAAACAACCATCCCAAACTAGTAACAGTATATTTCACAAATAAAGAAATTACCAACAAATTGCCATGTGATAGCAAGTTAGCAGTGTAAGGGGAGAAAAGCAATTACACTTTTATGATCTCTTCTGATAGCCAGCAGAAGCAACTTCTTAAAACATGCTGCATAGCAAGCCTAAAAAAAATTTTGTCAGGAGAATGTCAGAGGTAAGTAGTCAGTCTCACTATAGTAGAGTCAAGAAATGATGAATAATGCTATTATATATTTAGATTTCAGAGGAACAGTAATCAAAGTATCATTCCATAAATAATGAATAATATGCTTTTCGGAAGAAGTAAATCCATGATGCTGTTCTTCCTTCTTTACCCCATCTTTGTAAAGAAAGACCCTTAAATAATAACTGTTGCAAGTTCCCACTGTGTATTTAGCTGCTTTTTAAAAGTCAATGTCCTAAGGACAATTATTTTCATACATTCTAGCAGCATAGCTTCCAGTAAGGAAGAAGTTAGAATTTTTCATCAAAACATAGTTCTTCATTATAAGTATTTTGCTCCAGATAAAAGCTTGTTAAAATTGATCTAAGTAAATTAAGTGTGAGATTCCCATGATTCTCTGTTTGGATGCATGATGAACTTTTCTGGTCCAGAGCAAGGCAAACCTAACACATGAGTTGTTCCAATACCAAGAAACATAACATTTCCCTGTCCTGTGATATCATGCGGGGAAAAAAAATGATTAATGAAAGCTATGAACTAGAGTTCAAGGAAACATAATCAAGAAAGCACATAAATCAACACAGGTCACTGAAAGAGCTGGGCAGGCCTGCATAGGCATCTGCTCTGGGTGAATACTCTTTGCATAGGATGCTCCACAGAGAACTGACAGCAAAGAAAGGTGGTGGAATCAGACTAGTCATAAACAGGGACAGTGGCAAAAGTTGAACGGGCAAGAAGATAGTGAGTCCTATTTTCAGTCCTATTACGCTTTGCATACACAAACGTTTAACAAAGACAGGTCCGTGCTATGAAGAAAAAGAAACAGAAGGAAAAGCACAGAGCACAAGCAGCTGTTAGATACAAAATCAGGTGAGGGTAATTAGCGAATTAAGGAACCAAATCTTGTCTGCTAATTCAGCAATCACACGCTCTGTCTAATATATTGTAGATACAAGTATGGAGGTACATTGTAAAGGGAAACTTAAAAGACACCATTGTAGTAGCTGTATGCGAATATGTAGAACTTCACAAAGAAAAGGAAGAAAGTGTAAAGGTATTCTCTGATAGTTTGATAAATCAAGATTTGGCTACTGCCGGAGAGGAAGGAATCTCCACAGTATACCGTGGTAGAGGTTGGGCTCACTGGTGCCTAGGAAAATAAGATCTTTTCTTGATAGTAATTTTGATAAATTAAGCCCAAGATATTAAACTGTGACTGTTGAGATCTTCTTTTAGACAAAAGTAGCAAGCGTTTTCAAAATCAAAGTATCAGCTGATTGTAGTGACCCTTCCTGAACATCTTCAAATTCCTTTTTTTTTTTTTTTTATGCTGGATTAAAAAGGGAATCGCTTGAACTTTTACCTGAATTTTAACCTAGGAAAAATCTGTGTTACTAAAGGGAGTAATTCAATCGGGAAAGTTCTTATAGTATACATATTCTGAACTGCTTTTTGATATTGGTCCTGAGTCTCTTTTTGTTTATAAATTTAAACACTTATAAATAATATACAGAGAAACATGATTTCCATAGACAAAGCAGTATCTACATGTATTCATGGCATGACAGATGTGAGCAACCATTTTTGAGTGTTGCTAAATGCACGTGCTCCCATGTTATCGAGCCAGTGTACAGAAATAATGATGTGCTCATAGAAACCATAGACTTTCACAACTGATCACACAATGGCAGCGGTAACAATTATCCAGTAAGCAAAGATGTAACGAGAAAAATAAGAATATAATAATGACACACTGAAGCAAGTCAAATATATAATCCAGTATCCTGCTTTCAAGTGACCACAAGTGAATAACTAGAAAAGAGTATAAAGATAGATCTAATGTACCAAGATACTTTGCCAAGACTGTCCTATCTCCCTATTCTACTTAATCATTCCAAGTACAGAGACCCTTTTATACTTTCTATCACCTCTATTGCTGTTGTTGAAAAATCACTTATTTCAGGATCCTACTCTTTCAAACATTTTGCTTTATGCACTTTGACTAATCTTACGGCTTCATTAGAGATGCTCATAGATTTGAAAGATAGGGAGACATGATGATTGTTTTCAGAACTGAAGGCAATGAATTGCTTATCTGCAGACAGAATAAAAGGGCTATATTCATTATGGAGAAATTAACTCTGCTGCCCTTAACAAAAGCAGTTACCATATACAAAGGATTACGAACCTGCTGCCAGTGACCGCTGACATCAAGAGTTGATTGGTGTACAGATCAATGGCACTCTGAGATTTTCTTTTTCCCTTCACTCCACTTCAATTCTTGGCCTCAGGGTTTCCTCGAACAAGACTAGTTTCTGTTTTAGTAAGATTGGTTCATATTCTGCCTTCGTTTCCAGCCACGCACTCACCTCCTGGGGACAATCTGATCTGAGTCGAGGAAATGAAAAGTCATGGAGCAAATTAAAAACCAAGAAAACTTAACCTTATCTTGCCTAACTCGCTTTGATATCTGATTTATCTCACTATGCTATTTTCCTTGTGTGCTTATTTGCGGCTTTTCCATGAGCATCTCAGGTTTCTTATTTCTTTGTCTTTGTCCCTGACTTTAATGCCTTTTAATATTGTGATATGACTTCATTTTAATTAGATTTCCGGAATGGTAATAAAGAGGTTAGTACTCTAGTAGAGTGTTTACATTATAACCAAACGCATCTTCAGAGCTTGTATCTCTTCTGGAGACTACGTTTCAGTTGCAGGCTGCAGATTTGTGACGACTATCTTCAAAATCAAATTTACTCACATAACGTTAGACTTATTCTAATTGCCTTCTGTATGTACATGATCACCTTTCCTTTGGCAAAGGTGCTGTTGTCAGAGGCACTGGATCAGTTGAGAGTATGTTTTTTTGAGGCCTTTTGACATTGCCTTACTGCATCAGAACCAGATGAGTGGTGGAGTGTCTTTTGGGCAACCCTGTCCAAGCAAAGGCAAAAGACAGAAGAGACTGAAGGAAAAAACTACTACAATAGCTTTAACTATAACATTGCATTCTTATTTTGTAAGATGCATAAATTGGATGACTAGCGTTACGATATGTACGTTTGTGGTCTCTAGAATGAAGACAGACCGTAAGCAAATGAAAGTTTTTACTATCTTATGGTTGCTTGTGGACTCTGTCAAGTTTCTAATATAGAAAAGATGTAGAGGCAAAAGATTTCTCTCCATCTCTCAAGGTGTTTCTCTGAAGCATGTTGTATTTTGGCTTCTGAAATATTACTGAACTTGTTACCACTCTTTTAGGAAAAGAGTGGTAACCCATCTCACTCATTTCCGGCACTAACTTTATCCTGAAAAATAAATAGAAACTACTTCTTTCCATCATTAAAAAGTAAATGAAAATGTACGAAGATTCTGGCCTTCACCTTTGTTTGAATGGAGTTTCACCTTGCTCAAAAGAAATATTTGAAAGGTGTCTGAGCTACTTCATACCAGCACAGCTCTAGTCAAGTTTCATAAACGCTTTTGAGATATTTGAATGGTTTTGTTTCTTCTTATATCATGGCATAGAATTTAGATAAAATCACATATGGATAAAATGCAACTAAAATTTGTCCTGGACCAAGTATGTGATTTTTAAATTTCAGATCTTTTCAAATTTACCTTTTATACTTCTTTTAAAATTATTGTAAATTTTGAGAGTGAGGGCAAATTAATTTTCTTTTGCTCAGAAAGTCTTAGAATAGTTCCAGAAAGTCAAAAATTTCTGGTACACATCTGAAAATGAGAAAGGTATGAAGAACCTTGGAAAATACTTTGATGAAACCATACAGGTGTAGAAAACATAGAAGAAAATTCCTCCGACTAGCTCCAGATTCCAGAATAAATCACCTCTCTCAGTGAGTCACTTTCTGTAGCGTGCCAAGGGTTGAGAAATTTTCTATTATTTGAAAAATGTGACCACTGACTAAAGTCAATAAAGGTCATAGTGCTTTACATCGATATTGAGTCTTAAGAGTATTAACTGAAGCTCCCAATAGTTTGGGTGAAAGAGATGGCGCTATAAGAAAAGAAAAACACTTCTTTTCATTTGATTCCAAATCTGAAGAGATTATAACCAAAGCCTAGAGCATCTTTTGTGATTAATTAATGATAGACTAATATGCTTTTGGCAATGACATTTTCCAGTCCCTTGTTAATCCCAGGAAGTACCACGGGCTCCTGTTATTACTGTTTAATTAAAAAGTTGCAAAGCTACAGAAAGCTGTAAATAGCATTTACAAGCATTTACACACTCAGGATAACTTTGAGTCAAACAGAAGAGCACAAGAGAAAGCAAGAGCTAAGCTCCAGATGCTTTAGGCTGAGGTGAGCCATTTTTGGTCACTGTGATTAGAAAGCGCTACATTTACACAGCTATGCAGTCTCTACCTTTATAACTGTGTTTCATCTTCAGTTTTATGAGTCTTCATGGCTGACTCTTTATGGTTCTATTGGCCTCAAGTGAACCCAAAGACTTCTGTCACTATTTATGGGACTTTGGTTGTGCCCAGACAGCAATGCACGTAAGGCACACTTCCACTCAAATTCAAGAGCACAAGAGGTCAGGAGATCTGTGAAGGAGTAAAAATGAAAACAGGAGGAAAAAAAGGAGAAATATGGTACTTAAAGAAGAGTTGTGCAACGTCTTTAGCTCTCTAGCTTTCTTCTAGATGAAGAAAAGGGTGCAGATCTACAACCAGAAAGCTACACTACTGCATTCTTCTCTTTGATTCAGAGAGATTGCATAACCATTTAGTGATACCCTAACCTCAGACTCCAGAGAGCCTCTCTGGAGTATCTTCCCTCACATGACTTTCCAATAAAGCTTTCTAGATGCCCTCTTGATTCTTATGATCTATGAAGTCCATTTAGTCTTACCTTGAAACTATGAAACTCAGTCCAATTAACTTTCGAGGAGGTACTATCAATTTGGTAGAAGTGCAACACAAATATGTACTTAAAAATATATAGATGGTTGGTCCTGTAAAGCCACAATAAGTTTCACTCCTTTCTTTAAACAAATTCATATCAAAATGAGAGACTAAAATAGTATTTTCAAATTGAAAGAAAAAGAAAAGTTTTGTTTTATCTGACTGGAAATGTTCTGACAGATAACTGTTGACAGCTGGAGGAACATGTGACAAAAGTCCTATGCATATCTTTGGTCAGAGCACCATAACGATAAAACTAGTTGCTAAACATTCATTCTCTCAGAAGCAAGATTTAAACTTAGCAAGCAGTTACGATTTGTTTCACCTCCATTTCTTTTGAGAAATAACAAATTATCAGAAAATTGGAATGTGGGCTATATTTCACCTTGTTTTTGTAAATCTTCATTCTAATAGAGAAAAGTTACCTTAAAAAAACATCAAGATAAATGGTACTGGAGAAATAATTTTTAAAAATACTTGGTATAATGTTTTTATTCACATAAACAACATCTCCCTCACACAGCCTGGCATTGCATCACAAAATCCCTCATCACTGCTGTTTCTTAATGGTGATTTTGGCAGAAAAGTGTAAGTATGAATCAAAAATATAAACCAGTCACCAACATGCACATACATATACACAAACAGAAGGGAAAAAAGCACAAAAAATGATAGTCCAATACAGAGAAGAGAAAGATCAAAAGAAATTAAAAGAAAAAATCATTTGCTAAAAATAAGCATGCAATAACCTAAGTAAAAAAAATAACAAAAAATAGATCAAGGAAAGCCACCACATAAAAAAAATAAGACAAAAAGTACTAGAGATCACTAAACAAATAATTAATTAGCAAGAAAAAAAGGATTTTAAGAAAAATCAAGAGAAAACTAAAAATATATAAAAAGACAAAATCCAGTGTCTTCAAACTTGCCCCCCAGGCATCAGAAAAGGCTTCTGATCTGCTAGCTCTCCCTATCTATCATCTAAACTTGATATGCATGAAATGTACATTACTAAAATATGAGAATTAGATAACCTCAGACTTGAATGTGGCAGAAATGCCCTGAATGAATTAGAGGAGCATATCATTGTAACCGATGTCACAGGAACTATTAGATGCGTTATATTTATTTGACCATTCTTATCAGGAACGATACAAAAATAAAGAGATAAGGGTTTAAAAAAGCGAGGGAGAAAAGACTGGGAAAGAAGAAGTTTTTTTTAACGTGTGAATCCAGTTGATCCTATATAAGTTCCATTAAAACAGGCATAAGTGTGAAATTTAGCCATCCAACTTGTCCAGCTTCTACACAGCTAGTAGAAATGTAATTACTCTACATACTGGTCTATACAGCAAAGTAGCTATTCTTGTTGCATTGTAGTCAAATCAAAGAAAACCTTCAATGCTGCAAGCATTGCTGGCAGACAGTGAATAATGGCTGTAAATTATCAAAATTAATGCTTTCCCAACCTAATTTATCAAAGGTAAAGCGGGCATCATTCTAAAGCAACTATGTAAAACCAGTTAAAGGAATAAGTTCTGCTTCATTTCTCAGAGTCAAATAAATGCTGGAATCATCACTCTTACAATTTGTAGTAACCCTGTGCATACAATACGTGAACATCATGGGAAGGGAGAGAGTGCAGCTGGAAAGGATGCCTTTGCTCTAACATCTGACCTCTGTTGAAATACCACGATATTGGCACTTCTTCTCTTTCCCCATCTTCTTTGTAGACATTACCAAGTTGTTGTAAAAAACTGTCAAAACAGTAATCCCAACTTTAGATAGGAAGGTATAAACATTCCATGGCCAAAACGAAAAGAATCAGAAAGCGTCTTTGTGTTTGCCACATCCTGAGCCAACTCTATGCTAAGATCTCCTGCTGAACAAAATTGATGTTGATGACTGAGAACACAGATATTCTTGCAAACATCCCTCACTACAGCCTGAACAAGGACGCTCTCACCAGCCACATATAGCTACCATAATGCTGGGACATGGATAATCACACCATCACTATAAAGTTAATTTTTGTTATGACTGAAGAAAATAAGTCCCTTTGGTTTGTAATAATATAGCTTTTTTCATTGGAAATGCTTTTCATAAAGATCTCCTCTTATCAAGATCTAGCTTTCCAGTTAGCCTTAACAGGCCTGTGGGAAACATAATCAAGCTTTAGTGCTTGTAGCCTTGGATTTTACAGTTATAAAACTATAAAACCAGTCACGGCTCATCCACAGGCAAACTGGGGAATCCTCTTAGCACAGTATATCGTTCCCTTGTTAAGAAAAGAATCCACTATTAAAATACCAATGCTCTCATCTCACTTCCTACAACATCACACTTTCTGAGAACTTTGTTTTGAGATACCTGGTACTGATTTTAATAAAGGACAGCAATGAATAGAGAACTAGTGTATGTTAACCTGGAAGATGCTCATTTGCTGACTTTGCGGGCTAAGATGAGCGAGATTATATCCTCCACAACGATTCCTGCACAATACCATGGAAAAGAATTCACAGAACAAGGACATACACCTTTTTATATCCTAGTGTCTCACACAAGTGAGTAAAGTCGTACATGCAGCAGTCTGAGTGCTGCTGAGGCCAACAAGACCAACTTCATCCTAACTTTTGATCGCTCAAATTAATTCTAGGAGGAGAACAACCCTGAAAGGATGGTGCAAGATGTTCAATTCTGCTGACAGAAAAAGAAGTTCAGGAGCTGAAGGATAGATTTTGTAAGTTAGGCAGTAGGATACCCCCGCTCAACACTAAAAATGAGTTCTCCTGTGCTTGCAAACAATGGAAGAAAAGTAAGAAAGAGACTTCTTATAAGAGATGAGGGAGAAAGCACAGACAGAGACAGTGCAGGAAAATATATTTTGCAATGCAAATGCCTGTGTTCTCCATGGCACAGCAGAGAGAACTAAGGCAGGCACAACTGCATATACATACAAATATGAAAGCTTATATGTGCAAATATATAAGGAAAATGTTCATATACAAATAATGGGAAATAGAATAACTGACATTTTTTTTTTACAACATTATTACTATTATGGGAGATTAGATTTTCATCTGAAAAACTGTAAGTAGCTGAGTCACAGCCACAGGAGTTCCTCTGGGAGTTGCTCCCGTTCCTCTTACACTGCTAACACAAATTGCTTCCAGGGCAGCTAGCACCTTTTTTTGCCTGTGTAATTCACAAGTGACTTGTGAGGCATAACACTTCTTATAACGTTCAGTACCAAAGAAAACTTGGTCTTGGTCCATCAAGTATGTTGGTGGGCCAAAGTTTTATACTGACACAGCGTAATGGTGAGATCACAATTAAAGGATGAAAGGCAACGAAGAAATCCTAAATTTGAAATGGTTCTTAGTTCTTTTAAAATAGCTGTAAATGCTTTGAGAAAACACGTAAAAGCAGTATGTAGAATGAACTTCAAAAGTGCTTAGTTCACTGCACAAGAGTCAGGTATCTTAGAATAGTACTGACAGTGACATGTTATTATGGATGTTGATTCTTGTCTGCCTTAAGGACTTCTGAACACTTTTTTAAAAACTCGACAAGGAAACATTCCTCTCTCTTGAGGGCCACATCTCAAAACTCTCTTCTTTAAAGCAGGGAAATGGCTGCACACCTAAAGAATCAAGTAGATTTATTTCCTCTTCTCCAGGGCTATTTTTGCATTTCGCATTTGACATCAAATAATAATCCAAACAAGTATATAATCACCCCTTGGAACTGAAACTTGGCATGCTCTCTCCCAGGTGAATGTCCTAAACGCCAGGCCACAGTTTCCTGCACCTCTCTGTCCATCGCTGCCTTTCTGGTCTAATACTGAGTTCTCTTCTAACAAACGAGAAACCTTAAACAGCTTTTTTTTAATCCCATCCCAAACCTCATAGGCGGATGCTCTGCAGTATCCTGAGAGCAAGAGTTATGTCTAAAAAACCCTCAGGATAAGAAGATAGTTGTATTTGATCAATCTGCTTCTTGAGCAAGTGCTCAACACCTCTGACTTCTTCAGAAAAGCTAGTGACAATATCATTATATTTTTCTATCATGTTTTGATAGGTAGTTGAGCAACAGTTATATTCCTTTTTGGTGAATATTCAGCTAAAATAGTCCCATATCACGTTCCACTGGACTTAGATGAACAGGGAAGAACTGCAATCTTCCCTAAACTTCATCACTTTCTCTATAAAGAATACTGTCAGAACCCATAAATGCCTTTCAGGGGAGACAGAAGAAGGAACATTTACAGTGCTTTGACAGTGTTTACAGAATCACAGAATCGTTTAGGTTGGAAGGGACCTCTGGAGATCATCTAGTCCAACCTCCCTGCTCAAGCAGGGTCACCTAGAGCATATTGCCCAGGATCACATCCAGACGGGTTTTGAATATCTCCAGCGAAGGAGACTCCACTACCTCTCTGGGCAACCTGTTCCAATGCTCTGTCACCCTCACAGTGAAGAAGTTTTTTCTCAGGTTCAGATGGAACTTCCTGTGGTTCAGTTTCTGCCCATTGCCTCTTGTCCTGTTGCTGGGCACCACAGAGAAGAGGCTGGCCTCATCCTCTTGACACTCCCCCTTCAGATACTTGTACACGTTGATGAGATCGCCTCTCAATCTTCTCTTCTCCAGGCTGAACAGGCCCAGCTCTTGCAGTCTTTCCTCATAGGAGAGATGCTCCAGCCCTCTAATCATCTTGGTAGCCCTCTGCTGGACTCTCTCCAGGAGTGCCATGTCTCTCTTGTACTGGGGAGCCCAGAAGTGGACACAGTACTCCAGGTGAGGCCTCACCAGGGCTGAAGAAATATATTGTGTTTAGAAACACAATAGGTTATAAATTGATCAACACTGAAAAGGGTGAGAAGCAGAACTGGGCGGGGGGGGGGGGGGGGGAGGCAAGACAGCGAAGAGTCTTTTCTATATCCTTTGTCTATATCCAAGCTTTCCATAGCTTATTCTGCTCCTCACTGTCTCTACTAACAACCTTTACTACTCTTTTATTTTTATCTGGCACTTACCGCTCATTTATATTTCATTCTCCCTAGTTATTAATTAAAAAAAATAGTGACTATATTATCAATTGGAAATGATTGCCTTTGGAGAATGTCTTCATGTGCTCACAGTAAAGTATGCCTACAGTTATAATTTACTTTATGGAGAACATTTGGCTAAACTGATTCCACTTCATAATCCATTCTGATTTGAGAAGGTAGCTGAAACACTTCCATCCTGACTTTCCTGACTTCTTTGTGACCGACTGCCCGTGCAGAATCAGACTTGCTGTAATTCAGTCATTCCTGTTTATATCTTGGATACTTATTGTTAAACATGGCTGTAAGCTACAGCAGTGCTCAGTTAACTTATTTCCCACTCAGTTAAGACAACAGCTGTTACCTAGACTAAGATCCAAATATCCAAGAGACAGTCACAAAATCTAATTTTAGATAGCTACTTCAGGTGCCTAAATTAGGAGGCTGGACTTTCTAGGCACATTATATCCATTAGAGAGCAACAGATGTGGAGCATTTAAGTCTGATCTTGCTATGGAGTAACCTATATAATGAGACTGTTTTCCCAAGTCAATAGTATAAAAATAGTTTGAATATTCTTTTGCCCCTGCCCTTGCAACCAGCCAGGCAGTATTTTGGCTTCATCTAAAAAGGAGGCTGAGTGGAATCTAGCAATTTTTTCCAGAAAAGAATACTGCCAGGTTTTTCACATATCAGGAGTGGTATTAGTGCTGGTACAAACCTCATGATATTGCCAGTACAAAGCCCCACTCCTTCTCCACAAAATCTGAGAAATCTAATAGTCTGTAAAAAGCCCATTGGCCTAACATGAACTTTTTATTACTATATAGTCAGAGGTTTTTTTTGTAAATACCGAGATGTTTTGAAACACTGATCAGTCTGCACACTGCTGCTCTTCAGATGTGTCACAGTTATTTCCACAATGATTAAGTTATAAGCTCCTTTCAGTTACCTTACTGCAAATCTGGTAGTGAAGTTTATAGAATATAGAAGAACTCTACACTTCCCACAAAACTTTGGATGAGCCATCAAATATGACTTAGTGGAAATTTTATCACTGATTTAACAGATGGAATGCTAGGTACTACACGCCAAACCAAATCCATGGAAGAAGAAACCCAAGTTTATCAGAAGGAAGAAAGATCCAATTTGCAAAAATGCATTGGATAATCAGGAATAAAGGTAGAGGTGCAGAGAAGGAACAGTAAAGGCCAGAGTCTCAGCTGATATAAAGCTGCATAGCACCATTGATGTTACACCAGAATAGGTCTACATTGTTTAAAAAGTATTCCTAAGTGCTTTTTAAAGAATCTTCTTGGTGGAAGGTTAGACAAGCATCTTATTTCTGAATAAATATCAGCAAAGTATAACTGGCTTCAGATCTACAGCAAAGGAAAACAAATAGCAAAATAAACACCATGTCAGGATATCTCTATTCCAGTTAAACAATTAGCAGGGCAAGAAGATGCAACTTTAAAATACACATAGTGAATATATGAATTTTAAGGAATATTATTACTGAACAAAGCCACATCAGCATTTAAATTAAAACATTAGGTCCTAAGAAAAGAATAATAAAAATAAATGGCATCTAATACAATGTCACATTGCTTATGAGACTGTCTGTTCTAACAATTTTGAATCTACAGGCAGAATATTCATATTCCCAGTAGAATTCAAAAGTTTTAAATGAATGTTACATTACATGTGGCTCCATTACCATATCTATACGGGAAAATCTTAGTAATAGACCTTTCCAACCAATTGCTTTTTACTCATGTATAAATGATGACAGTGGCATGGCTATGAAGTAGAGGTAAATGGCAGGAAAAATACTACACAGCTAGAGACATAAAGGAACAATAACTAAAAAAAGCCCTTGCAACAGAAATACGTGCCACAGAAAGGAAGATACGAGGAAGAAAAAAACCAATCTTTCAGAAATCTAGAGCTTCCAGAAGATTCATCAGGGCTTCTCCAAAATAAAGGTGAAAAGTACTGCACTTTATTCAGCCAGTGCTGAATAAAGTTTCTGAGAAACATTTAAAAAAAATTAGTTTCTACATAATCAGATAGCAAAGCAAAAGTTACATACCTTGAGATTTCTAGTTGTGCTGTTGTATTAGAAAAACTCAAAAGTTCTACAATTGCCAACAAACTCTGCAGGCAGGAGGCATATTTATTTACATAAAACTCAGACGATACATTAGACTGTGCATGCTTAGACACAGAGAGATGGAATGGAGTTACGACTCCAAATGAATATTAATCCACTGCTGCGGATAATTTTAACAGCTTGAAAGTCAACAAACACATTTGTCTTAAATCCAGAAGGAACAGAGATGCTTTTGAAGTGAGGTGATGAAATTACCACAGGAAATAAAAAGCTAAATATTGTAGCAAGCATTAGAAAATGAAACATTGGCTTCTCAGGTATCTAAAGAGAAATGAACACAAATAAATTATAATTAAATGTGAGCATTACAACAAGTTTTTTATACTTCAAAACTAAGCGTTACATCTCATAGTTACCTTCACTGATTCACTGTTCTTAATGGGCAAAAGGGGCTTTTACGAGTTATTATTTCATGATGGGCTGTGTGTGTGAACGAGTGTAAAAGTATAGATCACAAAAAATACTGTCCCTGACCTAAAGATATCAGTGCCTGAACAGCAAAAGCCTAGAAGATGAAACACGACAGAAACCACTGAATAGGGACCAAGTCTTCAGTCTGGAACTGAACTTCAGTGCCTATGGAGTCAGTGGAAATACTTCTATTAATTTCAGTAAAGCTGAAATTGAATCTTAAACCAGTTTTATACTGACTACACCAGAGTTACTATTTTCTCTTGTTTTTGCCCAATAAATAAGAGAGCAAATAAAATAATTAGCTTTTTTTCCTAATTTGCTAAGAGATTTTTTTTTTTTTATTTGGCTCATGAACAAGCAGGTTTTAGAACAGGACTTAAATCTGTACGCAAACAGCTTGAAAAATGGGGGAGAAAAGTTCCACACTTGAAGACACTACAGACAAATACAGAAACCAATGAAAGAAGAAAATACAGAAGATAAGAATGCACATTAATGGAGCAATCAGGAAACAAGTCAGTAGAGAAGGGCTGAGTTCTGATGTCAGGTTCTGATCACCCCTACAATTAGCACACAATATAATAGAATAGATTTCAGACTGCAGCACTCTTATTTTGAACAAGATGCTTTTAAATTTTGTAGTCTGAAATACCTTGAGCTCCTTCAGAACAACAATATATTCAATCATTATAACACAAAAAAGTATGTATGAACGTCATAGATATTACTTTTCCACAACTAATTATTCCACCTTAACAGCCAAAGCACACTGAAGAGACTGTGCTTAAACCCTCTATAATCAGTGTGATGATACCTTCCATGAACTGTTTAAAAGATGCAAATGAGTTAGGAATAGATTGTATTTCTAATGGATAATAAATTTCTAACCCTTAATCATGATTACTAGGAATCCAGTCAACAAATAACAGACAAGACAAGCCTTAAGGCTACTCAGTTACAAAAGCTTAATGTCTACATCGATATGTTCTTGAATATTATCCTTACTTTATTGAATCAGTGCACGTCTCTGTTTTGCTAAAAAGACAGGTATGTGAACACTTCACATGACTAACAGTAACAGCAACTTTGGATTTGTTAAACTATTACTCAATTCTAAAGGCCATGAAAACATATTAGGTGAAAGTTATTTCTGAAGTCATCTACTTCACAAAAAAAAAACCCTCCAGGTAAGGTTTGTAACAGTTCAGTATCTAGCACTTAGTTCACAGTCTTTAAATTAATTGAGCACACTTCACTAATAACAAATCTATTGTTACTTGGCTCACAAGGTATTGCACTTTTGATAAGGCTTTCGAGTTCCGTATTTTTAATTAACTTTGATGTCACTTTTCAATTTAGAAGAGTTTATTCTGCACAGCTTCATCAGACCCTTTAACTCAAGACTGCCTACCCACACACAGACAGGTCATCTGCTTTAGAAGATTATTCAAATGTTAACAAGGGAAGCAAGAAACAGACGCTTTTTTTTTTTTCAGTTCTCAGTCTTGTTAGTTCATTCTTTCTCCACTTCTAGAACTGAGCTTCTCAAATGACACTGTTATATTCAACTAAAATCCTTTGCCAGCTGGGAGCTCCCCAAACAACAGCAACAGTTTTCATCAGAAATATACTTTGGTCTCTCTTCTCTGATCCTCGGTATTCCTCATTTCTCTTAAGCCTTCAGTGTGTTCATGTCTTGATTCTCAAACCCCTGAATGAACCATCAGCACTTTTATTCTTTTTCTTTAACTTCATCTCTCCTGCATCCTAACATCAAAATAACAAACACTTTTTCAAAACTACATTTCACCTTTTTGGACATAATCATTAAAGTGAGTTAACACTATTTCCAGCCTTACTTGAACTTAAATTTACCATGCTTGTTACAGGGAGTTACATTAGCTGCACTCACTCTTCAGAGTTACTCGGGGTCAGCAAACATCTCAGAAACGGATTTCACCTGAACAAAGCAGATCTACCTTGTTTCCAGTGACATTTCTTTTTTCAGAACAACTTTATAATATTGAGAGTGAGAAACTTGATGAAAAACGTAGAGTTTGTTAGAAAATGTAGCCTTTATTGTAAGTTAGGCAATTACTCAACCAGCTAATCAAAGATTTTTTCTTTGTCTTATTAAAGTATGGTTACAGGTACTATTACATTTTAGTGTTCATTTTGTGGGAATGCTTGGATCCCCAGGCATGAGGCTGGTCCCATTGTGCTGGGCATAGCCTAACACAGACCACAGAAAGCTGACTAAAAACATCATACAGTGCAAAGTACAGTGCAGAGGTGTTTAAGTTACCATATCTCCAAACCATTAGTCACTCACAACACAGTTCAGGCATGTTCACTCAGGTCAGGAAGCACTATTCCCATGTCAACACAGTGCCAGCTCATGTCAACACAGTGCCAGCTCTTCCCGACCTGAGCTGGCTATTGCAGACCCAGATGTTTGCAAATACTTTCCCCAGTGTTTTCAAATGCCGAGGTTAGCCTTTGAAGAACTAATGCAGATGCTCCGGCAACTAAAGTGAAGATGTACCCAAGGCAAATAAGGACAGTGCTACAAATAATACTCTGAATTATTCGTCTGGAATTTTGTATCAGAGAAGAGTGAGAAATCATGCAACCAAACTAGGGAAACTGCAAAGGACTTAAGCTCTGGAGAATGAGGCCTGTGTTTCCTGCTCTTTATAAACTCTGCTGCTACAAACCGGGCAGCAGCCATAGAGGCTCTGCTGTAGAACTGACCTGGAAAGACTGTTTCCGGGATTATTTCATTAGTGATAATAGCTTCAGCCATATTTAGGATCCACGCTTTACGTTTTTCCCTTTAGGGCTGCATCTCTTCCTGAAATGGAAAGAGAGGCATCTCTGCTGCATTCCTAATATACCTGTTTCTTTTTTACCCCACGATTCACTTAAAAGGAGAAAAAAAAACCAAACCTGTTCATAACTTCTTTTGCTACCAATTCTGAACCACTTTCAGTTCCCAAGCTGTCAGATATAGATGAGAAATTTGCGTTCCATTTCCAGTGCTGCTAGGCATTAAGCTAGCCAGTAGCTGATTATTAGCCTCATACTCACATGAATCTGTAATAATCAAGAGAGAAAAAAGCCTCATATATGCTTTAAAACCTACAGGGAACTTATTTTTCTAGAGGCAATGAAAATAGCCATCTTATGGTTACGTTTATTAGGGCATTTTGTGAACACTGGAGTACTTATTTCTGGATACTCCACTTCTTTTCCCCCAAAGGTGTTTTCCTGTTTTTAAGAGTTCCTGTGTGTTAATCTATAACGTATATTAAAAAAAACCCTCAAATTATATATTTAAGAAATTATCTGTAAGGATTTCAAGAGAGACTGAGTTATTTATTCTAATAATCTCACATGTATCTTCTAAACAGATAGCACATTGTTACCTCAAATTGTCTTTTCAAATATATATCTATTTTTTTTTTTTTACTGCACAGAGTTAAACATATCACTTATTACAGTTTCTAATGTCATCAAAACTCAAAAAGCTAGATTCTTTCTTGTTTCTCTTCTGAATGAAGCATCAACACATCAGCAACTTGGTCCTAGAAATTCACTGTCAATGTCAATGTATTAAATGGTAACCTTTATGTAATTATCTACCTATACACACATATATATAGCCATTACTCTTATTATGCACATAATACTGAAAAAACATCTCCAGTATGGGTAGTTCCAAGTCGAGGTTTTCTCTGCTCCATTTCCCTTTCTTGCTAGGGAAATTTGAGATTAGATGAATTAAATAGATTCAGCTTTGCTCTGTCTCAATATCAAACGGAAAGAAAAGCTGATTTCAGGTCTTGCATTTCCAATTAACGCTGTATTAACATCCATCTTAGCTCCTAGTCAGTCCTGTCCAACCACATCTCATTTTCAACAACCTCAACAGGCATAGCTGTCTGTCTGTCAAAATGTACAGGCTATATGAGCTACTCCAGTTCCTCAGCAACCATTGGCTCTTTCTGGTATCTGTGGCTCAAACTATCATACTTTTCAAGCAGTACAGTTCTGGATGTTAAGTAGCATGAAATCTCTATTCACACATTTTAGATAGAAAACTAGAACAAGAGCAATGCTTTATTTCTATCTCATTTAAGCCATATTTTGAGGTTCTAAGTGGAACTAAATGACATATACATAATGTGTTGGCATTCCTGCACATAATTAACTTCAACCTGAGTAGAATTTCTGGTTTCCACTGTTGTACCCAGTAATGAGTAAACCAAATCCATTTCCTGCTGATTTCTATACGCAGTGACAAATAGAAATTCTGTATTCTACTAGCTGAAAAAATCTACATACTCAAGACTTAGCACAACTTTCATAAGGCTATGTAATTTCCCTGTACTCACTATAAACAACGGTTTCCAAGTTGACTGCGTTACAATAATTAGAATAAAAAAAGATTTAGCTCATTCAGTACCTTCAATGCATAAACATAGAAATACATGAGAAACAATACTTCAGTAAATCCTTGGGGAAATGTTACAATCTGATTAAATCTTACATATAAAAAGATGCAGGGGGTGAAAAATTTGGTAAGTGACAAAACCACAGTAGCTCTTACAGTAATATCCCACATTTCATACAAAGCAGAGTTTGACAAGAACGGGCACCACTAGTGTATTTTGCTACTGTCCTTGTTAAGGGTTATTTTCACTAAGCTTAAATACTTTTTTCCATATTTTCAGCTTTCACGTTGTAATGAAAGCTATGTAATATCGCATTAAGCAAAATCTAACAACCTAGAAAAAGAATCATGTTATTAACCACAAACATTCATTTATCGATAGTGAGAATGGAGTCTATTAGCTAACAGGTAAATATGAACCCTAATTTACTTTTGAGGATGAACATCGTAAATTAGAATCTGTTGTCAGAAATATAGCTTTATATAACAGCCATATCTATCGCATTTATGAGGAAAAAGTCTTTTAAAATAAAGCTACGAGATGATATGTGACTTCTGGAAAATGATTAGGCTTTCATTTTATTGCACAATAAAGCAGATTTAGATGTTCCATTTGTATGCAATTTGAAAGTGTTCAAAACTATATTAATCTTGAGGAAAAAAGCACTTAATTGAAGATTCACTCACAGACACCACTATTTCTTCTCTCTTTCCAGCCTTCTTGCTTGTATGTTACATATGATGCAAATCAGACTGGAATATTCTGCCGGCAAAGTCTCTAACATGAGCATTATTGTAAGCCAAGGCCAGTTACCATTGTGAAATTTAATTTCAGTCACTCTACTGTCTTTTTCACTGCCCAAAAGTATTTTAGCCCTTCAAGTCCCTGATAGTTTAAAAGACTCTTTACAGATGAACCAATTATATACCACATTATATACCACATTTGCTTGCTTTGTGTTTTGTCTCATTTTTACTGTCCTCCTCACACTTTGAGCGAGAAAAATAATTCAAGGCTTTGCTCAGAATCAGTATGTTAGAAGAACATTCATATGATAATCAACTTTCAAGCATAGGCTACCTTAAAATTGAAGAGGAGACAAAGCTTTTAACTCAGCATGAAACTGCCGTTCTGGTTGGTAGCACCTACCAATCTTCCAACTACCTTTACATTCTCATTCGTATTTGAATAGATGGATAGCCCAGTTATCTCAGAGTTCACAGAGCACGCAGATGACAATCCAGTTTCATGTTTTGTTGCTTTTCCATACCCAATTTTCTTTCTTCTTTCAACTATAAAACTGTGAAAGGTAAAACTGATTCATAGTAAAAACATATATTTTTCTTCTTCTCCTACTGGAGTACCTCACTAAGAAGCGAGGTCCCTCTGGTTTTGTATCCTTCCTCATCTAGTAACAGATTTCAAAAGAACACAATATTTCCATCTCATGCATAAAGTTATAAAAATGTCCAAATTTTCAGATTCCTGTAATTCAGATGTCTAATAGTACTGTAAATCTGAAGTACATCAGTATTGCCCACTAACTGCTGTTACTGTATCCAGTACAAAATTGTAAAAGCGTTCCGATAAAGTTTTGAAAACACTTTGCTTCTCAAAGAAAGCCAAGTCTCTTAACATAATCACATGAACATCAAGGGAGCATGACTTTTTGACTTAGCACAAAAAGCAAAGTAAGAGTTTTAGTCTCATAAAAATGAGGCAAGACAAACACATAGCACTGGTTCACCACCTATTCCCCCCAACCTGCCATCCCCCCAAAAAGCATCAGTTTATACCAGAAAAGGACTAAATACCTTTTCCCCATCTGGTCTTCCAAACATTCATTCCATTTAAAATGTAAGCAATTTCAAAACAGAGGTTGCACAAGACAGGTTCTCCTTACAAATGTTGTTTTGCAGGGCCTTTTAACTTCAAATTTGTATTGAAATCTTCAATGTGACATGTCAAGATGATCTTTTTCTAGTGAAAAGCAACCAAAATCATTCAGTCATTTCTGAACTAAAGGCTAGGAAGTAAAATGGTGCTTTGTTCATACGACAGCTGCATTTTTTTCCAAAAATAAAGTTTATCTTTCCTCTGTCTCTTGCCAGAATACTACTGGCTGAACTTTACTCCTTTCCTGATACCTAATACCAGCTGACCTTTAATGTTTCCACAGAAGATTCCATCCTGGGGAATCTTGGATTATATAACAAAGAGTTTCCCTTTGATTTTGGATGCTCTTCTTTAGTAAAAGCAATTGCTTATACGCGTGAAATTCACAGGATTTTGTTGTATTAAAAGATAAAATTAAAATGAAAATATGTTTCACTGGAACAACATAAACCACCAGGATCTTGATTGGAAGACTGGAAAGACACTTAAAGAAAACTAAGAAGTCTAAAATAAGCAAATGGACACTTAAAACGCTTCTGAAACTAACCTCTTTTCTAAACTGCTATTGAGAATTTCTCTAAGACTGCCCTGAACTGCAACAGATAAACATTAGCTCAACAGTACTTTACTGTAATGGTGTTGCCTTCCAGAATGAGCCATATGAAGCTTTACTCAATAAAAGCTTGAGAGGTCAGCTCGATACCATATAGCTTTGTAAGGGCTAGCTTTCAGAGCTGGGCTATAAAACTGAGGGGATTGGTAACTAACACCTACCTGGGAAGCTTTCTGAGATTTATCTTTGTCTTTTGTCAAAATTGATCTTGCTCTTCCCCTCTCTGTATATTTCGTGCTCGGTTCATTTCTCCCAAAGGGAATGAAGGTATGAGTTTATACCAAGCAAGGCCAGGACACAAAAACTTTTCCCACCCTGTTTCTTGTAACTGAGGTCAGAAATACAAAACAGAAATGCAGGAAATGGGAAAGGGACTTGAAAAAAGTTGCTTTTTTTTTTTTTTTTTTTTGAGATGTGAAATTTGTAAGAAGATAGTCTTTGTTCTACTGCTGACACTGAAAAATCTGCCAAGATCTGTAAATTAGGGAAGTGATTGAGGTGCATAGGCATGGGGATCTGGTTTTATTTTAATTTTGTAGTTTAGCCTGCTTGAACACCACCTTCTGCTCTTCAGTGGCATGACTTTCTTGTAGGTTCTCCCTCTGATCTTTCCAATGCAGGTAACTTAGATATCTAAGGTGACTGCAATGTTTAGGCACCTGCACCTCTCCACTCTTTTCTTTCTTTGGGGGGGGGGGGGGAGAGGGGGGAAACCACACATCTGCAAACTTCAGAAGTACCATAAATATTCCTCCCACAGGTGGCAAAGACTCAAATAAGACTTTGCACTGAAATGAAGCTCCAGGCTTTTTTGGAGCATGCAGATTGTGAACAAAGGTAATGGGAATAAGAACTGAAGAGCGGTTCTCCACATGACTGAGAAAGTTGGTTTAATTGAATGCAAAGCTAGCAGACATTTATCTGGGTAAGTGGCATGGGAGGGAATTAAGTGCAGTCAGATAACAACCTTTGAGAATAAAGAGATAGCATGTAGAGATGCTCCTTTTAATTATATGATGTTGGTCATTAAATCTTCTTATCACACTCCTACACATTCAATTCCTAATGTAACTTGAGTGTAATTTCCTGTTTTACCAAACTTGATTCAAAGTCAGCATTTTTTCAGTAAATCGTTATTGCAGGAGCAGGAGGATCAGATAGTATGGTTTAGGTGTATATTTTGCATGCATTATGTAGAAAGCCACATTCACATTTCTTGCAAAAAAGAAATTTTGACCTAGCTACTGGCACTGCTTTGTCTCCCCTCTTAGAAGATATAAATCACTGTATTTTGCCACAAGCACACATGAGATAAAAGTCTCCATATAACTTACAGTTTACATAAACATCTCTCAGTGGAGTCCTCTAACTATTGACATTCTTCTGAAAGCAGCTGGATAACCTTGTCCAGAATAAAATGAATTTGCTGCATCAGATGAAGGCTGACATCAGCTGCTTGCTTTTGACAAGGAAAAAGCTCTGAAGTTTCATCTTTGAGAGCAATGGATCATTAAGTGGTAAGGAGTATGCCTTCCCAGTAGTGCAAATTTCAGCATGGATAGTTCAGAATCTACTCTGTATGGCTTCTTTCAAGTTATCTTAAAAATACAAAAAGAGCACTAATTCCAGAAGTCACTATGCTGTCTGAAATTCCCCTTTTCACTTCTAGCCTAGATAGAGTGCATAGCTAGCCATGGAGGCTAACGGTCAAGGGGAAAACGTGCTTCATTCACTAGTTTATTAAAAATTAACTATGACAAAGAGGTTCAAGATAAAAAAGAAAAAAAAATAAAAAATAACATGGATATTGCCCAACGTAAGTTTAGCCAGTGTGCAAGGAAGCTACAGATGTAGCTGTAGAAGACTTGCTGTGAAGCATTACCAAATGCAAATATTTAGTTGATGGAATATATACAAAAACAGTAACATAACTACAAACAGCTGAATTTGAAGAAGCTAGAGAGGACTGTCTCAACATCAGCAGGGGAGCAGGACTGTTTCGGCCACTTTATAATAGGAAGAGTGCCATTCGTAAGGATTACACCTTGCAAATGAGAGAAAGAGCAAATCTCATGGTCAAGGTAGGACAGCCATGTGTACAAGGCTACAAGTGTACAAGGCTCCTAGTCGTTGCTCCAAAGATGATAATACTTGGGGATGTAAGTGGAAATTCTCTTTTAAGAGGGAGAGAACTGCCTATTTACTACTGTGATCTGACATCCTGGTGTTCAGTTGACATAGCCCTAAAAAATATTATTTTATACTCAGGCTATGCAAGTCCATCTAGAAGTTAAATCCTGCTTCTAAATTACTACCAGATTTCAACAGATCTTTTGGGAATGAAGGTGAACAATTATAATGCATGACTAGGTTTCCTTTCAATCCTTCTGGATGAAGCTTGGGACAAATACAGATGAAAGTATAGCTGTAGACACAGAAAAAAAGGATTATAATTCCTCTGACTAGGGAATGGTGACTGCTATATGTGAATCTTTGCGTGAAGAAAGGGAAAAGCACACTGACTCAGTAATCTAGGCAGAAGACTGGCTCAGGACTCACAGCAGGGGCGCAGGGGAGAGAAGGGAAGGAATCATATCCAGAAGGGTTTGCCAGCTCCAAAATCCAGTCAGAGAAGAAAAGCTGACCTGCTCTGAATAAAAATAAACTGCCAAAGATCCTGAAGGCAAAAATCCCATACCAAGAAGAAAGTGGGAAATTATTAAACCTGAAAAAATAATCTCAAAGAGGAACAACACCAGCACTGATGATAGTCGATGATAAATAGATGCAGTAAGAAACATGCTGGGCTGTACAAAGAATGCCTTAACTCCAAATCTTAAAAAAAAAAAAAAAAAAAGTGAAGAAATAAGGTTTTTTCAGAGTAAGCCCAAGATTGTAAGATTGCAGTGCAGTCACATCAGGATTAATCAAGAAGGCTACAGTGCAACTAGCAAAGGTTATAAAAAGTCAAGGACAAATACTAGGAAACAATAGAAGCAAGTAAGAAGGCAAAGGAAAATATGGTTGCATTGGATGGAAAAAAGGGACAAAAGTGATTACACTGAAAAAGCAAAGCATGTTCAGGACTATTTTAGCTGCTGTCATCAAAAAAATGGTTAATTATAAGATCTTTAAACTAAAAAAAGTGATAAGAAGAAAAAAGATCCAAGAGTGTTGTGGATTGATTAAATGTGTTCTGGTGATATTTATTTTGATACAATTTCTGAATTATTAATGAATATATTTAAGAACTAATGGAAAATGGATGAAAGCCTGGAGGACTGAAAAAGGGCAAAGATACTATTTATCTTTAAAAAGTGGCTAAAAAGTGGACAAGTTGTCCTAACTTCAACACACAGGCAAATGTCTGAACAAATTACTAAACAGTCAATATGTAAACAACTTGGGGATTAGAATACAGGTTTGTCTATAGCACATTATATCAAAACAATTTAATTTCTTTGTAAAGGTCATTTAAGCTATCGTAAAAGGAAAGCATTAGTTCTAAAGTAACTCCAATTTTGCTGGAGTCCCAAATGACTTTTTTTTTTTTTTTAAAAAAAGGAAAGAGAATATGTAAATAAAAGCTGCTCTGAAGTGTAAGACTAATGTAGTTGAAAAATCTTATTCAAAAGACTTGTTGTAAATGGTTAGTAGTTAAACTCTAGAGAATTAGGCAAGTGCAAAGCATTATGTTTGGAAGATTAAAAAATAAATCAAATATACAAATAGAGTTGTCAGTTTAAATACATTTATAAATGTATTTTTGTATTATTTTATGTCATTTCTACTTAAAACTTGTTTTGCATCTCAGCTTTTTTAATTTTATTTTACTAGATACTTATGTAATCCTTTCATAGTTTACTCTAGAGAAACATGTTTCTACTGTTTGCATTATCACTTTCTGGCTTTCACTAAAGGGACCTTAACATAGCCAGGATGGTTATTCACTATGCTTCCTAATTTTCATTTGTATTGAAAAATTTTGCAGCTGTGCAAAACTAGTAACTTTCATCCTAGTAACTTTCATCTCATCTGTATGAGATGAGGTATTTTCTGTATTTTCCTATGGTATTTTTCCTACTAATTCTTTAGCTGTATCAAATTCTATTTTCTGAAGCCTATAATCTGTATTTTGTAATCACTCACTTCTTTCCTGAGAATGAGTATTTGTATTTCATGATTTGTATTTCACACAAATTACCTTCAATCTTTGACATTCTCAATCAATTGCTTTCTCCTATATAGCTGCTCCAATTAAACTCCTCCACCTTCTGAAATATAAAGATGTCTCCAACCAGATGGACTGACTAAGATTTGGAGAAGTCGTTTTGTTTTCCAGTATACATCTGATAATCTGATAATTTCCAGTGCACATCCATAATCTTGTTCTTTGGGCATTTCCAGTAGTTGCTGAAGTATCTCATCTGTCCTATGCAGCTAGTTTAATAGCAAACCCCTATATCATATTTTCCCTCTTCTTCTCTAGCATTTTCTTCACTAGAAAAGATTTAGCAAACTTGTATCTCATGCCTTGCAAAGTCTTCATTAGCAAGTAACTCCGCATCTTCTCATATTGCACTGTAAAACAGTTCATGTTAGGACTTAGCATTTACACTATACACACTTTGGAAATTATTTTTGACTAGCTTTAATCTGATCTCATAATCTGAAAGCCCATTAGTAGGTGGGATGCATTAGGGACTGTTGGGGTCTGTCTTCTGCAGTAGTTTCATCCAAATAGATTGTTTACCATGAGAAACACTGCATGCTAACTAGGGATAATCAACAAAACCACTTCATAATTATATTCTTGATTCAAAATAGATATTAATGTAGAACTACCCATACAGAGATGCTTTTTGAAATGGAAGACTATAGACTATCTCCTTCATTGTGCCTTCTTCTCTAAACAGACCATACTTTATTAAAACTATGATTCCACCCCTGCATTTCTACAACACTGACTGTGACATGGCAT
The DNA here is from genome assembly GCF_040807025.1 of Struthio camelus. NCBI lineage: Eukaryota > Metazoa > Chordata > Aves > Struthioniformes > Struthionidae > Struthio > Struthio camelus. Next base: position 37,801,860 of record NC_090981.1, on the reverse strand, counting down.
TTGTTCTGTGTGAAACATGCAGAGCTTGTATTCTTTATTCTACTATTTCTGACATTAATTAAGCTATTTAATTAATTAACCTATTTTAACACCAACATCATTTCCTCATTAATGTTTCCTCACTGATAAGTATGTACTTAACCCTGAGATAAAACACAGCAGCATCTGAGGAAATGAAATCAAATCACCTTTCCTCATTAAAAAAAAAAAAAAAAATCCCCAAAGCACATGCAGCAACAGCACTGACATCCTTTATACTTGGAAACATTTTTCTTAGACATTAAAACAATTCTTTGCATCAAGTTCCATTTCTCCTTTCCTTTATAGCCCTGCATTGTACATAACAGTTAACAGAAGGGGATTGAAAAAAATCTGAACTCACAGCACCGTGAATGTTTCAATTCAGTGAATACATACATGCATTTACTCCTATATCAGCAAAAGATTAGATATCAGAATACTAACACAAAGTGAGAGTGAAAGAAATAATATGTAGACAATTTTCAAATGGCAAGTTATATCACATCAGTTATACAAGGAAAAAAAGGGCAGGAGAGAAAAAATCTCTTCAGAGCCCTGCTGGACACCAAATAGGGTCATGTTAAAAGTCACACAGCTGTTCCTATGATTTTGGGTTGTTTTTTTTTTATTTTTAATAGTACTCTGACCTTTTCTTTCTATACTTTTAAGCTTTTATTTACAAATATTAATGTTTTATCCTGCAAAGGTATTTATACATTATTATTTGGAGGATCATTATTACTTGTGTGCCAGCATGATGGATCTCAGATCGGAAGAAAGGGAAAATTCATGAATTTTTAGCTTCAAGTTTCCATTCTAATATTTACTTAGAACGGTCATCAGTGGGATCCTACAGATGACATGGCTAAAGAAACCATTATAAATAGGTATTGTCTGTCCAATTACTTTATTCTGCTTTAACAACGTCAGAGTGAATTCGAGCAGGAACTTCCATTCACAGGGGCTCAAAAAAACCATTCATGCATAATCATAGTAAGTCACTTTACCTCCAATGTCTGAACTATTTTCAAAGACAAGTAGTCAGACCTGGTTGCATGAACATGTTGTGAAAGGTAGGATAGAGTGAACACACTGGCAACAGCAATATGTAATCAGCAACTAGTAGTTCAGCTACAACCTGGAGTATCAGATACACCAGCAACATGGCAAAATAATCTTAACAGCTCACTAAACAATTTGCACAGAAAGACCTTAGAAATGATATTACATAACCTTGGGTATTAGACCATTAAGCAAGGTGGGATAAAACTTACACATACCAGGGGATGTGAGAATACTGAAACACAAAATACGACAATTCATTTGTGTATGACCGAAAACTGTATTATAATTTACCTTTTGGATGAGTACGATCTGGTCTTTGATAGTGCTAGCAGCACATCTGCTTTATATTAGTTTTGCCAAAATATTATTTTCAATATAATCTTTCTCCTCCACTCTTGAGCCTTCCCCACCTGACACTGAAGTTATTTTCCATGAGAAAAGTCACTATCAAATGAGCTAGCTTCCCAGTTTACCAGTATCGTGCTTTTAGCCATTATTGCCTAACAGGTCAAGATTTCCATATCAGCTTCTTTTACCAAGCTTGTATCTTATAAATATTAGCTTACATAGCAGTAGAGCCTTCCCCCTAAACATAGTTAAGAGTTTGTTGCACTCCCCTGGTTTTCAGGGATTGAGTAACTATTTTCTTCTCTAAGAGCCAGATAACCCTTCTATCTTTCCTATTCATGGTGAAAATTGTATTTGTTAAGTGTTTATCAGGAAAGTACTGGATTAAATGACCCACTAAATAGGGAAGAATGAAGTAACTAAGGATTTTATACTGATTTGCACTGATTTATGGTCTCCTCCAATACTGATATAGCCAAATATATCTGACACTAGTAAAACTGAGGGGAAACGTTTTTTCCCTACTCCATTAAGAAAGTTTATTTTCTTTGCAGTGACAAGAAAGTACTGGCTCCCAGTTTTTTATTGTATCAGTTTAAAAAAAAAAATGTTATTTTCATAGTGAATGTTAGTTTTCTCCCTAGAGATTACAACTATTTATGCACCAATTTCTATTCACCAGAGAGTAAAACAATTGATCCCATCTTGTGACTATTCTTGAGTTCCCCCCCACCCCGTCTTCTAAAAAAATGTAAAAGGACAACTGAAAATAAATACAAGAGGTGGAGAAGAAGATGGCCCATCATTTTCACTGGATGACAACCAAAAGCCTAGTACACTTAGAAGAAAAAAATTCAGTTTGACTTTGAAAAGTCTACGTAAAAACACTTTGTCACTAATCCAGAGGGGAGGCCTGTTTACATCTTAGCTGCCTCTGGCATTGTTAAAAACACACTATTAGTTAAGAACTATTTCTAAATAATTAAATTCCTGTAATTTTATCCAACATTGTGTATAATAATTTCAGAAAACAGCTAGAAAACATGGTAGACATTCCTCCTCCTCATGGAATTTTATTTTAGTAGGTTTTTTTTTTTTTTGTTATAGATGCCACAGCAATAGGTTGACTTGAGCTCTGTTTTGAGAATCATAGCCATGTAGTGCCACTCAGTGCTCACGGGTAAAAATAAATTGTATCCCTTTTGAAATCAACTGAGATTTCTACTTAAAACAGATGATAAAATATAGTGGGGTATATTGATAATACTTTAATTAAGCAGCTCTTTATAGTCAACAAATATCATGCAGAGAACCGTTCTACCACCTTTACTTGCACTGTTCCTACGAGTAAGGACTGGAAAGATAAGTGTCTTAAATAGTAGCAAGTGACAGTAAGCGAAAACTGAACACATTACAGCAGTTGAAGTTAACATTCATATGTAATGGGTATAATAACCTAGAATTATAATGCTAAATATGGGCATTTCTGAGCATTCCTAACATTTTAAAGAGATATAAACAAACCACAGGGAAGATGCATTCATGTTTTTCTCTCTACACCAGTCCTGCGCTAGCATTAAGTGCTGAATAGGTCAATAATCTAAATACAAATCGTTTTTTTCTTCACTATCATCATCTGTCATCAGTACCCACATCATACTTCCCATCTTCGTTATGTCAGCAGCAAATAAATTGACCAAGGATGGCAGGGTACTATAGGTGCTGTGTAAATAATCACATTGCCAGAAATACAGAATCATGCCAAGTGTATTTCATAGATGGTGCAGAATAGTGAGTTGAAATACTTTTGTACCTGCTTCTTGCAAATTTTCTCTAAATAGGACTTGTGCACAGATTGCTCTCTGCAAACCACACCAAGACCCATCTCAGAGGGTTTAGTTAATTCTAAAAATAACCATTGCAGAGAGAGGCAGGAAAGTATTCATTTCATGCAGGTGCACACCAGCTTACAAGAAAGCTGTAAGTCAGTGGGGACTGCTGGAAAGAGCACACTGGGAAACAAACAAGAGAAGAATTAGCATGTGCCAGGAGCTTCTGATTTTGACTCTACTCTCTAAAGGAAATATATTCCTTATGTACGGGAATAGGCAAGTACTAAACTTCCTCGACATTTTTTTCTAGGTGATTATACCATATAATTACGGGAATCGATTTTTTGGGGGTTGATGACTGATGTAATAACATTAGATTGCTGTTGCCAACCGGATTAGCATTTACTTATATTAATGAAGGAAAAAAGTCATGAAAGGCAGAGTAACAGAAGAAGAGACAGTTCTGATAGTAGGAGTAAGTTCCCTTTGCTCAAGCTGCGTTTAGATACTTTGAGGCATAAATGGAAATGAATTCTGACATTCAATTTCTTCCTTTTATATTGGTTTTATTTCAGTCTTATCAAGTTTGTAGCCTTCCATGAAATTCACCTCCCTCATGTCAGCAGGGGCTCTTCTTACTAAAGAATATATTCTTCTGGACAAGTAGTTCATTACATTACCTACATAAAAGGCATAGCAGCAGATTCCCAATCCAGAGACAGAAACTAAAGAAATAATCTAATCTGGTGAACAGGGCATGGAGAGGAATGGGAAGAAGGAAAATCTTAAGTACAGTGCGATGCCTTTTTAATTTAGTATGTTGGTTCTCTAAGAGTAACAACAAAGCTTCTTAAGATAGACCTAACCCATTTTATATAAGGGCATGGGAAAAGTAAATCTATTAACCTTGAAATAGAAGTGATCACAGAGAAGCAAGAGTAGTATTGATTTAACTCCTAGATCTCCATTTCCCATCCCAGATCTCTCCTAGACACAAAGAAGGGCTATAACCTGTGGTCCTGAGACAGGCAGCCAGACTGGCAACATTTCTTGAGAATGAAAAGAAATGAAAAATATATTTAAGTTGCTTGAAAAAGTAGCTTTAAAAAGGGAGGTAACTTGGTCATTCTCTGAGAAACTGTTGTCCTTCACTGAGGGGAAAAAAAAAAAAAAACCTCAGAATAGCTTGCTTTTGCTACGGATCATAGAAAAAGTACTGATCACACACTGGAGTTTCCTTCCCAGAAATGATTCTGGTACTCTAACATTTGTTTGGATCTTGAAAGAGGACTGGCAATGTTAACAGCACACACTCAGAAATGCTCAAATATTTTCATGCTCCAGAAATGTGATTTGCTAACTAACTCAAAACATTTTGTTGCAACTTTGGTCAAAATTAATCTGCATTTCCTAAATAGATGTTATGCCTCATGAAAGTTGTAATTTGAGTCTCACCTCTTACTTTTAAAAAACTAAATTTCACAAATACAATATATTTTCTATGATATCTTTTGCAAGTCAACTGAAGAAGAGTCCAAAGTACATTATTACATGTCCATCCAAAAAGTCTGGAGAACTGTGGTGAATTTAAACATGATGCTAAACTATATCCCATATATACATATAAACATTATTATATATACACTTATATATAAACTATTAATGAATGTATTATTCATAATGAATTCAATACATTAAATATTTTGCTCAAACAAAATAAGGCTTTCCAAGAAAAAATTGGAAAATTCTGGAAAAATCTGAAATTTTACTATTGCAAGTTTTCTATGTGGAGGATTTCCAATTATCTCTAGGTATAAAACTTCACAGGAAATGCAAATTCTTTAGGTTATGGTCATGGGGTGCTGTCATTTGAAAGAAGGGTATGGTTTGTTATCAGTTCAGTTTGTCCAAGTTATTTACTATTAATGAATTTCTTATTAAAGCCAAGCTTAAGAGTTTGAGTAAACTTCATTCTGTTTACAATAGATGTTGTTTTAGAGCAGGTCAAAGAATGAGTATCTTTCTTAAAGTAAACATAGCTGGCAGTATGATTTTTGTATTTTACTACATTCTTTGCAAATAATAATTCAGATAAGATAATTTGTTCCCTGGAAATAAGCCGTTTTTATGTACATAATTTTTAGAGTGCTACATAACGACAGCTTTAAATTAAGGTTAGAAAGATTTGCATACCACATTTCCAAATAAATTTTCAGAGGTGCTTGAAGGATATAAGAAAAAAGGATTATTTACTGCAACCATTTCAAGTGCTTTCAGTTAGAGCTAACCTAATGGAGAGAAAGTTTAATGCTTTCAGAGCTTTATTCCTTCTGCAACTTGTATTTTCAGATCCTAACACAATGACAACCTGAGCATAATTCACTGCATCCTTCTGCTGCATTCTCATGTGTTGTTGGAGAAACAGGAATCAGTGACAGAATTTGAAGGAATAAGGATGACAACTATGTAATAGGAAGTCTATGTGCCCACTGTTAGGGAATCCTTGACATAATCAATTTTTCAGAAATAGGCTGTTAAATTGCTTTCAAGTTGACAAACTGCAGCCAATAAATCTTAAAGTAGAGTTCGTAAGGATCTTATTTTTTGAACCACACTGAAAAACTAAGAAATAAAAATAGCAAACTTACTTCCAGAGTGATATCATCATTAAAGTATTTGCATCAGCATTGAGTTGTTGATCCTGGAATATCAAGGAGAAGGAGATTTAGTAAAGTATTGGCAGCTACAAATTTTTTTTTATTCTCCTCACTTTCTAAAGACACAACTCCTGGAGCACTGTTTTTTTTTTAAAAATAAGCTTTTCCTGTCAGGGCTTACTTTAAGTTAATCACTTTTACCCAGAACATCTGAAACATGTTTAAAGATCATAAGTCTTAAATTTGATTATTTTTTTTTTTAATCTCATGGTTTGTGTATGCTTTTTATTATATATAGGGCTTTCCCTATTTTACATTTAGGCTTGCTATTCATGGTATAAGGATGAAATACTGTCTCCGTACTCAAAGCTGAAAACCAAGCATGATTCCTTTGAAGAATCAAATGGAAGGTTAAATCACCTAGAGATGGAAATTAAGTATTTGAAGCATCAGAGCTGTAACCTGCAGTGTCTTTTAAACTTTTTTATCTCCCAGGGCATTTGAATTAGTTCTTCCAAAAATCAGCAAATTTTGGATAAGAAAAATCCTAAGGAGTACAGATCTCTTCCACTTATAAAACTGAAAGCTTCAGTGGAAACAGCCCCAAAAGATTTTCTTTAATCAGACTGAACCCCTTCTCAAAAAATAAATAAATAAATATAACTGCCAATAAGAGGTCTTGCATGAAAAAATGCCCTGAAACAGCAGTAAGTCCCTGAAAACTTCAGAAATGATGTTATCGTAGCTTGGATTACACTTCAGACAAAGCTCAATTATTTCAATTTATAATAATAAACTATTTACAGATAATGATATATGCTGTTATGAACATAATATGGGAAGCACCAGGCAGATGCGTAATTTGGAAAAGGACTAGGGAGAGTTTACACTCAAGTGAAGCATGACAAACAAGAAGAAACTCATCTAAATGACACATGACAAAAGTACAGACAAACAGACTAAAAGAGTCTTAAAGAGGATGTGTAGGCCACCCACTTCCCCACAAATATCATTCATCCTTAACAGAAGATTTAACACATTGTTAAAAATCTCCAGAGCTGAAGTCTCAGCAATCTCTCTAAACAATCTCCTCCAGTTTTTCACAGTCCTTTCTAATATCTGAACCAAACCTTCCTCTCCAGTCCAAGCTTATTAGTTCTTATATTTATTCACTATAGATATGCAACACAAGCCATTTCTTTCTGCTTTTCAGAGCCTTTTACACATATGCAATTCATTATGTGTCACCTCTAGCTTTCCTCATAAATCATTTTTCAAGACTCTGATCATTTTCTTTGTTCCCCTCCAGACTCTCATCAGTTGGTCTCACCTCTTTCTTGAGGGCAACACCCAAAACTGGAGATATTATTCCAGTTATGAGTAAAATAAAAAGATTCATTTATATGATCTACAGTCTATACACTTATATGTACCATGCACTGTGCTAGAGGTAGCCTTGGGATGTATATGTGGGCTAACCAACCACATAGCTTCTTTGCCTTTCACCTTTACTGAGCTAGGCAATGTTAATGGTAAGCTTTCAACGCTATTAGCTCCCTTTTCATCTTAACACAGCATCTCTCAGCTTAAGTGCTCATGAATGCTGGTGATGGCATCTCCGTTAGATGTGACTAGCGGTCTCGTTCTTAAGTAAGCTTAGAATTTGATGCAGAAGCAGAATCTTCTGCTAGAAAGCTTTACCCTTCCAGTTTCCATTGCCCAATTGATAAAAATAACTCATTACTGTTGATTCTGCTAAAAATGATTATATATTCTTTATGAACAACGACACTTCATATTTAATCATGATGTCCAAAGTTTTTCCCCCACGCACTTGACCCTTCTATTGTCTGCAGAGGTTTCAAGCTTCCATTTTCTTGCACCATTCCTGTAAAAACATAGTTTTGCTATTTAGAGTTCAGACATCTGGGGAAAAAAAATGTCCAGTTCATTGACCATTAGTTAGGATTTCAGTAGTTTCAGAGCAACGTATTTATTTGGCCTTTCCTAGTATTTAAAGGGAGAAAGCAACTGCTGTCAGATTTTAATTGAAAATATTAAAGGCTTTATCTTGGACTGTGGTTGGAATTTGTTAAAATCTTTTATTTTAAAAAAAAAGTTACATTTTTATGGACCTTGCAATAAAAATAAAGGAAAACAAAGTTTTCAAATCCTTTCACAAAGCCACCACTGGTGAGCTGTAACAATAGGATAATGACATGCTTTTCCAATAGTATACTGAACCCATAATGCTGTTCATATATTATTGCCCCTTGTCCCACAAGTAACTTCACAAGCAACTTTCTTGCTTTTCATAGGCTTCCAGCAAGGACCTCCTGCACAGAGTCAGCTGTGATTGAAAGTCTTCATCTTTCTCTCTGTTCTTTCTGCTTCATATTTTTAATTTTTGAATTACAAATAGCCTCTGTGATTACATGGGACAAATCTTTGTCTTTCAGCTTGTTGCGTGTGAGAAGAACACTGTGAACATTCCTGATTGCACACTGTATTTTTATGTCAGTTCCAAACTTGAAATGAAGTTTAATTTAATAAAAATAGATGCATTTCTAAAATAAAATGATTTGTACCCTTAATAAAGGGGGACATCGGTAGTCAGTTATCTTAATTTTGGGTGCCTAAGTTAGCAACTCAGCTTATGCTTACATTTTAGGTACCTAATGAAATGATCATAAAGTAAGCATACATATTTCCTATATACTCAAGAATACTGGTAGGTATCTGCAAAAAAGCCACAGTGAGATTTGTTTGCTGAAGATTAGGTCTTTATCTTAGGCAATATCTGAGTGAGACCTGCTATTTAGAGCAATTCAGAACACCGGCTCATATATATGCTGTAGGTCATTACCACACAAATTTCTGGAGCCACCCAGTATATGTGTAGTTTGGCATTTACTCTGTTTGTTGACTAAAGTATACCAATATAATCTAAACACATATTCAGTGAATGTCTGAGTCAGATCAAGGGCCAGAAAGGAGGAAAGACCTGCCATATCGATTGCAGCAATTTATTCCACAAAAACAAGTTGACATTTAATAGAAAAGCTGATTTTATTAAATGCGACCTTCATATTTGCTCTGAAAGAACCAAACAATTGGAGGGTTCTGAAGGATATTACCAAACTCATTTAAAGTTTTATAACACCTTTTTCTCCATCAAGTTCAAGCTATTATCGTGAACATGTCCCAGGGTCTACAAAATAAAAAGGTCTGATCACTCTGAACCAAATTACGTGTGCCGCAAGTTCAGTACTGTAATTTTACTAAAAACATATGCATTTCTAAAACAAAAGAAAAATCTTAACTGGAAGAATAGATTCAGATATAAGGATTTGCTCACCTTATTCTTTAAAATAATTCAAGTAAGTGCCTCTTCTTGTGCCAAATACTTAGCTAGTTCATCTTTTTTCATTTTTTCCTCCCATGAAAATGTCTAAAGACAACACCTTCTCAGAGAAATTTATTTCCTGCTTCATCATTTCACCCTCCATGATATCAAGCTCTTTACAAACTTCCGAGTATGCACAAATCTCCATATTCTGTGTTAGATCTGTTATCTGCATGCCACAGTCTTTCTTGATCAATCTATGAAGTATGGCCTTACTGATAATGTTGCAACTCAGCTGGTAATGCTGCTGGCTCTCAATGCATTTGTTACCTGGATGTGACTAACCACAACATTGAAGACAAAGCCTCATTAGTAAATCTCATCAGAATACTTCTGTCTAAAGGAGAAATGGTAGAGAAGAGGAAATTATGGAAGAACTATATTTACCTAACCATCTTTATAGTAAATTTTCATCCAAATTAAATTTTAATGAATATACGTATTCTTGAGTGCCCTGGCACAAATGCACGCTCCTTGCAGATTTTCTCATACACAAACCAAGACATTTCTGTGCTGTTTGTTTAGTTCTCTTTATTAAGGTAGGATAATGCCTTTTACTTACATAGCAAGGCTCTGATTCATAGTCAACACCTTCATTAATTGTAGTCCATCTGTCACATGGTAGTGTCTTTCCCAATAGCGGTTAACTCATACAGCCATTCTTCAATTCTTGTCACCTTCTTTGTATCTGTTCGTTAGACTCGCCCTTCCAGAATTTACTGAACCTCTACTATCTCTTCATATTCATTCCTCTTCATACTGAGCTCTCCAACCTTCCTAATTAAAAATAAATAAATAGATATTCCTCTTTACCTCTGGTGACATTTACCTCCCCTCTATCCTTGCTTCTTTCCTACCATGTCTTAAACCACATAGATGTCACCTCTAACTCCAGGTGTCCAGCCAGAGGTTTCTGAAACCTGTAAGAGAGTACTAAGGAATTGTCAAAATACATTTGCCTTATTCTTATGGTCTTTGCTAAATATGTCCTATTGGCTCAAGTTAGGAACAGGATGGGTTAGACGGCCCTTTAAGTGGACAGTGAACAACCAGCTTCTTCAGCAGCACACTAAATCTAATCCCACTGCAGTTGTTTCTGCTTCGGATTGGAGAGTCCTAGATTACTTAGCCATTCCATGAATGGAAACATTTAATCATTCTTGTAATTTTTCTAAAGCTTTTCAGGTTCTTCTATATCCTTCTTCAGATAGGAGACCAGGAGCACGCGTGCATTCACATTGCAGGCCAACCACGGATTTCTATAATACGCAACAGTGCTGTTCTGTTCTCTATTCCATTCCTAATAATTCTCTGTTCCATTTCCAAAGCACTAGATTTGCTTTTCTGTATATTACTCACTACTGCTAAAGTTTTCATGGAGCTATCTATCATAACCCCAAGATACTGCTACTGAATGATAACAGCCATCATTTTATACATGAAATTAAGTTTATTTTCCACCATTCACATTGCTTTATAACTGTCCACATTGAACTTATCAGCCACTTTATTGCACAGACATAGATTCAATAAGGTCTTCCTACAATTTTCCATATTCAGCCCTTGTCTTTATTGTTCTGAATAACCTAATATCATCAGCAAACTTTTTCTCACTGCTCACTTCCTCTTGCAAGTAATTTATGAAAATGTTAAACACATTGCACTGCAGAGTGCTGCAGAACTCACATGGCTTTTCTCAACTGAAAGAACTGACTATTTGCTCCTATGCCTTGTTTCCTACTTTTTAAATATCTATTTATCTATTCAGGGACCTTCTTTCTTATGCTAAGGATGCTTAGTTTCCCTAGAAGTCTTTGATCAAAGACTTCATGGAAAGTCTTTCAGAAATCCAATTAAACTGCACCAACTAGATAATCTTATGCTCTTCAATTATTTTTAAAAGTTGATTGAACATACTTCATAGCTGTTTGAAATTTCAGTTTTATTTTTCAGTTCAGTTTCTACCTGTGAAATAGTTTTCCATGTCTAAACTAATATCTTTTTACTTGCTCTTGTTTCAAGGCCCTTCACTAGTTATTTTCTACCGAGACCTTGATTACTGCCTGTCATATACTCTTGATAACAGATTTCATTGCCCAGTTCAGATTGATTGTTTTAAAATCTCTTCTGTGCTTTCCTTCTTAATGTTTCTGAGGAGCAAGAAAAGCTCTCTAAAAACCTTATGTTCCTTTATATTCCCCTTAAAACTCTCCTTTTCTTTGCTAAAAGACTTACAAAGGTGAGGATGCTGCCAAGAGCGTTATCTCTCATTCTTACCTATACTTTCTCGTTGACTTCTTGTGTTTCTCCACCTGTTTATAGCTATCTGCCAGTTCTTGTGCCTGCATAAGCTGAAAATTTGTTCAGACAGTTCTCTTCCTACTTCCCTATATTGTGTTTTTACAGACACCTAGTGTACTGTGAGCTTTTGATCCGTGACTCGGTCCAAAACAATAAACAAGCAATATTAATACTTATAAATATGGTAGCATAAGTACTTATAAATGGGTAGTGATGCTCAAATAGTATTCCTATATGTAACACTCAGATGTGCTTGTATTGCACTGGCCAGTTCTGATTCTGGACAGACTTACTCAAAGCAAGGGCAGAATGCAGATACGTATATTCTGTACAAACTGAGCTAATACGTATATTCTCTACAAACTGACCCACTACAGATGTCTTTGGCATTGACTCCTCATAAAAATCTGCCAAATCCACAGCTCAGTATGGACTCAAGTGCTCCCGCATCCATGTTATGCTTAACTAACAAAACAATCTGCTCCCAGATAACAGAGCTGACTGAAACAACTGTGTATTTTTTTTTTTAAATATATTTACCATAGAACCTGCCACCTCAGAAGCATAGCTAACCATAAAGAAAAATAACGTCCTGCTAGAAAAGCATACTCCTGAGTGGCTCCATACTACAGTTCAGCAAGTCATCCATCAGGGGAGAAAGAGCTCTTTCCTACACAAAACAATTAAAAAGCCACTCTCAAAAGTCTTACGTAAACACAGAAGTGCAACGTTCAGGGGGTCTATAAATTAAGAGTTGTTTCACTGCTAACACTTTACAGCAGAGGTTCTCAGGACTTCAGGAAAGGATGAAGCATGCTTGAGCAGGGAGGGGGGTTGGACTAGATCGTCTCCAGAGGTCCCTTCCAACCTCAGCCATTCTGTGATTCTGTGAACTATTAGAAACACAATGGTACTAACAAGAATTTTTGCTGCATTTTCCATACCGATTCTTAGCTAACACTCTTCTTTCTCTTCTCTTTCCTTTTTATCTATTTGTATCCAGCTGCTGGATTTTCAGTGCAAACATACAGCATGATCTATAAGATGATGCTACAATCTCTTGCTAAGCAACTGCTGATGATGCGTAGTAGAGCCAGACATCAAAGCTTCTTACAAATCACCATGTGCAAGAGTAAGGTGAACACAGCATATGAAATAATTAAGTGTAACAAAGGATAAAAAACAAACTGTGCAACAAGTTTACCATTCTCAATTAAAACTAGATTACTGCTGGAATTAAAGTGCTTTTCTTGCTCACCTCAGCTGAATTTGAGAAAAAGAAATTCAATAGATATGCTATTCTGTCATATGCCTAATCAATCTTCCTGATTGTGCAGCCCTTCCCAATAGCTGCACTGGCACTGGTAAAACTGTCGACCTGAAAAGAAATTATACATCTTATAATAAATATAGTCTATCAAATCCACATTCACTGTCAGATTCTACTATAGCGAATGAATTTTGAATATGAATTACTTCCCAGAAAGCAGGTTTTGGTATGCACATACATTGTCATTTACCAGAGTCGGAGGGGGTGGGGAGAGCAGAAAGAATATAATTCATTCTCTAGCTTACTGAAGAAAGTTACTGTGTTCACAGGCTAGTAAGTAATACCATTATTTTGGCAGAAATTTCATACTTTGACTAATATTGTACACAGTCTGCTTGCCATTAGCCTGTCTTTGAAGCATTTCCTTCCCTTGTAAATGGCTAAAGGGTTGTTCTTGACAATATACATTTGACAGCCCAACATTAGGCATGTAAGATATTGCACCTCTGTGCCTACCACTTATGTATTTTTTCAGACTTAGCTATCATAAGCCAATTTTTAAGATTCAGAGAGCTTTCTTCAAATATAAACAATCAAAGGGAATATTTACTGACTAAAATTTAAGTTTGGGTTTTGTTTTGTTTTTTTTAAAAGGTTATTGAACTGTCAACAAAAGTAACAAAATATCTGTAACAGTTAGGCAAGACCTAGGCTTAGGGATAATGAAATTCTACTTAAATTTCATTTGAGTCTTTGTCATGTCAGTGTTTCTGTATTTGTTCTTGATTTACTCTGAAGGGGCTCCCTGTGTGGTCTCATCAAGTCTTGAATGCTTTCCTCTTGCGCACTACCTTCTCTCAGGTAGCCACAGTTTAGCCTACACAGCACATGCTGAATGTCACTATCTGTTTACCAGAACTCTTTGCCGAAGAGGAAAGAATGTGTCAGATAGATTTAGGCAAAGATATCTTCCAACTAAAACAGTCTGTTGTATGGATCGTAAATCAGCATTTACGCAGAACAGGACATTTTTACTAAAAAAAGAATGTGCGCACATTTGTCCAGCAAAGAGAGGTCAGAAGACAAAAATAAACCGTGACTATTCACATAAAAAACCCAAAGGGCTGAAATAACACAGGGTCCACTTAGAGTTTGATGTGTTTTGCTAGTTTCACGCTAAAATCTTTACAAGTCAGATTTACTTCAGCAAAAGTCGGAAGATAAAAATTGTTAGATTTTTAATTGTTTGTTCTTATTCAGGTAATAATGTTGTTTACCTAAATCCATCTGGCAGAAGCATGATAGCTGACGTCCAAAAAATATCACCCTCGGGAGAGCCCCCAAGACACAAAGTTTATGGTTTATCCATTTTCCATATTTACTTGCTAAGCAGTTTTAACCACATTAGTTAGTACATAAATATAATTCTTATTAGCTACTCAAATCAGCTGGTGAAACCTATCTCAGCAATTACTATCACATTACCGTATCTATATTATTATTATTACAATTTAATATTATACTTGATTGTTACATTATAATGTTCTGTGTTAACAAAATACTATGAATTCTTCTTTCTAACCAATGAGCAAAGTCACTGAAAGCTTTCTGGGTAATAACAGAGCTATCAACGCATCTACAACAGAATTCACTTCTGTCAAGAAAGTATTTTAACCTAGATTTCCCATGCTTGCATTTCTGCAAAGCTAAAAGAATTCATCAGGGCCAACATGGTACAAACAACCTCCCTGGAATCAAAGGCCTTTGAGGCTAGATATCCCAGCAAAACTAGTAGGCAGTTAAGGCTCCCCAACTTTGCAGTAAATACCATGCCAGAGAGCAATATGACTTGTATCATATCTGGCTGATTTGAGCTCCTAGCCTTGCTAGAGCTAGGCGGATAGTCTTATCCTTACAGAAAGGCTCTAGCTCATACCAGTAAGACCTAATGCCTTATCTCCTCTTCCATAACACATTGCTGTTTCTAAAACTTCAAAATTTTGGAGAAGAAAACCATTTGTTAGTCTTACTTTCAATATAATCTGTCAGTCATTTTCTGGGTAACCCTTTTCGTGTAACTTTCTTTTTTCCCCTAATAAACCAGTAGCAATAAATATCAGATTTTCTAAATGCCCTCACTAGCTACTAAAAAGAACATGGCAATAGAGTAAGTGGTTTATCAGAAAACGTATTTAAATCAGCCAAACCAGACTTATATAAAGAGATTAAAATGGCTCTCAGTAATCCAGTAAGAATAGGTACTTGGTAAAAATGTGATTTTTTTCCCCTCTAGATTTACTACAGACTAGCAATCTCCTCCAATCTTCACTGGTTATGCTCACTTTGATTTATGGACTACCAGATACCAGAACAGATTTGCTTCAGTCAGGATGTCCAACAATCATTTTAATGAAAGATTGTTTTCTCTAGTTTGCTCTCAAATGCTTTATCCATCTGTTTACAATATGAGGACTTGCCATAAACAACAACCTAAAAACTTGCTTTTGATAACCAAGACCCCACAAAGCCTCACCAAAAAAAAAAAAAAAAAGGACACTTTGGAACAAAACAAATAGAGTCAAAATTCTCTACCTCTCAAAGCCTAATCTTTGCCATAAATATTTAAGCATCACAAAATAAAGTGCTGTTCTGCATTTTGTGTTTGAGAAACTCACTTTGGGAGGAAAATATGAAGTTTCTCTGACTCTGCAGGAGTCCTGCAGCTTTAAACAAAACTGACATATGAGGGAAACTTTTTCTTTAGAGAAGTTGGAAAATCTTTTCCTGCTCTTTAGGATTTGTTTTTCTGCATTCTTTTTAACCCTTCTTTATTTTTTAGTTTGGAAAGTACTCTAAAAGACCACAGCAAAAAGCAAAAGTCGTCTAACAGTTACTACTGCTGAGTGCAGAAATCATTCAAACAAATTAAACCTAAGCATCATTGTGAGCTGTCTTTTATCTGGATAAGAATTTGGAAAATGAAATATTTGTTTAATTAAAACTACGTGCATTTCTTGAAAAAGCACTGGAGGTTAATAATGTCTCCATAGTTATTAAAACTATACAGCAACAATTAAGGCAACAATTTAATGGCAAACAATGACTGACTGATCACTTTATTGGATATCTGTTTTTGAGTGGCCTTTTTTTTTTTTTTTTAAATTTTCGCTTCCTACAGCAGTCCATATTTTCCTCTTTTATAATTTAACAGTTTCAGTTACAACTGTAAATTTGGTTTTAATCAGAAGTTAACGACCTTATCATTCAAAAAGAGCTGTGCTGTGACATTACCAAGTAAGGTTGTTTCAAGCATTAAAGCTCCCAATAGTAGATTGGGGTGGGCGATACGAGAAAAGTAATTTGATCCTAACACCATCTGATAACTACAACTGGATATCTAATATGGCAGTTTTTAAATCATGGTAATGGACAGTACTACACGTTTTCTCTTATTTGCCTGCATTATTTTGATAAGGTAACCTAAAATCTAGGAAAAAAGTGCAGGAATCTGAAATTTGGTGGTTTTCTCAACAAATGGCTAGACCAAGAGTTTTAAAAGAGACCTTATGAGCTGTACTACTAAGCAACTGTAAGAATTATAATTCGCTTTGCTGGTAGTGACTCCTTCAAGCTCATTTTCAACTGTCCCCCTCCTGATTTAGTTCCTGTACACTCATCAGCATGTTTCAAAAAGCTCTAGAGTGACACCTGCTAGAAGAGATAAGCTTTATTGTAGGCTTTTATTTGTGGATAGAATATGGTTCCCTTTTCATTCCAGTAAGGCTATGTTACTTTTGCATAGGAAGAAACCTTTTTCTTACTTGACATTAGAAACCCTGAAGCCCACGCTCACATATCACATCATTGCAGTACTAACAGTAACAATGAGCACACTGTTGTATTCAGTCATAAAACTGATATTTTATACAGCATAAATCTAATAAAAAAATAAATGCAGTCTTAAACAACCAGAAAAGTTTATTCTCTGTGGCAAACACCAATGCATTCACTCTTGATAGCTCAGGACCTGCAACAAGAGAAAAGCATCCCCAGGTCCTATAAATTGACATGGTTCCACAGAAGTTAGCTGAACTACACTGAACTGCTTCTTTTTTGGTGATATTGACCATGTACTCAGCATTTAACAATATGTACTCTGCAGTCAAAGAGCTTACAGGCCAGCATGGACAAGCAGAAACAGCATCAAAATCAAAACCATAGAGGACAAAGACTGCTTCTGGTATTTTGTAACCAGTTGGCTTATAGTTAGATTTTACTCTTTTTTTCCACCCCTCCCCCCCAAATTCACTAAAATGTATATATTTATTTCAACCATTTAAAAGCTGTAAGGGAGAGGATTCCTTTCGACTGTGCAGTTACCTGATATAATGAAAAAAGTGAGAAAGGTAATTCTTCCAAAGGTACCAGAATATGCGTACTGTTCCAAATCATATAGGAGAATTGTATTCCTACAAGATAAGCTTCATACAGAGACAAATTAAGAATGTCTTCAGGCTGTAGAGACCATTTCAGTAAACTCATTAAAGTATTTGAATAGCCGCATACAGGTAACGTAGTTAACTTTCCAGTACAGGAAACTAACTTGCATAGCTTTCAAACCATGTCTCAGACACTACACTAAAACGAAAGTCTAAGATTAGGCTCCTGAGTCCAGATATAAAGTACGAATATGCTGAATCTTTGTATCGTCAAATTCTTTATATCTCGTAGCTCACAAAGAGAATGGTACCATATACAGCAAGAGTTTTTTTTAATATAGCATTAGCATTTTTATATGGTATTTTAATACATTTATATAGCATTATTAGGCTCTTATTTGTAATATCCTATGACTTCTGTAATTTTTAACCATATAAACATATTAATGTTTCAGTTGTGTTCTCACATGTGTTCATTCATTTTGCATAAGCATTGCAACCAACAGATTTCCTACCAGATAGTCAGAAAAATGACAAAACAGTTCATTTTAAACACACAATCTTCCAAATTCCTAAACATCACTACCTAAATAGAAATTTGATTCTAACAGCTACCTTTATCTAGTGGGTGAATGAAGGCAAATGATCTCTGGTGTGAGAAGGTTCTCAAAAGGGATGAGTGTTGATCTAACTTTGAAATCACATACTGAAATTGACTTCAATAGCATGAATATCTCACTCACAGATACTCAATATACCAGAAGTGTTTATAGCTATCACACAATATATAATTTAAAGTAATCAAATGTAAGAAGTCATAATTGGTTATAGATAATTACAAAACAGAAGAATTTTATTCTTTTAAAAATTTCCTTGATTTAGAAACAAATAAGTAAACAAAACGCTACTATTACAGGCAGTTCTGTATCTTAAAGAAAACAAAAAACACGTACAGAAAATACGATATTTTCTCCTTCCTGTTCTCTAACAGGCCTGTATTAGCTGTTATGGAGTCAAGACTAACATCTCAAGCAAATAAGCGCGTGTTTGAGATTTCAAGTTTGCATCAAGAGATGCAAAATAATGCATCTGCTAAACATACTTTCATCTGCAACTTACCAAAATAAGCATAAGAAAATACATACTAGTTTCCCCTAAATTAACTTTAGTTTACTAATTTTTCAAGTAACATTTTCAGGGATTAACCCACACACACCTGCCTTTTCTGAGGAACTTTCCTTTACTGTTATATACACCAAATGCCTCGGCTAAAGTTCAATGAAATAAGAAACGTTTCTATTCTTTTCAGTGGACCAGGAGCTGGAATGACCACATTTTATCACCTCCCATGCAGTCTATAAAATGAAATTATGGGTTTTATTTGATTAGTATAAAGCTATCATAATTTACATTATTCCCTCCCCCCCCTTTTTTTAAACTCTTTTATCCATTTAAGAATAGCAAATCACTCAAAATACTTCATTCACTGAACCCAAACCTCTAAGAATTGTGTGATAACTAAGAGTGTGACTTTCAGCAGACACCAGATTATTATGAAAGTAATTTGTCGATTTGATTTTTTCAAGTCATTGATTTAAAAAGACATGTACTTAATTATACTCTCAGATAGGTGTGAAAATTAACTTCAAAGGAAAGAAGAAATTAGACTCTGTTTTCCCCCTTTTTTTTTTCCCTTAACTAAAAGTAAAAAGGAAAATATGTTTCTTGTGTTTGAGAAAGCATGGAATTAGATTTGTACCTGGTGATATTTCCACCATGGTATTTCTGCTGTAAAGCACATCATTAGGAAACAGATTTGAGTTCAAGGATACTTTTCTGGAAAGAAGCAGCCTTTCAAGCTGTCGACTCCTCTCAAAGTCAGTAAAGCTATAAAGGAATAAATTGAATCCTCCTACATTTTGAGTATCTCTAAGCCTGAAAATATGCAAGGAGAGCTAAATGAGCAAGATGATTAATTAGCAATTTCCAAACAGTTACTCAGAGTGATGCTCTGTCATTTGCAACATTTAAGCAATTACAGCAGCAGCTCTTTTAGAGGTATTGCATTACCAAAATATATTGTTCAGATTTGACAGTCCAAATCACTGTACTAGTATTGAGGGCCTTGAGATAATAGTGGCATGTGATATATATGCCGTACCTATCACTTAGCTCCGTGACATCAGAAAAAACACATAAGATGTCCAACTTCAAAAAGTCTGCTAGCATTTGTAATTACAGCACCATGTGTGCTATGCTTGTAGATTTACTCATTTTCCTTTCAATCCTCTTCTACAGTTAGAAGAAACAAACACAGCTAAATATTATAATAGGATCTGGCTAGTGCTGAAAACTATACAAACAGGCAAAGGCAATAGTGCGCTATATAGTCAAGGGAATCATAAACTGAGAGGCAAACACTTGCAAGAATAACACTTCTGACAAGTTATGCCAGTGCTTAGCAATCACAGTTAGACATATAGGAGACATACGACAGATACGCTTTAGACCATTTAGATTTACGGGTAGGCCTTGTGCAAGGGGAGGTCCTTCTATGTTTAAAGAAGGAAGTCAGCATCTAGGCTTGTATGTACATTTAGGTAGTCATGGATGGGACCCTTCGTTAGGGTTGGAGTCACCTGGAGTGTCCTTCTCTGTTTGTTTCCTGCAGTACAGGTGCTGCTGCTGCTACTCTAGCAATTTATAGTTTTCGTAGTTTCCTGACCAGGAAACTACTCAATCTCCCTTGTTCCTCCTCTCCAATAACACACTCTTTAGACTCCTTTACTCGATGGTGACCCTCTGCACTTCCCTACTGTTTCTTACACCTCCTAGGGTAGCCCTCCAGACTTACACAGTACCTACCTGCGCTTCCTTTCCTCAGTTTAGATACAAATTAGTGCCAGGTGCATTCCTGAGCACCCTAACACAGCAGACTTTGTGAGGTACCTTCCCAAGCAATTCTCAAGAATTGTCATGGACAAAGCTCAATCAACCCAAGAGGCTGTTCACATGAGGCCATCCTGTTTTAGCAACTGAAGTAGTTCACTAGCAATGACGTGAACTATTCCATGACATTTGCCCTCACAGCCAGGACACTTTCCATTTAACTGACTTGTGTGGACACAGCATTCTTCATGCTCCATGTTCAGCTTCCTACTGACGTTTGCCTCATTATCTGTTTTTTCCACAAAACACCCCTTTCATAATTCTCTTCTGTGTAACTGCACACACAAGGTGTTTCTCAGGCTCCCCTAACTTTTTTCTTTGTAAGCTCTGCTTCCTCTCCACTCTAGTGGAGAAGAAGGCAGAAAGCCTCAGGCAGGCAGAAAGCTGGTGACAGGGTGCATCCTATTCCACTTGGATCTTAGTGACACAGGTAATCCCAGGTAATCCACAAAGCCAGTCAGCTCATCACAGAACACTATCAGGTCGTCTTATGCTCTGAGCTGTATCAGTTACCTAGCTGAAATTCTGAAACCTGGAAGTTCACCTTAGCCTATGGTTTTATTTTGAAAAGGATTTTGTCATCACTTGCCTGGAAAAAAAAAGAAAAAAAAACCACTACAAAAGATAATCGCCTTTTTCCTTAAAGCTGTACAAAAGAGACAACCAAATAGCTTTAGATTACTTTATAATACATTGTGCTTTTTAATGAGAATTTTAAAATATAAGCAGATAATGAATGTTTCATTATAAGCTACTCATACATCAACCATTTGATAATCTCCAAATATGATCATTATGAAATGATACAAAATAATATATCTAATCATATTTCATACATTTTATGAATATAAGTATATATAACACTGAGAAGCGGTCCATTTCAGATGTTAGTTTTACTTTTTGCGTTACTTGTCAAGATTTTTTTTTCCAATTCTGTTAATCATGGAAGGTGGTAGGAATGAATGACAAATACTGCATTTAATTTGTCAGTAGCATGTTCTACAGTTAACTAAAACATATAAGGACCATCTCTTCTCATGAGGACAAAAAGGAGTCCAGGAAAGCAGCACTTTCAGGTTTGATTTCCTGAAAAATATATTTTTCTACTTCGTTTTTGGAAACTCATGCAATGCTGGGCACTGAAAGAAAACAAAATGCATAAACAGAGAACATAAGCTTTTACATCTCTGCAGTATTTGAATAGAGAAAATGAATATTACTTCAAAATCTAGCCCAGACTCAATGTATTATTCTCCATGGTTTCAGAGAAGAGAACCCAATAAACAGCAGTACATAATGAAGATGCTGCTTTGAAAATAACACCAAGTTTGACAAGATATATAGCAGTACAGCTGCATCAATACTTCAGGAAATGTTTCCCCTCCCTTTCTGAACAGATAAAAGGAGAATATCAATATCACTCTCTGACATCAGCAGTGCAGAATAGGATAGAAAATATCCTGTTTCAGACTGTTTTTTACAGTTTTATTAAAGATCAAATCAATCTTGTCTATTCTCAATATATATCCATTTTCATTTTCTAAGAAATGCAAATTCATATTTTAAGAGATAGAGTACCCCACCTGTTGCATCATGATTGACAGAAATCCCATTCCTGGGAGCTGAAATGGCAGATGGCCTTTTGTGATCTTTGTAAGTTGGATTTGCCATGATATGAAAAGTGTCTTTTCATTTAATATGCTCTCATTGATTTCCAGATGACAAATAACTAAGAAAAGCCCTGAGAAATAAACAAAAGCTGGCCTTGGGCCTTGACTCATAAGGACTGGAGTTCCTTTAATTTTCTATTCAATTAAACGAAGATGTGCTTTAAGAAAGTCGGCTTTATAGTGTTTCTGAAATGGCTCCCTTAGTTGCCCAAGGTAAGAAACGTTTCTGATCAAGAGATAACATTTTACAGAATGCCTATGCAGTCTTTATTGTACAGTGACTAACAGGAGAGTTCAGGCGGCAGACACAGATTCCACAAAAGGTCTTTTCCTAGGGATAAATAAATATACACTTCTGAGGAGGGTTAAAAAAAAAGACAAAGAACGAACAGTTTCTTAGCTGAATCTTCATCATCTTTGTTAATATGACAATGGCTTCAACAGTTTTGCATGAAGCAAGATTTACACCTATGGTTTCATCATGACAACTACGAGTTCAAGAAAAAAAATATCCTGGAATCTCCCACACACAGACTGTGATACTCATGCCCAAGGAAACATGCAGCTGTTTATTTATATTTGTGTAAGTGTGGAATATACTACATCATATAAAGGATAAATAACAAAAAAATCACTCATAGGATAAAAAAATCAATGTCATAAATGTATGCATAAAAGATTATTACTAAAGACTTTCTTTAGCTTCCTCTGCCCCATTCAAAATCTATTTTTACTTGATGAAATCATGTCTACAGTTTCAGTTAATGATGCCACGCAGTCCCTAAATACCCTATCACCAAGGTATATAGCTCTACCGATCGTACAGCAGGGTGTTTCTCCACAGCCTGAATCCATAGCACCATTGATTTTGTTCAAAACACTTCAGCCTTTCAAATCAGCCATTCTTTTGCTTGCCCAGAAGCCACAATACTCTTTTAAAGGCATCTGGCAATAATTCGATTTTTCTGGATTTTTTGGTTTTGTTTTCTTGGTTTTTTAACTAGCAGCTTATTTTTTTTATGTTCGATCTGTCCTTGCCTCATAACTGAGCCTTGCAATGCCATTCAGATTTGGAGGCTGTACAGCTAGTTAAAATGTGAAAAAGCAAAAATACTACAAACTAGTGTTCTATCTTTTCCAAGGTGATTCTTCTCGGAAACAGTTCAATAAGCTGCACTGTTCCACTGAGTTTATTAGTTAATTCCCTTAAGTATCTGAACCTATCATCCAGAATCACTGATCTGTATACAAAGCACACAATATGCCCAGTTTGCCTTTTCCTGCATTTTATCAAAAGAGGCTGACAAGGTTTTTATTGCTTCTTAATTGCTCCTGCATTTTTCTTTATTTTTATTGTAAAAGGTGGATGTAAAGTGAACAGATCAATAGTTCAATCATTGTTGAGTTCAGATCCAATTTGCGTATGGATTCTTCAGGAGAACTGGCACTGGAGCTCATAAATTCTCAGAGTGCTGATGAACAGGACAGCAACTTCATTTCTGTGACTCAGCAACTATTTTTGTGCCAGCTTCTCTAGAAATTACAGTTTAAGACAAACTACAGTAAACCTATTCACCACATCTCAGTGAAACTATTCTTTTTTTCAGTTTTTGTTATGCATACTCTAAAACAGGGAAACAAAAAATCTTGCAGAACACAAGGTCAGTTAAATTTCCTAAAGAAAAAAGCACTAATGAGAACTTCAGTTGCTGGGAAAACACACATTTAAACAGCAACAAAAAATGAAACACACCCTACAGCACAGACTAAAATTCTTTCCATAAGGAGTACACTTTCGTTTTAAAAGATAGTAATATATTTATAAGTCTCTAGCATCTTGCTATTACTGCCCTACAGAACTGAAAGCCTACATTTAATAACATTCATCAATATAAAATCTATTTATGTTGAAATTGCTCTGTTTTCATTCCTCTCTCGTACTGTGTTTATATCATTTGATCTTATGCCAATTCTGCTCCTAAGCTTAGTGCCATCTTCCTCAAATTTTTTCCTTCTTCCAAATACACAACCACCTGAAAACTCAGAGCAAGCAAATCTCCAAGTCTGAGGCCAAGCTTTCACTGGATAGCCTGGCTAAGCTGTATCCACCAGGATCATGGTCTCA
Source organism: Struthio camelus (assembly GCF_040807025.1). Lineage (NCBI taxonomy): Eukaryota > Metazoa > Chordata > Aves > Struthioniformes > Struthionidae > Struthio > Struthio camelus. Next base: position 37,777,777 of record NC_090981.1, on the reverse strand, counting down.
TGCTTTAGAATGCAGATGCAAACGTTATTGTGGGCATTTTGGAATACAGTATCAGAATCTGCTCTATTTTGTACAGCCCTAAGTTGGATTTCCTTTTTTGCAGTTGTGACTGCAAAATATGCATGTTCAAATACTAAAACTTGAAGCCAGGACAGTGAAATTTTACTGCTGGATCAAATGAAAGTTGCTATAGAACTGTGCCCAAGTGAAGAGCAAATCTGCAACTCTGCTGCTACCCGGAACATGCCAGCTCCACAAAAGCTAACTACATCCTACTTGAAATATCCTGCTCTGTAGTAGTAGGTATAACCCCTATATCCAAATTCTTCATACTCACAAAATCATCGTACCTGTGCTTTTGAACCCTGATCATTCAGTCAAACAGATATACTAGCTCATTTCCTGAGGACATAAGGTCACTGTACTAAGCATCCTGCTTTGCTGAGCTTTGTGCCATCCCATAGTACATTGATGTTGCAGTTAGATTGTTTCTAAAGGAAATTGGAGTCTTAATCAAAGGAATAGTAAGTTCATTTTGGAGTTAAGCTCAAGATCTATCACAGATTCTACCAATACCCACACAAACTGTCTGCCATAATGAGAAATCACAGCTGCGAAGGCCTACAAGATGACCTGGAAAGGTCAGATTCAGATGTTATATCCAAAAACAAACGTTCACTGGAGGCGTAGCAGAAGTGATACAGCATGCTGAGGAAGCAAAGAAAATAGAGTACACAAGTAAATTTACCAAAGTGGAAAATGAAAGAAAGAAAATCAGTCATATTTTTACTTTACTATTGATATTAATTTCTTCATAATGTTAAAGCAACTACCCAAGGACAGTAGAAGGTCTCCCCGTAAAAAAAGAAATCTGTTCCCTTAATTTCAAGATCATTTGATTCCAAGTGCTTCTATTCATTAGTTAATACTTTACAGTTCTTAGAAACACTTTATAGCATAAGTCCTTAGCGCTCAGTAAAATAAATTATTAGAACCAGTTTCAGATGAACATTAAGGATCCATCTTTAATTTTTCAGAACTTCATACCCACTTTGGAACCGTAGCATGTTTCAAACAATTTCAAAATGATCATTTTCTACAGGCTCATAGATCTATATCATTATCAAAATATAATCTCTTTCAAGATCATGAAAGAATGTTTAGCTATGAACTCTTCTAAAATGATTTTGCAGTGAATATAAGGAACATCAAAGGTATTAAGCTAAAAGCCTTCGATTACAATATTCATTATTTAATTGAGGACAAAGGGCTTCTGTAAAGTTATGCCTATTATTCCATCTGTTTCAACTAACCAGATGAGATCACCTGAATAAACTGGAGAACTTCACACATTCTAAATGGAAAGGATATGAAATCTAAGCTGTATATACAACTTGTTTATATCCAAACTAGTTTTAAATCTCTAAACAGACTCTGACATTGTGGCTGTAGAATTACAGAGCTTCTGAGACCTGCCTGGGACCTTGGATGAATATGATGGCAACTAGGCTATGCTAAACATCATGGCACCACAGAAACACTGCTATCAGTACCCAGGGCAGATCAGGAAGTTATTGCCCCAAAATTTGGCAACAGCCAAGCAATTCTTCTGTATTCAGCACTGATAAAAAATAACAGTTTTGGAGAAAGGCTGTCAAGAATTTAAGCACTTGAGCTAACAAAAAAAGATCCCGGATGATAGGGGTGCAAAGTTACAATGAAAATCTTCAAATATTTAAGCTGACAAAAAAAAAAGAAACAAACTAGTGCATTTTCCATGCCGGCAGCAAGCGTGACAAAAGGCACTGGCCTATGCTCTAACAAGTAATTTTCTGAACTATAGTAGAAAGAACAGTCGGAAGAGAAAAGCACTAGAATAAACCGCAGAGGCTAACATATCTCCATCATTGAGGATTTGAGGATCTCTAGGAACAGGTCAGAAAGGACATTGGTAAAGACTGTTTTGCATTGGAGCAGAGGGCTAGACTGTACCTACTCAATGTCCCTCCCAACACGAGGGTTTACTGCTAGATAAAGTATTCATGCCACCACCCCCAAAACACCGTATTTAAACATGCTGGTCTGTTAAAATCCACACAGCTTCACTGCTACATATCCTTTCTCTCATTCTAGAGACTGTGGCAGGGAAAGTAGAGTCTTACTGATGGGAAATTCAGGTTCAGGTAACTAATCTGCAAGATTTTGAATAATCCAGAAAAAAAGGAATAAATAAAGGATATGAATCAGAAAGAGAAAGGACTTAATCCTGGCATACCCTAACCAGTGAGATACATTCTCCTCCTGTGTCAGAAAGTTCAGGTTTTGCTCCCTAAATTGAGAGTGTATAACACGGTTCAATTTTAATTATTGCCACAGAGGATTTTCTTCGGCAGGAATGGGAGAGCAGCACTCTTCTCAGATGTTCATAGAACAGCTGTACAGATAAAACAGCTAGATTCAAGATCCCTACACAACTCAAAAAAACAAATTAGAATTGATTTGTTTCAGGAGGTGATAATACCCTACTGAAAATTAAACAAAAGCCCTATAGTCCTTTGAAACAGAACACTGCAGGGGCCAGCCTTCTTGCTAAAAGCCACCTGACGTGCTCCTCAGCAGAATTAATTTAATTTTATGGCAACATTTTTAAGTGCTTTTGGAAAGTGCTGACTTGTATCATGCCAGCTTGTATTGGGTAAATATAGCATACAGCAGTCTGCACTGGATCCAGCAGACATTCCCTACGTTAATTCTGCCAGAGAAGTATTCTGAAGTATGTCCAGAATATATTTTTTCGTTGAAGTGGTATGAAGGTATAGGAGAATCCCTGCATCAGTTTTAACTTTCCATGCTACAATAGTTACTTTTGGAATTGATTTCAAAAAAGGCAAAAAGCAAAGCTTAATTTGTACCTCACTGAGTAAGAATAAATCCATAGAAGAGCTTTAAGCAATGTCAAATGCAAGAAAATGGGATCAAATTCTGCTTAAAAGATCAGTTCTTTCACAAGAAGTTTCATTTCTCATGCAAGTTTAAACTGGTTTAGAGGAGGCCACACAGCCTCTTAGAGGAAAATTCAAAGCAGCACTGCTGGCTCTTCCTACTGATGGGAAAATGACTGAAAGGCAGTACCCCAGCATCCATCCCTACTGATGTGATGGAAAAACATATGGTGTAGGTGAGTGTGCATACCACAACATCATGTGATTAGAGAGCACTTGTTTGTGCATCCCATCACACAATCAAATATACAGCTCTTGTGAGGAAAAGTCCACATTTTGTAAAGATGGTCACAAGACAGGGGACCTGTTACACTCAAGATCTTGCTTATGGGCAAAGAGGAAGAACATCCTATACGTGTGTGTGTGTGTCTAAATTTAAGAATTTATTGTTAGTATAACTGACACCTTAAGAACCTAATTATTTTTAGTCCAGGTCTAACTGCTATAATAATAATAATGCAGTTAAAATTGTTATACACACACTCCCTAATTTCTCCTCTTTTCCTGGTGTTATGCTTATCCTTCCACTTTTGTTCTGGGTCCTAACATTAGTAATTTCATTCTGGTAGAGGGCTGTTACAGTAAGCTATCAGCATCTGGAGTCCTTTGCTGGAAAGAATATAACATTCATGTCGATGGTTTCGTCTTCCTCATTCTAGGATCCACTTCGGGTCTTTTACATTTGCTAACATGCTTTTATACCTTTCACTTTCTCCACTGGTCCGCAACACCATGTTACATCCCAGTTTATGGTGCCTTTTATAATATGTTAGATACTGTTTCTTTTTTTCTCTTTATTACCCTTAAAAAAAAATCAGTTTTGCCCAGCTGCACAGCTTCAGGTCTGCATTTCTTTAACTGACCATGGATGAGTTATTCATAGCCATGGGGTGCTAGCCTGCGCCCCATGCTTAACACCCCATGCCTGTATTCCTCCATATCATATCTTGTGTCTCCACTTCTCAAGGCCTCTGCTGTCATGCCAGGTCTGCATTCCTCTATACTACATCTCTATGTAAGAGCTGAAAAGAGTTCATTCTACACAGAATAACTGCTTGCTACTGCGATCTATATAAAACTATGAATCTACCACACAACTCAAAACAAATTAGTCATACCTGATCAATTAGAGAAATTGCTGTGTCAGCACAGCCAAGTAGAAACAGCTGCATGCAGGTCAAGAACATTTCAAACTGAGCAAGCCTGACAAGCCTCAGCCTGAGGCCTTGCAAACTCAGTACAAAGCTTATGGCCTATTACTAGCAATGGCTACGTGGTTATAAAACCTCAGAGCTGCGATGCTCTGCTCTTCACTTCTTCTCTTCGCGACATATGGCTCAGCCTGACCAAAAGACAAGGCACCATGTCCGTGTCACTGGCTTCTTACAGTCCGCTTCCTTTACCCAGCTGATATTTCTAAGTTATTTGAAAAATGTCCAAAGTTTTCAAGATCAAAACATTTTTAATAGTCAAAATCAAGTTTGGAAATACTCCTACCTGAAAATGGAATGCTTTACATTGAAGAGCTGGAGTTAGGACATTCTAAAATTTAGAACTGCTTTTTTTTTTTTTTTAACTGGTAAAATCATTGGCAGTTTCCTGCCCTTAATCTCAGGCTTACACATATGGACATCAGAAAGCGAAGCAACTCTCTCCTGACAACTCACTGATCAACATTGTCCCTGTACGTCAGCTTCTGCAGCACCTCTCTCTAACAACCCCCGCCCCTCTCCTGCCAACAGCTTCGTACTCCCCTCCACGAGTATCTTCCCTCCTTCCTTCCCCATTAGTAAAGACTAAAAGCAAAGCTGCATTCTGCCTGCTTTCACCTTTGTATCTCACCTCTTCCTTCAGGTCCCTGCTTTCAGATCCGTTATTAACCTACTTCTGTCTTTGGATCTCTCACTCACCCTCATCAACTATTCTCTAATCCAAGGGTTAACTTATTTCTGTTCAGTATTTTCCATACAAAAAACCCACACGTGCAGTGGAGTAAGTTTAACATATGCAGAATGCATTAGATACACTGCTCATGCACAGGCAGTGCACCTAAGTTCTCTACTATTCCCTATAACCTTCTCCAGATTGGTCCTTATTTTCTGCATGACACTAAACTCTCTCTCCTTTCTCCACTCCATAATCCTTTCATCAACCCTCCCTGCACAGCTCATTTCACTCCTGTTGGAGTTCAGCTACAAGTGAAGCTGCCACCTCAGATGTGTAAGCAGCAGAAGACAGCAGAGATTCTTTAGCCTAAACTCCAGGTGGTCTCCCTCTTGACTTTTCTCCAAAATTCTTCCAGTATTCTGTTTGTACCAAGGGCGGGGAAAAATCAGTAAGGTTGTGTTCATCAAATTCCTTGAACTTTCGCTGACATTACAGAACTGGTCAGTTTCAAAGTCGCAATGCTACAAACAAATAGAAATGCCACTGAGGTGAGGTAGACTCCTTCAACCTCTGCTTTTAACTCGGCCAATTCTTTGCTTCACTTACCCATGATTATTACGCAGTGCAGTAACATCTAAGCACCTTGGATGATATGAGAGGTCCTTGATATCATGCACTTACAAACAACAATCTCTCCCTCTAGGAGCTCAAAAATCTATGTTTTAAATAAAATGAGGCAAGTGAATAAACAGACCACAGAATAGAGAGAGCAAGCACAGGAGAATCCACTAAGTTTGACCTAATAGCAATCATTACTTACTTACATGCCTGACTAACCAATGCAAACATGCAAATAAAGGTTTAAACATTTACACAGTCAGACCGGTTTTCACATCCTCAGTGATTTTAAACAACTAACGGCATTCAGCAAAGTCTCCTTCTGGCTAGTGCTCTGCACAAACACACTGTTTCAATACCTGAATGAATGATGGAGGTCTGAGTACTGCTTTGCCAAAATGGAAAGTTACACCCACTGATTACAGCAGGGCACTTGGGTTGCATGCATTTAGCTTGTGAAACATACGTAACATAGAAGTCTCAAACTACAGGTGCTACTGATTGTGAAGACACACTTATCACCTAAGCTACTGACAGAAACAGGTGTGATCTTGTACATCAGTCTAATAATGAAAGCTTGGAGTGTCCTTTCAGCTGCACCAGCTACAAAATCAGTGAAAAGTTCTCGGCAGGGGGAAAAGGGTATATTGTTTGATAACTGGTCAAATCATAGTCAAGACTGACGAAAGGTTCTCACAACAAATCAAATTTCCTTAATCTGTTCCTCAGCAGCAACTTCCCTTTAGAAACAATTCCCTTCTAAAATTTCACCTCATGTTCACTGACTCTTGTCTCAAAAGCAATCTGACTGTTCTTACACACAGTTATGAGGTAACTGATAAGCCAGACCTCCTTTTTTTCTCCCTTAGTCATAGCAACAAGGTAAAAGTGGATCAAAAACCTCCTTCAGTGTGTAATGTGCACATGACTGACTTTCCAGGAAGAACTGGAACCCTGCCAAAGGTACAGAGCATATTTAGGCTTCATTACTTTATCAAGTAAGAGTTAGCCAGAACATTTTGTTCATAAGAATTTCATTAGAAATTATGCTTTGGTTGCATTTCCTGTGACAATTGTGGCAAGCACAATATCTAAAACCTGATTATATGTGACTTAGTGTTGTATATGAACTGCTAACAAAGCATCATGAAATATGAAATAAATTTTCCAAAATGAAATTTCAGATCACTTTCAAATAAGTTTTTCTAAAACAAAATACTATTAGAATTTCTGATTCATGTGAAATTAAGAATTTTGGTCCAGAATCCTAATACACAGGTTCCAAATATCCCTTGAAAGGGAAATCACAAATTTTATACTTTTTCCATGTGGCTCCTTCATTATGTTTTAAACACTAAGTTTTCTCACACCATTGACAGTCAATTAAAGCACGCATCCGTACAATCTCAAAAGCTACTGCATTGAGAAGCAAACTATTCATATGTTTCATATAGTTCCAAATATAGCTGTTTGGGATTTTTTTTTTTAAGTCTCATATTTTGTCTTTCACTCTCCAATTCACAAAACACGTATTACAGTTTGTCAAGGTAAACTTCTAAAACATTATCTTAGCTAATACTTTGTAAAATACAAAAGTAAGGAGGAGAGAGTACTCCAAAGCCAAAATAAGTATTAGGAAGATATATTTGAAGAAAAGTTATGAAATATACAGCCAAAAATATATTTGCTTTCATAAAGAGAATCTCTCTTTCCACCTGTATGAACAATGGTGGAAGACTCCATTTTTGCAAAGTTAATTTTTTGAGCTTTATGAAACTGTACATATTACAGCTTAATGAACGTCATGAGAATGCAATTTTAGATGATCTGAAAGATGAAGACATTTCCAAAAGCACCTAACTGACTTTGGGATAAATCCATAAAGGGACAGGTTATTGCAGTGTCTAAATGGCCTGCAACTGCCTTAGATTTGAGCACAGGAGGAGAATGAAGCTTCACCTAAAACTGTAGATGCTATTAGCAGGATGCTATTAGCCTTGGTCCCCAATCATCCACACTGGACAGTATGAGTGCAACACAGCTTGTGTGCGTAGGCGCTCACTCTCTCTGGCTAGGTACCTAGACTCCCATATGTTAAAAGACAAGAAGATCAAAGCAACTTGTAGTCAGGACATGGAGAGTGCATGTAGACCTGAAGAACAAAAAATGTTCCTAGATCCGACTACTTAAATGTAACCAGTTATTCAAAAACATCAGCCATGCAGAACATGCCATGCATGCATCTGAACTGCCAAAACAGAAGTGCAAAGGAAAAGTCAATACTGCATTATATTTTAGTTCCTATCTCTCTCCATTTAGTAATTTTCTTTTGTATTTAAATCCCAGCCCCAAAGAAGAAAATGAACATTCCTCAGTTAACACAGAACAGACTATACCCATGACAGTAATCAGCAAGGTAGATGATCCGTTTTCAAGTTATCACTTTAGCCAAATTAGAAAAGAGATTATACACCCTTAGACTTGGAAATTCTCTTTATGAGCTGTCCTAGGGAAATTATCTGCATCTGCTCTACCGAATTTGTTCTGTTTTCATAATGGGTTAAAACAGTCTTCAGAGCAGGAGCTTTCACAGAACCTTAGTAAGTGTCCTAAGCAGCAAAAAACTGACACTGGAGCATGGCAGATGGTGTGCAGGGCTAAGTTCATGTGAAATCTAGGTCAAAATTAATAATGTTTGTATTAATTTCAGGCCATTAATAATTACCATTGTAAAATCAATGACTGTTTTGAAAGATTCACGGTGGAACAGCTCCATCAGGAGAAAAGCCTGAGCCTTCAGCTCAGCAATAAAGTTACTAAGCTTGGGTAAACTTATGGCGTTTTTGCTGAGAATCATACAGAGCACTACTATGAATAAGTTTCTTATATGTCAGCAGAGAGCACACATGGGCTATTCTACAGTATACATTTCTGAAGTGAGCATCTCCATTTTCTGCCATTCCAGTCCTGAAAGACCTTCCCAGCAAGCATCATTGAAAGGCCTTTACATTTTCAGGAAATGTTTGGCTTAACAAATCACTGTTTCTTGCCAAAAGCACATATCAAAAAAATTCCTGACTGTGTATAAATTCTCTATATAAGCAATGTCATCTGTATGTTTATATATAGAAAAATGTTTTTCTAACACATTTGTAGATGTGTTCAGAACACTAAGTGCACATTCATAAGGACATGGCTGATTATACGTATAAATGCATGCAGAGAAAGTTAGTTCAGGGTTTCTTAAAACCACAGACCCAACTCAGTTATTCCAGGATTGGAATAACTGAATAAAATAAGGATTGGAATAACTGAATAAAATAAGGATTGGAATAACTGAATAAAATAAACTGAATAAAAATAAGGATTGGAGACTTTGGAAAAGGTTCAGATTTCTGTTAACAGCTCACTATCTTCTTTAAATATAGTGTTTTAAATAATAAAAGAGATATTCAATAAAATTCATAAAGGCTAGGGTTTGCAGAGAAACCTAAGGGAGTTAAGCAATCTCAGCTGAAAACACTAACATTTCACTACAGCTGAATGGTAAATATTTTGCATTGGGGTTTTGCCATTTACCTCAGAGGGTTCAGCAGTAGACCTAAAACTCATAGAAAACCATTAGCCACTGCCAATCACTGTATTAAGAATGTATGTATTCAGTATGGAAAGCAAAATAGAAACCTCTAGATATGTTAATAATTGCTTTTTAATTATAAAGATGAACAAGCCTTTTAAGAATATGGACAAGGAAGAAAAAACCCCACCTAAACAGCCTACTATAAAAAAAATAGGGGCCATCTGAAGAGAGTAAATACATCATGAAAGGGAAATCGGTTTGAGGACCACAATGACACAGTCCTCGTTCTGCAGTTCCATAGCAATGATGGTCGTCTTGGCTGACACGAGGTACTGAGCCACAGATATCCAAGATTAGATAATTCCATCATAAGGTCTTGGTTTTGACAACCTGGGCCCCCAAAAGTATTGCAATGTACTTAAACATGTGCCCACCAATTTAAAGTTGAAGAATGGTTCTATTGCTTTCAGAGACAGCTTGCACACTTGCACATTAAGAACAGAGGTGTAACATTCAACTGACGTTCAATGACCGTCCACAATCACTACCCATCCAATAAGTTACCAATAACATATCTGTTAATATGATGCAAAGTAAGATATCACGGAAGACTGGTTAAACAAAGGGCAATAAGTAGTTCTGGTAATTATTGACAGCTCATGCTGACGTGGCAGCAAAGATCCTCTACAGTGAGATCACATCCAAACTAAAAAACATACATGTCTAAGACAACCAAATAATTTTTGCTGTATGTTTTCCTTCTCGTCTTTTCTTCCAAAGAAAGCAAACGAGGGTTATACAGAGGGAGGTAAGTTGAAAATGGTGTGTCTGCCAGCAAATGTCTAAATGTCAGTCTACCTAGAAATGACACTTTGAACATATAGAAAAAAAGAACAGTTTCCTTAGCAACCAGAGCAAAAGCTCTAAGAATACTTTGCGTCTGTGCTGCTTCACTCGTCTCATGTCCCTTCCCCAACTCAGTCTGCCACCTTATCACTCACAGATTTAATTTAGTTTAACTTGTAATAAGGTTCACATAAGAGAATTCCTACATTCCTGCTAGTCAGAAAACAGAAACTAAAGTTAGAAAAATTCTTAAAAAAAAGGTTCTTAATAAGGGGCGTCATGGGGTTCTCACACCAAGTGGAGTGCAGATGAAGCGGTGTGCACTGAATAGTCCCCTGTGATTTCTCAAATCAGTGCTGGCCTTTCCAAATGGAAGATCAACTCTCCACAACACCTTTGCTCTGCCTCCTACTTGGAACCTTTTCACTCACCTGTCTTCACACAAGCCTTTGCAAAGCAGTTTAGGGTCTCAGCTGCTGTTCTTTCCCCTTTTATACATCTGTTTCTAGAATGTATAGGAGATGATGTTTACATCTCCTTATGTTTCCAAAGTATACTTCCCATGCATCCTAGAAAAACTATCCTAGAAAAATAGCCACCTTGTTTTGTGTTGTACAGGGAGGTGAGGGGATTGAGGGGACACCACAGATCAATTTTAGCTTCTGTTCCATCCCCTCTTTTTAAATAAAATGCTTTGTATCATATCTTGAATACATGCATTCAGGCTCCTTCATGCATTTATAAAACCTTCAATTAGTAATTGCAAAGAATTCTCTATTTCCTCCACTAAAATACTTTTAAGAGTCCTGTGTATTTTATTTCATAATAATGGTTCCACATACCATTTTGATTTGACATTACATAGCAAGTAGCATATAGACTATTAGTAATGCTAATAAATGCTGCAACTGGATTTCTATGCCAATTTGATCCCTTTTGTAAGGAAGCACAAAGAAAGTGAAGTTGCCTGCACGCAACCAGCAAAGAATTCCTCTTCTACTCCTTGCTGCTACTGGGTATGCACGATTTGCTGAATCCTTCCTAAGATATCTTAAAAGGGAGACATCCTGGGTACTGAGGGCATCATCCTAGAGACAATAAAGAGTTATCTCACAGGAAATAGTCCACTTTCAGGTCCCTAGAAATTATCAGTCCTGTAGGGAATAACTCCTGAAAATGAGATAGAACTGACCTAGCTCATTCCATCTCCATACCCGACACGTGAAAGACTGACACAGAGAAGCAAACCTACACTTAATAGCATAAACGCAGCTTCCAATTTGAACAGATTAGGAATTTAAAAAGTAAAGCAGCATCTCTCATGCTACCTCTCATGTTGCCTCTGATTTGGCAACATTGTAAGCCTACTGACCACTTTGTGTGATTAAAAACGAAGTTGGACTGATTTGATTTTTAAATGTGGAATTCAACAATGTTTGTTGCTAAAATACCCTAAACTTTCTAAGGGAGGAATCTGAATGAGAAATAAATTGATTCTGAGGAAAGAGACAAGACAGGAATCCCTGCTGACTTTAAACCACTTACAGGAGAATTGTATTTCATTCAAGAGACATTATTTGGACCTAATGTAAATATGTTAGCTGAACTGTCTGTGATGCATTTCTGAAAGCTGGTTAGCTGATGATATCCCAGGGTACTCTAATCACTGCAATAGTCTATCACGCACATGTTTGGAACATCCATTTGGAATGACTGATCTCATCTGTTCTTAGTTCATCTATCTGCGTAGCTCTTTACAAATAGTTACAGTGTGTCAAGTTTGGTTTTCAGAAGCTAGATGATGAGAAAGCTTTCAAATTCAATTTTCCCACTTATTAAAGGATTCGGTAGGATAGCGGTTCTCAGTCTAAGAATTTATCCTCCACTGTTGTAACCCACTGAAATATGACCTTTAGGTAAGAATTATTTATAATAGTTTATTATAAATAATAATTTATTTCTTGTTGGATTTAGTAACGTTGAAATGAATATTTAGATAGGAAGGTTCTTCTTCCCATGTGTACTTCCACTACTACATACATTGTTTCTCTGAACTGCTTTGTCCTGGGTTAGGAAGCTTCCTTGATTTTCCAAACCTATTACAGTCCCATTAGCCAACTGAGAGAGTGATTCAAATAGCAGGGAAAAGGAAAGAACTTACTTGGTGTCCTTTTCTCCTCCTTTCTACAGCCTTTCTTTTACTCTATCTTTCTCTCTCATATAAAATTATAACAGCTATAACACTGAGAAAGTTAAAATATATATATAAGAAACAAAGTTCAGTTTGTGAACCAAAACTACATTGACTGAGGTAAATGAATCAACTGGTGGGGTGGGGAGAGAAGGAGGAGATGAACTCACTGAAAGAAAGGATGAATTGAGTGGAAAACATGTTAGAGGAGGAAGGGAAGTGCATAGGAAGAGAGGGATACGCTTTTAGAATGAAGTCTCTTCTAGCCCCCTAGTAGTCAGTGAGAATTTTGATTTTGAGAGTAAGGGTATTACCCATGGCATTTGAATAGCAGTTAGCAAACATTTAATCTGCAGATAGGAAGAAAATTAGAAGGTGAGAAAATAATTCCCCTGTAGCTATTTAACACTGAAAAGCTGTCCTTCATTCATAGTGTTTCTGAAGCTAAAACTACTACTTCAGCTTACTGTTCAGATTGTACTTAGTCTGTTCCAAATGCAGTGACCTGACCATTAACAACAAATTTGAAAAGATTCACTTGAGGTGGCCAGCTAGCCCTGGAATTGCCACAGCTGTATCTTCCAACTCAGTCATCCTATCCCTGCTTGGTGTTTATAGCACAGGCAGCACAACTATGGAAACATGGCAGCTATGAATGACACTTAGGAAATCTGGTAGACAAAGCCTCCATTACTCCTATGGGTTGCTGAAATACGAGAGCAGGTAGTAAAACACAAATACATCAGTCTACATATTCAGACACAAGTTGCAGGGACAGAGCGAAGGAACGAACGTTGGAAAACAAAGGAAAGCAGCGCAGGGCAGAAGGAGCAGGAAAGAAGTGAGCTGACAGGAGTAATTCAGATAATAGCAGAGAAGTGGCAGAACAAGAACTGGTGTGCCATTAACACAGGTTTTATTCTTCAAGTTACCAAGTGGAGGAGTTTTTCCTCCAGTGTCATGCTTGTTTAGCTCCTGACCTTCTATTTGTATTATTGTCACCTATAATATTAATAGGTACCTAGCAGATCAGCTCAGAGAAGAAAGCTAGACGCTTGGAAAATTTTGTTTTGATCTATATTTATATCCAGAGACAGAGAGAAATAACTGGTAATGTTTATTTGGGTCTCCATGTAAGTTCTGGCCCTGGTTATATGCAATACCATTTTAACACTATGAAAATGACAAGGACTGTTAAATAAACTTTTGTTTTCTTTGTAAAGATAAAGTGAGATTGGATTGGAAGAACAAGTACTTTCCCAGGACAGTGCTGGAGCAGAAAAGACCTCATTAGGTCCCAGGAATGAGTAGGGAGGGAAAGAGTCAGAGGGATCAGTATCTCAGATGAGAGGAGAGAGAATACCAGCACCTCTGTTTTGCAGTCTCCAGTCTGAGGTGAAGCAAACCAGCATCCAGATCGATCTCAACTACTGAATAAGAATAGATCTGCAAGAGAATGACAGATCCAAAGGAAATATTTCTATGGCCCTCTCATAGTCCTCTGAAAACCCATGGATTCTTCTCCACTAAAGCTTTAGTAGTTTTACAATATTTATACATATCCCAGTTCCTTGAAAAGTGCAATACAAATACTGTGAAAGATACATATGCTACTGCCTACTAATTCATGCTCTTTTCTTGTTATTCCCCATTTGGATGAATTTTTAAGGCTTTCCTTAAAACCTTGACAAATAAGAGACCACAGGAATCATAAAATCCCAGCTTGGCTTGAATTCCTCACCACTAGATTCCTTTATGTCCTCTGGTTACTGACCTGTCATCACTTTAAATAATCTCCAAGTACTTCAAGTTTCCTACTCTTCCTCACACAAAATAAGATGTGAAGTTTGAGGAATTGTGAAGTAAGGGTGATGTCAGTAACTCAGAACTCATCCCACACACCCATGCCTGGCACGATCTCATATCTTCTTATGTTGCTGCTTTACTGAATTAACAGATAAGAGCCCTAGACAACTAGCAGTGACACAAATACACATGGAACACCCTTAAAAAGGCCAGCAACTTTCACTGTGTTGGCAAATGCTGCCCAGCAGCATTGTTATGACCCTTTTAGGGGTAAACAAAATATTCTGAATGATGGAAAGTCTGCAAAAAAACCAGAACTTAGGCAATTACAATCCAGATGCAGCACAGGAAAAAATGCAAACCCTGTATTCATGCTCAGAAACTTGCTGCAGCACTTCTCAGAAAAGAGTAATTGATCCTCTATGAAACAGCAAGTGCCCTCAGAAAGAAAAACAATGATAAGTAGCTCCATTAGCTAAAATCCTCAGCTGGATCCAAGTGTTTAGAATAGCCCTATTTCAGAATGAAGGTTACCTGGCCATGAATAACAGTCCTCAAAGTCATAATGGCAAGAGCAAGAACTTTCTTTGGTACTCTGCCTAACAATAAGAGCATTCTCTATACTAAGCCTGAAGTCCCCTAAAAGTGCTTGCACAGTTCTTGTCTGCAGGTACAACCAAATGTCAAAAGAAGTTGGAGAAAGAATAAACCTCAAAAGTTAGAGAGCCTCAGTTTGGTTGAGATAAGCAATAAAAAAATTCCTCTCTTTCCCCACACCACTTGAATCTCTACAGCTGTGCTCAGCACTCCCTCAAGAGCTTTTCAGAGCTTCCTGCTCCCAGACAGAATGGAACATCACCAAAATAGCCTCCTTTGTAGTCAATCAATACCACTGCTTCTAGCTGTTGCCAGACCACTACACTCCAGGTTAAACAAATACAAAAAATAGGAGGAAAGAATATGTTGAACTTTTAAACCTTGAAGATCAACATGAGTTTCTCAGTTATAGGTGACTCTCTTTGTACTTTCTAACTGAAATAAAGAGAATCATTTCAGATATCTGTAAAACAAAGAAGACAAAGTAGTAATAGTGATTAAAGACATGAAGAGATGAAAAACCCCCTATCTGGGAAAATTATCCTTTCCCCTAGATCTAGCATGTACAGATTAAAAGGGTATATTAAATTCCATCCCCATCTTTCCTTATAGCATGCAGAGTTTGGCTCCACCCATTATTTCAGTCAGTTGCATTGTTAACCAGCATTCTCAAGCTTCATAATTTACATCAGCCATATTTAAGTCTTTTAATTAGAAATGTAATCATAATAGTCAGTAAAGCTTTATTATAATTTATTCCTCTAACCATAGTTCCAATCAATTTTATTTTTTTTCTTTGTTTTTTCTTTTAATATTCTAAGCACATAAGAAATTAAAGGATTGGTTTTAGCCTTTTTGGCCACATTATGCACACAACTGCAAAATTCAAACCCTCACATTCTCCACAG
Source organism: Struthio camelus (assembly GCF_040807025.1). NCBI lineage: Eukaryota > Metazoa > Chordata > Aves > Struthioniformes > Struthionidae > Struthio > Struthio camelus. The sequence continues at coordinate 37,762,342 of NC_090981.1, read as the reverse complement.
AGGTATCACAAGCATTCTGAAATCAGCTAAATTCTCCTAGGTTCTCCCAGGAAGTGCTTCAATTTCTACTTCTGGGTAGAGGAGTACTTTTTAATTCACTGAGCTTTGTACTCATGCTTAATTCCTGCTGGGGTTTACAGTTTAGGAGTTGCTTCATCTATTAGACTCTATATACGCAATCTGCTAAGGACACTCAGATTACAGAGTCTCATGTGATATAGTCTCCACCTACTTTTTTTTTTTTTTTTTAAAAACCTAACAGTCTCCTCAATAGAGTTTTCCCAGGAATAGATATATTACATCCGATCATTTCTCTAGCGACCATGGAAGTATTCCAAGCAACCTGAAAACACTCTAATGGGAGAGACTGAGAAAGGCAGCGATCTTATCATATAGATAATAGTAATTCAGATAACAAGCAGAAAACAAGAATATGTACCCATGACCTTACATTGCAGGAAAGTGTGTGTGTACATCAGTGATCTTACATCCCTAAGCCTCTGAGGAAAGCGATCCAACCTTCTTCTCCAAGAGAATTTCATACTCTTGAAACAAGTAGAAAAGGGACTTCTTAGTTCCTTGTGAAGGCTCATAGCCAATGCTCTGGTAACTCCCTATGACAGCAACTTATTTAGCAAGAGAAGAAACATTTACTCAGCCTATGCAGCTAAAACGAGAAATAGAGCAACAGGAAAGACACTGTCAAATGTCGTTCACAAGACAGACATTGATGGTCAAGATGAGAGCGAAGACAGGATGCTTGTGGGATGCCATTCTCCCGCTCACAAGACTCACCCTCCTCAGTGCAGAAGGACAAGACCAGTGACTGTTCTCCACCTCAGCAAGAGTCACCTGGCCAGTTTAAATCTGATTAGGTTTTTCAGGTGGGAGTCAGAACACAAAAGTACGTATACAGATATGACAAAGTGTGCGTTAGCATATGTGTAAAAGCACACTAAAGTCTTAAAGGTCTAACAATAAATATTGCCCATTCTCTGCAATCTGGTAAACTCCTAAGCCAACACTGCAGCCCCATTTCAGTGGGCTCTCTTCTCTGGGGTGTAGCTACATGCAATTAAGTTTTTCAGATGATACTTTCAAGGGTCAGAACAAACAGACTTTCAGCATCTGTCTCTGATACCCATTGCTGATTTCACATTCGGATCACAAAGTTCATTTGTTATTTATATTAGTTTGCACAGTAACAGATTCCCTCAACAAACAATCATGAATTGTCACGTATTGGTTGGAAGTAACAGGGTCACCAGAAGCTCTTTTTTAAACTGTTCACATCACACTGAGCAGCATATGCTGCTCAGAAACATTACATGGTGAAACAGGTTGCTTCTGCCACTACATCGCTTAACTGACACAGGTAAAGAACATGAAGTCACTTAAACAAAAATCGAGGACTCAAATTCTTAAATGAAGATAATCTTGGGAATATAACTATCTAGAGCAACATTTTTCTTCACATTCTGTCAAGATCTCAACCACTTGGACTGGATTCTCCTTACCCTATGTAAGGGTACCCTATGTATCAAGTCCAGATTAGGCATATATATCCAAGTCTGCAGGAAACATACACCATCGTTTGTATTCTTCTACTCTCTTCAGCCTTTAGGAGGCAATCAGCTTTTTAAAACCCATCACACTCAGTCTCCCCTTCAAATGAACTTGATTCTCAGAGTACTACAGTTAAGTTGGCACAAACTGGGAATTAACTGTCATCTCAAAGTTCTCCTTTTCTACATTTTGTCACACCTTGAGTTAGAAGAGTACACAGTGATCAGTTTATTACTGGAGCAAAACAAGAACAATCTTTTAACTGTCAGGGAAAAAAAATTATGTCATTTTATCATTGGTTTTGTATGTTGCATGAGAAATGTTAGCAAATTGAGTGACTTTTCTAAGTACGATCTAAGAAGCTAAATTGTATAACTAGTCACACTTTTTGATTCTATCACACTGCTGGAGGGCCTGATCTTTATCAGTAGAAAGATGCTCTTTTCTCTTAGAAACTTGTCCGTAAATATTCAGAATTTAAAATTTTCTCAGATGATTTTTAAATGATTACATACCTCTTTCTCTTATTCATTCAAATATGTAGTAGCAGTGATGACCACTGTTCTATTTGTAATAAAATATTGCTCAAAAATATTTATAAAAAGTGAAAATAAAATATTTGGATGTTTAAGAACTAATAACAAAATTTGTTTAATATTTGTGAATAATTTTGCTGCTGTCATCTTTCAGCCTCACTCAGAACTGATAATTCTACTTAAATCCAGAGATTCTTATCTTAGTAATTTGATGTACATTTCCAGTAACACTGGAACTCCATAGCCCATCCAAACTTACTTAGATAAAGTCCCTATAAAAGTTCTTCAGGCAACAAGAAAACCTTGAAGTTTGAGATTACCAAGCCTGAGTTTGCTTGAGAGGACAAACTGTTAAAAGACCAAATGGGCACTTTCCTTTTATCAGGAGTAATAGGTAGTGAAGAGGACCTTGGAAAACAATTCAGCTTCCTTTTCAGTGCCGTATGAGGCCCTGATAATTGCTAACATCAAAGAGGTTAGCTCACACAGAGTGGTACTGTACATACAAAGAAATACAATGCTTTTCTTGAGAGTCAGAAGTAGTGTAAAGTAAATGAAATGTGATAACTATCTATATACTCAGGGTGAGACCACTCTGAGAAGAGCAAGAAAGAATTGAATTCCTTAGTGAAGTTGCAAGCCCTTTCTTTAATTTCTTATAGGTTTGTGATTTTTTTATTTTTTTTTTTTGGTCTCTTCTATTCTAGCTCCTAGTAAAAGTGTTCCAGATTTCAGCCTAAGCTGGTTAAATGAAAAGTCAAGTATGCCTCACCACAGGCCGCCTGTAAATTTCTGTTCAGTTCCTGTCAAATAAATGGCAGGGCCATGTTTCACTTTCCTGACAACTTACTTGCTGCTTGTGGAAAACTGATCCAAACACTCAAACATCCATACAGTTTAGCAGATGTGTTAGTTTAGGGAGATATTGAACTAGGTCCTCTCTAATTTCACTGACATCAGAGAGAGTGAGGAGTGCGAGAGAAATAAGCACTTAAAAATTGATCGCTGTTGCTTCCCTTCCTCACCCTGCCAGGCATCAGGAAGGCTTGGGATTCCTTTACGCCTTACTAAGGGTATCCTTTAACTGCTTGGCCTACCTTTCTCTATCTTTTTCTAGCATTAACTCTGCAATCCAGGTGCTCTAAAACTGGTTCTCTGGACTATCTTGTTCTTACCAGGCACACGTATCAAAATATGATCCCTTTTTCACCAGAACACACCAACCAGTATTAAAAATACTTTTCTAAATGAAGACAGCCTTATAGTAGCCACAAGCACACAGATAAAAAGCTAAAAATAATAAAATATTAAGATATGTGAGAATAATGCATCTATGCTCATTTCCCACTCACTCATTTTTGCAAATTCTCCTTTGCCCAGCCGAGCAGAGTGAGGAAAAAAAAAGCTTTGGCATTCACAGCCCAATTTATTTATACGCTCACTTGCCAGTCTCCTCTTATGCATTCAGGCTCCATGTCTACACCCAGGTACCCACAGCGTTTTGGGATTCCCTTCAAGTTCAGTCGGCTCAGCTTTGGCAAAGCTGGATCTCTGTCAACCAGATTAGGGCCCAGTGAATTCAGCATGCAATGGCTTTAAACATGACACTGGCTTTGCAGCGCTGAGCTACTCCTTCCTACAGCCTTTCTTTTCCTTACCTGCTTGGTTTCTGCAAAGCCTGGATTGCTCTATCTGCATAATGTAAATCAAAGCGGTATGTTATAGCCATGAGAAGTATGACATTTTTTCACCATGTCACACAAGGAAATTGAATATTTCATTGTTCTTTCTGAAAGCTGACTGTGATTTTGAGTCTTCTCAGTAAGAAGAGAATATATTACTGCATCTGAATTAAACACTAATGAAGATATTTTCATTGGTTTCTCTGGTCTCTGGGTATGCCACTATTGCTTTATTTAGAAATTATCCTGACTAACTACAATAAATAGATTAGCTTATGTCCCAAACATGGGGACAAGAAAATATTTATATATGCATACGAGTATATGTACATATACATATGTATTTTACACACAAACATACACATATATTGTAAATATGCACTTAATGGAGTTTTTGTAGTCTCATTTTATTCACTATCAGAAAAGTAAAAATCTGCAAGCTCCAAATAACTAAATATGTTAGTGATATTCAAATAGTCAAAAAGATATTAGCAAAATGCTCCACATATTGAATATTATTTTAAGATGTATCGATATTAAGTTATACCATTATAACAGCTCGGTCCAAGCTGCATGATCATTTAGTAGAAGATCAGCTCTAATTCTCATTCACCATTCATGGTTCTGCTGCCTGTTTGGCACATAGATTTATCTACTTTTTCCCTGAAGTAGCCATTTTCCTCACTGGGTGCGGGTAAAATTTTCACAGATCACTACGGGCTCCTTCTCATGTTCCAGTTCAACCACAGCCGATGTCAACTGATTTTTCCATTCAACAGTTCTGAAGCATTAAATCTAACATTTTGGAAACAAAACCAATCATCATAAATAATTGAAATAAATACTAAGGGAAACTGGCCTTTGGGGCAATTCTCTTCCATATTCTTTCCCTAGGAGGAAAAAAATAAAGCTACAGCAATACACTTATCTCAGGTATCCTGCTAAATGCAAACAGTTTAAGTCAAGAACATGCTACAAATACTGTATTCAAAGTCTCAGTATAGTACACAAAGTCACCAGTCCAGCAAAGGAAGCCATGCAGAAAGCATGATCTAATTTAAGAAACTAAAAATGCATTCTCCATTCAAATGGTAACCTGAGCCAGGAATTTAGTTAATGAACTGTATCAAGAGACTGCACTTAATAGACAGGAGCATAGGGTCAGACTGAGTCAACACTTCAGTCTTACACATGAAGATTAGCAACTTTTCAGCTCTGGGCTCTTTCACTTTTTTAACCTTATGCAACGTATTTAACTTACCCGTATGTTATGCAAGTGTCCTCTAAAATTCCTAGTTCTCAGAGTGAGGTCAGTAAGCAGAGACAAAAATCTTTTCCTCTCGTTGGTTGAAATATGCAGAAATCACTGATCAGGCAAGCACCAAGGTGCATCTGTGACTTTTCCAAATAATCTCAGATGCAGGGCTGGGCTTCAGGATAAGGTTTACACAGCTGTACTATAATTTTTACATAGACTCAGTTCAGAGGTATACGCCAATGGGGAAATCATTCTGAGTCTCAAATCTGCAGCAATCTGATGGATGGCTTCAATGCCATACATGCTGCCCTTGTACCTGAATGTACTACTGTACAAAAGCAGTTTCCCTCTCTCTCTTTTTTGTTAAAAATTTCTCACTTCCAGGGGGAAAAAAAAAAAAAGGAATCTAGGACACCCTCAAATTTTTTTCTCATGTCCTGTGACTTCTTCCCAAAGGATTATCATCAGGAGGCAGATGATGAAGGTGCACAAAAGGATGAGAGACTATCCTACCTTAGATGAGTACTAGCAGGCACATATTTAGGACTGCGTGATATTCAGAAACTGCAATAAGTGTCTAAAGTAACTTGGATGCTGACAGAAGATACAATGATGTACAAGGTCAACCCATCACTCCTTCTGTGAATATCTTTGAGACTACTGCATCATAATAAAAAAAAGTTGCAATATTTTGGCTCTATGTTGGGTTAAACTGAATGTGGGTGGAAATTATAGTCTTTGTTTCTGTACTAAGCTTTCAGCAAGTGATATACATGGATTTTAAACTGAATATAGTAATATGAAACATCTCACTTGTAACCTATGAAAAAATTATTTTTGGCACGTTACCAGAAAATCATTTGCCAAAAGAATTTATTAAAGCAATTTGTTAACAGAACATGTTTTTTCCTTTGCAACTTAGATTCATGTTGTGTAAAAGAAACAATGAAATATGGCATTTAATTCAATGCATCTCATCCAGAAAAAGATGATACATAATATACTGCTTATGTGCCTTATTCTGAACAGCCTAATATAGTAATACTCAAATAAAAACACTTGATTTTTAGGTACTGTTAATGTTTTAATGCGAATCACAAGCAAAACACTCATTGTTTTTCAGGTTCAGTCTTTCAGAGACAAAAAAACCCAAAGAAACATGAAAATTTTCGCTGCAAGTGCTGCATGTGAAAAATGCATACAGCATGCAGATTGTGACTGTATTTCCTTACCACTGTGTTTTGTTACAGCTTATGCCTTATGCCTGATCCAAAATCTAATGAAATTACAGTATTATTTAAATAGGTTTCAGATTCATCCCTATGAATGGCCTATTTATAATGTAAATGAAGACACAGATAGTTATGAACGTAGACCTAGAAAGGCAAAGAACTAACAGTCTTAGAAGCAGAAATAGCATAGTAACATGATCTCTCATGTTCACCTACCGATAGGTGCTCCACTGCACAAACTTTTGTCTTGCTAGTTTCTCCAGCTTTTCATACATATTGACCCTAATTCATGCAAGTAACCCCAATGGGGTGAGACTAGACAGTCTTCTGAGGAAATTAGATGTTTACTGCTTAAACATGAATGTTCTACCATTAGATTTTACAGGAAGGTCAGTATTAAAGGACAAGACAAAAATATTTAAATATCATCTCCAATTTATATTCAACCAAATTCCCTTAGATAGCAGTGAGAAACACTCAAGTCAAAAAAAAATCCCTATCCAGTCCTATTTAATTTGATCCAAACTTAATTTGAAATGTAGAGAAATGAGGAAAAAAACAGAGATAACGCCACCTTAACTTTAACATCGAGAGCACAAAGGAGTCATCAATTCAAAGAAAATTAACTAAGTATTTTTCTTTAATAATTGCCCAGCTGGAGCTTCCAAATATGGTTGTTTACAGCACCTAGTTTAATTAGATTTAGCTAATCTGAGAAATTCTTATTGCATGCCAAGAGTTTGTGCACGTCAAACTCCTCAGAAATACGACAGAGTTGGACAACATCACATCACCTGATTAAAATGGCTTCTCCCGCAGCCATCTTTCTGACTGTACTTATCAGCTTGCTCACCGTGCCAAGGGAAATCAGCAGTAACATTGATTCTGTTATTTGCTGTTGTTACTCTGACATTTCAGTTTCTTGATGATTTTTTGAAAAATGAAGCAAGTTACATTACCGAAAAAGCAAACAAATGCATGAGAAACTGCAAAATGTGGTAGATTAGAAAAAACCGCACCAGCCAAAGTACTTAAAGGTCATTTGTTTCTAACAGCTCTAACCTTCTTCATACCACCTTAATATGACACTACTCCCATAGCCTATCCATCAAAGTAGAGTACTGCTTTTACATTATGCAGTTAACACAGCTTGTGATGGTGAAAAAAATAGCTTGCTGTATAGCTGCCCTTGTTAATACATACCTCATCAGCGGGAAATGCCTTATCCATTAAATACCTCTTTAGCTTTATTTTGTCCAAGACAAGGAACAAGAGCCTCTCCTGACAGCAAAGTAATTCAACCTTAAGTGACATCTCCCTGACTGGAAGAAGCCTGACTCTGCAAAATTTGGTGAAGAAAATGGGGAAGGAAGGAAGGAGGGGCAAGGGGGAGAGAAAAGGAAGGAAATTTTCAAAGGTATAAATATAAATGTCTACTTCAGGACCATTGCTGAAAATCTCTAAGAATGTTAACCACCACTTTCGAATGCAAATACCTAAAATTAAGCATCTAGATACAAAGTGTGATTATGTGAGCTCAAAAACTGATAAAATATCTATTGCAGAGATACTTTCAAGCTAAAAGAAGAATCCATGTAACATACAAGACTGGAGGAAGTTCTAGGCATAAAGGAAAGAAATATCTGGTCTAAAAAATAAAGACAATAAAGGTACCCCCTTTGGGCAATCAGAACACATGAATCTACACATAACCCTGTCATTTAGCTTCACTACATAGGTAGTGGAAAGACTATATAATTTGCAGTGTGATTCATAAACTTAATTATACTGACCAACTTCAGAATGAAGGGACTTGCACCTTAAGAGTGCTATTTTTCTCCACCAACCATAAAGAAATTCTAGACAACTAACTCAGATGTAGATATGCAGATAGTAAATACACAGATTTGGAGAGAAGCATAGATACTTCGGCCTGTTTAGCAAAAGTGCTTGTGGTGCTGTAATTGATGTACAAGACAAGATCTGGAGGCTTTTCTAACTCAGTAAAGCACTTCAGAAGACGCACACAGAGAATAGGTTTACTCCTATAATTATGAACAGCAACAGATCTGTCTATGCAACTCTTAAGTCATACCAAGAATTAGATTCAAGCAGCAAGGAAGTCTTCCACTTGAAGAGTTCTTGTAAAGCCTTGCATCTGCATGTCTCGCACTGAACAAGATGAAAGTCCACATCTCTTGAAGTTTCCAAATATGTACCTGATCCCATATTGATTTGTCCTGGGGTCTTGTTTTGCAGTGAATTTCATAGTTACACAATTGATGTGATGAATAGGGTTTTGCAAAGTACCTCTAGTTAGGGATTTTTGCTCCATTACAGTCCTTTTATTATATCAAAGTGGTCGTATTGCTTTGTTATTATATCACTTGGACATAACACAAGGGCTGTGATATATTATAGATGATTCAATAAAATCTACTAAAAAATTCAAGAGTAATCAGGATAACTACGACCATCACAGATCACAGCAAAATAAGAGCTGTTCTACCAAGCAACTGGAAATGACATCATAAGAGCTATACACTCTATGCAGCAAAATACACTGGCTGACACTTGCAAAATAAAGCTTTTAAGTAGAAATGATGTCTTTTGCCTTCCCCAAACACACTAGCTCTAAAAACAACACAAAACAACTTGCGATTAATCCAGTCATCAGGAACCTAATCTGAACCAGTCAAACAACAGAAAAGATTCTTTGAAAATAATTTCAGGTATGCTAAAAAACAAACCTCATGTTTGTTAAATATTTACCACGTATTTTGGATTTTTTCCAAAGCTAGTTAAATACTGTAATTATTCATTAATTCTTTGCAAGAACAAAACAGCAAAAATCCTAAGCAGAAATTATCCATAATGAGCAATTCAGTCAGCTCTAAATTTGACTCAGAGCAATTTTTAAAATGCTGTGGTACAAGTTCCTTGTATAACACCCAAAATGCCATACAAACAACTAATGTGTTTGGTATTTCAGACATGTAATCAAGCAACACGTTCATGCACCCACGTTCTTTCAGTACAGACCCTGCAAAGAGATCCCAAGAGGGGGAAATTTGCCTAGACACTTACAAACTACCTGCTATCTCTCCTTTGCCAACTAAAGGGCACAACAAAGATTACACGTTTAATGCGAATCCTTCAGGGCGCTGTCTGTACTCTGTTGTTATTTTATATAATGCCTAGTACAATAGAGACTAATTCTCTCGTGGTCTGCAGGTTATTCATTTCCACTTACATAAGGGCATATGTATTATTTCATACCTAAAGGTCTCAATAAGATTAGAACCTGTAGAAGTCAGCATTGCACAAATCTCCTGAGGAAAGATGGAAAGAACAGGAGTCATCTAGTCAAACACCCATCTCGTTAATGTTTTCATCTAAGCTAGTCATCCTGATCTTTCTGTATACAAGGAGGAAGGTATTTCTAGCATGAAGTACATTTCAACCCAAGCAGACATCTAAAATTAAGTTAGGTACCTTTCTCTCTCCTACAACTATAGAGAGCTTTGGGTGATTACTTTACAACAGAAATCTGCACTACAACTTCGAATGCAAAAGGAGATGAAAGCCCTGCAAAGTGTTCAGATGTTTTTTTTTGCCCTTCTTGTCCTTTTCCTGAACATCCTCTAACTAATCAAAAAATCTGCTAAATATGACACATTGCTACCTATGTTCATGGAAAAATCCTCTGGTGAGAAACTGAGGTTTGTGTGTGGCCTTCTTTAAACTTCTTAGGAAGATCATCTTGTGGTCAAGGAATATTGGTCTCAGTTGAAGTTGTAGTACCTCTCCAGAAGCTAACCTCGGAAAAGAAGGTAAACATAGTAGACAGACAGAATAAAATAGCAAAAACTGAATTTAAAACATTCCCACTGTGTTTAAAAAAAAACAGTAAATATGTTACCAGACCTTATCTCCCACACATCACGCAACTCTCAGTGCTGTGCTGTTGCAGGTCACAACTCCAAAGTCTTCAAAAACAGTTCTCATTTCGAGGGGGGGGGGGGGGGGGGGGACAGAAACAGGACAGGTGCACTTTCCCATTTATTCTATATAAGAAAGGGAAGCAATTTATTTCCTTTGCCTCCTTCTCCTCTGCTTAAATTCACCTTCAGTATGATAAAATAGTATTGTAAAACAGAATATCAGACAGCCAAAAAGTGAGTGTACTGTAAGATAGAGATTCTATGTACATCACTTAGCACAGATCACTAACATGATGCAGATTTATAATGCAAATATAACTATGTATTTAAAGAGAACAAGATATAGTCAGAGTCCACTTTAAACGCATTTGATTCAAATATTTTAAATGAAAGTGAAGTCTTCTCAGTTTTATCAAGAGTAGTATGTATTACACGTTTTCCTTGATGTTCCCTACTTCTTCCTCTTTCCTCCTCCCCTGAAACTTTGTCTTCCAGCACCTAGGAAAATCCATAAAAATAAGCAATTCAAATCGACTCTTTCCATCCTGAGTTACCCATTTCTGCCTCCTCCAAACTCCAATTTATATATCAAGGGTCTTGGTGGCTAGTATGGGATTAAGTACTTTTTTTTTTTTTAATTTAAAATGTTGTATATTTTGTTCCAAATACCACTATTTCCAGGACAGATTCATGCATCAAATATTCACAACAACAAGAATATAAAATTGCCTTGGGATGACTATTTCTAGGACACATTCAAGCGTTAAATTTGTTCATTACAATATGAAAATGAAATTGCCTTGGAACCTAGCATTTAACTATTTTAAAAACAGTCCTGTTGAGGTGATATGCAGTAATCCCCTTTTGTCTACTGTAAAGTGAACTACATTAATATTTTTCAGTTTTCTAATTAGCTGTATTTCATTCTTGGCAACATCGAAACAACTTTTTCTTAAAGGAATAAACTTATAAGTATAAATCTACACATCTGTGCATTCCTGGACTTCTCTAAGCCGTGCACATTTCTTGCATCTCTACTTCAAATGGAACTGAAGCAGAAATAATGAAAACGATGAATAAAGACCACTAAAGCAAGAAATATCAATCCCATTTCCTCCTACTTGGTGATGAACATTCGTCTATATTATTTTGAATCAGAGGTAGTTCAGAAGACCTCACTGTAATGATAATCCTAGCACAAGAGGAAGAAGCATATGTGGTACCGTAAATGTAATATGGAAAACAGTAGAGGACTTTTCTGAAAATAATATAGATACTTTTTTCACTATATAATCAAATAAGATTACAGCTTCTCTCTTCCTGTTCAGAATGTCTTCATCCTTCACATATCAGAGAGGTTAAACAGTGAAACCCCAGCTCCACAGACATGATAACAAGATGCACAAGTGTGTCCAGAACTTGGAGAGCTAACTCAGAAGCTCAGCCTCCCACTGAGGTCCATGTTTCCATGGTTTCCTGCTATTGGGAGCTAGTTTTAACCTAGCGTGTGTGTACCGTACAATAGAACTCCCAAATAAGAGTGCAAGTGTTTGATTGTGCTATTTCTATTGTTGAAGAACAAAAAAAATTAAGCAACATCAACATTTTAGCTGTGTGTTATTGTTGGACCATATATTTATCATTTAAAAATGTATCATTTTAGATAAACTAGAAACTATTTTAAAGCATGATAGCAGAAAACACGTTTTTCTAGAAGCTGTAGGAGTCAGAAGGTCAAGTCTCAATTCAGGAATCTTTTACTTTAAATGACTGCAGAAGTGAGTTTTTATAGTGATACTAGACCTCAAATCCAAAAGATAAAGTCAGATACTTTGGGTGTTCTTTGTGTTTTTAGTACTGCAAGTACTAAAAGGCTCTGCTTTTTATTATTTAAACTTCAAACTACCTTGTTCTTTCTTTGTGAACCACAGTCTGTCCAATTCCCCCCGTAGTGTTTTTAAACCCACTCTGAAAAAATGCGAGGCAGATTCAACCTTTAAAACTACTGTCCAGTTAGTGCTCTGTTTAATAGAGGTGTGGAAATAGAGTTCTTCAGACTCTTCTCAGAACTCTAAGTGTGTAGAGCTGTGCCTCAGTCTCCCCTACCACTGCTTTTGTGCTGCTTTTCTACTGTTCACAGCAGCAGATCAGACTGCAGCTCATGTCAGGCTCTTTAAAGAGCTTACTCCACAAATTAATATATTTTGTGAACAATAGGTACGTAGGTTGTATAAGGTGCACCATAACCTCAGCTATGTGATGGATGCTAGGCAACTCTCCAGTGGCTACAAACTCAAAGGGAAGGATTTTCCTGTCAAAAGGAATCACCTCAAGCTTTTCAGACAACCTTACTGCTTTCTATGCTCTTCTTATTTTCCTTGCATACTGAGGCATAGTCAAGATATGCCTTAAGTTTTCAACTTCAGCTACTGGAATGATCTGGAATGGCTCCTTTGGACCACTCAAATATCTTGTAATTCCCTGGGTCCAAGAAGTGTTGCACCAAACATTACCACTTGCACTTACCACTTGGGACAGCTTAGAGATGGCCAAGATATGGTCCAATCTTCTCTAAATATAGTCTTACAGAGCAGTACAGCATAGAGTTAGCCCAGCTCCTCAGGTAAGACTCAAGACATCCAGCCCAACAACAATTCTCAGTAGACTTATTATGCTGAGCACCCCAAAACCTTTTAGTGAGATAAATGGCAGTACTACTGATTTTTAAAAGACAGCACAAGAACTAATATATAGCTATCATAAGCTTCTATCATCTCAGTTTCTCAACATACGATACAAAAATACAGTTGACTGTAGTTGACTAACTGTAACTTCCTCTCCCCCCACAAAGATGCTTAATGTTGTACTAAATATTAAGTTATCTGGCTTTACACAGAAGCTTAGTCAGAAAAATGATGAGAGTACAATGGCACCCTAATTAGAAACATAACCTTGCTTTGGCAGAAAATATTGTTTCTGTAGACATTTCTTATTACTCTTGGTAGACAAGCATAGGCAAAGGGAATGGTTGTACTGCTTGTCAAGCCCTGACTTGCACCAGCAGAACTATTACTCTGCAGGTAAGATGAACCTTGGAAGCAGGCCAGTAACTCAGCTCTAGTTATCCCTAAACTATACACACACTGCAGCACCAGACTTTCTCTGTCCTACTCTGCATTCTCTTTGGTGAATGGAAAGTGATTTTTGGCAAAAGGAAGAGGAAATAATAATTTTCCTGCCATTAGCATGTGTAATGAGAGCACCTGAGGAAGATATGGCAAGGAGTCAGTGACTGGCAGAGTGTGTTGTAGCAGACCCAGAGCCTGAAACTACACACTGACCCCAATTCCCACCAGGGCCAGGCATGCTTATTCTTTTCTGTCAACGATGTCTAGCTGCTTCCTGGAAAGTAGTTTAAGGTTAGCACAGCTGAGCTAAGAGAATAGTTCTAGTCGTATCCTAGGGGCCCCTAGGATACGACAAGTTGAGTACTGCCAGGGCATCTGACCCACGCTTTCAGCAGCCTCCCATCAGTGACCCCTCCACATGGCTTCCCAGGGCTCTCCATGCAGTTTGGAGTATAAGTCCTTCAGTAAGTCTGTCCTGTTTAACCTCTTATGAGCCTTGAGTGTCTCTCTCCACCAGTATCTGACCCTCTCTTGCCCCTTTTGCGGTCACAGCACGTCTCTGTTCCTTGCTGCCAAGAATCGTGCTATAATTGACTATAATGTAAATAAAATTCTGTGCAATAGGAGTTTGTAAGTAAAACCTGAACAAATTGCTGTCAAAAATATAAGAATTGCCTGTTTACCATCTGCCTCTGTGTGGACGTTCTCAAAGGTAGAAAAAGAAACTGAAGCTTGCCCAGGAAAGCAAAAGTACCCATTTGAAGTGGTTCTAAAGCCAACTGCTAAAGCAAGAGTGGCCTTGAGAGGAGTCTCTAAAGAAATTACTTTATTGAGCTGTCCATTCAGAGCCATGGAAAAGATGCAAAGAGCAAACGTAAAAAGGGACCTCAGGTATAATACAGGACTTCAGAGACTTGAGGTACCTAAACTAGAATCTTGAAAAAAAATCCATGCTTAACTGCTATTTAACACTAGAAAAAGCACAAAATTTAACTTTAGACCTGAACATTCCCAGATGCAGTTGTGCTTTTTCCTACTACCCCTTTCTTAACAGGGCTGAGCTTTGCTCATATCTGACCCTTACTAGAACTCCAAAACATCATCATCTGCATAAAATAACAACTGGATTAAGCTCACTGGGAGATTTGAGAAAAAAACCTAACACTTACCAGAACTGGGAGCCTCATAAAGCACAGTACCAGCCACCTCTTTCCTCTAAAATATAGCCAAAGGAAAGACAATCTTAATGTTCAGAAACCCAGAGTACTCCCTCAACAGCAATCACACAATCAGAAGTAATCCTTGAAACAGTTATCTTTCACAAACTTAATGGATCATTTGTACTTTATCAACCTGGTCCAGTGAATGTTTTCTGAATACTAGGCACAATTTCTACAGGGCAGAGTAAACCACACCTCAGAACGAGTGTGCAAGTCCTTCCTTTCTCTCCCTTGCCATAAGCCTTTAAGGTGCCTTTCAGTCAGCAAGAAATAGAGGAACATTTTTACTAGAAGGGAAACTGCATAGAAAATAGGTAGCATTATTCTATCATTTTTAAGATATGTCTTCAACATTTCAAAATGATAATTATATGTCTCTATTCTCAGGACGGTAGCCATGACTCTTCGAAGGATAAAGGCACTCTTCTGAAGTCTTGTGCAAGAAAGAGGATAAAGTTAACACACAAGAGAACTCAGCCCTTCCTACTAGCCAGGATTAATAGTTTTGTTGTAATCATGTGTTCATGAAGCACACCAGCTGTTTCATCCCATTCTGAAATACACAAGAACTCTTTAGAGGAGCACAGACAGCCTGCACACCTAACAGGTTTTATGTCCTTTCTTGGTTAAAGGGCCTTCAGAAAAGGCATTGCACTTTTATTTGCTCTTCTGTTTGACCTGTACTTTTCCCTATCATAAAAGATGAAACAAGACGCACTAATCAGAAGCCTGAGGTTTCTCATAGAAACCAATTTTTTGCCAACAAAATAATAACAACAATTATCACTTACCTCTATTCTAGTTGTGATCCCTTGTCTGATACAAAGTCAGAGCACTTTCTACACCTACAGATTTTAAGAAATTCTATTCTTAATTCCCATCAGCAAAAGCGACTTTGAAACATGAGTCCTTAAGCAACGTTATGGAAGGACTGCAGCCATTTGGAAGCTTTGTAGTTTTGCAAGTTCCCATTCCTGCCTGTATAAAATGCCTGGTCCTTTTAGAAATAGTACTAGATCATCATCTTCAAAGATATATGTGATAGAAAAGCTTAATGGAACACATTTCCCAGATATACATGCCTGTCAGATACTGAGACTTTCACATCTGCTATGGCATATACTAAGAAATACCCATTACAAATTATTGTATTTTTGTTTATACT
The DNA here is from genome assembly GCF_040807025.1 of Struthio camelus. Lineage (NCBI taxonomy): Eukaryota > Metazoa > Chordata > Aves > Struthioniformes > Struthionidae > Struthio > Struthio camelus. Next base: position 37,746,611 of record NC_090981.1, on the reverse strand, counting down.
TTTTTAATGTTAGGAAGAAACGTAATTTAACATGCAATACATCTAAATTGTACACATAAATCGAGGAACTAGCTATACTAGAAATGAATTTAACGTTGATACTCTATAAAAGCAATAAAACTGATCCCTGCTTAGTATTTCTCACATTAAATGTGATTGTCTGTAGTGTAAGAATTTGTATAGATTTCTTGTTTTTCTCCGTATTAAAATATAATTGATATTAATGAAGGCAGAAACACTGACTAGAGCTTTCAATGAACTAATCTTATCTAAAAATGGAGAAATATATAAATATATAAAGCATGTATGCAAAGGCTTTCATGTAGTGGTGGCAATGTACTTTGTTTCACCTTTATTATCATAAAATGTGACAAATATAAGCACCAGCAATCTAGAATGTGGAAGTTAGAAGTCCTGAATTGCTGCCTGACATTTGCTCTTCCCTCTGTTTACCAAACTGTCATTCACAGATAACCCAAATAATTCTGGAAAATAGGCATTTTTATCTATTATCTTCCCCTATAACCAGTGGTACAGATTTTCCTTTTGTAGAATGATTTACATGGGGGGGGGGGGGGGGGGAAATCACAGTTGGATGAGGTTACCCGAAAAGAAAATTCAGTCAGAGAAGGCAAAATTTTGCCTTCCTGGGATAAATCTTGAAAGATGCTCATAAATAGATCAGTTATGACCTGCATTATTCAAAGATATCCACACAGATGCTCCTCTGTTCATGACTGCAGGCGTTTGTGATTCAGTTTGCCAAAAGACTTTTCAGAAAAATGGAGGGTCAAGGTTTGTTTGTTACTTTTTTCCTGTCTGATTTTAATGTTTCTAGAAGGAAAGAATATACCACTAAGGACATAAGAAACCCAAGGTCAGTCTTTCAGCGACAGGTCATGTAGCCTCTCTGAGGTGCAAAAGTACTACACTTCCTTACAGAAGTGTTGTTAAAATAAGAATATTAAAAACTTTCCACAGGCTCTCTCATGCTTAGCAGCAGTGACCACGTTGGCACAGCAGAGGAAGCATCCTAAAGTCACACTTAGGTTTTTCTCTACAGCAATTTGGGTTAGAAGTTTTTTTTATGATAACAGGCTGCAGTTCTAACCCTTCGCTCTACTATGCGAAGCTCATAACACAAGCAGCATGCCATTAGGCAGTAAGGAGCTCAGAGCACTCCTAGCAAGCATGCCTACGGGGTTCCTAAGGCAATCACACCCCTCTCTTCTTCTGAGCCTTATTCAGACTGTTAAAGAAGGGCTGCATATAGCCTGCACTTGGGAGGGTCTGCTTTGCAACGCAACCAATTTCCACATTTTTGCATTCATCTATGTTGATTCCTGAAATGAAAAGTCATATATAAGATACTTATGTGTTCCATAAAGCATATTTATGGTGAGGACAACAGAAATGAGAGAGAATACTTAATGATTTAGCAGTATTTAAATAACTAATTTACTCAGGCTCCTTAGGAAGGTAGGACTATGCTATAGGCGGTACTTTATATAAGTGGTTTTAGCTTTCCTGGATTTTTTATTCTATATACATTAAAAGACTTGACAGGGATATTTTAGTTCAAACTTCCAATTACTTTGCACGGCTAAAGCTCAGCAACCTGCTTGGAAGAAAATGAGATGGTGCCTCCATGAAGTTTGCTCCCCAGAAAACAAAAGGCACAGTCCCCTTGTCGCTCAGTGACCTCAGCTGCCATTGACTTCCCAGGGACTTGGAAAAGTTTATTATAGAAAAATATTACCATTCTCCAGTACTGGCTCTACAATGTGCTGCACATCTGCCTAATTTTCAGTGAAATAATGGGCTAATTATTTTCCTCCCCAGCTGGAAAGCTTCAGACGTTTTCTCCACAGAGGAATACTTAAAAATACTAATATTTAAAAATATATATGCATATATACTTATCTGATTGAACCTGAAATGAAATGCGTAACATTCATGCACACAGACATACAGAAGTAAACCGTTATTAGAGATAAAATGCAGTTATTTCAACACTAAAACAGCAGATTTCTATCATGTCAACTGAAAGATAAATCTTAGAGATGGAATAATTAGGCTGTTCAGTTGCTGGAAGCAGGAGTTAACTGAGATAATAATTTCAGATTTTTTCTCCCCCTCAGACAAACATGCATCTAAAGAAAATGAGAAACTGACCATAAAACTGGTTTTATACAGCCTACAAAATAGGTACCTGAAAGAAACTGCTAAGCCCTTATAACCTGAGCCAGACACAAGCTAGGAGTCGGAAGTGAAAGGTCCTTAGCTTGCCAATAAAACTAACACGCACAAACCTGGTGTTTAATGAAGGAAGAATGAAACTTGGACAATACACAAGTAGAAACTAGCTCACTTCAGCTGCCCTGCTGTTTTCTACTCTCATGATGTGCTGATTAATTACTTAGTGTATTTCTTAGACATCTACAGATGTGCAACTCAAATTAATTATAATTACAACTTCCATTTTGAGAAGAATACATACATTTCTTTCATGTTTTTTGTTTATTCCTTGCCACTATCTATTTTTCCACAAGCATTACTCTATCCAGTCTTATATAAAAATGTGGTATACATGTGAAAGTTACATGTTAATGACATTTACATAAACAAATGCAAACATGATTTATGTGACTCCATATAGGCAGCAAACAAACAGGCAAAATACTGTATGTTGTTTAAAATTTGATAAGTTTAGTGATCCTTATTCACTTTTCCACAATTATTTCACATGCAATTTCAATCGGAAGTATTTTAAAATATTGTAGACCACTAGATTTTAAAATATATGAGGGTGTCAGTTTTATCTAGGAAGCTGCTCTGAGCCTAAGTTCGAATAAGCAGTCTTGGTCTCCTTAAAAAAAATTCTCACCAGAGAGAAAACACAAAGTAGGCACGGAAAAGCTAGGGAAAAAGCAATTTTCAAAGTGAAGTACAATGGAAGTCCTGTGACCTTTTTGTATGACAATTATTCCCAAATCTGCTCCAATATCATAAAATAGAAGTAAAAAAGTTCCTCCTTTTGAAATCATTCTCAATTTCTTTGTCTTATTAGGCTTTTATATGGAAATTCTGAAATGCTCTCTTCTATACATGAAGAGAGTTGTGCTAGGGCCACATTTTCTGAAATAGATTTTATGCTCTTCAACAGGAAGAGCACTTCACTACATTTAGATTCTTCACTACTTCACTTAAAGATTAAGGCATCTGTCTGTTACTTTGTGATAACATATCTCAAAACAAAATAAAAACACCACTCTTCTATATGTTAACATGCTAATATTTTCCACAGAATTCAAGACATATGAGGTTACTACACTTACCAATGATCCCTCTATTGCAATTCTGTGAAGGAAATTAGAATATTGCTTCTTTATAAAACACACTGTGACTAGAAAGGTAGGACCAATCCTGTACGTTTACATGTTTGAGACATCTATAAGATAAAGACAGGATAGTTCTGTAGCAGTTTAAAGAGATGCAACACATGTTTGTAAGACTGTTTCCTGATGCTGCTTCACAAGTCTGTCTCTTCTAACTTAGTCTTTATTCCCTTTGCCCCTTTCAGTCCATTGTGTTCCTTAGTCTGTGTTGCAGAAAAGTAAATATGTCTGGGAGGACCAGAATGCCCCATTGGCCTCATCTGAGAAACGTTATCACTTTGCCCATGACTACCAGCAAACCCTCTAATCCCATCTTCGTCTCCCACCCCACAGGCAAAAGGATTTTTGTCTTCCATTTTTCTCTTCATTGCTGTTCATTATTTCCCACACTCAAAAGAAATATCTGTGCAAATATGGAGAAAAAATCTGTTTATGTCAGATATGCCTGCTCAAACTTCTTGGCTAGCTTTCAAAAGAAAGGGAAACATAACTTAAGATCCACGATCCAAATGAAAACCCAGCCCTCTAACTGCATACAGACTTCTAACTGCTCCTCAATGTCTCCTCTGTGCATCCAGGCTTGTTCAGCCTGGAGAAGAGATGATTGAAGGGAAATCTTATCAGTGCGTATAAGCATCTGACAGGGGAGCAAAGACTGGGCACCACTGAGAAGAGTCTGGCCTAGTAATAGGACAAGAGGCAATGAATATGAATTGAACACAGGAAATCCCACTTGGAACATAAAAACACACTTCTCTGTGAGGGTGGCTAAGCACTGCGACAGGTTGCCCAGAGAGGCTGGAGTCTCCATCTTTAGACATGTTCAAAACCCAGCTGGACACAGTCCTGAGCAACCAGCTCTAGGTGACTCTGCTTGAGCAGGGGGGTTGGACTAGATCTCCAGAGGTCCCTTTCAACCTCAACTATTCTGTAAAGCATTATAAAGGGATAACGAAAATATTCCCTTAAGCATTGCAAAGTAGGAAAAGCTCCAGGAATGCTAAAATATTTCCCTTACATAAAACAGATGGTAGATGAGAGATTCTTGTCCTTACTGCTCAAGAAAAACATATTATGCCTAAGTGTAAACAGCAGAACTTATGCAGTAGGATGCTAATTCCTAACTCCAAAGTGTAAAGTGTATGTAAAGTTCAGATAGAAATCACACTTTAACCTAGAAGACGTAAGAAGTGACCCTTTGAACTCTAACAGTACCTCATGGCACGTTCTAAACAGCTCCGTGTTGAAGTGCTCTGGCAAAACTGGGCAACAGCTACCCGCTTGGCACTTTCCAGAAGAAAAACATGTATCAAGTAGAAACTGTAGGAGAGGCATACTTCCTAAACATGCCAGCTATAAAGGCAAACTTGATAGCACTGCATACTGTTCAGCACTAGTTAACATTCTGCCCTTACATTTTCAAAGCAGAGGGGACAGGCAAGGTTAAAACTCTGAAATGCTGTCTTGCTAAGTCAGTATTTGGAACTGAAGATCTGAAAATTAGAATACCCTGGTGGTTTGTACTCTCAGCTACAGTTACTGAGAGTATGTTTAGGTTGCAGTCACTCTTACAAATCCACTCCAACTTTGCACTGGTTATCTCTGCAAGCAGCAGAGAATTTATCACGGACTGCAAAACACACCTAACAAGGTGAGTTAATACATATCAGCTGGCTCACACTGAGCACTTTGATGCTCCAAAATAGGTGTAGCAGTGTCTGAGCTAACCGTCTTGAAAGGCAGATGAAGCATTGCCACCCAGCCCTCAGTCACAATTGCATTTTAAGGTAGGAAAAAAATTGTTTATATGTGTGTGATATATATCTATATGTGTGGCTGCATACTTACTAAGTGTGAACAGAAATTTACTGCCTCAAAGACCAAGTAGTCTAAAAGTTTTCTAAGTAATAGGCAACTTACTGAAGTTTGACGTTGGTTTCAGCCCATCATCAAGATGTTCAGACTGCAACAGGCTTGCTTGTTCATCTGACAGTAAAGTTTCTTGAAGATAAGTAACAGCTAAAGGAAACAGATAGCTTGGGCCCATTCTTCTTCATCCCGAAAGTTTGATTCTTGCAGTGATTTCCAAAATTCCCTTCCAGAGTTTTTTCCTCCCCCCCCTCTGCTTTATGAAAGTTAAGCAAGCATATAAACATGTTTAGGTTACTTGGAGTACAGCCAAAATACAGTCATATATTTACTACATATTAATTTGCTGTAAGTACTGTATTCACTCTTCAGTCCTTTGAAACATATGTGCTTGTAAGGGGAAGGAAGAGGATTTGCCCAGCCTATATGAATACTTTTCAGAATTAACACTTTATTTGAACTCTAGCTGTGTATTCAATATGTGCCCAAAGAATTCTTAATGCACCTATAAAGGGTCTCTTTAGAATTCCAGACATACATAAGAGCCATATTTTTAAGTAACTTATACTGCAGACAGTAACATGCACTTCTCATGATTTTTTCCTTCCAAAAATATTTTATTAGGCAAAGACCTTCATACACTTTTAGCAGCTAGTTCTTTTTGAAGTGAATAGAAATAGAAACTGAAAAGTTCTCATTCTAGTTACCACAGAAATTCCAAAATATGTTTCAAGGAAACATTTAAAAACTTGACACGCTATCATGATCTTATCTATCTCACAGACGCAAAAAAAAACAGACACAGCTTATCCTTGAATGTTAACAAAATTTCAGTTTAAACCGTTTGCATTATGAACTTTGGAACTATAGTTAGTGATTTTCATTTGATCAGGGAATAGCGTTACAGATATTCACAATTTAAAGAGTCTAATCAAGCACTAAATCAAAACAAAGGAGAAACATCGTTTCTTCATATTGTAGCACTTCCAATGGTTTTCAAGATATTAGATGAAGGTGTCCAGTTAATCTCTCCTAAAAATAGGATCTCTAGAAGACACTATATGCTTTCAGCTTTATGCATAATTATTTGTAATTATTACAACGTTTTCTTGAAGTCCTAATGACTGAAGAAAGATATTGACTGACAACTTGTCTAACCTGAGGTATTTACTTCAAAGTAAGATACATTGCTGCAATTGCTTTGTGGATTTGTTAGTAAGTAGCAGTGACAACCCAATGAACAATCAGCTTTTAATACAAGTTGTTTCTTCTGCTTAGGGCAGGAGTAGAGGATTTCCTCTGAAACATATTCTTTGTGTTACAGCTCAATTTTTGTGCTGTTACATGACTAAATTTTACGGGATTGGTTTTGGACAGTTTTTCATCTTCTCAGCTGATGGTAAAATAACTAAGGAAGAATGTTTCTCCTTGTAAATTCCAGTGATTTCTCCCTCACTAACCAAAATTCACCTCTTTTTAGGCACCAACTCATCACAGATAGAAATCACTAAATTAGTTTTCCACACTCAGATGAGTTAATAGACAGAAGCAGAAAATTTTGCAGTTGGAAGAGCTGCAGCTGGACAAGTCAACTGCTATGTTACGGAGCAATTCAGCTGCCTTTTCCCTACTGAAAAGGCTATATCTAAAACAACTTCTCCTCTTTGAGATATACCAAAAGTAAGAATACAACAGAGTACAAATAAGCAAGTAGGCAGTAATATTGATACACTGCATTGGGAAGGATTTCTAGTAGGGTAAATTTACTCCATGCAGTCTTCATCCTTCGGTTTGCAGGATGTACAAACCAAATATTGAATTTTACTGATCGTCTGAAAGCTGCCCTCTCTTCAGGGGTGCATGTTCATACCATCTGAAATCAGCAAGTCCTGTTTTCTACAGTAAGTCATCACCTCGCTGGGTGTTGACAACTTTGCTACTGATATATGCATACTGATTGTGATTAAGGCAAGTAATAGGTATTCCTTGGAAGAATACTGTATATTTTACAGGAAAAACTTGTCAGTTGCCTTGGGACATTTGACAGTCTCAATTATTTCTGCATGAGATCTAGCACAACAGATAATGAATTTCATAAGCTGGAAGGGACCCTTCTCTACTTCATTCTATGATATTCTTCTAGTTAGAGATATGTGCACGCTGCTGTTGGATGACCCAGAAAGATTCACAGTACAAGAAGGAATCTGACTGTTGAAAATAGTCAGCACACTAGCACAAGTGACTAAATGTTAACAGTGCTAATGCTCCGTACTAACCAAATACTTTGTCTAAGTATTTCATTGAACATGTGGTTCGTAGGCACTCAAAACACTTCATGATGATAGTGTGCATATTTCTTGGAGATTACAGAGTAAAATAAATATTAACTAAACAGATTAAGACTCCTGAACGAGAACTAGATGCTACGTTCTGTGCCAAATCCATGACAGCAAGCAGCTATAGAGATTGGAAAAGGAGAGCTTAGACACTTTCAGTATGGTTTGAACAGTCTTCAAAATATTCCCTAGCAAACAGGACTCACCAGGGATGCCCTGTGGGTCACAACAGGGAACATGTATTGGATGCATGCTTTACCTACTACGTGGAGTGGCTTGCAGTGTATGACAGGACCAGAACGGTCTAAGGTCTGCCAAGGCCTACAAGGCTGTAGGGATACATTTATTTACGGATGATATGTGATTGTTTACCAAGGTCTGTGCACTTCTATCAATTCTAAGCAGATTGTTGGATGCCAAGTCACCACAGGGCATGTGTCAGTGTTTGTTAAACACACTCTGTACACTCTTATTAATTTTACATTGACATGTTTTCAGTTGGGGAAATGTAAATAGCAGCACATGGCATTGCCCTGTGGGGAAAGTGGGAAGCGTTGCGTATTTCAGTCAAGCAGGGTTTGTTTTGTCTGTCTTCATAAACTTCTCTGCATTTTTTGCTATATGGACAATTTCAGTGCAGTATCCTACTGGCCTAAGGCACTCCTTGTCTATCAGCAGGATTTGTTACACATGGCCTCTAAACGACCAAATTTTAAAAAGAATGAAAGAAAGAATATCACTGGAGGAGAAAGTTTTTGTCAGCAATAAAAACACCCAATATTTAAACAACAAGAACAAAATCCTTTTCCATATATCTTAGTCTATGGAGACTACTGGAGTTTTTGGATAAAGAATCAGGAGGCATTCAGCTCTAAAGCTTGTAGACTTTGAGTTCAAAAGTCCTGCAGGGCTTGAGAAACAGGATTAGAATGGTATGGGATGAACCTCCTGTTTGATTTGGAAGGGTAAAAGGAACCTAACTCCCACAAGCTACTGTTTTTACTGCAACATGGAAAGGAGCTGCAGCTAAGGACTTCTGTGGCAAATTGATGTTCCCAGAAACTAAAAGCAATCAGGACTGGTGAAGCATGAGGTTAATGTAACTGCAGCAGAACATTAAAAGGAGAGGATGAGGTAAACCTGCTGCTCCAGTGGAGGATGTTTCTAGCAATATTAGCCTGTTGTTACAGTCATCTTCTACCTCTGCATTTTTCTGCCTATTTCCACAGTATCCATGGAGAATTCCTTTAACAGTTAAAACCCTAGGCACAGGGATTCCTTCCTCCACATAGTCCCTTAGCCATAATGGTCAAGGATCAGGAGAATCACCTCGACTATAACTCAAAGTATAGTCATTAACTTCCATATGCTTTCCCCTAAAGAGATGGCCATCTCTGTCTGCACTGGACCCAGACATTAGATCCCAAAGTTGTGACAGATAGTGACAGGCTTCCTGTTTCACCTTGCTGTTATAAGGAATGTAAGGGCATAGTTCCCTGTTTCAGAAGCCAGAGGTTATCTTCCTGCATCCAAATTTCATTACATGTCCCTCAAAGGTGGGCTTGAAGTTCACTGTACTTTTAAGGCTGTATTACAACTAATTCTATATACAGTTACAGTTAAAACTGTGTTAGTATCCGGTTAACAGCAAGTACTACATGCTGTTGTGTTTCTTACCTGGAGTTTGCTTTTTGCTACAATGTGCTTTTTATAGATTTGTACTGATAAGAAGTTAAAATTACAAGAGTCAGCTTTGTACTGATTACTCACTAATCAACACTGTATCATGCATTATTTATATAGTGTGAGATATATACTATGTCAACAGCTAGGAAGGTATGCACCCATATCAATGGCTACTCTCTTCAGGTAAGTGCTATCTATACTTGACTCAGAGATAGAGTCAAGTCTTTGGTTCCAGAAACCAAGTCTTTGGTTTGGTTTTGTTGCTTTTAAATGAAGAAAAACAAATTTGTGGAAGTTCAGAGAAGGGAAGCGAAGAAGTTACAGAAAGCATAAGAGTTCCTGTTTTGTGGGGAACTAAAATAGGTACATATCTCAGTTAATCTGCAGTGCAAAGCCTACCTCCCACTAATTCAGTAAGGACAGTGATTGCTTTTGCTATCTTTTTCTGGACTAATAAACCTTGAATTCATTTCTGTTCAGTGGAACACTTAACAGCCTTCACACCAAGAAAGAAAAAAGTAGATTTCAATGTTTTCAAAGGAGGGACTTCAGTCTGGACCTTCCACTGATATAAACACTGCTACTTGTCCCAGCAAGGTCAGTGGTACCACCAACACCTCTGACATGAAATTTTCAGTGAAAAGTGTGAACTGTGTTCTTGTCTTAAAGATGTGGGGGAGAAAGCATGGGCACCTGCCTCCACGACTAGACTACTAGGCTATACGCTTACCTTCGGCTCTGATTAAAGTAATCATGCTCCAGGGAGGGGTGAAATACAGAACTGACTTCATTTCAAAGGACTGATCCTAAATAGCTTGTTCTTCATCATACTGGCTATTTCACCTCCCATTAGAAATTCCTAATTCTCCCTAACCACTCTGTAGCCCATGTGTACAGAAAGTCAGTTACAGTTTGGAGTAATATTAGCACATTTCAAACTAAGAAATTGGGGGGAAAGAGCTGAACAGGCTATATTAGAGCTGCTAGCTCATACTAGAGATCCATTTACAAAACAGTAACAAGGCAGGCAACAGACCAGGCAACTCCTAAGAGAATGAAAATATTAACATTCCTTTTCCACAGATAACTCAGGGTCACAAACAAATTTGGTGGTAGTCAGAGGAATCAGCTCCAGAATCCTAAGTCTGAATACTGTAACTACAAGAGATATACAAGAGGTCTAGGGCCAGCATGCAGTTATTTCTCTCCCAGAACTATGTCAGCAACAAAAGCTTCTGAAAGGAAGAGACACAGAGAGGAAGGACTTCAAAGCAGGCAGTTGTGCTCTTCCCATGCTCTAAAATGCCCTTCTTTAATACCTTTTTTTTTAAAAAAGTGTTTGGCAAATAATCAAGTTTCATTTTAAAATTCATTGAAAGCTATCAATAAGAAAAAACACACACAAGAAAATTAAAAGCCTACGAACACTGGCATCTGATGAGCAGCCTCATCTCCTCAGAATTAATTGCTTCCAGTGCTCTTTTCTCTTCTTAATTGAAATGATTAAAGTAGACATTAGTTCTGCCATGACACTATAATGTTTCTTAAGGCACCTTACAAAAGGGTACTCAAGTATCTCTCAGTTCTCTAACAAATCTATATGGAGAATAATAAATGCTAATAACAGAACAGGATTTTGGATGAAGTTAAAAGACACCAAAATTTAAGATAAATAGAATATACCATTTTTCTTACATAGCACAAAATCACCATGTGGAATTTGTTGGCATAAGATAGGGAGCCCAGAATTTCATTATTTCAAAAATTACGCACAAGTTTTATAGGTATAAAAGTTCTGTGATTTTTATTTTTTCCCCCCCACAAATTCTCTTGCTCAAACTTTGCTGTGTTTCACAACAAAAATACTGTACTTGAATAGCCATCACTCATTAAAATAGATTCTCATTCATGAATACTACAGGTTCCAGAAAACCTCTCCAAAGAGTCTTTGAAAAGATCATACAAAGTTTCAAGAGAAGCAATCCTAATTTCTTTGAAATCGATGGGAACCTTGTAATTTATCATAGGAGGCAAAGCCAGGACTGCGTTCAGTTTAAGTTTCCTCATGCACTTTAATAGTAGGGTATCACAAGATCTCCTCAGATAGCTTCTCAAAGTTTGTAATGTTTTTTGTGGTATGTATATAAGTATATATATAGAACAGGGTGACACAAGCATACAGGAAACAAAAATAATTAGGACTGCAAAACCACAAGTTTTCAGCCTGGAAAAAAAAGCACTGAGAAATTAGTTTTGGAACCAGAGTATTTAAAAGTGTTTGCCTTTTTTCCCCTGTTAGAGAGGCTACCTCTCACACATAATCAGTAGAAAGGAATAAAAACCTGCCACACCAGCTCACAGGTATTTGAATCCTCTTCAGGTACCTGAGCTCATGTATTAAACCAAGTTGCGAATTTTCCTTCCTCATTCACATCAGCCTTTCGGGAAGTATGTGCTTTAGAGCCTTACAGCAATTTAAGAGATTTTTCTAGTGTAGGGACTACAGAAAATTGCTAGATATTCTAAATAGCTGCACATAAAGAGAAAGATATTTAACAGCTCTTAAAAGAAAGGCACTGACACTCAATTTACTTGTAAAATAAACAGTAAAAAGTTTGTGTTCTGCCAATACTAGAATATAACTAAAAAAGTTTAAATACTTACCTAGAGATTTTAAATTCTTTTTATACAAATACATAAAAATTGGTTTCCTGCTATTCTGACTCTAGCAATTTGTCTTGTATATCGTGAAAATGAAAATAGCTCTTAGGCAGCTTAAATTTTCTATCAATGAAGATTATATCAGAGCTAGTCTATTATTCTCTGATATTGCAGAAGTTAATTCTTAAATAAGGTTAGCATGTCTACACACATTCCAGTTACCTACATATTTCATCACCTTGATAAGCAAGTGACCAGTGACCCATTTGAGAACCACAAGGTGACAACAAACTATTCAAATTAGAAAAGCTTCTTGAAGAAGCTCCATCATGATCAAAGGTCTTTTCGTACTACAAATCAACGTTTTTTTAAAAGGAGTCCTGTAGAAATTCTGATTTTAACTTCTTTAGAGCAGCACTAGTTTCCTCCACACTTTCCCTCTTGAGTGGGAATTTGTCAGTTGTTTGCCTACACCTTGAAGCTTTACTGGGCGCTAGTCTATAAGGTTAGACTAATGATTGTTTTACGTCATTTTTTAAAACATCAGTTCTGTTTGAACCTTTTGTCACACTAATCACTTAACGCAACCCAGACACCGACGAGGCATTCTGAGCAGACACACGTCACTGCAATTCCACTGACTTCACTGAGCTCTACCAAGGTACCTTGGACTACACCCAATGCTGCAGAGGCACAAAGGAGAATAGATCCGTTATGAAGATGCATCAAAACAGGGTACTTATTTAGGCACTCAACATATTAACAGGCTTCTAACTTTTATGAAACTGTAAGAGCAGAGACAAGCAGGGAGAGAGACCACTAAATATCTCCCTCATCTTCAAAAGCGCTGTGTATCTATACGGAGCAAGTTTGACTTGGATTCCATCTTTTGAAATCTAAAATATTCAGGCAAGTCTTCAGCTGTTAAAAAAATCTCAAAAGCACCAAATCATTCACAGACAGACTAAAAATTTTCATAATCACTGGGTAAAACAAAATAAAGTATATGCTTGACAGGTAATTTTTACCACTCACTTCCACTTTTTTTTCTTTTCAAAAAATTTCTGTCAAAAGAAAAACAGTCGCTTTCAAACAGAGATACCCAATTTTCTCATTTTTCAGTTTCCTCTGGTTCTCCAGCAGCTCTTTATACTTTCGGCTGTCTTGAAGATTTAAATTTGGTTGCAGATGGTAAAATAAGATAAATAGGCTGTATTTTCTACCTTAAGGCATAGAAGTCTTTTATTCTGGTGTTTTGGGGGGGGGGAGGGGGCGGGGAGGGAGTGATGAGACAGAAGAGGTTGTTGAATTTGTTTGCTTTTTTAAGGCACAGTTGGAAAGCCTAATTTCAGGATATTTCTGTAGGTTCCATTTTCTCAGAATTTGGTTCTATGACAAAATCCATAGAGTAGTGGATCCACTACTGTTTAATTCACTCCAAACTGAGATAAACGGAGAAAGAGATACAGTTATCCTATCCTTCCAGAGGGTACTTATTAATTAGTGATTAATTTAACTGAAATATTTCATACTTTGTGGGAGAAACTCATCAGAACTGTGAATATTCTTGGATGTTATTTGTACTGTTTTGTTTTTTAAACAGAGTCAGATACACATGGGGATGATTTAAAATATCAAATTTGTTTTTCATATTCCACTGGATTTCTTGCCATATTCCAGGTCAAGCTTACCTTGTCTTCAGTCACAGCCTGTAACTCACATCTCCTTACCAATCATTCCACATTTGTTGGCTTAAGCTGCAATTCCAACTCATATTTTTCATGTGCTTTTTCCACCTTACACTTTTTTAAATGTTGCCACCTGTGTATAGAATAATTTCCTACTATATCCATCATGATCTTACATGCCTTTTCAGTCAAGTTCCTACAAAAGCCTGGTGCTGCAAGAGGTTTGTTGTTTTTGATGAGTAAAAGTTTCAGGTAAAAAATGGCCCGAGATGTCTCGAGAATTCAGAACTATGTAGTTTATTTTACTAGGAGAGGGAGTAAAAGGCAAGTGACATAACTCATGGATTGCAACAGCAATGACAGCATCCTCTCTTTCAGCCAACTAAAGGAGCAGCAGGCTAAGGCACTCTCCCATGACAGAAGGGATGCCAGTTTAAAATCTATGGTCTGTCCAATTTGGAGCAGGAATTTCAACATACTTTTCAGAGAAATTGACAGATGAATGAGCTATAATAAATTATAGTTTGGAGTCTCTCTCTGTCCCTCGTAATGGAATGATTCCACATGGTATAAAATACTTAAACAGCCAATGAGAGAAATCAAGTGTACAAAAGTGCAAGAATGGTGCTACAGATGTGGATTAGAGCACTCGCTTGAGAGGCAGACAGCTAGGTCCTTATTGCAGGAAATCCTAAATGCTTCATTCAAAGTGAATTGCATTTAAATGACAAAATTGTAACTGCAAGTGTCTTAACCTATAAGTTCCCCAGAAAAGTGGGCATAGGGATTCAAATCATCTCAAACGAAGTACAAATTGAACTGATCTTCCCTGTTTTCTGTTTGACAGTCACTCATTACCATACTGAATTAAAAAGCATTGGCTGATGCTATAACCTTCTTTTTGCAAACTCCTCTCAGTCTGATCCTTCATTTCAGCTGCTTTGCTTTCTTTAAAGATTTGTGAAATAGAAGTTAAATATTTTGTTTCAGACCTAACAGAAAGTAGGGGGTGGGGGTGCATAAATGCTCCTTTTGAACAGAAATCTTCCCCCTAAATCCTTTAGGGGTAGTGGAGAAGGTGGATTCCTAAAGCCTTTGTCTTTCCTTTTACGTAATCCAGGACAACCTTTGTAAGGCAGAGCTTATTTTGCTGTCTGCCGTCCTTCAACTCCAAACATTAACACTAGTGACATTCACCCATTACTGGCAGATTCTGCTGTAGGTTTGATGGTCCACTAATAGTTCTTCCAGCACTCAGCAGGCATATGTAAGAATAACCATAATGATTCTCCTTTAGTATGTATCCAAATACCCCCCTAAACTGCTGTAGGAAGAGCGTATGCTAGTATTTGACTAGAGCATACTCTGAGTTTTACCCTACCCTATTCCTGTGGCCCACTGAGGTAAGATTTCTCAATGAGAACACCAAAATACACAATATGAATGGCAGTTGGCACATCAGCATACATTACCCGACAAGTAGGCCAAACTTAATTCTGCTCATCTTAAACCTCAACCCAAGCTGACCACAAGTATTTCATCTTTAACTATTAGTGGAATTCTCTATCTTAAGTTCCCTATATGAACAATAAATTCTCCCCATTAATGCTTTTAAACAAGTCTTCTTAATGTCTTTTAAAAAAACTTGAGAGGATTCAGTATAATCCTGTACAAAAATTTTGCAGGGTCTCAAATACCAAAATTAGCCTGACAGCTTCCAGTTTACACCAAGGAGATGGTCTTTATTATAGAGTAGTTAAGCAACATTCAAAAGCAACAACACACTTGTAAATTAAGCAATAGATAATGAATATCTAATAGAGAATGTCACTTGTTTTAGTGCAGAATGCATATCCCAGCAGGGATAGGGTTAGGGGGGAAACCATCCTAAACTTGGATATAGAAACAACAACTAGAGAGAGATTAATCATTTGCCACCAGCACTGCTCCCCAGAAAAGAAAGCAACTAGACCCACACCACACGTTTTCTAGCAGTTTCACTCAACTTGGCTAGTCTGCTTATTCATGGAGTAAATAAGACTTGTGGTTTCTGAAGAAAGTTATCTGTACATCCTTCTCTGCCCCAGGAATGAATAAATTTCAGTTCTTTATGTACTATGTATTATCTCTGAGGTATTATGTTGCTATCTCACTCTTAAAACTCTATGCCCTTTCAGTATAATCTTTTGGTCACACTAAAATCTTATTAGATGTGACTCTAAGGCAGATTTTGTCTGAACTAGGGGAAAACACTTACTACAAAATTACAAGCCATCTATCTTTTTTATACTTATTTCCCAAATAGAGACTTACAGTTTCCATCCTTTTCCTATTTTTAAACTAGGACAATATGTCATTGGAAACAGTCAAGCAAAGTTACTGTATGTAAAGTGCATTACTATATTCTATTTTTTCCTCCAGTTTCCAAGTAACATTTCCCCTTCCCAACTTCCCCATTCTAAATTAATCAGAATTTATTTTCCTCCAATTAAAAGATATTTTTACTCAAATGAAAAATTTCACAAAAAACATCTCTTATCTTCAAAGATATTTTCCTCAAACTGTATGTTTCAGGTAATCAATATCCATAGGCCACTTCACAGCCAAAGAAAGCACAGAATTTTAAATTTGAGTGCTGAATTGAAGAGAAATACTGTTGGTGCTCATTTGTTTCTGGTAGTCAGAATCTTCCAAAGAAAATGAGCCTTCCAGATCACATTTCAAATGGTTAAATAGCATTGAGAGTGACATTAAGCAGCATCTAATTTTCTTCTGAATTTTTATCAGCAGAAATTATATTTTACCAAATAGAAAAATCAAATGCTTATCTCGCAGGCTGGGATTGTGGAAGATGTGCAAAGTCATTCATATGGAGCCAAATTGATTTTTCACCTTGTAAGTCCTGCTACTTTTGGAAAGATCAGATTGTGCTCTGCAATCTTCAGCAAAACCACAAGAAACCTGTCTACCCAACCCTAAACTGCTATCTGGTGACAGGAGGGAAAAAGTGTTACTTGGAATGACTGAACACTAACATGAGTTTCTCCTGTCTCCACTATAATTGATTATTTCCACAGCAAACTAAGTATGCTACTGGAAAAAGCATTAATAAGGCATAATTCTTTGGTAGATGAAACAATGATCACAGTCTGTTTTGTAAGCCCTGCCTTGTAAAGTAAACATAATGGATTAAAAAGAAAAAAGGTGAGAGGGGTGGGGAGGCATCATTTGTGGCACCTCATCATCTTTCTGTTTCCTGGTACCAGTAATACGCAAGTATCTACCTATGCTCTACCTGCACGGAACTCCATTGCACAGCTGATGTTATAGTCCAGTAATAACTACAGCCTAGAACTAAAGCTACAGTAGTGTCATACTACTACCTAATAAAGTATTCCCCACAGAGAAAGTAACTATTACATTCCCTTTCCGGTTTCCTATTTTCTTTGAGTATTACAGGAAATCATGGTACATAGCAAAGCAACAAATATCCTGATTACATGTTTTACCTCCTTCCTACCATGGCCAAAGCATCCCTGCCACTTTCATAAGCTTAACCAACTACACCCATAACCAGTAATACTGTATTAGCAAAAAAGTGTCACCATGTTAATTGAACCTACTGGAGTGGTCCCCCTGCACTCCCACTCAAAGATGTTTCAGATCAGGCTCAACAAGAGGGCACTTAAGAGCTAAATGCCACAATTCTCATTATTAAGGATTCTATCCATACACTAATTCCCCCTCCCATCCCTAACATATCAATGCCATACAATTGCATCTCAATGTGGGGATTTCTATGCAATTCTGTTTAAATATATCTTTCTTCAACAGGAAAGCAGAGTTATCTGAAAGAGCATAACCTCTTACAGATATCTCCAAAACTAAAGTATACCTCTCATAGGTAATAAACTTGATTCAGTATAATTTTTAACTGATTTGCACTTCATTGAAAATTATGTTTCTGTGAATGGGCTAATCTCTAGCTTTACACGTTACAAACACCTGCTTCAGTTTATCAAAAGGGATTGAGATAGTCTACAGATTTTTTTTTTACTGTATTTTTAAATGGTTCTGATTAGATGAGTATTTTGTGGTATTTTAAAAGCTGTTTATGTATGGTCAGGGATATATTTAGAAGGATGATCACAGCAGTAAGAATATATTCAACAGGTAGATGTTTACTGTGCATTAAATAGTCAACAGTTTCTTAGCTATAAGGATTTAAAGTATGTAAGAGACATTCAGGTACCAGATTGTGCTGTCCTAAGTAAAAATCTTAAGCTTTTCCTTCATATGCCACTTGTTTGGCCAGAGAAACACACATTTTGCGTTAATATATTTATGCTCCCCCCCACCCCGCCCGAGACACAGTGCCTGGGGAACATGACCTGCACTTCCTTTTTCCCCACCTTCCTTAATGAACCAATTACTATATCTATCCTTTCAGTAATAAAGGGAAAACTACTAAATCGGACTTTACAAATAAAGAGGTTGAAGGAAAAAAGCATGACTTTAATAAAAATTAGACTAATTTTCTGTGTTGATTCTAAGCATTGCAGCAGTCGGATATCGTAGTCCAGAAGTACTTCAAAAGAAAGAGTCCCTCATAACTCTCCAATTCTCAGCTCGCTCAATGATCCAAAACTAGCCTCAAAACAAAACTTGGCAAGGAGAAGCCCAAAAGGGCTTTAGTTATAGTGCACTCAGACAGTGAAGTTGGGGAAACGGATATGGCATAACAGAAAAGTTAATAGAAGAAACAAGTTACTGTATGTGTGTATGTGTGCAACTACACAAAATGCTTTATTTACATTTCTTTTTTAGCCAGAGATCCTTCTGTACCCACTCCTCATCCCTTCTTTATGAAGAAAATAAAACCACCAAACATTGAATATCGCTCACTTTGTGTCAGGTGGGCAAGAAGAGAATGCATCCCTTATGTATTCAGACATCCTTTGGAATTATTTAACTAATGGGCTAAACTAAAGCTGTTTGGAAAGTTGGCAAATTTGAGAAGAGGCAGCTTACAAATGCCTAAATTTTGTAACCCATACATGATTCTAGTACATTAACTAGTTTTAACTAGAAATAAATATGTGGAAGGCATCATTCCTGACAATTTAAGTTTATTTTTCTCTCCTTCCTTATTTCCACCACAATCATTACAACACTAATACTGAGCACTTTCACTAATATCTTGGGAATAGCATCAGTGGTACAGTGCATCACATCAGAGGAGTTAAAAGGAGTATAAGATACCTAAAGAGCAGACCAACTTCAGGTACTGTTTTTTCCCTTCGCTGTTTCTCAGTAGGTCTGAGGAGCTATGAAGGAAGTGATGGTCTTTGTTCAGCTCTCATTCTCAGTCTCTTCATCATGCACTAGCAAATACAGAAGTCGTGTAATGCCTGGCCTAAGAACATAATGAAAAAGAAATCTGCTCTATTTCAGAAAAAAGGTACACTCTAGTATACAACTAAAGTTTAGGCATCTCTTATGTATGCACAAAGCATGGTATGTTAGTAAATGCCCTGACAGTTGCTGTAACGAAGCACATACTTGTGTCCTTGTATAAGAACCTTCTTGTTAAATCTTCAAGCAGGTCTATTTTTTCTCAGCTGTGGTGTATAGGACCTCTGTTCCAGAAAAACCTAATAACTGATGTTCTTGTGACAAGGTCTTCCTTCATAACTCAAAGTACAAAATTCCCAGTAAAGGCTCTTGATTGATTCTCCTTTAAGGCAGAGTGCAGACTTATAGCTAGCCCTCTATTCTTAACACCCTTTTCCATTACTTTCAAACATAATTCTACATATTCCTATACCAGAGGCACAGAGAAAGGAATTTTTGGCACTGAGTCACACAGCTCCAATGAAAATCAGCAAGTGACATATAGCTGCATTCTCCATCTGGGGCTCAGCCTTACATAAACGTTAATAGTTTAGCAAGTTACTGTGCTAAGCTGATAACTACTCAGATGTTCAGTTTTAGACCATAAAAAAACATAAGATAACTCAGCTTAACTTTAAACAGAAGGAGGTTAGGGAAAATCACATGACTTTACTTTTCTTTGAGGACTAAAAGGAGGCAAAGGTACAGGCACTGTGGCATAATTACCATTTGCTATGTTGCAGCTTGTTAGACCATGGCAACCTGAGCAGAAGTCTGACCCTATACAAGAGAGTCCTGAGATATTTTGCAAATATCTCAAGTTTTTAAACATTTTAAAAGTGTTTTTAAAATGTTTATTTGCACACATGTACCTGCGTGCCTGAACCAATAGAGAAAAATCAAAGCTGTTCGAAGTTGTTCTTCTATTTTCCAGTCTGAAAAAATGCCAAGTTTTGTTTCTATATCTTAAATTTAAAATACAGTTGCAGAACTAATGATTGAGCATTTAAGATCACATACAATAGCAAAGTTTAGCATTCATTAAGAACCAGATTTCATAACTACTCAAATTCACCAATTACAATGTATCCATATACCATGTGAAAAACTGTTACAGCTAGGAATAGTTTTAGGAGATCACCTCATGTTTTTTTCTCATCAATAGACCAAGGCTACCCGAATAGAATCGTAAAACTCCAACTGCATGATATAGCATGACTATTTTTGACAATATTTGTACTTACTGTATTAAGGAAAAATCCAAGAGTTAGCATAATAGCTCTGGAAGTTTACATGAGAAATAAAGAAAGTCAAGTACTCTCACACACATCCTCCTTCTTACTTGTTACCAACTATTATTACTATATGGGCCTGGGCTTCCAGTAAATCTTACCAAGACTTCTTGAATGATGTAATAGTATGGAAAAAAGCGATCTTCACTCTAAAGTTAGCAAGCTTTTGACTCATGTTACAGTGATAGAATATAATGCACAGTTTTTTGATATTCTGAAAAGAAATCAGCTCCAATTTAGAGATTATCTGTCGACAAAGCTTTGTTATCTTAACAATAGTATCCAAAAGCCGTCCAAGAACCAATTAGCTCCTGCGCTTTAGTAATAAAAGATATAACCATGGATCTTTCCCTGAAAATTCATCAGAACACTATTTTCTCCTTGGACATCAATAGTCTCACTTTCTGAGGACAAATCACACAGGGGCTCAGGGAGGTTTCTGAGGCTGACGAATCAGAATCACTGAAATCCATGAAGATATGGACTATTATTTGCTGCCTCACTTTAGCTATAGCAGAGAAAGAATGTATACTACCAGTTACTACTTAAAGACTGAACTACTTAAAGACTGAACTATCATCTGCTTTTACACCTCAAACACTTTGGAAAACCAGATGAAAGGACAAATCAGTCAGCTAGGTATTCAAGATGAGATTATTTCTTAATAAGAAATTTTCTTGGATAGTAAAAAGTGGAAGAGGCCCTCTTTCTAACTGATCTCGATCACATTTCTTCTATTCAGAGACAGCCAATGAATTAAAAATAATGACAGGTTAGCTCAGTTTCAGAGATTAAGACATACTGGGTAGATCAATGTTTTGCCCTGAAAGGGTTTAGCAGGGTCATATCCATCATATGACTAATTTGATATAACCCTCTCATTAGAGGCACACTGTGGAGTTAATGGAAATTTGTGCAGTGGAAAAGAGATGCTCGCACACTTTGAGGGCAGGCTCAATCTTCCAGAATGCTGCAATGTTCTCATAAGCACAAAATCTTTATCTCACACTGATTTCCATAGGCATTAATGACATTCAGCACCTTCCATGAGGAAGTTTTCTCCCAAAAATTCACTATTGAGTTTTGGGCCTTTTGAAGCTTTCATATTTCAAAAAAGACCATCTACCTCATTGATTTCTAGAAAAAAAACAGGTCTAAGTATTCACCTGCAAAGATGAAACTCATTTTGGAGTCAGTTCCTTTGGTGACTGTTTCCTTATGCAACCAGTGGATTATCAAAAAGCATTTCACAGAGGACAGAAAGAGGCTGAACAAAATATGTATGAACATTATATGAGTAAGAGGCACAATGAGCAGTCTTGAAAGTCTATGATGCAGCAGTCTGACCAAGACTAACACTACTGCTAGGAAAGTCTCTATGGAGAAATAAACTCTTCAGGATTCTTTCTTTGCAACTATCATACAGATTTACCTTGGCTTATATACCCAAAACCTCTGTAACAAAACACTGGAGGTGCTACATATAAATTCAAGGCTATCATAATCATGTTTTCTGGGTATTAGTACAAAGGAAAAGTTGTAACACGTGCAACTATTTAAGCTATACCTATGTAAGTGTTAACACAACTCCTGCTCAAAGATGGGGTGTTTGCACCATGAAGGGTGGAAGTAGGAAATAATATGATGAAGGATTATTTGTTGATCAGACCTGCATATGGCCAGTATACAAAACTCACAGCTACACACTTCCATAGAAGTGTCATTGAGGACTGTGGTACAGACTTATCAGATCGATGGAGAACATTACCATTTGAGCTGCCCAATTTCTTTAGAGACTGAGAAAATGATCTCATCTTGTTCCAAGCCTGGAGAAATACAAACCTCATTAGTCCCCATGCAAGCACAGCTAAGCAGATGAGAGCCATGGAGCACACAAGTTCGCGTGCCTTCTCTCTGGATCAGACCCCCTCAGAATCAACTGTATTAGCAAAGTACTCACCAAGCATTTTAAGGGGCCTTTGTACCTCTCCATATGCTCAAGTTAAATTTGGGCTTCAGCATCTTATGGCAGTTTAAATAGACCAAAACATGTGGTTCTAGCAAGGAAAAAGATTAAGATGAGCCCTCAGCACCCAGATACTTCTGCAATGGCAGAAGCTACCAAAAATCTATGCAAAAAGTTCGAGTCTTACAACATAAGAAGGTATAGTGGAATAGTATGGACTCTGCAAGAACATAAGTAACATCTTTCGGTTGCAGGAATGAATACCTGAACAAGAACAGACAGGCATTGGAAGTAACGTATGAACACATCTGAAGAAAAAGGTTGTCTGATGATGGCTAAAACCTACCTCTTTCCCCTCCCTGCCCCGAGAAAAGAATTTTAGTTTAAATAAAGTGAATATTTTTTTTCCTCCATTACAAAGTATTAGCTGCTATCACTGTGATGAAGCTGTGTCATTACTGTGGCCTGCCTTACTAAGTATGGAAAACATTCTAATAACAAAGTGAAATCCTACTTCAGTAACAGACTTTAAGCACTGAGGCTTTCATCAGGAGTATATTTATCAGAAGAGAGACTTAATGTGCTATGCACTCTTCGCTCTGAGCATTACTTTTTAAGGATATACATTGCTTTCACCTTCTCTATTAAAAAAGAAAATAAAAAAACTCATTCAACATAGGTAACCTGAATGCAATGATTGTGATTAATGTGTATTTGTTTTTCTTGCTGATACTACTCCTTATTAACTATTCCTTTATACATTGTGCTCTGAAAACAGGTACTGTCTGTCCCAATCATGTAAACCAAACAAAAATAGACATTATTCTCTGCTAGATTAAGTACGATACTTCTCCCAAATCATGACTTGTTTGAGCATTAGTTATTTGAATTGGTGATTCTAGATAAACAATGAATATTATCCCTGTGGTACTTGGATAATTTGACCTGAAGGCTTTAGAGTAATATTTTAGGCTTCCAATTCTGTATACAAAAACAAAACAAAAAAGTGTATTAACAGTCCCCTTTCAATTCCTTTCGCTGCATGGAAAGATATCTGTGCTATACAAAATACTGGGAATTCCTTCCCTCCTACCCCCCTCCCCCAAAAAACCCCACTGTAAACAGACTATGCCTGAATTACCTTTCACAAACTTCAGATTAAAAGCTACCATATGCCAAACACAGGAAACATCTATGTTCCTTCCGTCTGTTAGGACAACCTAAGTTTGATCTCTCCTGCCACCATCAGGCAAACCTACACGAGGAATAGCATGTAACACAATAGTGAAATGCATTACTTCATTCTCTCTGCTTAGGAGCAGGTTATTTCACTTGCAACAAGGAAAAAAGGGCGGGGGGAGGGGAGAAAATTAAAAGTCAAAATCCAATAATTCACTCAAAATTCATGCATGTATTAACCTCCATTCATTGTAAGGTCAGCTAATTAGACGTGTTTCATGGAAACATCAATAGTTTTAGCCTGATCTTCAGGTTTGTTTTGCCAATTTGGCAAACTCTTTGAAAATATAATCAACTGGCTAAACAGAATTTCAGCTAAGATATATGCTTTAATTATAGGAACTTCAAGTAGGTTGCCAACTTGGCTTATATGATAAAAAACCTTTTCCAAATTGAATTAGAATATTATGCCATTGCACCGTCAGTACTACAGTAAAAAGGCATCACTTGGGTCAAAAGAGGCAAATGTATTGAAAGTCTTCCACAAAAAAAAAACCATTTTAATAGCGTAATGGAGTTCTCAAGAGTTTGAGCAAGTTGTCTGACAACGTTGGTAAATAGCAAAATGTTGTCAAGAGAAAGATTCTAAGAGCCATTTCGTTCTGTTTGTGTCTAGCAATTCATTCATTTTCCCCCTTTTTCCCCTCCCAACTGCTCACTTTAAGCAGTCTTCTGAGGGAAAAATGCTTTCCTTCCATATTTCATTCTTTCCAGTTACGACTTTCAGAATCATCTCATGATGTGGAATGCCTGTATTTGAGTGCTCTGTTTGAGAGACATTAAGGGAACATGACTTTCAGATTTCATAAGACAATTATATTTGGGCACCTAAAAACTTAAAAGCACAAACACATCAGCTTTTCTATAGCATACCTATAATTACTTACTTTGATTGAACTAACTCCTAAATGACTGTAAAACTACAGCAAGCAGCTTGAAATTATGAGGGAATTTAAAAAGAAAAAAGCAGAAGTCTAAAATGGATATAGAAGGGCGGGGGAAATCAGTGAGGTTTCAAAGAGTTATTTCTGTTCATCTAAGGTAGATTTTGCAGCCAGTCTGAAGAACACTGATGCATCAGTGGCTGAAACTCAGATACTTCATACAAGGTAATGTATAGAAGTACCATTTTCTAAGCGCAATTGCATAACCCATTTCTAAAATAGTAATAGAAGACTTTCAGGTTATCCATCAAAGGAAATCTAGAGAAATAAAGTGTATGGTTGAAAATGAGTGGATTTTGTCACATTAGGCAGCACTGCCCTCTTCAGGTAGGCAGGCATTGTTTTTGCACACTGTTTAGAGAACTTAGCCTGATGATCTGCCAGCAAAATATTGACCAAAAAAGCTACACACAAAAAACCACTTCTGATAGTACAGCCCCTTTTTCCTCATACCAGCAAGGTGTGACATGAAGTTTTATTCAAAAACCAAAAATAATTTGCTGTGATGTCGTTTACTGATTTGGCATAAGGTTCAGATGCATCTACACACACCCACCCACAACTAGTATTTCTTTACTTGCTTAAGATTTCTGCCACTCATACACAGACTTGAGAAACATACTCCTTTTACAGGAAAAGGCTGTACGAGTATCACAGAAAGAAATTCACTGCAAGAGCGAGTAGAGATGGTTTTCATCCTCCTCATACACTATAGGGCTACTGGAAATAATCACAGCTCTTAAAGACAGACTTGAATATTCCCTAACTGGTGCACAGCGATGCATGACTGGTATTAGGAAACATTTCTTAAGGTGGAAATATGCACTTTACAAGAAAGATCTCACAGTTGATATTTGTGGGTTTCCAGGGACATTAGGATCAGAAAGCAGCAATGAAGATCCAATGTCCAAATAGAGGTCTGAATGTCAGACCCTTAATTCAGTCCTTGTTTCTTACTTGCATCATCTGATAATTAATTGAATCGTGATTTAAGATGTGTCTAATTTCACATGACAAGGCAGCAGGAGAGTAAACACTAGGTAAAAGCTTTCATATCTCCCCACACAAAGCAAAATCCATTTCACTTCTAAGCTTTAAATCTTTTTTCTAATGGAAATAACAGTGAAATAGTGATAATTAATACAACCTCATTTTTCAACTCTCTAGTTTTACAGATAGAGATAATTCAGTTATTATCTAAAAGCATGTCATATACAAAGGGACTTCAGCCAAAGATTCTAAGCAAGCTTGAAACAAATCATTGGAGCAAAAATAAGATTGTACAGCAGCTTATCTCCAAGAGCCAGCAGAACACAAAATCCAGCAAAACATTGCTTCTCATGCAGATCTAATTCCCAAATACCCCCCTTCTGCAGCAGCCTATCCAGATAGACACATCAACTTGCTTGGCACAAAAGTCAATAGACTCCAGCTATATCAGATCCTATTTCAGAGGTGCAGAAATTACAGAAGTAGCACATTTACTGCATCAGAAAGTACAATATTCATTCTTTTGTATTAAAGTCACATGCGGGAAAATAAAGCCTTCTATACTGGGCCATTATGAGCTAATGTGAAAGTTAGCACCTCTATTAGTAAACTGTAGAGTTTTTGCACTTTCCTACCAGAAAAGGAAATTAGATTTTCACCGTCTTTACTGACTTCTCATGTTTACAAGCAAAGGTCCAAGAACACTAAAGCTGTCCAAATAAGGCAGAATTTTTCATAATGCAACTATCTTGAGAAGTCGACTTGGGCCTAGAAGTAACAGTCATATTTATGCAGCAATTCAGTCATTTGTTATTTAGTTGATTTAGTAAATTAAGTAAATTTCCTAAAAGGAAATGACCAGCTCAGTGCAAAGAAAACCCAGACAAACCAGCTCAGATTCAGCAGCAAAAGCTCATAGTCCAGTCCTGTAGGATACAGCTGTCCCTACACAGAGCTTGAGTTACTGCTGTGCCAAGCTCCCCTGTTCTGGAAAGGCTTTTAGTCTTTGTGCAATATCCTAGGATCACAGCAGTTTTCAAACCCAGGTTGACTGGCTTTGTGAATGCATGTGGCACCATGCTCTCAAACCAAAAGTCATTCAGGTCTTTGAGAAAACAGTGCAGAAATGCATTAGGTGGTTCCAGACTTACAGATGCAGCATTACTTATAGTATCTAGGTAATTCAGGTGAGCTATAGCATAGCTCACTGAGATGATTTAAATGTGAATGTCCACAGCTGTGCATACCACTTATCTAACCTCTGTACTTCATGTTAGTGAAGGGAATCTGATTATTTCTCAACCTTTTCCATTTATAGTCAGGTACAAAGTTCAGTTAAGTGTCTGGTGCAAGCAGTGAGAACAGGTAGACTGTGAACCTTGAATCCCCTTTTCACAATGGCATTTGTTTAGCAGATTCCTTTTATATGCTTATTTCATTAAGATGCATTATAGGCACATTTTGTCCATCTGTCAGGAATATTAGGCAACAATCAAGTTGTGGATATCTGTGTTAATTAACAACGTAGGAAATATTTTATTTTGATTTTATCACAGCTGAGTGTGCATGTAATAGATTACAAAAACGCATTGTTCTCTGGTTCATTCATCTGTCTTCCCTGCTGCTTCTTTGTAAGAACTTCTTCCACAGCTCTGAGCGACTCACTAAATACATTCCTTCTCATTCTCCTCCCGCTTCTTTAATGTAAAGGAAGGGTAGGACAAGGAAAAAGGTCAATTAGGGTATGATTTCAGAGCCAACATAGCTCTGACTCAAGATGGTAATAAAGAAAATATTCTTCAATGGTCCAACTGAACACCCATTCGCAATTTCTGTGGCAGAAGAAAGTAACAGCCTCAAAAACATAACTCACATTTTCTGGTCTGTGGATATAGTTATCATTTTAAATGAGTGCAGAGACTTGCAGAGCCACAACTTTTGTTTTTTAAATAAATGTTATTTACATTACATTTGCACCCCCATACACATACCTCCCCACACCCAAACCAAGCTTTCCATCCATTTTGGGTACTTGCAGTTTGTGAAGTTTGGAAGGGCTTTTACATGATGCAAACAACTTTGTAGAAATCAAAAAACTTGCATTAAATTTCAAAAAAACAAACTTGGAAACAGTAAGATTTTTGTCCCTTTTATTTTGGCCCATCACACTCTGCAGATTAGTGAAAATACTCGCTTAAGACACTTGCAGAAAAAAACATTCTAAACTTATCAAGCAACTTTACAACCCTGCTGAAACAGTACTGAAGTCTGAAGCTTCAGAATTCTGTAATTCATAAGCAGGGGGGAGACACGCATCCTTCTAGGAGAAAATTTCTTACCATTATATTGTCTACCATAACACTTCAGCAACTAGCGATAAAGTCAAAACTGCTTCCAGACATTCACTGACAATTTGAAAGAGAGGGTAAAGTGAATTGTGTTCTGAATCATCATCATGCTTTACCTCAATTAGTAAAGTTGATCTACTTTAAATTTCTAACAATAACTAATCTGCAGTTTAGCTTCTTTTTCACTGAAACTAAATGCATAGAAGATGTTGCCATCTTTACTGACAAAAAACCTCAGTCCAAGGGAAGGCACACAGCCATTTTCCCTTTTGTGCATTAACAGCAACAATTTTGTCATTCCCAAAAGAGTTGCAAGATCCAGGTCTTTAACAATCCCATTTTTGGTTTTAGCTTAGGACCAGATTTTCAGAGTATTTAGGAGCCTGAAGGATTCACACGTGTGCACAGGATATCAGAAATATCTAGATAGGGTTTGATATTATCAAGGAAGAAGAGTTAGGTGCTGTTTTGAAAGCCTATTCTCATCTCAAGTATCTTTTTGGCCTATCATTCAGTATTATGGATTTCTACTGTCTTCCAAAGTCTCATTTACTCTATGATCAATACCTGTTTTTCTAGCACTGAAACAAAAAGTAAGTTTCTTCTTGTGTTATACATGCATACAAATGAGACACTCATATCAACATAACTACTTATTTGATACTGAGAAAGTCAACAACTTCCTTTTGTTTATTGGAGGTGAAAAATATTTACACACACCCTTTATAGAAAATATCATATTTAATCTTCCTCTACATTTTCCCTTTCGCTTTTCTTCCCAATCATACCAAAGACACAGTAATACCTAATTACATTATGCTTTGAGATTGAAACCTGTGTCCTCAGAGACACTTGATATGCATGTTTTATGAAATCTAAAAGCAGTGTTAACATTTTTTTTTAAAAATAGTCGTCAGTTGACCAATGATATTGGATTTTGAAACAGACAGGCAAAAAAAACACACCATTTGGAAACTTCAGCTGGAAAGCCAATTCATAGTGTTTGCCCAAACTCAACAGGTATCCATTTACCTTCCTACTTCCAGACAGTCAACATTAGAAGTAGCTTTGCAAGTGTTCAAAGACATGCTAGTCCTTCTTAGAAACCTCTTATTCCATATTCTCAAAAGAAATGCAAAAACAGGGAAACCTTTAAAGTGAGCAACAAAACTGCATGAAATGCCAAAACTTGTTGATAAATGCATCAGGAAACGCTTCCTGGCACACACACAGAACAGGAGCACCACTTTGTGTATGGATGAACTAGCACATATTTGGGAGTTAAAGAAGTCAGCAGCTGAAAATCTGCCTCTTCAGACACACAATGTAAGGCTCTTTTACTGAGCAAAAGAAACAGAGGTTGAAAGCAGAAAGTACAGGACTAAAGGAAGTGCCTTTGGCTGCCAAATTCCAATCCAGCATTCCTCCCAACCCAGTATAAAGGTAAGTATAAATCACATTTTTGCCCTGGGTCAGTGCAAAATAGCCTCTGTCTGAATGTGCCAGGCTTCTTCACCCCACCCACTTCAGTGCCATTCTTCAGGACATGCAGCATCTACTCATTTTAAGGCTCATGGCCACACAGATCTTAATCATGCTCCATTTTGAAAGGGATACCTAAAAGGGACACTGCAAGGAACACTTGAAAGTGAATCATTTCTGGTAAGAGTTAGGCAGCATGCAAATTAGATAAGATCACTGCTAAATGCAAGCTCTTTGCTCTACATGTAAATCTGTCAAGACTGTAAGATTTGAGAGTCAAAGACCCACCTCAGATTATGGACATGATCTGCAGTCATCATCAATGGCTGCAAATAATTGATTACGTACGAACAGAGCTGAGTTCCTCTGAATGTGGACAGAGGCCTCTTTCTGAAATTTCTAAGTGTCCACCATCCCAGAAACCCAAAAGATTATGACTTTAAACAGGATGGTTAAACAACAATGCACAAGGCAAGAGTGTAGACTGCTGCTTTTTGAAGGTAGTCTACTACCAAAGAGCAGTAGAACTGCAAAGTCTTTTTAATAGTTATGACATAACTGGTTTAAAAAAAACAGTAAATGAATTGACTCACAAAAAGCAGAAGGCATGTACCTAGGCCACAGCCACTGACAGGTCATGCAGTAAGAAGTGATCTCCAAATTTGACCTAGAGTAATCTAGGTCTACCTTAGACCTTAGATTAGCAATAACTAGCTTCTATTTCAACTGTTTTTGGTTCCCCAATGAACACTTCCAACATTGAAAAGATCCCTACTTAACACGTACACTTTTTCACTTGCTTAGGCAAACTTTGGCAGTATGACTCTCCATCTTACGTTTTGTCTAGTGATTGCAACTATAACAGAAAACAACATTAGGCAAGACATGCATGCCTGCAGTCCGGCTAAAGGTATGACTACAGTTGGTATAGACACACCCAAGATAATTTTAAACTACTTAGATTTAGTACAGCTGGCACAAGTGCTGACACAAGGAACTCTAAGTTGGGCCAGTTTCCCAGGCATTCACAAATTCTTGGAAAAGGCTTGGACATCACAAGGCCTCGTTTGCTGCTGTTACTGCAGATATCCAACTTAGGAAACTACAAAGATGCGAACAAGGTTTGTGTTGACTAAAGCATAAACATATCCTCACTGAATACTGGGTGCAAGGCAAGGATTGAATCCCCTGTATAATAAAACAGTAATGAAACTAGGTCTCTTTCCTCTAGGACTTTCAAAAGGCTGGTTTTCATTCAACTTGCATACCTCATCAGATAATCTTTCTGTCAAAAATGAGTATTACAATGGTCTGCTGTTAATGGCCTGTTACAAATCTTAAAGCATCAAGACAGGTATCAATAGTATTGGTGGATACGCATTCTTTTTGCATGAAGCTACTACAGTTCCACTCCTCTTAATATAATCCTGCAGATAACAAGTCTGTTTTTACAGCACTACAAGGTCATTTCCTCTCAAAAAGGACTTGTGACATATACAGAATTTAGGAATTGGAGACCCTAAGAGTTATGGAGATGGTACCTCCTAATCATTGGGTCTAGTTTCCTCATAGAAAGAATAACTGACAATTATTCCAAACTGGTAACTTGTCCTCACAGTGACTAATGATAGCTAGTGGTCTTTAGAAGTCTAATGTGTTGCAGTAGATTTATTGCAGAGAAAAACCAGAAGAAAAATTGTTCATCAAGAACCAAAATCGGATTATATATGCTGATCTACTTAAACTAGAACAATATTTGTCTGCTCTAACTGTTCACATTCAAATAGGTCCAGAACAATAGTTGTCCTTTTCTTAAAAAAAAGGAAAGAATTAAACTAAGTTGTACCTTGTTTCCAGAAAAACTGATTTTTACCCCTAAAGTAAACCATGTTCTATCCAAAACCACTTTCACAATAGAAAGTCACTTATATCACAGGGACAAATATGAGCTCTCAGAAATATAAATCTTTAAGTATCAGATAGGCCTGATGCTAGTCACGTGAAACAGATCTGTAGCATGAATGTTAGGAGCTGTCACCATCTTTGGGAGCCCAGAAACACCACAAAGTGACTGGCACATACCACACAGCAAATATCTGAAAGCTTCCCTTTGCACCACTAGAATGGGATATATATGGCTGTTTTGAATCAATAAGCCTAAACTAAAATATGAAGGGGTCTTAAAATTCAGTTGAACCAATACACACCTGAAGGCTATCCTGCATAAATGCATCACCATGTAGAAATACAAAAGTTAACCCCAAATGAAGGGAAGGAAAAAAGAAAATAAATGCCTGCAGGGAAATGAACCTGTGTAATAAATCCACATGTAGGTGCTCTGTGCATTATGAGAGAGAGACAGACACATTACATTGTTACATTTAGGACCAAGATGAGTAGTCACTGCTCAGACAAAATAGTGCCTGACTTAGGTTTACGCATATGAAGCGTTCTCCGGAAAACACTCCATTTCCCAAACATATTTCAATCCATTAAAAAAATGCTTTCTTGGGGTGGGGAGGGAGGAGGTAGGTAAAATCTATTGCTTCTCTCTCCCTTCCTTCCTCCTCCCCAACACTAACAAATAATTATTTCTTGCAGTGATCCATTCAATAAAAAAACTAAATAAAACTAAAACGCCAATCTGCTAATACTATGAAACAATTTAACACAGATGTAGCACACAGATAAAATTACTTAAATCATAATGCTCAAACAGATACTGCCAGCCAAATTGGAGAAACATTTTCAAGATACTGCCCAAGCTGTTCAATACTAAAGTTAAATATCACTATTAAATACTTCCTCAGGCTTCTAGGTAAACAAGCATACATCATAAGACAACCTTTAAAAGGATCATGAACCCTACTGACTCAGACTGTCCTACTAATAGCAGGACAAGGATTTCATGTCAAAGCTTTACAGCTAGACTACTATCGTATTTTCTTCAGACACCAGAAACACACCAATACCATCTCATTATTCTGACCCACTAAACTTAGTTATTTAAATACAGACCACATTAGGTAGCATTTGAACAATCTGCAATTAATTTTGGAACATCAAGGAAGAATAAGGTCCTATGCAACATTAAAAGCAGCAGTAAGTTCTAGGTTACATTGGTCTTCAAAAGAGAAATGATCTACCAATATAGTGTCCACCATCAAAATTCCTCTCCTGTAAGTGAACTAGCACAGTTTTGCAAATATTTAAGCAATTCACACTTTTTTAGTTAGCAATTCTCAGAAATTGAATATTTGGGTAAAACCTTACCCCTATCAGCTAAGCTCTCACCATATCAGAAGGATCTAGGACCTCCCTTCACACACACCCCTTTTTCCAGTCTGTTTTTCTCTTAAAAATTAAATTATCTGGATATAAATTACAATCCTTTTTCATCCCTTAATCAGACAAAACCCCTTTGGTCTTTGTAAATTCTTTCTGAGGTTCAGATTCCTTAAGTAAGGAATCCCCAGAATTTTTCCCTGAGAATCTTCGATGAGTTACCAGCATAGACTCCCAAATGCCTATGGACATTTCGCAGATAACTTGACAGGATTTCTCTCTGCACTTCGTAAAAGCTTCATCTAAACTGTGGGGCAGATACTCTCCAAGAAGCTTGGACACACTCAAGACCTGACAGACCATATCAGTTCTCTTTTTTGGCCCACACTCTCAGATTTTCTTGGTATGGAAAAGAGGGTATGGGTGAAAGGGAGAAAGAATAAAGAAACAAATACACAGGTCTCCTCCCAGGATGGAATCATAACATAGCTTGTGCAAGTTAGCAGGCTTCAAAAACTCACTGTTCTCAGCAGGACCAGAATTTTACTGCACCCTTGGGGAGCTCCCTTTGCTCCTTCCTGGGACAGGTGGTATTTATTCCCTCCCTCATCCTACAGTGCGTACAAGAACATAGACTAATTTATTAATCACAGCAAATGCTTCATTTATTCCTGCTTTGTGGCCATTCATTTTTGGAGGGAGGGAGGGGGGAAGGGAGAGGGGGAGAGAGAGAGAAATAGAGCAAGATCCACAAAGCACAAAAAACTGCAAGCAAGTTTCTCAGCCAGTGTAAAGCAGACTGTTTCTCTATTACCCTTGCACTAGTTTATGGCATTTAAGACTCTGATCCCAGCCATTGTAATCAAAGCAGCAGATATATCACTTGAAGCTTGCACTCTGACAAAGATGTCATTAGTCTTTACTCTTATAAATAAAACAGCAAAATCCTTGATGGTCACATAGATCTTTTATTACTTTTTCCAGTTGAAGCGCAAATGTAATTTTAAGGTGCTTGTGATTAAGTCATTGGATCTTTTCATCCTTAAAACTATGGATGTCTGCTACTGTCAATAACGTATACTCAATGAAAACATCCAGAAGGAGATGAAACATGGGAACACTGCTTCATGTCAGCAACTTTTCTCACATCCTTAAAAACAGACTTGTGTAATGGGGCACTTTAACTTTTGTGCGAATAGTTCTGATTTCTTTCATTTAGCCCAAAGAATCTAGCTTTTGCTATTTTCTCATTTTTTCATCTTGCCTTCTTCAAGAGCTTCCTTCTTTTTCCTGCTGTGCCAAAACTCATTTTCTGATCTTTTGTTTAAGTCATTCAAACTTCATTCCCAGAAGCAAAAAGCCAGTGGAATGAGTGCATATTGATGTTATGCTAAGACACTAGTCTATAAAAAGTAAAGATGTGAAAGCAGCCCTGGTGTTGAAAAAATTAAACCATAAATAACAGCTTTAAAAACATGTAAAGCAAAAATGGAGCATCATTCCAATAAATTGTAAAGGGTCCTTTTTGCTAATTACAAAATTGAAGAGTGTAATTTCTTTAAAAGTCAATAAAATCTGCTGCAGAAGTGTTACTGACAAGCTGCTTAAGTGTCCAACATCTTTCTTTGAAGTCTCGTTTTCCTGAAGCCACTCAAACCCATATGAAAAAAAGTAGTAAAAAAGGAAGACAATTAAATTAGATCTTTTCCCTCTATCCTTGCTGTTAATTGAATTTCCCCTGGCTAAGGAAAACAAGTTGGAAGCACCAATTCAGTCTCATATAGTTTTGCTGAGAACTTTGAAATGCAAATACAAAGCAAAACAAAACAATCAAGCTACACAGAAGTATTTAAATATTCTTTATTACCTTTAACATTCACTTCTTCCTTCTAATAAGTTATATTTGTAGCAGCAGCTCTCATACTTTGAGAACAACAGTTCTTTGCCTCCCCTTTCTCCTCCCCCGCCAATATAAGGGCTGAGATGCATAGCTTAAATAAAATAAGTTAAAATAACTGAGAAATAACTTCTTCATAGGCATTTTGTGGTAATCCTATGAAATACTTTCACAATTAAATAAATTCGCATAATTTACTCCATTTTAGTATTGGCAAGTCTCACATGTAGTTCAAGCTGATTTAAAAGCACACTTCTGTTTCTTCCTGATATTTTGCATAAAGTGACAAATTCTTAAAACATACATTTTCATAAATACTTCTAACCCTATGAATGACTTAGCAGATTTACTTCAAAACTTTTAAAGATAATTGAAATGGTTTCTTCCTTGACTATTAAATAAGTTATTCTGTATAATTCACATATAATGTGAATACACCTATACTAAAATACAAAATACAAGATCAGAGTGATTAAAAAACCACAACCGATCCCCATCCAGGTAGCAAGATGCATCTCATGCACACCAAGCTACCTCTCACTTGAGACATAAGAAAGCATCCATACAGATGTTAAACTTTCAAGCATTACGAGTTTTATTCCTAGTTTGAGATAATCGCCTTCCACAACTTGGCAGACCCTCAGGATGGTCTTCCTCATTTTGATAGCTACACCCAAGACAGATTTATTCAGACTGAATATGACCTTAAATACTGATCGAGTACTGCATCAGCAATACTCAATGATGGGCAAGGTTATATATTGCAATGTAATCTGTTATACTTTGTATATGTCCTTTTAAGGGAAGAAACCATCAAGACTGATCAGCCATGGCAAGAAAGAATGAACTTAAAGAAAATAGGAGCATAAGCAACACTTGGGTGAATCTTTTCAGAAAGCTTTCAAAAATGAAGCTCTCTACCACATCTCCCATACTTGCCAAACTAGGTCAGAGCCCTTCCTCCCCACTGTACACCTGGAATTCTAGGTAAACAGTTCAGAGCAGCACACTGCTCCGTCTTCACCGCAGAACGGCAAGAACGTTGCTGCTGGCCATTGAGCTGTCTACTCTTCCAGTGAAAGACAGCAGAAACTAGCTTCTACTCAGGACAGTTTCAAAAGGGAGGCTTTTTGCACACACTTCAAGCAAGCAGGTACCAAGGAACCAGTGTAGTCAGGCTGGCTAAGCTGTAGATATGGCTCCAAAACCAAACATTTGCTTGAGAATAATTGAGCTAACATCTGCATGAGCTGCAGATATGCATGTTTAGACCAGACGCAGTAAGCATACATGGCTTACATGATCTGCCATTCAGTTGCCCATCTCTCTGCAGCTTAGGGAGAGGTAGCATTTCCCTTTTTACCCAACAATATATAAGCACATGCAAACATATTTCAGGACTCTAATCCTGAACTTTTCCCAAGTAACTGCAAGAAAAGGTGTAGATGTAACACTGGTGAGTACCTATGTCAAGATGAAGAGAGCAGCCTAATGAAACTGGGCACGAGCTAGTTCAAAATCTCATTGTGGCACACACAGCATAAAATTTAGGAGTTTAGTTTTACTATAGTAGTACATGATAATAAGCCAATATTCAAAACAGCTTAAACACAAGAGAACAGCCTGAGGCTAGTGAACTAAAGTGAACTTCAGCCAACTGTCAGCAATTAATAAGTCCTGTCCCACTAATTAATAGATTTTTTGGCCACCGATTTCAATACAAGTTTTAGCCTCTGAAGTACAGTGAGCTGCCTCTCTCATTCTCTCTGCTGCTTCTTTCTGGGAAAGCAAATCCTACATACACATGATACCTTCCAAAATGGCTACAGATTAGATGTTCAAATGAACATAAGGAAACATTAAAAAGGAAACAGATTTATGAATGCCTTTTTCACAAAATTCCAGTTAGAGACTGCAAAGCTTCTATTTTATTAGACATTATAAGCTTATGACATAGGCATCTTCAGTTCCACAGTTAACCAGTTATTTGGATGTAGTCTTATTTGCACATGGAGCAAGCCTTCCAAGACCCTTAGAAACAAGAAAAAAGCACCTGGTTTCCTTCAAACTGATCTGTATTCAGAAATAGAGAAGGAAACAATACACAGTAACTTATTTTTATGAATGTCAGGAATGACAATGCACTTTAATTTTGTATCCAGCTCAAACTATGTCTGAGCCAAATATTTCATTTTAAGAGTCTTGTTAAATCTTTCTAAAGGCCCTGTTTTATGTGTTCATGAAATAACTCACTATTTTTTTAGCTTTCAAGAATGGTAATTGCTGTAAATCTTTTAAATTAGCAGGAGTAGTACCAGCAAGATGCTCTGTTAAAATTCATCTATATTGTCATTGGAATATTTATTAGGTAGTAAAATATTTAAAGGAAACCTACAACTACTACAATTCAAATTACATTTCACCTTACAAAGTCTTTAATAGAGATAAAAAAGTAATACTACCTGCTATATAAAGAAACATCTAATCTCTTAATCTTGAGCAGAAAAATCTCTTTTCATTAGATGGCTGAATAATTTTAACTGTTGCATTTTATCAGTTTGCACAAGTAAACCACTGTTCACTGCCATAATTGACATGTTCAACACTTGCACATACAATAGAAACAATAGTACCACTTACAAGCCAGTTAGCTCTTGATGGATTAGTGACCTTCAGAGGTCCTTGGGCATGTTTTCTTCTAGCTGCTGCTGTAATGCCTGAAGAGATTACCTCCTCCGCTTTCTCATTATGATCACCTACCCTCTAGTGACTTGTGCATGTCAGTGCCTCCTAACATGTTCCAGTCCAACTGAGTTAAAAATTTGAATAGGTGTCTGCTAACATTCACCTCACTCACTTCCCCTTCCCCCACCCCAGCTCTTCTTGAAATTCATTTGTATTCCCTGCTCCAGCTGACTGTCACAAGCATCAGGGCTTTCTGCATGTACTGCAGCACCAGCTCTGGCAAGGCACCACGCTGATGCACCAGGTTAACACGCAGAACACCCAAACCTGAACAGCTCTGCACATTAAAAGCGCACTGAGTGGCTGTTATAAACCCCTCTGCTCAGTAGTCTACCAGAACAAACAGGACTTTGACAGCAGGTTATCTGGCAGGCTTCTCTGTAGAGTGGACCATATATCAGTTCCTTCATACATTAAAAGATCAACCTCATGTGTCGGTTTTTCCCTCTCCCACAAGCAAGTGACTAGAGGAAGACCTGCCCATAAGGACCTGACCTCTCGTGTTTGTTTTCCCAAATAAATACATACCTACAAATGGTGAGGAGCTAACAGCATTTTTGCTCAGTGCAAATAGTTATTAAATATGCATTAATCACCGGGTCTTTAGCCTGCTTATATTTGGTTATGTTATGTTCTGTGAGCAAAACACACAAAGTAGCACTGACTACAGGCAACATAAGCAGCAATTCTTCATTTTTAGAGCAGGTAAAGTTTGAAATTCGGCTCCTCAGAAACAGAACTCAAATGAACTCTGACATTCCTTAGTGTAAGAGCAAAACGAGCAAGCACTTTGCAGAGAGGAACAATCACCAGGTCACCCATCTTAACATGGGGGGGGGGGGGAATTTTTTCCCAATTAAGAGACAGCATATGCTCTGTAGTTCTTTGATTGCCCTAACTCCAAGTCATGTTTTAGGGTGACTGATGGAAAGAATTTTCAGAACCTTCGGCTATTTCTAAGTTTTTCTTCCATCTTAAGATTCATTCATATAGGAATTTATTTCAAATTAATAAATGAGAAGTGGTGCATATTTGTCATTTATATGTACATACAGTGAACACAGGTCAGTATTTTATCTCCACTTTGCCTGGATAAAAGTGTCAAAGATGCAAGGAAGCAGACAAGTTTCTCATCTTATAAGCTCTAGATTTTCTCTCAGTTTTCTATCAAATATTCTACAATTTGCCATACATTAAGGTTTTCTGTTATTTTTCCTCCTATTCTGTATTAGCAGAATACAGAGAGGAGGAAGAATAACATAAAAACTTATTTGAATAAAGATGAAAATACAGACCTCAATTTCCTTGATGAACAGAGGCCCCAGAGTAAATAATATTCCAACATTAATATACATCTCCACTAGATATTAGATTTCTCTTTTATCTAACATCCACAGGAATAGGAAGAAAACGCACATTCCTACCTTTAAGTTAACAACTAGAAAAAACCCACCTTCCTGCTACCTAGGAGCTCTTACTTCTCCAGAGCAGACAGCATTCCAACTCTGCTATTTCAGCAGAATAAATACCGTATATATGGCTTAGCCTCAGAAAAGCAACTTTACAGATACTTACTTTTACCCTTCCAGGCTTGCATTTGAGTCTCTCATACAATGGGTTGGAGCTAAGATGTTTATCTTCAAACTTCATTTGCACTGCCCTTACAGTTTTGGGGGTGGGGGCATGGTTTTGGGTTGGGAACCAGAGAGGGAAGAGCCTTAACATTGCAAGACATTTAGGGCTATTATACAGGAAGCACATCTGTCAAAAGTTTCTGCCATAGGCTGCTCATGTTCCAGCTGTGTAGTTCCTAGCTTATAACTAGATCTTTTATATGCATCTCTGTAGGCATTACAGGTCCTGGTGGAAGTCTTCCCCCTACCCCCACCCCTTCCCATAGGGGCAGCTGTAAGACACAAAATCTTTTCTTTTTAAGGACACAGGCCTCCAAGTCTTACACAGGTGTAAAATAAGTCACTTTGAATTCAAAAGAAACTAAACTGAACTAAACCAATTTCCTGTCACATAGCATTGTTTTTTTTCTCTAGAAAAAAAACAAGAGAGGGAAAATATCCAAATCTGTTTCTGACAGTTTTAAAGGTGAAGAAGTACTGTGCTCACTAATAGTCTCATTTAAGAGACCAAGGATATTGTGGAGTGTTATTCTATAAAGGTTTATAAATGAATAGTTTTTCATCTTGACTTTTTTATAATTTTGAATTACTTCCACCATCTCAGAACAGGACAAGTTAAA
Organism: Struthio camelus; assembly: GCF_040807025.1. NCBI lineage: Eukaryota > Metazoa > Chordata > Aves > Struthioniformes > Struthionidae > Struthio > Struthio camelus. The sequence goes on along the minus strand of NC_090981.1, from coordinate 37,707,137 downwards.
AGATTCAAAAATAGTCACATGAGTAATCTAAAAAATTAGACATCAGACAGGAACAAAAAATTGCATTCTTCTGCAATCCCCCTCATCTTCTCAAACTGAGTGCCATGTCATAACATTCCTGCAACTCTAATCATTCCAGACAGCTGTGGACAACCACCTTACTAGGGCAAAACTGAGACTGAAGTCAATGATCATCATGGTCAAAGCCGCAATCACAAAAATAGGAGACCTAAGAATTCATTGTGCTACCTTAAGAACAAGACAAGAACACATTCTGTAGCAAGGCCACAAGTTAGTATCCTATACAACCATCAAAGGCTTGAAGCAAATTTCTCCAGGAACAAGAATAAACTGAAAACTGTAGTTACAGCCAAACAGTACACTGAAAAGCAGTGACCAACTGCTAGTTTCCCCATAGACTACAAGTTAGGACAAGAAAGTTTACAGGGTATTCCTTACCTGGTATGGCTTAATCCAATATTAGTTTCTAGAAAAAAGGATAATCAGTTCCAGGGCTAAAACTGGAAACCAAGCCTCAGAGACTGTCACCTACCTAGTAAAGACAGTCTGTACAGTCCTGGACTGACAAGTCAAACTGCAGAACAATCCTGGTCCTACAGAAATCAAGGGAAACATGGTATTTTGGAAACTTCTGATGTTTTGAAGCTTTAGATTAGTTTTGTGAGCTTCAGTTCTAGACAGACTCTGTACATCGTTGGAAAAAGACTCTCATACTCATCACATTTTATAACAAAGTTCTAAGACAAAAAGGCTATAAAAACAAAATATCCTGTATTAATGAAAAAAGCTATTTGTTACATATTGCTTCATTCATTTTTCATGCCACCATAACTAAAGAGTTTCACACAGTAGAGCTCATAGTAACTACAGTCTCACATAGATCATTATCATACATAGCTTTTCCTGTGAAGTACCTGCACTTTTGGAATTCCCGATGGCAATGTATAGATGTTAGTATGTGCTGATACTGAATAACCAGGGCACAACTCTATCAGAGTACTATGATCATTCAAAAAAAGCATGTTAACAGAACCCTTGCACCATACCAAATAGCATATATAGGCTCGGTGCATTTACATACACCCAGGCAAAAGAATGACTCCCCCCCTCCACTAGAACACGATTCAATGAAATGTTCTTATTTCTAATCACTATCTCCTCATTTAAATCACAAGTAATATTATAAAACATATGTAGGCAAAATAGAAATTTAGACAGAAATTATGACATACTGCTTAGAAGACTAGTCATGGAATTATTTTTTTTTAATCTAGTTTATCTGAAAAAAGGGAATCATTAGAGTAGGTTACCGAGGGCAGTTCTGATTCAGAGGTGAGAGCAACACATAGCAAGAACAATACGGGGGGGGAAAAAAAATAAAACATCAGCAGAATGCTCTCCTGCACCTGCATTATCTATAGCAGCCTCCTGGCCAGCTGCTGACTAATCTCTGCTCCTCTAAGACTGAGGCTTGGCCTCAAAAGATCACTGCCAAAGATCATGTAGTTACCGGCACAAGATTAACAATAAGTTCATTTGTTATATGGATCTAGAGCATAAATCCATACAGACAGTAGCCCCTGCTGACCCCTTCAAATCTAAGTAACAGATTAAGAAGAAATTCAGATCCAGACTTTGTTATGAGCTCACCTTTGTTTACAGGCCATAAATTCAACCATAAACTGAAAAGTAGTCAATATTTGTGCATCATGCAAGATGCCTCTCAAGAAAAGACCTTTCAAATTTGAGGCTGCCACAGGACCCCTAAGCAAGGGATTTCAAGTCTCCTTTAACGTAAAAGGGCTTTGTAACCTTCTTAGGTGTTCACCTGACTACGATCCAAGAACTAGTTATGAAGTACAGCTCTGTAACCTTCACTCAAGCTACTGAAAAAATTGCTAAGTTGTCAGAAAGAGCTTTTGAAAAAGTCAATAAACTAGAGCCATGAAAGATAAGAAAGGCAGACCTGGAAATGTAAAATTAGTAAGAGAAGAATAGTTAGCAAATCAAGAATTCAAGAAGATAGATACTCACACAAAAATATACTACTATAAAAAGTATTATACAAGTGCACTCATGGGACATGTGCACAATTGGAGGTAAAAAGAGGAGGCAAGCAATGCTAACAGAAGATAAGACTACAAATAATTATTTTATTCTTAGTATACTCTTGAAAAAAACAAGGAGGACACAAACATATTCACCGAAATTTTTCAATAGGAATCAAAATAAAAAACCCTTCTTTTTTTAAAGCAAGTGTTTGTGGCAGAAGTTCCTACTGCAGCCCCAAATTTTGGGCAACCATGGATTTTTAAATGCATTTCACAAGTTAATAACTATAAAGGTCTCTTTAAGACAACAACAGAACATATACATACCTATGAGCTTATTATATGTTAAAACTATACTTACACATAATAGTAATATACATGATTAATGTAACAGAATTTACATGTTGCTGCAACCTCCTTTCTATTAGTCCAGCATATTCATCTAAGTTTATTGTAAATAAAGTGTTTACAGGCATCTTAAAGCACCTCTTTCAGAAATTAAGCAATATAAGAGACCCGTGTATCTGACTATAAAACATCTGTTGAATTCACAGTGCAACAGTGGATTGAAGAATGAATCTTTCAACTTTGACAAAAAAGTTGAAAACTACAAACTATCATTTCAGTTAATGCACATTATCGTTATCACATGCATCCTCAGCACTAGGATACCTGCTCACAGCATCCAGGACACAGGCTTACTAACAAAATGCTTTACTAGAGGAACAGAGTAATATACGTAAAAAAATAATTATATATACACATAATTTTACACACATCTATGCTGTCAGCAAATACAGCAGTCTCAGGAGGAGGCAAAAGAAAAAATACCACACAAACATTGTAAATAAAAAACAAAACTGCTTATTACATTGTCATTTCAAATTCCAGGGGGTTTAATAGATATTTCTTTACTAACATGCACATGGCCATTGGAGACTAGGATGTCAGAATTACATAATAGTATCTTCCTTTTCTTTAGGCCTCAATTCTGGTAGACCTTTCAGTGTGTGCTTACTTATGAAGCCATTCTCAATTGGGCAAGCACTTTAACATGTTTGAGTACCATGCATTTGTACACCAGAGAACCTTGCTGAATCCGAGCTTGAATGGAACACAAGTTGTTGATCTCATGGATATGCACTGCCCAATTTGCCAATGCCTTTTACTACTCCTTCTATTTTTCTAAGTATCCTTCCTTGACAAATCTGTCTCCAGCCCTTGCCCTCCTTTCTCACTGAAACCACTGCCCACATACCAGGCACTCAAAAGAGGGAGCCAAATGTTGGATTTCAGAGTACTCCTGGAAAGCTTCTCCAGTTGTGAACTCCTCTAGTACCCATACTCTCCATATCAATTTGTAATTGATATGCTTTTTGGGTTGGAATGCAAGTGCCTTAGGAAAGGGATTGTATTGTTTATTTTGTCTGGCCCATTTAAACATGTATATAACTACAAAAATAAGTATAGATCATTCTCTCCTTCAACTTCTCTGACAAATACTGTACACAGTTAATTTTTAAGCAGAAATGACTTTGAGGAAGGGAAGGCAATTAGTGTTCTTTGGTTATTTAATTTTAAGAGCCAAGAACCTTAGTTATGCTATATGTATCTATGCATGCATGCATGCGTTAAAGAAGCATGTTGACTAGGAAATAAACCAGAAGTTTATTTTTCTGGGTGAGAAGACAAAGTCAGACTCTCTCAGTGGTATCTAGTGACAGGACACAAGGTAATGGGCCAAACTGAAGTATAGGAAATTCCATTTAAATACAAGGGGGAAAGAGGGACTTTACTGTGAGGGTGACTGAACACTGGAACAAGTTGTCCCAAAAGGTTAAAGTCTCCATCCTTGGAAATATTCAAAACCCAACTAGACAGTCCTGAACAGCCAGCTCTAGTTGGCCCCACTTTGAACAAGGGGAGGGCTGGACTAGACAATCTGCAGAAGTCCTCTCCAACTGTTCTATGATTCTATGAAAAGCAAGGGAGAAATAGTGATAGAACTCTAGAATTACCCCTTGCAGTTTTCTGCAAGATAATTCCCATTTACTATGTTTTGAAAACAGCCTTCTAACGTTACATTTCTGAACGTTTCTCAAAGAAGTGTCATGATCCTCTATTAAATACTGGTGTCAAATTTTAAAGCTGATTTTAAAAAGCTCAAGTGCAGGTGAGTAAGCTGTACATAAAAATCAATATTCCATGTATATGTCTTTCTCTCACACATTATATGAAACTGCTGAATTTGGTATGATATATGGATTTTCAGTGGCTGGTGAAGTGACTTCTCTATCAATAAAGAATCTGCAACAGTGGAAAACTGAAGCAGAACAAATTTAAAAAAAAAGAGAGAAGAACATGAAAAAACTATCAAATTGAAAGCACTGATTAAAACTGAGCCACCTTCACAAAAAAGGAGAAAGTCTCACAATCCATTAAAGTAAGACTGAGGAGCTATTATACAGGCTGATCCAAGTTTCTGCCACAGGAAAATTGTCAAGCACGCTTTTAGTGATGAGCTGTACTGTACAGTATAGCTTCCTTACCAGGGAGCTAATATTCCACTGACACGGAAGACTTCACACTGGAATAGAACTGGGATAACGCCAAGCTTTTGCCTCCTTTCTTCATAGGAGGAGGTTCAGACATGTCCTAGAGGAAGGGTCACAAAGCTAGCAATTTACTGATATTCAACAGCTGCTTATGGACATTATCAAGTAATAAAGATGGAATGGCTCCTTAACAGCCATAATAAAGGTCAGGGAAGAGAGGACTAGAAAAAGCTTTGAGTGTTTTTTTTTTTTTTGGGGGGGGGGGGGGGGGAGCAGGGAAGGCACACAACAAAAAACCCATTGAACATCTTTTGATTCTGCTTATGTTAAGTTCTCCTGACTAGCAGTTTTCCACAGGGAAGAAAACTTAGAACTATGGACACATGGCAAGAACCAACATGGAAATGGGAGGCAGCTGTAGCGCACACACTCAAACTCAGGTACAGAAAGTCTCCACATCTTACAGTTCAGATGTTTGGTAATAAAGAACCACAGCAGTTTTGTATGGGAAGTTAGAATTGAGGTATGATATTATGCATATAAATAAAAAACATCTGGGGGAAAACAGAGCTTCTTACAGAAGCTTTGTATCCATACCCCACATTCCTACAACAAACATATCTGGCCTTGAATTCTGACCCACAAAAATGCAGCTTCAAGCACGTTTACTTCCACTTAAGCTTTTGGCTAAGTTTGACACATAACAGCAATATTCAGGATCATTCAGCCAAATATAAGCTCCTCAGCTATGTCCTTGCCCTACCAAAGCAAAAGCTAACAGAACATCCACTGCAAAAATTCACTCCTCAGCTCTCCAGGCCCTGCTCCCTATTCTGAGGAACAATAGGACAACCAGTTAAGCTAGATTTAACTGTGCCAAGCACTGCCAGAATGGTAGCAATCACATGAGTGTAAAGGACCAGTCTGCACAATTTTAAATAAGAATAAAACATTATGAAATAATACATTAAAATCAAGATAGCGCATAAATCTTTCATTCAATCCAAGTTCCACACATAAGGAAAAAAAGGTTTTTCTTTCTTAGATTTGCAGGATTTCAGTCTGGTTAGTTTCACAGCCAAAAGCTACTTGTGCTCCAGTAACGTGACATTCTTTAGCTGCATTAACTATGCTGTATTCTTGCAAAGGTATTCAAGTGTAAAAATGGCTAATCAAAGCAAAAATTGACAGTATCATACAATTCTAGTCAGGAGTCAAGTTTCCAACTGAAATGAAATTCTATGAAGCTGTTGAGCATGTGCAGTAGAAAAATCCACTGCTATCCCCAATTCTAATTGGCAATAATTTTCTTACAAAAAGCATATTGAATTACCATTTACAAGATGAGCTATTTTAAATGAAAGCTAGGCCCCAGAGACAAGCTGCTGAATCCATCAAATTTAGAGAAGCTTTAAACATACTTCTTTAAGATATAAAAGAACACAAAGACAAAAACATATGAAAAAGACACCTTTTGAACAACAGAAATTGTTGATGGTATTCAATAAATACATCAAGCATTTGATTAAATTTAGAATTGAAAGTGACAGGAAGCCCACCTAAGATGAATTCTTGAGTGTATTACTTCAGACATTTAAGAAGACATATGTATGTTCTTTATAATCTTCGGAATATTAAGCTGATAAGGAAGATAAAGAAAACGTTTGACTAAAGCTCTGAACTACCACTTCAGAGTTCAGGTTCCACAGACTTCATGAAACACACTGGATGCATCCCCAGGTTCCCAAGATTCTCCTGCATTACTGTTGCTATACCGCCATGAAAGCATAGGCTTCAATTTCTACTTGCATCCAAGTTCATACTCAGCATGCGGATTGGTTCATAAGCTTGACTGGGAGAATTGACCAGCTTCAACCCTGGGAGAGGTAATGGGAAGAGAGAATTGCCAACTCTATTTTAAGTTCATATTTAAAGTTAATGAATCACTACTGCCTGAATTACATGGCAAATTTGTACATCCAAGATTTAACACATTGCCCTTTTATCATGCCTGAATGCTGACCAAAAATGGTCAGTTATAAAGAAAAAAATAAAAAAGAAAAATGTGAGTGTGTGATTTCATCTATGCTTAGGCAGGTTTTGCCTCTTGCTTGGCCTCATAAGTGAGGGCATGAAGTTACCTAATAACGTTGATGCACAAAGAGCATAAACTAGAGGCCACCAGCATATTTCACATTCAACATTTTGAACAATTAAATATTTCATAATAAAAGGATGCTGGTTAAGTTGAATGCACCATCTCCTACAAAAAACATTCTTGAAAAAGTTAAGAGACCAAAAGCGATCAGGCCAGTGGAGGGATTGAAAGGCTTACTGGTAAATAAAATAAAATAGCTTGACTGAACTGAGATATTGCTAACTGCATCAAAATATGATTGAAAATGCACATCATTAAACATGATACATCTACAGGTGGAAAAATACTAACTCTGGAGAATAACAAGGATACACTCAGGCCTTCATTTACATTAAATAGTACAGCAGAATTGTAAAGGTGGTTGTTACATTACGAAAGAGCCCATCATCAGGTAAGAGACACATTAGCCTTGCCCTCTTAAGGTCCCTCAATGCAGAGGATAACATTAACAAGCACATAGCCCAACTGATATTCTCACTACCATAATATCAAAGCATATTCCAAGGCATTAGAAGAGTTTCACCTGCCCAGAAGCAGAGCAGGCTAGTTCACTACTTCTCCTTGAGACTAACAGCAGATGGACCAAGCATCTTCCTCAAAAAAAAAAAAGGCTCTAACAGAATGTCCTCCAGCTTTGAGCCATAAGAACTAAATACTATATCTTTCTTAAAACCTCAGTGATGCCAAAACTGAAGTTATTAGTTTCAAATCCCGCCAACGCTTAAGTGTCTGTTTGAGACATCTCAGGATGGGTTTTAGAAACACTATTCTTTCATGAAGTTAAGTCAAAAGTAACTCCACTGAGGCCAGTAAAACATGCATCCTTGTTTGAAAGCATTATGAAGTTGATTACAGTTAGGAGCTGCTGTGCATGGTCTGTCAACAGTGACTTTATAGCCTGACAACATATAAACAAGAAAAATGAAAACACTTGCCTGAACACCAGAACAATTCACTGCTATTACAAAGAGAAAATTAAATTAATAATACACATAGCTGTTGCTTATGACTAACTGCAAGTTTCTGAATGTGTCAATCTAGACAGTTTATACTGAAAGTACTTAAAAAAATAACAAATGTAGCTGTAACTGCATTGGTCAAATAGGCTATAGATAAGTTCAGTTTGATCTTTTATAGCTAAAGTTTTTTTATGAAGAGTACAAAAATTCTCCCTCTTTTCACCTTCATTTCTATTTAATTGTGGTATTTCTTTTGAAACTAGGCTTTGTAGAACTACTAACTAGTTAACTGATATAAATACCAAGTGATGATGGACCTGTGAGTAACAGGCTTTCAGGCTTCCTATTCAAATTAGTTGGGACTGTTTCTCTCTTATTTCCTGAAGCATTATGCAGTAACATTGGTCCATACTTAGAGGTGAATTAAGGTTTAAACAAATGGTACTTCAGTCACCACCTCAGTGCCTAGATATCCCACCTCTTCAGTGGCCACCTCAGTGCGCCTAGATATCCCACCTCTTGGTTATCTTAGTTATCACATGGCATACAGCTACCTCAGTGCCTCCTCTCTACACCATTATCTTACCTATGCATTACAAAGCCAGACCTCAAGTCACAACACAAGTAGTATTTCAAAGAACACTATTACAGAGATCTTGGACAGGTGCCTAATAGAGTTTAATTGCCACCACCTGCTTCCTCTATCCTGGAGTGGCCCTGATGCGGAAGCATCCTTAGCAAGGAGCATATTGCCATCAGCTGGAGGGCAGGTAACATTACTTCTCAGCAGGACACTCTCCTTCTATAACAGTTGCATACTCCTTGCAGTACAGCAGTTTTCATAGTGAAGGTAGATACTACAACATCCTTGCCAGTCTCAGCCACGAGCCTTTCCATTTTTTCCACACTATTTTAAATCCAATTACTCTGGCTTCAGATGAACAACTACATTCTCTCACAGAAGCTCCTTGCATCAGATGCACAAAAAAAATGTCTCTTCCCTAGACAGGTGATAATTCATATCACACATGGTGGAATAAACCAAGCAACCAGTAAGACTACACTTTGAGAAACAACAATAAAATTACACTCATTTTCAGAAGCTCATTAACAGTTCTGCCTCTCTTTCTCTTTTCCTCCTCTATCCTTACTATGCTAATTACAAAAAGAAGAAAATTACCAAAAAGCATAAGAAAAATGGTCCACACTAACCTGATACTCTTCATGCCTTCACCAACACAAACTCTCACCACAAACCTCCCTGCTTCTTTCAGCTACTGCTTTTACATCCCCCCGAGCCTGGGCAAGCTCCACCCCCTCGTCGGGCTCAAAGGAGCCACCCTGTCGAGCCCATTTGCGCTCCCCTCCCACATCCCTGAAAGGCCCCGAAGCCTTCCAGAGCAGCTTCATTTACCCAATTCCCCAAATAATCACTCAAAGCCAAAGGCTATCACCACCAAACAAAAACCCTGTGATCACACAGGGCAAAGGCTCCCTCATTTTTCTTTCCTATGCACAGTCACCTTTTTTCATGGGAAGTACAGGAACTTCATATCTTAGCATCCTTTGTCAAATGCACTCAAAATTGGCCAGTGGGTTCAAATTGTATCGAACGAAGTGCACAAAAATGGACACAGAGCACAATCATGCTGGCCTCACTTCTATGAGAAGCCAAGAAGAATTAAAAAAAAAAAAAAAATAGCATTACCTCTAAAACCCAGGAAGCTGGGTAACGTTTTGGAGGGTAACCTCCTGGTGCAACACTTCACCACCAAGTACTGAGCTACTTTTAAGCTAGTATCTCCCAAGGTTTGGAATTTAAGATATATTTATGGTCTCTTACTCAGATTTGTCAATGTTTATCTTAGTCTTATGATCTAAACGGGTATCATTTACAAGATGATCATCTACAAAGATGATTAGAGGGCTGGAGCACCTCTCCTATGAAGAAAGACTGCAAGAGCTGGGCCTGTTCAGCCTGGAGAAGAGAAGATTGAGAGGCGATCTCATCAACGTGTACAAGGATCTGCAGGGGGAGTGTCAAGAGGATGAGGCCAGCCTCTTCTCCGTGGTGCCCAGCAACAGGACAAGAGGCAACGGGCAGAAACTGAACCACAGGAAGTTCCATCTGAACCTGAGAAAAAACTTCTTGACGGTGAGGGTGACAGAGCATTGGAACAGGTTGCCCAGAGAGGTGGTGGAGTCTCCTTCCCTGGAGATATTCAAAACCTGCCTGGACACAAACCTGGGAAATGTGCTCTAGGTGACCCTGCTTGAGCAGGGAGGTTGGACTAGATGATCTCCAGAGGTCCCTTCCAACCTAAACGATTCTGTGATTCTGTGATCACTAAAGTGCCTATTTTTATTAAAACACACATATAGAAACAAGTTGATATTGGCACACAAGTACACAAGCACTGAAGTGAAACGGACAGTTGAGGTAATTCAGTATCTGTGCAAGAATGCCTACACTGACGTGAGCCGCCTGTCTGCAACGGTCGCACGCATGCAATATATGCGATACCATTTTACCAAGTACAGAGTAGGACAGCTTTTATATAAAAAGAAGTGTACATAAACATACATCATTGTACATCAACCTCCTAATTTGGTATTTTTAGTGTAATTCAGTCTTTTAAATGCATAAAAAACCCCAAAACTTCTGAATAGGTTAAGGAGCTGCTTCAAATACCACTAGCTTTTATAGACTTCAATAGCCTTTCATTTAAGCCCAATATATTACAAATTGTAGCCTACTGTAAAGAACATCTTCCCCTAGGAAAGTTCACAATACCTATCATGCTTTTGAAAGCAATTACTAATTCACTGTTGATCTTTTAAAATAAGTTCTACACCTGGGTGTTTCTCTCGTAACTTAAGGGATCACAAACACATGCTCAAACTTATTTTTTTTTAAACAAGGATGCATGTAAGTCTTTGATTATCTGCTCTCCTCAGTCAATGTGACAATCAATGTATGTTATTCTATCCACACACCTAGAAATGGAGCATAACGGCAAACTTTACAAATATGAAAAAAATGAATCAGGGAGACAACTAACCTCCCATATGTACAATATATATAAACAAAGGAGTTCCTTCTGCAGTGGGAGAGGTGAACATAATAGATCAATTTATCTAACCAAATTAAAAAAATATGAAAATTCAAATACATTAAATATGCTTGTGCATAACTAATGATATGTAAAGGAGAAGACTGGCAGAAAATCATCTAACAAATCCTATACATGACAGGTATTCCAGAACTACTGAACTACTACTCTCTTTTGCAGGAGGGTTGTTTTTGCATTTCGCATATTTTCAATCACATACTGCCCTGATACCCTGGCAGACACTGCCAAAACCAACATGAAGACTTCAAATACCAACTGATAATAAGAGAAAAGGAAAGTTATCCAATAATCCTTTGTTAAACTGCATAAAAAAATGAGCATAAATTAGGAAGAAAAATTAAGTTAGTTAGAATCAGCTATGTAAATTAAGCACTGCACCTACAAAGAGGTTTAGGGTAAATATGATGGTTCCAAGCCTCCTAAATATTCCTGTACCCAGAAAAGCTCCTTCAAACACAAGTTTTAGCAATCAAGCAATGGCTGTTACACTGCGATAGTTCAAAATGCGAGTAATTATAATGGTGCTCACTGTAATTAGAAACCAAATGTGTCTTGGTGTCTGTGATAACAAATAAGGAGCTTTACATACTCCATTTTAGAAGATTTCAAGCCAAAATAAATAATATAAAGTAGCTCTTACTCACTATGTAAGTGCCAGACTCTCGTGAAACCTCTGTAATAGATTCCATATAATAATCCTTCCAATGCCTATTTGATATGACTTTTGTTAGACTTAATTAATGTTGCAAAGTGCTTTGAGATTAATGAACAAAAAATGTTCTGTCAGGGTAAAATATTATTGTCAGACACATATTTCTGCCTGTGAAACATATTACTATACATACAAATGAGTCTTCACATCCATTAGGAGTCATTTATATGAAGTAGCAAATTTTGAAATATTTCACACTAGGTGAAAACAAACTTATCTAGATAAATTTCTAAAACTGGATTTTTTTTTTGTCACTGAGCACATCCAGTTAGAACTATGTTCAACTTGCTTTCATGAGCAATATTCATTTCATCAATATATGTTCAACTTCCAGTATTGTTTGTGTTTTTCACAAACATTTGACATTACAGTCTTTGTAAGTGACTACACAGCCTAAAATACAGAAATGACCCACGGAAGTTCTTATGTTGCTTTTGTAGTCATGATAATTTAAGGATATGAATTACAGTGATACTGTATTACCTCTCCCCTACAACCCTAACAGTACCCCTACCTGTAAAGCTTGAGCAAACCAGCCAAATCTGGGCACACACACCTTCTTTCTGGTTTGAAACAGAAGGAAAAAACATAATATTTCAATTCAGGTTGAGAATGGAATATAACTGCATATTTTAAATTGATTACACAAAGAAAAAAAAGGTGAGTTGTGCTCATGAAGCACTAAGTGACAAAAACACACAAAGCACACAGTAGACTGTCAGGAAGATTTTGGTTGTAAAGATATTACAGTGCAAAAAGAAATCCCCAATGATTGTATCCTCTTGTTTACAACATATCATGCTAAATTCAGATTTGCATATAAAATCACTACAAAATTGTGATATGTACCCACGATAATAATTTGTCTTGAACATCATCAAGGGCAATCCTAGGAACTAAAATTCCTAACGGCAGTAGATATTAAAAATTATGGACTCAGTAAAGACTTTGGCTTATCTCATGTAACAATTTGCTCATACCACAACACCAAGCATCCCTCAATTTTCCTTAGGTGACAATTATCTGTATTCAGCTCTAAAGCCGTATTCAGATAAATTCTTTTTGCCAATGCAAAATGATGCTGTTGCCAAGAAAAGTACTAATTTTATCCCCTCCATTTCTATCTTTTTATTGCTACAATTGTTCATACTTTTCCACAGGCCAGCACAAATCTTTGTGCAGCAACATAGTGAACTGGATTTGAGAACTGAGCCACTCAAAAATTCCTGGCCAAAAACGTGTCCATTGAACTACACTTTATATCAATTATATTTGGCTTGTATTATCTTTCAAACTTAGTGCATCAGTTTCAGACCTGAGGTAAGGCTTGCACATCTGAAGCCCTGGCTATTTTTACAAATTCTACATAGCAAAATAATTAAAAATATCACTTTGCCTAACAGCCTTGTCTCACAAACAGCCTTATACCATCCATGTCTACAACAGCACTATAACTGTTTCCACAGGACAATTCCTTTTACAGCTCTGTTTTACTTTCCAGTGCATTATCTGGGCTCTTTGGAAGCAATGGAAATAACTTCCTAAACTAAGAATTTGTTTAAAGCGCCATTCTCTGTCTTCTTTCATTTCTAGGCTTTCTACTTTTCATCATATTAAATATGGTACTTCACATATTATGGCTTCCTTTTTGGCCAATGTTTCCCATGTTATTTTTAATATTGCTCTGTATGTTGTATATTTTATGTATATAAAACGTATTTTATATATGTAATACATTTTTTAATTTCAGAATATGCACTTAGTTAAAAAAAATCTGTCATACATAAGGCAAGCTAAATTTACTGTTATGAAAAGAAATGGTTTTAGAATTGTGAAATTAGAGTGGAACATGAGACTCTGGTAAATTACCATATTTAGATACTGCTGTTAATCTATAGTTTTACTAGTAATGTATAATTAATATCCCTTATATACTGCCTCTAACAGCTTATTTTCAGCTTTTCTCCTTCATTAATTGGCATTTTACAATTGCTCAAGCTTGTAGTTAATATCTCAATTATCAGTAATTCATCCCAATCTCACTACTCCTAATTGTAACTGTTCTGCAAAATTTTATCTTGCCAAAAAATATAAGGCACAGTTTCTGAAGAAACCAGTATTTTCCTAGGGTGTCTTACACGATAGTTGTTTTGTCTCCTCAGATCCCATTTTATGACACTACTGAAAAGATTTAGGTAGTTTATGCTAATAAAAATGTTTTCATGAAGTACATCGATCTGAATTCAACCACATATCATTTTAATATTGAAAAATACCTCTTTCTCTCTCTGATAAAATAGGATTGAAAAAGCCAATATGACCTGTATCTTGGTTCTGTTATTATTTCAGTAACTGGCATGATCGCCTTGGAAAAGGATAGCATTTGGTGGCCCTGCGCATTTTTGCTAACATGTCCATTAAGCTTTATATGCTTCTTCCTTTCATCAAGATCACAAAATTAGACATTACAAATTATCTCCTTTAATTATCTGGCTTTCTTCTTGCTTATATTTTTGCCTCATAGTTCAAGAAAAGAATGTTCTTTGTGAAGAAAAGTGAGCAGCAATAAGAAAGCAGTACTAGAAAGAATTTATTTCCAAGTCATATCCAAAAGTAAAAAAAAAAAAAAAGTTAAAGATGAAGAAGATAACCTGATAACCTGGCAATTCTAACCATTATAGTAATGAATTTTTTAAAGTAAGGAAGAACTCTGTGTATAAAAAACTGGATGTGAATTAAAAGCCTAGATTCAAAAATTCATAGATTTAAAAGCCAGCAGGTACCATTATAATAATCTGTTCTGATCCCCTGCATAATATAGGCCAGGGAATTTCACCCAGTCATTCCTTCTGCAAGCACCACAGTTTGCGTATTATTTAGATGGTCTTCTTACACACGCACCCAATGGAGTGTTTACTGTTTTCTGTAATAACCTGCCCAGCTACCTGATTATCCTCATTGTAATTAATATACATCACATTTCTAATAATGTGGAAGGTATTAGCTTTCATTTCTTTGCCAAAATTTCAACCTAAGGCAAATTAGTCTGCTTCTCTAAACTCTACCTGCATGGTTTTCTCAAATACCTGCTTCAGACTGGACAGCATTGCTGTAGCCTGTTAATAAGATAAAGATATTTCATTTCAAGTTTATATTTTGAAGGCAAAGAGATGCGAGTGTTAGTATATATTTTTTCATCAATTGTTAAACAAATGTAAGGTCTTGAAAGATGGCAGGTGGATGAAGGACCTGTTAGCTAATTAGCAAGGATATATTTTTAGGGTATTGTTGACTAAGCTCAATAGAGTTCAGCAAATGTGCCTTTGGGCATCAGCATCAGTCAGAAAAAGAGCAGTGATATACTTCTTTCCACTCCACAGAACAAGCTCCCCCCCCCCCCGCCTTTTATTCTTTCTCCTGAAAATATCTATGATATCTACCTACAGATCTCTATTTATAGACAAGAACTGTAAACCGCTAGTTCAAGGATTTTACTACTATTGCCAACGAAAGTCTAAAACTATGCCACTGTGGGAATCAATCTAGAGGATTTCTGGAAGTCAGGATACTGAATCTGCAACCTTTGGCCCTGCTAACATTGTTCTGTGTAGAAATACTCAGTATAGCCCTAAAAGAAAACAAGGACATCTCAGCCTATCCCAAACTTCTCAGAAAGAAGTCAAACAACAAAATACTGTAGTACCAGGATTCAAAATACATAGGAAAAACAGCAAGTAATCTGTGACACTGGTGGCGTAATATTATCTACTGGAGGGAACTTAGCATCTCCCCTAGTAATTAATAGCCTCACTGAGCAACACAGAATCTGTATGGATGGGAGTCCCAAGCCTACATCACAGCCATATAGTACTGTGTCGCCACTCACTCCATCAGGATGGCAACACCTACTGTGATAAGCTGCAAGAAATCAGAATAGCGTAAGGACAGGAACTGCAGTTGAACTGGGTGACTGAAATTATCCGTAGGTAGACTGAGCAAAAATTGCACTGGGACATTAAGTAGAGAAGAAATTTTTAAATCTTATCAATGATTGCTTTGTGAAGCAGCTGGTTAGGAGTCCACAAGAAGAAAATCAACCTTTTACTCAGTCCTGAGTAATGTGAAGGCTCTGGGTTTGGTTCAAAAATCTCACCACTGAAGTTCCGCTGCGAAACACTGATCTTAATGTACCTATGTTCAGCATCTCTTCAGGAGCAGCACAGGACATAAATTTCAATACAGGTAAAGGAGAGCTACATAAAAACAAGAACACTTGTCAAAGAGAAGATAAAAGGAGAAACTTCAGGGAATTAAATCCTTCTACAGTATATGGTGACAACTGATGGAAAGCAGACTACCATACAGGAAGCCAAGCGCCAGTGTGCTATTCATTCTCATTAGGAAAGGCTTGAGAAAAGGTAAAAAGAGGCCTGCCTGGCTAAAAGGCAAGGGGAATTAATAGAAACAGGACAGCATCCTCAAAACACCTAAAAATCGTCAAAATGAAGAAAAGATTGTAAAGTCTGACATATCAAATGAAAAATATAACCAGACAAAAAATATCTCAAAAACAACTAGCTAAAGGAATCACAACTACGTCTTTCTTCAAACAGGAGTGAAAGGTTCTCTATTGCCTATTGACAGCCAAGGAATAAGAGAAGCACTCAGAAAGGACAAGGCCATTGTAGAGATGCTGAATGGATTCTTTGCACTGACTTTCACTGTGGAAGAACCTAGGTAGGTTTGCATACCAGTCCTTTTTGCAAGGGATGCAGCACAGGATCTGTATGAAAATTTAAGTAATTGTGGAAGAGGTTATAGTGTACCTACGGACAAAATAAGCACTAACCAATCACCAGGACCAAAGGCTATTCACATACAGTGAGTTTCTAAGAGAAATCAATGATGAATAATTGAATTACTAACAGCTGGGCTAAGCTCCTACTTAAAATTTCCTTAGTATGAACTGGTGGGTGGCAAATATGATATCCATTTATTACAGAAGCTTCCGAGGGGAACTACAGGTTTGTGACATTGACATCTGTACAAGGCAATTTAGTACAGATTATAATAAGGACCAAGCAGACAGCTGAATAAATATGATCTACGGAGCCAGTGGGGGCGGAGGGTCAATACTGCTTCTGTAACGAGAAGCGCTACATTACAAACCTCCTGAGGTTCTCTGAAGACATCAATGAGTACATGGATGAAGATGATCTGGCTCAAAAAACGATTTTCAAATGGCATTCCATAGAATCCCTATACAGGCAACAAAACAGGAAAGAAAAAACAATTTGGGGCCAAAAGAATTAGTGAAAACTCCTATTTTTACAAAATGTGCAATTAGAATTACAGAGTTGCATTGCATTATAAATCTACCTCATTTCAACAGAAGTAGGATAGAGTTACATTATCCCAAGAAGCTCAAGGACAGAGTATGCCCAGAAAACTGCATTTGAACTAACTCAGTTTACACTTCAACTTTGGGAAGGTCTGGACTCAGAAGAAGTATAGTAAGTATGGCAGTTTAATTAATTCACTTTAAAGCTCAGGTGTAGGAAAGCATCTCAGCATAAATCTACTGCTTACTGCCTGAAGCGGTTTTTTGAAGAGTTTATAAATGCACCTAGAGATCCTGCAAATTCACCGATAATACCTTTGCTTTGTGATTCATAAATGGGATTCTTCATAAAAATTATATCTTTGTACCTAATTCCTCTTTAATTTTTATTATGTGAATACTTTCATTTGATACACTTTAAATATTTTAAAAGCTCTTTGTTGTTTCATGTTGCTTTTTTACCTTTTCTTGTTAAATATAGATTTTTGCCTCTCAATACTACCTTATGCAACAACACCAATAATCCTCTCTTACTGCTCCTTAATTACTCTCCTTCCCTATTTTGCAAAGAAGGTGTTCTGAGTAGCAACTAATGTAATTATGTCTCACTGCTCAAATTTATAGTAGCTAACCTGCATTCACAAAAGCATTATGTTGGTGAGCACATAAATCTAGTTCTTCTAACCCTCTCTAAATAGCATATACCAATGTAGAAAGGCTATCAAAAAAATATTCCATCCTCTTAACACAGTGATGGCAGCATCAAACTCCTCTTTTGTTAAAGAAATTTCAGAGATTTGGCTTTAAAATACTGCATGTAAAAAACAGGTGCATGCATGGATATGCATGGAAATTATCTTGTGGGAGGGTTGTTATTCCCTTTCCAAACACGAAAGGTGTTTTTTCCCCCATATAGTCACAATTTCTGTGAACTATAACTTTTCAATAAAAATACCCCAGAACAAGCCCAGGAAAGCTCACAACACTACATATATCTTTAGCATTTGTCTTGCCCATATTTACTGGCCTCTTACCAGTTTCTAGAACTAAGGCCATCAGTTAAATTCAAGCTGTGACATCTGTTTCTGTGGTATTACAGAGATATAAATTAAGCATAGTTTTTGACTCTCATGTCTCTACCACTTTGCCATCCCACAAACAAGGAGAGATCAGAGTCTCTATTTTAAGTGTTGAGCACTACTATTTGCAAGATTAGCTTGAGGTAACACACAGGTTCTTATTTGCTTTTTATTGCTGTTGCAACTTTTTTCCTCACTTCTGAACTTTTGCAGCACCTCTCCAGCATGCTTTCATTTTTCTCTCCAAAAGGATGAGACATCGGAGGATTTTTTTTTCCTCCTCCCATTTCTAGCAAGCAGCAAAGTCTTCCTTAATCCCACATCCGAGACCTGAGGCTTCGTTGAAAAAACAGGGCCTGGTTGTGGAAACACTGTGACTGGGATGGGCAGGTAACGCTCTGTTGTCTCAAAGGAGGAAAATATCCCGAACATGGTACTAGATGCAGTAATTCCACCGGTGTGGGCTTCTAAGAAACCAGGAAGAGCAAAAAACATAAGTCTGATTAAAATAGAACTAAAAGAGGGGGTGAAATGGTAAAGGTGCATCAGTACCCCATTAGGCTGGAAGCTCGCAAAGGCCTTGGACCCCTGATAAATACCTTCATAGAATACGAACTGCTTAGCCAATGTCAATTTGAATATAATACACCGATTTTGCCAGTAAAAAGGCCCATTCCCAGGAATACTGATTAGTGCAAGATTTGAGAGCTATAAATCAACTAACCAAAGATACACATCCCACTGTGTCTAACTCTTATACCCTATTAGCATCTGTACCCGAGAGTAATGCCTATTTCACAGACGCCTTCTCCTGCATTCCAGTGGATAAGCAAAGTCTTTTTGCCTTTGAATGGGAGAATCCAGTCACTGGAAGAAAAGGTCAATTGTGTTGGACTCTTCTTCCCCAGGGATTTAAAAATAGTCCTATTTTGTTCCGTGAGGTGCTGGCCAAAGAATTAGACCAGTGGTGAATGACGAAGATGGTGTTACTCTTTTGCAGTGTGTGGATGACATCTTAACTGGAGTTGATACTGAACAAGCTTCTACAGAAGCAACAATAAGCCTGCTAAACTTTCTGAGACTAGCCGGATACCGGGTCTCAAAAAAGAAGGTCCAAATTGCAAGAGAGGAAGTCTGGTATCTCAGGTTTGATATATCAAAAGGACAACAAGCACTGGGAGGGGGGGCGGGGGGAAGGAAGGAAGCAAGCAAGCAAGCAAGCTATATGCTGAATAGCAGTACCAAAAAACAAAAAGCAGCTAAGACAGTTTCTGGGAATGGCCGGGTTCTGCCAAATATATATTCCCAGTTTTGGACTTATAGCCAAACCCTTATATGCAGCCACCAAGGGCTCAGGGGAGCTGTTAGAATGGACTCCAGAATGTTGAAAAAGCTTTGACGAAATTAAAAGGAAATTGATGGACGCCCCAGCCTTAGGCCTCTGTGATTTAGCAAAACCTTTCCAGTTACATGCACATGAGAAACAACAGGTGGCTTCTGGGGTAATGACTCAGATGCTTGGAAGCTGGAAAAGGCCAGTAGCTTATTTTTCAAAACAACTGGATGAAGTAAGCAAGGGATGGCCGGCCTGTCTCTGAGCTGTAGCTGCAACTGCTTTATTAATTCAAGAGGATCGGAAGCTCACCTTGGGACAACCAATAGCAGCGTTAGCCCCACACGCAGAGGTGGCTATTTTAAATCAAAAGGGGCACCACTGGATTTCTCCAAATCAACCAGCCAAGTACCAAGCCACACTGATAGATCAAGAAGATGTTACCCTAAGTGTGGTATCAACTCTTAACCCTGCCACTTTGTTACCAATAGCAGAGCAAGAACCTTTACAATGTGATTGTTTAGCAACTGCTGAACAGGTATACACCAGCAGGCCGGATCTGAAAGACGAGCCATTGAAAAATGCAGATTTGGAACTATTTACAGATGGTAGCAGTTTTATGCAAAACGGGGAAAGGAAAGCCAGATATGCAGTGGTAACCCTCTGGGAGGAAACAGAAGCTAAACCCTTACCCCAAAATACATCAGCACAAAAAGCAGAAATCATTACTCTTACTAGAGCCCTTGAGATTGGAAAGAGTCAAAGGGTTAATATTTACACTGACTCTAAATATGCTTTCAAAGTCGTACGTGTTCATGGAGCTATCTGGAAAGAACGTGGGCTGTTGAACTCCCAGGGGAACGGTATAAAATATGGACAAGAGATTTTAAAATTACTACAGGCCATACTAGAACCAAAGGAAGCGGCAACAATTCACTGCAGAGCCCATCAAAAAGGACAAGAAGAAATAATTCGAGGCAACAGGTTGGCTGACCAAGCTGCAAAAAGAGCAGCTATACACAAATCAGTGATAGGTGCCCTCATACCTAGCAGGAGACCGGACTTAAAACCTCCGCAATAGTCAGAAAAAGAAAATCAACTGGTAGAAAGATTAAAGTGTACAAAAAGTGAAGAAGGATAGTGGGTGACTCCAAACCAACAAATGTTAATCATCTAGGATCATCTAGGATCATCATCTAGGATGAGGGAGGTTCTCCTTAAGAAGTTACATGAAGATACACATATGGGATCAGATATTATGGTGAGCGGTACCAAGAGATACACCATAGGACCGAAAATACATACAAGTACAGATATAACGGTAAAAAAATGGCAAACTTGCTGTGCAAGTAATTCTAAAATTGAGAAGAAACCTCTGATGGGTGAAGTAAGAAAGGGGATAACCCCTGGAGAATACTGGCAAATAGATTTTTCCGAATTGCCAAAATGTGGACAGTATAAATATTTACTTGTGTTAGTAGATACGTTTTCTGGATGGCCCGAGGCTTTCCCCTATCACAACAATAGGGCTAGAGAAGTAACTAAGATCCTCTTAAAGGAAATAATCCCCAGACTCGGGGTCCCCGAGGGCATATCCTCAGACAAAGGGCCTCACTTTGTTTCAGAAACAGTTCAGGGAGTATCTAAATTCCTCCAAATACAATGGGACCTGCATACCCCTTGGAGACCACAGTCTAGTGGAAAGGTGGACAGAATGAATCAAACCCTTAAAAGACAAATTTCTATATTGTGTCAAGAAACCCAGTTTAAATGGGTGGATATTCTACCAATTGCTTTGATGAGAATTAGGATCACTCCATGGGCCAGGGAAGGGGTAAGTCCATTTGAAATATTGTACAGAAAACCGTATCCTATTAATGAAATGGGAAATCAGAGCGATCAAATGCATATCAAAGGTGAGAGAATCCTGAAACACTATTTGCTATCTTTTTTGCGGGTGTTATCCTCTTTACACAGGTATCTCAACCAGCGACCTCCACTTCCTTTAGACTTTCCAGTCCATAGTTTCAAGCCTGGAGACCTGGTTTATGTCCGGACCTGGAAGGATGAACCATTAAAAGAAAAGTGGAAAGGACCTTATCTTGTGCTCCTAACTACATATACCACAGTAAAGGTGGAAGGGATCAGCTCCTGGATCCACTACACGAAGGTAAAAAAAGCTCTCCCAGAAGGGCAATGGACATTACACAAACGGGAGTGCTAGAATTAAGACTCTCTAAGAACTATACAGGCTAATGAAGTGCACCTGGAACTCCAAAACTTGCATACACTGAGTTAGAGTGCTCATAAGGACTGTTATTGTCTGGCTGTGGATTGGTAATACTGCTGCCTGCAGTCATAAGATTTATTTATAGAATATTGATCTTTGCAAGCTAAACCACAGTGTCTAGAGGACTATGGATAAGAATACTCTTAATCTTACTGTGTTCACCTATTAGCAATATGAATCTGATCTTACAACTTACACAGTCTTTTGGGAAAATCCATGATGTAACTCAGATCACTGTTTGCCAACTCCAAGGTCTGCTGAGTGACCAGTCCCTTGGGGAATACTCACAACTAACTTAACATCAATGTGGGAACATACGTGAAAAAATGTACCCAATAATACCATAACATGGTGTAACAAAGAAGGGAAACATATTCTAAAGTGGTCATGAAATGGGATGGAGGAACTAAATTCTCGCTTGCAGGCCCCCTCCAAGACGGCTTTACAAAATCATTTGCTCCTAGATTTACTTTTATTTCGTGAACATGGAGTATGTGGCTATTCAGACCTAAAAAATGACAGTTGCTGTGTCCATATCCCTAACATCCCGGAAAATCTGAAGAGACAATTTGATCGAATGGAACAGATAGCAAACACTAGTCATGATCTGAGGAGCAGTATGAAAAATGGCTGGTTAAATAAAATACTTCATGGGATGGCTACAGACTTTATTTCAAATCCTGATTATACTTGTAATACTGATTATAGTAATTGGCATAATCTTTAGATGTAACAAGGGTATAATCATCCGAGCTGTATGTCAGGATCCTCACCTATAATGATAACTACAGCCCACCCTGTAAGTCTTCCCTGAAAGCCCTGAAAGCCTTCCTGTAAGAAATAGAGAAGAATTCCAGCAAGATATACGCCAGTGGGAAGAAACCAAAAGACGCTACTTGAGACTTATTTGAAATAATGAATTATTAATCTAAGTCTCAAAGGGGGGAACTGTTGGAGGTATGGGGAAAAAGGGAGATTAGGGCATTATTCAGTCTTTCACAGGTAGTTAACAAAACAAGACCCTGAAGGAAGGAGCAAGACAACACTGTAAGACAACCAGATAAGGAAGTACCCAGATAAACCCGAAGAGAACAAAAGCAGTTGATAAACAGGAGAGAACTACTTGAACCACGGGTGAACTAGCCTAACTAGCCTAATATGAAACCCACCCAGGAGCAGGGAAGCCCCCTGCTGATCAAAGCCCCTTCCCCAGAGAGCACGCGTAGTAGAAAAAGAGGATACTGCGACTTCAAATGAAGATGAGACCTAGCATGACTTAATGCAGTTGCAAACTGGACTGATAACTGTTGCTTAAACGACATAAAGCGTAGGCTGCCTCGTAACCAGGTGTGCTAGCTTTGTGGAGTTACCACCCCGCGCCCGCCTCTGCGCAGAGATGACTTCAACAAGGAGCTCGACCCTGTGTGTTTCTCAGCTCATTGCACACCGGGTGAAAGAACTCTTCTTTGGGGATAACAGCATCCCCCCCGCCCCGGCTCCGCACACCGCTCAGGGAACCGCTCCGGCCGCCCAGGAGCGGCGGCAAGATCCAGAAAATGGCGGGCAGGGCGCTGCCGCGGCCCCAGCCGCGCCCAGGCCGCGGAACTACAGCTCCCATCGTGCCGCGCGGCAGCAGCCGTCCCGCCCCGCCCCCGCCGCATCCCATAAGGCTCCGGCGCCGCCGCCTCCTCGGGAAGGTCGCGGAGGGGAGACGGTTGGTGCGTCGGCCTTGTTGGTGCCATTATGCTGGCCAGAGCTGTGCGCAGGTTTGCTACGTCTGCTATCCGCAGGGGCCACTATGAGGACGGGCCCGGAAAGGTAAGGAGGGGAGGAGGCCCCGGCCCGCCCGGAAGGTCGCGGGAAGGAAGGGGCCTGCGGGTGGGGGAGGGGTGGTAACGGCGGGGGCGGGCAGCGGTTAACGGCGGCTAACGGCTCTTCGGGGACGGGGCCGAGGCCGAGGCCGCGGGAAAGGCCTCCCTGAGGGGCGCTGTGCTAGTCACGTGCTGCTGGGCCCGCAGGCACCTCTGCTGCAGGCCTCGCTCGGGGGTGAGCCCGGCAGCAGCTGCTGGGCAAGGGAGAGGGGGAAGTGTTACCGTTGTTGCAGAGGTCGTAAGGGTGCTGCTTAAGTGTGGTACGGGCCTACCCTTGCTTGCCTGAGTGAGGTACAGGCCTGTCCTCTCGTGCTTGTTCAAGGTGAGTGCATCACTAGGCTGTTGGAAAGGGTTTAGTTTATCATCAGGTTTTGCTATCCTGGTGAGCTGGATGCTGTTGTGAGGAGCAGGGTGATGGCTGCCCTTTTGCCAGTTCTCTGGCTGGCATTGTGTGGGCTTTGGATTTTCCTGGTACTGCCATTATGGCCATAGCCAAGCAAATGGTGATGCAAAATGACTTTACTTTCTTTCAGTGCTGCTCTCTGCTGCACTGGTACAGATGATGAGCATTGCAGTATGAGGGGAAACAATGATACTGTAAACGCTTTCTGATGTACCTTATCCTTAATGTTGTCTTAAAATGCTACATCTAAAAATTAATTTCTCATACCCAATTAACATGAGAAGATTTGATCAAATGCTAGAAACAACATTTTTGGAATGAGGGTAAGTAAATACTGGAACAGATTGCCTAGAGGGACTGTGGGGCCTCTGTTCTCAGAGACATTTAAACTTAACTGGATGTGGTCCTGGACCAGCTGGTCTCACTTAGCCTTACTTTTGAGTTCTGTGGGGAGGTGATGAACGTAACCTCCAGAGATAACATCCAGCCTAAATGATCTTGTCCTTCTAAGTACTGGGTCCCTCTCCTCTTAGGAGGGAGGAAAATTGTTTTGAGAATGAATGTTTAGTATGTCAGTCTGAATTTTCCTGTTAGTGCTCTGGGTATCTCACTGTTACTAAGTGGATGAGGAAGCAATTAAAGTATCTTATTGGTTGCAAAACTAAAACTTCTTTTCTTTTCCAGAATATTCCATTTTCCATTGAAAACAAATGGCGATTATTGGCAGTAATGTGTGCATTTTTCGGAAGTGGATTTGTCTTCCCTTTTGTTATAGTCAGACACCAGCTCCTTAAGAAATGAAGAGGACAGGCTGTAATCTCACTAACTGGGTAACTGATTTTGTTAGATACTCTAGCACTGGAATCTGGTCAAAAATGAGCTTTAAGGAGTCAAACTTCACCTATTAGCATCACTACATTTTACAGGTCTTCCCAGACCAGCTGCTTAGTTTGTGGTCTGAAGTTGCTACTGAAACTCATAGAGCAGGCTTAAGTTTGTTTCACATAGCTGCTGAGCTGTCATTGATTTGTGAACTTTGACTCCCCAAAGACAGCTTCATGGTATTCCCCATCTGGGCAAATGGGTAGTAGAATGGTACCGGTTTGGATAATTGCAGTAACGAAAGAGATCCACCTTCATTAAAGAAACACAGCTATACCTAGTATAATCTGTAGAAATATCTGGCACACATGATGTGAACAAAACAGTGTGAGAAACTGTGATGCTGTAAACGCTTTCTGATGTGCCAGTTAAAAATGGAAAACAAGACTTTCTGAACTTCAGTTCTACCATGTCAAAACAATCATGACACCTACATACAGCACTCGTTTGTTTACTGTATAAAATGCATTTCTTAAAATAAGGTGGTTACGGTGGTTTTATCACAACTGGTGCCATGTTAACTGATGCTGGCTGATGACCTTTACAGAAAAAGTAAGTTTCAAACACTGTGTGGGCTCTGGAAGCATGCCACTTCCAGTTGAAAGACTTCTTTAATTTAACTCAATTTAACAGATCCTACTTTGGAAATAATTGGTACCCAGAGATGCAATAATGTGAGAAGTAGCAAATCTTTCTGAGAAGCTGGAATGACCTGAGTAGTTTTTGGAAGGGAATATAATGCTCACTGGAATTTCATAAGCAGAACACATTATCTGTATAATTCTTTCAGTCTGATACTTTTGGCCACTTAGCTTTTCTTTCACATCCCAGAAAGAAATAAACTGGGAGACCTGTACTGATGTTGAGCGCTTGGCTGTGTACACTCAGAAGTACAGGCCTTTGCCACAAAAATTTGTAGTGGATGAAGCAAAGCAGGTCAAAATTGTAATTAAAGCACATCTCCATATCTCTTCTAGATTCAATTTGTTAATTCTTTTTCTTGCAGAGCTGAAGCCTTCTACACAGCAACTTTCAATGGGAAGATGACTGAAACTATATACCATGCTGGATATGTCTGTAAATAAATCTTTAATCTGAATATCTTGGACTGTCTGTTTTGTGAAACTCCTGAAGCCCTTCAAATTGCAATGCACTGACATTAGGGTGAACACTGATGTTCTTTATCTCCTGTTCTTAAACTGAAATTGTTATTTATTCTCCTTCCTTTTCTTCTCTCCATCTCTGTAAAGCTAAAATTGGGCTAATGGAGTTTTAGGATGGACTGGATACTTAAGTCGCTTTGCGATGCTGTGTGGACATCTCAGAAGTCTTTAGAGTCACTGTAGAGTAATGACCTGGGATAGATTAGGCAATAAGCCTAACAGTGGGTATGCTGTCAGTAATCCATGCCACAGAATTTGCGTCTTCAGTATTTCAGGTTGATTAGTTGAAAACACTTATTTGGTTTTGTTTCCATGCTTAGGAGATTCTCATGAGTTTTGTTGAAGTTCTTCTGCTAAAGATCCCTTCTGTCTGCTGCCTTATTGCTGTGAATATATGGGTTGCCCTATGAAGAGTCTTAGCTGATTTCCTAATGCTTTAGGCTTGGGGTATAAAGTAACTGGAAACAAGTATATAACAAGGCAATAACTACAGCCCATGCCAGAAAACCTATTGGTGATAGGGATTCTATAGCTTATCAAAATTTCTTAGTTATTACTAAGAAATTAGTTGCTGTATCTAAAGAATTGATAGCTTTAAGTTTGCAGTTCTAGTCTTAGTGTACATTCGTGCCTAATATATAATCTGAATAATTAAAGGCAATCTCTGAACTGTTAAGAATACTGTCAGGATACTTCTACCAACTTGGATATGACAATCATAAATTTAAATGAGTGCCCCTGTTCATGGCATAGGTACGAAGTCATTTTCATATTAATCTATGCTGCAGTAGTGTATCTACTTATTTTTAGCAGCTCTTTGTTGGGAGTACTTCACTGGCTAAATATGTAACTTCAATACTGGGTTATGCTAGTGTATTTGTTATTTTATCCTTTCAAATAATGCTGTTACCAGAATTTTGATTTGCTTTCCTTGAGTGAGGTTCTTTGGCTTGCTTTTCTTCCTAAAACAAGCTGTTCTATAACAGTGTAATATGGTTTGCAACATCTGTCAGCTTGTGAACTGAAAGGTCACTTCCACAACAGTTCAGGTTCTGCTAGTATAGTTCAAATCTAGGCTAATATCAGTTGATTGTGAAATACAATCAATGAAGTGTGTAAAAGGGGCAAAAAATATCATAATGGAATAGTAATTGGGTGCCACATCTCTCTTCCTAGTGGTGCCTTTAAAATGATGAGTAGTGTCTGAAGAGATTGGGAAGAGGCAAAGAGGAAGAATATATCTGTTGATAAAACTGTCACTGGAAGCAGAAGAAAACCTAATGAAGGATGGTGATTTTGGTCAAAGGACCAGCAATGGCCAAAGGAAAATGATTGTATGGAGAAAATCTCATGATTCAGAGGAAGGATCCCAAACTCTAGAGGTTTCAGATTGTAAGAATGAGGTATAATTTGTTTCTTACTGTAACTTTTCTTTTTTGTCTAAAGAATAATTGCTTTGAACAGACTTTTACAGAGTGTGTGTCCCTTCATGCCTTGGAGTGAACTAATGTGTGTTTACAGTGTGGCTGTCAAAGCGTTCTGTTCCCCTGTTATCTAGGAAATCTGGAAAAGCTGACAGTAATTTCTTGGTCTAGGGATGGGACTATAGCTTCTTCCAAGAACTGAGATGCTATAAAAAAAATTGTGCTGCTTATGCAAAAATCAAATTGAACTACCTTTGTGGGAGCTTCTAGACACTCATGTGCAACAGGAAGTAGCTGAGACTCAAGTCAGATGTCTCTGTTGTGCAGAGTAAATAGTGAAAGCCTGTTACAGAATCACGTTTTTCGTACAGCATAGAGATTTAACTTCCATTGTGTATTTAACTTGTAGCAGCTCACTAGTGCTTGATCACATTTTAAATAAAGCTTTCTCTTTCATAGCTTTCCTCCTTGTTACTCCTAAGTCCTTGATGTATTTAAGAGCAGTGACCATCGGTGAAGGTTTATCATGCTGTTCTGGGCAAACCAGTTCCTTTAATCTTCTGTTAAAATCAGCTCTTTCTGAATATTATTCCCTTCTCTCTACTTCTATTTAAATCAATTTTTGAACATGGCTGGCTAAACTTGGTTATTTTAGGTGAATTTTTAGAGCTTTCCTCCTCTCATTGTTTATTCTAAAACTGTAATTATCTCTTTCATAATGTCATTACAGTGATGGATTATAGTCATTTAGGAACAAAGAGGTCCTAGGAGCTACTAGTTTATAAGTAATTTGAAAATTACGACCCTATTTCCTCCCCCCACACCACCCCAACAGCTTATAAAAATTATTGGTGAGAATCACTGTACGCATAACCTTGCATCTCATGCTGTTTCACTTAATTTCTATTACTGCAACAATAGGGCATACTCTAGGGTATGATCTAAACCTCCACTGCACTGAGAGTTGTTTTCCAGCTTGCATCTACTGTGTACTCCTCCTCTTTGTGTTTGCTAGCAGGAGTAGTACAAACAATTAATTCATGTTATCTCTGCTTGGAGCAAGTTAGGTGACTTAAATATATCATGTTGGTCAGCTATGAATTAGTATTTGATAAAACCTATGGTTATGGTATCCTGTTTCTGTATCTATTAATTATTCTTTCCTTTAAAAGGAAAGTTTAGCAGAACTTTGCTGTGGCCTTTTTAATCTCATCTGCTCACTTAATATATTAAGAAAGCAGAAAAAAATTAAGAACACTTGCTGTATTTGATCCATGCAGTTCTCCAGTTACTAGCTTGCACTTCTAACGAATCATCTATATATTTTAAGTTTCAAAATGGGTAGCCTTATTCTCCATTGATTATAAACTCAGTTTATGTGCTTTCAAAGCTGTAACTAATTCCTTTAGATTTGGACTGTTTCTCTGTAGGCTTTGCTTGAGCAGTTTTCAGTAACTTTCAAGTGCCATCAGTTATCCAGGCTGTAGATTCTCTATTTGATTTCACTAGTTTGTTGCCTTAGTTTTTCAAAACTTTCAGCTCTAGTAGAAACCAGTTACCAGATCTGTTTTAACTTGTCTTTCTATTAATGCAAACTGAGGTAGTCTGATCATTTTACTCAAAGACATTTTTTACTCCCAGATTATCGATCACTGTTGAACAAAACAAAGTCTAAAATAGTTGGTAGAAATACCAGTTTTCATCCAGACATAAGTAGCACCTATCATTAACATCAGATATTTGACAGACTTTAATTTCACAAAGGTACAATTCCAGATTGTATTTCTTTCTTTGCTGTTATGAAAAGATCGTTGCCAATATCGTAGCTTGATTTTTAGGAGTGTGTGTCACTGCCTGCAAAAACTTTTTTCCTGCTACTCCTAAAATTATTTTGGCCTAAATCTGTTCTGTTTTACCCATTCTATTGCTTCCTATTTAAGACCTCCTACTCCTCTGTTTTCTTACTGACTGCTGAATGGGTAAGCCAGAGAAACTCTGGGTAGATTTATGACATGTATCTACTACTAATCACTGTTCACAGTATATTTCACTGTTTTCTCCCATTCCTAGTCCCACAGCGTTGAAAGTCTTATGTATCGCAGCAAAATACTGGAGTGGAGTAAGTGATCTCTGGTGGAAAATCCTGTACTGGGCTCAGGAAGCAGATAAGGAACATACATACTATAAAGAAAAATAAGCCTTTTCAGTAATGTTAAAATTTGAAATAATAGCACCTGACTTGGAAGATTTGGCTGCTTGGTGCCTCTCAGTCTTCAAGTAAATGGAACTAGCCCATCTCTACAGCCCAACAACCCCCACCCTGCTTTCCTCCCCCAGAAGTTAGGGGGTGTCTAGTGTGAATTTATGACCCTATTAAATACCAAGCTTTCATCGACCTTAATGGAGCCGGAATCTAACTGAAGAATGACTTCTCGAAGCAACTTTTCACCACATGGAGTAACATGGAAATAGCCCAGAGTGTTTTCAGAGATGGCAATGCTGATAAATATCAATTTGTTCTTACATGTGTATAATAAAGTAGGAACAGATCAAATTTGTTAAAAAGTGGGAGTTCTAGAAATAAGTTAGCAAAAACATAAAACAGTCTGTACCACTGCACAGCTATACAATATAACCCATAAAATATTCATTTTCAAAATAGCCTTTTGGGATCCCAGACTTGGTAGAAAGTAAATCAATTCAAAAAACAAGAGGTAGAAAACTAAAACAGTCATGGGCTTGATGTTATAGACAAAAAGCACTGTGCAAGTAGTGCTTCTCTATCATTAGAATTGTTCAATGGAAAGAAGACGATGGTTAAAGAGCAGCTGGGAAATAAGTTAAACCTGTGTAAATGATAAGCTATTTTCTTTGCTGGCTGTAAGGAAAAAATCCCTTATGGTGCCTGATATATATTACACACACGAGCACACAGAAATTCTGTTTTGGCTCAAAATAGTTTCACTGTTTCCAGAGAGGTTCACACTTCAGCGTTTTAATGATATTAGATACAAGTAGCCTTTAAGCATTTTTTCATTTAAATTTTAAAAGATGAAATTTAGAGGATGTCCTTGTGTTTTGATACTTGAAATGGTTCCAGTTGGGGGATTTTTTTGGTTTACTCTAGAACATTATGTTGTCTCATTTCCATAAACACAGCTGAATAGTGAAAAAGACTTTATAGAGTGCTCTGGAGCTACCAAATTAAGTATTTGGATGGGGAGTGGAAGAGAGCGTGTATTACAAATTAAAATTTTTTAAAATAACAAATAGTGAAACTTCAGCACAAATGGGATGGCAAAGCAGCGCTCCAAATATATTTGTACTATATCACGTATCTCAAAGGTGTACAAAGGTTGCTAATTTTTAAGCAACATGATAGCAGATGAAATTTAGAAGAGATAATGGCAAGGTAGTAATGGGGTAATTTAAATTTCTCAATTGCAAGTGATGCATTTGGAGCTAGTCATGATCACTCAGGCAGATGTGGACAGATGAATGAAAACATCTGCTCAGTGTACAGTGGTAGATAATCAAAAAAGCAAGAAAGATGTTAACCGCTTCTAAAGAAAGTAATTTTTTCAGCTATAAAAAGGTTTCAACATGAAGGAAAAGTAAACTATTAGCAAGAAATAAGGGGGGAAAAAAAAAGACATCCTATCTCATATGCATATGAAAAATATTACTAGTCCCAATATGAAGAATTCACTGCTCCCTTCTCCAAGCTGTGACTTCAGCACCAGGTTGGACAGCTAAAGTGCCTTTTTTTTTCTTTAAGGGAGGGAAAAAGTTGTGAGCACCAACTTTTAACTGCTATTTTACTAAGCAGTATGCCACCCTACAGGAATGAAATTTAGTATAAATGTGAAGACTTAAAAAAATGAAGGATTTGTGCTTAATTATATTAAATGGGGTAAATATTTTGATGTAGTGAAAAGCATCAAATATATTTATTTTCCAAATGAAATCCTTCTGGAATTTCCGTTCAGCAATAAATTTTACAATATGTCCTCTTCAAATCCCATTTTCAGGGAACTTTTTTTTTCTTTAAAGGATAGAAACTTCAAGTTTTGCTCAGTTATGCCTTGAAGCATCTGGTATTAACCCACCTTGGGGACAGGGCACTGGATTTGATGCGTTGCACTTCTGAACCGACGTGAGAAACCCTTACATAAAAGAAATGCGTAATATTAGTGCAAGAGAAACCTGAGTAAGACTGGCCACATTTTCTTTGCTTCCAATTTTAGCTTTCTACGCTAATGACAGCCATTGGAAGTGATATGTTGCCTTATACAATAATTAGAGTACGAGTTATTTACAAAAATTAAGCACTAATCTTTCTTTTTGTCACTAATTAAATAGCACAGTGAAAATTAAAAATCCTTTCCAATGTAAGTTAGTAGCTGCTATGTTCCTTCTGGGGGTGGGGGGGCTTGGTGGCCAGAAATGTCTATTTCTGTTGCAGGTTAACATAGGAACATGAAACAATTTAGAGGTTTATAAACAAGTTGGGCTGGAGGAAGCAAACATGTAAGTGGAGCTGCCGTTGTCATGACAACCAAATTAGGCGCCGTTCTCCTTGACCATGAGCTGCTCGCTGAGAGCTTGGGCCTCATTCCACAGGCTAACACCTGAAAATTATTTTTTGTCTTTAAAGACAAAGGTCATGTATACATTGTACTTCATCTTCTTGGCTGATGTCCAGAATCTCAGTGTTAGTATAGTGGTATCAGTGGTTACTGTTCAAAAACATGAAAGGGAACTCTTAAGAAAAAAAATGAAAGAAAGAGATTACTAACATAGCTTCCTCCATCCATTAAAAAAAAAAAAAGTTTGTTTTCAGTTTCATGGACAAGAAAATAAAATTATAAAAGGGTGAAATGATTCAGAGCTGGGATGGAGTCAGCTGTCCTGTGTTATAAAAATATTCTCCTCTCAGTGGGGTGTGTCAAAGAGCCATAAGACACACACGTAGTCATTATTTTGATGTGTCAAAATAGAATATTTGGGGGGCTGCAGATTAATTCTCCGCATTGTTTAAGTTGAAACTGTGATGGGCATCAGAGGAACACAGCAGCGCGTCAGTAGGTTTTGTCAGAGGCAGTTGTACTACGGCCTGTTCCTGCAAGCTGCGAGTGCCTCCCTCTGACCAGCTCCCTAACTCTTTGCTCTCATTATAGCAAGATAAATGTTAGTTACTATCCAGGATGATATGCTCAGTAAGTCTGGCTTGTATTTAAATGAGTTTAAAATAGTAGTATTTGGAGGAGTTACCGTGCTGCAGCGTTCCATGTTCTGTTTCAACATCCTATGAATAATATTACACTCTTTTCTATGGTTATGCCACCTTTTTCTTTAGCTACGTGGAGCACGCAGCTCTTAGAAAAATGGCAGTGTGTAAATGATGTTGCTGAGAACCTAACCAAACTGCCCAGAGCCAGCAACAACATGTGGAGCTGTACCTTGCTGGTCGAAGTGCTGATGTAAAAACTGAGATAGGGGAGGGAAGGGAGGGCTTGAGATTTGTGTGGGTTTTTTTCCCTACAGTTTGTGACTGCACCATTAGAATCTGGAATTGCTCAAGGGCTCTTTAGACTACATGGAGCAGCAAGAGTGCTTCGTAGCTCTGCACTAAATGTACTTTTGTAAAGACAAAATGGAAAGATCTCATCTTTCTGGAAGGGAAAACCTGGTAGCCACTAGCCTGCTGCATCAGCCAGCCTTGATATTTGATGAAACAGGGCTTTGCAGTCAACCAAAACTATCACATTTGCTTGAAAAAAAATACTAGGATAGGAAAAAAAAAACCCAACCAAACATATACAGGTTATTAATATGAATGAAGAATCCTTTTTGCAGGCGTTCATGAGCCATCCACATAATTGAAAGTGAAAGCTAAAGAAGCTCTGTCTCTAAAGGACATCAGTCTCTTTAGGATCTTGAATTACGGAGTTTTACTGTCAGCCTGAAGCACTGCCACTTCAGCTTTAGGGGCGGCTAATTGGAAACTTTTCTGCAAATGTACACAGTGCTGTGCTCCAAAAACCTCGCAGATCGTGCATCTCCCCCCACTGCTGTCACTTTTCTTTCCTGTTTGTTTTTCCAGACATGCTGCAGTCCTCTGAATCCAATATTGCAGAAAATTGTTTTTGGCCAAGCAGCCGCAGCATTAACTCACTATTATCTCAGCCCACTGTCGAGAGCTCTGAATGCCTCTCCAGAGCCCAGCTGGGAGCGTTTAAATGCCAGCTTTCCAAAGCAGGGTGCGTGGGCTTGGGGAGGGGGCAGTTGGCAACCCTTAGACCGTATCTTCCCTTTGGTGTTTGGAAGTGGCTGGTAGTACCAAGGAGGAGGTATTCTGCAAAGGTTTTAGATACTGCAGCATTTAACTTGCAGCTGCCTTGCTAGGGAATCGAGTTGTTCCATGCAGTTGAAGCACTTCTGCTCGTTTAGTAACGCAAAGGCCGAGTACAGGCACCTAACAGCTTCCTTGCAAGAGACCTAATCTTCACTAACTGAAGGTGTGACTTCAGAATTACTTACACTGTATTTAAGTCCTGTGTTGACACTTTGCTTTCAATTTACAGTAGCCCTGTATCAATTCAATTTAAATTCACCTCCAAAGTCAATTACTGTAAGCCAAATTACCAGTTACTCTAACAGTGTGTCAACAGGAACTTAGCTAATTAGTACATTACCTAGTTCATTTTTTAAGAAGTTAATTCAAGTTAATTTTCCTGAGGTTTTGCTTTGTAGGCATGTGCAAAACCCAGAAGGCTGAGCAGAACCAGATTCAGGAGAGTACCAAGCACACAGGCAGGACTGGCCAACAGCTTAACGATCAACCTGGTGTTGTGTGAAAGAGAGACAACTTGTGTTTCAGTGCTTGTTCCAGTGAATGCTTAAATACAGTTAAATAAAATTAATACTTTATTAGACCTTAGAACATAAACTCAGGTCTCCTCTCTCCTAGCAAAACACCCTAAACCATCCTTCTCATGCAACAGATACTTAAATAACCCTTGAAACATAGAACAGCCCCCAGGTGGTACTGAGAGAACACCCTCATCAGTATACTTTATATTATGTTGCTTAAATCACTCCTTTGGGAAGCAGAGAGACAGAGAGAGAGAGAGTGTCAGACTGAACCTGGGTCTCTCATATCCCAGATAAAGGCTCTCCTAGATAAGCAACGACCACATACTGCTTCTTCCTCCAGCTAAATATTGGTCTCCCTCCAGTAACCATGCTAACACCTATGAAATCAGGTCACGTAGGAGAGAAAATAACTACATGTTCCAATTTCAAAAATGGCATTACTCTAAAAGATATATTCTAGAAGGAGTTTTGAAATTACAGGACAAGGAAAATACAATCTGTTGTCAATGACTTTAAACATTCATTTCTTCAGTAACACCAGCGATTTTCAGATGAGATTACTAAATGAAGCCTTTAGCCTGCCTTACAAATCAATGACCTTTGAAAAATCAGTGACCAAATACAAATAGCAGAAGACTCAAGGTAAGTTTATTGACCAAAGAAAGAAAACAAAAGTTTCAACACGTCACTGAAAATGAAAGAGTGGAGGACACTGCAGAATAAGAGATACTAAGTTAAGGTTAAAATGGCCCACATCTGCAACAAATTACACGTAAGGAAAAGTACCCATATAAGGATGTTCTCACCCATCCACCTACCCTTCTGTTTTTCAGAAAAAAAATCTACAAACCCACTTTGTGAACACCAGACCTATGTAGAGTATAGGAAGCTGTACTTCCAAAAGTTAAAAGTCATGAAACTAAAGGTCATTTAGAAAAATTTCAGCTTGTGTTTTTAAAAAGCTGTATTGATGTTCACCCTAAACCCCAAACATTTTCCATTTACACAAAGGTTTGATAACACCTGAAAGCTACAGATTGTCCATTTCTGACAACTATTCTGTGAAACTCAGTACTCATTCAGTTTGGTGCTGTTAGCTCTCTATTTGATAGCCCCATTCAACTGCCAATATTTTAAAGCTTTCCAGTCTTCTTGTGGATTTCAACAGTAAAGAGCACTTCTTGCGTAGAAGAGGAAAAAAAAAGCAGTCGTGTGAAAAATCACGTCAGCTTTTTGTACCACCATTTTACATAGCTCTATCTAACAGATCTTTTCCTAGTTAGGTTTTTTTTTTTTTTTTTTTTTTTAAAAGAAGATGTATATTTTGGCCTAAGGATAACAAGAATTTACAAAAGTATCTGAAGCGCATAAAAGTGCCTTCTGTTATACTGCAAAATAGCATGTTTCACATAGGAATGAATAGGCATAGACTAAAAGAATTAAAACCATATGTAAAAATTCCTTGTTGACATTTCCCTATTCTGTAGTGCTTAACTATAAAAATTAACTTTCATTTAACTTCACTGTTTGTAGAGAGCGATTACTTACATAGCACTGCAGTATCTGAATAAATATTGTCTAATTCTTACTTCATTTCTTTGCTCAGTTCAAGTGTTCTTGTGTAAAAGTCCAAAGGACTGCAATCATTCTCATACCTCTATTCACAACAGCCGGTGTTTTTATGTTGCTGTGTTGCTATAATAAGACTTAGAAGTGGAAGACAATTGAAATACATGCTCAGATATTTGCCAAAATATTAGATTTTCTGGTCAGCTGCCAAAGAAAAGGGAAAGAATTCCCAGTAAACCATCCAACAGATACTACATTTAGATTGTCTGAGCCTCACCAAAGGTACCTGAATTAGATGCCTTTTATGTAATAGTGTGCAGTTACTAGATTTCTTTGTAATGTCTAGAAAATAATTTGTCAAATGTCAGACTTCCTTGAGATGCTGTTAGCACTAAAACATCACCTGTCAAAGAGAAATGACCTTTCCATGAAGAGTACAGCCACTGCTTATGTCTTTCTAAATGCGGATAAACTTACATTAAAAAGAACAAAAATAGCAAGATTTATTGTACAGGACAAAGCGTATACGCACCATCAGGTACCTTCACGTTCTCTGATGAATAAACAATGGAAGTCGTAACTGCTTGTGCATTCCTGCAAATGTCAACAAAATCAAACATCTGTCATGCCAGATGAGGAAATATGAGTCATTTAATGTATTTAGCACTCTGCTCATCCTTGAAAAGGTCATCCAGATTTGAACAAGCAGTGCATAGTTTACTAGCTTCTAGTAAATGACCATGTTGCAGCAATTACATTATGGACATATTTTGTTCCCCTTCAAATGACATATTTGATTGAGAAAACACCTCCTATTTAGCACAGTCTGTTCAATGTTTCTTTTGGATATACTCTAACCCTTTCACTTATGATTGACTTTAAAATTAAATTTTTACCTAAATAATGTTCACGTCTCCCAGTGACATCCCACTAAAACAAGCACAGAGCAACAACTGTTGCCTTGAAAGCTATCAATTTAAGACAGCAAACGACATACAGGGGCAGCATTTACTTTCCCCCTGCCTCGTCTTCAGTGACAAAAAACAAAATTCATGCACAGTTCAAGTGTGGCTTCAAGCCATGAGCTGCTGGCAGGTATTGCTCATCAGCCAAGCGCACAAGGGCTAAACGCCCTTTTGATTATGTTTTGGCTTCATGCATCAGGATCCTTGATCCAGCCCTGAATCCTGTCAGAAACGGCTCATGGCAAATGCCGCTTGTTATCCCTACTGACCTACCCCAAAAGACTGTTAGGATAGCCCATGAATGTCTCCCTTTGCACACAGCTATTTAACTAGAATCTGATCTTCTAAAACCATTTTTAATACTCTTCATTATTCTTCTTGTCCTGTATCCAAAATAAATGCTAATTTCAATAAGAGAGCTACATTTAGGGAGGAATACAGACACTACGAAAGAGAGGATCATGTCTGCTTCACCAGACTGTGCTCAAGTATGGGCTACAGCTTCTCGGTAATACAGTTAATTTTTTGTTTGATGGCTATTATAGCCTAATGCAAGAATGTAGTGCTTTGGGTCTCATTTGACCATAACATTGCCGACAGAGCGTTAATATTCCTGGTACTGATGAGTTCCTTCTGTTCCTGCTTGAAGTAAGGAAGCTAATCCTAAAAGCTACTGTTATATAAGAGACTAAATTGATCAATATATGTCACAGAGTGGTTGGCAAGTCAGCGTTAGCACAGATGCACAAATCGGTTGAACAAGTCCCTGGCCAGCTGGTGGGAGCTGGCCCAGCTCTCGTTCCTCTGTTCTTCTCCCAAGTATCTGACTCTGGAGCCGATTCTGGGAGCTACCCTCAGAAATCCTTTTATGATATATGAGGCTGGGTTGGGCCGATATGGCAATGTTCTAAGAAAGTATGTGCTTTGGGTAAAGATGAGCTTGAGGTGGTTTAGATTATGGAACAGTTTATACAAATCTTGTGGGAAGAAAGGGGAGGGAGTGCTATTCCTTACCATTTGCCTGACATGCGAGAGAGTCGCAAGCCACGGTGAGGGTAATGCTACTTACGGAATGCTTTTTCATCCCAAAAGGATTACAAAACACTTCATTAAGTGTAGGCCTGTTTCACACCTGCCGGCAATGGGAAATACAGATTACCATGCCCTGCTGAGGTTGATCACTGCTCCCCTGAGGGAGGACAAGCAGATTTGTGTATGCAGTTCATTCCTAAAGAACTACCTTGGGGAAATGAGGTTGGTTTTCAGCTGGTGCTCAGCCAAGCGAAAGGTCAGGGCTTGCACCGAGTTGTTACCACATTCTCTTATTGGCTGTTCCACCTGTTTTAGGGTTTCAGCTGGTCTTTCCTACTGTAAATATAATACAGGTACTGACATGCAAGCAAAAGTAACGTCTGAGGCAGAACGTGGTGTCATTATGAGGTGGCGGCCCATGGTGTTTAAATTGCCCATTCACGTTGATTAGCTCATATGTGCATTTGTTCTGTTTAGCATCTTTCATGCACACTCATCCTAAAATATTTTGCAGTGTTTCTCCAAAATCCATATAATTGCAATACAATTACATTTGCAGAACAGCAGCACCCATCTTTACTTTCTCAAGCTGTATTATCACTCAGCAATAGGATGAAGGTGGGCGAACAGAGTTTGCGCCTGAGACTGCGTACCATAAAGGACCATGTTTTCAGCTGCTAAAAATAATGTTTAGTGATTTACACAGCATGGGAACGTCACTCCTACCTTGCCTCAGTTACACATCAAAATGAGCCATGGTGCTATAAGAGGATTAGAAATGATTCGAAAAGAAGCGGAAGCTCTACTAAAGGTGTTGAACTAAGGACCTAGGGGAAAAAGCAGTGGGTGAGGGAGGGTCTAGATGAGACAAGGCAGAACTAGCGCCAAGACTAGTGATTGAAGTAATGATGAGAAGATGAAATAAGGACTTGGTGACTATGAGATTTCAGTTAGCAAGGCAGATGGCTTTTGCCAGACAATTAGAGCCCTGGAAGAGCTATATATACCAGTTAGAGTTAACACACAAGGAGAATCTAGTCTTCATCTCATGGCAACTATAGTCATTCAGGAAATAAAAAAATCATGATTTGAAGGCCTGCTTCATGATCGTTTTAGTTCCTGTGTATTGACTGTTTGCATGCCACAGTGCTGTAGTTAGAAAGAAAGGCAACCTGTCCAGTCTTTGTATCACTGATCCTCCTCCAATGTCTGGACTGCTTAAAAGCACAAAATCGAGCTTCAATAGCTAACTGGAACATTCAGCTTCAGTAGTGCCAGGCAAGTTTCTGCTGAATAGGAAGTAAATATTCAAAATTTCCTAAGCGTTTTTTTTTTTTTTTTCTCGCAGATTGCATAATTCCGTTGTAGAACATATCGTTGCAGAGGAGTAAGAAGCCTGACAGAGTTAGAAAAAAGATCAGACAAATTCAGAGAAGATGTACAAAATAAACATGACAACCCAAATACAATGTGAACTCTTGACCAGAAAACAGAGCCATGGGGAGGTATCCTCAGAAAGGCCTTTTTTCTTATATTCTTGTATATCTGCTGCCGGCTAACCCCAAAAGACAAGATGCTGAATTAAGAGGATTTTTGGTCTGAGCCAGGAAGGACATTCTTATACAAGCAGGTTTGAATATTAAATCTTAAACAACTAGTCCTTTTAGAAGCACCTTTAAAACTCTGCTCTGATTTCAAACCTGGCAAGTGCATGATTAGTCTTGATCAGAAAGATATATTTCTTTGCTTTATATTTTCACTCATAATTGAGGCCATTTTTCTACTTTGGGCCATATTACTATTTCATTTACTTAAGTTGTAATGATTAAATCTAATTTGCTACTCTGTGAAATCTTAGTCCTGCTGAAGACTAATGGGTATAGTACATAGTTCAGTTAAGCAACTGATTCAGCACATAACCTCCATTAAGTAATTCCATTTATTTCAATAAAACTAGTCAGCACGTGAATGAAAAAATCTATGGTAGTCTTTACTTTCTACAAAATCATATAATTTTTTGAACAACCACTGAAGAGATATTTTGACCTGTTCCTGAAGATACGATTTCTCACAACCAGGAGGCATGAGGAAAATTTCAGAACAAATCAACTCATAAAACATGTACTACAAAAAAAAAATCCACGTACATATTCTGGCTTTACAACAATACAACCGCAATATTACCCCATTCAAATCTATGAAATGCCAGCTTAAAAATACAAGGAAAAGGGTTTCCATATCCACAGTGAACATAATTTCTCTAAAAAACAAGGAAAGAAAAGCCTATTACTAATAAAATATTCTCACTTTAATCATGTTTCCTTCATTACTTCCATATTTTAGGTGATATAAAAGGAGGAACAATTATTGCCTTGTTCACTTTGATTTATTTGGCTCAGCGCTTCCTTACCTAGGTAATGTAAAATAAACTGTGCTACATGGGTCATTTATGATGTGATTTAATAAGATGCTTTTTATTTCTACCCTGCAGGGAAACATATTAGTTTGCAAGCACCTGGCAAAAAACATTTTTTCTTTCACTCTCTACTTTCTTTCAGTAGAATTCAGCCTACAAGGTAATTTAAAGCTACATTGCACACATTCTCATAAGGACAATCTACTAAAACAGGACTTCAAAATGCACATAAGAAAACGCTGCCTGGATTTCAAAATAAGAAAGGTCATTACTACAGACTTGACCAGTTCCTAACTTCTTAGGGATATGTCTGTGCAAATTAAGACTTGCTCCTTTTCCTTGTCTGAAATTGTTAATGCTTTTCCTTAACAGCATGTGCTCTTCACAAAACAAAATTATGTATTTATAGTAGGAACAAGAGATAGACCCGTGAGTATAAAACAGAGCTAGGAAACTGTTGTTCTACAGACACTGTAAAACACGTGGGCAAGTTTACTCAGCTCAGATTTACAAAATCGTTAAAGTAAATTTGGGTCCCTTTTCTTTGGCTTTTTGAGGGTTTGTTTTTCTCCATACTGTGGCAATAACACTTATCTACACTGCATTGATGGCAAAAAGCTAAATGAGCTGTTTTTTCAAGAGGGTTTAGAAATCCTAAGCAGGGAGATTCTGTATATTGTCAGTGGAGCAGCCTCAGTCTGATGCTGATTTCAAAGCACTATGGCTAAGACCTCTTAGCAGTTTACATTACAAGTCCCTATTTTCAGTCACTCAGATCTCAGGCACTGACATTTGAAATAAAACTGTCCATGTTTAGGCTTATCTAGAAAGCATTTTTTGCGTGAGAACAAAATAAAGGAAGACACACGCCACCTATTCTTTCTGTTCCTAAAAATAAGTAGCGCTTCACTGCACCGTTCCACAGATAAAAATAAATAAATCTTCAGATGTTTCCCTTTTTTTTTCCTTAGTCAATATCTTTAGGTATCAAGGAACGGCTACCAACGTTTGAGATTCATACGCCTAGCACTGGATTTTTCATTAGCTTTGAGGTATGCTTCAGGATCCATTCCAATAATCCCCTCTTTAAATGCCTGCTTCTCCGAGACTGTGGGTCTGTTACAGCTCTCAACCTGGGAACCTGGCACTTCTGCAGCGCGTCAGAAGTTTACTGATCGTTGACCTGTCTGTAGTGAGCTGTGGTACTGGCACGCACAGACAATCCTGGGCACGGCCACGCACCCCAGTTCAGCAGTAGTGAAGAGCTGGGTGGTGGGTCAGTGAGCTCCGCTCAGCACCCTCCGGATGCGCTCCTGCAAAGGGGGGCAGCGGGAACTCACACCTGGTGGGAACACACTTCATGAACTGTCTCTATGGCCTTGAGTCTAGGGCCGGCGCGAGCCGGTAGAGTCTTACACTAGGACCCTCCAAAGTAACAGGAAACCTACAGAGGTCATTGTACCGTCAAGCCAATGTTTCTCTGATCCCTCTAACTTACTTTAGACAGACACAGACCAATTTCTAAATAATCATTTCTCTTCATATGTTCCTATAATCTGAAAAATGCAAAGGCCTGGCAGCTGGGATTTTTTGAGCTTTTCTATCCCCCGTAGCTGTCTTATTCCTAGCACTTAACATCTAATGCTAGGAATTAAAGTGAGCTACCAAAGATGGTATACGGCCTATAACGAACCTCAGAAAAAGCCCCAATGTATGAATATCCTATTTACTAATCTACAATCTCTTCTAGAGACAAAAACAAGTCATAAATCTTTGGCTACAGTTAAAAAACAAAAAAACAAACAAACAAAAAAAAAGTGCCTACCTAAAGTTCATGTCCTAAAATCAAGACTACATAGTCATCTAAGTTTTAGAAACGTGATAGCTGAACCACATAAAGGAGCTGGAAAGTTTGAAGGGACAATCCTTATAAGTCTTCTGGCAGGGATTTAACAGAGGACACAAAGCTGTGAGAACAGGACTGTTCTTTACTCTTTGGTCCCCCTATATAGATTAGATGATGATGGTGGCAGCAATACAGATCATTTTTATCTGTAGTTTGTGAGACATCTATGGTTGTACTAATTTGTAACAAGACAAAGAGGTAAGATACTCAAAATTATAGATGGTTTAAAGCCAGCTTTATCCTTGCTTCTTCTCTGTAGGTCAGAATCTCTATTTCTGCACCTATAAACAAAAGGAGTATAGTTGTACAAGCACCTTTGGGGACGTCACGGATTAAAAAGGCTTAAAAATATGTAATATCAACATTTCTCTAATATACGGCTTTCAATGTTGGTACGTCAGAATTACTGATAGGGACAGTATGCATGGCACCACACCTATCACCGCACCTATACAGAGTCACATCTCTCACAGAACAAGCCGCACAGACAGCTGCTGCTACATCACCATTCAATTATTTTAAGGGCTATTCCTCCTTCCTTTGACATTGTCTCTTCTCCTGACAATACAATAATGGAATTCCAGACAGGTCATCATCCTAGAAATTGAAAGCCATATGCTTGCAGATTAAACACGTTTTATCCTTATCCACGTACTTGGAACCAGGCAGTTTTATCTATAAATACAATGCCATTATGACCAGGAAGAATCCTTGTACAACACTGCAAGAAGACATCTGCTATTATTCTGAGGGACAATTCAACTTCTGGGGTGAAATGGTGATCTTTAATTCTTTTTGAAGTCAGAAATATGTAAGTCTGAGAAATACATTTTTCAGTATACAGGCAAAGCATTCACTGATTTCGAGTTAAAATGGTTTCCTCAGGAAGCAAGGCTGTCGAGGCATTTTTTGTTTCTGCTACTACAGTGATAATGTCTGATGTTATATTTTCTGGCAGTATTTATGCATGTGAAATAAGAACACAGTACAGCACTTACCTAATGGGATATGTGGTTGGTACATCAATATAGTCACATAATCCATAAACACTTCTCTTTTATAAACACTTATCATGTTTTCACTGATTGCTTAGAAAAAATCATTGTTGTTCTATGACACTGTTCCCTCTATTATCTTTAGCCTTAAATGTAGTTAGAATAAGCTGAGGAGCATAGACAGAAGATGGGCACTGCTTTGAGGAAAGATCAGAAATGGAATATTTGGAACCACTTCAAAGCTCTTACAAATTGCAAGTCCATTTTATAAACTGCAGCCTGCATATATCTGGTCCAGGATGGAGTGGGGAGAAATCACAAAATACAAATAAAGATTGAGAAGGCAAAAAATCTAGGAAGGAAAAAGGCATTGAGGTTAAAACAGTATGATGGGTGTTTTTTGTTGTTGTTTGTTTTCTCTCCAGTGTGGCCCTAAATTCAACATCTCAGGGCTGGAGCCACAAAGAGAATTGGTATTTTGAAATGCCTATCTAGAGCTGGAGATGCTTCAT
This sequence comes from Struthio camelus, assembly GCF_040807025.1. Classification (NCBI taxonomy): domain Eukaryota; kingdom Metazoa; phylum Chordata; class Aves; order Struthioniformes; family Struthionidae; genus Struthio; species Struthio camelus. The sequence goes on along the minus strand of NC_090981.1, from coordinate 37,663,487 downwards.
TCCTTGTTACCTACATTTTTTGCCAGTAAAATCTTACCCAACTTTGCTATCAAGTGTGCATCAAACTACTTAAGTCTTGGCAGGAGAAGTCACCATCAGTCTTGATGCTTAAATTCTCAGTTTGTAAATTAGCTACCAAAGTGTCCATTCAGTACCCACCCAGAGCTGATTAGAATAGAGCTTCTAAGAGGAGGAAAAGCCACGTGATGTCTCTTCGGTTGGCTGGATTTGTTAAATCCACTGGGACACAGAAAACCTACATTCAAATGCCTCTTACCTGTCTTAGTTTACTCCATAACAAAACTCTCTGCATTCAAGTCATTCTGAAGATCTCACAAGCTGTAAGAAGGGATACCATGGAAGAGTTTTAAGTAAGGCCAGAAATTATTCTCTAAAGAAAGTGATAAATAAAGCTTTCTGTAGCAAAACATATCAAAAAATATTTAGGATATAAACATGATTGATTGAACATGTTCTCCACACTGTTTCAGGACTACAATCTAAATCTAGTATGGGACCAAAAGGTATGGGAAACACTTATTCCATCAAAGCCATCAGAATGTGCAGTGAAGTCTCCCATTAAGATCTGCCAAGCAGATGATTTTGCTCAGATGCAAATAAAGAAACTGCTTTAGGAATAACTGATTATAGCACCAGATATGATTTAAAACAGTGTTGGGTGTGGTACAGCAGGGATTTTTTTTTTTTTTAAATCTATTTTAACATATGGCATAAGACATGCGGAAACAGTCGCAATGCACCAACAGGTGCACTTGCCAATACCTTGCTGAATAGCTAAAGGAGCATGGTTCAACACCTGAAGCACAGCGTGGTTGAGACAAAGCTGAAAGCTATTTGCTAGGATGTTATTTACAAACTGTGAAAGCAGAGGCACCAGAAGTGCACGTGTGACTTTAAAGATTCCATAAAGAGACTCAAAAAATTCCACACAGAAATTATATTTATTGATTCAAGACACTAAAAATGGTTCAGGAAAAATATCTTTTGTTGATAGAGTTCACCAAGGAGCGTGAGAATGGCACCGATTCCTCTGTGAGATCACGTTCCATCGCTCACTGAAATGAACAAAACGAATTCTCTTGTCTTCATGGGGGAAATCAAATCAGGACCAAATGGATGTGTTGAAACTGCTCTTACATAGGCAACAACAGATTATGTTTTAACATTTTGCTGTAGCAAACCTGACTACAAAAACAGACTTAAGGGAGCTAAGACAAATGGTTATAAGCAGTTATTTATGGCTAGATTTTGTCTCATCTCCCTTGAGCCTGCTACTGTAGTTAGGTTTACTTTAATAAAATAATAGAAAACAATCTTAGTATCTTGCTTAAAGGTTAATATTGTGCTTTTAGAGAAACTCTCATCCTGGGCTCCCTTCCAAGCTGTATTAAACAGATAACATTTCCTTCTGCACCTTTTTTAAGGCACTGTCTTGCTATGTGCAGTTCATTGAATGACTGAGTTTTGCTCTTTATCTTTTTTTGGCGTACAGGCATTTCACTGGGGCTCAGGCTTCCATTTCATGTACAGCACTGGCTTGGTCTCAGCAGGGAGCCTACCTAAAGCCCATAGCAAGCATAGATTGCATGAAAAGCATACAACACATTGAAAAGAGCATGCTATGCACCATCCACGAACATTTGCTGTTTTTCAGCATGATATTAGACTAGAAGCCAGGAGATCTGTCTCATGAACAGCAGTGGTTGGTGGAACGTGTCAATACTAAGACAGTTAATGCACTGTTGAAGAGTGAAGGGAGAAATGCTGGTAAAAGAGTGAGCATGAGGTATGTAATTCAGATGTTAGAATGATTCAAAGGTATCACTTTCAAACTTGATTTATTGCCATTGTATATAAAATTTATCGACAAAATTTCTCCTCAAGGCAATTAGTAGCCTGCACTAAATGCTGGTAGCATGTCCAACTGCCCTATGGAAGCGGGATAGTAAAGTAACCCATACATCTGCCTTCGTGTTTCCAGGGACCTCTTAGGTTTTCATAGCTCCACTAGAGCTGTCCATGTCTATTCTTGGTCAGTTTAGCAAAAGACAAGGAAATATGAGATTATTTCTTACTCTGGTTATACCGTTGATCTTGCTGCTTCCTTTAAAGGTTATCAAAATTAGAATATATATCTCATCATAAGCCTTTCTTTTCAAGAATTACAAAAAAAAAGGTGAGGGGCATACAAGAAACAAATAAAATTGTTTAATCTCTACAAAGATCTCCTCAAGTACCTTAACACGATGCTGAATGTAGCTAGTCTTTATTGGTTACTGCGCAGTACCTAGTGGAGCTGCTGTGTTCATTATCAGCAACTGCGCACCAACTTCTCTCAGTTGGTGGTGCAACCATCATAGCTACAGTTCAATCTAGTTAATCATATTTCAGGGGCAGGGACTAGTCAACTTCTGAAGGCCTCTTTCATTTGCCTTCCCTTAGCTTCGACAATGTTCTGCAGTTTAAACATGGTTTCATTTCCCCATGAAGAGACAATACATTCATAGTTTAAGTTACAGATTTGGGACCAAAGTATTTCAGCTGCTTATAGCACAAAAGGGGGGCTCGAAAAGATACTGTGGTTTTACAGGAGCCAATGAAAACTTAGTTTTGCTATGCTCATTGCTGAGCTCTCACAGTGAAAATTATTACAGAAAGTCACAATTTAAAGCAGAAATTAAGAGGACACTTTACCACCCTATTACCAAAACTAGAGACGCATTCTTACAAAGCAAAATCTTGCAAGCATTCTCCTGTCTATCATTCTCACAATGTTCTTGATTGTGGCACAATAAGACAACAAAACTACATGAAAGGTTTTATCTTAGAGAAAGCTGCAAAACAACCATTCCTCTAAAAGCTCTTCAAAAATTTATTTTTCAAATGTGCATCAACTTACACTACCTCACTATATGTTTAGGGTCTTTTATTCTACTACATAAAAATCGGCTGGCTTACTGTTTTATCATTTCCACATTTATACTATTGTTAGTGTCAAAGTGATAAGTATCTTGTGAAAACATTCTCAAACGCTTGAATCCAACAAGTCGGAACATCAAAAGCTTCTACTGCCTTTTGCAAAATTCAAAAAGCAAACCCCTTCTGTGTCAGGGAGAAATCACCTTATTTACATTATAACTACCAACACATTTCTCAGCCAGTTTGACCTCCTTTCTACAGCAACATGTAACACTTTGTTATCTTCATATGACACATAGCAAGGAAGAAACTGGTGACTGCGTGCAGTAGATCCCTATGGTCGATAGAGTATAAAAATAACAAACAAGCAGTTGTAAGTTTTTAGGACTGACAGGAAATTTGTATTCTCCTGTAATAACACATTGCTGTGCTTTTCATCTGGCTTCTTTTCCTCAACTGCAGAACTGCTACAGTTAACAGTATAAAATAAATTAAATGAGTTATGTAGCTGCCACTTGTTCAGTGCACTGCTTGGAGAAGTAGGTCCTCCCACTCTCCAGCTGGCTAGGAGCAAGCACTGGCACTTGCAGCAGTTGTGGGCACTCGCAGCAAGCATGAAAATGGGTTGTGGAGGTTGTGTCTTGTGACCGGATCAGCATTCAGGCTTTCCTGATGGATGTAACTGAAGCCTCTAGTCTAAACTCAAATCGAGTTGTTAGAGTTGATTCACAACAGCTAGAGATCCAGACTGCTATAACTTGATTTGGTGATCAAAGTCCCATTAAAACTGACGGTCCTAAAATTGCGTGTTTCTCCCTTTTTAATTCAATAAAGTAATAACCTTACACATGACTGCTGGAAACCATTCCTGCAGTTCCTGCAGACAAAACAGGGTAGCCTGCATTGCCATTATGTATCCACAGAATTGTAGAGGCTAATTATTTCCCAGCCCTAGGAAAGTGCGCACGTGCTAAACAAGTTTGACAATTGTTGCTATCACGTTGGTGTTTCTTTCTTCAGAGAACAAAGGAGAAGCTTTCTCTTAAACATGTCACAGTCCAGCGAGAATTTAGCGCAAGAATATACCGAGCGGGAGCGATTTGTCCTTTCCTTGGTACACTAAGTGTTCCGCAAGTCTCATAAATAATTTTTAAAGCTTCTTGCTGTGATAAAATATGCAGTCAGATGCTGACTAGAATATTGTGATATACCGATATTGAGAGCTCCACATCCTACAACATGTTTTCATTCTCTTAACAGATATCTTCTCACCTCGCTTTTAACTCCCATAAAAATTCTGGATTTGCTTATTGTCTAATTGTGAATTCCATCCGGGAATTCACAGTATGTAGATTATTATCATTAGGATGGCTGCATTTAAAGTAGCATACAAAATATCTTGTGTACAGACAGTGATATGCTCATCTTTTCGGAGAACATTCAAATGGTCTTGTCTTGTTCACTCATTTTATTAAACAGAGTTTTTTCGTGGAAAACTGTGATATAATGTTAGTCTCCGTGAGATTATACCTTGACTTTATTTCATTTTCTAGTGATTTACTACAGACCAGAATAAACCAGAAGTATAAAAACTGCCTATCGCAAACATAATGTTGTGTCAGATAATATGGGCTTAGTAAGTACTATTTTTTCCTGAGAAAATAATAACAAAGTATACACTATGCTGAGAAAATTCAGACTGCAGACACTTCCAGATCTATGAATTTGGGGAAAAAAACATTTGAATTGAATCTCTGCTTCACAGTTGATTAAAATGAGTGAGAAAATAGTTCTATCAAAACACCCTGTATATTTTTTAAGCATGACTCACTGTCTAACACCAAGAGCACGCCTATTTAAATTTTCTTAGTAAATAGTGCCCCCTGCAGCACGTTTTGAAATTATGCAAGGTTTTCAGCACAACACACTCTTGGACTGACCCTTAATACATCACAGGCTAGGGACACAGTGCCAAAAATATATAATTCCAGCAAACCTATGTAACCGTAATGTTGCTTTGTGTTGCAGAGCGGCAGTCTAAATGTTTCCCAGTCTGCAACCAGCACCAAGAAAAGGAGGAGATTTGTGAGAAAGCTAGAGTATGTAAGGAAGGCAAAAGCAAGACACATGTATGTATATAAAAAAAAAAAAAAAGCACATTAAAGCATTTATAACAATATACTCTGAAAAAATGCTGCATATATTCTTTCTAGAAATATTTACATTCATTTGTTTAGTGCCTTTCAGCCAACGGCCTCATTTAATAAGCATTAACTATTTATTCCTGTGAGATTTGTATAGGTTATAGTATACATTATTAACACCATCAAAGATATAATTGGTGGTTGCTTTTAATTATGCTCTTACTTTATTAAGGATTTTTTTTTAATGTCAACATGTGTTGTGATATTTATTTTTCTATTAAATCCTAAATTCATTATAGAGAGGACCTTTTAGCCATGATATCAGTTTCTAGGTCAGATATTTTCTTTCCTGAAATTCTCCCTTGCCTGCTGTATATAATTTGTCTTACATTGTAGAGGCTGTTATTCAAAGAGAACTTTTAATCTTTTATGGAGACTTGACAGTGCTTGATTCATAATAGAGTAAGTTCAGCCAAAGAATAAAGACATGCTGGGATGAGAAAAGTAGAAGTTAGACAAACATGTATCAGGAGTGGTTTAGCTATAATTGGGGCCAGAACATTGACTAGACGACCTTGCGAGGGCATCTTTATTTTCCAATCCCATTTTTTTGTCATTCTGTGAAGAGCTTTGCTTGATGAGACATCTTTTCTTTTCCATTGTATCATTATGCTACAAAGATCAACATGAGTAGCCATACTGAAGACCTGTCATCGTACATACGTGAAAAAAGATTACAAGTGATTGTTCCACAGACCGAGGATAGGGATTTCACCTAAAAAGCACCATAAACCAAGTGACACTGAACTACACACTGAGGTATCTTGACTGCTTCCAATACTTTGTTAAAAGGTAGCTTGAGTATCTATATATTTAAGTACTACTTGTAGTTAAAATGTTAAATCTAGAGGTTGGCCCATACATGTAACTGAAGTCTGCAGCAGGGGCCTAGCTAGTTCTCCCCATCGATGCGTAAGGAGTTGTTACTGACTCCCTGACTTGATACCAGTATGTAAGGAAGGAGTGGTGATGAATGGGCTGGGGAAAGAGACCCCAGCTGAGCGTGATCCCTCAGAGCTGAGAAGCAGACCCAAATTTCCTTTTCTGACTAGGAGGAGGATGGGAACACAGTGTGCATCAGACCAACAAATGAGCCCCTGAGAAAGTTGCAGTAACATAGGCAGAGCCTGCTACTGGAGGCTGGATCTGGGCAAGCTACAAGCTGCATTTAGGGCAGACATATTTGTATTGGAGATAAGTTGCTGACAAAGAGCAGTAGCTGAGGCCAGACATGCTTAACACAGTGAATGCGTTTGAGTACTGCTGTGTGCAAAACTTTGGGGAAAATAAAAACGGAGATTCACCAAGGCCTGCAGCCAAAACAGCCAACACAGAGCAGCACTAGGAACAAAGCACTGAGCTCAGTGACAGTGAAAGTGATGGTCCACACTTCTATTTAAGACAGATTTATAGGAGAAAAGCTGTGGGCTCCTGGCAGCTCTGCGCAGAACATGCCCCAGGCATATCACTGGTACCTGAACGGACTCGATAAGAGCAATCTCAGATACATCTATAAGTGCTTCAGCCACATGCCACAGCATGCTTGCAGTACTGGGCAGATTAGGGGCCTTTAAAGCCAGGAGTTCAAAGAAGAACCGGCAGAGAAGGGAGGAATATGCTTTGAATCCATGCAAGACCTGAAGAAGAGTTACTAATCCTGTAAGGGGACGGTTCTCCTCAGCGAGAAAGTAGAAATAACAACTGAGGAGGGGCACAGGCAAGGGAGGCATCTTGTCTGCCAAAACTTCAAAAAAGGAGCAAGAACAGTGCAGAAATGGAGCTCTTCTCCCCAATATGTCACAGACAGAGTGCTAGAAAAGCCACAGGTAATCTCAACTCACCCTCATGTAGCCTTTCTATTAGAAGGCACAAACCTTCTCCTGTTATGATTGCAAGGGCCAAATTGGGATAGAACCTTGAAATACAACTACAGAGCATAGATATTTATAACTTTTGTCCTTTTCTGACAGATCTGATAGCATAAGGCATATTTAATTCATTGCTAGGTGCTCCAGGAGACCTGGCATATCACCACCTGGAACTATGCTAGCTACAGAGCTTCTAATAAGAACAAGGATTAACATCCCTGCTCTGAATGAGAGAGAGAAAGAGAGAATCAGTATTAGCATTTGTTTTGCAGCTACAACTCAGTTACTTACATTTTTTCCTCGTTGCTACTTAAGGAAGTACTATTGCATTTTAGAGCAGTGCAATACTGTTCTTACCTTTTCAAGACACAGCTGCAGATAGTGTTTGACTGTTAAGGAAGGGTCTGATCTCACTGGAGACATGCAAATGCTAAACTAATGGGATGTCAGCAACAGTAAGCTCCTTCACAGCACAGGCCTTATATATTAATAAACCATATATAATGTACCAGTTCCAGTGCAGTACTTCAGTCCCAGTCAGAGGGCTCTTCTTCCTAACCCTCTCACTGAACATTAGGACCTCAAGTCACTGTAAATTCCTAGAGCTATACAAATCCCTCCTTCTCCTTTCCTTACCAAAAAAGCTGCAGTTATTTTAAGTTAAAGGTTTGGACCAAAGATTTTCTATTCATTTAATAATCCATTTATTTGCAAACAGTTCAGTGCTTGAATGAGAGACAAAAATTCTCACATGAAGAATTGACTGTGGGTTATTCACCTACCGCTAATTGATGAGAAGTGTTTTGAATCTATTGGCAATCAATATTCAGAAAAATCGCTGTAGTAAAACATTCGAAAGCCAATGAAGTTTCAGGGTGTTTTGCCTTGTTTTTCAAGAGAAGATATTTTCACCTTGAACTTTCAATCATGAATATACATTTGGAGAGAAATAAGACCAGTTCCTCTGCTATGTCCTGAAAACTAAATTAGCCCAGGTGGTGCAGTATACTGTAGCACATAATACAAGGTAAGGGACGTAAGAAAGAGGGACAAGACTAGCACTAAATGAGCCATTATTATTCAGATTGTTCCTTTCTTATCCTTCATTTCGGAGATTATACTGGGGCCACAAGCAGCCAAAGGAGTCATAATAGAGCTGAATAAATATGTTTCATACACACACACACACACACAATTTATTTCAAAAATACTTTGAGATTTTTTCAGTGGAAATAAAGTGTATTCATTTGCTTGGACACTTCTTGAAACATCTTTAGCTATTCAGATAACCAGGTTGTATTTTTCCCAGCAGAACCATGCTACTGCGCTCTAATTTGGAATCACTCCCTCCCAGTTCAGCTGTCCGGATGGACTCATAGCATTAAACTTAATTTTACAAGGAGAAGCCTTGGGCTGGTGTCTTCATAAGGAAGACACCACGAAAACCACCCAGGAAGGGATAAAGGTATATAACTGAAACTATCATACAGCTTCACAGCTGGGTCTATGACTGGAGGAAGGTGGGTTTCTACCATATACATAAGATTCTTGTTGCAAGACATCCGCGATGCAGGTCCACAGCCACCGAGGCAAGCCGAGGGAACAAGGAAGATGAGACAGAAGGCTGGCAGCAGGTGCCAAACTAGCTGACAAGGACAGCGAGAAGAAAACAGTGACAAAACAGCCGCTGGACACGAAAGCAATGCAACTGTCCCAAACCCTTGGGCCAGAAAAGCCAGCCACAGGGCTATGAGACTACAAAGTGGTAGGGGTGTAGGGCAGGGAGGGAAAGCGAGGAAAGTATTAGCAGTTCGATAGGAGGAAAAGTCCGTTAGTTTCTCATTCTACAAGCAACGCTAAGCCGGAAATGCCAGTCATGAAGAAGAAAGATTTTTCCGTCCCTATTACTCTCCTTTTATGCAGTAGCAAAACAAAGCTGCACAGTTTCTACATCTGGGCACAAAGGATTCCCCTGGAGACAAAAAAGCGCTCAAGGAAGATGCTGTCATCAAGACCTACACTGTAAGCCCAGCATTGTCAGCACGAGAGGCCTGGGTCAGGCATGCTGTGGGGAGAGCAGGCACCACCATAGTGCTTTGGACTGGGCAGTGCCACTACACCAAAGCTGCTGCAAACAGGCTGCTAAAATCTAGATTAGCTATGCAAGGTTATTTTAAAATTTTTTGGGACAGGTATAACAACCTAGGCAAACACTAACAACTCATAGGAGGCAAAGTTGTCAGAAATCCGTGGTATTTGCTTTTGATACTTCTAGAGGTATAGAATAAAATTTGCTCTTAATCTTTATTTTTAATCAATCTAAAATGTTCTAAAATCTAAAAAGGAGCAAGAGAAAAACAAATAAAAGAAACGTTTAACATTAAGCATATTTGGCATCAGGCCTTTTTTTCCTGAGGGATAAATATATTTTCTGCGGTTAATGCCTGAGAAGTAGTAGATTCAGTGAACCTTCTCAGTTCATACAAGTCTAATTACTGGAAATACCTTGCAAGCATGAATTACCATCACTCCCAGATGAGCTCCTTGCTGCTTACAATTAAGAGCAGCTAACAAAAATAAACTAAGAAAGCTGATTGATTTCATGCATATTTTTCTCAATTAGCCAAAGGTCCTTAAGTATCCCTCCCTTCAGACAAATTGTGTTATCCTACTGTACACCCAGGAACGCTCAGCTGGAGCACTTGGCCTGTTATGGCAATGAGGCCAAGTCCTTGAAGACAAGCAAGTTGCTTGTATACCTGTTCTGTCTTGCTTAGGCCTATCAAAGAATCTTTCAATGTTGGTTTTCTGTAAGATAAGATTTCATATCTTATCGTGGATAAGATTTTCAAATTATATTGGGTCAATTTAGGGAGGTACGCGTACAGATATCACATTACTGAAAAGTTTATTTCAACTGGGACATCACTGAAGTCATGCTTTTTATAGGACAGACCGGGAGCACAGAAGATCAGTATCAGTGGGGTTGTCCAAGGTCAGGGTCTCAGCTTGGGAGAATGCCTCCACCCTCAAACCTGGCCCGGAGGGGTGCAACAAGGAGCACGGAGAGAAAGACAGAGAAGCAGTGCCACCTTGGTGGAAGCTAATGCTCAGCACTGACAATACAACATCTTCTGCATCTGTGCTCCCTTATCTTCTTCATCTTTTCTGAAAAAAAGAAGTTTCCTTACTAAGCTGTGGTGAACATGCCTGGATTTCAGACCATGTTGGACTATGAGCAGTGACTGAATCAAGGGTAAAAATAGAGTAAATAGCAAAACTGACGCTCTGAAGGGCATATTCTGAATTTTACAGCATTGATCTGAGGAGGATAAAAGGAGAACCAAAATAAAAAAGTGTCACATTTTTTATATTGACTAAAAATGATATTTTAATGACATCACTTGATAACAGTCCTTTCCTCCACTGTAACTTTTATGTCAGCAACTTTACCCATTTATCTAGATTCAGAAGAAATGGGATAAATTCTTTAGTTCTCTCAGTTTATTGTAATAATATAGCCATTGTATTAATACTTTTATTAAGTTCTTACTTAGGTGATCTTCACAAATGCTTTACATTTGAAGATTTAATAAAAATGTTCCAGTTAATGGTTCAAACCTTATATAAGAAGGATTTTATGGGGATAGTATATGGCTTCATCTATCAATCTCTTCATGTGGACATATGGGTAATAAAAGTATATGTATTAGAAGTCATTTTAATAAGAGCCATATATTAAACCAAGGGGAAGATTCTAAGAGCAGACAAGTTCATTTACAGATTTCAAAGGGACCTATAAAAAAAACCTATTCATTGCTTTAATTATGTCAGTGCTGAGACTTGAATTTACTCCCTCTTCGTAAATACTACTTAAAGTTTTATTTCAGGTGTTCTGCATGAAGTACACTTAAACATTAAGGTTCAAAGAACTTACAACTTCAAATCAATCCAGTCTTCCAGTGACCTGCATTAAAAACTTCTTGAGTCTTGATGAAGAGATTGAGAGATTCTAGTTACTTTCATTTTAAAGTGTCGTGAGGACAATAATGAGTAACTAAGTGTGAAGAGCAGAGCTCTAAGTCTTTTGGCAAATCCTGTAGATAAAGATGATGATAATTTTGATGACAGGCAGGTGTTCCAAACTCAAAAAGCTTTTTACTAAATCTCTTTTTTTCCCCTTTTAATTTTAAAGCTCACTTAGATATTCAACTTCTTCAGCAACCAGACAAAAAATATGTGGGGCTGTCAGAAAAAAAAAAAAGATGTGACAAAGATAATGAAGCTGATCTCAAGAGTCAAGACAGACTCTGCCACGTGAGTAGCTTTAGCACAGATGTAGACTAGAAGTTACCTTTTAGACTAGAAGTTACCTGCGATTACATCAAAATGTCTGAGATATAGGGGCAGGGAGGGGGAAATGTAGTTTCTCTGAAAATAGCTGTGGCCTGCCTCCATCCGCAAAGAGGCAGCATACATATAGTACGCTGCTTTCAAGCAACTTAGCTGCTAGACTTTGGTCAAAATTAATTGAGCAGCCTGATCTACGATCTGTCCTCGTCCTACACAGAGCAGCCTGTCAAGCTGACTTACTGTAGAGAAGAGCTAACTAAACATAAAATCAGTATCTCAACACGATGGTTTTTGTTTACAGACATGTTTATGTAGAAAGTTAATTTTGCTTAAAAGATTTTTCCCACATTAGAACCTACAGATTGCTAATTTAATTAAGCAAGAGCCTCTTGGGTGGAGGACCCATGAGTTCCAAGGGATGGCCATTTTGGATAATATTCATCTCAGCTGAGTCATGTCCAGCTGCTTCCACCATAACCCAAACTGAATCTGCAGCTGCTGCAGATATGACAATAAATAGTTCAAGGGCCCATTTTAGCACCCTGCCTACCCCCCTAAAAGATGATAACATGTTTTAGTATCTCAGTAAATCTTTAGAAGCATTGTGATTCATGTTCTTGAACAGTTTCATACATCAGTTGTCAACTGCAACATAGCAGAAATGAAAATCTGACTACTAATCCTAATTTACATAACTTATCAAAATCTCATCATAAATCAATAAATAGCTAAGAAAAAATAGTTACAGTAAGAGTTCGTATTTGAAGAAGATTTGAAGAGCACATGCCTTTCAGGAGTTTCAAATTATACAAGTCCAGCAGTTGCTAGAAGCATCTTACTAGATAAGTTTATCATGAATTTCTCCTTAAATCTCAACCCTTGACTTGCTAATTAGAGATTCGGTCTTTCTCCACTGTGCTTTAGCAGTCTAGTATGATGGTTCACCTTTAATCTAGAAAGTTCTACAGTGGCAAGCAACACTTGAGCATAGACCCTTTTACCATGTTTCTAGCTCCCAGCTAGAGTTTGACCAAAAAAAAAAAAAAGAAAGTAAGATTCATTTTATTTGACTAATTGTTGGAGAGGTGTGAATTATCCTAAAACAGAACTATAATATGTATGTTGCAGTATTTATCAGTATCAGCAGTATTTATCAGTATCAGTATAGTTCTTGATGGAAACTACTGACCATCGAGGAGAAAACTGATGAAGTCTTCTGATGAAGTCAAAAATCTTTTGATTTATCTCTAAATAAGTAAGAGAAAGAAATGGACGTACTGCATTTAATGAAACTAATACACAATGGCATGACTCAATCCAACAGAGCTCTTCAGATGGTAAACCATGTTAGCCTAAAAAATTAACATGACTTACTTCTCAGGATTAACCCGCACTTTACTTTAGAGCTCATTAGTTTAAGCAATAGATTGTATTATTAGGCAACAAATTAGACAGAAAAACAGAAAGACAATTAAATTGCAATAGATTTCACTCAAGATTGTGCTCTTAAACATACATTAACAGCTTCTCTCTAATTTCTCTCCTTAGTGCTTGGTTGAGAAATCACCCACAGACCAATTGTCCTCGAAAACCATGGGATCTTCGTGACAACAGCGAAGACAATTCTGTGAAACTGAATAAAACCCTTTTTTCTAACACTTAAAGTTGCTTCTGTTTCTGGTGAAGTAAACATCTGCATTATAAGTCCACTAGATGTGCTATTGAAGGATTTGTATTATTCTACAGGTTCTAATAGAACATTTTCTGTTGAAACACTTTATAGCCATATCCTTGTATGCTCTACTTCCTTGTAAGCACGTTTGAAATGGAGCCAGAAGACCGTATGTCCCCTTATTAAGCAACAATAAGGAGCAGCAGATACAAATATCCGGGTAAGAATCCTTTTTTACATTCTGTTTTAGATAACAACAGCTGCCATATCCTGTAAGTCTTTATTATGTGGATCAGGGTCATTTGCTGGTACGTACAACGTGAGAAACATTGTGTGCGTCATGGAGCTTGATCATCCAAAAACTTTTAGCTCAAACATCTCTGTCCTGTTGTGCTAATGGACTATATCCACTTCCGATAATTGCTCTCATATTCAGCATTTGATTGGTTAAAAAAAAAGAAAAAAAAAAGGCTTTGCAGCACTCATTACAATTAGTCAACACTGTTACTTGGCATGCGACACAGCATAAACAAGGTCAGGCTGACAAAACGTACCAACTAACTTGATATTCTGAGCTGTCATCAGCACCTTCGTGTCTGACCACAATAGACGGGAATCCCTAGTTAGGCCCCTGAATAAGGTGGCCTGATTTTCAAAGCACTTATCAAACTGCTCAGAAGTTTTGAAAATCAGCTCAGCTATGTAGCTGGACTCTAACGCTAGGGATACCCAAACATAAATTCCTGATGTTATTTCCAGGTCTGCTATGTATGTGTTTAAAGAATTAGCTGTGAAACCGTTATTTTTACAATCCAAATGTCTTGGCCTGACAGAAGGAGAGCTCCCTTCTCTCTCTGGTGTTCTATTGCATTATACAGGAGCGATTATAAATTTATATTAGAAAACATCAGGCTCCAGTTAATGTACTATCATCTGCTGAAGCAATCTGTTTGGTCAATTGCTAAAAAAAAGTCACACCAAAATTTGTACAATCCTTCTATTTCTTCTCTTGTCCTCCCTACTTCCTTAAATAAAGCCACAGCCTTGCCTTTCCTAGAATGCAGCAGTTCATTTGCTAAAGGTAAAGGTAAAGCACTAAAACAAAGGATCATATTAGTACTGTAGAAAAAAGGCAATCTTTAACAAGTCCTTAATGCTTCGAAGTGAGACTTAAAATGAAAACTGCCTCTCAGTAATGGCTTTGTTCATTCCCAGAAAAAAAATGGAAACTTTTATGATCAAGATGTTCCCACTTCTAATGAACTTCTTTTATTCCATTGCACCACATTAGCTACTAGTCTGACATTCTAAAGCTTGATAGATTCCCACTATCTATTTCACTTGCACAAGTAATATAAGGCCTACAATATTATTAACAGTAAGTCTGCACTTTCCACCACCACTTTGTCTGTCTGAATTGTTTTAGAAGAATTGAAATTTACCTCTGAGACATAAATAATTCTCAATGAGAAGGCATTTATTTCAGTCACAGGAGGAAAAATTGGTGCTAATACTTCTGCCACTGGTATTGTCCCTAGCAACAGGAAAGCCAAATTCACGGATACTGAATGTTTCCAAATTACACCATAAGAGTCCCAGTTCTCAGGATATCTAGAACACCTTTACATTGACTCTAAAAAAATCAAAAACATATTTAGACAGTTGCTGAGAAATGGCCACATTATGCACAGGGGATGTTAGTTCATCTGGACAGAGAACAAACAATGCAAAATCCCAAGGATAAGTTATGTTGGAAGCACAGCCAGAAGAAGTGGTTAACAGGCAGACTGCTATCATATCCAAAAAGTACTTCATGTGCACGGCTAAAATGCACTAATGCACAGACACAAAGCAAGGAAACAAACAAACAAGCTGGGGAAATTCAAACCTAGGTCTAATGTTAGGCTTTTTTTCTTCATAATACTATGCATTAAACAGTATGTACAATACTGCAATAGGAAGCTTCTGAAATAGCTAGGAGATATTTTAGGAATAAATTTTTTTAGCTTGATGTCTTTATTCCTGTTTAAACTTATTTTAACACATCACTATTTTGTTTAACTACCTACCAAAAAGTTCTGCCTTAAACTGCAATGTGTCTTCACAGTGTTCAAAAGATGTAATCCAAGTTCATATGAAATTTACAGTGATTTCCAGAGTTTCCTGGCAACTGGAGAACATAGACTTGTGACTTTGTAGAAAGTATCACCCCCAAAGCAATTTTAAAAGATTAATAGTTTCTCAATAAAATCTTTGATCCAGATAGGGAAG
This sequence comes from Struthio camelus, assembly GCF_040807025.1. NCBI lineage: Eukaryota > Metazoa > Chordata > Aves > Struthioniformes > Struthionidae > Struthio > Struthio camelus. The sequence continues at coordinate 37,648,179 of NC_090981.1, read as the reverse complement.
ATCACAATCCAGATGTCTTCTCACCATAGACATGGGCAGTTCTAGACCACAGATATCCTTTCACTTTTGTTCCAAAAAAAATCAAGATGCCTTAAAAATATTCAAGAATTGGGAGGTAAAAGAAGGAAGCAGAGGTACACAAATACCATATTTCTCAGCTCAAATCAAACAAGCCTTTCAAGGGACTAACACAAAAATGTAGCTATTTGGTGCTGTTAACTTTGGGACATATTTGGCGCTGTTAAATTTATTTCATTATCACATTTTATCATCATTCTTGGTGATAACTACTAGGAGACTATACTATTTTGACAGTCTTATTTAGCTAGGGAAGAATGAAAGGGATAGTAGTTCACATCCAGGTATTTCAGCTTGAGGACATGTATCTCAATACCTATTAATCCTTGGTACATTTAAAATTAAATCCATACAGAAGAATTTATAAAGTAATCAAAATGGGGAAAAAAAGAAATCTATCCATGGTACTACATAACACAATTTCTAACAAAACATTTTAAAGTCAAGTTAAATTCCTGTCCAAAAAAGCTACTTCATAAATTTCTTTTCTTCAGTTGTAAAGGAGCCTCTGGTAATGAATTTAGCTCACTTTTGTATTAATCGTAAGACAGGCGAAATGAATATCACTCTGAAATTATTGTCTCTTTTCACTTTAAAGAAGAATGTATGAATAGATGAATTTGTGTCACTAATTTGAAAGAACACTACAGGAAGTTTCAGTAAGTATTTCATCTAGGAAAGAAGAAAAAATGTATTTCATTTGTTCTTGGGATGTGTTGAGGAGTGTGAGCAGTTCATCCTCAAAATTAATGTTTCATGGAGTCACTTAGAGAGCAAGTCAGTCTAATCACCTATTAGAATAGACTGAGAGGCAGGACTGATGCAATACCTGAATAAAGCCATTAGGTTTTGCACATGTAGAGGATTTATTTTATTTATTGTGTGCCTGTGTTTAAAAGCTGGAGTTTCCAGAGCCAAAAAGTAGAAGAGCACCAAGTAATATACAATTTTCACTTTCATGAAGCAAGGAGAGAGCAGTCGTTATCAAAATGAATTTCACCACACATTAGCTCTTAAACTAACCGAAGCGTCTTCAAATTACAAACTCCATGCTAATCAATCAGACCATTAGTCTGTGCAGGAATCCCAAAATCTCTCTGTTCCGCAGGTCCCAAAGGCAAGAATTCCCGAGCTCCTCACCAAACACCTCACTGGTCTGTTTTTATGTTTAGCTAAACTGTATGGTCACCACAGATATGCAATAAGATATAGCCTATACTCTGCTCCCCAAAGGTTTATTGTATTATTTTCAAGACAGTTATGTCAAAACTGGTTGTACTTAATTGTGAACAAATATCTTGTAAGAATATATATTAAAGAAATTGTATTTGTGAGCTAACTCCTCAACTGCTTGTCACAGCTTGTTTATACAGCCAGATGATAAAGTTACTGCAGCTTAGCCAGTTACCTCATACTCACAGTCCCCTAATTAGCTTTAGAATTAAAAGACACCATGGAACTGGCCTCTGACTACTTCAAATCAAATCTAACATTTGGTGAAGTCTACAAAGCTTATACTACCTTTAATAGTATTTGGATTAGACCATCTAATATCACCTAACTGAAAAAGAACTTAGGTCAAAATCCAAAGTGAAACTAAATGCAGAAGAGTAATGAATTGCAAGCTATCATAGATGCAAAGCAGAGGAGAAAATAGCTAGGATAAAAGTATGCTAAAAACAAAATCTTCAGATTCTTAAGTACATCAGATTCTCCCAACAATAAAATGTATTCAGATCAATATTCCCAGACATTAGCTTAGAGTTGATGTTAGGAGAAGCTACTGAACTGGTAAGAAAACACACGGATCAAACCCTTACAATGTTCTGAATACATAGTTAGTAGCTTCAATATGTTTGTGATTGTTACAGCCTAATTTTGTCAGCATTTCCAAGCAGGAGATGAATTCCACTTCCATGTATCTCCAAGATGACGATCACTATCTGCTTACAAAATATCTAAATATCGATGATAGAAACAAATTTGTTTCTATCATGCAGTTTATGCTTTGCATTACTACTTATCATGATTTGAATCATTAAAAGTGATCATTCATGAGAATGATTAAGGTTTTTTCTCATAACATCATTAAGATCCATGAAGTTAATCCAGCATGCGTTGAAGTCCACTGAAGACCTTTTCATTAAGATGAATGAATTTTGAATTAAGCCTGATAATTGTTCATCAGATAAAGGCTGAGAGAGGTTCTCTCAGCCTTTATGAACTAAGCAGTTTTTCAGATTGCTGTGAATTTCATCCAAAGAAGAGATGCCTGTCTTTAAAGATAGTTGTACATAACTATGCAGACTAATTTCTCCCTCCACTGGCTTCATCAGAAAGGTGCTGCATTTGCTACAGAAGAACAAAGGAATATGCAGATCCAAAACACTCTTGCTATCTGCATAAAACGCTACTCTTGTACCACTTGTCATGTATTTCAGTAAAATATTTAGAGCCAAAAAACAAAGAACTTGTCACACCTGATTAACTTTCTTAATTTTTCTCAAGGAGTTTTATTTTTATGTATTTATTTTTAAACAGCAGAGGAGAAATTGCCTAGCAAACACAATACTTGGGTAGTCAGAGATCAGCTGGCCATCCCTGAGTCTCCTCTCTGTTCTACCACAGATGGCACCTGTGCAGGACATGCATCTACACTATGCAGGTGATATAGATAACCCATAGTAGTTAGATCATTAGCTCCTTTGCTTCTGATGAACCGCTGGATCCTTCTGTGTTACACAATAAGAAACAAAAGCAAAATTAGGTCATTTCTACAGAGGAGATCTTAGGAAAGTTCGGGTAAATCCAGTAAAGACACAAGACAGATTGAGCTCTACAGATCTAAGACTACATTAATCTTTATTGAGCCATCCACCCGGGGATGTAATAAGCTTTATTTTAACACACTGACTGCATGTAGTGAACTTCAGGGTCTATAGAGACAGCCGAAATCTCTCCTTTTTGAATTCTTCTGAAGAAACGTTATATTCATGGAAGAAGATAGAAGGGTAGAGTTTTTTTCCTGTGTATTAAAAGTCTAATATGGTAATCTAATCCTGAATAACGAGTACCCACAAAAAACAAAGTAGGCTTTAAGAAAGGAAGGGCTAGAGGCTTCTTAACTGCATTTTCAACTTCTGTAGCTTGAACTTCATTTGTAGCGCTTTCCAAATAATTGTCTTACTAGCCTTCTAAGTTGTGTAAGCAATGTTTTTATGAAGTTCTTTTAAAAAACAACCTTAATAATAACACTTATTCACAAGACCGCTCCCTTGCCTATAATCTGCAAATGTGTCCAATTACTTCACTTAATTAACTGATGCAACTTTACAACTTCCATCTTTTTTAGCTATGTGTTCTCTCCTCTTGTAAAGGTCAAGATGAAGATGTAATGCAGGTGTTTGAAAAATGGCACTTTGCAGCATTTTTTAGCCCAGCTGGCAACTGTTTACTAAGCAACATTTTTAACCTTTTAATTTTTCCTTTTTTAGTTGTGAAAACTAAAATAAATTTGATAACCAAAAGCTACATAAACAAAAAAAAATCCTATAATAAATAAGTAAGATCTAACTGTTAAAACTTCCCCTTTAACCAAGAACCCACGACTCACTGGAACACTCTTAGTTAAAAACAATTATAATTGTTTTCATTTCACACTCATAGCTCTCAGAAAATGGGCACACTGGAGACATTTCCATGAAGACTGACACATGCAGTGGCAATGACAGAATACTACATGCAAGCATTGAATCCTAAAATCATAAGACACTTACCTCAGAAACATCAGAACAACAAGAACTGGGCCTCACACAGCCGTTTCCTCTTGAAAACGCACGCAGAGTATTCAGGGCTGAAACACTTCCGAGGTTTTTCTTCCTTTGCAAACAGTTTAGAGGCTTTTCCTAAACCTTGTGAATCCTTAGGAGATTGTAACTAGTTCATTGCAGTCAGCCTGTCAACCCAAGTGTCTACATCTTCTAAAGCTCTAGATTAGCTCTGAGTGCAACTTCAATTTTTCTCTTACTATAACAGCAATCTGTGAAGCACCAAAGCGCTATTGAATCAATGACTTGGAGATCGCATTGCATACCCACCTGATGACAATTTCCTCCTTTCTACTGGCACAAGCTCCTCTTCTAAACAAGAAGGCAGCTGAAGTAGTTCCAATATGCTCTCAGAAGAGGTTTGAATCTCCTTTGTGGTTCACTGCTATGGTTTTGGTGCACGAGGAGCCCAGAAAAGATACATTTCTTTTGATGGATTTATCTCTGCCAAAATGACAATAAAGACAGCAGCAGAGTTCTGGTAGCAGGGACGGTGCAGCTCTTACATGAGAAGAATGGTTTCTGTGAGACTATGTGTAAAGTGAACATACCTTTCTGTGTTTTGTTGCTTTAATTTCAACTTGTTCTGCTATTGATTTGAAAGGGCTTCTTATAATAGGTCTGTAGTAGAGTTTCAACATATCTTCTGGGCTAGTCTATAGCATCTGCAGATACTCCTGTGCAAACAGGCAAAATAGTTGCATCTGAGTAATGAGGCCTATTTATTTAGAGAGGGAGATATGAAGAGATAGAGTTTTTCTAGCCCTTAAACAATTATGAAGCTATAGTGAATTTCATGAGTTCTCCTTTTATGAGCACCACAAAAATGTCTGAGAATAATTTAATTCCTTTGATAGCTGTCCTTGACCAGTAAATTCATTTATCTTTGTCAGAGATTCCCAGCTAGTGATATTTTCTCATGCCTGAGAAATTATAAGGAAAGGATACAAGGAATTTCACAGATGGGGAGCTGGGTTTGTTACATGTACTTTGCACAGTGCTTTGCGTTCTGTCTTCGTGCTACAATCCAGTGAAGTTCTATATACTGTACTTATATTTGGCTGTTAACTGCAACAAGAAACTGTAAGTTTAGTAGAGAGTATGAAGACTACGTAACTGGCTCAGGGCCATGTGGTTTCACATTTCCAAATTGTATTGCTTGCCAACTTTGTTCAAAAGATCACTGTGCTTGCTTGTTAAACTGCCACCTTATCCCAGGTGAAAAGATTACACTGAACTAGTTCAATTCCTAGGACCTTTGATATAAAGAAAGGAAGGAATCAAATATACTCTGTACAAGGAAAGTAACACTTAATGGTATTCAAAAGCAATAACACAGGCACCTACAGCTTGCGCTCTTGATCGTTGAGGGCCTGGGTTTGAATTGAACTCAGTCCTACAGTTCTGACTCTCCTCCTTTGAATAGCTTTCTAAACTCTTTCAATATTAGCTCTAAAAGAAGGAAGCTGATTTATAGTGCTTCACTGTGTGCTAGAGCAGTCTCTGGAAACATTAATCATCTGTAATAAAACATTTGAAAAATCATCTGACATATCAGAGGATTTGAATATAACCCTATAGCCTTCCTTAGGTGGTGAACCCAAACTTAATTTCTGACCTATCTTGATGTGGGTCCAGAAATCTGCACTATTTCCTTAGTCAGTCTGGGTCCATTTCCACCCTAGGCCATGCACGCTGCTATGACAGAAAGTAGAGTTAGATCCTTTACCTTAGGTAAGGATCATACATTTTCTGTACTTCTCCATGTAAAGAATGCAGGAAAAAACCAACCAACCAAACCAGCAATCCATGTGTGTTTTTCACACTTGGCAGTTGATTATAACACTGAATTAGCAGGACTACCACAAATTAAATTCTAATGAGAGCTAAGTAGGCAGAGTCATTTGAGAAGTCTTGCTTTCAGCAAAGCCAATACGTGTAGCATAAGGAGCAGTAGTAATTGTACTGATTGAATGGCATGCCGAAATGTAATTCAAACATGAATAACATATAGACTCTTAATTCTCTAGCTATGCTTCATTTACAGTGCATAACATGCATACTCTATTAAGGTAAGGACCTTAATAAAGTATACATGTACTTGGGATTTAGCTGGAGTAAACCATGTAGTGTTGATAAAGAAGTTCATTTCCTAATTAATGGAATAAGTCCAACGTGTGTTGCTTGACCTAATTTCCAACTCACTCCATATTTTTCTTTTGGTACCTCAAAAAATAAACATGAAACAAAGTGTTGTGTGGTGATTTCTGTACTGGTGCATGTCAATTTGTTAACAACAGCCCAAGAAGAAGAATCTGAAGAAATTAGAACATAGCGATGCAAATGACTTGGAGGACGTGGGAAACTTTTATGACACACGAGATGGAGGTAACTAAACAGTGGCAACAGAACAGCAATGAAATTATTTAAACCACAACAATAAAGCGATTTAATTTGGAGCTACCTTGGAGAGTCTAAAAGAAAGCTCAGTAAAAGAACAGAGAATGAACTCTGTTCTCAGGTGGATTCTCAGTCTCACCCAGGCTTCTGAGGTTCTCAATTGAGCATTAAGTACAATGAAATTTATATCGAAATATTAGGATACTTAGGTTGTGTGTTGTTAGGGATACCGATGCTCAGTGAATGACTGCAGGCTCTTAACTTGGCTTTTGCCTCATTAGTCACCCCAGAGTCTCCACTTCTCATGGAAACACAGGAATACTAGCCTTTTCTCTCATTCCAAAGATGCTTTTGAAAAGGAAGGTTATAAAACAAGCCTTAAAGACATTTACATATCTAATACAGATTTCTCATAGGAAAAAGTGAAAGAGAAGCACAAACTGCATTTTTGGTCCTTGATACATTTCAAAGCACATTACAACGGAATAGATTGTGCATGCTGGATTTCACAAAGTATCTTCAGTGAATGAAAACTAGCACCCTTCACACAACCAAGCATGTGCAAACAAGCACGGCCAAACAAAGAAGGCTCTCAGGGTTTTGAATGATGACTTTGATGTGTTTTGAATTTTGAAAGAAGTGTTTGTCCAAAGAAAGATGAAGGCTGGACAGACGTAATGCAGCTGTGAGTTTCCAGGGAGGCTTGATGCATTGCAGTTGTAGGCTGGAAAGGAGAACAAGGTGGTGCCACAGAGATCAAGATTAAAGGTCTTTAGGCTGTTTAGTTTGGCTAGGACTCACTGCCAACATGAATGAATACTGCTATTTATTTTAACAGTTCTAGTTACACTCTGTTTATGACTGTAACATTTCACTAACGTTATTTCCTCCCTTCCCTTCAATTCTCTTTCCCATCCTCTTCTTTCACCTACTTTGGTCCTCTTTAACTGCTCACACAATATTTTCTCCATTTATCCTCTTATTTCCTAAGCATTACCTTTGCCATTTTCTGTCACAGAGGAATCTCTAAGCCAATAAAATGATCTCACGCATGAGGTCAAATTATAGCAGTCAGTGTAAAAAGCCAGAGGTTAGTGAATGAAACATCTTCTCAGCTCATAAATAAAATGCTCCAACAGTTTTTTCTTAGTCTAGTGAAATACACTGTAAAAGGTACTTGGGAAAGAAAGTCAGTGCAAGTAGTAACATCTTCCTTGTGCTTCCTCACTCTGGAGTAGAAAGTTCAGCTAAGAGTGCACTTTCACTCTATTATGTTTTGGCAGCATTGATAAAATCAATGCAATTCCATCCATAATTGCAAAAGGTGAATTAGGTTACCAAGAAGCCAACCCCTTTTCAGTGCAGATTAATGCTCACACCTTCAAGTTTTATACCCAAAGCATAAGTAAGGTACAGTTAGACAGTAGCTATGGCAACAGCTGATTTTGGAGAAAAGTCACGCAAACCAAACAGCAAATGAACAGAAAATCCTCCAAGATACAGTGAAAGCCAAAAAACAAACAAAATTCAGAGACTGAAATACATTCATACAAAGTTTTCAGTAAATATCTGTGCATAGAGTTCTTGTAAAGATATTTCATTCATGGGCGATTTAGTAACAAAAGGACAGTAATACATTTTTATATCAAATATTACTTTTATATGTCCAAGAGAATTTTTGAAACAAAAATAGGTATTTTTGTCTTCAGTTCTCTGAGTAACAAAGACTTACTTCATGTAAGTCTAAATAATTTATTGCACAAGGTTATGTTACATATGTAGAGAATTTCTTTAGTCACCACATACAGTCAGTTAACTATCTAGGAACCAAATAGGAAGCAAATAAGACATAGGTAGCTTCAATCATGTAGTTGTTTATGTACACAGAAAGATTTTAAAAGTAAGAAAATTATCTCATTTTTAATGTGTTGTTATTTTTGTTGTTCCTCTATCCGTAATGACATACTCCTTTACATAGGTCATCGGATTTGTGTAACACTGGAAAATTATTCTTAATTTCAGTGATGGTACAGCAATAATGCTACTAATGAAATAATATATTGCTAGCATTAAATACATACATATAGTACTAACAATATAATAACAAAGTACTGATAGAGATACAGTTTAAGCATTTTGACCCCCTTAATCATTAAATGGTGGTAATAACAAAGATATCTGTCTCTTTTCTTTCTAAAACTACACTACTGCTCTCAATGCACGTGGCATAATTCAGCCTCTTCACCATTTCAGTCTTCACACTCTCATCCCAGAACTCTTCCGTTCTAGGATATACCAAGTTATAAAAGATAATCCTTCTCTGAAGCGGAGCCTATATCAGAAAAATGACTACTAATATTAACAAAATTAATCTTTAAATAACTAGCTGGTAGCATTACATAGGAGTATTTTGTATGACATTGCTTTGCATGGTGTGTCTTTAAGATAGCTTTGATCAAGACCTCCATTTATTTATGTTCACTAAATACCAGAGATTTATAAATATGTGTAAAGAGGTCTATATGATTATATAGTGAGTTTCAAGTAACTGTTATGAATTTCACTAACATCAAACTAACTCGGATTAAACGTTTAGAAGGCCAGATTCTCTAGTGGAATGGAGGAAGCATAATCTTATACCTAGTGCCCATCTGAATCTTCCCAAATTTGTGCTTGCCCCTTTAGGACAGAAGTTAGATCAGAGAAGGGTCAGTTTGCTCAGAGAGATGTAAACCAGCCACCCTCTCTCGGGGAGGATTTCAGGATTCTTCTTTTGTAGTGGAACTGGAGATGTTTGCCTGTAATATGTATGTTTTGGAGCCAAGATTTGAGTACAGCGTGTCCTGCGTCAAAGTGCTGTTCTGAATGCTTTACTAGCCTAATTTCTACTGTTTAGTGACAGGTTCAGAGAGCCTCCCCGGCTCTTCATGCAGAGCTCTGGCAGAGAATCAAATTTCCCATGCTGTTTGTGAAATATTATTATACATTTCTGCTTGTAGTAACTACAATCACTGTAATACAGGATCATCATCTGCAGCAGTTAATTATTCAGACAGAATTTACACTTACATAGCTGAGCTTCAGTCAGATTGGTAGAGAACAGCTGTATGTGGAAAATTACTTGCTCTAAACAGATTCTCTTAAGCTGGAATTAAATAGTCTCTTGCCACACAATAGAATAAAAGAATCCTTCAATTAAGGAAAGGTATCAGACTTTAATGCCAATTTTTCCCTGTGTAATGCATGATATGTTGACATATACTGTATGGTTTTTACTGTAGTTTTCTTTTGCAGGATGGACATAAATAAAGTTCAGAATGAACCGTAGAAGAGACAGGGACAGAGCTTTTTCACTGGAAGAATCTGGTTATAAAATTAATTTCTCATAGGTGTTTATTAAAATAACTCAACCTGAATGACCTGTGGGCAGTGCTGCGAGACTTTTTTTCTTAATAAAATTTTCCACCATAAACAGAATAGTATTCATAACATGAAAGAATTCCTACCGGTGCTGCTTTCTGTAACCCAAAAAGAAAGATAAGTTAATTCTTTCCATCAGCTCCTCTGAGGATTTCACTATTGTTAACCTATTTTGCCTGGATTTGACTTTGACACTGTAGTGAGAAACCTTGCTAAATAGACAGAGGAGAAATAAATGGAGAGGAGGAGGACAGATGGCAGAGTGCCACCTGGATCAGTGGGCAGAAAACAACAAGAAAAAGCAAGAGGAGAAGACCCAAGAAATAATGATCTAAGCGAAACCTGGGCCTCCATGAATTCAAAAGCTCTTAAAGTTTTCAAATGGTTGCAAGACTCACCTTTGAAACACAAACCTGAGACCAATTCTATGCTGATTAAAGGCAGTAGTAAACACATATGACTGAGTGAGTTTCGGAAAAGCCCAATGTATGCACGTAGTTCATATTAACTGTAGGATAAGACATAGTTTATATAAATTATTTCATTTTGCCAGAGCGCTCAATTTAAGTAGATTTTTATTTCTAATTTTACTTTCCCACCTTATAAATTTTGAATAGGTGCCATTCTGCTGACAGAGAGATCTTTAGTCCGTTAATTGTTCTCGTCAAATAAATCAAATAATTGTAAAACCATATTTTTATGTCAGCATTTAACATCAGACTAGAAATTTGTGACTGAAAATTGTAATTTGTGATTGTTACAATTGCGCCGTAGCATGTGGTTGGTGCCCTTTCCCGACGACCGGCTGATTGTTTGGGCATTACATTCCTCTAATGTTTTTTAGCTGTCTGTCCAGTGAACCGGCTGCCTTTACACAGTTGATTAACTGCACCATCATTCCCGGTAAGTGCTACTGCAGTTTTATCATTTCTGAATCAAATGCGTTCTTTCTTGTCACGTTGGAGGTATCCTTGGTTGCGCGCTCACTTTTTGAAGGGGGAATCGATCTGATCCCTGATCTGATTTAGAATACTTGGTTTCCTAAGTAATTGGAGGGGTTTTGAGACTGAAGCAGTGCAGAGCTTCCAGTTTTCACAAAATTTGCTATTTTCCAAGGATTACACTACAGCCTAAATGCGGACATGTTTTCAGGTAAGTGAGTACTAAGTGAGTAAGGCAGGTGAAGTTGGTGAGAATGTATGCTTGTGGGAAAGCGGAGAGGGAGGAATCAGAAGCAGTGAAACCGCGTAGAACTGTGCTCCTTGATTGCTGCTGTTACTTAGTTTGAGATTGCTGACAGTTCCCAAGTGCAAACACTTTCCCTGAATTCTCTCAAGTTTAGGCTTTCTCTGCACTTAAAATTTTGTAAAGGAGGAACGTAAGACACTTCTACTTCACCCTCCACTCTGGCTTCGCTACAACAAAAAAAGGGCAGGGGAAGTTTTTGTGAGTTTTGTCGAGGTGTTTTTTTGCTTTGTTTTATGAGCCTTTATGGGGCTATGTCAAAACTATGGCAAGTTTTATTTTAAAGTCTTAATGGTGCTTGATGCTTTTTGCAGTTGAGCAAGTTGAAAGCAAGTTACCGTCTCCGCTGAGCTGCAGTCGTTTCTTCCAGGTCAGAAAAGGTCCTTGAAGAGCTTTTTCTCTTTGCCAAGGACAACTGGAAATCAACACAACCATGTCATGCGTAATGCACAGACAGGAACAAACTCAGACGATCCTCATCTTTAAGTTTAAAGGGAAGATCTCGTTTACTGACAGGAATGGCTGGCAGGCTATAGTTAGTGAATTATCACTTCTTTCAGGCCTTATCTTTCTGCCTGCACTCAGTCAAACTTCTGCTGAACTGAACAAAAGGCAGGCAGTGTGTTAGGCCTTTTAAGTCTGCAGATTCAGCACTGAGTTGACATTGTGCAGACTTTGATATAAGCTATGCTGACTTTCCCCAAATGTGAACCCGGTAGGTAATGACTATGTTCTTATACTCTCAAATACTCACGGAATTGTCTAATCTCCTTAATGCTATTTTACTATTCAGCTTCAGGGAAATTAAATGCTACAACTTTTGTGCTAGGATAAAATGCACAGGCTTTCCAACCAAGTATTTTTTTTCTCTATCACGTTATAGCTGCATAACATTCACATCTATTACATTATGTGTAGAAAAATATATAGAGCAAACTTTCTGTAGTTCTCAAATGTTTAATACTTGATTAAAATAACTAGATCAAAATAACTACAAGAATAACTTGATTAAAATAACTAGAATTCCTGACCGAAATCAAGCCTTATATGGATTTCTCCTACCTTTCCCAATGGATATGATGAGTCTGGGGACCCATCTTCACAGAGCTAATTGAAGGATCAGAGCTTATGATAGGAAAGCCAGAGGTTATGAAATCATTGCAATGCTTTCACTCACCTACTTGCTAACAATTAAATATCAATGACAAATATGTCAGCATAGGTAAAAGGGAAGGGGAGTTCAGTTGTTCAGAGAGGACATCTCCACTACGTTTATAATCATAGGGCAATTTTCACCTGACCCACTTTATTACATTGTTCCACAGATACATATATATATATAAATATATATTTTAATCATATATGCACATACATAATCTGTTCAAATAGGTGTCATGTTGTTCTCAAATGGAAAATGTAACACCATAATCCAATGTCAAAATTTCATGCCTGTGCACATTCACAATACACAAGAGCTACTTTATGCAAGGTATTAATTCAGTGTTTTGACAGAATTATTATAATTTGTATGAATGTTGTTACTCTAAGTGCAGAAGACACTCATCCTGAGCAGACTATAGGAAAAATACTTCCTGAGGCAGCAAAGGGAAAGAAAAAAACCACAGAAAATTGTCTCATGTCACCTTATGGGCTAATTAATGTACTGTCATCGACAACACAGCAAAAAGTAGCAGGCTTAAAATCTTCACTTTAATTAGCTTAATATTTTGATGGGGTTTTACAATTTTAAATTCATTCAGGTGCTATTTAGACTGGAGGGAAAAATTAAGCTTTTATTTGTAATTAGAAATTTATGAACTGACTATAAATATGAAACTTTAAATAAACATTATGGAATATTTTTCTTACAGAGTCTGATCCAAAACCAGCCAGAATTGATGGAAGTCTCTTCAACACCTTCAAGAGGAGGCCGATTGTTTACCTAGGCCTCAGAAAAAAGCCTTTTGGCAGAAAGCACCAGGATTATCTGAGAGAGAGAAGATTTTCAAGGTGTTATCAGGTATGCTGAAAACTGGAAGGAGTGAAGTGTTTAGGCGCTAATGCTGATCTCAGCTCTCTACGGATCCTCAGCTCATCAGGGCAGTCCTTGGATCCTCCCCTGTAAGACAGCATAACAAAGACTGACAGAAAAATAAAGTGGAGATGATGCTGAAATAGAAAAGCATTATAAAAGAAGTAATACAAAAGAAACAATAATTGAAATAAGCAGCAGACTTGATGCAAAGTCTTGTCATATCTAGGTGTCTTTTGGCAGAAAGGTGTCAGCAGCCAAAACCTATGAACAAATATTGCAAAGTTATTCTCTGAGAGTAGGTGCAGTGAAATCACTGTTGTCAATCAGTTCATATAAACGGTTTCCTTCTTGCAGGTAGCTAAATTATAAATATTCTCAGGGTTATAAAGCTCTTCAAAGAAAGAAAATCAAAACTACTCAGGTACGTGCGCTTCACAGTTAGTACCCAAATTATTCAAAACAATAAGGAAAACAAACATGATTCAAGCAAAATGTCTGAGCAGAGATTAAAGACTTGAAATCTCTGTGCTCTAGAAACAGAGAACACCCATGTGAGATGCATGATCACAGGCTGTAAATGCCTCCAAGGCAATAACGAAAACGAATTATTTACCATCTCTGTTAACAGATAGTAATGCAGACAAGAAAAGGCCTGAAGTTAAAGATACATTGCTAGTTTGAAAATCATTTTTCTAGCTGAAAGCTTCACCATTACTAGTGCCAACGCTCTCCCTTTCTGAAATGATACTTATTGTAGCTCTATAGGCCAGGAAACGGCATATTGCTATTGCTAGTAGCAGTCCACAGGCTTTGTGCTGAGTTTGCAAGGCCTCAGGACCAAGGCCCGTCAGGCTTGCTTCGCCTCATCTTGTCTTGACCTGCCTGGAGCCTTGCTGTTACTCGCTTTAGCTGTAACAGCCATTTTCCTAGTGCCAGGTGGCTGTGGCCAATTTGTCTTACTTGTGCTTATCTTTATACAGTACAATCACAGTTTCTGTGTAGCCGGGGTAACAAATAGCTATTTTGTGTAGAGTGAGATATTCATGACTATAACACAGCGTAGAGATTCACAGCTCTGTGATGCAGCGCAGAGGAATGCAGCCTGGCACGATAGCGGAGGCCTTGGGAAGCGGCCACACCGGATGCGGCGCAGAGGGGAGCGCAGGCATGGGACGATAAGAGGCAGGGCACGGGCTGGCACTGGAAACGGCACAGCTATAAGCAACTCATCAGTGGTCAGTTAAAGAAATGCAGACCTGGAGCTGGACAGAAAGAGGTCTGGGGTAACAAAGAGAGCAAAGAACAAGTTTCTAATATAGGTAAAACACCCCATACGCAGTAAATTTGGATGTAACATGGACTTGCAGACCAATGAAGAAGGAGTAAAGTGTAAAAGCATGTTAGAAAACATAGAAAAATATCCCCAGGTGAATCAAAAAATAAGAAAGGTGAGGAGGAAAAAGAAACCCCAACCAACATCACCCTCTTCCCACCAAAGAACCTGGGACACTGCTGCAAACACCCCTCCCTTGCTTGAGGAAGACTAGGCTCATAAAAATTTTTTATTCTTGAAAATTTTTGAGTTTACTTATCAGCTGTGTTTCCTTTTTGCCCATAATAAGCATGATAAGAACTGATAGCACAGTAAACAAGCCATTTAGTTATTTTAATTCTTTTTTTTTTAATAGCAGGATATGCAACATCATGATTGCTCTATGAGAAAGAGGAAGTTCTTAAATTACTCTCAAATAATCAACTGCATCACTTAAATTTAATATCAGAGATTAGGAGAAAACAGCAGAAACTGAGCCAAGGGGTGTACTTATTTAACTTCTCATCTGAACTTCTACTTAGAAGTAAATTAGATAAGTCACTAGAGAGAATGTTGCAGGGAATCATTCTGAGTAGTGCTATAAAATGCATAGGGAAATTTACTCAGAAGGACAGGCTCTCAGCTGGGATACATCAAAGTTTGGTGATGTACTGGCAAAGTTGTGAACTGTGCCAGGATACACCAGCTGGGAGTACAGTTTTTTTAACGCGAGTGTGAGATCTGGGCTCCACTACTTCTAGATGCTCTGTCAAATGTGAGTCTTGGAATCTGCCTAAAATTTCAGTGTTCCTGTTTCTATAATTCCTTACAAAATCGACACTTGCGTAACAATCGTAGAAGATGGAGAGATGTCTGGGCAGTCCAGCAATGGGTAGCCTGAATGTAATCGGAAGTTAGCTGCAGATTTGCAGATTCAATCAATACACTCTTTCTGCTCTCAGCTACTCGCTGCTTTTCTAATTCAATTTCCTCAGCCCTAACCTTCTTGTTCCCAGTGCAGAGAGCACATCTGTTTTAATGTGAGAAAACAGATACTTTGAAATCTAGAGTTGATTCTCATGTGTTTCAGGGAAAACACAGAAGCAAAACAGTCCACTAATTCAAGTGCTTGCAAACGAGGATACTTGCCTCCTCTCTGTGCAAAACCAGAGGGATAGAACTAGGCACCAGCGCCTGCTCCCAAGACCATTTCAAAGTGGGAGCCCAGGACCCCAATAGGATTTAAACCCCTGTTAACACTGTTGCTTTTAACAATATAGATTTCCACTTTCTGCCTATTAATGGATATTGCCATATTGCTTTTGTGGGGGGGCCCATGTCTGGGATTTCTAGTCTCCGAAAGCCCTGTCAGAAGAAATGATCACTGCACATGAGCAGGCTCCTGCCACAGGGAGAGAAGTTCAGCGTGCCTGGGAGGTGCTGGACGTGCTGTGCAATCAATCTGAGGGAATGTAGCCAGGCTTTTTTATTTGGAAAGAAAACTGCCAGGGCTGCTGTGCCTTGCAAAGATCCCAGTTCTGTGCTCTGGGAACCACTGCCCAAACCCCATCCCTCAGGTAGGGGAATGCCTAACGTGTTGATCCCAACAGCATTTAAGAACTGAATTGCCCAGCACATGAGAAAAATACTTCAAGGTACATCCAGAAACAGAGCAGTAGCTATGTAAAGACCTGTCAGAAGCAGGTGAACAGAAATTTTTGCTATTTTTAGGTCTGCTTATCAGATAAGCAGGAATTTTGAGGAGCTAAATTTTATAGACGAGCAAAAAAAACCCAGCCTACCTCACAGCTTAGGCATTTAAACCCTTTTGTTGATTGTGTTAAATTTTTTGTATTGCTAACTTGATCTAACCTATCAGATCGGAATGCAAAGGTGAATGCAGTGGTGAAACGGTCAGTGTTAGAGACTGAGCATGCGCTCCTTGTTTTCTCTAGAAAGGCTACAGAGGTGTTCTGTGTTTTTCCATTCCTGTCATTTTCCATATGCTATTAGCACCAAACGATGCTGCACACAAAAGGCACCTTAGCCCTCAAAGTGCCTATCTTAGAACAACTTATACTATTCACTTTCACAGGACGTTTTCTCTGAAAATCAAGAACAAAGATGCAGCACCAAACATTTAGCACTTGGTCAGTACTATGTTACCTTCTACATTACTCTGTTGAACAGAGTGGTAGAGGTTGAAATGTTTACCTTAAATCTAACTAGTTTTGTTTCAACACTTCCCAGTGAGCAGCCTAAACCTCTCAAACATTTCAGTCCCGAAGTGACCGAGTGGGTGGGGCATCTACTTGCCCCAAGCTGTGGGTCATCACAGCATTTCTGCTCCACAATGTTGCTGTTACTTTTAGTGTCACTTGTATGGTCCTTCACATTAAGTTACTGGTTAGAATGAGGTATCATCAACACAAGACAAACATATGGCTAAAGTTGCTGCGAGACTGAAAGCAGATTCCCAGAAAATGATTCACCTAATCACACTCTCCTCTTTGTTTTGCATTTTTATTAGTTATGAAGTTGGTATTCTTCTAGTGCTCTGTGGCTTTTCTGATCTCACATCGACTAACACCCATCTTCTTGTCACACAAAGCTAACTCTTATACACAGCCAGCTCTGTTTCTGCCTGTCTGAATATCTTCTGACACCTCTGCTCCGCCACAATTTCTTCTAATAAGCAGTTCACATACTAGGAAGTGAGGGGGCTAGAAAAAAGCACTCAAATGAAAGATAAACCTAAGTGCGGATCTCTGGTGAATTGAGAAGGAGCCTGTTTCACACAGCACTGCTTAACTTTCTCTCCTGTAGAGCCATGGCAATGATTCATCTTGAAAAGATGACTGCTATGTTCCTGTTAGATTGGAGAACCAAGGGAGAAGGCAGAAGCCATCTTTCCAGATACTTTTCTCTGCATAGAATGTTAATTTTCCTATCCCAGTGAAAATTCAAAGCTATCAGAGAAACAAAATCTGGGTCACGATTTCAGAATCCAGGTTTTGCTTTTTGATGGAAGCAAGAAGTATTTCAGATGAGTTAAAAGGTCAGGAGAGCAGAAAAGTAGTGAATACAGCAAGTACACATAGAATGAGATCCAGAGAAGCCAAAAAGAGACCTTAAAATGAATATTGAATATGCAGTCCAGAGAGTCCTTTTTCCAGTAACTACAAAACCTGTCAGCTGCCTGCATGAACTCAGTGCTTTCATTTTGAATAGCAGCTTTTGCTACATCCAAAGTCAGTTTTCAATACATTTCTCTGAAGCACCCTCATCTGAGGAGCTAAACACTTAGGGTTCAGGGCTATTCATAGGCGAGTTGGAAGGTGACCTAAACTTAGGTAAGCCCATGGAAGTCCTCACCTGGTAGAGATGCTCATATCATGCCAAGCTTATGCTCTTTCACTTGTTCTTTTTCTAGCCTGGCTGCTCTTGCTCTCCTGAATTGGCAGTAGCCAAACTTCAAAAGAAAGGTAAGCTGCACACACAGGCCATCCTGGAGCTTGGTACTTAAAGCTCTCTCCTGTGATGTGGGTTTTAACTGTCTCTAGAAAAGAAAGTCCTGAGCCAACATCTCCCAGTTCCTGGACAAATATTCTAAAGAATAAGCAGCTATATGAAAGGCACTCCAGCATCGTTACACTCCATGAGCTATAGCTACGTTTTAAAAAGAGGTACCCTGTGGTATTTAGACACCTATGGTCAATTTGGCTTCTGAGTAGACAGTGACCACCGAGTCAGAGGTTTTCAGCAGTTCAGATACACTCCTGTAACTCTGTACTTCGTACTGGCTATCTCTAGGTAGTTCCCAGCTTGATCTATTTGCATGGATCTTCATTGCCCATTCAGTCCTTAAAAACAGTCAGTATGAATTGTCCTTCAGACTGCCAAAGCATCTCCATACACTGTATCATTGTGCCCAACTATTTCACAGAATCACCCTGCTGGACTAGAGGCTGGATTTTTTTTTTTTTTTGGTACTATGAAAACTGTATGAAGGTGTCCAGTGTGTCTTTTTGACTTTTGCCTAAATGTCTAGGTTCCTTTAAAAATCTGGTCCTTAGGACTTCCAGTGTTCAGCATAGCAGAACCTAAATCACATTAAAAATCGTAATCTTTTTGCTAGTAGGTGTTCCCATCTCTGGCTAGCATGAAATTCTTCTATCCTCTCTCTCCTTTATTTCAGCAAGCTCTTTCTCACTGTTCTAAACACGGTCTGTCATTTTGGCCTCATCTTTGGCTAAAGGTTAAGAAAACTCTTCTGTCTGATGTTGATCAGCCAGCAGGGAATGCTTATAGCATCAACTAGCCAGCCTCTATTTTACCTCCCAAGAAACAAAAGATGCAATTCTCCAAGCCAGCCTCCCACAGCCTGGAGGGCCTGGGATTTACAGCTTATTTGAACTCTCCCAGATGGTAACACACCAGGGTGCTGCAACATCACACTAGGTGGCTATTCCAAAGACACTTCCTCATATTGATTTATTTGTTCTCTCAACTTCAGCAAGACTTTGTGTTTGTGTCTCTCTGCTCTCTGGGATTTTCCCTTCAGGTCCAAAGATGACAATTTATGCTACAAACCATTCTTGTCCACCTAGCAAAACACATAAATCTAAACAAACAAAAAAGCATATGGTCAAAGGGATTAGATTTGTTAGATATTTCACATATGAGGAGTGCAAGACCTGGTAAAGGTTAACCAGATCCAAGAAGTACCTTCTGAGATTTCTCTGTATTGTTTTATGCCTTATGCTCTTGTTTGGAAAGAAGGAAGAAAACAAAAGCACGCACAGAAAACTTGCTTAAAGAAGGCTAGATTATCAGGTATGCTCTGAACAGCAGTGCTGTGAATACTAAGGTGAACGTCCACAGGTAAAGGAATATATGTCTACATCTGGGAACTTGGATTTCGTAGTCCTTGCTTTTATGTGTTTTTTTCAGGTGTGATGTGTGCAGCAGTCACAATAGCTTGTCAGCAAAATCATCTTAATTATGAAACGTTCTGTTCAGAAATAACATAGCTTATAGAATTTGGAAAGCACTTAAGATGTGCTTTGACCTCATAGGATCACTTCGACATTAAAAGCGAGGGAGTCTGTGCGTCTGTGTGTGTGTGAGTTTATATAAAAATACATTATCATACAGCCCTTTCCTGCACAGTTCCTGATAATTCCTTCAGTTTTAATGTGTTAGCAGAGAAAATGAGGAAGTGACTATCAGAGGATGAAAGGATAAATAGAAATTCATTCAACTAAATGAGGCATCAGGAAGCCCCACTGTAAGCACAGTTTAGTTTTGCTTTAACAGTCTCCTGGGAGGCTCTTGAAGACACTGTTAGCTTGATATCAGCCTTATCACTAGGAACCAGGACAACAGTCTGGAAGAACAAAAGAA
Organism: Struthio camelus; assembly: GCF_040807025.1. Lineage (NCBI taxonomy): Eukaryota > Metazoa > Chordata > Aves > Struthioniformes > Struthionidae > Struthio > Struthio camelus. The sequence continues at coordinate 37,628,456 of NC_090981.1, read as the reverse complement.
AAGCCAGAATATATTTATGAAGGAAGAAAATGAAGAGAAAAGGAAGCAGAAAACTAAAGAACACTTTCAAAGAAGCCTTTTTCAATAAAAAAAGATATATTACTTCATTGTGGTACACAGTTTGTTTCAGAATGTAAGATTTCATGTACTGAGCGTTACTGAATTCAAATATATTCCCTTATCTAATAAGGAAATCCCATGAACAACAGCATAAAGAGATACAGTTATTGAACAGAAATTTTCCAGACATATCATGAAAGATTTACAGTTATTAAAGTTTGTTATGGATATTTCTAAAGGGAGTTCTCCATTTTATTTCTTTAGAAATCAGTTTTTGCAAAATAAGAGCTGGTTTATTTACTTACTTCCTATGCTAATCTACAAAAGCCCTTTTTTCTTCTCTTTTATTCCTCTGCTACTGTGTTACCTGTTACCCTGTTACTCTGATTTAGATGCCTCTCCCTCCAAAACTCCACCTGTAAATATCAAGAGGCATGAAATTAAATGCCCTTTTCGATCTAATTTGCCTTCTAGAAACTTCAAAACATTCTTAATCCCCCTGTGGATGAAATCTCCCTCATACCTTTGCAAAATAACTAACTAGGAAAATATTACTTACTTCAGGGCTGGGATCAAGAGAGATCCAAGAAGTTGGTTTCTCCCAGCAAGTTTGTGACTGAACCCAATAAAATCCAAAAACTTATCAAGAGCTTTCATGACAAGATGTCTCTCCATTACGTTTCCTTGGATTCTCCATGCCTCTAAACAAACTCTTCCACTGGCTATTACTCAAAAGCAAGAACTCCAGAACTTGGGACAAAAAAGTTACACAGAGATAAGCTAGGAAGCAGTTGCCCCCACTTCATCACCTCGCATATCACATTGAGTATCATCATCTAGGTCAGTTAGCTGCTGCAGAGAGTCCATCAAGCATAACACCAGGAACTCACTTCTATAACCTGAGATTCCTACCGTTTCTTGCTTTAACATAACGGTCTGATGAACTTCTCCTAAAAGGGCTAAAATGTTAACTGAAATATTTTATCACAGCTTTCAGATGGTTTTAAAACCATTTTTTTTTAGTATTGCAAAACATTTTTATCTGGTTATTCTTGTCATAGCATCTGCCTAATAGCTATTTCTTCTTTTCTGCTAATCTTAAAGTTTGACAAAAGTTATATTCTCTGCCGAAGTACACATTTCAATCAATTGCAGTTTTGCATGAGAAAAAAAATTTATGGGGGATTGTCCCCATGAACTCTGAGTATCTTTCAAATCTTAAGACTACGAACAGTTCATGCCACATGTAAATCAAATTGCTATCTCACTAAAACCTGTACCTTTAAAATTAAATTGCTATAGTATAGTAAAATTAAATTGCTCCTTCTTCAACAATTTGACAAAGCATTTGTTAAGTATTTCCACTGCACATTTAATGGGAAATATGGGATTTCCCAGCTGGACCAAACCCAATGTCCAGTATGCTCTCTCCATGAGTGACCAGAAATAATCTGCTGACCATATCAGAATTTCTCCCGACTTTTTACAGACATTGGCTTAAGCCCTGACAAAACACTTAATATGCCTTCCACTAAGCATGTGCTAGCAGAATGAAAACTTTCATAAACGTTTAACAAAATGCCACAAGGCCAAAAATTTAATTCATAGCGGGCTAGAGTATTCTAAGTGGAAAAAAATAGTTTTATAGATTTCCTTTTAATCACTAAAAGATCCCATTGTTCTTGTGCTATAGGATAGCAGCAGATCTACCTAGCCAAGCACTGTTTTACCTACCTTCATTATATTACCTCTTTCTTATTCTATGATATTCGGAGTTAAGTTAGTGCAACTGCATTACCCAAAGTAAATAAATGCACATGAAAATGGCTAATCACAGTAATTTGATTTCTATTTACTCAGCGACTGTACTTGTGAACAAAATTCCATGATAAACTTACTCGGTTTCCAGGAGCTAAATTATCATATGCTCAATAAACGTTTTTCAAATAGTGCATCTAAAATCAGTGAAAGTATTTGCAGAGTTTGATACGTATGTCTAAACTGAGGGCCTTAAAAAGCACTTTCTACACCCTGTTACAGGTGTAAACGCTGGCAAAGTCACCTCTGTGCTAGAAAGAAAACTAGTCATGCAAGTAGAGAGATTTGCAGTGAACTCGGGTTCACTCATGGTTTGGATGGTGAAGGTACTCTTGCCCAAAGCGATGCAAGCAAGATGTCACAATCTTAAAAAGAAAGGTGTGAATTAAAGGAAGAAAAAACCTCTGAAGAGACATTTTAACCCCAATATTTTGCATAACTGTTTTCATTGTTTAGAATAAAAGACAAGGCTACATCAAAGTGTTCCAGGAGCCAGATAGGAGAGAAATACATTCACTTTTGACAAAGATTCTTTGAAATGAAAAGATGTTTTAATAACAGAATATTTCTGACATTCTGCAATGCATAAAATAAGTGTCATTTCAATAAGTACTCCATATTCATACAACCGTATTGAGGTCTCATGACCAAAAAACGCAAGATAAACACAAGCTCAAGGACAGCTGTAGCACTGATAGACTGTAAGACAAAAGGTGGTAGTGTGAAGCCAAGTAATCACAAACCACTGTTAATAATGAAGGAAGGGAAAAGGGATTGTAGTCCTTTGCAGTGTGCCTGAATAGGATCCACCTAGTACTGTATGTTAACCAACCATGCATCTAAAAGTAGGAAAGAATTTTAAAAAAATCTGACATCTCACATTGCAGACAGGAACTATACTGTGTACGTGCATCTGCTTTGGTAGTATAGCACTCTAATTAAACTTCATTCCTACAGCATCTAGTGTTGCAAACTCATAATAAATATATGTCTCACTGTTATACCTCTATAAAACATTATCTGAGAAAACTTACCTATGATTTGCATGTAATGGATCAGAGTGCAGCCATCTTTATCTTCAAAACAAAGGTTAAACTCCATGCAGTTTGTAATCTAGTTTGAAATTACAAATCTTTTGACTTCGTCCTCCCTTCATACTTTTGCCAGCAGACGTTTCTTCTTGTTCATATTCACAGAATTACAGCTTAAACGTCATTGGAGGTGCAGCAAAAGGTCATGTAAGCCATATCCTCTTCTGAATTATTCTGCCATCATTTCTGACAGGGCTACGTCTCACCTGATCTTAAAATCTCCAGGAAATGGGCATGTAACAGTGTACCTACACAATCAAATCCATTCCAGAGCTCCATCGTATTTACCATTAGGATTCATCTCATATGCTCCAGTTACGCTATCATTTTTGTCCTAGCCACCATAGAAAAAGAACTATTTATCCCCTTTTCTTTCATGGAGTTATATTGCAGGTACAGACCAACAGAGGCATCTCAAGTATGAAGCTGAGCTCCCTAGTGTCCACCCTGCGTTTTCAGATATCACTGCCTATTTCCAGCCCCATGCCTAGGGCAAGTAACTGTACCAGGAATTGTTTCAACATCCTGCCAGCTGTGTTTTTCTGGAATACCGTGCTCATTAAAGTGGATGATGTACCTCACTCCTTCACCTCGGATATCTTCCCGGACAGTCTTGCTGAGGGACTTTGAGATCCTAGCTTTGTTAAGCTCTCGACATTCAGAGGTTTTTGTGCTGCAGTTCCCACCCTTTTGCTTTTACACAAAAATTCAGACTTTCTGCACAGAAGTAATGAATTAGTCATTTGTTATTTATGTTCTTTTGGGCATTTTGGCAGAAATAATTATATAGGTTTATATGGTTGAGGAGAAGAATATCTTCACTGTAAATAAAATATTCAATATGGGAATAGAGGGCTTTACTCACTGCAGGGAATGTTCTGGTCTTCATTTAGACTTCCCTATCCAAATACTTAATCTTCTCCTTTTACTATCAGAAAACTATAACTAGTCAACCTGTCAGCTGAATCTTTTACAGAGATCTTTTTAAATAGGACCCAGCAAAGGGTTTGGTGATACAGACATTAGTGGGAAGGCAACTGTCCGGCCATAGGTCTCGTTAAAATTGCAGAGAATTTGAGAGACCTTTGCCAGGATAAATCATGAAACAAAATGCTGGTTGTTCTGTGCTGGTGGACAGAACACCGTCCCATAGCTCCAGCTCACCCAGAGAAAAGAAAAATAAGGGAGTTGAAAAAGTTTAAAAGATAGCTTCCCTTTTACTGGCATGTTCCTTGAGCGTTAATGAAAATTTCATGATCATGTAATTGGATATAATATTCTAAGCTATTTGAACCAGGTTTTTATTATTCTGTTCCCAATTCAACTATTACAGATTCAGTTAGAGCCACAAAAGTGCCATTAGATTAGCAAGTTCATCCTCCTGGAAATGTAGGAGGATATTTTCTTCCTTCTAAGCATCCAGTTACCCCATTATAAATGGTTTCAGGAAATGAGAATTTCAACATTTGAAACAGCTTGTTGTTAAAAGTGTTTTTTTCCTACTGTTCAGCCTCTGTTATGAGACAATAATTTTCCTAGTATTTTCACTCAATCTTAATTTCTCCAGGAAAATCGGTCATTTCCAAGAAATTCAACTCTGCAAGCATAAGAGCCTTACACTGCGAGCTGCCAGGCGGCACACTCCTTCACCATGTTATGATATCTAAGTTACCATCACATTTTTTTTGTATGGAGGAAAAAAAAAAAACAATGTCAGTTTAAAACCAACCACTTTGAGAGGCAAGTCAGGAAACAGACAGGCAACATTGCAACTAGTGTGCCCCTTCTCTTCTATGAGGAAGAAAAGTGAGAAGGCAGCGACAGCCACCTTACACGAAGCAGAAATGTTGTCAGGGAGCATTCCCGGTGCGCAGGGAAGATTCGCTGTGTTTGAAAACTTGACCAACGTTTAGTTGAACGTTTAGTCAGCTCTGCAAACGGTTGTGACACCTCAAAGTACTCCAACTCTCTTGAGCTAAGCTCTGTGCTTCAGGGAATCACTCTCATCAACGGTCTAGCTGTGTCTGGTCACAAAAACACTTAAAGAAATTGCACTATTTGAGTAAACACAGGCTTTCTAAAATTGCTTATCCCCTAATTGAAAAGCAGACTATGAAGCTATGGTTCATTTTCTTCCTTAGGGCACAGTGGCATCTAGTGGTTCTACACTGAGTAGATTCAGCAGCTGAAAGGAATATATGAAAAGAGACAGCGTGCATAGTTTCACAGAAGATTATTGATATTTACAGAACTACGCACATATGAAAAGCTAAAATTTTCAAAACACTTAGGGCTTGATATCAGAGAAGAATTTTCGGTGACAAGTACCTGCATAAATATCTTTCTGAATACGGCCTGAGGGACTTGAAGCATGCATATAATATAAAATAGACACTTATATTCTGGGCACTGTCCTATGTTATATTTATATTCTTTACTCTGTATAGACAGTTTAAAAAACCACTTAATGCTTGCAGTTGCATATTTCCTGTGAATATATTTATATTCTGTTTAAATATATTCATTCATTAGAGAGCTAGATAGGCACTGCAGGAAAGGAGAGGAATTTGAGCACTTATACTTTTTTGTAACTTCAGTTCAACTCCATTAAGACTTATGCATTTCTGAGTTGCCTAGAATGGGACTATTATATCTAAACAGTTAACAGATTTTTGTTTCTGGCTAACACCGGCGAGCTGAGTGATTAGATGTGTGTAGTTGCGTATTTGAAAAATATGGCACTCTAGTATAAACTAACTATTTATTATGATGTTTTCAATTTGTTAAAATTCCCCATGCCAAAAGTCTTCCCACTCTCTTTCCAATGATTTTGGCCAACATTTATCATGATGTTGAAGGGTAAAGAAAAACTTTCTGCTGTTATTGTAGCTAAGAAAGAGAGCGGACCAAGAAAGTACTTTGAGATTATTGCACAGAGGCTAAGGCAAAGATTTTGCTGGCCTGCGACTAAATGCAACTAACCCTCTGAGAGGGAATTATACTCCAAAGTTAACACTTTCATCTTAATGAAAGAATGAAATATCTTTCCAAAGCTGTTTTTAATGCAGCTCACATTAGATTCCTATCTAACTGCAAAGCAAAATACTTCAGTTTAATTTTGAAGTCAGTGGCTGGTCTTCTTCATTAACCAAAATTCTGTTTCTTTCGTTTTTAAAGTCAAGATTCAGATAACACCCAGGAGCATCTTTCTACTTTTGGCAGTTTGCTTGTCATTGCAAAGCAGGAAAATTGAAATGACTGACATAATGAGATTCATGCTGAACACCTGGTAGCTTTCAAATGAATATTGTTTGTAACTATTAAAGGATCTACTTTCCCTTTGAAATGCGCATGCAGCTCCTATGTGAGTTAATGGGAGTTAGGTGAGCATAGCCATAGGAGAAAAGACCTCTGTGTGTAAAGCAAGGGAGGTTCTAATGTTTACCATAAAATAGTCAAAAAAAATACAGGTAGGGAATTAAAAAACAAACAAACAAACAAACAATAATGGTGCTTCCATGGCTGATAGAAACAGCACAATGGACATCATCAGCTTCAGCCTATTTCACTAGTTATATTTGTGTTCCTATACATTTTGCTACTAGGGGAAGAGGAAGAAGAAAAAAAAAAATCCTTTACTGTTGAAGTAAATACAACAAATGCAACAATTCACTGATTTAGAGCTTTGCCTAGCAGCCAAAATCATCATAGATATCTGCAGTATTAAAAATTTGGCTGCTGTTTCAGCTGCATTATAAAAAAATCCACCAAAATGAATTAGCAGATTTAGAGCAAGTAACCAACAGCAAGTTCAGTGCTATAGGCTCTAATACACTTCCTTTGGCAAAACAAAAGCTGGAGAAGGAACCACTGCTATACAGGTGAGGAAAAAAGTTATTGTTCTTTAAACCCTCCTCCTTCTACAAAATTACAGATTCTGGATTCAAAAGCAAAACAGTTGATGGTAAATACCACTGTTTACAGCTGATATTGCTAAAATAGTGCATCTCCCACAAATTACACACACAAGCATAAAGCCTTGTCCTTGACCTCCTGACAGAAATAAGCGATTTAAAAAAAAAATAAATAAAAAATCAGACTAGTACCCCTAATTTAGTTACAGATTTTTTGTTCCTTCTGCTAAGTTTCTGGTTTGTGCAATGGTCCATGTTCTTTTTCTGTGAAGTAAAGAGTCTTTTTTTTTTTTCTACTGGCAAATGTAAAAGAGGAAATGTGGCCCAGCAAACAGCTGAAATGCTCATTTATGATGACTTTTTAAAACTATGTATTTGTATTACAGTAACCTATACGGGATGAGTCAGAGATCAGAATCACTCTTTATTAATAATAATCACCCAACAGAAAACAGCTGTTCCAAAACTCCTTCCTCTATCTACACTCAAATGGGACACAAAGTTGCAGCATCTCTAGACATATTTGGATTGGGTTTTAATCTAGTTACTCTAATCAATGAGGACACAACAGTATAAAATTTAATATGAACTATACCTAAAGAAGCTTAATCCTTACTCAGGAAATTCATTCATGATAAGGCCAGTTCTAGCATACCATATACACTGCTGCTAAGTTAGGTATCTAAAAGCTGACAAAGAATGCCTTACAAGAATCGCAAGTCTAGTTATACTGTAGATTTTTGCTAAATTAAACCATACCATACTCAACTTCAATTAGCCTTCCCCTCCCCGCTTCTGTTTATGGTCCTCTCAGAAAAAGGTAGGTGAAATGAGAGCATGTAGATTTTGATACTTCTAGTTAAAACAACCCTAGTTTTATATTAAAGTAAATGAAATAAAACCAACTTCAGCAGAGAGATTTAGAAGCAGCACAGAAAGATACTAATTAAAATTATTATAGATTTTAATTAGTGCTTTAATCTGAAAGCCTATTTTTGAGCAAGCAAGTTGATTCTTTTGGTAATTTAACATATATTATTACACACTGGTCCTGTTTGGATACGCATGTGAGTGAATGACTTAAGAAATCAACCTTTAAATTCACTAAAAAAAAAAAACTACCCTAAAAACAGTTATTTATTTCCAAACAAAATAGCTCAGTGGCAGTCTCACAACTTCACTCATGAGGCAGCTGCCCAGGTTTGCAAAGCCATGCCCAAACTCATCCAGCAAGAGTAAAGACTGAGCAGGTGTCAGTGTACAACCATTAGGCTATGCTCGTGAATAGCTAGAAATACATGACAAAAAAATAGGTGGCAACAGATTTTAATGAGAATTACATGGCAAATGAAACAAAAACTCTTTTGACTTCATCCTACCATTGTGAACATTTTACAGTTTTCCAAGTTTTGGTTATATTGCCTTGATCTCACAGAAAGACACATTTTTCATTTTACAACATAACAATGTGGCTGAGCCATATGAGGACCTAATCATAGTAGCCCTGTTCTCCAAGCTCATCAGCAGGTCCAGTTGAGGTAGATAAAGATGGAGTGTTACACTCAAACATGATGTAACAAGAGCTGTGGTAAAGTGATACTTGGCTCTCTACAGGAACATACTCCAAAAAGCCTGCTCTCCCTCTTAGAGGAAATACAGGCACGTTCACATGAAAGCTGCTCTTTGCCTATACAGGGACAAAAGGCACTTTAAATATCTCTGTGTATTTTAGCAGGTGGGCCTTCTGTATCTTTATGGTATGTGGCTGAAAAGGAGTCTTCCACTTCCCAAATTCTGACTCTGGCAAAATATATTATAGTTTCCTTTGGATGGAAGCTAAATTTCAGAGTAGATTTTTGCCTAACTTGTGTTTATTGTATGGCCAAATACAATAGCCAGCAATTCATGTCTTTCAGTAACACATATCAAGCAGAAAAGAGTATAGGAAGAGAAAGAAATTGTTACATGACCATCAGCATCCCATAAACGAGGAACTTGCTAAGAATTTTTGAAGAAAGAAGAATTAGGTACTTATTAGCAAAAGACAAAGACTTCCACTGCTCCTAATCTACATATTGATAGCCAGCTACTCTGTAGTTCTTGTTTGAATCATAGCCTATTATATTTTTCCTCACTAGTAAATAGTGTTTTCAAAAGTTACTAGTATAAATAAAAAACAAAAAACAGAAGACAATAATAGTTGTAATTTCCTGAGAAGAGATGCGAAGATGCGCTCCACAAGCTCCGTTATCCACCAGAATTTTTATTAATGAGATTAATTGTTAATCTCTAGGTATTGCAGTAAAATAGCGTAGTTCATTAATCTGAAAACAATATTGACTACATGTACAGGCATCTCCATTGTTATGGCATATTATGTCTCTAAGATTTTTCAGTGCCTGAGAGCATTGAGCGTGGGCTTAATGGGAGAAAAGGCGAAACACTTCCCTCAGCCTCTTGCCTTCCCATTTTTCTCATTGCCTTTTAGAGTGAAGAGGGACGTCAACAGTCATCCATCCCTTTCCACCCCTGAGAACGCACACTAGATAAAACACAGCCATCCTTAGTTACAAAAATAAAACTGGGATTTAAAAATAAAACATTCAGTATGAATGTGTTAAAATTCAATAGACCAGTTCAACATTTGCTTGGTTAAGATACCTTCTGTTGAGACTTTCCCAACAGTTTCCTAACCCAGAGGCAACGAGTTGGAGACAAGGACACCTCTGCTAGAAGTTGAATTAGAGAGTGTTGCCAAACATTTTGAACAGCTGCTTTAAGCAAAAATAGCATTTGACATTTTGGTTCCTTATACAGTGCATTTTTTGAAGGCGCACAGATTTCTTGAGCTACTAACATGTGAAAATTAGAAGTGAAGTATGTCTTTAAAAGCAAAGATGAAATCGAAAGCTACATTTGTTGCCTTTCAGCGTTTCAGTTTGAGTTTCAGCTAAAGCAATACAACCTTGGATTGTTCTAGAGTGAGATATTTTTTTTTTCCTCCAAAGGGTACTTTAAATACTATAAAGACAAAACATAGGCTTTACAATTGTACAAGCTTAGTTTTAAAACCATTAAATTACATTTTCAAGGCTCTTGGACCAGAACACTGATCTGATAGGCTAGTGACCCGTATTACTGTTCTGTTCTTGATGCATTTTGGCAATCCACCCTTGCTGTAGAATGAATTTCTTTTCACAACTTGGCTAGAACAGGAGTTTGGTGCAGATCAGTGGATCATTTCTTCCCTACCAATTCTGAGCTTCTCTTCTTCAGTACTTGAAGAGGGCCCATCATTCTCATGTTGCCCGAACTAAAAGGAATGCTAAACAAGCATTAGGGGTTACCTGGGAGGGATTCCTCCCCTTTGATTTAGTATCTCCTTCTCACTAAAGTGCAGTAGGTTAGCCTGAGAAAAATAGATATTTTTGCATGGGGCAAAGGTCAAGGAAGATCAATCTTTTATGTCCGAGAGCCCATTTAAGGGTTTGATTTTACTGCTACTGAAGTAGCGGTTCCTTCTTGACTGACCTCAGCTATACAGTATCCAGAACTCCACTGCCTTTGAGTTGAGCAACAATAAAGTATTAATTTATGAGGCTATAGGCAGAGAGGGCAACGTAAATGACTCACATTTAGACTGGGTCAAAATCTCCTCTTTTTATTAAAATTACAATTTCAGTTTCTGCCGAGTCAGAGTAATACATTCAAAATATGTTTGCGTCCACTATTATTTTTGAAAGGTAGCTATTATTTTCAATTGATAATTAGAATATGAATTCTTACCAGCAGACAGAACTTCTTTGTACGCCACACACGCTTTTCATCTATGGTATTGTTAATAACATGCAGCCTGGACTTGAAAACATCTTTGTGGACTTGGGAAGACACATGGTGTGAGCTATCACAGGTATTTGGAGTAAAATGCTGCTGCCATCTTGTGGAAATGCAGAACATAAGAAATGAAAGATTGGATTTCATAGTCAGAGAGAATCTGAATGAACAAATAATAAAAACGTAATGCTGAACACTAAAATGTAAGGAGCAACCAGCAAGGTTTTTAGCTGTCCTCTAATAAAAGTACAGCCTGCCTTCAATCAGAAGGAAAAAGAGTCTCATGTATCAGAAAGCACAGATATTAAGAAATAAAACTGTTCTGTTAAATTGGAAACAGGTCAGTGAAGAAGAGAAGTGATTGTTGTTAATGATGAAATAGGACATAACGTAGATGAGAAGTATAAAGAGAAGTGGAAGAACTACTAGATTCTTATCTCCTTTCCTTCTAGATTAGTGCATAAAATATGGAAGTATACTGTATTAAAAGAGAATTTGAGATAGATTTGAAGTTTTCCGTTGTTTCCTCCACTGTTTCAAACTATTATCCAAAGAATCATTAAGAGAATGAGAATTTGTTTATTTTTGAAGATTGATAGAATATTCAACTGTACAGAAAATTATCCAGTTTAAAATTCAGTGATGAAAATCATCATCAAAATAGAGGATACTACAATCAGCCTGCAATATTGGGCACATTCCGGACAGATATATCCTAAACAATCATTCGACTTGAGTTTTATGTCTTCTGCAGCATGTTCATTACAGTCAGTTTTCAAAAGTGCACATTATGTTTTCAGCTGAACGTATATGCTTCAGTCCTATTATATATTTAATTTCTTTATGTGCCAGTATACTTGACTGTGCGGGTATGTGTGCACGTGCACATATATAAATCTATTAAAACTGTTCTTCTGATGAGCTCTTTATTGATTTTCACCTTTACGTGAAATTGCTTTAAGGGCTGAAGAGTATTCTGTATTGTACTGGAGGGCTTTGCAGTGATGATCTCAGTAATGGATCAAGGCTCACCAGCCATAGAATACTGTGTACAATACATACATTATTGTGTACCACCATACAAAATTCAACTACACTGAAACCACAATGCAGTGACAAAGCTTATGCTGCAACCTAGTTTACCTATTTTTCGTCATCCAAACATCTATGTCATAGCAATACATAGCTCTAAAACATGGCATGATCTCTTTAACCAAAGAGAAACGAACAAAGTAACAGTGATGCTTAAGATTTAAGCGCAGTTGGGTTTTATAGGCACTGAAGCCATAAGAATGTTCATCTTGACAGAGGTATAGTCTCATATTGCGTATTTGTGCATCATAAGTTTTAAAAAGGTGGACACTTTCAGGCAGAAAGGCAATGGGAGACTATGGTGAGACATGGCCTTAACAAGAAGGCAAAACTATGCAATAAGCTTGGACAATTATCAAAGAGGATAAGTCAATTAAATTAAACAATCCATTGTGCTGCATATAGTCAATCCACTGCCTTTTAAATCCCTGTGTAAGACATTGCCTGGTATACCAATTACTATACACTTTCTAGAGCTGCATCGTGAACTTGGAGTTTGTGTTTTTTTTTTTTTTTTCCTAAAACTTGCTCAGGAAATTACTGTCCAGTGACTGAGCTTAGTTTTCGAAAGTTACCTCTAGATGACTAGAAAGAGATTAAAATTTCTACTTGCACAATATAATAGTTTCAAAGGAAATCAAAGCTACACATCAATTTAAGAAGTTATATCCCACAGGAATTACCCCATGAATTTAAAATATTTGGAAGAGAAGAGTGGGTCATAAGCATTAACAGAATATCAATTTTACTATGTTATAGGAACGTCCTGTAAGCGAGGTGTTTGTATTCACCAGCAAAACATGTAATATTAATTAGAAAACAAACAAAACCATGAAAACTGAGCTCGCATACAGCCTCAGAAGATAGCGCTAAAGAACATACGACACAGTTCGTGATTTTTGTAGCGCCAATAAGATTTCGTGCTGCATGGCACGAGACTTCTGTGACATACCACTTTACGACAACTCTTAAAATCCTTCCCCAGCACAAATCTCCTTGTAGCCAGACCTAACAAGTTGTGTTTACTGCTTCGGCTAGATTTTAATCTCAGTTACAAACACACAGTGACGCCATTGATCTCAGTGGATTTACTTCAGCTGTCTCCAGGGGTGACTGGGATAAGGACCTGAATGGATTTCTGAAAGACGCATTCTTCACGAGAACATCATTTTCTTTCAGAAAAGTCCTATTCTGAACACAGCTATAAATGGATAGAAATTGTCCTGACATATGCAGCTTGTCTAATGGAAGTTTGTAGGACTTCTGTCCTGCTGTCTCATTCCTTTTTTAGGAAAGATTTCAAAACAAAAGAACGAACAGACATCCAATGCTGCAGGAGTAGGTGGCTCAGTTCCCTGCTAGAGCTTTGAAGGCCAGGCAGAACTAATAGTTGACCTCTGACAGGCTTATATTTTTGTAATAACTAAGAGTCCATTTCAAAGATGAGTAAAAATTAAGGACTTCATGAAACCTATGTTAATCATTAGGGCTTAAAAGCATCCTTTCAGTAAAATAGGGGGAAAATGAAGAACACAACTGAATAATAGTTCCATGTGTTACAAGCTGACAAGCTGTAAGTTAGATGACAAACAATATCTGAGCATCTTTACAGATCTGAAACTAAACTCATCAGCCTTTTTTCCCCAAAACGATCACAAGTGTTATACATCGGCCATTACAACTAAATATACTAAAAGTTTCTTACCTCAAAGTATTCTGAGCAGCTTTGTTGACTTCTTTTGGCAACCTGTTTGCAGCCTTTGATGTAACAAGAACACTTTCCTGTCACAGTCTGGTCCAGTTGTAATGGCTCGTTCTCACCATCACAAAACCAAAAAGCGTAGTCCTCTGCTTTATCTGAAAAAATAAAATAAAAATAAGAAGTTATATCATTTAGCTTTGTTAGAAAAAAAAAAAAAAAAAGATTTTACTGACAACAGCCTCTTTCCTTCCAGAGCTTGTTAGGATTTTTCACATGGCTACGAGTGCAATCATATCACAATGCTTGAATAGGAAGCCATGAATACTACTAAAGCATAGAGCAATGATGCTGAAATCAACCAGAAGAGTAAAATCCCAGGCAGAACATGATATTTTTGCACTTTCTGTTTAACTATAAAGAAGTTAAGGGCTTCTGACTAGAAAATAATCTACCTGAGGCAATTAAAAATCTTTAATAAGGCTCTTTAGTTGGAAAACTGTTTTCTGTTTGAAATTTCATCTTAGGTTCTTTCCAGCCTTTTCACATAAAAGCTAATGCATTTACAGAAATGATGGCAATGGTCAGCAGAGCTTTGCAGTGAATTCTGTCAGCCAGCGTGAGTCTATACCATCTTAAATATGCATCATCCAAAGCCCAAAGCAACAACACTGGGAGCTGAGTTGGGTTTTTTTTCCCCCTATATGAAAAACTTATGAGCTAATGGGTGGGGGAGGGGAGGGGAAGAGTCATGTGGAGCCTGTGAAATCAATGTTTTCTGCTAAAGCAGGCAAAAAGATCTCCTGTAGGAACTTTATGTTTAGAATAGAAATCTCTAACTCAGTTGAAGGTTTTTCAAAGGCCTTTTCTTTCCCCTCCTCCTTATTCTATAAAGGAAAAGTTCAGTTATTTAATTGTCCTTGCTTCCAGGCTTAGTTCCAGTTGACCACATGGTTCTTCCTGATTGCAACAAACTCCACACCTTCCCTCTGGTTCTGAGGAAGTTTCTTGTTCTGTCACTACACCAGCCTGCTCCCTGCTCCTTTCCTGGTCTTTCAGACGACATGTCCTGCTGCAGGCTCTCCTTGCTGAAAACTCACTGCTTTCTTGGCCATTACAGGCTTCCAGGATCTTCCCTTCTCCAGATATGTTCAGTTGTTTCCCATAGAAGGGATACACTTTCCTCCCTCAAAATTGTATGGCTATATCAGATGGGCTATTTTGAAGTAATACAATATACAAACTGAGGACAAATAAATGCCGCTATTCACCATTTATTTCTATGCAGTATCACCCAAGGTCAAAATTAAGCCATCCCATTTAGACAGGACTAAACACCTGAAAACCAGCCCCTACCAGGATGAGTTCACGGTAAAGCAAAAAAACCCCACACACATCAAATAGCAAAGGAGTGGTCTAATATGTGGGAGTTTTTAGGAGAGCAAACTACAAGTATGGCATTGAATATAGATATAAAATTCAATATTCCAGTAATGTCCCATTTCACTGATAAAACTACTATTATCATCTAGTGCCTCATGCCATATTTGCCTTTGCTTTTTTCAAACCCCCATACCATAGTAAGAGTGAACATGCATAAGCAGCATGACCATGCAAAAACTGGTAAAATAGGTATAACATCATCTTCCAGCATTGAAGTTTTGATTTTAAATTGCCACCCCCATTTTTCTCCTGAACCAAGCTGTACCTTAGTAGCTTGGTACAGACAAGAAAAAGCAGAATTGTGCCCAGAAGGAAATCAATAGAGAAAAGAGCTCCTGAATAGTGGGACAGAAAGCAGGGCTTAGACTTTTGAAGCCAAACTTCTTTCCACTTCCATGAAAATCAGTAATAATGATAAAAAAAAAAATCATTGCTTTGCAGTATTTTAAAACAGGTATGTAACATGATGCAAAGGGGGAAAACAGCAGCGTGTTAGTTTGCACTGTCTGAAAAGATTATGATGTAATTGTTACCTGCTCCAGTTGGTCCTCCCAAACTAGAATTTGGCTCAGAAAATGCTGAAACAAAGAAATACTGTTCTAGCTCATTAATTGCTATCCTCTGCTGCAGAATAATGCCTTGTGTTCACTACATTTGTTCCAGTCTGTGCTACTTACAAGTCTTGCAGCACTCTGAAAGCAGCTCTTAGCCATTAAGGCTAAGCTTCAATAACTCAAAGACTGAGGAACCAGAAGAAGATATGTAGTACAGCAAGAAAAACAATTAGAGAGGAGAAGGAAGCAATTAGATCAGTGATTTCCAAACTATCAGCCCACTTGTAGTCCTTAACAAGACAGTACAGAATATTTAGCTCAATCCTAAATGTGCATCAGCCTTCTAACCCTTCCAGGTAAGGGAATGACCAAAGGCAAAAGATCTGCACGCTTTCTATGTGAACTCCACAAACACCTCTCTCCATGTGAGATCCCCTGTTCAAAGGTTTTTTTGGTCCCATTAAAAAGTAGTAGCTACGTCCTTCTTATCTATTAGTTACTAAAATGAGAGATAAGCATCCCATGAGATTGGAACAAAGGTCTAATGTCACTGCAGGAAAAAGGAGAGAGGAGCATATCTAAACATCTTGCTTTTTGCCTGAAGGCAAAGTCAGAATGACTTTGGAAACTAAAGATGGCAAAATCTTGTCAGACTAGCAACTCATACAGAAATTGTGCCCTAAGAAGTCAGATATCCTTCTGGAACAACTTTCTAAGGAGGTCACAGCCTTACTTAGAATGGCAGAAGTCCTAGAAGGATGCATTACCACTTTCCATTGCAGCACTCCAAGTTGAGGCTTTTAATATAACTATGATTTAACATGAATTCTAAATCCTTGATATACACCAGGGATTGAATTTGTTCTTCTCAAAGCATGGATTGATTATGCACTGATATCCAAGAGGAATAAAATTCTGGGAGACATATGGCCTGGCATAAGATAAAACAAACAAAAAAAGTAGTTACTGTTTTGCTGAAGTTCCCTCTCAACTCTTTCATTGCTACCAAACACTCAAATAACAAGTATCAGAATGTAGCAAGTGCAATAGTTTATTCTGTAAAAGCAGATTTTCTGATCTTTCACATAAGTCTAACGACAAAAAAAAAAAAAAGAGTTACCTGATCTAAATTGCCTAAATAAAACATAAAAATTGCAAAAAGATAATGAAGCTTGAAGACAGCTAGCCATTTTACCATTAAAGTCTCTCAATAAATAAAATAAAGTCTGCAGTGTCATGTTTTCTCTGATTTAAGTAGTAAATACTACAGAATTGAAACACAAAACATTGTGTTAGATATGGCAGGTCTACTCAAGTTTTTATTACTATGACAGCACCGACTCCTGCAGACAACTAAAGTTACCAGGCATTGTATTTCTGCTCTATGTTTATGCTAAGCAGAACTGCTATTTTCACCGAAACAGCACCAAGTGCAGAAGTAAACCATCAGGGTGAATTAAGACCATATTATTTGTGGTTGCACCGTGGAACAGGTCAAAATTTTTGTTCCCAGAAAGTTGCACGTTCTAAGCATGACCATCTGTTATCAGTAGCAGACTGACAGAAATATTAGAAAGGTAATAATTTCCTTACTGCTTATTAATGAAAATAAGTTGATGTTATGGATACCTCCTTCCACTACCATTTTAGAAACTATTAGCAATCTTATTTTTTAACATAAGATTAAAGGACAATGCAGCTAAAGAATGAGCCAGTTAATCTCTTGCTCTACCTACATTTCGTAACGCTGAAATGACCTTTCAACTATATGTTGAAGTGAGCAAAAAAACCATTGCATTCAAGCCATTGCACTACCATTGCATTCTCAGCTGACAGTATGATCCTGGTCTTATAATTTCTATTACTGCAGCATCTAATGACCATAGCCTCATTATTCTCTCTTATTTGATAAAAATCTCACACACCACACTCATAATGTATGTTTCTGACTTTCAGAATATTTCTTCTAGTGGCAATTTTTTAATATTCTAGATAAAGTCTAGTGTGAAGAGATACAGAATAGTGAAGAGATACAGAATAGATCAATCTTTCAAACAACTTCTGTGAACCTAGGTCTCTAGCTACACTAAACACCTGCAAGCTAGTTTGAAATAATTAAAAAAATAACTTTCAATCTAAGATGGTTTGACAAGAATGAAGGGTGTAAACCAATTTCTTTCCCCTGGATTCGGTGTTCCTTAGGTACCTGCTGCTCTATTTCAAAGAGCGCTCTCTGTATGCACATACTCAATAAAGATATTAATTCTGCATTAAAATGTTTACTTGATCATTTTTCCCTTAACAAGGCTGTGCAAAAATCTGATTCATTCTAGGTGCCACCTGCTGAAACAAAAAAAAAAAAATATATATATATATATATATATATATATTCCCTTCACTGGAAGGGAATTCTGCCATCTATAGCATAGGAAAAGATAGATTTAATTCTAGATCTTCACATTCATGAACACATGAGGCAAGCCTCAATTTTGCAGCTAAACATGAAGAACAAGTTTTTATTTACGTACTGCCCGATATATTTCTCCAGAGTCTGGGTGTGGGACAGCTGGCAGAATTTCCCGGCAGGGTTTCTCTCTTTTCTGACATATCCTGTCAAAACCTCTAGCACTTCAAACTAGCAGGAAAGATTCCCTCCAGAACCAACCTCTGCCCTGCTCTGGGGCTTAGACAATTACAGAGCCATGGTCTGTTGGCTGCAGTCCAAGGTGGCAAGACTACTCTATATCTCAGTATAATTTGCTTCTCTTTTCTTTCCTCTGTCCTCTTGCAGCTAGCACAATCACTCACTCTTGTCTTGTCAGGATGATTTAAGAATGCATATTTTACAGAAAATTTACAATAATATAGCTATATTTGAACAGAGAGTGTTTTGATAAAAGTCGAAATGCTGTATATGGGAGGCTAGAGTTTTTCAGCTTTGGGGGAATAGTTCTCACTTGTATGAAAGTGTGTTTACATGACAGTTCAGGCAAAGGTCCGATTCTGAGGTGAGCTAGAGATGAACTTTCACATCACAATCTCTCTTCCTTCCCACTAAACCAAGAGAGCCATCCTTGATAGCCAGAGATAGTTTTTCCAAAACACTTCTCTCCTCCAACAGTTAACTAAAATATTATCTTATAAAATTAGTATTTCTAGACTGAGTTTATTCTTACATATTATATATCTCATTATTATATCATCATTAGAAGGATAATCTCAAGATAAATTGGCATGGGCCATATAACAGCAGTAGAATCTTTAAAACAACTTTAATATTAGAATTAATTTTTTTTAAATCATTTAGAATCTACCTCTCTAAACATACTTCTTGGAATTCTAGCAGAAAAAGATAATACAGTATTATAGGCTCTGAACCTGAGAAGTATTTGTTAACATTTTACATACTGATTTATAACACAAACATTGCAGTTGCTCCATGCTGAATCATCTTTTTGTTACTTATGCTTATGAGCTAGCAATTTATGACTTCACTTTTCTATAAAAACATAGACTTTCACATTTTAAAATCTGTATTATAAAAACACAATATATTCAGAGAAAAGGAGCCGTTACAAAATAAATTGCATTTGCGTAATATTTTGAATCTGTAATTAATACAGTGTTCTGTGTAAGAAATAAAGACACCTAGCCAGGCAAAGGCCAGTAAATTCACTATGATTAATGAGGCCATATTATTCGTTATCTGAACAACCACCAATTGTGAAAACGTTCATGAATTTTGAACATGTAATGAGGTTTGGCATAAGTGACATCTTCTGCTTTGCATTTCTGGTTAACAGTAATTTTCTTTTTTTCATTAAATATATTCAACAAGCTTATGGGGCAGCAACGTGACTATATCCTCCATCACATCAAACAAAATAATTAAGCTATAGAAACAAGTAATTAAATGAAAATAAATCTTTTGAAGTTTTTTGTAGATGCCTGTAAATATCAAATTCATTCAAGAAGAACAAGGTTTGTTTACAATTAGACTGCAAAACAAGTTTCCTATAAAAAGAACAAGCAAACAAGCATCCTCTGACAGGAACTCAGTGAACTAGATTGTTTGTATCTCAATTCTTGTCGCTTCAGTTTCTATATTTGTTTCAGAAAGGACAGCTAGGCCTACAAGAGCTATTCCAAGATAACACGTGGCTGAAAAGCCCTCTTTGGATCAGTAACTCCACAATGACTTTTCCAACAGAGGTTCATTCACGCAGTGTTGCTGACTGAGCATGGAATGAGTCACTTACCATAGTGTATATATACATTACTCCTCCTGAAGTTGAAGAAACTCAGCCAACATCCCTCAATCACCATCAAAAAATTAAAGTACAATACAAGTTTGCAAACACTCTCCCAACTCAAATATGAAGAGCAGAAGTCATGGGTCTTCCTGGCCAGAGGGAGATGACCAAAAAAAAAAAAAGAAGTTTACTAACTGTTAAATCTATCAACCAGACTTGACAACTAATCCCTCAGATTTTCAGGGAGGTCTTCCATAGTAATGGCACATATCTAAAGGTCTCAAAACTGAGATTCAACATCCTAATCTGCACCTAATCTAAGACTTGTTTCTAATCTAAGAACAGTTAGTCAACACTGCTACCTGTGCTATGTGACTCAAATGGAGCAAGGTACAGCATCCTGTCAAACTATAGCAAGATTACCTTCTCATTAGATTAGCGCTAAAGAGCATGAAGTTGCTAAGTAAGCTATTTTGATAAATTTCTGCTTTTCTTCTTTCACTATCCAGCATGACAGAAAGATACTGAAGCAATTGCAGAATCTATCAAAGCAAGTGACATCAGCTGAAGATCCCATAATGCAAAGAGGATGGGTTTACATGTTATGAAAGTAAATACTTCTTTGTCTATTTTATTTTTGATTGCAACTATGAGTTTTCAAAAGCAGTGCAATTATTCTCCA
Source organism: Struthio camelus (assembly GCF_040807025.1). NCBI lineage: Eukaryota > Metazoa > Chordata > Aves > Struthioniformes > Struthionidae > Struthio > Struthio camelus. The sequence continues at coordinate 37,608,016 of NC_090981.1, read as the reverse complement.
ATTGCTAGCTATTATAGTCCTACGGGCTGAAGGGAGAATTAAAGCTTTTAAATTTCATTTGAGCTGGTCTGGCACTACAGTGCTATCAGAGCTGTGTGTACTACAGCTGGGCCAGCATTTCCCCAGAATAGCAGACTAGATTTCACAGACTGTAAAGTAAACATCTGCCATTCCAGCTACAGCTGCATGCCAAAACCTTTTAGAAAGATGCTTATCTAAAACAGATGCAGCCTTTGTCATTAAGGACACATGTATTGACTTTTTGTACTGTTTTTTTCATAGAATCCTAGCAATAACTCTCAAAAGCAAAAAAAAAAAAAACCACTCACTCTTTCAGAAAGAGGCAACTGAAGTATTTACAAAAACACCTGAGGCCAATTCTCAGAAAGGCAGTAGGTACCAATTACACAACAAGATTTGACAGATGTTGCAAATCAGAATGTTTCTGTGTACTACTTTCATCTGTCCTGTCTGTGCACTGTGCAGTACTTTCATGTTTAGTTTTAGCACATACACACATGTAATGTTTCATTAGTTTGGGACCTTTAGCTTCATGACTGTTGCTGAAGACCAGTTAAGTACCAAGAGCTAGTACCTGAGAACGGTTCTGTAGACTCAGGATGAATCCATACTAAGAAATTTCTTCCCTCTTGAAAGGGTACCTCAAGTCTCTTAAGAAAAATTAATTTAAAAAAAAAAAAAAAACAGACAGTTGTCTCTGCTGAAGTTTGACAGACCTTTTCAGTGCAACGATGGAGATGCCAGAGTGCTTTTCACCTCATTTATAGCATTAGACTATGGTCAAACATCCACCAAGTATTTTCCTCAGTTGTGTGTACAAATCCTTCACACTAAGTTCAGATAAATTCCCAAAAAGATTTCAAAACAGCCAGTACAACTACAAAACGAGTGCTTCTGAGGACCATATAGAAGAAGCAATTAATTGCAAATGATAGCAACATCACAAATAAAAATGAAGGAAAAGAATAAAAGATTCTACCCCTTAGATAATTGCTGATTGCTCTCACCTGCATGAAAATAGTATGGGTAACATGCACTGAAAGTGATGTAACAATAAAGACCTATTTTTAGTTATTTTATCCACTGACTAAAACCAGGTTTAAAAAAAGTAGGTTACATCTCTGTGTCACTTCAAGAACTAGAGTCTCAATTGAAATACAAGTTTAACAAAAAAGACAAGAATACAAGAACTTTGGCAGCCATGTCAGTAGATGGACTGGAATAAGTTTTCAATCCAAATAAATCTTCTTATTTTATTTTGAAGAGTTTGTTAGTAGACAAAAAAGGCTCCATTTGTAAAACCAGCGGTGGAGAGGCACTTCCCCGATAACCTCGTGTTCATCTCACCTGAAAGATGTTCTTTTTTTGTCCCAGATCAAAGGCTTGGATCAAGACAACCCATGCCTCACTAGCATCCAGATTCCTGGGCTATGGTACTTTCTTATCTGCTGGAGTATTTTTATGGTATATAACACAATATTTAGTCAAAGAAGTCAGCAAGGACAAGTCTGTAACCCAGTGTTCCAGATACTCCCCTAGAAGCAATTTTTCTTTTTCCTTAGGAAAAAACAATAGACAGTCACCCCAAAGTAGTCTGTATCCTGTTAGTTACATCATTTTCAAGATAAATAGTCACTTTCGATTTAAATTCTTGTTGTATTTTGGAACAGAAATAACTGCCTACTCAAGGCACCAGCTCAAGATAGGTAGGTCTCTTCTTTCTTGTATTAGCTTTAGGAAAGATGCAAGAGTCTCCTTGCTAATTTAGTCCATTTATGTGGATAAAATACCTCAACTTTGTGAAAAATTGTGAATCCATTGAAACTACATTTTTCCAGTGAGTAAACTAATGACCAGTACAAAGTTATTCAGCTTCAGCCTTCACTGCTCAAGTTCATTGAACTGCAACGTAGTGCTTCTAATCTAGCTGAAAATTCTACAGAGGAGACGTTATCCTTGGTAGTTAGTAGTTTTCTGTCCTTACAAGTTTACCCCATCATCCTGCATTGCCTACATGTATTGTATCCCTTTAACAAGGGAAACCCGTGCAGTAATTAATGCATATACATTTTCAAGAAGGAACAGCTCTTTGAAATCACAAGGAAAGTTACAAGCACTTCCCAGAAGGTAGTAGTAAGCTGAGGTTTCTTTTTCTCTCTGTCTCACATGAGCTATTCAGAATTTGGTATAGAGTTCAAGTTACAGACAATCAGACCAAACACATAAAGGAGACACAATGCTCTGCCAACACGTTTTCAAATCAAGGCCCTGAACTTTTAAAGGTCCTCAAAGAAAACCTTCCTACAATCTGGCTGAAAGAAAATTGTAAGAGCCAGGACACAAATCAGAGCCAACAAATGAATTAAGCAAACCAGGAAAAGGAATATGAGCATAAAAGCAAAAAAAATACAGCACCCCTAAAAACAGAAATCCAAAATATTTTTCTTACCTGAAAACAACACATCAAATTCTCATCTTCTTAGCTGGTTGCACTATAAGCATCTTACTACTATCATTCTTTCTCAGCACTGCTTTCAAATCGGGCATGAATAGGGACTAACGGATTACAGCGGCTAAATGGAGAAAGCTGTTTAGGGAAAGGTGAGCCAGGTGTAGCCTATATCCTTGCATTATAGCATACACCCCTCAGTGACTGGTGGCTGGCCTAGAAGCTCAACTAAATAAGGTGGTAGATTAGCTCAAGCAAAGGGCTGTGTTTCAAATACAGAATTTCTAGGTTCAGTTCTCACATCTGGTAAGCTGCTCAGTTATAGCCTTCCAGCATAAATATATCAAGAGAACAGTAAATGTTTTCTATGTATTGAATGGCTTTGCAGGACAAAGGAGACTTTAGTGTTTTAATATATTTGGATATTTCTGATAATGTTTTTCCTTTTACTCGTTAACACAGATAGGAAAATTCTTGGTGCAGACAACCATCAAAGTCTATGCCCAAATATTTCCTAGCTCCTGTGTCTTACTTTTATATATCACTATTTAAAATGCTCTTGCCTTTAAGAATGTGAAAGTATGTTCAGAAAACCAAGTAAAGGTGCAGCCTAATATTCCTTGTCTGGAGACTTCTAGAATGGGTGGTCTTATTTCTTCTAATAGATTTCATATATATATAGCTCACCTTTTTCCTTTCCTTTCCTTTCCCTTGTCCTGTCCTTTCTCAGAATGATCTTATTCAGTCAGCAAGGAACCTGAGAAGGGGAGCTACTGAGAGATGGAGAACAGCAGGGGGATAATTATCAGGTGAATTACTGGAAGTTTTTTTTAAAAAATGAAGATTTTCATGAAGAGGCACTTATAGCACTGGCTTAAAGAGAGATGTTCACCATCTTTCTTAGTGGTGTGCAGTGGAGAAGGGGGAAAAACCTGAACTGTGTTGATATTTCTATGCATAATGGTGCAATGTAAATTTAAAAAAAACATACCTTCTGAGTCAGACTAATACAAGGCACTCCCTCATTCTGGAAATATTAATATTTCTTTGACAGAAAATGGTCTTGATGATCCTGATCCAAGGCATACTGAAATAATTGGGAGACACTTCTTTCACTTGAATGGGCACTGAATCAGCTCTCCAATGTATCTTTTATCTCTAATTACCGTCATCCTGCTACAGAAGGAAATTGGCAAAATGTGCAAGATCTACAATTATAACGCATTCATCCTGCTTGTAAACCTGCCTTTTAATGTCTGGCACCATTTATAATAAGTGCAATCATCCATAAGATGTAAACTCTGTTGCAAAAATGTCTAAAAGGCACAAAAGAAGTCTTTACAGGGATGATAAAAGAAGGTTTATCACAGGGAGGAGAATTTGCCGACTGCAGAGTATTTGAAGAGGCTTACAAGAGATGTATGCTTGAGAAACCTTGTCAGACATCACAGTTAGATACCATAGCTAACACAGACGTGCAGTCCAAAAATGTGAAAAGGTGTCAGGATATTGGCTTACCTTGCAATGCTACGAAAGTCACTTAGGTCCTCCTCTTCCCATACATGCATCAAGCCCAATGTCTTAGCTAACTCAGAGCGAAACCAGGATGAAAAGCAGAACATGACTGAATGCCAGATATTATCCAGCTTTGCTGGATAAACAGTATTGCAAAGTAACAATATGTAACTTACATGCCAGGTGTTTAGTATAATCATTCCTAAGTATGCATAGCAATATCAGAGATAACTCTAGAATACTGGTTAGCCTCAATGTCTGTTTTAAACTATTATCCTTTGTTTGATGTCACAGCAAGGTCATTTATGAAGTTACAAGTGATTAGAATTGCATCTGCATTAACAAAAATATCCTGTTCTCAGAGTACCAGATGTTGTTTTTTGAAGAGATTTCTTTATTACTAATTTATTTAGGTTACCCATTGAAGTGGTTTATTTGCTTATTAAAATGTATTCAGATGGAAAATATTTTAAGTAAAGTCATATGCCTTGCCTCAAAGTAGAGCATCTCAGACAGCTATAACAATAAATGCTGATTTTTAACTCAACAATGTAAGCATGTTATACTCAAGCACTATAAAAAAATCAGTACTTAAAGTTTTAAAATATGCCATAAAATCTTAACAGTTTGCTGACATGATTATTTCCATTTTTGTGCTGTAGTTAATTTCTAGAAAAAGCAAACACATATGGAAAAGACACTATTAAGCACTGACAAACTTTTGAAGCCACTATAAGATTTGGTCATGCCTCTCTTCTTACACTGGGATGAGTAATTCCATGGAAACTGATCAAATCAGGTCAATGTAACTCCACTACAAATGAGAGTAGATAATGCTCTACACAGCTGTAGCTTAACTTTCCTTAAATGATAGGCCATAAGTATGTGTGGAATAAGCAAGTCTTTAATACTGTTCCTTACTACACAAAATATATACAGCTGAGGTTCACAGCACTTCTGGATTTTCTGCTGTGAGGCCACATGTCAGCTCTATCTAGATAAATGGCTTTTAGCTTCATGGCTTGAGGGTAGAGAAGAATGATAACTCAGACTCGGTTGAATGTTGGATGTCACAGGTTCTGCAGTCCTTGTGCCTACTGCTCTCTGGCAGTCCCCTGACAGGTCAACCCCTTAGCAGGACACAGGAGTCCTGGGTTCCTAGATCTATTCTAAATATCCAAATATTATAGAACTTCTCTATAGCACTGAAAAGTGTCTGGCATAATTTGTTGGTTTTGAAAAGCAAATACACTTGCTTCTGGGCGTGTATAATGACTTCCTTGGGCTGCTCTTCACATCTGAATAACAATCATGTGGTACATTGCATTGTTTTAAATATATAGTCTGCCACAGATCTTTTGATAATAAGCTATTAAGTTTGGAAGAATAACACAAACTACAGCAAGAACGCTACCAATTAATTTAAAATGTTCCTATCAGTAATTTAAATACAGATTTTAAACGTAACTAGGTCTCAAGGACAGATGTGACTCCCAGGACAACCAATAGTAATGCACCCAGCAACTTCTATTATATAGTATTACAAATCTTTCATCTCTTTTTAGCTATAATAAAACAAGTGATGAGGAAAAGGAAAAGGTATAAGAAAACACATTAATTAGTAAAAGCTATTAACATCTTTATATTAACATTTAAAACAGAACTTGTATTTAAAAACACTGCTCTTGTAGGTAATTTAGCAGATGAAATTTTTGCAGGAAAGTGAACACGGATTTTTCTTCAATAGCTCAAGGCCACAGATTACTGACGGGCAGTTCTGATTTGCAGAGGAGGTATTCCATTCATTGATTGCTGACCTTGAGAAAGGGTGTCAGAGAGACCAAAGAAGTCAGAAATCTCCACCTTGCTATTTACCGTTCCATGGTTCCACAGGAGTGCTCTCTGTGAGACTGAGGTCTAAGCCGTAAAACACCCCAGGAAGAAAGCTTACATTGTATAAAGATGGTCAGTCTGGAAATGGCACTTCTCATCAATTTTCTGTCTGTGGAAGCTGCCTGTGAAAAACAATGTAAATGTGGTTAACCTTTAAAAAAACACTTTTTTGTGTGTAACCCCTAGGCATATGGAGGTAATGCACGTAATTTCCATCAGGCTGGGGAAAGACAGGTAGAGATGAAATCAAGGAGTAAAGGAATTAATAACATTTATCCCTTGTTTGTTCACTTCTTTTCATCACTGGTGAAATCCAGGTAGCATTTCAACAAAACCATTGATAATTATTTCCTCTGCCCAAGTATTTCACTGATATCTACCTGTCCCCAGCAAAAGGCCATGGTAGCGAAACAGTATTGCAAACATTCTGGCAAGACATGGAGGAACGTAACAATAATGCAGAGCGTGGAAGGAGATTGCACTAGTGTAAAGAGATGTAAAAGAGCAGCAAATGAGTTATTCTGTATTCCGGAAACAGTACAGTCACAATACTTGGGAGTGCTACACAGCCTAATTAGAGGCTGTGGCTTGATTACTACTGAGATTTGATCTAGTGCCAAATGAATAGCCTCCAGAGGGAAATCCTAATGCCATCAAATGAAATGAATAAACTTCAATGATTTCAGTAGGCTTAGGATTCTGCCTTTTTGACCTGGATGATGTTTTTGGCTTTCTTGGCAGTCAAACGCTCACATCAGTACATACAGTTACACGAGTGAAAATAGTTTATAACACCAAGGATCAAGCTTTCAAATTTGCATATCCTAAGGCCAGTACCTAGATTCCTAATTAAGTCAGTGATCTAACTTAGTCACTGAGCGTAGGGTAAATTAATATAAACAATCCAGTAGTAGAAACTTTGCATTCTCTGCATTACTTTTTACATCCTTCCACTTACATTTCGATGATTATCTTGGTAATTTGCTTTGAACAGATACAGACAGAAATATCGAAATGTTTAGTACTTACAATGAGAAAAATTTACAAAGGGTTTAGGAATCTTTTGGATGAAAGCTCCACGTACATACAGGTCATCAACATCAGCTACATGTGGCTGGCAGCAAAATTCAACTTTGCCCCTTCTCCTAAGGAGTTTTACTTTTAACTTTCATATTTAAAAACGGTATACTAACTTTGGAAAACACTCTTTTGAAGCTGCTGTGATTATAGGAGTTTTTCCCACAATAGCAGCTCCCCTTTAGGTCTTTCATTTCAGCTTCCTGCTGAGCTACATAATAATAGTGATGAGTATGAGTGAGAATCTAAATAAGCTTGCTAGATACATCTCATTAAAGAGAAGCCTTCTGTACTATGCACATGGGACTGTTTAATAATCAGACAGCATGTACTGTCCTTTCTTCTTCTGTTGTACTTTTCTGCTCTACATGTATTGACCTATTGACTTTGAGAATGGGGTAGACAGAAGATAGACTAGAGAAAGAAAAAGCTCTAATTGTTGTAGTAACAGTGAGGAATCCCCTTAGAGAGGACAAGATTTAAAGATAGGTTTTCACCTGACCTTTACATGGATGCATGTAAAGATGCACAGCACATGGAAAAAGGTAGCTTGAGAATAAGTTGGAATAGTTCTTTCTATATTTCAGCAGTAAGTGACAGTGATAATAAGTTGATGGCTCAGTGATTCTGACCTACAAAGCCACTACAGCAGAGTGGGAAAGCCATTCAAATACATGGTAAATCTCAACAAAAACCTTGGAGGCCATTCTGTGTGTCCCATTCTTCCTAGATCCTTGGCCATATTACTCCAGCCTTGTGAACAGGGAATCTGTCCTAAGAATGCAAATTCCCAGAACAATGCATTGAAAGTACAGCCTGAATGCTGTTAACTTTCTCAGAGGGGTCCTCCTAGCCTGGAGAGAAGACATCCTTTCTAGCCCTTTCTTCTTTTCTCTTCTCACGTCATCCCTTCTTATGCACGCCAGGGTTATGTGCATATTTTCACTACTCAGTCCCGTTCACAAAGAGAATATTAGATTGGATACAGGATAATCTAGCACAGTGTTCCTGGCGTGAGAAGAAGCACAGAAGGTTTTAAAGACTACTGTAGGCATGAAGGGAAAATAATGTCTTGCCTAGTATTTATAACTGCATTTGAAGCCTTGGTACAGCAGTGACCATTGTAAAATCCTGGAGCGTGCAGATGGTTTTAGATGTGTGAAATAGCTTCTGTTTGAGACATAAGAGAGCATGAGAGACCATATGGTAAGACAAGATCTGAAAAATAGACTAGAATCTATCTAATTAAAACTTTTACAGGCAACAGTCTCAAAATGCGTGATATAAGAAGCCAACTTCAGTTTGAGCACTTCAGTGTTATTCAGATGATTGTCGTAAAAGGTGTCAGAGTCACCAAACTCAGGACTGTTCTTCCAACACTCAGCATCACACTGTTGGGCACTGTAGCCATGTGAGCAGAAATATTCTGTTTCACAGCCAGCAGCATCAAATGAGGTACGGGTAAGCAAGTCAGCAAGCAAAGAAGTAATATTCTGAGGCGTCTCTTTCCCCATGGAGAATCTAACCGGACAGCATCTGCCATTGCAATTAAAACAGCTTCAGATTCTCTGAAGCATGCCAGAAGCAAAGTAGCTTCAAAGTTGCATTCTGAAGGCCAAGTCTGTGCTTAAACTTGTAGTCCCCACAAGCCAGTCTCAGAATGCAGATGAACGTGTTGTATTTAGCATAGTAGCCCTTTTCCATATTTTGTTTTGCTGTTTGTCTCACAACTCAACTAAGAGGAAAAAAAAGAAGAGAAGAAGACTAAGCAATCCATGCAAAAGTGACACTGAAGATTGGAAGTGGATAGGATGCAGCATTTTCTCATGGGAGTTCCTTCTTACTAATGAGAACAAGAAGTGCTCCCCTCAGATGACGTGGAATTAAGCAAAGCATTTCAGGGAAAGCTAGAATAATGTGTATACAAAGCATGGTTTCTAAAGCTGATAGGTGTCCTCTGGATTTTTATTTATGAAACTTGGAGCAAATTCTCATAGGAAAATGTACAAAACGCAAAGACTTTAGGAAATCTAAAAGTAGTATAAACATAGTCCATTTCAGTTGGAGTTTTCTGGAATTCCATAACAGGCCACAGGCCTGTGAATGGCTGTAGGATGAACAAAACATCACTGCAATCAGTAGATGTAAATGCTCTTACAGGAAACTTGGAAAGAAGCTACGAGTTCTTCTGTTATAAAACAGCAGCCCATAACTAAATCACAGGCCCTTGTCAGGACCTGAAGCAAAGGGATTGCCTACGCAAAAATTTTACTGCGGTGTTTGGAAATAAAATGCATTTTCATATTGGAAAAAAAAGAAACACTACAGAAACAGCAAATACACACGAAAAACCAAAGCTGCATTACACCTAAAGAAGAGTGTCATCCTGAAGGCAGAGCTTTTCGGCTAGCTATTGAATGGAAAAGGCTAAGGACAGCAAGCAAGGGAATTAGCTCCTGTTGTTTGATTCTTCTTCCTTCAGACAAAAAGGATTCAGCATATTATTTGTAAATAAGCATCACTGCATCATAGGCACCCTACTCCACCATCAACTTTTCTTTATAATACAAACAGCCTTCAAGATCTTATACTTTGAATCAAAAAGACAATAAAACCAATTAATTAAATATTTGGACTTATCCTCTCAGTTTCTTGTGCTATATTTTAGTTATAGAGCTACAATTTTTAGTTGTTTGCTTGGGTTTTTTCCCCTCCCGCAACTCTCTGGATTTAGACAAGTGAGTCAGGAAGTCACAGTCAATACACAGCCTTCTCAAATTTTACCAGTGTACCAAGTTTTGTACTTGGTTTGTTTTTGGTAGAACATTAAGTGAGGGAGGCTAACAGAGTTTTGGAAATGTTGATGATAAAAGATTTATAAAACTTTGTTACAAGACAGGTAGATTTTCAGAGGAGCTTGCCTCTCATTAAGACACTAAAATGAAGTTGTTTTCAGAAGTTTTGAAAGGTCTTTGCACTCAGCAGATCTCTGTAATTCAGAGCTGCCACTGTGACCCACGGTGCTAAGTCTTTTAAAATGTGTGCTATTACTCAGATTTTCTAAAGGTGACCCAAGGTATGTCAAAAACACATTGAAAAACTAAGATTAATTAAAAGCCTACAGCAAATAGACGTGAAGACTGAATCAGTCAGAAAAAAAAGTGATGTTTTTAAGCTGTTCCATTATTTTGAAGAAGGAATTTCATCAGCCCTCTGGAAGTGGCAGCCTCTAGAGGTGATTTTCAACAACCTTTCATCGCCATCTTCCAATGACAGATGTTAAGTATAATGTTTTAAGTTTGGCCAGGTCAGGCAGTTCACAGAACTGTAATTTGACTGAAATGTTACTCTGAATGAAGGTTTCTTTTAAGGTTTCTTTTAAGGGACTTCACCAAACTAAGTTGAACCTGGGCAATCAGAACAGTAACAGAGGCTATAAACTGAATTAATTTCCAGAAAGAAAACATGAACCATTTCAACAGGAAAAAGACTATAATACAATTGCTAGAATGCAATGTTGGTATTAACAACTGAATTTAAAGGTAAATGGAGTCTAAAATAGAGACAAACAGGCAGTTTGATTAAGAAGAAAATGCCAAGTTAAGAGTTGTTAATGATATCTGCATGTTGGTATCGTTTGGTGCATTTGGTATCTGAAATAAATCACATTTTAGATGATGAAGTTAGAAAAAGTAACGAAATGATGAGCTAGCAATCCAGTCACCTCTTGTAAAATGGTTAAAGGGTTGTTACTCAGAATGGAAATCTGACCACATCCACTGTGATGGTTAATAGTGATTTTGTTCTCAAGTGCAATCTTGACTCATTCGGCCATCACGCCCTCTTTCAAGCATGGAAAGGTACATTCTGTACATTCAAGCATGTACTCAAGCGTCCTGTATGGACTAATGTGGATTTACTAAGCCAGAGCAGCTGGGGGATTTGTTATTACAGCAGTGACAATTTCCTTTATCCTCTCTGACCATGGCCTAGTGTACGGTGCAGGTCATTTATTAATGCTATTACCACTCCAAAAAATGATTTAAAAGATACTTACACATAACCCTTGCACATGCAGCAAGGCTACGCTAGCTGTGTCTTGTTGCAGGTCTTGCTGCATCATGCTGGTCCCTTGAAACCACATGCTTCCTGCATCTGAGGCCCCAACCTTTATACTCCACTTAGCATGCATAATCACCTCAAAATAATGGAATATCAGCTGGATGTTATAGGGGAGGAAAGGCGTGGAAAAAGAAAGTTAACTGCAGCTACGCACTCTAAACAGAGCAGCATCTCAATGACTGCTGTACTAACATGCCATTATGATCCTTCTATAAGAGATGCCGTACCCTGCCATCAGCTCAATATTTTGTCGGATGGTATTACTTTAAGGATTGCGGCTGAAATCTCATGCAGTTCTTGGTCTTAAATCATAAGCATACACTGTTGACATGGGCCTAAAACTGTTCCAGAAATGCCTAAAGTTAATGTTAAATTAGGGCTGCCATGCAGGCTAGCAGAGGCTAGTGAGAAGGAAAAAGGCACAAGAAAGAACACACAGCTCTTCCACAGGCCCACTTTAACATTTTCTTAGATGATGATCCTAATCCCAACTCCAAGGACATTTGTACATATCTGGATCATTTCTGAGACTACTACTTTGACCATCTGCAGAATGACACGTTTCAGCTCAGATCTGGAAGTTAAGGGATTAATGGCTATGGTACATAATGGGAGAAAAAACAGCATGAACAAAACGGACTTGCACAACACAGAGAAATTTGTGGTTGCAACTCATGGTTGTCTAACATTAAAATGTCAGCCCTGACTAAGGCAAATGCACAGAAGGAGGCCTCAAAATAAATAATTCCTATAGGCTCTGTGCTGGAGAAGGATGATGTCCCAGGCAGCTTTCAAGTGAGACTGACACAGAAAGAGGAATTCAAAAAATAAAGTCAGGAGCTGTGGTAGGAATTGTTCAAACCATGGAAAAGAAAATGAGTTTTCTCTTGAGTTTTAGGAGTACAGAATCTTTGTACAGAACGTTTGTGCCCACACAAATACAACTCTCCTCTTAAAGCCTACCTGTCCCTACTGCCAGAATGAGCTAGTGTTTCATTTTTGTCCATGTTATGTCATTTAAAAGCACTGATCATATATTTGAACACAACCCACCACATTTTTCAAATTCACTTTGTATGTTCTGAGAAGCTATCTGTATATGATTTATCCAGGTAGGCAGCTTTTCTTCTTCTCTCATTCAAAAGAGTGAAGGTAAGGGTCAATAAATGGAAGCTTTCCCAGAGCTACAGAAGGTGCAAGATTTCAATATTTGTAAAGCAAACTTTTCCAGAGTAAAGTGAAGGTAGCAAAGCCCTCATTACAAAGGATATCCATGGAAGGAAACTTACTGTGGAAAGCTGTACAGAACCAGCAGAATAAGCTGCACCCAGAGCACTGACCCTTCATGAATTTTTTCAATCTCGATGGTCACTGCCTTGAAACATAAGTCAATCATCAGATATTTCAGTTGTGTGAGAAATTTAATGCAATGGAAGTAATTTTTAAAAATAGCAGTGAAGTCTACTAGGAGTTATTTTGATTGACTGTTTACATTGTCTAGAGGTCATATTAAGCAGTCAGATCATGTGAAAATTTCAGACATATATAAAATTAGAAGATACCCCAAAACTGCAGAATGACCAAAAAAAAAAAAAAACCTCACTCTGTTCCATCATAGTCATATCAGCACTGTATAGATTACCTGATGTTGTGAATTGGCATTTACTTTCATCATGAAAAACTATGCTTTGCTATGCACCTTCTACTGCAGCGCTCCAATGTTTCTAAGTTTTGAGCCAACCTTTTAAAGCCAGGAAAAATTCAGGTATGGGTCTCCTCTAACATAATTTTATTCACAACTTCTAGTAAAAAAATGATTTACTTTTCCAATTGGAATCATATTAAGAACCTGTAGTGTTACTATGCTTCTGTTCTCACAACATAGCAAATTTGGGGTTTCCTATTCCTCACTCTTTTGAAAGGTAGAGGAAACACAGAAGGATCATTTTTGTTATTCTTTTATATGCCTTGCCTTGTTCTTCTTTACTCAGTTTGACAAACGAGCACTAGGACAACACACACAAACTGTTATTGAATTTTTTTCATTTGGATCTGTTTTTACAGATTTTACAATAGGTAGAATCAGAACTCATCAAAACTCAATCTTGCACAATAAGCTAAAGAGATGCACCAACATTAAACATTGCTTTAAGGAATATTGAAACATACCCTTCTGCTTTAAAGGGTGTGTTCACTTTGGATCAGAGTGGAGATGTGGAGATTTGTTGGGACTGAGAAGCAGGATAGGCTAACAGAGGGCAGAGGCAAAGAGAGCTCCTTCCTCCAGCAGTGGGCTCCCAAAGGCTCACATAATCTTCCAAAACTGATCAGTGGACCACTTCCAGTAGTCCTCATCCTGAAGCTCTAGAAAGCACCACTAACCTACATGGAGGTACGTGCCCTTTACATCCCTCAAGTTCCCTTCACTTGATCCTCTAGTTCCCAAAATACCTTCTAATCTCTCCTAGCACAGACCCATTGATCCTATCCTGCTACTACTGCAAATGTAATATTATTTATTTTTTTTCTGCAGAACCTTCACCAAGGGTCTATCAAACACTTTATCTGTGAGAGCTGTGACTATTAGTCAACACTGTATTTAGAAGGTCAGTGATTTTTTAAAAATAAGAAAACAGTGAAGTTGGGGCACACTGAACAGTCCTCTTAGGCTGTTACTGTGAAGTCACATTTTACAGATTGCTTTTTTACATGGGTAGTATAGGAATCACTAGTATTTGAAATACATTGAATCATAACTTAAAAAACAATTTAAATTTTATTAAAAAAGATAAACTTTATCAGACGTGAAGGGCTTGGCCCAACAAAGCCAATGGGATCAGTACTAGGCCTATCCTGTTATATGTGACTGTTCAGGCAATGAGAAAGCTCATTTGGTATGTAAAACTGACATAAACAGGAGCTTTGCTAAACTATCTCATTAAAAATTTCACAATCCATAAAACTTTGTATGTTTAATAGAATTTAATATCTTTTAATATAGTTTTATATTTCAGCATATAATTGCATATATAGACTTAATGTAACATCTTTTTCATATATCGTAGAGACTTCTATTATACTTCCAACCAATATAATTTAAACTTCACTAATGAAATAACAGCATGACAAGGGTGATAAATTTTTAAGGTCTTTTTTTTTAAGGTCTACATTTTTTTTGGCCTATAGCTAGCAGTGTCCCCCAGGGGTCAGTCCTGGGTCCAGTCTTGTTCAACACATTCATCGATGACCTGGAGGAAGGGACAGAGTGCACCCTCAGCAAGTTTGCTGATGATACTAAACTGGGGGGAGTGGCTGACACACCAGAAGGCTGTGCTGCCCTTCAGAGGAGAGCTGGGCGGAGAGGAACCTCCTGAAGTTCAACAAAGGCAAGTGCAGGGTCCTGCACCTGGGCAGGAATAACCCCACGCACCAGGACAGGCTGGGAGCTGGCCTGCTGGAAAGCAGCTCTGCAGAGAAGGACCTGGGAGTCCTGGCGAACAACAAGCTAACCATGAGGCAGCAGTGTGCCCTTGTGGCCAAGAAGGCCAATGGGATCCTGGGGTGCATTAGGCAGAGTGTTGCCAGCAGGACGAGGGAGGTGATCCTGCCCCTCTCCTCAGCCCTGGGGAGGCCTCCCCTGGAGTGCTGGGTCCAGTTCTGGGCTCCCCAGGACAAGAGAGACATGGCACTCCTGGAGAGAGTCCAGCGGAGGGCTACAAAGATGAGTAGGGGCCTGGAGCACCTCTCCTATGAGGAAAGGCTGCGAGAGCTGGGCCTGTTCAGTCCGGAGAAGAGAAGACTGAGAGGCGATCTCATCAACGTGTATAAGTATCTGAAGGGGGGGAGGTGTCGAGAGGATGGGGCCAGACTCCTCTCTGTGGTGCCCAGCAACAGGACAAGAGGCAACGGGCACAAACCGAAACACAGGAAGCGCCATCTGAACAGGAGGAAAAACTTCTTCACTGTGAGGGTGACTGAGCATTGGAACAGGTTGCCCAGAGAGGTTGTGGAGTCTCCTTCCCTGGAGATATTCAAAACCTGCCTGGACACAAACCTGGGAAATGTGCTCTAGAGGACCCTGCTTGAGCAGGGGGGTTGGACTAGATGATCTTCAGGGATCCCTTCCAACCTTGGCTATTCTTTGTGATTCTGTCTGCATATGAAGAAGCCGCTCTTTTGAAAACAACATATAACTGTAAAAAATGTAGTTTTATGGACAGAAAAAAAATAAATTTTTCATTTTTCACTTAATTGGGCCCTAAAGAAAACAACACAATTGATAGCTTTATACACAACCTATTCATCAGTCAATTTGCTTTCACACTAAAAGATAAAGGCACCCTCATAAAAGACTAAAGTCATGGAGTGGGCACTTTCTGTTAATCTAGAAATGGAACAAAAGCATGTGCAACAGAAGAGAGGAGTTCCAGTTACTATAAAAGACATTTTAATTTTAAAATAGAATTTGCAATATCATTGCCTGCCCCTTTGACAGTCAGCAGAGCCCCTGTGGTAGCAGAACTGGTGAGAGATGGCTGAAGGTCAGGAATTACAGGCTTTAACAGGCTGTCAGCTCTCTTGGCTCATTGTGAAGCTTTATCCCTAGTGAAATCCAACCTCCACAACACCCTGCACAAGCATGCCACTAAAGAAAGGAGAGGAAGATGGCTGAAGCATTGGAAAACAGAAGGAACCATTATGCACAGGTATGGTCAGTAGGTACTGTCCCAGTTGGCTTGTCCTAACTGCCATGCTATCAAGTATTACCTGCAAATCTTAAACCTGATAGGAATTCATTCTCTGCCTGCATTCTACTAATTATCTAATAACACTTTTGTGGCTAGTCTTTGTGGAGCAATAACACTTCACAACAACGTAGTCTGTTAATTTTTAAGGAATGCCTAATGCCCAGAGACTCAAAAGGTATTAAGATATTCCCATCACCATATAGCATTAACCTGTTGCACAAGATCCTGAGTTTCAGCCGCAGAAACTCAGAGCCACTCACAGCAAGTGTAGTTAAGCACTGAAACAAGTTGTCCAGAGAGGCTGTGGAGGCTCCATTCTCAGCAATATTCAAAACTCAAGTGAACAAAGCCTAGTCATTAGTTTTTCACACAAAGTTACACTTTTTCTTACTTTATTTTCTTATCTGTTTTCTCATTTTCAACCAGACCTCAAAGTGAACTAACATGTCCAAATTATAATTTAAAATTATTTAGGGAGGATTCGACTTAGCTAATCCTTGGTATTTACAGTGCTTATGTCTGTATTTGTGAAAATTGCTCCAGAAAGCCTTTAAAGTCATTAAAGAGAATTTTAGAGATGTAATTCATCTAACCTATCTAGATGCCTGCTGTAGATTGACACAAATTGTACCTTAACAATGCCTGTTTCTCTTACTGAGTACAAAGGAAATGCAGGCGATTCTCTCAGATGTAGACATATACCTGACATCTAAAGCAAGTAGAGATGAATACCATGCTAGGTTCATATGCACTACATGTACTACATGTACTAGGTGCCTTCCTGTCTGAGCTGAAAGCTCTTGAGGTGCCTGCAGTATCTTGCAGACCACTCACTAAGCAACTAAGCAAACCATCAAGGTAGGCAAGGTGGCACCTAAATCCCCGAGAAGCTGAGTACTCATGGAACGACATTTTTGTTGTGAATATTCCTTATTTTACGTAAATGCGGTTTAAAGGAGTTTGGCAGTAAGAAAGGGAAATTTTAACCTTGATGGAAGTGTTTATTGTCCTTGATAGTTTAACTGGGAAAGATATCACATGAATCTTTTCCCCCCTTAGGGATATTTGGAATAATGCTGGAAAATAAAGATTTACCTCTCCGGAGAGCTATGCAGAATGGAACTGCTGATATGAACATGTCAGACTAGATAGAAAGTTTGAAAGTTCCTTACATTATTACATGGAGAATAAAGTTATTAACCACTGATAAACCCACATTTTGTGATATAGCTCCATCTTTAATTCAGATACTGCATTTCAGGCCCCAAGATCTGCACTGCTTCAGCTCAAAAAACCCATGCTCTCTACATTCCCTATTAAAGCTCCATGAGTCTGGAGGCCTTGGAAGCTCCAGTTCTTAGTCTTCTAGTTGCTGCTCTTCAACGGAGTTCTGAAGGAGGTCTTCCCTGACCCTAAAGCATCTAAGGTAATCCCGAGATTGCTTCTGCAGAGCTAGGGACATTTCAAGGTGTTTCCCAAGCATTAGGACAGAATGAGAGGTTTCTGGGAATTAGATAAGAAAAACAAAAATGTTTTGATACTGCTTTTTTCCTCAAATTACCTTGCAAAATTCCCTCTAATGTTCTGATTTAGAGTAAAAACTATAAATAGGGGGAAAAAAGCAATATTTTGACAAACTCCACTTTTATAGTGTCCGTTAAGGAAACCACTCCCTGAATGCCTCTTCTATTATCAGAAAGGTATGAATAACAGCTCATCACCCTTACCCACAGTTTCTCCGTATTTTGAATGTGTATTTAGTATTGTAACACCACTGTGAGGAAGGGCTAAGTTAGCATATCAGTTTTGTACGTAGGAAAGAAGTACTAATGTCCTCGTAACGCAGTGGAATACAGTGCAGTGATCTCTAAGTCAGAACCGGTGTGTGTGTCCCGGCTACATGGGACAACGCCAAACATGCAGAGATATTAGTTAATCTTCCTGACATATATATAATCCTTTCAATTCCAAAGCTAATTCAGTTGCTTTGTCTCAGATGTCTCTTTGGCTCCCTCAGTACTGTATCATCAGGGCATCATATTCTCCAGGAAGATCTAACTGAGCTAGCTCAAGTAACTCTAGCAATGAAAACATAAGCCTCAAAAATTGTCTCAGGACTTCACATTCTTCCGTGAGCATCTGTAGACCATGCCATTTTATCTTCAGTGCCAAAGTTACCAAAGCTAGCCAGACTAAAGTTAGATCAGGGTAGATCATCACTTATTGCAATCAAATCTCCCAATTGCTGTGTGAATATAGCCTCAAACTTAGAGAAAGTTGGTCTTCAGAACAAGTATGTTAAACTAGCACTATCCTTACTACCGGTTCTTTTAAATAGTTGAATTAATAGTAATGAAAATATTTTCTGTAATTTCCATTCAGTAATATAAGTTAACAATTACTATGTTTGTGTGTTTGCACATCATAGCCAATATTCCCATTATTCCTCAACATAGCAAATTTCCATTGATTTCTGTAGGAATCTGTGAGGCAAAAGGAATAGAAGGCCAAGCAGTACAGCTTCTTTCTTAAAGCACTTGTATCATTTCTTCTACCGTTCATGTTTTACACTGGATACTAACATACTTGAAAGGATTAGGAATTAATTGCATACCAGAATATAAAGTCTCACATCTGAAAAGTGTCATTGTGAAACCCTTTCTGATAATCCCTAATTGCTTATGGTCATAATACAAAAGGATCAACATCTGTTGAAGCAAAGCATGTAAGCATGTTCCTACCCAAGTAATTGTCTGTACAGGAAGCCATTACCTCACTGCTGCACTCACTACAGTAGAAACGGCCGTTGTTTCCTTAGCTCAGCAATTCTTATTGAATGTGTTGAGTCAGACAGCATGCAGAGGTTTGGGGCTTTTAAAATTACCATCCTTTGCCTTGTATATCTTTGAAATTCAATCTACCATAAAAGATTGGATCTTTCATTTAAGCATTGTTTTTGAAACTCATTTTGATTGCAGGAGCTGAAGAAGTTTTCTCTAATGCAATGAATGTTCTAGAGTTGAGTAAAAGCCTAATTATTTTTTTTTTGGAAAATAAAATTTTTTGGTGACAGATGGTATAAAGTGAAGCAATACTGGCCGCAGGAAAACATTTGATTTGGAAGAAATGGGCATTTTATGAAGAAGCTATACTCTGTGCCTGGGTAATTTATCTTACTCCTTTCCCTCAATTAGGATTTTATGGCATTAAGTACGAGGGAAAAAGTGCTGAATTCTAAGAAATAAAGTTTGAAATATATCCTCATGTCTTGCTGTGTGTAACATATTATTTCCTCCTCAAATCATATTTAGAAATTCATAAGCATGTATATCACGGTTAATCCTTATTGTGTTTACAGAAAAAATTAAATAGTCTGAATTCCTGCTACTTCTAATTATATTCTAGTTAATAACATCATTTTAGAAGCTAGATTACAGTAAAACAGAGAAAAGTTAGTCTTTAAAAAGTACAATAAAATAACCCTGTGAAAACTTTCTTTTGCCTCAAGAAGAATTATTGTAAATTCTGACAGGAGGAATGCTGGCTGCACCACCACTGTCGAGTTCAATCCTAGCTTAGCAGGCATCTAACACCTTGGTAGAAACTATTATCTCTTACACTCCTCCTAGGACACCTCTCCTTTGAGACTCCTATGAGGCTGTGGTTTAGGGAATCGCAGAACAGCTGGCCTTGGAAAGTAATCCTGGAGATCATCTAGTCCAGCCCTCTGCTCAAGCAGGGTCAGTCAGAGCAGGTTGCTCAGGACCTGTCAGTTGAGATCTGAATATCTACAAAGATAGAGGCTCCACAACCTCTTTGGGCAAGCTGCTCCAGTGTTTGGCCACCCTCACAGTGAAAAAGTGTTTTCTTATGTTCATACAGAATTTTCTGTGTTTGAATTTGTAGCCGTTACCTCTCATCCTGCCACTGGGCACCAAATCCACCAGACACCGAATCCCTGTGGCCATGTTAATACGACAGAACATTTTACTGTTCTACCCTCCCCTCAAAAATAATGTGGTAAACTGCTCATGTGTGTGTTTAAGTCCAGGATTAAGTACTGCAAATTGTGATTCAAGCTTTTCATCCTGACATGCAGAAGGCCATCCAGACAGCACATGATATCTGAGAATTAAACTTCCTTTTTTATCTCTGCAGTTAATTGCTGACACATCTGTCTTATGCTCTTTAAAATGTAGACGGGTTCAAGCACATTCAAATATGTATAAACCCTTGAAGAAATGTTCCAGACTTGTTTTACTTACAAGCACTTTCATCCCTTTTCTCTGAGAAACAGCATGGCAGAATCTGTTCTTGAGTTCTTTCACAGGAAAACAGTATTATCAGGAGATACTCATGCCCAGGACTCAAAGTCCTCACTACTCTGTTCTCTCCCATAGGTCAATACACAGTGTGCCATCTCTCTGGGTTTGTGTGCTGACTCAGTGTCTCTTGAGCTCAAGCACTGGCACAAGTTTTAACAAAACTGTGTGTGGACATAAAATAGTTCAGGGCACTCTGAGGACTTTGAGTGCATGTGAAATTATCCTTGAGGCATAACAGTTTTAGGACTGTGAGACTGACATACTGCTTAGAAATAGAAGTTGTGAGTCTTGAGAGAAGTACGGAAATTTGTCTTCTTCAGTGATTTACTACATGTACTACCTCTTGTCAAAGAGCATGAGAACTTAGACAGAGGGCTCACAGTACACAAATGGCTTGAACAGCTAAGAATGAATGCTAGAGTAGAAATTAAATTTCCAAAAACCTTATAAAGGTATTTCCACAACAGAGGACCATAATGAAATGTTGCCAGTGTTTTCAGTGATACTAACCTTGCATCTGTGTGTATTAAAAGGGTAGGAGGAATAGCACTTCCAGATAAATAAGTAATAGGGCATGCAAGAAAACCACTGAAAATCTGTTAATGAACAGTTTATTCCTCTCAGTGTTAAGGAATCTTTTCTTTCTCTCAAAAGACCGAAAGAATAAAAGTGGAATTACAGGTTCATTAACATGACTAATTAATTTTGCCTTTTATTCTTCATTTCACAATTTTAACCTGTCAACATTCATAATTAGGTTGAGGGTGCTTCAGTTTTTAATGGAATGGAAAAATATGAGGAAGAACTCATTCTGATCAGACACAACCATTATTTCTAATATGAAATATATCAACTTTTCAGCAAATTATACTATGGGAATTATCATGCTTCTTGCTATTGAAATTAAGAAATCATTTGATAACTCATCTTTTCATAGGTTATTGCGGTTTCAGGACATTTGTTTCTCTTAATTAGGCTATTTAAGTACTGGATAAGATTTGCTAGCTGAATACAAAAAATCCTTTTGGCTCTAAAAGAATTAATTGTACTTTAATTATTATTTTAACTTTTCAACAGTCTTAGGGTCTCAAGATACATACCAATTATATGCCAATTATTCCCTTCATGTGATGTGCCCTCAATATTGCTTTAAGGAGACTTTATTTTAACCTTTATCTCTTCTCAAATCTTATTACCATGGCTAAAATTCTGCTCTAGTTAATAGTGGTGTTTAAGTAGGTTGGTTTTTTTTTTTCTGTAATCTATGAACTGTGATTGTGGGGTTACAACATCCATGTCTAAATTATTCTGTGAATAAAGGCAAGGATTGTGACATCAGAACCAGACCAGGTCATAACAATTTTTTGTAGTTCCAGCATGAAGCATGAACTGAAATTTCTAATCGGAATCCATCTTTAAGAGAAGAGCTCTCTAAGCTCTGCTATATGATGGTATTTGGCCATTTTTGAGAGCAAGTGCACTGACAGGACCAGCTGAATTCTTCCATGGCAATATAGAAGCTTTTATAATCAGTAGTGAAAAGTCATTGTAAATGTAAAGTGCCTGAGACTTGTGAAGTATAATCTTTAGAGGGGATATAAACTAAATTAGACAAAGGAGGAGTCAGATCCTTCTGAGTGCTAAATTGCATCCCAGCCTGTAAGACTCTCTTGCCACTATCGAATAAGATTTGCATAGGCAGAGCACAACTAAATTAGTAAATGTTTTTTGAATTAAGTCAATATACAATGCTGTTATATGACCTATTCATTCTCATAACCTTTCTCAAACTATCCTACATTGTTATACTGACAATAGTAAAAAAAAAAAAAAAGATCATTAATCAAATCCCTGTTATCAGTTCCAAATCTTCATTTGAGACGAAGGAGATGAAGGGCTTTGCTAAAAATGTGTAGCAAAATGAATTTATGTCTGAATATTGGTGGCACAACAATAAAATTTTCAGAAGCTTTTTTGATTCAATGTAACCTTCAGACACTCACCACTCGGCGTTACAATGACTCACTGCATGTCAGTTATCTTTCTCCTGCTGGTCATTCTATTTAACACTGGTCTGTCATTACCCTTTCTTAATTATTTTTCTTGAAGTTATTTGCATCTCTGCATTTGGAAGTGCCCAGAAGTTGGTGCTTCCCAGTTTCTACTTCCATTTAACATCTCTTTTATCCAAGGTATAGGTTTTCTTTTCAAAATTCTACATGATTCCAGATGACTGAATTAGTTTAAGGATTTTTCTGTAAATTTGGATTGCAGGGAAATGTTCCCCTGCATCCTATTTTTATTAATCAAATAAGGAAACTGGCATTTTATCTGTTGTATATTCAAGATCAGGTTTCTAACTTATGTTTTTAATGAGTGCACTATTCAGTGCGTTGCCAAAGTGACCATAGAAAAAAAGCATAGTAACATCAGTGTATCTGAAGTTAACTCAAAGGAATCTACCTGTGAAAATGACAGGGGCAGGAAGGGTTCTGAGATACTTGTAAGGGAGGTTGGAAAGGGCAAAAGGAGTCTTCAGTATGTTCTCAAATGGGGACATTTAACTTCTGAACCCATGCACTCTCATTATGCCGGCATTACACAGGTAGAGACAATGGAGAACCACAACAGTTAGAAATGATTTGCAGAGCTGGCATCTTCAAGAAAAACTCTGTAGGAGTTTCATAACCTCAGAGACAGGATAAATTATTACTTCTTGTTTAGCAAACAAATTTGGCACTTCAGGAAAAGAATTCACAGCTACGGAGTGGACAGCTTACGTTCAGGTAGATGTATATTGGTACGTGCAGTTGATATTATATGGTAACAGAGAAGTCACACCAGTTCCCGAAGAATGTTTCCAGTTTGACACACTTTTGTGATATATGACTAATCAAGTCAATCTTAGCACATATTCCTGTCAGTACTTCCTCAAAGTTTGCCATGATGGGGTTCTTTATACGATGCTAGAGTTTCCACTTTCCAGAATAAGAAAGGTTTATTTTTATAACTTGTGGGATGAAGTTTGAACCTCAAATTTCCAGGACTGTCCCTAAATAACCTGGTTTATTTAGACCTGCAAAATGGATGTTGGTTCTGTGTGGAAATACATCAAGAAAGTAAAAGCAAACAGGAAGAGAAAACTGCTATTTATGTTAAAGGGCAGTGAATGACACAACACGCAGCACCTGAGCTCCCTTGCTCTTTTCAGAGATGTTAAACCATGACTGATCATGTAGTTATTGCACCGTAAGTCTTTCCAATGAGTTTTTCCAATGAGTTTTAAGTGGGTTTTCTCAAGCTAATAATTGCTGCACGCAGTCCTCTATGCCAGGATTAGCCCCACTTATCAATACTACCTATGCTGAGACAGGAAAACGATATCAATTGCAGTTGCAACTTGTCGGTTTTCCTAACCACTTCTGGCAGTTAATATCAAAGACCTTTGGAGCGAATTTATGTTAATGTATTCTCATGTCCTCCTGTTGCTCACATGGATTGGATTTTCATTAATTGAAATTTTGATATATCAAATATTAGCATTTCTGTACTGTTAATATGGATTAAAATATCCATGGCATGTATTAGGCATGCACACAAAACATATTGGCTAGGAAGAAAATTAGACTGAAAATTAACAGTTCTAACCATAAGAAGAGTGAGATGTTAGAACACTCTTTCTGAATATTATACTGAAACGTATATAGTTTTAAGAGTGAGCATGATCACCTTATATCGGTTTAGATGAGCTATTACCTGACATAGCAGACAACTGGACTCCATGTCCTAGAAGTTTGCTCTCAGTCTCAATACCTGTGATTGGAGGGGCGCAATCTGCCTTGAATCTCTGACATGCTGAGAGTTCACTGTTGAGTAGAAATTTATGAGATGTTAAGTCAATGACAGCTCCATAACTCATAAACCTTAACTCTTAATATCAGGCAAATGCAAGACCTCAGAACCATTGCTCTCATTTACCTACTTTCTAATGACAACAATCACAATAGAGGTATTTTATTAATAATCATTTTCCTCCAAATCTTTCCCCATTAATTCTAAAAGTAAGATACGGTCAGCATCAAACCCTGTCAATTTAAACCAATGTTTTGATTGTGAAGATCATAGAAATTAATCTTCCTTTTTTAAAATGTCACAAGGGTACTCAGAATTATTTCTAGTCTGAGGTTGACACCTTAATTCAGTTTTCTTAAAATATGGCTGTGCTGTGGTTAGGTAAGTCTATAATAAAGTTGTAAACTGCAATAAATACTAAAGGAGGTATTTAAGTGTAGTTTTTCAGTAATTTTGCAGATCTTATCTATTATAATACTTTTAAATCCTTAGACTACAATTGAATTCAGATTCACCAGAATACAATTATAACATTAGAATCTCTTTAGATATGGACTTAAGTCAGAAGCTACTATTCTAAGTCATCTATTTGAGTCTCTTAGTTAAATGTTCAGCAAAGAATTTGAAAGCACTCTTCCTGTCATGGTCTCAAATTAATGTACTGCAAAGGAATTATATTTTTTATCTTCTCATTTCATATTTGATATGCACCTCATTATGCAACAATGAGATACAACAAAATTAAGATCCTCAGAATGCAAAGGACAAACCTCAGATCCATACAAAACCAATTTCCCATTACCATTTGACATAAATGCCTTTCTGAAGAAATCTATTCTGTTTCATAGAAGTCATTAAAGAAATATTAGGCATTAGTGGTTTAATTTGCATCGCCCAATTGGATGTCAACCTTTTATTTAAAAAATAAAAATGAAACAGTACGAGCAAAGAGAAAAACACATTTGGCAGGCAAAAGTGCTTTATTCTTTTGCTTTTCTAAAATATTCTGATTATAATTAAACCTTTCTTTTAATATCAGCAAAAACAATAGTAAGGCTTCTAATTAAAATTATCTTTTAGTCACAGTCACTCACTGGGCTTTTAATGCTCTTTTGCGATGCAAACCTTGTGAGATGTGTAGTTAAATCAGGACTATACTTTTAGTTTCAAAAAAGTATAAGGCTATATATTCACATGCCAGAAAATATTTTAAGACAACAAAATAAAACTATATATTACAAGTTGGGATAAACATCTAACCAATATATGTACAACATGCAGGTCTCTGTTTACCCTAGTGTTGATTAATATTTTTATACTGTTGGTATGTTTTCATACAGGGCTTAATTCTCATGTGACATAAGTTGATGTAGTTCCACCTCTTTCAGTGAAGTCACACCAAGTTACATCAGCTGAGTTACAACAGTAGTCTAACCAAATTTATCAGGAATTATGAAATACTCAGCTACCTTCTTCATCATACAACATCCAATATTATCAGGAGATATATCGATTCAAAAACTTTGACACTCCAGAGGCCAAAGAACACTGGCCTCATTTCTTATTAAAAACAATAATATGTGAATAAACAATGTTAAAGATTAAGAAGAAATCTCATCAAATGCTTCAACACGCACTTGAAAAGTTTTGCCATTATATTTATATCTTACGGGCATAGAGACTTCTAAAATTAAAAGGCAAAAAAACAAATTATTCAGTTAAGTCCTTAATGAAACACAAAGAATAGGAGAAACAAGAGAGGATTAGAGAGTAGGAAATATGTTCCAGGGGTGAAAATGGAGCAGAGAAAAAGGTTGGGTTTTTTTTTCCATCAAATCAGAAAACATTAAATCCCCAAACTAATTTAAAAGCTATACTTGTATCAGCCATGTATTTCAGCATTGCTTCTTATTAAACTTAACAAAATTGTCTTGACCACAATTCTATTTTCTGCTGTTCATAATACAACAACAGTTCTGTCACAAAGTAAAATTTTACATGCAAAGTTACTGCCTCAGGCTCAGTTTCTTTAAAAAAAATCAGTCAAAACAGGTTTACTATGAATAGCAAAGTACAGAAAAACGTACTGTTATTCCCATGTGAAAAACCTGTGGCAACTTTTTCTTTGAAGTAGCGTAACATTCCAAACGTTTTAGTATAGGAAAGAAAGAAAGGAGTGCACAAAGTGCTGTGTGCAAGCACTTCAGCTGAACGCAAGCGGTAGCAGAATGGCAGTAGCACCAGACTGATTTACAAGGGGACAAAGCCTGGTGAGCAGATGATCCGTTGAGGACTCAAGCTCTGACCACAACTTGTGTTCACTCATTACAATGCGTCATGCCAACGCCCTGTTCTTGAACACTGGCCCAACTTTCCCAGAGGCCCAAGCACCAAACTCAAATTTCACAGGGAGCAAAGATTTTTCACATAGACACACAACACTTAAAAGCAATCTTGGAGTTTGGGGCATGATAGACCTAGTCTTTCTCTGATTGTTCCCGGCTGCTTGAGAGCAAAGTATGGAAAGGTGCTGGAAGATATGGGAAATGGAAATACTTGTACATGCTCCATGGCACCTGGTGGCCTCTAGGTTTTTTAAGAGGAAGCTGTTTGATCGGAACATTAAGAAGAGAAAACTTGGACATAGGCAAGAAAGATCCAGAGCTGAAAAAAGAGAAGAAGTACTCTAGAGCAGAGAAGAGAAAGTAGCATAAGAAAATAGCGAATGGACTGGAAAACTGAGAGATGGAGCTTGGTGCTCCAAGAATGAAAGTTGGAAAGGGAACTAGGGTTTTTAGAAAGGAAAATCTTGGTGGGCCTGCTTGGAAATGAATCAGGAGAGCATAAGGAAGAACACTTATGTCTGTGTGTCATTTAAAGGGAAGAAGCAATCCGTGGCCAGCATTTTATTTACTGCAGTTGTGCTATGGGTGGGTAGAACGCTTGCAGAACTCAAGAGGGCAAGATTCAGTTGTAAAACTTTTCCAATCTTAGTTGTCTTTTAATGCTACTGTAGGTGTTGATGGTTTGTTTTCAGGTATAATTCATGATCCAAGTTCAGTTGAATAGATGGTCCAAAGTACCAAGGAATTTTTTTAAATAGGACACTCGGAAGGATTTCTGTATTTGCTTATCCATAACACAACCAGTTTTAGTGACTTTTGTGCAAATAGAAATGTTGGAAACCTTGACTCAGAAGACAGCAGTGCAAGCTGCTTGGTGTTTCAGAAAGAGAAGTCTCTAGCCTTCCCCTGCAGGAGGACCAGCTAAAACCATAACACAGTCAGATTAACTGTATTTTGAACTTCACCATAGCTAAGGGTATTTTCAGAAGATTTGCAGAAAGAAAAGCAAGAACAGGAAAGCATAAAGGCATAGGAGTCCTAGAAGTAGCAAAGCAACATTTCAGTGGAAGAAGACAGAAGCTGAGAAAGTAGATTTGGCAGAGACAAGAAAGGAAAAAACAGAAAATTACACAAAATTACAAAACAAAGAAAAGCATACTACCATGAAGGAACAAATGTCTTCAAAGGAGAAACTGTAACAGCAGCTATGCCTGATTCCCTCCCAGGTGAGGCCTGTTAGCAATTACTAGATGAGGCCCTGTGGCTCACCTGTAGAAAGCAAGATAGCCGATGTTGAAAAGGAGACAGATACCAAGATGTTTCTGAGTATGTACAGTTTAATTTTAAACCTATAGTGAATTTCTGTTTTAAGAAATAGAAATGTCCCATTCTGGGGCTGGGCAGTACAGGGGAACAAGCAAGCTGTGTCTTTGGTAAAACTAAAGCATAAGTCCTGATGTAGGCAAAACACAGATCTTGATCTTGCCTCAATCAATGCCACTTCCCCATCAAGTAATGTGGCAATGTGTTCCTACTATCTCATATATGAAAATTTATGTCTTGTATTTCATTTTCTCCTCCTCTTAAAAAAGAAAAACAAACTAATCTCCTTCCTTTCTCACATTTCTCTTGTATAATCTGTAGTCTACAGTTTTAAGTTTTTTTTTCTTTTGGTCTTTTGTTATTTCTCACTTTCTTTTTACAGCTAGCTTAGACTTTTTGTAGTATATATTTCCAGTTGTCAGCATAGCTACAGGCCTTAATAGCCCTCAGCTACAACTATATCTGCACCACATAAAGTGATGGGGTGTTTTCCCTGTTCCAGTCAACACTAAAATTTGATCTAGTAGCAGTCAAAAAAAAAGCACCAGTTGGATAAATAGTTTCACATATAAAACTAGGTTTATCTGCGGTCTTAACTGGATTAACAGTTCAGAGCTGTAACTCATACATCACCGTAAGCATGTGCTTGCCATGAAAACCTCATAATTCTCAGGTGTTAAATAAATCTGCCAGTGCTGAGAGGCTGAGGTGAAATTTGAAGAGCTTTCAGGGGAAGATTATTCAAGGTATGTGTTTTATATGTATCTTATGTTGCCTTACATCTGAAGCCAGTCTGAAATAATTGCACCTATTATAAATTACAAAAATGGTACAGTATATTCTTTCTTTAGAGACTTGTCATCCTAGGGCTACTTCTCCCTCTCCTGTGTTCTTTGACGCTTGCATGAGCAGCAGCACATGCTGGTGCTGGATAAGCCAACTTCTGTGGAAACTCTCCAGTTCCAAGCATAGCCAGGATTTACGGTCATGAGACTGTAATGTTATTTTAAGCACTAAGGTTAGTTTCCAGTTCTCCACTCCCTCACAATGATTCCTCCTCAAAAGCACCCTCTGTAGAGAGAAAATCTTTTCTGTGGGATAGACTGAAGCTTGTCATACACAAGTTTGTTATTTGCTGTGTTCATAAAAAAGGAGAGCTCCCTGCCGCCATGTTAAATTATTGAGGAAGACAAGAGATTGTATATCCATTAGTTTTTCTTTTCCTTTTTTTAGCAACTAATCTAACAAAAGATATTAGCTTTACCTACAAAACTTGATTCTCTTAAGCCACCACAGCAATATTAAGCTACCAAAATAGTTGAAATAAATTAGACATAAGGGACACTGTTATTGTCATCTTTAAAATTCTAGTAATCTTCTTAACTGGGTGGATCCTTTGCTCATGAACTCGGGTGAGTCTTTACAGGCTCTGCACCTGAGCTAGCGCAAAACGACAGACACCTGTGTGATTTCTTGTTGAACAGTGCCATCCTGTGGCTAATTAGGTCTAAGACTTCCTACTACTAGTAAACATACAGAATGCGAGTGGCTTTTTCCTGGAGCAGGTTTTATATTAAACATATTTTGATTTCAAAAGAGCAATCAAACTTGGAATTTATTGATAGCTTTTTAAACTTACCTAGCCCAAAATAAATGCGTTGATAACATCAACATTTATTAAATAGGATTTATTAAAAATTCTATAAGGTACTGAAAAAATAAAGAAAATAAATATGCATTATAATTCAATGGACAGAATGATCTTGTATTATCTAATTTTAATTAACTGTTACTGCACATAAGCACTACAGCTAAGCTGATAAATTTATAGAAATTATAGTTGTGCTTTGTGTGTTTCAACTTCACATTTCTAATGACCCAGTGTAAGAAAATAAGAGAAGTTTTACTAGAAGAGATCACAATTCTGTCCTGCCCAGTATCCCATCTTTGACAAAAATCAACAACGAATGCGTCCAAAAGAGCATAAAAACAAGGCAAGCCTAGCTTGAGCATACTTCTCTACAACATACTTTTTGAGCAATTAGCTGCTCAGGAACTTTCTGAGCTCGTGTTTAACGGAGCTAGAGGGATTTTTCTATTATGAATTTTTCCAGTTACGTTTTGAACCGAAGCTGATTTAAAAATCCACAACATGTTGCAACAAGGAGTTTCACAGCTCAACTTCATTATGTGCAGTAGCCTTTCCTTTCTCTTTTTCTCTGTCTCTTTATGCGTGTAAGTATGTATACGTAGTGAGTGATACACATATATGTGTGTGTGTGTATAAATATATATATATATAAAATCAAATTATCAACTCTATGTTGAACATAAGGCTTTCCGCTTTCTCTGTTACCTTTTTGGAACTTGCCACCTTATTTGACACCTTCTAGTTTTTGAATTGTGAGAAATGGTAAATAATGGCTGTCTATCTATCTACCTTCTCTATGCCATTCATATTACAGATTTCTTTTATGTTCCTTTCTCCTTTTCTATCCTAGCTGTCATATCTTTTCCAGACTGAAAAGTTTGATTTTACGTAGTTCTTGATATGGAAGCCATTCCTCACTTTTGTTCAGGGGCACCCTACTGCTTTTCTCTGTGTATTTTTACTTCTATTACATCTTTTAAAATATAATACATGAATAAGAATTGTACACTGCAGCATTTAAGTGTATCCGTTTTCTTCCTTATGTCTCTGGTATCTTTTATTATTTTTAAGTCTCTTTGTAAAAGTCAGCTATGCTAAGGTTCAATTATCTTTTACGTGTAACTTAAGACCTAGGTATCTCTAACATGAGCAACTCCTCTGCATTTTTCTTTGGCAGGAAAATGACTTTGGTTGCATCTTCCTGAGATGCTAGAGACTGTTCCTACAAGCGATATAATTTCTCTACCACCCTTTGTCTTCTCTATTTAATGGCTGTACTTTCAAATTATTTAAAACGCCTCTACAAAGAACTCTTGATTTAACCTCATGAAAGGTGTCCAACTATCAAAAACATTATAACATAAGAATGTTATGAACGGTGAAACTGTACTGTCATGATGAAGGGAATGCTGAAGCCAGTTAGTTTCTAAAACAAACAGACAAACAAAAAAGGTTGTAACTTAAATAGTGAGGAGAAAATAGAAACATTTGTTGTCCTTTACCACAATTATTTTGGGATATAGGAAAGAAACACTACATAAGACGTACAGGACAAGACCTTATCTTTCAAATAGTTCCTAGATTTCTCAGTAATGATCTTTATTTCCCATTAATTCAGGTACTCTTTAAAAACAGAGCAGTATGTCAGGCATAAATTCCTGATTCCTCCCCCTTCTTTTTTCCCCAAGTAAATTATTAATTATTTTCTTAAGTCAGAAGCTAGTTCTTCTCTCAAACAGAAACCACCTTTATAGGTGACCTCTGTCTGTGATTTCATTGATGAAAGAGTTACAAACAAAATTGGGTTATTTTTCCTTTCTATTTTCAGTTATTTTGTGACACTAGAAAATAATTTAAAATAATTAGAAAGCTCAGTTTCAGGAGATGTTGCAGTTCATAAAGACCTGGGTCCCAAATAACTGATAGTGCAGTGTTTTGAGATGCAAACATCTTCATGAAAACAAAAGGAAAAATAGTGAAGAGTAGGCTCTGTATCCTCCAGTTGGAATGAAGGCAGGCAACCAGGTGTTTTTCCTGTTCCTTCTGCTTGAGAACATACAAAGTAAGAAGATCACGAGACGGGTGTAAAGGAAGTTGTATGAGAGATAGGAGGAGGTATTAGTAGGTTTTGTTTCCAGATTCATTTTCAGAGAAACAGATTCTTTTTCCAATCCATATATAATCTTCTTAATTTCAAACTTACATTTCCCCAGGTGTTCGGATGAAAATGGGATGATCTGAAAGAAAAGACTGGTCTTTTCAGTGAGATACATTGATCCCTTTTTAACTAGTTTATAGAATTTCTTATTTTGCAAATGTTAGTGAATGGTTAGAGACCACACAGTTTTAAGAGCTGAAAGAGTTTGTGTCCATATCCAAAGCGACTTTGCCAGAGTGATATGAACGGAACTAAAGAAATACCTTCGTCTATTTCAATGTCAAATCTTTTTTTATTATAGAACACTTTTGGATTGAGAGTAAGCCAATTATTTTTTGATGATTTCATTTCAATTTTTGTCTACTGAATATCTATACTGTAGGTTTTTTGACTAACAAGAAAAGTAATCATGGCAAAAATAAAATGCCTTAAGAGCATAAGCAATCAAAGCTGCTGAGACGCACAATTATAATGTAGAAAATATAGAAGATTGAATACTTAAGAACTGTAGGTTTAGACATCTCTAAAGTGTGAAAACACTTTAAAATTAAGTTGCTGAAAATATCATAGAAGTTCACCTCAGAACATATCTAGTTTTGTTTTGAATAAAAAAGCTTGTGGCTTGTTTTTTTTTCCTATGCATTTATCTGTTTGTCTCTACTGTATATTCAGTTGTATTGACTTGGAGAATCTATCTACCTGTATACATTTTATGAGTCCTGGTCAATTCTGGGAACTCTTTTTCTCTTTTTTTATGCATGTATACGTAATCAAATTACCAGGCCTATGTTGAACTGAAGGCTCGTCTGCTTTCTCTGCTTTTTCTCTGTTTTGGACATGAATACAAAGGATCATGATATAGACCAGTAATAAAGAGCTACAAATCTTCTGCTCAGATAATACCTGCTTTTACATGCTCTAGATTAACAGTTGACTGCTTAGAACCAGTGTAACTATATTGCCTGAGAAGTCTAGAATTACCCAGCTAAGCAATTTGAATATTTTAAGAGAAAATATCTCTCTCTCCTGACATTTGAAAAACAAAGAACTACCAGATGCTCTCTAGAGGAAAAGAAAATCCTAAGAGATTTGTGTTCCAAAGGAGAAGCCAGGGGCAGGAGAAAAGCAAAGGCAAAGGATCCTAGCGCATGTAAGATTTTGAACATTCTAAACCAGTGAGAAAAAACAAGGCAGGGGAATAATTATACGTGTTTTACTTAGGTCTGGGTACTCCTTCCCTGTTTGAACTACTGTTTACTCACCCTTGAAATCCTTGATCTTCAGGTGTCACCACCTCCACCACTCCTTCTCAGAGGAGATGCTGCATTTCACTTCCTCCAGAATGGGGATGTCAGAGCCAGCTGTAATTAGGGGCGAACGCTTTCAACCCTCCCACAGCTGTAACTTGACAACAATTTGAAAAGCACTGGTCTAAACCATTTTTCCTGAGTAGTTAACTAGACTGTCTACTGGATTTCTAGGACAGGATGCATTTAAGCAATTGGCATGTTTGTGTGGGATTAGCATTTGACCTGGAGTGCCTCATTCAGATGAGCCATGAAATCGCATTTCTGTGAAGCCCTGAAAGTCAGAGTCTGTGTTCACAAAGTAGCTAGAACGTACTTTGAAGTAAAACTTAGGACCCAAGGAGTACAGTATGGCAAAGTGATTATCCAGCAGGGGAAGATTTGGGGGAGTGGTAGCATTAGCACTGACCTGGGCAGCGTCTGAGGTTTCTGTACTATATCATAAATCTTTCTTTCTCTACTTCTTCAAGGTTAAAAAAAAAAAAAAAACTTTAGCAGAAACAAGGCTATGTTTGCATTTAGGGGAAGTAATTTATTGTGGGAAGGCTAAATTGGAGAAATGAGCTTTGCAGATAATTTTTATAGCAGTGAAGTTAGTGATAATTTTAACCGCTTCTGCTTTAGAAGATTGCATATCCCTACACATTCTGTTTTCTGCCCTCTGTCACATACTAACAAATTTGCTGCAGTGGACTGCATCTGCCATAGGACAACATGAACAGGAATAAAGTCATGAAATCTTTGGCGTGAAGACAAGTTTAAAAGACTTTTGACACAGATACTGGAGTCCTTTTTCATGAAAAAAACAACCATGCGCTGACACTTAGCTTTCCATTCTGCCCCAGGACCTATGCTAGATACCCTCTTACACATCATGTAACCCTTGCTAATTGCTAAAGCAAGCAGAGCGGTGAAGCACAATATAAATAAATAAAACCATTTGTCTTCCCATTATAAGAAAAAAAAAAGATAATCATCCCTATTTTTCTCAGAATCTCTAAGATGTTCACTAGCAAAGTCTTACTCTTCCCATCAGTACCTTAATACACAGTGGATTTGATGAAAACAGGAAGAATCTTCCAGTTAAGCAAATAAGTGGAACCTCATTCTACAAATGAAATAGTTCAGGTAATTTTCATGCAAGTCCTAATAACTGAGTGTGGGTCTGACAAAACCTTTAGATGTTTTCACAGTTAAGTCTCACTTGTCATTCCCAGCCTTTGTTGATCTGTTTCATCTAAAAGTAGCATGAGTAGTATGTACTTCAGCAATATCTCTATTGTAAATTACTGAAGAAGCATTTTAGGTGCTTTCTAAAACCTCTATTTCTTGCCTCTCATAGTTGAGAATTTCCATGGTGTAAGAGAGTTGTTCTGGGGTTTATGGCAGTGAGTAATTTATAGCAGGAAAAAAGGGCCTTTTTATTGTTATGTCTTGTTTAGATAAAAAATACTTAGCTTCTCATTAAATCCATTGCAAGGAATTTCTCACTTTAGTCTTTCACTATTGTAAAAGCCACCTACTGATAATTTAATAAAAAGAGGAAGGCTCTTTCCTAACTTCCACAATGGGATTTAGCTCTTGAAGACATGAGATACAATTCAGAACAATGATAGATGGATGACTCTTGAAAAGGACAGAAGCCCAACCAGAAGAAAGTTTCTGTTCTCTACAGAATCGCATGGAAATAATGAGGTTCATCTTTTTACTCTAGAAATATAAAACAGTTCCCCTTGCAAATATATGTAGACATCTCTATCCAGCAGCTTTTCATTTTGAAATCATATTTGCTTCCTCATGATGGAATATTTTAATTCCCCTTGCTTCCAACCTTTTAAATTTTGAGTCTTTTTTTTTCCTTTTTTTTCCTTTATCTAGAAAAAAATCCAGAGAAAATCATTAAAATTAAAGATGAGGAAACACATTAAGTTTTTTAGTAGTTTACTTTTGGATGGTGCTTAATTTTTTGTGGTGATTTAAATAGATGTTAAATTATATTTCTTTGAAGCATCCAAGTCCAAGAAATTGTGCAATAAAAAAGCTCCTAGTTAGCTGTATCTCCTAGTGGCTTTATTTTTGAGAGTCTTTATCAGCTAAATCTTTCTCTGCTCTGCTCTCCTCTCCCTTCCTTCCAGCCTTTCTAGACAAACGAAGACAATACTTTTCCTTGTACCAGTGGGAAAAAATATGGGCAGTTTAAATATATCAGATAAAAAAAAAAACCCATGTAAAGATTTTTAAAGCTGTAAAGTATTTAATTTGAAAAATTCATTTGCATTACTTCACTGATTTATTAAGTCATACGGTTTCAGGTTTTATCACGTTTACATAGAAACCCAATTAAAAAACTTTCCTATTTCCAAATGAAAAGACATAGCTGAATATAGAGTTGTACTCCTTGAACTAACTATACTTATGAGGAAGCTCTCTAACTGAATTCCGTCTTTCAATTTCTGCTTTTCAGTCAAGTTCAAAAGATGTTATGGATCTTATCTGTTTTTAGCAAATAAATTGGGAACTTTCAGACTGTAATTCAAACTGTAGGACTGTCAGTTTCCATCCAGGTAGAGACGGTGATTTTAAAAAATTGAACCGCATGTGTTGTTGTCTTCCATTGTTTGCCATTTCAGTGCGATTAGTTTTCATTTTTTTCTGCACGTGCAAACTTTGGAGCTGGTGAAACCTTACCCATTGTTAATTAATCTCAGATTAAAATTATAGTTATACTGAAGTCAGTAGGAGTTCTGCTAGAATTTTTTGAAGTGATTTACTCACTAGAGTGGACAAAATGCTACTAAATGAAATCCTTATATATGCATTAGTACTGGCTGTAAGGAATTACAGCAGAGCTAGTAAGGGATGAAGCTTTCCTATTTAATGAAAAATGACCTCTAATATTTTATTTAGAATATTTTGGTTTCCTTTAGATGTTCCTATTTTTGAGGATCAGCGTAAAAACGTTCTTCAGTTCAGCTGTTTTCTAGTTATTCAACAATGCAGTTAACCAAAAGAAAATAAGGGAGAGGGGGAGGTTTGTAGAACCAAATGAGATTGAAAAAGTTTTGGGGGTGAGAGAATTTGAGAAACAATTGAGCCAAAACTGCCCAGGTATCTGGCCATAGAAAAATGCCATTCCTCAGTAGCACCATATGATATGGCGCTAATTCTGAAGTAAACTTGATAATCCTGAGGTTTCTTTTATTTATAATATTTGGCCCTGTCTCCTTTCTTCCTTATCAGACTCTTTTCACTCAGCTGCATCACTCAGCTTTGAATATCCTTTCTGATATGAAATTCTGTGGAAAAAAAAAAGTATTTCAAATCTAGATTTCTGAATAGAATGGAATATCTTCAGCACTAATTAACCATTCAAGTGTTGGTTGCATCATTTGTAATGTCGTTCCTTAGAAACAATTAAAAATGAAAAGTAGCTACAAGGTCAGCCACAACTAAAGCAAGAACTGACACCCAGATAGATGAGATTCAGTAGACCTCAGCTTGTTTCTACTGCTCTACTTGTAGAAAATAATGGAAAACTACAAATATAAATAAATTTCCCTGAATCTCTGTCTCTTACTGGGTAATTTCACAGTGACTACAAAGTCAGCATCTGCCACATTTATTCAGAGCTCACTATTTGTCAGATGGTAGGATAAAGGGATTGGCTTAAAATTATTTCTAAGCAAAATGCTATTGAAATTGTCAGTTGTTTATCTCAATTTTCTTCCTTCAGAGGAATTTATGTGACATTTCTCTCTCAAAGAACGTCAATTCCAACATGGGTTTGAAGGCACTTTTTTTCTTTAGCTTCTAAATCACTGTGTTACACACGCATAAGCATGCACCCAAAGGCATTTGCTGGCCCTGAAACCAAGAAGCATAGCACAGATCATATCCGTATGGCTGAGCTCTCTTCTCTCCTACCCCAAAAAGTGGCCACACCTGTACTGCCTATTGGGAACAGTATCAGGTCTGTACTGGTCCCAGAACAGTCTCAGGCATTATCCAGGAAAATGCTAATTGGCCTGGCCCACAATTCTGTTATGGAGTGAATTAATAGTATATCCATGTTCATATATTACCCTGTACCCTGTACCCAAAAAGATTTAG
This sequence comes from Struthio camelus, assembly GCF_040807025.1. Taxonomy (NCBI): domain Eukaryota; kingdom Metazoa; phylum Chordata; class Aves; order Struthioniformes; family Struthionidae; genus Struthio; species Struthio camelus. The sequence goes on along the minus strand of NC_090981.1, from coordinate 37,571,120 downwards.
CCACAGAAAATGCAACCCTGCACACCAGAGTGCTGAGAGCACAACTGCCAGGAAAAGGCACAGTGAAGGTCCCTCCCCCATCTGAGGCAACTGCAAGAAGATGAAGCCATCCCTGAGGAAGTGACTCAGGAAAGCCAGTGACTTTATCTGGAGGAAGAAACAGGGGACTCTCAGTCTAAGTCTCTGTCAGGGAGCAGCAAGGGTCAGCTGCTTCCAAAGGGGATAGCTAACTGAGATATCTAACGCTATCATTCGTCAAATATTTTATCAGGATGGTGAATGTATCACTGCCCAGCCTTGCAGCTCATTAATTCCTAGTTCTCGTTTGTATGTGTTAGCCAGTAAATAATTGCCTTATACTTTCAAGCTGCATATATATCTTGCTTACAAAGTCTTTGCATACAGCTAAAGGTATTTGAACAAAATGACCCACAGAGAAAGCGTTAAACATAGTATTAGATTTTTGACTGTGAACACAAAATACAAATCTCCAGAACAAAAGGACTCAAACCTTTAAGGTTGCAAGAAAGATGATATTTCAATGAGCTCAGGAATCAGACAAGATAAATCAACAGACGTGGATAACTGAGAAATGTTAAATGCTTATCATATTAGTTCGTCAGGAACCATAAGACAGGAACCATAATTATACAAATAGTAAAGACACCATCTCTCAGGATAGGTCTGGTAGCTGGAGAAGCAGGGAGAAATGCATTTCCAACGAGTCTGCAGAGCCTTAAATACTAGAATCTGCATCCCTTCGCTTTGCATCCCTCAGCTAAAAAAGATGTTACTAGCCAGGTTCTTTTTCTTTCTAAGTTTCATCCATTCGCCTTAGGTATACATCTATACAGAAGACCAAATCCTTAATTGCAACCTGGTCCACGTCAACTGTTTCTACTTTTCATATATCTGATAACTGTCATTATGTTTCTCAACAGTCTGCCCACTTTGCTAAGCTTAACTCTTACTCTTTCCTCACAAATCTGCCTTTACAGTGTCCTGATCACTTTGTTTTTCTGAAAGTCTCTCATTTTTATTGTTTATTTCTAATAATGTATTAATTAGCACTGAGCAGAAGGTTCCAAACATTATTAAGAAGCAGGCTCTGGAAAAAAAAAAAAAAGTAGGCAAAGGGAGATCTTTTCCAAATACACATCTTTCAACCATAGAACTCATAACCACTAGATGTTTTGAATGCCAGTAGTACTAAATGGTTCAGTGATTAGATAAATTAATGGAAGAAAAGTTCAGGAAAACTATCAACCCAGATGACATGCATGTAACCTCATCACCCCTAGTGCCCAACTTCTGGAAGTCTCTAAACAGCAAATTGCCAAATGCTGGAAGGCCATACAATAGAAGAGATGAAACATACCCCTCTGTGTTTTGTTTTGTACTTACAGTCTTTCCTAAGCATTGCTAGGACAGATGAACTGCTTATCTCACTTGGTATAAACATTCCTATGGTCTTGTATGGTAGGTTATCTACTTATTTTACTTTGTGGATACAATGACCACAAAATTGTACTGACTGTTCTTATTGATACAGTTATTTTGCCAAGCCTTAAGGCAAACCAGTAACTTGTATCCATGTCACTTCATTAACAAGGAATTGTGCCTCTGTTCCGTGGTATTTCTGCCTGTATTACAGCAATGCTGAACCTCATATTTTGAAGGCTCACTCTTCAAAGCCTGAGATGCCAAGTGATTGTGGTTTTAAGTATTAGGAAATGCTTGGAAATAGAGTAAAAAAGTTCTGAAAATTCATGTCCCTGCCTATTAATTGAAGTTATGTTTCTCAGCTTCACTTCTTCCTAGGTTCCTCTTTCTCGCATGATGTTTCAAGACTCTTCTTAAAATGTAGTATTTTTCATTTGTTCAAGTTAAAACCACTGGTATTTCTTCTGAGGCTTCCACTCCTTCTAGGTTCCTTTGTGGTATTTCACTTTTTTAACAGTTCACAACTCCTTTTGGCTTAGCATAATCTGCATGTTTCCTTAATGTATTGCTTGTTCCCTCTTCTAGAACACTAATGAAGTCATTAAATAAGGTCATTCTTTTTGCCAGTGTCTGATCTTCCACAGTTTGACTGTCTGCAGAAGTTAGTGTGCTGTAAGCTAAGACGTGGATCAACATCATGATAGTTAGTTTGCAACCTTTCCTAGATGGGTGCTCTTAATGCACAAGAAGTATATATCTTGCTGATTTCTAAGTCAGGGCTTGGGTGTTATTCTGAACCAACCTTAACTATCCCTCTCTACCTACACCATAGCTTGTAGCTCACCACAATTTCTGCAGCTTATTTCTTCCAAGATATTTTCATATGTAACTCAGGCTCTCTGACAGAGGCTTTCCAGTAACTTGTCAGTCTCCTTGAGCTTACATATACTTAGAAGGAGCAAAAGTGGATTGTAAAAGGGTCAGAAGAAACAACAGAGAATTTTAGAATTACTTCTGGACAAAATCCTAGGTTTAAGGCCTTACAGCTACCAGTATGTCTGAAATACAATGGAGAGGAAAGGGAGTTAGGACCTCCGAGGCGGTGGAGTTAATCTCAAGCCTGAAGTTCTGGGCATTTATGGGTCAGGCTGAACTGCTGGAGGGAGTCAACGTTTCAGGTAGGATTTACTGTAGATATTATTAATGGGTTTCAAGCCTAATTGCTTAGAAAAAGCCTAGCTATGAGATAGCTCACTCTACTTTCAAATTGATAAAGGTCAAAATAATAAAACCAAATATATAATAATAAAACCAAAATAATAAAATATATAAAAATAATAAAATAATAAAACCAAATAGGGAGAGGAGTAACATGGGTAGAGACAAGAGAAGAGAATAAAAATTAGAGAAAATGGAAAGGAAAAAAAAACAATATGGAAGACTGTGATGTAGCGGATTTCTGAGAACTGAGGGGTTTATAAGATTTAAGAGATGGATTAGATTTCTCTTCGACAAGCCAATGTTAAGGTTTCCACCTTGTTTCAGTTGCTTTTACTCTTATAGCTAGTTCAGAAAATAGCGTGAGAAGACACAAGGACACAGGAGTGGGAACATCAGAAGAAAGTAAAAATTAGTCCCAAGACAATGAACGGAGAGCACGTAGAACTGAATTGTGCAAAACCATTCTCCTACTGCTGATAAAAGTTTCAGCGAGCAATTTCACTGTTTTCTGCTATAATGCAGCTAAATGAACAAGACAGGAATCATACAGTGAAAGAAAACTGCTGAATTAAACAGGTCTGACAGTTGCTAAAATATATGCACAAATGGCTCTTGCAGACTACTCAGGGGAAATAGAGGAACATTCCCCTCTTTTATGGATAACTGAACCAGATAATTGTGCACAAAAATATTGGTTAATCGTTTGTCATCTGTATCGAGAGCAGATCGTAAATCTGAAATCGTGTTTTCTTTTCCACTTTCCACCGAATTGCATCACAGTCATGCACTGTTTTTTTATCATGTTCGTGCTAAGATATGCTGCAGCAAATCAGATGTAGTATGACAAATATAATGAATCAAAACGGTGCTCACCACTCTTTTAACCATCAAATTCCTAGCACGATTTTTGAGCCATAGAGTGAGCTGGTGTGTGAGAGAAATCCAGAGCTGAGTAAAACAGGATCCAGGGCTTTAGATGTCTTTTTAAATAATGACTTTAAGGATCAGTCCTCGCTTCCCACTGGAACTCACTGGAGTTCAGTTCCACCTATTTAACTATAAATTTTGGCATTTTTAAACAGGTTAGGTTGAATGTTTTTTAATTGTTCACTTGCATATTATCTCAAGGGACAATAATAAATAAATAAATACATAAATAAAGACTTTATTCCATAACTTAATGAAATGAATAGAGCTACCTAAGAAAGGTGATGATGCACTGCATTTATCTTGCATTATCTTGCACAATACAACAGCATCTACTTTATTTTTCTCTCTGAAATTTTGCAATTAACCAACACACCGAATCAAAATATTTTGGCACTAATGGATTCAAAAGCTTTACCTATATATTTCAGCTATTAAATCATTAGATTTCTCAAAGAAAGAAATTTTTGCAAAAAAAAAAAATTGAGGGTACATTTGTAACTTATTTTCTAAAGTATACTATCTTCAGCAAGTGAAAACATTATCTTTCCGATAAAGTTCTATCAAATATTTCTAAATAGCTTTATTGAAAAAATTAAGGCAGCTTCAGCTTCCATGGAAGGGCTGACTGCAACTTTAGACAAGTTGAGAATTTATCCTAAATATAACAGTTCAGTAATCATATGAAAATCAACAGGAAATTTAAAAAAATATGACATGACCTTTCACCAACTCCAGATTGACTAAATATTCACACATCTTAAGCTAGAACAAGTTTGTTTCTGTAAAAGGCTTCTTTAGCATAAATTAAGTGAACTTTGAGTCAAAAGGCAAAAGGGAATTCTATTTTGTTTTAAGGAATTTCATTTTAAGATGGGAAGCAAGTTTTCTGGAAAACTGACGTTGGCTATGTCTATATTGGAAAGGAGAATGGCCCAGCAGGAGAAGATTAGGAGCAACACAGTTGGTGCTGAGGAGCTTATGTTCACATTGTACACATTTAAGGGGGAAGGGGGAGGTGAGCTTAACATGCTTTAGTACCAGAAGCACAGAAATTATCTGTTAGAGCATATTTTGTATAGTTTAATCCAAAAGAAAACCAGTTTGTACACTCCAAGACTTCCCTGTAATGTGAATCAATGTTTAGTAAATGGAGATGACTGGGAAACTGACTGACTTAAATTAGATCATCATTTTTTCTTATATTTTGCCAGGTAGCCTCAAAGTAAGTTTTTACAAGATGTATACTGACCAGTAAATTAGAGGACTAATTTCCAAGAGAAATAATTATTTCACATTTTAAGAACTGCTGCTCTGATCATTCATGTACAGATTACTTGTTAAACTGTTAAGCAGAAAACATCCTCTCCTGCATCTTCTCCAAATAGCATAGGCTAACACCACACCTTATCCAGGTTTGCTAAATGCTATCCTTGGATTTAGCACCCTGGTCCGTGTTCATTGTACATTCAGTCCACATAGTACATTCAGTAATTATAATGTTTCTATAAATTGTATTCTTTTGTCTCCAAGAAAAAGACAATTCACAAAGGGACCATTACATTGCCCTCCTGAACGTTTTTGGAAATTAATTGGAGAACTTTAACTCAGATTTTGCCAGTGTCAGTTTTAACTTTCATCCAGACAAATCTGTCCTCCTCTGGACAAATGTATGAGGTTAATCTGAGCCCTCACAAGCCCCAGCCCTAACGCTAACCTTAGCGCCACTAACATAGCCAGTTCGATATCTTAATTTTTTATATCCTAATAGACAAAATCTATTGGGTGAGCTACATTTACAACACCGCTACACTTGTGTGCCTATCCCGCTCATTCACAGGATTTTACTGCTCCCACAGCAGTGACAATGGAGTAAGACACATTTCTGTACTACCACTGTCCTACTTTACTGCTTGATTTATTTAAAATGCCAAAAATGAGCTTGTATTAACAGACTGGACTAAATGGAAGTGCAGATACACGTCTCCTTTTGCCTTTTCTGCTATGAAAGAAATAATACTCAGCAGAGGAGCGGAGTAGACAACTGGACATAACATCTTAAACAGCCTCTGCTAAATGAGACAGTCCTTGAGAAAAGGCTAAGGTTGGGTACAGATCTGGAATTTAAATAGTCTTAATCACAAAAAATAAAAGAGTAAGTCTACTTATTTGATGTCTTCACTAGATGGAGATACATCAGTCTCCTCTACAAGCTCCCATTCCACATAGAAAAATTACATTTACTAATCCAAATTAAAGTTGAGTTCCCAAGGATCATTCGGTTGGGATTAGTGTTATGTCTAGACAGGACTGATAAACTAGATTTAGGACTGGCAGCGCCCAAATGCACCTGGCAAGGTTTGTGTCAAAACTGGCAGGTACCACTGGCCCTTAAAGTGACAACTAGGTAGGTTGCAAGGTAGCAAGTTTTGATAAGTAAGCAGCTGACTGGGGGCTGATAGAAGTTACCAGGATAATTTTAAGGCCGCAGTTGGTATTGGGTTCTTCTGGTAGACGTCAATAAGTTAGGAATAGCCTTGTTTCACACAAAGTTGTTTTAGGGTAGGTTTAAGACTCGTGCTGGTAGGGATCACATAGCATAGATACAAGTATCTTAGAAACGTACTTCAAACCACGAGCTGCCAAATAGCTACCACATTTTATTTAGTTCATTTATCACATCTCTAAAACTTAGGACTTCATATTAGACAGATTCACACATTTTCCCTGATATGACTAATGACAGCAGTGCTAACAGCTGACTAAGGTATATGACAGGCTCTAGAGTTCAATGAATGGAGAGAAGTTGGCTTTAAACATTTATAAAGATATGGAAGAAATTCATTATTTAAATTCTAAATTGAAGCCTTTCCAACCTGTCTGAACATATTTGTATTTAAATTGAAGCAAAAAGTAAAAATATGTCTTTATCACAAAAGTTTCCCAAAATGCACTACTGAACAAATAATGTCCTTCATAAACCATAACAAGAGAAGATAAGCAATATGATGAATTAATTCTATTGCTCTTTGCATAGATCATATATTTATTTAGTTGCATATCATGGTTTAGTATCCAGTGCCATCATAGCCTACATTTATTTCATAATTTCCAGGGACAGTACTAAGACGCTTAACTAAAAAAAATGGCAATCCCTCTTCTCCTTCTATCTGCATTTCTTCAAGTAAGCGATTCTAAGCTTTCAATACTGCAGATTTATTAGAACTGACAAGCAATTTCATTCATTCTTGTGTTATATGAAAAAGTGCAAGCATTTGGATAGCCTGAGAGGGGATGCAAGCATCAGGTCACAACAGATTCCTGAAACATACTTTGTATAATCTGACCACTTGCCTTGCAGTCTAGATATATTACATAGTAAATTTGGATTCCTTACCATGGTGAACAGGCTTTTCTAAGAAATTAGAAGCATTGTATCATCAGGACTAATTTCCAAACTGCTGTGTGTGGCTCCAATCCTGATTCAAGTAACATTTGTTGACAACAGCAGAAGTGTTTCTCAATTTCAGTAGTGGAGGATCAGGTTATTGGGTCTCTTGAGATCAGATCCTTCTGTGGAGAACATTTATATCAGTGGTGATTATGGCTCATAGAATTCTTCGTTATCTAACACTGCCTCAGCATTGGTCTTCGTAAAATTTGGCTGCTTTTAGATTAGATTTTTTTTTTTTTTGTCGTATATATTGTAACCGCCTTTCCATGTGGTTCTGTCTCATCAGTCCTCCTGGACCAAGACTGGGAGAAAGACAGGTTGGGAGATAGGATGGTGTTCTGTCACTAGGGAGGTTTCAGGCCCAAGCACAGAGTTTCTTCTTACTTTAGCTACAGTTTAGCTACAGATGATAAATTTAGGAAACTTGGTCTATACAATTCTGTGCCTAAATTAGTTTGCATAGCTTTTCTGTTCTACATGAGAAATATTTTCTCTTGTGCCATTTTTCACAGAGCATTCTGCACAGAAAAAGTAATAAAATTTTGAGAAAGCATGAACTTTTTTCTCAAAGAGTTTACTAATAATTTGAGAGGTATTTTTAATAAAAATGCTTTTTGTTAAAACCTTGTTTCCCTAAAAGTATATGAAACTATACCAAAATTAACATACATGCTCCTACACTTTTTAAATTTCATTTTTGTGGCTTAGTATCAGAATGACTAACTTGATACATAAGAATGAATCTTGTGTGCCATATTTACACAGTTTTCAGGTGTGACACTGTACCTAATAAATAGAATTCCCATCATATGTGAGATTTACTTAAACCCAGTGAGGAAGATTGAAAAATAAAAACAATAAAGATATCAATTTTTATGACTTCAGTAACTGAATTTGTGAAATGGAGCATATTTAAATCAATGGATTAAATTCGATAACTTTTTTTCTCTCTCTTTTTTTTTTTTTTTTTGCTTCAGTATGGTCTGACATGCTGAAATAGAAAACAAGACCAGCAATGGTAAAAGTGGAGACAGCTGGAATTAAATGATTTGCAGAAGCCAAAGGAAACTCAATTTAAAGATTAATTTACAATACTAATGTTCATGTGCAGACATTATTAGGATGTTAATTTCCTGAAGACTGTGATTCTGTGACAGTGAGACTGTGACACTGTGACTCTAGCTTCTACTGAGGTACTGAGGTAGTTTCTGCATGGGTGAAGTTACGGCAACCTGGATTTGGGACTCACAAAAGTAGAGGATATGTAATTTTTGAAAGAGTAAATCCTTAAGGTAGTAATTTTTCTTTGATAAAGTTTGAGTAATAAAAAAATTAAAAGGTGGTGTTAATAGAATAAATATATGCTGTTTTTATATGCAATTGCACACTAGACGGGTGAATGAAAATATAAGCAAAATATACAGAAAGAATACATGGGCACTAACTACAATTCATGCACTATGTCAGAATAAATCAATAAAGCAGGAAAACAACCAAATATTAGAGAAACTTTTAAACAGAAAACATATTTTGTTAGGTGAGTGAATCAGAACACTTCTATTCACTGCACAGCGGAAAAGCACTGAAAACAGAAAACTGAGGGCACTGAATGTATTGCCTGTTTTCACCAGTAAGACAAAGATTGAGAAGTGAAGCAGAGGCAGGACTGCATTTCCAGCAAGAAGGAAATTCTTTGTGTTGTTGCATAGCAATGCATAACATCAGGAAACTGTCACGCAATGCATAGCATAAGGGAATGCCTATACACATAGCAGAGAAAATAACTGTGATAGTTTATTCATTAACCTAAGCACAGAGATTGGGAGGTCGAGTCTCAGTAAGACTCTGAACACAAGCTGTGATGTAGTTAGCCTCCATATACCATGTAGACTTACCATGCAGGCCTATCAACCCAATCAGTCCTGCATACACAACCACCAGTACCAGACCTACAGAGCTAGGCTAGAGGCTTCAAAATTTGAACCATGTATCGTGAAGACTTGTCGACATTTTGACAATTTTTGTTGACAATTTGAAAGTTAGTTAAGAAAAAAAGTAAAACACTGCAATAAAATATTTGTGATTTTTTTCCCTGATTAGCTTTAGAAATGGAGTCACATAGAAAAGTAAAACCAGACAGAATTAGACCTTTGGAATAAGCCAGAGCCTGTGGGAGAAGGATAATGTAATACCCTTCCCAGTTGACTGTATCTTACTTGTTCTGTAAGCAGGGAGTTATTAGCCTGATACACATAAGGCATTTCTTAGACTTTCCTATCAGGAAAAGTATCTTTAAATAAACTGGTTGTTAATATACTAACTATTAAAAAGTATTCGTCTATTTTCAGGTGCTTTCAGTTCAGAGATATTGTTCTCAACAAGTGTGGGACTATGATTGGGTCTTCAAAAAAAGAACCATCTCATCATACAGGAAAGTAATGCTTCTAGCCTAGGCAGGTGATACTCACTGATTACAACACCTCTTTAAGTCTCAAGGTTGCTCCTTTTAGTTGTGACTAAAATTAAATCACTCTGTGGTTTGAGGTTTGGGGGAATTCTGAACAAAAGAAATACACACTGTGACCAAAGGTATTGAAGAAATTTGATCCAAATTTATGAACAACTTCCATCAGCCTGAACCTACAAACTACGTAGAGTACAGAAAAAGCAGTAGTGAGAAATGAAGATTTACCAACATGGTTCTCTTGTCAAGCAACAACCCTTCTGAATTAAGAAGACAAGCATCCCACGCTGTTACATGACTATATTGTTTTCCCAATGTATTAGTAAGAACTGAGGTTTGAGAGTAGGTTTGTCTCTCAAGTTAAATTAAATTTTCAGCCTTGGAGATCATACACCAGGAAAGGTCATGACACGATAACAATGCACGCTTCCACAATGCAGTAGCATAGAACCTTTCACCTAGAAATACGTTTCCACAGGAAACAGAGGATTTTTTACCTATTTTCATATAGCAATATCACTTCAGCAACTTGGACTATATCAACGAATTGCCTAAATCACTTACTTTTTCCGATAATGGAAATTCTGTCGAACTTAATGCGTAATTCGGATACTGGCAATAACTCCAGTTGTTTGCCACCTGGAAGATTTTTTTTCCACTTGAGAAAAAGAGGTAAAATATTAGCAGTAGATGCTTAAGAAACCACAGCAAGTTTGTAAAAAACTATTCTTAAACCAAATATAAAGTCTTCCGTGGGGGTGGTTCACCACTTCCTTTAGCTGCCCATGCAGGAACTTATTTAGCAGAGAAAATAAAAACAAGAGCTATGTGCACAATAATTAGACACTAGACATGACTCTGGATCAGGATTTCTTGACATTGTTTATTGGAGATTGACATTGTCAGTTGTTTGTGATGCAGATATAAAATGCTCCACCTTTGCCATTCTTAGTCATGGATTACTAATTTTTCTTTTGTATAATTTTGTTTCTATGATGTGTAGCAATATTAATTTAGTTTAATGTGAGACCTGTACAGATTTCAGCAGAAAGACAATATTTTAATGGAAGATCACTCAAAAAGGAGTTATCACAGAAAAAATAATGCTCTCATAAATCTTTTTCTTATCTTTTTCTTATCAGGAGACACATCAACAACGATTATTTACAACTCCCTTACAAGCCTTACAACGTTTTTAGTACCTTTTCAGTTCTTTTCAAATCACCACATTTCCTCTTCATGCTGGAACTACAGTTGAGGACAACAGCTGAAAAGGTGTTCAAATGGTGTTCCTTTTCAGGCAAAAATCAAAACATAACGTTTATACTGAAGGCAGCCTATGCTTGTGGAGCTTTCAGTCCAGACAGTCAACCAAAATGCGAATCGGTTCTACAGTTCCTCTTAAAAAGAACATACTCAACTCCTACCAAAGACTACAAAAAAAACCACTGAATAAACACCATTAAAAAAAAAAGAAAAGAAATAATTCTGACCCTTGGGAAGTGAAAGACTGAAGAAAGCTTTGTGTAAATACAAGGGTCTGAATCCTTTTGTAAGGTCAAACCAAAGGCAAAGAGCTTATACTACAAGTCTTGGACACTGTTGCACTGACTTCACTGGAGATAAGGCAGAGCTCAGAGTTTAATGGTAAAGATGAGATTAAGTTTATTTAGATCTGGAAAACAAGTCCTCTACAGGTAAAGAAAGTGAATGACTGGCTGTTCCCATTAGTCATACTTCTGCTGTAAAGTTAGGATATTACAGAGTTGGAGCTAGTCGTTAACCTGCTCCAATCCAGATCGATCTGTGTGCTCTGCAGAAATATATGACAATAGTGAGTACTGGATAAATCTGGATGCCTGGTAAAGGAGTTAGGGTGAATTAATGACTATACACTATTTGTCAAGTAGAAGCTCACCCAGAGAAAGAGATTCATCATTTCATAATCCTACTGCACAAATGGCCCAGCCTACTGCATTAAATAAAATGATCCCTTCACAGGGAAGGGATGGAAAAGAAATGAGAAGCTTTTTAAAACTGTATTATACTCAAGATGTATTGAATATATCTATTCTATTACCACCAAAAAAATCCCAAAATTACAAGTCTTTCTCTTACTATTTGGGTACAATTCATCATTATATATAAATGAAAAGAAGAAAAAAAACTCAGGAAAACATGGTTGCTCCTAATACAACATTCATTTTGCCTGGCACCAGCTAGTAATCAGAGTGGCTCACTCTATGACCAAATTTATTTTAATAGAAAATGGAAATGTACATATTAGGACATTCTGTTTATACGATCAGTGAAGTCAGTACCAAATATCTCACAGGCATAGCAGGAGCTTCAAAGGGAGATCCTGTGAGATCTCATTCTGAACCTTGTAATTTCTAGCTACCTTTCAGCAACCATCACTGTAATCATGAGGCAGCAAGATAATCACAGTAATTAGTTAATCCAGTCATTCACTTAATTTTTTGCATATTGATTCCATCCCTATCCTATTTCAAAACCCAAATTTAATGTCAGCAGTGATTTCTACCTTGCAGCTACTGCAAATTTATCGAGATTCTTACAGATCTGTCTTCTCAGTATAACTCAGCACTGCCCCCAGCTTCCCCTTGCATGGATTCTAGAAATAAAATACACGCTAAGAGAGCAGAATGTGCATTGGTAAAAGTGGATTGGAGAGATGATGAGAGATATTTGGGAAGTGGAACAAAAAAGAATTGATACCATATTCCAAATGATAGGTAACATGATTTTTCCAGAAAAAGTTTAGATTTTTTAATAGAAAAAGATTTTATTTCTGGAAGTAAGAGTTTTTAAAGACCCTCAAAATGGCCCATCATCAGTTTGCACTATGCACAGATTTGTCATAATTTCTCCTCTACAAGGTATGAGCTGTTGTAAAAGGTGAGTCTGAGCATACTTAGTCAGAAAGGGGGCATATCTCCTTGTATCCTCTAGATTTTTCCAAGGAAAATCTAGACCTAGATTAAAAATTCTGATCTATCAAGGTAGGAACTCAAAAGACTTCTACACAAATCAAAGTTGAGATCATAAGAACTGGATTTAAAGTATTCACAAAACAGAAGACAAACACATTTTAAGCACACACACAAACCTCACGCCAGCCTTGGAAATTGCTGAGAAGATGAGGGAAAGTACTTCCTGCCTCTTTTCCCCTCAGCTAATATATGTGCTCCCAGCAGCAACTCTGGCACATAACAGCCAAATAATCCAGTGGTGCTTCTCCTGTTTTGCTCTCTCGTTGCAAATCTATTGCTAGATGCACCTAGAGTCTCCAGTTCACCAACCAGATGTGGTCTGACTTACCAGCCAGAAAGCGTAAGAAACTTCCAAAAAGTAGTCAGCAGAGTGCCCCCTTAAGCATATACATTGTGCCTTTGTGAACTCCAGGAAAGCAGAAGGCTGCATTTTCCCTTTCTATTACAGGAACAATGCATGCTGCCAGCATGCATCTTCAGGATTTGCACCAGGGTTAGGGTTCTTCAGCATGTGTCCTATGGAGGAAAATGAAACAAGTCATTTAGAATAGTGATCCTATTGTTTAAAATCTGTAGTGATCCTAATCTGTAATCTTTTTCATATCTATATGTAAATATGCAAATATGTATGTGTGTGTGTCTGTCCCTGACTCACAGGAGTAAAGAGATTCTCAGGTCTTCCTCCATGACTTCTGCTTCTGTGAGGTGAAATCAACTTTGGTTTAGGGCAGAAATTAAAGCATCCCTTTGTGTAATCCCCAAGTTTACACTTTGAGAAGACATTTTCAAATGCTTGAAAACACTTTCCATTCAAGAATTTTCTAAACAGCTTCTTTTTTTTTTTTTCTGAAATGAGTTTCATAACCTGAAAGATGGATATGGAGCTTTGGTCTCTAACCCCTCAGTCCCACGCAGCACTCATGTAAAAATGCTGGCCATTCAAAAGTGCAAACTATTTTTAATTTAAAGATTACAATTTACCATTCTGTGACCTTCTGTTGCCTTCATATACGCCTTAAAGCAGTTTGGATACCCATTCTTTTGGAAAAAAGTTATTATTTCAGGCACATTTCCAATTACCACAGTCTGCAGACAAACACTGAAGTGCACCCCAAGCCTCCACCACAATAATCCCAACAAATGATACGCCCACACCAAAATGGCTAGCTATGAATCAGAACCAAACTACATTTGACTGTTTCCAGACCTTCTTCACTATTCTGATGATGCAAGAGCAGTCGTGCTAATTCATTATGCAAGTACAAGATTGTCTGCCTCCTCAAATGAAAGTCTGGAAATTACTATTGCCATCTGATGTCTGTACACTGGATGTCCTTCTCCTGGAATACCATTTGGACAGTAGGAGCAAGACAGTAGGTGGTAAAATGCATCATGCCAGACTCGTCAATGATGTATTCTTCCAAATCTTAACACTGTAAACACAAAAATTCTGAAAGCAACCTCCAATGTTCTGAAACTTGAGCAACTAAGCCATAAACATGACAATATGCCTGTCTAGTTTATACAACACTTAATACAGCTAATCTTTATAGCCAGTACCTTTGACTTTTACCCTCAAGACCATGTAGGAGGCCGCTGTGTCATCTTTTCCACCCTTAGGGTCACTGGAAAGCAGGAGGATGGCTACAGGCTAGTTTAAAAATTGCTCCACTCTACACTGCACAAAGAATATACCATAGCTTAGCTTGTATGTTCCAAGAAACACAGTATAGCAAGTTTAGCACTTGTTACCAAGGTGGATATCATTGCTGGATGCAAACCTGAGCATTAAGATGTCTGTCACCATAGACATCCCATGAATGGAGGTATAAATCTTTGAAAATTAAGCATAAGTAAGCTGCCATCTTTCTCGGCTTGTAAAATCACCACGACAAGCTGTACTCATGTATATACTACTTTTAAGTTTTGACTTTTCCCCTAAAAATATGTTTCTAGAATCACTACCACATGGCTGTAGGGATTCTGTTCAATGTATAAATGTTCACAGGCCAGGAATCTCCAGTGCAAATGTGTTGAGTAGTAACTCCTAGTGATGTAAGCACATGTTACAGACTGATAGAGGTTTCAAAAATAGCATAAGAGAGAATGAAGGAATGTACTTCAAAGCTGTATACAGAAGATAAAATGTTCACATCCCATTTTTAAAAAATTAAGCAGATATTTGCATACATCTTGCAGATTGCTTTGCTGTATCAGTACGTAAGAGTACTTTTTATCACGTGTGCATTCATAACCTAGGTTGTGTTGCTGTGTTCACATAACTCAAAATAAGCCATACTTCACAGCTGAATTATAACACATATTCTAATAGTAGAAACCACATTATTTCCACCTCTTACGTAAAGAGCTGTGCAGAATACACTTTTTTTTTTTTTTTTTTTGCATTGTGCAAGGGAATCTGAATTCTAATGTTTCCAGAAAGACTCAGAGTTATCTGTACTGGCTTGAGATTTCAATTGTTAATCCATCCTAAAGAGAGCTTTGTAAATTGGGATAAAATCAGCTATTTCTGCCCACATATTTAAAAATCAATCCTCCCCCTCCCCCCAAAAAAAAGGCTTTCTCAATGACTGCAATTTGTTGTAGCAGCAAGAAGTGAGGTTATGAATATTTACATATATCTGGGAATGCATATAACTTGAAAATTCCATTTTACTTGCAATTCCCTTGCATAGTTTGCAGCTATGCTCTTATTAGGGTTATAAACATGGACGTACAAAGCTGCAGTAATCTTTCTTAGATGATAACTTGGCCAGTCCTCAGAGTAAATAAAGAGCAGCTATAACCTCCCTTCTCTGAAAGGTCTCATTGGGATGAAGTGACTTCATCTCAGTATCAGCAAAATGCAGGGCAACAGAAGGGGGAGGACAGAAAACTCTTTTTTTTCCCCTGAGATTTTCAAAAAGGTTCCATGTAGAAATGTTGAGAGGAAAAAAAAAAAGATGTGAAATAACAAAAATCTAGAATATCCAGCTACTTTAGACAAGGGAATTCATAGCTTTAAATCTGAAAACCGACAGTTTGAATTACACAGCAATTTGGGCCCACTGTTAACTATGTGTACTCCTCAAGTGACATAAGGAGGTTATATTAACTACTCAGTCTATGCTAATCAGCTGCTTTCTTATGACCTTCATAAAGCTTTAGCATCTTGTATCAGAAGCAAAACTCAAAAATAACAACTTTTCCTTTATTTAAAACTAAATGATGTTTACTAAAAAAAGCACTTAATGTGCCCAGGTCAGAAGGCAAAAAAAGAATTTTTCATAAGAGTTCTCTAGATGATTTTACAGACTTAGAAACACTCTCCTAGCCAGTTTTCCATGTTTTACCAAACTGAATTAACTATTTGAATACAATAATTTAAAAATTTGAAAAATTTGTTCCTTTAGTGGGTGTTAGACATGTGTGAGCCTTTGAGAATCTGACCTGGAATGGGTAATTTGCAGCAAATCATTCGTTCAATTCGTATGTCCATTTTTCATTTCTTTGTGTTTGTAGATAACAATTGCATAAATGATATTGTAAATGAAACGTACTCAGTGAACATCTGGATAAGCCAATATCTGCAGTTTGAGCTGCATTGCACTGTGACAATTTAGATAGATTACCCTACTTCAGTATTTCCTTTCCCTGACTTGAAAATATGTTCAAAATGAACTCTCATATATACATGGATTTCTTCCATTAATATTCCACATGCTTATTTTTCCTCAAACATTTGTGCCAATGGGCAAAGCAAATTAATTTTAGAAGTAGATTTTTTCAGAATGTTTTTATGGGATCCATCTAACTATATCAAATTTATGCTGGCATATGAAATGCCACATAGTGCATAAGGGGTTTGAAATGGGTTTAGATCATAACCTTATATTTTTCTTCTCTTTCTACCCCTTCTCCTTTAGTTTCCTTCTCCTTGAATCTGAGGCTTAGCCTCCTTGAGGCTCAGCACTCAAATCTGCTTACCTTCTGCTGACTGTGCATGTGTCACCCCCGATCACATCAGCTTCTTACAGACCTCCTATATAGTATCATAGCTGTTATTTGCATGTCCACTGCACAAAGACTGATATCTTCCTTCTAAACCACCCTTGTAGTCAGCTCCCAGCCAGACACAGATCTTGCACAAGCGGTTTGATAAGCTTGAGCTTCTGTACTTGAACTTCTTGCTGATCTTTCACCATCAGTCTCTACAATTACTAGCTGGAATAAATTTAAACATATATAATACTAATAAATCCAAAGCACATGTGTTTCAACAAAAGCAGACAGTGCTTAAGATTTTCAGTTACAGATTGTCCCTAGGTCAGTAGTCAGGATGTCATTGTTATAACTTCCTCCAGCTGTTTTCTGCCACATGCTGACCTTGCACAAGATATAAATTTGATTATAGTATAAAATTCTAATTTAACCTTATATTGAATTAATTAGACTTTAAACTGAACTTTCTCCCTCTATGCTCTCCATATCCTTACTGCTTGGGATGTATTTCTATTTAAAGCTATTGCCTGTAAAAGAATACATTGTTTCTAACCCACCACAAATCTATCTAGTACCAAGATGATATCTATCTCTTGCAAAATCAAGGAGCATGCTTTGCAGTTTCTTTGGCTTATCTAGCCACTCAAACAATATTAAGAAAATGACTTCATGTTGGAAGAAGTATAGATTTGCTAAGAACAACATCTTCCACAAAGAATTATCGGTGGCAGTTCCCCAGTACAAATAGGTACTTACTTGATTGAAATGTTCTGGTTACTACCAAAATGTTTTCGTTACTACCAAAAATAATGAAATTTTGAAAGTTCACAGGAGAGTATAGGCATGTCCATCAAATGACATTACATATTTTCCCTTAGTAATGCATAGTTTTCTCCCCTCATCACAAGTGATTTTTAAGTTAATACTGGTTTAACACAAAAGTGGCTTCAGCCCTTGACATGAAGTATTTTCACCAAAAGTAATGGCAGATTTCATTTGTGATACTATAAGAAGATGTAGTAGGCCTTGCACACAGCAACAGATATTTCCATTTTTATTTCAATTCTAAGCAGGATATATTAAAATATGGGGATAGGTGGGCCTATTCCAATGAAACGCTTCAAACCATTACATGTTGCCACAACAGATTCTTCCTATGGGGAAGTAACAGTAACAATGTGACTGCTACAGTGCAGTAAATTATACTGACGTCTAGCTTAGAGAAAGGACTATGTTCGTTTTCATATATTTTTTTTCATTTTCAGATCAAAATTCTGTCTCTGTTTTCTAGAAAAGTTGCTGTAAAATGAAGGTCAATAGCTTTTACCTGCTTTTAAAATAAGTCTTACTTTGTAAGGTGACTGTATCTTTAAAAAGACTAATCACAGATCACAATGATCAGTTAGTCCTATTAAATCCCTTAGAGTAAGCATTCTGAAAAAGAGAAGACTCAGATTTAACTGTGGAATTATATCCTTTTCAGGCAGAAGACATTTCTCTACTTACAGCTAAAATGTTAAAGGCATGCATCAGTAATATCATTTTGATCACAGCGTAATGATCTCTAGAAGGTCTAAAGGCTACATCTGCAGTTCCCAAGCACATAAGCTGCATAGCATGAGTGGCTCAGGTGGCTGCAGGGCATGACTGTACCTATTTCTACCACCCTGTGGAATACACTAAACTGTAAGTGTTTACAAACATTGCAGTTCTGGAGGACTATATCAGGGGTCTGAAAAAAAGCTTAAGGTTTAAAATTATTTCAGAAGATTGGAAATCATTGAATGATATTAATGGTCAAAATGTTTTCCATTTTAATGTTTTCTCACAATCAGCTTTTACTCTGTGAACTTACCGTGAGAGAAAGAGAGGAAAATAACATTCAAAAGAACTGAAGGACAGTGATTTTCCTGATGGCCATTTTTTGGACTGGGTTACTGAATTTAAGCTCCAAAATCAGATACTGGCAACTAAGTAAATTGTTTGATTTCCTGAAATTAGTTATCTCTAACTCTCTTTTCAATAGAAAATTGGATCTACCGATTTATTATTTCACTTTTTTTTCTTAATAGCCTCGTGATTATTATTATAAGGAACAAATGCAAAATGAAGAAAGCTAAAGAAGGACAGGGATGTTACACTGGAAACTGTTAAGGTGAGGGGGTGCACACCCATCCCTCAGCACTGTACCTTCTCTGTTAAGAAGAATAATCCCATGTTAATTGCAATAACTCATTTTTATCTCATGGCTGTTTGACGGCCTAAGGAATGTTTTCAGTAGCATCCCTAGAGGACAAGCGTCATATAACTGAAACTGCTATCAGAGCCAGATATTACCTGCAGTTAATAAATAAATAGTTGAAGCCAAAGCCTCAGACAAAATGATAGCTGAAATATCAAGGAAAGTGAAGAATGCCTAAAGAAAGAGCACTTACTCTTACAAATTCCTGCTAAATAAAATTTAGTCTCAACAGTGAAGAAAATGCCCAAAACATCAGTCATGATCTGATGAGTTTGTGGAATTTTTTCCTAGCTGATTATGGCAGATACTTCCAATGTTACTTGTCTTTGAAAGAGAAAATATGATATGATAAATCTGTGACTTGTTTTGGCATAGCTGCACTCAAGCAGAGAATCTAAATGCCAAAACGCTCCTAGTTGCCAGTCCTTGAAAACCAGTGGTACTGTAAATCAGTGTCAGGGTTCTGCATTTACTCACTCTCTCTTCCATGGAGCTGTCTGCTTTGCTGAACATGGTGGAAAAATGAAGGCTTGCTGTACAGCTGATAGGAGCTACAGAATATACAGCAATATGGATGTCCATTACATTCCAACTCAAGCCTTCACATATTTGTTTAGAAGGCAGAACCTGAATAAATTAAATGTGAGGACCAGTGAGAGTTGTGGCTTTCAGTAAACTCCAGAAGCACTGCTATAATGAGCCCAACAGATAATGTCCACCATAGAAACAGTTAAGCAACTGCTATGAAAACATAGGTTATAACCTAAACCAACTACCTTGCCTTATCCAGGCAAATCTCTTACAAAATTCAGAGTTTTTTGACAAGCAGCTAGTAAATGATTACAAAACTGATTTTACAAGGAAAATAATACCCTAAAGAGAGGTTAAAAAGTGTTTTACATTACCAGCCTTCAAATAGAGCTAGTCTAGAAAATATTCTTGGTCCTTCCGCAGGAAAAAAAAAAAAGGTTTACAGGACTGGCAGAGTATTATGAATCAGAAGAGTTATAAATAACAGATTTATGAGGCTACTTGCTGTTTCATCCAGGCTGAGAGAGCAAAAGGGTAAAAGAGTTAAAGACAATGTGCATATATGTCACAACATGCAAGGAACCACAGTCACACTCCTAATAAGTATAGAATAAAAAGAAGACATCACAAATCTGCATTGCAGATGACACTGAATATAAGAGAATAAAACTGACAGAATTATCAAAAGGCTACTTAAGACTGCATGGCATTCTGACAGCATATAGAAAGACAAACAGTTTTATTTTATTTTTAGAAGATGAAACAAATCTGAAGAAAATGCACTGCACTCCTATGGGGATGTCGACTCCTACTCCTTGTTTTTTTGTTTATCTTTAAAATAGAACTATTTTTGCTATCTTTACTGAAATAGATGGGGAAAGGATGACCTGCTTTATATTTACCACTAGTTTCTTTTCTAAATGTAAAGAGCTGACTGCATTGCACCCAGGCAGTTAGTTCCTCGGTGACTAACACAGGCAGACACATGAGTTGATTCACCCTCACCCACAGGAATATTTTCTCATTTGCTAGAATGTGACATTCTAATGGTCAAGCAAGCTCACAATCCCCAAAACACATTCCCAGAAACAAATGTTCTTATGAAAAGAGGCTTTCAGCAACCATGTGTAGAGAGTGCTAGTACTCGACACTGGCAATCAATCTATCTAGGTGTTATGCTCTTTCTAACATCTGAAGGCATCATCCAAAACCCACCGAAGTCGATGAATAGCTTTTCAGTAATTTCAGCAAGGTCTGCATCAGGTTCTGAGTGGCTACAGCTATGTGTGGAGATAACATATATTGCCCCAACAAATATTTTATTTACAAGCTGTGTCCAAAATAGAAGGTATAAATTCAACTACTCAGCATGGATTATTACAGAAAACATGTACCTGGAAGCAGTATCTGAAACCCAGATCATTAAAGGGAATAAGAATTTAATAGTGATGCCACTTTCAGTGTACCAGTTTGCTGTTTAAGTTTCACTTAGACTTGAATCGTACTGCTCAGTGCTCTGCATTTTGCTGCAGTTATAAAATTCTAATGCATACTTTATTTTTAAAAAAGTTGCTTTCTCTCCTTTCTTTTTCTTTCATCAAAACATCATGCCAACAGACAGACCAGTGCATCTGAAAGAAAAGAAATAAAGTTCAGATTAGATCAAAGGATAGATTTTATTTTAAACATCACTTCCACATGGCCCTTAGGGAATAAGGTAGAATACATTTGTCATTACAACAGTGAAAGGCCGATTCAAACATGTAGCCCTAACAGCTGAAAATTTGATTTCTACCACTATGGTGACTTTGAATGCGTCAAGAAAAACCATGAACTCTTATGAGTAAAGCTGGTGCAAATGACATGTCAATTCTCATGTTTCACCATTAGGTACAAGCCCAAAACACTACCAGTACAATGAATCAGTCTGCGGAAAAACTAGGTATTCCTTTACTGAGTTACTGAGAAGTAGCTTGCTTATCTTGGAAAAAAAAACAGTCTGTACAGTAACAAACAACAGAAACTCACCCTTAAGTTTTAAATTCATTTCGTTCTCAGTCATTTTAACAAGACTTTGTTCCTTTAACAAGAACTCTGTCTTCTTTGGTATAACCAGGAGGAGGATTCAGGTTTGGCAATCACTGTGGCCATCTCCAGATTACAGGCAACTTCTTCTTCCTTTTGATACAGAAGCAGGCTTCCCCCCCCCCAACATGAGAGCAAGCAAACACACAGACATGCTTCCCCTTACTTTCAGCAAAAGCCAAGCACGCTTGCCTGTATTTGCCACAGAGTGCTGGGTTGTTACCACACATATGTGGGTTGCAAGTAAGACTACTAGCTGTCACCCTCATGATCCACATAGCCAGACGTTATTGCTATAAGCAGTGGAGTAGCAGGTGTTTCTGAGAGACGTCATCCCCTTCAGCAGGAAGACTTGCTTTTCATTATGGATAAATAATCCAAATAGGACCTTCCAGGATGTTGCTATATGATAAAAAATATGTTGTGATTCCTGAATGTTTAAATAAGAGGATACAAACTAGGAAGGTTATGGTAACATTATATTTGCTGCTGGTGGTCCTGGTATCCTGTGTGGTATGAAGGAAAGAAGAGACTACAAAGAGTCAAGTGAATAATTAAAGGCCTACACTTCATTTAGCTTATCTAAGTGAGACTTTCATTGGAGTCTGTAGGTCTGAACCGAAATATAGTAGAAGATATCTCTTCCACATAGCAAGTAATCGTACAACAAGATTCAGTGGCTGGAAGTTGAATGCAGACCAACAGCTAAAGAAACAAATAAACAAACAGAAAGAATTATTTTTTGACAGTAAGGACAACCTATCTAGAATTGCAGGGGACAGTGGCTGGGATTCACTTCATCTCATTTCAGCTGGCTAAAAGTTGAATGTTTGCTCTAAATTAGTGTGAGTGCCCTGTATTGCTAACAGATATCCTCCAGAGAGTGATTCACCCTTTCTTAACATTTATCTTGTGATGCAATGAATTGCTTGCTGGAGCTGCGTATGTCTCCACTGATTGTAAACAGAGCCCATACGACTGCAGTAGACCGGATACCTGTGATAAACAATTAGATAAGATGAATTCTATATACCTATAGTTGTGTGTGTGTGTGTGTGTGTGTGTATGTGTGTGTGTGTGCGCGGGCATATGTGTGTGCACGTGTGTGTGTGTGTGTGCATATATATATATGTATGTATATACACATGTATAAAAGGATATATCTACACACGCACACACAGATAAAAACATATTTATATATCATGGAGCTCAACCATATCTAATAGGCCTGAAGGTAAAAATTTATTCTGGGAAGCCCTTTGGTGTGAATCTAGGAACCTAAGTTTTAGCAGCTTTCAGCAATGCAGTTCTCAAAGCTTGTGTTTCAGTTTCTTGCAGATATACGGTACCTTCAATTTAGTAAACCATGTAACTTCTAATTTTCCATATAATTGTACATGACTGAGTTCAGATACTCCAAATGGAAGAATAATCTTTGTCCTCATCTGTCTTTGAAGGCTTCATGGGGAGACCAGACAGGGCAACATTATGCCAATAGAGCTCATGGAAATTTTCTGTCAATAAGAGCAACTAATTGTAATCATTACCATCTATTCATCTTAAGTGAGTTCATTACAATTTAATTATCTGTTTTTTACAAATTAAAACTGATAACAATTTTTGCATAAACCAGGTTGTCTTAGATCAACGCAAGAAAAAAAGATCAAACTCTTTTTGGAAGAAAATATCTGAAGTATGAAGCAATATGTGCATGATGTCACTCCACTATTTATGAGGATGAGGTAATTCTTCTAGATCATTTATAATTTCTTCTCTTTAAAACAGAGATCATCCTTTTGTAATTCCCAAGTGAGAAAATTTTAGTGGGAAGGTGTCATTTGCAGCAGCGCTATGTGACTCCTGCTTTTAAGCCACTATTTAATTCATGACTTTGCTATTATTCTTGTCTACTTGCATTTCTTCAAAGCAATCCATTTCATTAATAATAGAAAAATCTCTGTCCTTAATATACTTTATTTTTATGCGGCAAAGTTCTCATGGTTGACATTTCTCTTATGTCCTTTATGCACCTGTTTCTATTTACATATTTTAAGTCACTGAAGTCTAAGCATACAGTGTAATCTGAAAGATTCAAAAGGATATCATCAATGTAGACTGATACTGCAAGAAGATATGCAGAATTATTTGCTTCACAGTGCTGGTGTAAGCTTCTTATAAACCACTTGCGGTCAGTGTCCAGGTTTTGTTCGTCCCATATGCTACATCAGAATACCCACCCTTCTCACATGTCTGTCTTAAGCAATTTCTTTGACTGCATTCTCTCTGAAGCAAAGGTCAAATATTATCACCATGTATATTTAAAAAATGTAGGAATACAGATAGTAATATAGCTGGATGAGAGATGAGAGAAGATTTTTGCAAAATGAAAAAGAAGCAGAAGCTGCACTAACAGCTTGATGGCAACTCTGGTTGCCGTATCCATGCCAGACAGTGGAATATACTTGCATAGCAAGTAATTCTCCAAAAGGGTGTTGAATCACCTTCAAATGACTGAGAAAGTGTTATTATTTTGATCTCGCATTGTGACAGAACCGACGTCAATCTGCATTGTATGACGTATTGTACAAGCATAGCAAGAGGGGCAGCCCCACCTAGAAGAAACTCAGTCCAAATAATCAGGAGATGGAAGGAGAATCAGAGGTTCGAAGAGTTCAAAGAGTCTCAATAAGATGAAGTGACTGAGCAAAGGTCACAAAGCAGATAAGCAAGAACATACTTAGGTCTCCTATCTATAGAGTTAATGATCTTTTGTTAACCACATGACTTCGTTGGACTTCAAATAACAGTGCTGCATCATACTCCTCTTACATTGACTGCTGCGTAGAAGACAAGACAAGAAGGAAAGCATTTGAGAAGTACGCCTTTAGGTGCAATGCCCTGCAGATGCCATGACATGAAAAGCTGTGAAAAAGCAAGCAAGCAAACAATATACGGGGCATCAGCTCCAATAATACAGGGAAAAATCTTCTTGGTCCTTTGGTTTGTGCAATTTCTTCTAAGAAAATAGTATCTTCAGGTAAGGTATCTTCAACTGTCCTAATCTTTATCCTCCTCTAACCAATATTCTCAGTTATAAGCATCCATTTCTCTCAGATCTACTGTGATCCTTACATAGCATATAAACACTGGGCATTTTTAAACCATGAATCTAACGGTCTGCGACAGGGCTAATGCTACCTTGATTTTTAGGCATATATAAGAATGCATATGTTTTTTCCAGGTAGGTGCACTTACTTTTTTTCCTGTATTGTCTCATCCTGAGTGGCTTTTTGAAAAACTAAAAATGAAAATAGGACAAGTAATATTAATAACAACAGGGATCTAGGTGTTTAATGCAGTTTAAATAATAATATATTATATCAGCCTTTATACCTTACATAAGATCCCTCTAACTCTCAGAAGAGCACTGCTATCTATATCTGAACTCAGTACTGATGCACAATACCATGTTTGCAAAAAGGAGAATAATAAAAGCACCTGTTACTGTCCTTTTCTCATATAGCTTAGGGACATACCTAATTGCTTTACTGTTGTCATCTGTTCTTTGGTTGGAGGAAAGAAATCTTATTTGCTGTGTTAATACCACTTTGTGGACTCAAAACACATGAGCTCTTGCCCAGGAGATGCTAATGATTACTTATGTCATGCATTATAAAAGCTTGAAGGTATGAGATAGTAAAATATGTCAAATCTGATCTAAAGTTCCAAATGATTTGATATCAGTTGGTAAATAGCTGCACGGAGTCACATGCAATTTGAGATGGTTATCCAAACCTAACTTGATAGGTGATATAATTTATACTACACAACAGTGAGGCATAAACATTTCTCAGACAGAATATTCATGAACTACTGCCCATTCTTTGACAATCCTTAATTCATCTGGGGTTTGAATAAATGCAGCAAAACTTCTTCCCGTCTAGGACAAAGACAGAGACACCATCACTGAAGTGCAAAAGAATTAAGGGAGTTTCATGCTAAGTGATGCTACAGAAAGAACAGCTTCATATCTCTACTCACAACTCTACCCAACTGTAACTCACTGCAGTCAAGACGTCTCTCAGTCATATTCCGATACTCTGCAAGTCCATGTTTGCTATAGAGTCCAACATATCTGCTAGAGTGTCCTTTCACTTGGTAAAACATAAGACTAGGCCCTAACTACTGAAAAGTTAGTGAGATTAAACACAGTTGTCTGTCATTGCAATGAACAGATCTGCATGTCTAGTTATGATCAACAGAAAGATCTAGAAAACAAAAGATATAGTTGAAGGAAAATATTATTTCACAGTCAGGTACAGAACCCTTACAAAAATAGCAAAATTTCTGGATTATTTAATACAAAAGAAAAAGGTAGACGATAACTCGGAACACAAGTGGCAGGAAGAACTTTATTTTCTTTGTTCTTCCTTTTTCTTTTCAGTTCCAAAAAGCTAATTAAATTGAGATATACACTCCTTCAAGCCTTAAGCTATACATTGTTTTTTGTAACACAAACATCTCAGAGCAATAACTAATTCAAAAAAAGAAAAATCAAAACAAAAAATAAAATATAACCAGGTACATGTTAATCATGTCATAAATCTTGACCTGTCAATGGCAAGAAAAGGAACAATTAATCAAGCTTAAGGAAAAATGTCTACCCAGGAACTATTTTGTTTATGCAGATCAGGTATATTTGGTCTCATTAATGAAGTAGCTTTATAGGGAAGGTTAAATATGGATGCCTTAATTTACATTGATATAAAATCTCAAACTTCATACTGCATTAATCACATTTTTGCATTCAATAAAATGTAAAAACAATGTTTCTGTAGATCAAAACAAAAGTATACTCCATTAGGTTCAGAGAGTTATCCCAGAGATTAATTTTACCCAGCATAATTAAATTCTATGCAAGCTATTGTTTATCTTCTCTCTGAATGCCATGCATAGAGATTCAAATATGCTTTCATCGTGCAGCAGCTCTATCAATTCTTTGTCTGAGCTTTCATGGCTTCTTTTGGTCTACTGTTTCTCAGTTTCAGACTTGTAATTAAAAGCATAAATGAAGAAGAAAACTGAGTTCAATGTTCATAAACGAGTCTCACTCACAAAGAAGCTGCTTTATTTAACTTTGTGGACTGTTACTCTAATCCGTTCTGGTGCACATACACATCTCTGAAAATCGCTTCCAATCTTTCAGTAGAGGTACCATCTCATTGTTAAGTAGCTTAATGATCCCTTACATGATCCAAGCAGTTTCCAGTTGCAAGAAAATAGCAGCAAGATTAACAGTTAAATAAATTGCACAGTAAAAGAAGAAAAACTAAGAAAAAAGCCAGCAGGAAATATTTAGTCCTCACCTTTGAAAATTCTGCAGATCGTGAAGTGTGTAAGAACACACAGACTATGATGTTAACTCCTTGTGTTAAGTGATACAGTAGTATATCTGAAGTGGAGGAAGTGAGATCTGAATCACTGCATATCCCTTCACTTATTGATGAGGCTTTCCTCTGAATGGAAATCTCCTACCTTGTTTGTTTCATAATGAAATGGAGTTATCATTTCAGTGTTTAATGCAATGTACCACTGGGTCTGTTGCCTTCAGGGGTCTTTTAGGACAGCTACTTCAAAAACTGAATGCTATTATATTCTTTTCCTCCTTTAAATTCAATTATCAAAGAGCAGGTGCACAGACAGGTAGAATACTGCTTCCTGTCTGCCAGACAAAGCTTTTTTATACAGAGAATAGGAAAAAAAAAAAAAAAAAGAGCTACAAATTTACAATGCCACTGTTCCTAAATAAGAAGTCTGGACTTGAAAAACCCAGAAATCTGGAAGATTTTTTTGCATCTGAAAAATTGTATCAATCCGTCTTCTGGATCTCGACTCAGTTTTTAGGCTCAGCTAGAGAATATCGGTCCCAAATCTGTAAGAGGAGTGAGGGCTCATGAGATATATAACTCAATGGCAGCTGATTGTCTATTCTTGCTTATTTTATATTTGTAGGCTACCACATTTAAAATAATACCATAACTACCTATCCTTTCTGCTTTCAAAAATCTTCCCCTGTAATCTTATCTTGCTTAGAAACTATGACAATATAAGTACACGTATATGAACTCTGAAAAGATTGTAATAACAGAAGGAAAGAAAGTAACTTAAGTGTCTGTTTACTAGATAGGTAAGGTGAGACGTTGCATTAGTTTAAGTAAAAGAGAAGATAAGGATCAGATGTTAAGGAGCTGATCTAGGTAAGAAAGAAAAAAAGTTTTGAAAGCTTTTCTAGAAGAGGAAATGATATACCTAACAGTAAAGTTGGATAGCAAATTATAGAGAGAGAATGCTCAGTCTGCATTACTTATTTATTTAATTATATTGGGCCTCTATAAAAAGAGACAGCTAAAACACTAAAAACACCAAAAGAGACGGGAGAGAAGGGATACTGGAAGAAATGATAAGAACCATCCTTCCTGTCATTACCAGTTCCTATTAGTATTTCTGCTCCTGTAGTGCTAACTAAATGTATTTTTGCCAGAAATTACCCTACTTGATTTATTCAACAGGTTTCTTGGCTTTCATTTAAGATTACTTTATTATTGCTAAAGACCACAGATCCCTCCTTGTCAAGTCATTGGACATAAAGTGCCAATTTTACCACTGCTGTAACTCCTATAAGTCAGATAACAAAACTGAATGAAATAAACAAAAATCTACAATAACTCATAAAATACAACACTTTGCTTCAAAATACTACCTTTTTTCCCCTAGAGATGGCAAGGACATGAATGTTAAACAAGCAGAGAAAGAGACTAATGTAGATAACTCACATGGTAAGCAAACCACAGAAACAGCAACGTGATGGAAATCACATTCTGAAACAGACCCTTAATGACTCAGATATTCTGAATTACTCTTCAAAAGGAAGTGGTTATTTCTGTATGGGGGAAAGGATATCAACTGCCACATGATACTTCTTGACTATATTTACACACAGGGCCTCACTGCAGTCACTTAGTATTGTCAGAAATGCACGAAGTACCTTAGAGATTTCTCAGAATTGCCATCATAGGCATGAGAGAAGAACAGAACCCTACACTAACGTTAGGCTGGCATAATCTGTTTTTCACTTTTTTCTTTCAGCAGAGGGACTTGCTAGACGATTTAAGGACAGAGGATCCTGCCTAAGGATCAGAATGGAAGTGCCGCACAGTGCCAACAGACATGAACTGTTGCATTCAACCTAGAGTTAAGACACACTGCTAACTAGTTTGGTTGTCCAGTAGTTAGTGTCTTTGTTAACCCTCAGCAACTGCATCAAACAGGAATTGGACATAACTGAGGATGTGACCTTTTCCCTCATCCATGCAGCTATCTTGCTGCTTCCTCCCCAAATCCTCCTAACCCTAACCTTAACCCTAACCTTAGTCCTCCTTCAGCAAACAGATACATATTCCCTTTCTTATCTGGAATCAGAACTTTAAGTGAAGATGAGAAAGCTCTGACTTCAAAGGAAGTGCTAGGCTCTGGTGATGATCAATAATTCTTACTCCAAACAAATATGGATTTATTTAAATAGAAGCAGGATCAATGGAAATGGGTCAGAGTTTACCTTCTTTGCGGGCACCTCCAAAATCTTGTGGTTTTCAGGGTTATAAAAGTCCTAGAGTTCACACTGCATAGCTTTCATACGGACCAAAGACTTGTTGAAGTCTCTCTTGTACATTGTTTTGGAGAATGAAAGACACGCATTCTTTGCCTATCATTTAGAGATGAACTGGACTCTGAAGGAAGACCATAGTAAACTAACGTATTATTACATTACTTTGTATGATATAAACACCTTGCTTTAACCTCAAAGTCAAATATCAAAGCAGACGTTTCTTACTAGTCCTGTGAGATTGCATTTTTCTGTACTAACTTCTCACAGAAACAGGGTTAATTCAGCACTTGTACACTCTCAAGTCACATGAATGCATATGATAAAGGAGTCAAACACTGGACACATCAATACTGCAGATTTTGCACACTGCTGTAGATGAAAAAACATAAAAAATTGATGTACTGCCATTCATCTCTTCACATTGCACATGAAAAATATAGCAAGAGGACAGTAAGGTTGTTAGACTAAGTGCTCAAGAGTCAGAAGATGTCAGAATTAAGGTTCCTGGGCCAAATTTTTTTTTGTGCATATGTATTATGAGGCATAAATGACAGCATACTGACCTCCTCTCCTACCCAGGTCTTGACTTCTTTCCATGAACAGGACAGACAGCACTGACTGTAAGCAGTTGTTGATAATATTTTCCCCCCACTGTTTTCTACACTGCTTACTATATTACTTACCATTTACACCCTGCTGTAAAGGCTGAGTTACTGGTATACCTGGGAGGTTTCCAATGGTATTAGCGCTATAAGAACTTAGTACTTCCCACACATTAACTGATTCTTAGAACTATGCTATGAGACAAAGAAATGGTATTATTTCCATTTTACTTATGGGGAGCTGAGGTATTCAGACGGAGGTCACAATCGTCCATGCATACTACATCTCCAGTTTGAAATGTCTACACCTGGTTTTTCAAAGTACTCCGCATAGATATATATGCTATATATACGCTATATATAGCATTATATATAGCATTATATAATATTATATATATATATATATATATATAATTTTACAGGTAAATAACTCTGGCTGACTTCAGTTGCACTTCTGCAATGTTCAGCACTTCTGCAAATCAAGCCTACGTCCTGTTTTGTGTATCACATCCATATGCAGTTGAGAGGCAGATCTCTGAAGTCCCATGCTACAGTCTTTATGACAAAGACAGGGACAGAAACCTTCTTTAGGGAAGCTTTCTACTGTCTTCACTAGAAAACTCTTCTTCCTGTTCTTCCTGCTTCTTGCCTCTTTCACTACACCTTCCTCAGCATTGCAAACTATAATAAAGGATCTTACACATACCAAATGATGTCACTACAGTTTGATTCACTCCCAGAGTACTGTCCATCCTGCATACTACTAGAAAGGTAAACAATTTTTTAGTTCCTAAAGAACATACTTTCTATTGCAATTCCTTTCTCATTGTGCCTGAACTTTCTTATCCACCTTCTTTACAGCTCAAGAAAAACAGAAATGTACCTAACCATAAATTAATGTTGTAGCATACTGAAAGATCAGGCAGATTTATACTTATTGATAGCAAATCAAATAGCATCACGTATTGCTTTCATCCCAGACTGCATTTTATATTGTGACTAATCTAGATACAGTATCACAAAGATTATTATCATAAACTTTTTCCTTCCCTTGATTGTTCTTGTGCTTTACTATTTTTAATTTATTTTACAGAGAGGGAAATATTTTGACAGGTCAGCAGGCAACGTGGCGGTCTTTTGAGAGCACGAAGTACCTTGTATCACTTGAGGTATGGATCTCATGAAGGTCAAATTGTTCATGGAGACGCAGTTATGGGAAACTCACTGAACCTCTCCACTGTAAAACAGCCAAACAAGATTTTAAAAGTCTTTTCATCCTTGAGAACCTAGAGAAATAAGTTGTACTATGCAATGAAAATAACACTTTTCCTAGTGCTGATATTTGTTTTTTTGCAGTTTATTATTGGTAAATATGCACACATAAACATACACACATACCTGACTTAAACTGTAATCACATAGTCATAACTATGAACTGGAGTGTACCCAAGAACCATTTAATATAGGATTTTAAAGGACTTACTGATCTTAGCAGTGGTTAGAAAAACTAAAAACAGATGAGGGATATGAGGAAGTTGAAATTAGCACTAGCACCTCTTTCCCCCATAAGTACTCTAATTGATGAGATAATAAGAAAGAACAGAAATGATCCAGTTTGACTTATTGTCACAAAAAGTCTTGCTTAAAACTTCACATTCCTGACTTTTCAGCAACCGATACCACAGCGCATAGCTAACAGAATTCACAGAAGAAATATTTGTCAATTATTTTCATTCACACAGGACTGCTGAGTTGCTTACACTTACATATCTATGTAAGATACAAAATATATATTCTAGTTCTAAATACTTTACCTTGATGCCTAAGCTTGCAATACTTACTTGCAATGCACACAAAACCTAAAGAAAAGAGAAACGGAGGTTCAAACAATTATGACATTCTGATGTCTGCAAGTATAGGAACCCCTGTTTGATTAGCTCACGGATCCTCCCACATGCAGCATGGAAGGCATAGAGAAGGAAAGAATTATTTGAAAAATAGATCCAAGATTTCTCAGTTTTCCCTTACCTCACAGAGGTATTACATTACCTCTGTAATACAGAGGCTACATGGTAATCTACACACACATCAATACTCAGATGCTATCACTTACCTTATCATCTAGGACATTTCTTTTGCCATATCTTGCAATATCACATTGTTTGTGTGTGTGTGTGTGTGTGTGTGTGTATATATATATATTTTAAAAAATAAAGTATAAAAGTAATAAAATATAAAAGTAATAAAATATAAAATATATATCGTAGATAAAAGATTAATTTAAAAAGTACATTGATTAAAATTACACTGGAGTATTTTGCTCCATCTTGTAAATATGCTAATAAAATTTGGAACAAGGAAACACTTTCAGTGAACAATCGTGCATGTACAGTGTAGAACACACGAACTTGTAGACTTAGTCTTGTAAACAGAAGAAATACAAGCTTTTGAAAAGCTGTTACAGTGGTTTGTTTTCCATCTTCTTGTCTGTCTTCTATTTGGGCTTCATCTCCCAAACTGGCTAGAGAAGAAGAAGGGTCTCTTCATTTTCCACCAGACTATTAGGTCTTGTCTTGCTGTGGTTAAAAGCTAGGCACATTTTACTCTCTGAATGGGTAGATTTCATCTCTTGTGAAGGAACTGGTATTTCAATCTGATACTGTCAAGTAAAACTCAAGGTTAAAATACATGCTTAGGAAAAAAAATGTTATCCACAGCATAAACAACTAAAAGAAGGAAGGAACTGGTATTTCAATCTGATACTGTCAAGTAAAACTCAAGGTTAAAATACATGCTTAGGAAAAAAAATGTTATCCACAGCATAAACAACTAAAAGAAGGAAGAAGGGACACTTGTTCCCCTCCCTTTTCATTAAAGAGCAACAAGACAGGCCAAACCAAACCCATTAAACACAGAGCGGAAAGAAAAATCACCACCTTGTTTGATCAGCAATCAAACTATTATTTTAAGAAGGATGCGTATGAATGAACCTTTCCCTTTTTATAGTACACACTTTTATTGGACAAGCTATCAAAAATAATGACAATAATTCAGTCTTGAAGTAACAAAAAACACGTGAAGTATAGATAAATGAAAGTATAAGACATACAGAACAGAAAACACCTTTAAAATTGTGTGAATAACACATTTCAACATATGAGACAAGGAGAAAAAACTTTTAGCATGCCATGAATACCGAGAACATCAGCTAGGACACAGTGGCATTCTCACGAAAGCCAAAAAAAAAGAAAAGGGGGGGAAATTTTCAATGAGATTTTCAAAAGCAAAATAATGCTTTTTTTCAATGGTAGAATAGCTGATAAATGAAGGCTACATATAGCATTATCGAGACGCTGAGCTTTTACTGGGAATTATAAAACTGATTTAAGAGGATTCCCAAACAAACGGATGAACTAATACACTAACTTCAATGACAGGTTCCCCTAAAACTATGGATGGACCTTGTGGGATAATCTTCTGTCGGGTAAGTATCAAAAGATCAACAGAAAAAAAATCTTAAAACAAATACCATTACACAAGCCTCTAACATTTTTCAATATCAGTCAACTGATCTAAGCAAGCAAGTTTTGTGCGCCTCACCTGTTCTATACCTACACACATACTTGGACATAGGAAGGATTCTTCTGGATTGGGATTTCAAACAGTATCATAAAGAATTCATTTTTTATAAATAATAATGTATTCTGCTTCAAAATATTACAACTATTTGTGGCAAAGGCACTTGCTTTATTTATTTATTTATTTATTTTTATCTTAGAGTCTGATTCTCTAAGATTCTGGGTGTTGTTTTCCCCAGCAACAAAAGACTTCAAGACATAGCATGATGCACAAGTACTCCCTCAATTAAAGTTACATACCCATTAAACTCCTTTTCTAAATAAGAGTTCACAGAAATCCCCTTTGTCATTGACAATAAATGTATGGCTGCACAAGGAAATGCAGTGAATGAGGTAGCCTTTTAATTAAAAGCAATATAGTTATATAGGCATGATGTTCCAGCTGAGCTAAGTAGCTACCAGGAGCTTACATATTCACACAGCGATGAGCTATAGCACACAGACATAAACAGATTGTTCAAAGCTAATTCAGTTGCCTCTATACAACATCTCTGCTTCGCATGGGAGCTAGTTTCTTCAGTAAAGTTTCATCTGTATTAAAATTTCAAATATTCTGCAGCCAGGAAAGGGGGCAGCTATATTGAAAGGTATCCATAATACAGGCAAGATCTAAAGAGAAAGACAGGTATAGAAAGCTCCTCTTCCTTGCTTTGGTGTACCCAGATTTACGTGAGAGAGCATGCTTAAACATACTTTTCAGATGCTTGTTTTAACGTATATTGAATAATTTCAGCAACAAGAATAAGTCATTAAAAAGTACTCCCACTGTCTGTGTTGATTACACTTGAAATTTCTTTATATAAAGAGTTAACTTTTTAAACGCCCCAAACAGAAAACTATTTTTCAGTTAATTCAGTAAAAAAAAATGAAATCAACTTTTTTGTGCTACTAGAAGCATACAGATTAAAAGCAGTTTATGTGGTCTCCTTCTCAGTTTTCTCCTTTTTATGTAGTTTCTCCTCCTCTGTGCTTAAAATGTACTCATTGCTTTTTCTGTCCAATTCTCTCTCAGCTAATTTGGAAACCCAAAATGCTGAATGCTTTTATTTTTGTAGGTTACTTTTAGAATTCCAGGCATCATTACACAAAATAGCTGATGAATGGGTTCTTAATTTCATTCTTCTGAAACGGATAGTAAGACTCAAAAGGAGTTGAGTATTCTTCAAAGCAATTTCTCACAAACTCCAGGACCCTTGGGTGTCTTTCCTTTTCTGATATATCTAAAAGTGCTATTATTCAGCTCTTCTCACTCACATTGATTTTAGGGGATCTAACCTGTCCTTATACATCCATTTGGGTAGACATTAGCATCCTCTCTCAGTGCACAGGATTTGAGCATTTCCACATAAGCTAAGCTCTGCAAGTCTTGTTGAATGAATTACCCACCCATGTCAACAAATTCTGGGTCAGGCCCTTTGGTGTTTTTTGCAGTTCAGATACACCTCTATTCAGTAAATGAAGGGTATAGTATCAGGATAGAACAGCATCCAGAGCAGCATTAGGATAAAATAGAGGAGACCAAAATGAGAGCAAACACGTATAGGCTTCACTGGCTTCTCTTGCTGCTCCTTTTGGGGAGAGGGCAACATATCCTCTCTGTCTTTATAAGCAGAAGTCTCCTCTGATGGCAAATGGAAGCGTTCCAACAGCAGGGAGAAACACCCAAGCAGTACAGGACGTACTAGCCATCAGAACTGTTTGATTAAGCCTAGACAGTTCTTCCTTATGTTCGAAAAATATTGTCAGATTAAGTTAGTTAGTTCACGTAGGGTGTCCAGATTGTCAGACAATAAAGAAAATGTAAAAGTCCACAAATACAGAAAAGGTATTCCCTAATCCTTCAGTGTATTCCAAGTCATTCCTTCTGAAACGTATAAATGATAGTGGGCAGATGATAAGCTAATACCTCAATTAGAAACACCCTAGTTATATAGGTGTCTGCTCACGAAGAACCTAATTTGTAGAAGGAAAGACTGTGATAAATTAGGTCAC
The DNA here is from genome assembly GCF_040807025.1 of Struthio camelus. Classification (NCBI taxonomy): domain Eukaryota; kingdom Metazoa; phylum Chordata; class Aves; order Struthioniformes; family Struthionidae; genus Struthio; species Struthio camelus. The sequence goes on along the minus strand of NC_090981.1, from coordinate 37,535,839 downwards.
ATTGAGCATTTGTTTGTATTTTTATTTATTTAAGAAAGTATTCCAGGCTGTTTCTCAAAACTTTACCCTTCTCACAACCTTCTCTTCTTTTGTTTCTATGTAAATTTAAGGCAATTTGACATGTGTGCAGAAATATTAATGGCATATTACCACACAGTTTGTATTCTTTGAATGAGACACACACAGATCTTCCTTTCGAAAAATCACCTATATAATTATATATGCAGAGGACACAAACAACTGGGTGACATACATTCACTGCAACTGAGACAAATTATACATGGAATTCACTGTAGCAGACAGTAAAACATACAGTGGATTCTGTATTCAGTTTTATGCATAAATTATACCTCATTGGAACGTACATTCATGTGACCAGCTTATTTAAGGGTGGGACTATGATACCTATTTCCTAAAATGTATAGAGGTTTTAATATTTTGCTTCATTCTGAATCATAATGAAAACTTGGCTTTTCTAACTCGCTAAGAAAGAAAATTCAAGAACAAGTTTGGGATTGATTAAAGCATTTAATTCCAATAAAATATTTCATTAAGCATTTTAACATATTATATGCTGCTATGCAATATAAAAATCAGAACAAAAGCAATTATTTCAAATGAATACTCACATTTCTTTGCAAAAGAATCTGAATCCTCTGCAGTCAAATCCAGTATGAGTCAGTATCTATCCTAGGTTACAGAGTATAAATACGTGAAAGTGCTCCTGAAAGCTTTTTGAATGGTTCAATACTGACAGTTTTGCTTAATTCTCATGTTCCATTGAAATGACTCTCTTAAATTAAATTGGTACATGAACTGGAACACTGTAAGCAGACTTCGCTTTTGTCTAAATAGGTGTTCAGGATCTCCTTCAGATGTCTAGCCTCTAAAAATCTAAGGCCTAACCTTCAATTTCTAGAAGAGGAGTGAAATACATAGTTCTAGAAACCGATTCTAAACTACAAAGAGATTCTAAAAAGACTGCCTAAAGTAGGTATATGATTTGTGTGAGCTGTTTTCTTGTAGTAGATTTGGTATTATCTTATGAGAGTTTCTTATCCACATTACCATGAGTCTTATCTTTTATCTTTGATACTGAATGGTGTATATGTGAAAGGTGATGAAAACTGACAGAACTGGATAGGGTGATATTGTATACTCTTCACTGTTTTGTCTCTGTGTAAATAACCTATTGGTTCTATCAGCGAAAAATAAACAATATTTAAAAAAAAACCTTGAGATTTCCAAATAACTTGTATAAGTGATCATTATTATGCTACTTTATTTTTGTATTCCTTCATGTTTAAATGTTTTAAACAAATTCCAGTTTGCTGTGTATTAACATCTGAGAAGTACATTAACTCATTTGCACAACAAATTCTAAATTAGAGGGACTAAATGATCCTTCTACTATAAATATAACGCTAAGAATGCATGATAGTTCATTTTTAGGATCTTTAATCAGTGATTGTTTTTCCTGTCCTTGTAGGAGTTATGTGGAATTACAAGTAGCATGAGAAGAGAGTGTTTTCTGTACGTGTGCTTCAAAGTACTTGCAGATGTTTAAGCTGGTACTCTGTGTGTTATTTGAAGCAACTCGTTCCTACCCAGAAAGAGCTTTATTGAATGTATTTTGTGTAAACCTGAAGCGTTGCACTGATTTTTAAACAACAAAGTGAATTCTGCCTACATATTCAGCATTGTACCAGATATTGTAGGGGGATGAAACTTTAAAACTCTATGCAATTGCATTACAGGCTGAGTGAAATTGTTTCTTCAGCTGATCGTCTATCTACACTTGGGGGAATACTTAAAAATATGACTCCTCTATACAAGTATCTAATCCTAGCTGGCCAAATCCAAGCAAACAGGTGGTGTTTATAAAGAGTCACAGCTTCTGCGTGGAGGGGATTTCCTCTGAAGTACACATAAATGTTGTGAGTGGGTATCTCACAATGGTTAGTTCTACACCATATGGGGGAATATCTAGCAGAATCTAGCCAATGATCTCTTTGTTCTATAACTGTAAGTCAAATTCCAAAAACATAGAAAGTGTTTCTTGCAGACCTGCATAAAATTTGACCCAGCTATGATGAGACAAGCCAATGAAAGTCCCTCATTGATTCAAAACTATACTAGCACTCTGTCCCTGATCGCTGCTGCTAAGAGATGCTAACCAATTTGACATGGACAGATCTACTTCTGGGACTGCTGCAGCAGAGCCATGGGCAGCTACTAAAGAGGCAATTTCTTGTTGTAAGGCTTTTAACAACTTCCTATCAATAGGAATCTGCAAAAAAAGAGTCCTCCAGTTGCATTCATGCGATTAATAAAACCCATGTTCACTTTATTTATAACATGTACAAGGCCTTCGAGTTCACAGGAACTAACATGTATTTCTTCAATGCATTCCAGAGTCTGTTTGATCACTATTATAACACTTATTAGCATTATTGCAAGTCAGCCTAAAAAACATATGATTCTGGAATTTTCAGAAATTCTCACCTATTCTATCTAATGGAAAAATACTTACTTGTTAGAGAAAGTTATGCTTTGGAAATGAACAGTGTTAGCATCCATCTTCTATTCCAGGAGACTTGGTCCTTCCTGTAGGAGTATGGCTGATGAAAGCTTTCATCAGACTAGAAAAGAATTAAGTGCCACAGAAATTGATGCAGGATGATAGGGCAGTATGCTCTAGGGAAACTGAAGGGTAAACAGTGACTGTAATCAGAAGGCTTGAAGCAGCATGGAATGCCTGCCCTGAATCATAAGTGCGTGCTGACTTCTGCATGGCATCTGAAAAACAAAGGAGAAAATTCTGCAGAGCTGAGAAAATGCTTTATACAGTTCTCTTAGCTTGCCAGAAGTATGTCTGAATACCTACTCTGAAAAATGAGCATGATGTTTCATACATGCACAGAGTTATACCGTGATGGGCATTTACAACATTTGCTTTCTATGAAGTTTTTTGTTAAAATTGGCATGCATAAATATAGGTAGCAGGATTGCAGCGAGGAAAATGGTGGAAGGTGATCAGATGGACCATATGCTCCAAGAATAGTATTTACTTGCTCAGCATCTCCACCAACTGCCTCCATGTTTGGTCTTCTTAGCTACCAGGTTCCATTTTGCTGCTGTAAGTCACTTCTCTGCCAGCATTGTGGCTACTGTGGTGTTTTCTTCACAGTCTTTTTGTCCTTTCCTTTTTCTTTTTGCTCTCTTCCTTCTCTTACTTCAGAAATACATACATTGAACTGGTGAGCCACCGTCCCACATTCTTAAAGTTTTTCAGTAATTCTATTAGCCTTTCCTTTTATGCTGTTGCTTTTTTCAAAATAAAATAAGATATTGAACAACGGGTAACATTAGCGCTTTCTAGGATCCAGTCACTAAGGTGGTAGTCTGTAATACTGTATTTCCATAGCAATAAAGACTTAGGAAAATCCTACAGCAATGTCTATCTTCCACAGAACCACTTCTATTTTCTTATTTTTTTAAAGTCTGGATATGCGTTCCTTTCTATCTCTCTTCCAATATGCTTTAAAACTATGCTGTGGAACCTCCCTAACTTAGAGAGACTACCGTTAGCAGGTGACTGCCTGACTGCTTGCAATATAAGACACATGACGTGCTATTTTTCAATTCAAATTAGGAAAACACAAGGGTGTTATAGGTCATGGGGGCTATATTTGAATTAAAAAATTATTAGGATATTAAAATTAGTTTTCCTTTTGAGGCTGGTTTAATTCATCACTTACAGGATTCTTAATATTGAAGGATTTTACATTTATCCACGCAGTGAAATAGTGAAAGAAAAAAGTTTATCTCCATGAAGGCTAAGGGAGGCATGGTAAGAAATATAAGCAAAGATTGAAAAGTGGAATTAAGAGGATTATAGTTCCCTTCACCCTTTTTTCCCCTCTGTTGGCACTGACCGATGTGCTACTGCATTTTATGACACAACTGAGCAACCTCTCCTTCTAGGACTGGCTCTGTCTTCGCCAATAACATGCACTAACATCACTCAATAGAACGCTGACGTTCTGGATTGCTGGAAGGCATAGCCACGTATTTAGGAAAGGGAGATGCAGACAGGCAGTTCCTACAGCTCCAGTAGAATGCTTTTTGCATCTAAAGTATATAATTTCATGCACCTTGTGGCAGGCTTAGAGTTTGTGGTACCATTATTGCTGCTTTTCAATGAGTTTTAGCATCTCAGGAACTGATAGTATCGGTAACTTATAAATTTCTCCATGTGATGTGTAATCAATATGAAGTTTTCATACTGCTGCAATTTTTTTTAGCACACTGAAGAAACAGATGGAGCTTCTGTTGATAAAAGCCTTCCTAAATTTTATGTTAATAAAAATGTACCTTGCTAAGATTTAACTGATTGACAAGATTTTTTTCTGATAAGTTACAGCAGCTAACTGAACTAATTTCCTAAATGATTAGAAACAAGCATGTACCATAGATTAATCACAGTATGTATGGCACTTGATAAACACATTGCTATGCTAAGGTAGTCTTTTTTTAGCCTTGCTTTCTAAGAAAATGAGATGTATATGATCATGCTCTGTGCATGCATGTGCACGTGTGTGTGCGTGCACATGTGTAAACATCTGTCTCCTCCAATAACCTTTGAAGCCATTGGCCACATGTTGACCCAATCTTTACCAGGGCTCAGAAGTAATTAATTTCCTTTAAGTTTTAGTAATTTAGTAATTAGTTTCCTTTAAGGAAAATTAGGGTAAGGTGTAAAGACTCCCCTAAAGACTCTGGCTCCCCCAGAGAGAAAGGCCTCAGGGTGAGCTCTTTGATCTGTCACTAGTCTGCATGTGACTTTCAACCAAAAAGTCCACACATAGCTCAGAAACAACTACATCCTATGTTGTCTCTTCCTCGGGCAGTATTTAGGGAAGAAAAGAGGTGTTGATAATGTGGAAAGATGTAGGAGGCAGGGATGCATAGGAAAGTATGACACAAATTCCAGAGAAATTGCTGCTTACAGAACTGCTTGTCTGCTTTTAACTTTCTTGCAGGCACCTTACTTTTGCTATGGCGCTGCACAGTAACCCAGCTGAGACCTTGCTTCTCTGCTGCCACGGTACCGTTCTCAGATGTGCCATATTTTCTATATCTGATGGCTAGGATTTGTTTACCCTTCTTCCTAGACTTGATAAGATCCATGATCTTAGCTTCGGTGAGGAAGTATGGCACAGGCCTAGCTAAAGTAATACGCTTGTTAGCTATGCTGATATCAGAAGTGTTCAATAGAGAAAAGCAAAATGTCGCCCACCCCTAGCATTCAAACAGGAAGCTCACGTCAGGCATTGGTGATGTCCATGTGCTCTATTCCCTGCTCTGTTTCCTAGAGGTCATACCAACAGGTAGACTGGCTGGTTAAGGACACTAAAGTGGTTGGAAGGGTGAGGAAGCAGAACAGGAAGGTAAATGTAGAATTGCTAGAAAAGTTGGAGTACAGCTGCAACTAAACAAATTTATGCTTTGCAAATTACATGCAATTTACTCTTCATTCTCTTCATGGAGAATAAATTCTCCAGAGGAATTTCTAGTTGCAGCAACATGAATTAAACCTCAGCTGTAGTCTGGAACGACATCATGTGCACTGGTGTAAACCCCTCATAGACACAAACCCGTAACTTTTTAAATTAGCATTTGCTTTAACTTGAGGCATGAAATTGCCATGCAAGACAATTCAGGGTGATAGTAGAAAGTGATGTGACAGTGCACAATCCCCCTACTCAGAAGCAAAAACTCAGAACCATAAATGTTAAGAAGCACCCTTTGCTAGGGAGAAGGGACAACTCTATTTTCTTGTGCAGACCTGACATGACCTAATCTCTCACCAGTTCTATGCATTCTACATGCAGCAGCAGTAGGCTCAAAAGCACAGACAGGTATGCACCAGTGAAGACTCATCCCCACTGCCAGCTCCAGCTCCAATAAAAAGTGACACATAAGCCTTGTCTAAAACTTGCCAACCTGACTTTATTCATTTTGGAGTTGCTGACTATCGTATTGCATGAATTTAGCCACAAGCCAGGTCCCTTTGTTCTCCAGAGAGAAAATAGCTTCTGATTTACTGCAGCTCTGCTTAAAATAGGCTAGACCTTGTCTCACCAGCCCCAGAGGAAAACTTTCGGTTTCTAACCTTCAGTATCAGAGATACTGAATGTCCACTGAGAGCTTCATTGCCTCACCTCTAACCACCAGATGCAGAGTTACCTTTAGCTCATAATACTCTTTCAGACACAAGCTCCTTTTCTCAGAAAGTGAAGCCTCTCCAAATACCAACTGAACTATATCTAGATTATCTGCTTCCTCTTCTTTTTGAGTTGCTATTAAAATATTTTCTTAGTGTTACATAAAGTAGCGCATTTCATCACGTAGCCTCTGTACTCTCCTGATGCAGGGACTGTGTATGTGCTTAAGCCTTGTGTATGTAAAGAAGGAGACTCTAGAAGCCTCCTCCTCCACCATGTGAACCACATCCCTGCAAATTTTCCTAAATTTGCAGAGCCACAAAAGACTACCACAGTCATCTAATCTAAGTCCTGTGTGACGTGGGCCACAAAACTACTCTAACTTAATTTCCAACTGAATGACAGCATGCACTTTAGAAAAAGCAGACTTAAGGGGGAAAAAAAAAATGTTTAACAGGGAATCTACTGTCCCCCTCACTTACTGTTATCCACCCAGAAAGATTTGAATCTTGGTGTTCAAATTCATTCTAACTCGGTGCACTGAAACTTCTCATTAGCTGGAATAAAATGGTTTTAGTACTTAATCTCCTCTATTTTCCATTTGCTGTGCTACTACTGACTTCTGTAACAAATTCTATGCACCTACTGCGTTTGTATGGAAACATTTTCAGAATAGAGGCTGTAGCTTCGTGTATTCCTGTTATACACGCTGTGATTAAAATATTTCTCTAAAGAGTTGCACATTTCAAAATTATACATATATGTATATACATACACGCATACATAAAAATCCATGCGTAATCACTGATTATAGGGAAATTAATATCACTGCAAATTGCACTATGTCACTGAAAGTTGCAAAGACGTTTACGGAAGCTGAAAGCAGCAAATGAGCTACATACCAGCCTATCTTGACAAAATCTTAGATTAAATATAAATTGTGCCTAGAAGTTATAATTTAAATGTCAAGGATAATTAATTTTATTTATAACTAAATGCTAGCTGCTGCTAAAATAATTGTCTACATTTAGCAGATGCCATACATCAGATGCTATTTGAATATCCCATCTTCCCAACCAGGAAGAACGTTGTGTTGAAGCATATATAGCAGACTTCTGCCCCTTTTAAAGTAATTAGTGATTTCACTACTGCCATTTAGTTCTTCAGGTATCTCTCATTTAAACTCAAACAGAACAGTGGGAGGACAGCTAGCGATCTCCCGCTTAATACTTCTTAGCGTTTGATCCACAACTGGTTAAAATCCAGTAGCGTAACTGCTAGGTAATTATATTTAGGCTACTCTGGAATGAGTTGTACCACACACTAAAGCTATGGTCTACTCATGTGCCTGTTCTTTAGTTTACGACTATGGAACTGATTTCAAAGTCAGTCAAGGAAACACAACTAGCTTAAAAGAATTTCTTTCATACAAGCACGTACCATTATAATCAGGAAATAGAATAATAATTGAAACAGTAATAAATAGAAAATTTGAGCAGTGCACATTCAGATTAATACATCATAAAGTCACAAAAGGTCTGAGTCTGGGCAAATACACAGCATAGGCCATAGAATTTCACCTAATAATTTCCGCAGCTAGATTAATACATAGTTTCTTAACCCTGTAACAAAAATAGCTAAAAATGGGTTTTAGCACACTAGATTTTAACATTTTCTTTCATCTTTCTAATTTAAAACATTTATTAACTGAAGAATGTATCCTAGGATGGAGGACACATAAGAACTACCCTGTAGGTAGAAGAACAGGACCCCTAAGCTCCCAGTGAAATACCTGAAGGAACTTGTTTCATGGGAGTATACACATAGCCATATGGAAACAGGAATCTTCATAAACTGAATGGATACTTTAGATGTGTAAATATGACCTTAGACACAGTTTCCAATCTTGCAAATAGATTGTATATGCCTAATAAGCAAATACTGGTTTCTTACCTTCAGTAGGCGTATACACAATTTTTTTGGCACCTTGTAAGTAGCCACCTTCAAAACTCCTGGAAAGCTCTGGGTAGATTTGATGTCCATCTAACTACATGATGTCCATGAAATTAGACCTAGCCAAACTATGTCCAAATTCATGACTGTATTTCTTTTCCTGGTTTTTCATTCAGTGACACTGTCGATTAAGACTTTCATTGAAAAATGTCAGATCAAAAGAGGTGATTATAATTTTCTGGTAACTGGAAACTTAAGTAAAATTCCAATATTAAAAAACAAATAATTTCCATTGTTATTATTTTATGAGTGCTACTAAAAAAGTATTGTTTGAAAAGACCAAGTTATAGGTTTTCGTTACTTATATTACAGCTACATCTAGAAATAGATATCCTATTTGGATTTTACATTCAAATTCTTCTATGATATACGAATATCAATTTCTACGATCAATGTAGAATATGATCCTGCTAAATAATAATTCACATTAGAGTTACTTTGTTGATTTTCAGAAGACATGTATATAATTTAATTTACGTGGACACCGGTTAGCTATGACAGAAATAGCCTTTATTTAAATACAAGATTTACTTGGAAGGTTTATATTAAGTCATTGCAACTTATAACTACCAAGCAAGAAATCAGGCTATTGAAATGAATGTGAATGATATATACCTATACTCTCAACAGGGTGATTAGCTGTTTGTTTAACAGTGTCAGGGTAGCATGAAAAATTGCCCCAGCCTGAAACGAAAGACAGTTTTCCAAGAGAAGGCTGCGATTATCCTGCACAGATTACATAATGGGTCTCAGAGGAAGTTCTGTAGGTAGTATAAGCATATTCACATTTTCCTGTTTGTTCATTCTTTGCAGGCTTTTTTCCTTTCTCCAGCTCCCATAAAAGCACCTCTACAAACATCCAAAGGATACCTAAACAGCTACAAAAATACAAAGATGTTTATCTCTGTGTAAATTTGTGTCTATCAACAAAGTCAGAGACGTGGAGCATAAACCTAAGGTCATTCATTAATGAGAACCTTTATGGAAGTCGCCTGTAATTAACTAAGCAGAGAAAATTATTACGTGTTAAATACTGTCAAATTCACAAAGGACAAATGTTTGCCCTTCGTAAAGCAGTCTTTGTCTTTTCTTATGGAAAACGGGTAATAAATTCAAAATCAGCTTCTGAAAAAGAAGATATTTTATTGTTGCTTAAAAAATAATACAACTGTTCAAAAGGTCTATAAATGGAGTCTCTCTGTACATATTGGCTTAGGAGAGAATCCATACTGGCTTTATGTGCATATTTCAAGAAATAAATTGTAAGTATAGACAAGCACAAATAGATAGGTCTCTCTCATATTTAAATATACACAATAATACAGAATGGAAATTAAAGAAATGTGAATTAAGACTGACACAGCATTCATGTATCACTTGTTCCTGTGCCACTGAATTTAAGTAAGTGTTTTGCCACTGCATTTCAGACAGAAGCTTCAGCTCTCAGAAGAAAAAGAGCTAGTGCTGTTAATGAGCTACTATATACTGAAAAAGATGATCAATCTAACTATCAGAGAGGATCCTAATGAGCACAAAGACGTGTTAGCAAAGGCACATATGGAAAATCACAATCACTTTTTCGAAGTAAATAAAATAAATGTTAAGTGTGCTTTTGTTTTCAGTTTGTCACTATGATTTGACTCTTCCAATAAGATTTCCTTTGGAAAAACAGAACATTTACACGGCTGGTCTGTCTTCTTGGTCTCATATCCATTTAATCTTTTGCAGTTTCTGCTCTATTTCAGGTACAACACTCATCGGGAACAGTCACAGCTGCCATGCAATATTATATGAAAAGAATACTCCCAGTTGCCTTCTGTATGCTAAGATAACATGCTACCACCTTTGGCACTGAAACTTACCTCTATCATTCTTCCTCTATATCACACTTAGAGATGGCAAATGTTTAACAAAGCCCTTTCACAGGAATACCAAATTATGACCTGCAGTTTGGAGTCCGCTCACGAATCAGTTTCATCCAGTCTCTAGACTAGTTCACGAATTTTCATATTTGCCAGTAAATTAAAACATAATACTGACACCTTCAAGTTAATATTGACCCAAGCCCATGCAAGATCATATGGCACAGCATAGTACTTTGAGAACAAGCAGCACAGGTTTGGGGCAGCGTAGCTGCATTTAACAGTGCTACGTCTGAACTAATAAGCTCGATCTCTCAACTGTATTGCTTTTGTCAATATATTTTGCCGGATACAAGGTGACAGTTATCAAGGGGTAACAATTAGAGCACAAAGGTCTAAATATAAGAACCAGTAAAGTTTTCACTATCTACACCTATTTTTAAAACACCTACTGCAGGAGGTTCATGTGACGTACTAGAACATCAGTCTAAACCTAGCATGTACAATGAGTCTAAGAGTCTAACCACAGTGGCTGCTCTAAAAGGCAAAATCCTGCAAAGTGGTAAAAAGCTGTTGCATGGCCATCAATGAACATGTATTTTCTCAGACACATACAGAAAAGTATTTGGCCACACTAAAATACAGTAATTAAGACAATTTAATGCAATCTGATACACAACTTCATTGTTTTTATCATACACAACTTCATGTTTGTACTCTCTGATGCTATGTATACTTTTACTGGTATTAGCCTTTACTGATACATTTTCACAGCTCTTAGTTAGGATTCAGGGGAAAAAAATATTGTCTGCTTTGTTGCCATAGCTGTATTTTTAGAAGGTCTGAAAGAACAAAAAGTCAGACACGGACTTGCCAGGCACAGAGCAGCAGCAAGCAAAGCTTCTGACTCTCTGTTAGCAAGGGCCAACATGTGGCCAGGAGACTGTGCAATGCCTCCAGCCTGCTACTGAATGTTGTTGTTCTTGCTTAAAATAGATGTTTTTGAATAATTCATTTCCTGATACACTATATTTTATATCATCTAAGATGAACATTCATTCATTTGAATATCATATGTTTCCATAGGCATGTCAAAAACAACCATTCTAGATCTCAGGAGACAGAAAATGGTCTAAACCTAGAAACATAACCAACTGAAAAATATATTACAAAAACCCAATATTTTAACAGTTCAGTGGTTATGTGAAAATAATTAAGAGTAAGAACATATAAACTGACACTATCGTATTACACTCAATTGAAAGAAACGGATTTAAAAAAGAAAACAGTAAAATAATTACTGGTAAGCTCTTACAGTATTTAAATTGTATGCCATAGAAATTTTATACTTTCCAAAGCCAATTCTCAAGAAAGCTGTGGCAGAAACAGGTTAGAGCAAATCTGCCAAGATGTACAAATAAGAAAGGCAGGAAAGAAAAATTTCACCAGCGTTCAAGACTGGATAAAAATATGGCCATGCTCAGATCAGTGAGTAAGAGGATTTGTCGAGAAGGAACGATTTTAAGCCTCAATGTTCTAACTAACATAAGGTTTCAGACTCAAAGAAGTGTTGTGCTGAGGCTGAGCGTCAAACTGTAATATCAATTTGTTCCTGAGAGAAAAAAGATTTGCTATGTGCACAGAGGAATACCCCCCCCCCCAAAAAAAAAGGAATGAAAGATATAGGCTGAAGTGAGACAAGGGAAAATCTATGCGTCTGCATAATGGTGCTGTTCTACAATTAAAAACAGAAAGTAAAAAATGAGAGACAACTATAGAAAAACTTTCTAATCCATTTTGCAAGACAGCTAAAAGAAACTGAAAAGAAAGGTATCGCATTCCAATAATTATCTCAATGAGACTATCTATTAATTGGTTCATTTTCTATATATCTATCTATATATATATATCTATATATGTATAAATCATATTTTTGCATTTTGGATAAAAGATAAAAATAAAAGTACTAACCAAGTAGTATTTTCTTTATGAATGTGAGTGTCTCTACATACATATATCATGACTCTAAAGACAGGATACTATTTCTATTACAATAAGGATTATATTTTTTTATTTGGGCTTAATTCACCTGAACTCCAATTTATCCTTAAACACTTATTTCAGAGGACATCATACTATACGTGAACAAAGTTAGCAGTGACAAAGGGTTATGGCAGAGTTTGGAGTTTGACAGAGATCGTTTCTCACGTGACAAAGATGTCTTGAAAACTAATAATAATCTGTAAGTCATTTAACAAAAATACCACTTGAAAACTGACAGGCTTGTGAAATGAAGGAATTTAAAAATAGGATCACCATTAATCATCCATTCAGAGATTCAACACAAACAAAACATTCATTGCAAGCAAAAGTTCTTAATAAGTACCATGAAAACGGAAGAATCGACAGCACAGACCTAAAATTAAATATGCAGACAGTGATTAAGGCTGTTCAGTGATTACCTTATGATAACTGTTCTGGGGATGGAGTCAGATTTATCCGATAAGAAAGAAAAGAAAATATAAACATGAGGGACGTCAAGAGTTTAAGTTATAGGAAATAAAAATAGCGGTATTCAGGTTCTTGTCCTGATTCTGAGCTCCTTTCCACCTCCCCAGCAACACATTTGGCCTCCGATGAAGTTACAGCAGCTACCTAGGTAGGAAGAATTAGCGCTGCCTCTGTAACTGTTTATTATATAGCTGCGGGAGCACAATGAGGGGAAGAGCTCAAATAGCTGGAGCATCTGGGGTTCCACATCACAATTGGTCTGTTTTCTTATCATTCCATCCTACAGCAGAAAGACTGAAAATCCTCCTGTTCCAATTTATTTCTGAAAGTGGATAACACCTTTGGAAAAGTGGAAATAATCTGTGCTCAGGTAGAGCACAGAAGTAGAATGCTTCTGAAATAAGAAGTAAAGGTGAAGTTTACATGGTGTTTATACCCATGATCCAGGTAACATCTTCTTTAAAAATAACACAATGGAAATACTGAGTTGTTCACTTCACGTGGTTTTTCATACTAATAAGCATTAATGCTAAACAGTTTCAAAACGTTGTAAAAAAAATAATTAATCCTGTGATACGTCTGTGAAATAGCTTGCTCTTACTTTACTGATGGAGAAAACGTAACCTCATACAAATGACTTGCCCAAGGCCATGCAAACCAGGGACAAATCCAGTCTGAAAACTCACGAGTTCTTAATCGTGTATTCAGTCTCTTGGAACACGTCACCATTCTTGTGGTACGTATCATATCGGTCTCAAATGCTTGAGTGCCACATACCGTACAGGTAGCTTTTATAAGCCAGGGTCTCTGAACAGGTAACGTAGTTCAAAGGAGGTCCTCCATGCCACTGAAATTCACCCAGCATTATACTGTAGGATATGGCTTTGGATCCCACAGTCTTTGTAGTAAGAACTGCATCTACCAAGAACTTTAAGCACCTGTTACTATTAACAAAGTGACAGTAATCTATGGCTATATCTACACCATTAAGTGCACCCAAAAACGTTCCTGGGCTCTGAAGCCAACTGGCACAGAATGACATGCAGCTCCACAGGGAAACTCTCTTGGCCTTCAAAACCAGGAAGCTGCATTTAAACTACCAATTGGGAAGGGTTCCTGCACGGTCCCCACTGCTGAACAGCTCCTGGGAATTGTCTGGTTGAATGTTTGCCGGCACGCATGGGAGGAAAGGGTCCTCCGGACTGGGCTATATGAGATTTAACTGTGTAGACAGACATAATATAGTGCTGGGAACGTTGTGTTTTATTTACTAGGACAGATATAGATTGTATAAGCCCTCCATAGGCAGTATCTTGTGATCAGATTTTTTTCTTCTGTAAATTAAAACAATAAATGAACAGAGTTTTACAGGGAACACTAACAAATGTGCAAGAATGTATTTTTATTAGATACAGAGTCAGTTCTGGCCTTTCCACAGATGGGTCAGAAGCAAGCAAAATGTGTTTAAATTAGAACAAGGGAAAATTTGTAATCTATCTGTGCTGTGATATTTCAATATTAGACCAAGGTTAAGGGATACCAGACCCAATAGGCAGCAGAGAAAAAATCCCGTACGCCTTAATTCAGAGATTTGCCATCCTGCAAATTATTTCTAGGGCATATGCAAATATATTTTTCAGATAATCTAATTTGACATCATCCACAGCCGCTGTAAGCAGGCATGAAGAAGTAACTATCCTAGCATCATTTATAGCAGGATTTTCAGAAAAAGATACATTTGTAAACACATAAGAAGTATTAAGGAAGTACAGTTTCACTTGTTTGTTCATCCAAATATATTAATGTAAATTAAGCCCCATGAAAGATCGTGTAATGAAAACCAACCTGTAGGCCTTAACAGAGGAAAGTCTGTTAAGAGGAAATGGAGGTGTGCATATGTCAATGTCAAGCAACCGGAGACAGACAGCTTTGCCTGCAAAGTGAAAAGAAACTGTGTGTCAGGGGCAGAGATACAACAATTTAAGTGATCTTACAAGAAGCTCATTCTCTGTGGAATCCTTACTGAATTTAAAGCTTCTTTCCCTAAAACAAATTTCATGAAGGATGGCTGCAGTTTCATTACCCTCTCTTGCAGGGAATTCTTAGCACAGCTGTCCTTCTAGTCCCCACATACCCACACACATGCTGTTGCCCTTCAAGGCACTTAGAAAAAATGGCCTCATAAAGGGAATCTTATAAATATTTACACTGCATTTCTATATTTAGGAATATCACTTCCTCAAAAGCAACAAGATTGTGCTAAAATCATTTTACTAGAAAATCTGTGAGGAAAAGTAAACAGCAGTAAATAGAAGCCCACAGAGACAGCTACAAGATTATTTGAAATTACATATATAATACTGAAATATGGTAATATGGAAATCAAAGTTGTTTGAAACTGCCACTGAAGCTGCAATTTCTGAAACAGAAAAACAGCAGGATATAAATGTGTTATAATCCTGCAAACCGAGGACTAGAGCCAGATTCTGCTTTTCATTGACACTGGCACAAATCCAGCGTAATTCCACCGATATTAGTGGTGTAACTAGAAGCAAATTTTGCCTTTAGAAGGCAAGATATGACATTTCAATTCAGTAGATAAAAAGATGTTGGCTGGAGAGCTGTGAAAGTGGGAGTATTAGGTTTTTTTAGGGGCCTCAGGAGGAATTCACTTAATACTTTTGGGTAACGCAAAGCTTTGAAAACCTGAATGTTTAGATGCCTTCTGAGAACTCTTGAAAGACATGCAAGTGTCAACGTGCTACTATTTGTCAGCTCTTTTAATACTGAAAAAAAATCAAAAGATACCTACATGTTATTTTGCCTGGTAAAATGTTTGTCACACAATGGAAATACTTACACACGTAAGGATCAGGTTTGGAGGATCACGGAGGTACTCACATAGGATGTTAACCTAACGTATCGAAGTAAACCCACTTCGATGGGTTACTAAAATTATTAATGACAATGATAGGCTTGGGTGTGAGAGTCTGTGGGCTTGGGAAATAAGAAAAAAAAAAGAGGAAAAAATTCAGGAAAGTACACACTAAATACACTTCTGTAGCTATGGAGTTGCAACTCTTACAAGAATGTCTTGTAGGCTGTAGTATGCATTTTTTTATTCTTACTGCTGGAATACCAGGTACTTGTAAGCTTTTGTAATAATCTGCGAGACAGCATCCTTTTTAAGAAAACAGAAGAAAAAACGTGGATTTCGCTAAGAAAGCCAACCTTAGGGAGCAGCATTGTCATCCTGTGTGAAGACAGTCAGGCCCAGGGGCGAGAATTAATGCCAGATCTGCCTGAATCCTTCTGGCTTTTGCATCCAATCTCTTACACAGTACTGTCAAACCACTAAAGGAGCGCAGCGACTTCCACTGTGCCGAGAAAGCCCGCGCCGCAGTGCCAGAGCAGCTATACCCCTGACTAAATCCTGCCAGGCCAACCCTGCCAAATTTTGCCTAGAAAGAGTCCCACCGAGAAAGTCCCCGGGCGCAGACTGAATAAACACCGCAGTGAGGCCGGGAGCGGGGGGGGAGGGGGGGCCTCAGCACCGCGCCTGCGGCGGCGCCGCACCGACACCCGCCTCCCCCCGCCCCCTCCCCTAACGGCCGCCCGCGCGGCCCCGCCCCGCCCCCCCTCGGCCGCGCCCCCTCGGCCGGGCTCCCCGGCCGCCGCCGAGCCCGTCCTCGCCGGCCCCGAGCGCGGCTCCGCGCCGCCGCCCCGCTCCCGCACTGGCGGCGTCCGCGCCGCGGTCCCTAGTCACTGGACCTGTTCTCCCTGTAGGCGGCCGCGTCGCACCGAGCGCATTCCTCTGCGCCCTTTGTTGGTTTGTTTGCTGGTTTTTGTTTAGCGCCGGGACGACCTGCGCGCCGCCCCGCTGTCCCCGCGGACCGACGGGGGCGCTCGCTGCCTCACGCTTTGGTGCCGCCAGCGCCTTCTCCACCTCGACGCCGTAACTCGGGGGAAGGGGAAACTTCGGCACGACCCAGGCCGACCCGCCTCCACCCGCTCAGCTCGGCGGGGCGCTTTTTGGGCCTGTCTTTTTCGGGGCCGGGGGTGGTGGGCGGCGCCCCCCGCTCTCCGCTGCCCTCCCGGCCCCTCCCCGCGGAGGGGGCGGGGCCCGCTCCCGCCCCGTCCCACCCGGGGGGCGGGGGGGCCCCCGCCCTGTCTCGCGGCCACCTCGCGCCCTGCCCGCCGCTGCCGCCGCATTGCGCGCGCGCGCGCGGGCGGAGCGCGCAGGCGCGGTGCGGAGCTGCTGGCCCGCCTGCTCCTTTCTCTCCGTTCGGTCGCTCCCTCCCTCTCTCCTTCCTCCCCCGCCCTGGCCCGTTCCCGTCCCGCAACCGCGCTCGCTCGCTCTCTGGCTGGGGAGGGGGGGGGCGGGGTGAGAGCAGGGGGCCGCGTCTCCGCGGCAGCCGCTCCCCTCGCGGGCGCAGGGGGATGAGGCAGCCGCGCCGGGGCCCTGCGGAGCTGCCCTGAGCGCCCAGCCCCCGCCCAGCCGGGTATTGTTCGGCGCCCGTCTCCGCCGGGGAAGTTTTCCCCGCGTCCCGGCTCCGCTCCCCGCCGGGGCGGGGGGACGGGGCGGGGCGGGGGGGGTCTCAGCCCCTTTGTCGCCTCCTCCCCGGCGTGCGGCGGCCGTGGGGGGAGGAAGGGGGGGAGGAGGGGGCGAGGCTCAACATGATGGCGGCCGAGGCTGGGGGTGAGGAGGGCGGCTCGGCTGCCTCGGCCGGGACGGCGGGAGCCGGCGGCGGGGGAGCGGAGCCCGGGCACTACCCCGCCCTGTGCCGCGGCAAGGGGCCGGGGCCGCAGGGCTCCTTCTCGGCGGGCTCCGGCGGGGGCAGCCCGGGCGCCGGCCCCCCGGGCGGCCCGGCTTTGTGCTCGGCGCTGGGGCTCCTGGCGCTGGGCTCGGGGCCTGCCCCTCCGGCGTCCGCGGGCGGCGGCGGCGCCCCGGCGGCGGCCGGCCAGGGCCAGGGGCCGGAGATGTCCAGGGGGGCGCTGCCGCCGCCCGAGCCCGGCACCGCCGCCTTCCCCCCGCTGCCGCCGCCGCCGCAGCCGCCCCCTTTGGCCGGGGGGCTGGGGACCGTGGACGAAGGCGACTCGCTGGACGGGCCGGAGTACGAAGAGGAGGAGGTGGCCATCCCGCTCAACGCGCCCCCCACCAACCAGTGAGTAGCAGCGCCCCGCGCCCGCCGCCACGCCCGGGCGCCCCCTCCCTCCCTCCCTCCGCCGTCCCGGGCTGCGCGGGGAAGCGGCGGCGGCCGGGAGCGCCCGGCGCGGCCCGTTGGAAAGTGCGCGTCAAACTGCGGCGGCGGCGGCTCGGGCGGGGGAGCCGCTGGCCCGCGCGGCGGCGGCGGCGGCGGGTTTCGCCGGGCCGCGGAGCCTGGGCGGGGGGCCGCGCCTGCCGGCCGTGCCTCGGCCTGCCGCTGGCTTCAGGCCGGCGGCGGGCGGACCTGTGTGTCCGTGTCCGGGGCTGCTGCCGGCCCGGCCCGGCCCGAGGCAGAGCAGCAGCCGCGGCGCGACACTGCTCGGAGGATGGTGCTCGAGACCCAGCGAGGGTCAGCTCCCCTGAGAAAGAAAAAATAAAACAAAACCAAATGAAACGCGCTCTGATCCAGCGCGGTGAAGCTCTGCGAGTCTCAATACTACTAATACGGCAAACGGCCAAGATGAATGAGCTGTCCTGATTAAACTACCTGTTGGGGAGACTCTGCAAGTGTCTGGTAGCGCAGTCCTCTCCCTCAGAAGAGGGACGAGCGTTCATTTTTAAAAGCAAGACCAACTAAAGTGTTACCCTTTGTTGTTTAAAAAAAATCTTAGGCTGTGTGGTTTTATATTATGTTTTTTTCATTAGGAAAAATGGAGCAATGTTTGGCTTTCCCAGTTCAGATACAAACACAGGTAGTGTAGCATGAACTCCTTTATTCAGGCAGTTTTGAGACATGAGTTTAAAGTGGGTATAACTATTTTTGTGTGTTAAAGTATTAGTAGACAGGCTGTTTTATAAATAATGCCTAAATTTTGCTGCTTTGCTGCTCAACTGACTTTAAAGTTTTTTTTTTTTAGTTGGGCTATGTTTGGAGAGAGGAAGCAGTTGAAAAAAAGAACTGTAAATCTTGAGTAAGATTTTATAGTTACTCTTCTCTTAGGTTAATCAGGATTTCTCCAGTGCTGGTAATATGAAGAAGAATTTTGCACTAGAGGCAGAGCAGTTCTGTGTTTATATTTCGCGAAATATAAGATCAGATAATGTTCTATAGAGTTCATGTAATTAGGGAGTACTCTAAACACAACCTTTGGATTTAACAATGAACTAACTGTAGGAAGTCTGCAGGTTTATGTAAAGGAGTTGCAAGGCTTGTATTATTCTCCCCAAATTGAAATTGTTTCAAAGGCTTAAATTGCTTACATTGGTATCTGGGAATGTATTATACCTGAAGTTATAGTAAGCATAGTGTATATCTTAGGGTTTCAAGATACAGAATAGCAGATGTATCCAAGGTGTGAGATCAGAAAGTTCATTTGAAAACCCATTTGAACTTGGCTTCGTTTTTATGTGTTCTCATACCTGAAATAATGCAAAAGTTAACTCTGGCATTTGAGTTATTTCCAATAATTCAGCAGCCATTGCAGTTGTATGGGGGACATAAACTGTTATGTTAATTCTTTTTTTAATTAATCTCTGTCAATTTGACAGACTTTCTAGTAATCATTTCCTCTTTTAATTTCTTGATTTTTTTTTTTTTTGGTGCACATTTATAAAGATTGAGACCTTGTTTTGTGAAGACAGCATTTGGATAGTCTTGAATTTCCACGTTTCCCTGAGGAGCTAGAAATATAATTAGGCAGTTCAGACAAAGCATAAGGAGGGAAGTAGAAGCACATAAAGGTGAAATTACTTCTTTAATATTGCATATCAAGTGAGACACAGAATTCTGGTCTTTCAGTTTTCTCTCTGAAAGATCAGACTACTTTTTCTGTTAGAACTGGTTACGATGTTTCTCTACGGGTAAGTAACTTTTTTTCCCTGAAAGTATTTTTAGGAAGTGTGGGAGTTATTTAGGGTAATTACTTATGAATAGTTACCTATTTGATACTAAGTAGAGTTTGCCACTTCTACAAATCTAAGCAGATTTTTCTGTCAAAATCTTGTATTGTAACTCATATGCTAACATGATTTTTAATTTTTATTGTAATTTAAACGTAGATTAAATTTCTCCAGTTGAATCTGATTACAAAACTGCTATTCCATTTGTTTAAATATGACTGGCAGCTCCACCCTTTCCCACTTCCTCCTAATTCATTCAGTTTTTATAGGAAGCACACATGGTGTGCTTGATGGATAATTCTATGTTTCTGCTAAATGGTTATTTCTTTGTCTTACTTGTTTATCATATCTTAATATATGCATCAAAAAATTGGTAGGGCTCTTCGCTCCTGGTTCTCTCTTATGTGACATTAGCTCCTGGATAAAAATGAAAAGGTGTTATTTCTTACACAACAATAAATACTCACTAGGACTTCTTTGCCTTCTCTTGGACAAGCATCACGTTTCAGGACTTACTGAATTTGTGGTTACTGACTCCAAACAAAACTATCTAATAAAAGATGCTGCTGGTGTTGCCCAGTTCATACTCCAATCTGAAATTTGACCTTTGCATGTAAAATGAAATGGGGCTTTCTGTATAAACGTAGGTACAATTTTACCACTTTTTCATGTCCTAACTCGCATTTTGCAAATGTTAAAAAAAGAGAAAATGAAATCTAAAACCTGAGTGAATTCCTAGCTTGCAAGTTGTAGACAATAAAATTCTCATAGACCAAACTTTTTGTATAAATGACTTTTTAAATACTTATTAGCTGGCTTAATAATTTTCACAGTAACTAACCTGAAGAGGTGGGAAGCAAAGCAGATGCAAGTTCTGCTCTTCCCATCAGGATGCTGTAAATATAGTTTGTTCGGAGTCAGAATGTGTTGGTCTTCGTTAGCAACCACATAATATACTTAATTTCCTCTTGTCTTTTCCAAGTACCTAAGGAAAAGGGGAGCATGTCTTCTCTTACTACATTTTCTTTAATTTTCTAGGAGGTGGAAGAGATTGTCAGTATTTAACGGATTACCTCTAGTCAGAAACTCAAAATCTCAAAGTAGGATTGTTTCTGTCTTCCCTGATCCTCTGTGAAACTGACTTAAGGCTCCTCTCTTCTGTGCCTGGTGTTTTTTTTGCTTTTCGGAAGTGTGTAAGTAGCATATTTGTGCTGTAGCTTAATGTTGTGTGAGACGCATAGGATTCTGTGTTCATTTTAATCCCCCCCCCCCCCCCCCCCCCCAAGGCTTTCTACCCCATCTGCAAACTGCAGAGCGCCCTGACAAGGGCTGGTGGCAGTCTAGAGTGGTATTATGGAAATGTCTTCAAAATTAGTGAATGAATGCTACCTAATTTAGTAGTAAGTCAGATATGTGGAATAGCATAGCTATTTATGTATTTAACTGAAAATTTTAAATAGACAAGATGATTGTAGATCTTAGTGTTGCATTAAGATGGCAGAAGCTGCTCCAGTACGTTCCAACGAAATTCTCACTTTCATATGGTGTTTTTTAAGCAGTGATTATCAATTGGAAATGGTAATCAGTCAAAATTGAAAGCGATCAACCTTACAGAACGAATCAAGTTGTCAAAATACTGTCTTGTTAAAACAAAATCTTACCCAAAGCAGATGCATTTGTACTGCCACTCATGGTACCTGTTGAGGCAACATGCTAGTGAGAAAGAGCTGAAGGTGGAGAGCAGGGTAGAGAAATATTAAATAAACATAACTAGAGTGATGTGGAATACTTTTTCTGTCTGAATGCAGTGTGAAGTTCTTGTTTCTTCACATGAGTTTGTCTGAGGTAGCTAGTCTACAGTTCTACAGCATTTTGTTTCTTTCAGAAGCTAGAATGAAAAGGGTTTTTTTCTGAAAGTGTATATTTTTACAATAACTGTTGAAGCCTGTACTTGGTGCTGATGAATAACTTCGTGTTGTGCTAAATACTGAGGATTGCCATGTTTCACTGGATCCTGAATAAGCAATAAGAACAGAATGTGATGTAACATGATTTTTAGTGTGAAGTTCTCTGTTTGGCAGTTAATGTGGTTAGCAGGTAAACTTTTTAGATAATTTCTTTGCCACCGCTTATATCCTAAGTGTGAGAGGAAGATGAAGGGAAGTACCTTATTTTTCTAAAGCAGTTGGTTAGTATATTGATTTGTCTGGATTTTATAATTTGTGTGCTTACAGAATAGTTGTTTATAAATCTGTTTTTAATTCTAGTGGTTAGGAGCAGCAGAACGAAATTGTACGTAACCCTATATAGGAAGTGAAGGAGTAAGTATAGACTGAATGTGATAGGTACATATATACGTGGAAGTTTCAGATGAAGGAAAACCGAAGTAGAACAGCGTATGATGCTAGGAAGAATTTGAAGAGGAATTTACAGTGTCTTCTAATTTACAGTGTCTTTCTAATTAAAGAGACTCTTGACCTGTACTTTATCAGGTTTTTATTTTATATTGTATATTGTTTCCCATAACTTCCATCTGTGAGTTAGGCACTTCATCTACTGGCCTGCTCTATTGAAAAGTGTAGTAATATGCTATATTTATTCACCTTTTCTGATCTGTTTGGTGGCTGAGGTGTGGGGAGGAACACTAGTTTTCCCATTAGGTGGCATGGCTATCTTCAGTGCAGAAGCCCATCTGCTCGTTCAGCCATGAATTCTTACGATTCCTGCAGTAGTTTTCTAGTTTCCTCTGTATCTTTCTTTCTTCCTTGAAAAAAGATATCTTGATATTTATCTCACTAGTGGGCACAGTAAGAGGAAGAAGAAGGTATCTTGTCTCAGCATTGTTGTTGTGTTGTCTAGAAGCATCGCAGCGGAACAGAATCCTGTGTTTTTCTGTGTTCTCCTAGAATATGTTCAGCACCAATAAAACAATACCAGTGCTTGACAGAGTCCCTTTCCTGTTTTATATATTTGCAGGCAGTCTTAACAAACCTTTTTTATTTTTATGCAAAAAATCCACTCTATCACTCTGGAATAGAAGTTTTCTGTTCTTGCATGGGTCTGTCTATAAATTTTGTTTTGTATATGTACAAAAATACTGTTTATAGTTTGGAATCATAATTAGGGAACCTATTTACTGAAACTTATCACTTGAAGTAGTCTGGAATCATGTTGGGGCAGTAGCAAAGGTTTTAAAAGCAAGTGCAAGAAACCCTGAAGTGGGTAAATAGTATTTCATTTTTTTCTTTTCCAAATTTTCTGCTGTAAAAGCTCAATTTACCTTTTTTTTTCTTTCTTTCTAAGGTAGCTAACAGTGCTACTTATGCATTACAAAAAGATGAAATATTTACTGTGTTTTTTAGTTATCTTTCTATTAGAATTTTTAATATACACAAACTGATGTTTCAAAATAAGCTTGTAAGCTCCAGTAGCAGTTGAGGGAAGGAGTATCCAGGTTTCCAGGACACTTGGTGTACCCAGTCAGTGTTCTGAGAAGTCCAGTGAGTACTCATGGTGAGTAGGTTCTAAGAAATTCATTCTCTTCTTAACCTTAAATTTTCCATGTTTTCATCAGCTTCTGGTGACTGTTTTCACATAGAAACAAACCTTTTGGTTGAGGGTTTATATCAGTGTAAACTGATATACCACATGGTTGAAGATGCAACCGCATGGGTATACTTAAAATCTTAGTTTGCTGCCAAAGAATCTTGTTACTGGCTCAGCAGGGGTGTATATATTATTTTCTCTTGTTAATAGCTACTTACAGACACTTGGACAAGGGTTTCTTTTATGAACTTGCTGTTGCAGAGTACATTGCTTTCTTTTCTGGAGTAATTTGCAGAAACCATGAGGTTAATGATGCTTCTAGATTTAGCCAACATTTGATAATCAGCTCAGGATATGGTGATTCTGTGTACATTTGTGTAAGCAGTTTTTCTAAAAAGTTTGATCTCTGGTTTTGCTTTTACTTTAAGTCTATCTGTTTCTTTCTGTAAAATGATGCATATTTATATAAATGTTCGCTCTCTGTAGTACACACACACAAGGATGTTCTGTCAATGGCTTACTCCTTAGGTTTGTAAGGTTAATTTATGGATAAGTTTCATACATAGAAAAGTTTGGTGTGATTTAAGAGTAACGATACAGCAAAAGAATTGATTTATCTCCATCTGTTAGTAAATAACATTGGAGACTTGCAAGATGCTAGCTTGAATATGTGCATAGTCTACCAGGTTAAGGAATGGAATACATTATCTTGTTCAAACCATAGCCAAATTCCAATTTTTACACTTTTTGTTTGCTTTTTCTTTCTTACAAAGATCTTTGTACTTTCAGAGTATCTGTGGAAAAAATATTTTTTTGTTCTTTCTACTCCTTGGCAATCAAAGGGAAGCTCAAGAAACCTCCTTATTACAGAGGTTGTTTGTTGCTTTCTGCTTCCGGGTGGATAATCACCTCGTTCTATATTCAAGTCTAGAAACGCTTTTTAAATATATATATATATATACACATACAATTAATAGAATTGTTAGGTTGCAGATTGTTCAAAGCAAGCATTACAAGTTGGATAGTTAACAGGTTTCTTATGTCACTTGTGGATTCAGTTTATATGATGGGTCGTACTCCGTAAGCAATCTTCTGGGGATTTTTTTTTGTCTTTTTTCCTCGCTATTGATCCTATTGCCTGTGGGAAGCATTGGACATCTATCAATTTAGGCATTATTTCTGTCTTTAATGTTTAAAGCTCTGACTTCTGATTTTCTCGTTAGAGTGGTAGTAATCCACTGATGAGAAGCACTTCATTAGTGAGGTGTTCTGGCATAAAAGGTGAGGTGAGTGGAGCACATGATAAACACCTGTGCTTGGTTAATTTGAGCTCTAATCCAGAGCTATGCTGCTGACTGGAAGATGAAAGAGGTTGGCATGAGGTGAGGTTTAGCACTGGAAAGGCAGAGGCTTCCTATTCCAAATTTCGGTCCCTTGGACGAGCATGTTGTGTCTGATGAGCAAAGCTTGACCTAGTGGATATAACAATAAGAGGATGAGGAGAAAGTCCGAGAAGGCTGGAAGTAGGAGAGGATGAGGTGCAAGGAGGAAGAAAAAAGTTAAGGCTAGTACTTCAAATGAAATCAATGACATACAAGGCGAATAATGTTTTAGAAATTCCTTAACTGTTGCCAAAGAAAATCTGATTTGCACAACAGTATTAACATTGTTTCATTAGGAGCATTACTCCTAGTTTAAACAGATAAAAGCATATCTTTGACCTGAGGGCAGAAGAATGAAACATGTAAGAATGGGATGCTGCTTGCTGAAAACTTTAATAAGCTCCAGAATTCATTTCCTAAGCTGAGTTTTCAGTAAGAAAATGTGAGCTGTTCTGAGAGCTATTTTTCAGCCTATTTAGCTCTATTTCATCTATTTATTGATGTTTTCTAAAAAAAGAGATAGCAATCAATGTTCTTTTTTTAGTAAATATTTATCAAGTAGGATTACAGAATCACAGAATTGTTGAGGTTGGAAGGGACCTCTGGAGATCATCTAGTCCAACCCCCCTGCTCAAGCAGGGTCATCTAGAGTAAATTGCCCAGGGTCACGTCCAAGGCAGGTTTTGAATATCTCCAGGGAAGGAGGCTCCACCACCTCTCTGGGCAACGTGTTCCAGTGCTCAGTCACCCTCACAGGAAAGTTTTTCCTCCTGTTCAGATGGAACTTCCTGTAGTTAAGTTTGTGCCCATTGCCTCTTGTCCTGTCGTTGGGCACCACGGAGAGGAGTCTGGCCTCATCCTCTTGACACCCTCCCTTCAGATACTTATACACGTTGATGAGATCGCCTCTCAGTCTTCTCTTCTCCAGGCTGGACAGGCCCAGCTCTCGCAGCCTTTCCTCATAGGAGAGGTGCTCCAGGCCCCTACTCATCTTTGTAGCCCTCCGCTGGACTCTCTCCAGGAGTGCCATGTCTCTCTTGTCCTGGGGAGCCCAGAACTGGACCCAGCACTCCAGGGGAGGCCTCCCCAGGGCTGAGGAGAGGGGCAGGATCACCTCCCTCGACCTGCTGGCAACACTCTGCCTAATGCACCCCAGGATCCCATTGGCCTTCTTGGCCACAAGGGCACACTGCTGGCTCATGGTTAGCTTGTTGTTCGCCAGGACTCCCAGGTCCTTCTCTGCAGAGCTGCTTTCCAGCAGGCCAGCTCCCAGCCTGTCCTGGTGCGTGGGGTTATTCCTGCCCAGGTGCAGGACCCTGCACTTGCCTTTGTTGAACTTCAGGAGGTTCCTCTCCGCCCAGCTCTCCAGCCTGTCCAGGTCCCTCTGAAGGGCAGCACAGCCTTCTGGTGTGTCAGCCACTCCCCCCAGTTTAGTATCATCAGCAAACTTGCTGAGGGTGCACTCTGTCCCTTCCTCCAGGTCATCGATGAGTGTGTTGAACAAGACTGGACCCAGGACTGACCCCTGGGGGACACCGCTAGCCACAGGCCTTCAAGCTAGACTCTGCACCACTGACCACAACCCTCTGAGCTCGGCCATCCAGCCAGTTCTCAATCCACCTCACTGTCCACTCATCCAGCCCACGCTTCCTGAGTTTACGTATGAGGATGAGATGGGAGACAGTGTCAAAAGCCTTGCTGAAGTCCAGAAAGACAACATCCACTGCTCTGCCCTCATCTACCCAGCCAGTCATTCCGTCATAGAAGGCTATCAGATTGGTCAAGCATGATTTCCCTTTGGTGAATCCATGCTGACTACTCCTGATCACCTTCTTGTCCTCCAGATGCTTAGTGAGGACCTCCAGGAGGAGCTGTTCCATCACCTTTCCAGGGATGGAGGTGAGGCTGACAGACCTGTAGTTTCCTGGCTCCTCCTTCTTGCCCTTTTGGAAGACTGGCGTGACATTGGCTTTCTTCCAGTCCTCAGGCACCTCTCCTGATCTCCAGGACCTTTCAAACATGATGGAGAGTGGCCTAGCGATAACATCCGCCAGCTCCCTCAGCACTCGTGGGTGCATCCCATCGGGGCCCATGGATTTATGAATGTTAAGTTTGGACAAAAGATCTCTAACCTGATCCTCCTCGAGAAAGAGAGTGTCTTCCTTTCTCTCTTGTCCCCAGGGTCTGGAATTCCTCAGGACTGGCCTTAGCAGTGAAGACGAAGCAAAGAAGGCATTCAGCAGCTCTGCCTTCTCTGTATCCTTTGTCACCAGGGCACCCGCCCCATTCAGCAGTGGGCCCACATTTTCCCTAGTCTTCCTTTTGCTATTGATGTATTTGAAGAAGGCCTTCTTGTTGTCCTTGGCATCCCTTGCCAGATTTAATTCCAACTGGGCCTTAGCCTTCCTTGTCGCTTCCCTGTACGCTCTGACAACGTCCCTGTATTCCTCCCAAGTGGCCTGTCCCCTTTTCCACATTCTGTACACTTCCTTCTTCTGCTGGAGTTTTGCCAGGAGTTCCTTGCTCATCCATGCAGGTATCCTGCCCACTTTGCTGGACCTCTTCCTCAGAGGGATGCCCCCATCTTGAGCCTGGAGGAAGTGATGCTTGAATGTTAACCAGCTGTCCTCTATCCCCCCCTTCCTTCTAGGGCCCTACCCCAGGAGATTCCCCTAAGTAGGTCCCTGAAGAGGTCAGAGTTTGCTCTCCTGAAGTCCGGTGTTGTGATCCTACTTGTTGCCCCGCTCCCTCCTCATAGCATCCTGAACTCTTACCATCTCAAATTGGAAGAGATCTTTTAAGTCTCTAACTTTAATATTAATATTGTTGGCACATCTCTACAACTGTTTTGAAGCTTACTATTGAAACTTTTAGAATCTTGCTTTCTCTAATAAAATTATTTATTGCCTTTTGAATGTACAGTAATCTCACCTTTCCAACCTTTTTTAGCCTTTTCATTGACTTTTGGTTGGTCTCTTTTATTCGAGTCCATGGTTGGTGTATGTTCTGCTGGAAGTGTTTTAATGGCTTCTTTTGGTAGTGTGTGCAGCTCCCGGTTAATGGCTTGGCACAGCTGGTATACCAAGGAACGCTTCTATGAGTGACTTTCCATTTTAGTTGACTCATTCCTAATCTGTTTTCCTTCATGCTGTTTCTAATGGGTTGAAAACAGGTAACTGAGAGAAGCAGACTTATTCTTCATTAGGCTGACATTTGCTTTGAATGTCTACTTAGAAAGATGTATAGGAATCCAAAAAGAATATTAAAAAAAATCTGAGAGTATGAAACGCTCTGAATTTCATGCTTACTAGACAAAAGGCACTTACTTGGCCTTTTTGGTCCCTTCCCTGTCTTTAGTTTCAGGTTAGTTTGAACTCTCTTGCTTCATTATCTTATACATGCATCCAGTGTAGAAGTTAGAATGTGTTTGCAGAGCTTTTTCTAGCAGGACTTTCTTTGTGATCTGGAGAACTGCAAATACCTGGTCAAAAACTGGTAACTACTGAATGTTAACTAACAAGGTGGAGGAAGGCAATGAATTTAATTAAGTCCGAGTCAAACTTACCTTAAATTAATCTTTACAAATAATATGCATAAAGGAAGTAATACAAACTTAACACAGCATGTTCATAAATCTAATGAAGATGGTGTTAAAAGTCATAATTTGGATAAGATCTTGTTAAAATCTAAGAATATAGTTAACATTTTAGGCAGAGGGAAAATAGGTTAAAACGAAACTTAGAGTGAATACGAGCATCAAGTCTTCTGCTATTCAATATCTGAAGGGGAAATCTTGAGAGAGGGTTGAGAATAAAAAGAAACAAATGACGATACAGGGTATTCTCCCGTCTTCATGAAACTGTACTTGAGTACATGCCATTTGAAATTGGAAGTTTTCCTGGTTTAAGGTAAGGTTACCTGCATGCCACTTGAAACTGGAAGTTTTCCTGGTTTAAGGTAATCATATCTTTGCTCTCTTTTGCTTCTAATGGGAGTCGAGCTCACAAAGACTCAAGAAACAATAGTAAGAATCTGTAATATGTGAAAAGTGTAAAAGTGATGGTTGTGAATTGCTAGGTAGGGCGGTCTGACCGCGTCTCCTGGAAGCTCTCCGTTCTTCTGAGGTTTCACTTAAGCAGCCAGGTATTGCTATGGAGAAGAGCTTTGAGTGAAGTGAATATGACGTTTGATTTTTTTTTTTTTTTTTTTCCTATGCATGGTAATTTATTTTTAGAAGGAAATAGGGAGGTCTGCAAACTTATCAACGTTTCGAAGTTGCTGGAAAACGTGTTTGTTCCCCTCTGTTGCTTTTTTCTTTCATTCTCTCCTCCCTGGCCTAATGTGTTCCTAAGATAAAATTACAGCATACTGTAAAAACAAAATGTGTTAGTGGAACAATGAATCTTCATAATATTTGCTTTTCCCATATGTAAAAGGGAAATACATCAGTAAAAGAATTTAGTTGAACCACTTGACATGACACACAGTAACAGCTGCCTCTTTCAGATGGTAAATCCACTATCTGCTACCTCTTTGTGAATAGCCTGTGCGTCTGAGGAACCTCATGGTGATTCCAGGTTGTGGCCACGTATCCTGTAATTGTACCATGAGCTTGCTAAAGGGCTGCAGCGTAATTGCATTCCTGCTCACAGTAGAAAGTATGCTGGCTGGGCCTATTGAGGCTGATGTGACTGGTTCTCTGGTACCCACCTTCTTCAGTGGAGCAGTGGAAAACTAAGGAGCTCTTGTTTGCAGGCTAGAGACAACAGCTCAAACTGTGCTACTCACTTCACAAGGTTCATGACCTGGCTTATGGCTCGCAGCCCCAGAAGTGCCTTAAGTGTCGGGAAGGTTCTCTTATGCAGCTGTGTGTTACTTGTGTATGTCACAACACACAGAATCAAAATCGTTTATGATAGCGTAGTTGTGACTGCATTCTATGTGTTTGCTGTAATTAAGGTTGTAATATATAGGGTTGGAGTTTTGAATATGCTGCTTTTGATTTAAACTGACAGATGGAAGTATTTTCCTGCAGAGCGGATTGGCTCGTGGAGCATGAAAGTCTATCGCTGACATTCTCTTAGAATTAAAAAAGGGTGCAAAATGGGTTACTAATTAGTTACAACAGTGGTTAAACAGCCAGTCATGAAAACAGCTACCTAAATTATGATCTGTAATTAGTAAGACATTTTATAGCTGGATCACTTCTGTTGGAAGGGTACTTACATTTTTTCTTTCGATGCATCTGATAATGGTTGTTGCAATGTCAGGGCACTAGCTGTGTGATCCATTAGGTTGTTTAGTTATGTTTGCTCAAAACATTGTGCAAATAGTGGGTTATCATCACTTAAATTTGTGAAGTTAGTGTTGGAAATACAAAAGTGTTCCTAGCTAGGAAAACAGAGGTGACTAACTAGAAGTGGTAGGGGTCTTGTTCTTGGCAGTGATAAAGGGTAGAAGTAATGTGTTACTCATTTTGCATGTGTACAGCTCATAAGAGTTGCAACAAGAGAGGCAACTTTCTATTTATGGATGGCCAGACAAGTTTTTTTACTTGATCTCTTCCTGGGGAAACCTTAATTCTTTTTATGAGACTCGTACTGTATTGTGCTGTAGGTAGAACTGTATTTTACATCTGTTTAGAAGCTATTTGACGCAAGTCAAGAGTTCTTGTTAAGCATTATTGTTAACTGAATGCATTAAGATTAGAGTTGTTCTGTCTGCCTGAGAGTAAAGTTGTTCTATAAAATTCTAAATAATGCAGAGCCTTCTGGAGGGGGGGGAGGGGAGTCATTTGTTGTGATGTATTACTATGATGGATGTTTGCAGAAACACCTGAACTTAAGCTTCACTGAGATACTCATTTGAAAAACATCAGAACCCCTGGAATTTAGTTTCTCTCAACTTCTAGTAGCCTGGCCTTCTCCTTTAGAGTGTTCTTCACTTTTTATTACTTTGATACAGAAATCATGGTGAGTCGGGATGGTTCTGGAGACTGCTTTGTAGTTCAGTCATTTCTGTTTTTCTTTCTTTGGATAGCATGGAGTATTGGGTGGGATTTTTCTTTTTAACTGATAATACAGTATGGACGATCTTAAAATTTTTCAGTTATGTGTTTGCGCTCTGTATTAGTTGGTATTCAAAGAAAAAATCAGTTATGGATGTATTTCAAAGCCAAAGAAAACGGCTTTTGTTAAAGAACTACTACTTAATAGAAATATTTTTAAGAGTAGATAATGCCAATTCTTAATTGATCACTTGATATCCTTAAATCAGATTGAGAGCTGTAATTTTGTAAAATATGCTTTACAGTTTGCTGTCAAACTACTTGAAGATAATGATGGAAGTTAGCACAGTACATTGTTATGTGATATTGAAAACAGGTGATAGCTAAATGATGCATAAGATGTACAGTCTGAGAAATAAAATCTTTCAGTGCTGTTCAGCTCTATGTTGCTTGAATAAAGCAATTCTGTCTAGTGATGAAACTCTACTCTGTGGAAAAATGCAGTTATTTCCCGAAAAGCATTTTGCTTACTCTAATGATATCTTAAAGGCTTGTACTTCAGTGTGTATCCTGTTTTCTAAAGATGTATGCTATCTACAGAGGCTTCCTGAGGATATCACTTGAGCTGTTTTCTGCTCTTGTTGCTGAATACTGACTCTGCTCTACTGCCATTTGTATCTTACTTTCTTATCAGTTGGTAGTTAAATTCAATGTTAACACTTATTTTTGTAGCTAGTAGGATAGAATAACTCATGTATTACACTAATATATAGCAAGCTGTAAAATAAAACCTATTTTCTATTAGTTGTTTGTATTTGAAATATGTTCTCAGTGACATTGAATTTAATTGCTCTCATAAGTTAACTAGATATTTTTATTTCAGAAAACAAACTTTTCCTGGGATATGGCAACAAATATATATTTTTAAGCCTGCTTATACTTTACCCAGTAATAAATATCTTCTCTTGTGCTTGATGTAAAACTGTTAAGTGGGACAAAATAAATATAGCCTCTTCATTATTAGAGGAAGTAATCCACAATATGTGGGATATACCAGTATACCTGTTACTGGCAGGGAGAGAATCCTTTTTGTTTAGAAAAATTTCTTGTCTTAAAACTTGAGCATCTAAATGTGTGGTATATTGCTGACCATGGTTATAAGAAATCCTGGTCCCTTACAGAAAAGCTGAAAGTTTTGTTTGCACTTTTTGTTTCCTGCCTTTTTGTTTTCCTAGTATAATTTTTTTTTAGTTATTTGCATCTTTATTAACACTGTCCCCTTTCTCATTTTGAAAGCATGTCTTTCAGTTTGGTGCTATAACCTAGTGTGTGTCGCAATAAAGTTAAGGTTATTTTTCTGAAGTAGGTGATAATTGGAACAACTAAAAGCTTAGTGATACTATCGTTTGAGATAGGCTTTGTGGAACTGCTGATTTCAAAGAATTTCTTGATCAGGAGGGTTTCTCGGGTCTGGGGGCATTTGATTAGTTTGTGAAAGGTCAGTCTATCCAGAATAGCAAGTAGTTGTTTTGACATTTATTTCAAATGAACAAATTCTGGGTGTAAGCCATGCTGTGTGATTCTGTGTCTACTCAGGAGCAGAGTATTTCATCCCAGATACCTCAGAACAGGCTCAGTCTTGTTTCGTTTCCCATGGGACTCCCCTGACAAAGGTAGTGGGATTCACTTTTTTGGAGAACAGATTCAAACTACAGGTTTCTGTCAGCAAAGCTATACTTCGGAATATGATGAGGTTTCTAACATTACTTTGCCTATAAGAGCCTCAAGTGCTATACAGCTGTACAGACAAAACGGCACTTCTTCTGGTTTAACTTGTTTTGATCAGCGTGAGGAGAAGAAAGCTATACTAGCAAGAGGTAGCGCTTTGCTATTGTAAACGATATATTCATTGATGCTGCTTCTGCTGGTATGA
Source organism: Struthio camelus (assembly GCF_040807025.1). Lineage (NCBI taxonomy): Eukaryota > Metazoa > Chordata > Aves > Struthioniformes > Struthionidae > Struthio > Struthio camelus. The sequence goes on along the minus strand of NC_090981.1, from coordinate 37,503,310 downwards.
GAGATGTATATCTGTATAGTCTACCTGATTTTCATTCTGATGAGCTTTCAAAACAAACTTTCACTTCCGTTTCATAGAAAAAAGAATGATTTCTGGCAAGATTTTATCAACAGCCTGGCTGTTCAGTTTTTAAACTGTAATCTTTAGTTTTATTCGGTTTTCTTGGTTATATTAATCTAAAAGGTTGCTCTATCTCTTCCAAAATGTGCTTGACTCTTGCAAGACATACATGAACTAGTAGAATAAATTGGTTAGTAGTCTGAAATAGTCAATGATTTCAAAAGCATAAAACAGTAGCTGTATGAAAGTTGATATTTTCTAGAGTGTGGAAGTTAAATGTTGAATCTGCATGTAAACATAGTTAGTAGTTGGGTGCAGGGATAATAAATTATTACAGTGTGTAGCTGCAGAGTACTCTGTGGCTTTGCGAAAGGACATATCTGTTCTCTCTTTTAACAGGTGGTGGGAACAACAGTTGGTTTTGTATTTCTATTGCTTCCTCCACTGCTGTTTTTTTTCTTTTAAACTTAGTATTTGTCAGTTTAGGGTAGAAAGAGAGATCTGACTAAAGCCTTGTAAATAAAAGAAAACTGAGTTAAGGGTAAGGAGTGGTTGAATGATGAGAGTTTAACCTTTCCCTTTCAGACTAAAGCATTCCTTTGTGGTATTTTGCAGTCAGTGATTTGCCATGCATCTGTGCTTTTTTTCTTTAATTATAGGCTATGCATTGTGATTGGGAAAGACTGTTTTAGGGCTGGGCTGTGGTCTGGTGGGCGCTGTCATTCTGATTAGATGCAGGCTTTCTGCTGTGATATCTGTGTTTGTCAGATGTGAAGTGAATTGTAACAACCCGTTTCTCAATTTATGCTTCAGGAAAATCCAGCCTGAAGTGAAGACTGAGTAGTTCTAAAATAGTCTTGGAGTTGGATCAGTCACCCCTGGTTGTGTTAGTTTAAAATAAGTGAATTGGGGATGAGAGAAAAGCTGGTAAATTAGATCCTTTCCCCCTTAGGATAGTTCAGAGGGCTTTCCTCTAGTGTGACTTATTTGAGGAAGCAGGTTATCTGAAAACTTACACACTCCTAAAAATACTGTTCATTGGAAATAAGTAACTTGAGAGAGGTTGCACATGCAAATATATGAAAATTTTATTTGAAATAAAGGTTTTGGATACATCGGTTTTAACTGAAAGCTTTCACTAGTTTCATAGGTTATTCACCTACTGTCCTATGGTTTGTGGTGGTGTTTGTTTTTTTTTTTTTTTCCTAGGTGGTATCATGGAAAACTTGACAGAACAATTGCAGAAGAACGTCTTCGGCAAGCAGGAAAACCTGGTAGTTACCTTATTCGAGAGAGTGATCGGAGACCAGGTTCATTTGTGCTTTCATTCCTTAGTAAAACAAATGTCAATCATTTTAGGTGAGAATTAAATGTTTTCTTTTAAAATACTGTAATGTGTTTATGGTTTTAGAATTCAGTATACTACAGAAACAATCACTAATTTAGTATTTTTGACCATTTTTTGTTTATGTATGGTATAGCTCTTGGGTTTAATTGTTTCTCAAATATGCTACTTAAAAATCACTTCACAGGCTGCAGAACAAAAATGTGAGGAAACTCAGCATCAGAATAGAGAAGATTGTCTTAAGCTGTTATGCACAGAGTTACAGTAACATGCAGGTTTCTTATTAGTCATCTGAGGAGATTGTTTTAAGTCTTTTCCTCAGTCGCTGCAGCTCACAGGGCATATTTGAATGGCAAGGTTCAAGCAAATCTGGGTGCCGTCCTTTCAAGAAAGAAACAACAAGGAGAAACAAAGAGGTTATGTATTTAATAATCCGAGGGTTTGCTGGAAACAGCTTTTGGTGTGTGTTAGAATTAGTTGCTCTAAATACAAATAGCCCTTTATCCAAAGTTGTAAGTAGGATTACTTTACCATTAGCAACTTATGTATATTAATAAATTCGTTTATTGCCTTTAACGTAAATGAGATGTATTCTGGGAAGAGCTGGATGTTAGTCAGCAAGTAGTAGTAGACTGCAGGGTAATGTTCATCTTCACAAAATAGAAAGGCCAGTGCCTCTTCAGCAATAGAGAAAAACCTTTGTCAGCTATCTAGATAGCAAGAAACTAATGCAAATTTGTCTACTTCTGAAAGTGGAATTAACCAAAATACCAATGTGTGTACCAGATGTACACTAAAATGGTTTCATTTGCATTACAAATGCTGTAGGGAGTTTTTGAATGCATCTGCCATTTAATGAAGTGTGGTTCAGAGGTTCTGATTTTGCATTGACATGAGCTTGTTGTTCTCTTCAGTGCTGTTAAAACAGTACAGAAGAAGTATGCTCATGTTTGCAGCATGCTATATTTGAGCTAACAATCCCTGCCTTTAAGCTATACTGATTCTCCTTTCGGAACTGGTTATTGTGTAGCAGTAGCAGAAAATTAAACTATGTTAATACTTGCTTTTAAGTGTTGTTTTTTACAGTCTGATTATTTTTAATAACTTCTGTTGATTGTGACCAACAGCAGGAGCTTGAATGTTGATTCACACCCACAGTAATATAGTTTCTGGCATCTCAGATCAAAAGTAGTCTCTAATAATTTCCTGTTCCCTAATGAGCAGGATCCTTACTAGATTTTCAAATCTTTATGAATCTGAGAATGAAAGATTCTTTAAGTACATGCAGAGATAACTGTATCCAAAAGAAATTAATTTATTGGTGGATACTGTTCTTTAGAGATGAGACATGGCTATGATTCCACTTATTGACTACAGGGCCCAAGGTTTTTTCCTTTGTTATTAGAAAGGTAAGTGCTACACTCAAGAACACTGTCAACCTCAAGAATGAGAGTCTTAAAATTGTTTCAAGCAAATATAGAGATGGACAACTGTATCCTACAGGGTGGAAGTGCCACTTCCACCAAAACTTGATCTTTGACAATTGCAGCCTTCCAGAAATGGGTGAAACTTCCTTTGCTAAACAACCTCCCTGATAGTTTGTTTCCTAAGTGATATTTTTCAGATTAAACTTCCTTTACTGTATTTCTGTGCAGCTAAAATACCAGCATTTTAGGTGAAAGTTCTCTAATCTTGTTAAATGTATGCACTCTGCTTTAAAAACTCAACATTATCTTAACTTCTTTTTAAAAAAAAAAAAAAAGGGAGGGGGGAAGGTTATAGCAAAATGTTTCAAAACTTTTTCCTCTATCAATTTTTTTATTAGGATTATTGCCATGTGTGGAGACTATTACATTGGTGGACGTCGTTTTGCTTCGCTCTCGGACCTAATTGGTTATTACAGTCATGTGTCTTGTTTGCTGAAGGGGGAAAAATTACTCTTTCCAGTAGCACCTCCGGAGGCAAGTAGTGAAGTTTTAAGTGTTGTCTACTTAATACCATTAATCTTGTGTTCAGTATTCAGTTTCCTAGGAAGAAAACGCTGTGGAAAGCTTCTTCTAGTTCTAGAGCTGTCTCAGCATATAGTGGAGTATAAAGAATATATAAGTGCCTTCTTACTGGTACAAAGTAATGATTAAAAAATGCTTTTTTACTAAAGCACGTGATTAGAAAGCTACGTGTGAGGTATTGCAGTTATCTGCAAATGTATGGTACGTAAATTACAACAGGAAAATGAGCAGTTCTTGGCGGTGAAGAACACCATTGTAATGTAGTTACCTCTAGAGTTTTACACTGACTTAGAGTATTTCAAAATAATAAAATATTTCTGTTTTCTGGTATTCTCTGTATTTAGCAGAGATTTCAAAACGGGCATCCTGGAGATAACTGAAGTTTCTGAAAACTAGGCTTCTTTCAAGTGCCTGTCCTTAAGACAATGTCAGTAATTTTAAAAAAAAAAAGTCATGCCTGGCTTCAGGATTTGAGTTTTGCTTAGACAGAATAAAAATACTTCTGAATGTTAAACTTATTTAAACTTCCACTCTAAGTGAAAGAAAGTTTTAAAAATATTCTTTCATGGGAATTACTTAATTTGTAACTTATTTCAAAGATGATTGCATACATTATCTGGCACACTAGAAGGCTTGAAAGAAAACGTGAACTTTCTTAGCTAACTGTATGGATTATGCATTTCTAGTGCCTACTTGTTTTAAACTTTGAAAATTTAAAACCAGCAAGGGGATATGAATGACTATGACCAGTCCTTTGCTTCAGAACAGCAATTCTAATGTGGTAAGACGGAAGTAACATCTTTGTTCTCCTACCTTTAAATTGTAGCCTGTGGAGGACAGAAGGAGAGTTCGAGCAATTCTACCTTACACCAAAGTGCCAGAAACTGATGAAATAAGGTATGTTTTAATAGTGAGTAGAAGCAGTTGTGAAATTAGAGTATTTCAGTATATATTCACTCTGCAAATACTTTCCGATTGCATCTTAGATGTAAGACTTTGGAGGTTTTATTAGTAACTTTATACTTCTGAAATAAATTTTATAAAGGCTTACATTTTTTTCCTCAAAGAAGGTGAGTTTGTGTTCTCTTTACTTCTCTATGCTTAAAAGAGAGCAAGAATGATTTTTCCCTTCCCCTCTCTTCCCTCTCTTTTGGAAAGCATCTGTGTTGAACAAAGGATACTTTTAAATGTGTAAACTCCAGTAGTCTTGGGAATTTAAAGTGATTGAATTGCCAGCCTATGTATCTCATACTTTTTTTGTGAACTGTTTCTCATTTCCTTTCAAACACTGATCTCTAGAAATTCTCAGGGACTGTCTATGTTCCTCACTTGCATTTTCATAATATGCTATGTGGAAAGAACACAAGACCAACAGTCCAATATCCAATAGAAGAGCGTATGCTAGTTACTTGGAATTTATCATGCTTTTCTGAGACATCAGAAGTTTGTTTTTCAGGTGAAAAAATAGGAGGATTTGGAAGAGGTGTGTAGTGACTTCTCATCAGTCTAATGAGACCATCTTGGTTTCACAAGCTGTTTTAACATGCCAGTTGAATCGGAAATTGGGTTGTTTTTAGGAGTAATTGGCCTAAGGTACAGAGGAAAGGTAGATGAGATTTACAGCTTTATATCCTTATTGGTCTGGAAGTTTATCCCTAGGCTGGCTGTCCAGTCCTATATGATCCCTTTAAGGAACATTGAGGGTATTGCTCTTTGAGAAGACCTTTTTCTAAGCAAATGAGAAGAAGGTGGTAAGAGAAGGAGGGAAACTGTAATTGTATATTGCAAGTAGGGCTTCCTACTATCTGTAAGAATAGAAAGATGCATCAGGTCCAGGAAGTGCCTTACTGCATCTACCAATTTAAGGGGTGAAGGCATTTCATTGCTCTGCTGTGGTTACACGAGTGGTAGAAAGTTGTACCTTTTTTCTCTTAGAATTCTGCTAAAACGAAGCTTTTACTTTAAAGCACGAAGTTTTGTGTGTCTGGCTAAGCTTTTGAGATCTGCACGATAAAATAATTCTCTTCCCAGTATAGCTGGGACCAAGTTCTTGGTTTGTCCCAGGTGAAATCAAGGTATTCCTGAAGGTTGTATGTATTTCAGTGAATCTTGACTTAAAATTTTAAGTAGAATTATTTAGAATAAATATTTAGAAAACTTGAAGTATTCCAGGGATAATTTCAGATGGTTTCCGTGGAGTAACTTACTGTGTCATTCTTTGTAACAGAACTGACATAGAGTGGCCCTTCGATCTAATGCCCATTCTTAGGATTTAGATTCATTAGTAGCCGAATCAACCAAAACAAAATATAAAATTCACTCTAAGTGGTTTTCATTAGACTTTTTTATTCTTGCTGTTTGTTTTATGCTCAAGTTCATGCCTTTTCTGTTAGCCTGTCATAAATGAAATAAATTCCATAGATAATTCCTATCCAATTTTGGGTTGGATTTAGTATTTGTTGAGCTTCAGTACCTCATAGCTATTGTTTGTGTACCTGATGCATCATCTATTGTGAATGAGAATTCCTTCTGTGCTCTAGTAAAAGGTTTTCATATGACCTGATTTTGAGATAACACTGAAGGAATAAATTATACGAACTTTTCAGTAATGAAGCTCCCTTGACCATGCTAATGCCTCTTATGTATGCTCTTATTGTAACTAATTGCATGGTCTGATAACTATTTCATACCCTCTTTTTAGTACTCTTCATATGCACAGACCTAAATATTAGATACTTTTGCAGACCTTTATTATACAAAGTTAGCTTTTGATAAGAGAAGCATTATTTTATTATAGACTATTATGGGACTCTTGAATTTGTTTTTACTTTTATTTAGTATTTGATCTCTCTTGATAGAAGAGCAATGTTACTGTCCCTAAGTAGGGTTGTGATGTGATTTTTCATTTATGCATCCTTAGCACATTTTAAAGGGTCTGAATTCAAGTATGTATTAGATTCTAAATATAAATCAAAGCAGTATAAATATTCATATGTGATAGCTACTTAAGTTGTGAGGAAACATACACATGATGTGCTTGGGATACTGATTAATGTTTTTCATGATCATATTTCCTCAAATGTTTTGCTGAAATTACACTCAAGAATTCATTGTTCGCATCAACTTTACACATGGATTGTGCTTCTAACTTAAATGTCACTGCAACTCTCTGCAGTTTCCTTAAAGGAGACATGTTTATTGTCCATAATGAGTTGGAAGATGGGTGGATGTGGGTTACAAATCTACGGACAGATGAACAAGGTCTTATTGTAGAAGACTTGGTAGAAGAAGTGGTAAGTAATTCTGTATTCAAACCTGTTACAAAACTGAGGTGTTGGGTGAGGGGGCTTTTCTAGATGTTCTTTTAGTAAATGGAGCTACTGGTTTTAAAATAGTGCAACAAACCTGCAAGCCTAATTAGGGATTGGGGGGAAAAAAAAGCAGTGTTAAACACTTATTCACATGTTGTCCAAACAAGTTCACATATTGATGACTGATACTGTGAATTTACTGGGCAGTTCCCTAAACTCAGCTGTCCTTATAATGAATCTGATAGTCAGTTAGTTGTGTTCTTTCTTTTATTAATAATAATTGCCATGAAACATTAAGGAACTGTACAGAGTAATTTTGTAATGCAGCATGTCTTTTTTTCTGGTGGGGGAGGGAGCAACAGCAGCAGCAAAGTCTGAGTTAAAAAGTGTATTCATGAGTTAATTGTGTGTAGAATGGCGTATGCTAAGTCAGGAAGCTAAGCAGGTGACTAGAAGGTAGTTGAGTTACTGCAGAGCAAGAGATGGTTTAATGGGCTTCAAAAATATATATATGTTTTTGAAGCTCACTGTTGCTTTGGAGTCTCATTAAAGTTCTCCTGCACAGCATATATATTCTGCTCATAGCAGAGTTAGCTTGACCTGCTTCACAGAGATCTATGTCAGGATGTCAATGGCTAAATTCAAATGTATTTTAGTGTGAAGGAATCTACTACAGGCTTCTACATCAGTGGTTGAAGTCAACCTTAGGACAGTTGAAATAAAGTTGCCACCTGTAAAGAAGCATTTAAAGCATGGCAGAAACAAAAATTCTCTGGAATAACGTTTTGGCTGAATTTCCACTTAGTGAATAAAATGAAAAACCGCTCTTCATTCAAAAATGTCTCAGACTCCTTAGTGTTGTTTATTTCTGCAGAAGGTCTTAACTTGTGAAATTTATTTTCTAAGCTCAGATATGCTGTTGTCATGTACTTACTATGTTAATTTTCTCATTAGGGAAGAGAAGAAGATCCACATGAAGGCAAAATGTAAGGAAATTTGTTTTTTATTAAAAGCAAATTGTGTGATAACTCTTTGTAAACTTCAGCTGTGAGGTTGCCTGACTTTTGGGAAGATGAACTAAGTGTGTGTGTTGGGAGTTTTTTGTTTGTTTTTTATTGTAAGAGTTTTTTATATTAGCTGCTGAAGAAGCATAGATAACTAATACAAGACTCTGTCATGTCAGTTATGCCTCAGGCTAATGTAGTTTGCAGTGATGAAGTCTTAGATGATTACCTTCATGATCACTTTCACTCAAAATATGCACAGTGGAGTTTTGTTTTTTTTTATATGGGGCTTGTTTAGAGGTAACTTTTTTCAAATCTACCTAACTCTAAGTCCTGGAGAGGGAGCAAGGTACAATAAGATGAATAATAAAGTGTAACAGTAACTCCTTCTCTATGTAAACCTCATATTAATAACACTTCAGCTTTTTAAAGAGAAAACTGGAGGAGTATAAAATAATTGATACTGGTTGCAGTGAATTCCAACTTGTTAAATAACTGACTTTTTTTGAAGAATTAATACAATTTAGAATTAAAGATGCATCATTATTATGGCAAACTTTGTTATATTCAGTAGGAAAAATGAGTGGCAAATGAAAGTTACAGAAAATTTCTAGTAGCTTAATCATTTCATCTCCCACTGTTCATCAGATCCGCTTGCTATAATTGCAGCCTGCTGCATTGGTATCCGTGTTGCTTGGTTTGCAGTCCCCAAAGAACTGATAACTGAAGAATGCATTTCATGTTATCTTAATAGAGGAGATAAAATCATTGGTGTGTTGTTTCAGTCTTCTGCTGCCTAATGTTCCACTAACCAGTTTGGCAGAGCGATGTAACAATCGTAGGGATGCCTTCAAACACAGGAACTAGGACCTGTTCTTTTTACAAAGTAATCTGTAGCAGGTGCTTGGAGCTTTGGCACTCTTGGTCCACAGATCTTCATGCTGCTCAGAGGGTTGTAGAGGGGACAGGAATTCTTTCAAACGTTAGTAGATTGTTCTCTAAAGGTAGTATAGTAACAAAGTTAAAACTAGAGTTCTTTTTTGATGCATAAAGTGACTTCCTTTTTCTTGTTTGTTTTTTTCCTCAATAAAAGTGCAATGAAATGTAGTCTGTATTCTAGCTTTTCTTTAAAAGACGAAATGAATTCTTAAGAGGTAGCATGTGGTGTGCCAGGAGTAAACTGAATAGCCAGGCAATGTCAAGCTACTCTGTACAGTCATAAGTGTCAAGCCGAGACTGGACAGAGATTGCTGAGTTTTTGTTAGGACAGTACTCTGGCACAGGGCTCTGCAAAAGATGCAAGGTGTGAGATTAAAGCAGTTAGTATTCACTAGTTTAACAAAGCTAGGGACTACTTCTTCAGCTTCTAGCAAAATTCAGTTTCTTAGTTATTCTGTACGGTATTTAACTTTTACGTTCATCTCCTTGTTAGGGCTTTGTTTCGTGATTCAAATTGCCGAATGAGATTGACCTCAAGTAGTGCCTATCAAATTATCTAGCATTTAAACAGCGCCTTTTAGTCTCTCAGTGCGTTTAGTTTTGAACATCATCTTCAAGTGTTGGATGCTTGTATCAAAATTTATTTATATACCTGTTAATATTTGTTTTCATTTCATTGGTGGAAAAACAGACTCATTGAGTAGCACAATGGTTGATTATTCAGTCTATATGTATTAGGTCTTTTAAAATAAAGATTAATTCATAGGTGCTAGAGCCTTGGATGTCACCACAACCAAAAAAGAGCGCTGGTAGTCTTGCTTTCTAATTTTTCTCTTCATCTTTGTTAAGATGGTTCCATGGGAAGATCTCCAAACAAGAGGCTTACAATTTGCTGATGACAGGTACTTGTATTTTGGATGGAAATACTTGGATAGTGGAATGGCACAAGTAATCCTATGAATATTAAACTGGCAAAAAATGATTTTTTGTATGAACATGTGAGTATCTAATTCTGACCTGAGCTGTGGTTGCTACCACAGTAAAATGCTTCCCTGGGAAAATCTTGCAGGGCTACGGGTATTGAATGTATTTATTTTCTTTCTCAAGTACAGTTAGTTTCATAATTTTAATTGAAATAGTTAAATGGTTTTTGACTTGTATATAAAGTAACGTGATGTTTGTCTTCATCAAAACGCTGAGCAGAAAGTACTGAAAGTACTATTACCTCCTTATGGGAGAAGAACGTATTTAATATTCCGTGTCCCTTGCCTCCTTCTCTCCCCCTCCCCTCCAACACTGATGATTTCTTTAAATGGAAGCATCAAGATTCCTGACCCATACCTTAAATACAAGGAGAAAACACTTGAATTTTTGAAAATAAAATGTCAGATGCTTTTTCTTACTAGGCTTTTGTAGAGAGGTAGCAAAATTGTGTGCGGACTGTCAGCTACAGCTAAACTGTTTTGCATCAACTCTTGGCAATTGCGTACTACTTCATCTCATTTGGGTAAAGAGGAGGTGGATCACTATTGGAAAGTACCTCACAGACTTTATATTTGTCCTTTTAAGTGTGCAGTTCATGCTAATTTATGTGGAAAGGGATTTGATAAGAGCTTGTAAAGGACAGTAAGATAAGCAACAGTGAGTAACACTGTGTTATGATGTCTTTTCAGTTGGTCAGGTGTGCAGTTTTCTTGTGAGGCCTTCAGATAATACACCTGGTGATTATTCACTTTATTTTCGGACTAGTGAAAATATTCAGCGTTTTAAAATATGTCCAACATCAAACAATCAGTTTATGATGGGAGGCAGATATTATAACAGGTAAGTTTTAATGATTAAAGGATTTATATGTATATCGTACCTATGTAAAGAATTTGTATAACTTGTCCCTGATAATTATTTGTTGGCGCGATTATAAGACTTTCTTAGTATTTTTTTAATAGTATATTGAGCGTTTTACCCAACTTGCTTGGCAGTTGCTTGTAACTAAGCAAGTTTTAAAAGCCATCTGAGGCCTAAATGTAATTTGTTTCTTTTGAAGTATTTATCTTCACCCAAACTACTTCTTTCAGCCAGTTTCTTCACACTATAAATTGTGGATCATGATGTGTAATCAAGAGAATGCTGTGTTGTCTTGGAAGCTATTATTTATGGTGAGGTTGCTTGTGTATATGAAAGAGGAAAATAAAACTAACTTTTTTTAAATTTGAGATGTTTGAAAGAGATGTCAAAAATAAAAATGATAGCAATAAGTATTTGCAAGAAAGGGAAAATGATCTTCATTACTGAAAAAAGTCATTAAATTACATTAAAACGTGAATGATACTTTAGTCAGAAGTGCAAATCGTTTAGTGTAAGGATACTTAGGATGGGTTTGTTTGGCCATTAGTGTAAAAAAAAATATGGTAATTGGTACAAAAAGAAAAGAAAATCGTAAGACATGCACTTCCTCTTTCATGGGAGAAGCTATTGATACAGTTCCAGCCGTAATGATCCTATTTTTTGTGTTGTCATAGATTCAAGGCTTCTCAGTACTGAAAACCCATTTCCCCTTTAAATGGAGGCCATTGCCTGTCACAGAAAATCAGAAATTTTTCAGATTTGTTCATCTAAAACCAGGGCGTTCTTTCTCCCAGTAGATAATTTCTCTCACTTCTGCCTTGGCTTCTGAATGGGCAGACATCCAGGAGCTGGTGTGTTTGAGAAAATATCGAGGTCTTCTAGCTAAGAAGTTCAGTGGATGGTCATAAATCTTTAAGCGGACAATGATGTGAGCCTAAGCAGTCAGAACCTTATGAGCCTATGCCTATCCTCCACACAGGCTGTTTGAATACCTTTTACATTAATCAATCTGCCCTGCAGACATCCTCAGTGAAAATCAAGCTAGCTTCAGTCAGCCTTTCATGAAGGTAAATGCTTATTTGCCTGTTCTCTAGTTACATACATTATGGAGGATGGTAGACTAAAGCACCTATCTCAGGTGATGTCAACCAGGTTAGCAGATCCAATGGAAGTCTTAGCCCTGAACGGTTTTGCACCATTAGATAGCATACCTTCAGAAAGTTACTGCATTGAGTTAGTTATTGCTTCGGGAACTAATTTTTCAGTGGTGGATGCCCTTGAAATGTGTATGTAAGTCCATTTATCCAAAGAAGATTCTTTCTTTGAAGTCGAATGGAAAGCAAGATTATAGTTAAGCAACACTGAGTTGTGATGAAATGCGTAACTGTCTTCTGAAAGTTTTGGTACCTAAGCTGCAAAGATTTGGTAAGAGGTTATAAATTACACTGTAAGATAAGCAATGGTGAATAACACTGTATTATGATATCTTTTCAGTTGGTCAGATGTGCTGTTTTCTTGAGGCCTTCAGATAATACGTCCCTGGTTTATTATTTTCTTTAACCGAAGTGAAAGAGAATCTTCTTAGCGTTGAAAGGCTTCTAGTTTTATTTGTATGTTTCAGGGAATTACTAGTATGCTCCTAGACTCAAAATCTGTCTAAGTTAGTATTAACTAAAAGTTCACAAACTTCTTGGAAGTTCAAACAGTATGTAATACAAGATAATAAGGATGCAAAATGAAGATAGTACCTTCCCCAAATTCTGAAATACAAGATTTGCAAAGGGCAGTAAATAAGGAACAGTAGAGAAGGAATCATTTTCTGTGGGCTTTTTAATTCTTGTGCTGATTAATTTCTTGTGGACACTGGAAGAAGGAAGTTTTTAAATATATGAAGACTGATGTGGATTATTGTATGGAGCAATCGGAAGTGGCTGAAAAAGATCAAACAGGGCATTACATCCAGAACAGAGACACAGGAAGTATGAATTTAGGCAAGATAATAAAATGATTTATTGGCATTTATTGGGGCAGAGAGAATGTCTGTTTTTTCTTTATGGCTTACGTAAAAAGGTAGAGTTTATTTTCGTGGTGAAAAGCATCGGAAGTGCTGCTGTTTGCTGAAATGGCATCTGTTTGACTGTTTCCATTAACAGAACTATGAACTTTTTTATAATCTGTTTCAAAAAATGCTCTCAAGGTATCTCCTTTTAATATCTGTTACTAATATTAGAATAGATCTTTATATACTACCAATAGTAATGTTTTTTTTAAATATTCTTCTTGCAGTTTTGGTGATTGTAATTGGTGTAAAAATAGTTAAAATGAAGCCAATCTGTTCTTTGATTGCAGAGTAGTGGTTATGGTTGTAGTTGCAGTAAATTAGAGACCAAGATTTTCCCTACAAAAGTAAGAAGCTGAAGAACAGTAAGGAAATCTAAAATGAAGTAGGTTTGTTTCAGTTCTCAGGAATTTGAATTTCCAAACATGGGACTTGAAAGTTCCATAACCTCAAGTTCCATACTGGCAGCAGTATGTCTCTGCCCAGCTCCCAAAAGCAAGCCAAAGTTATTCTGGGTGATCGTGAGGAAAAAGTTCCTGTGTATGTCTTAAGAATCTAGTGATGCATGGTAGTTCTGTGATGCACGGGAAGACTCTTTTCTTCACTGATCTTTTCCCTTTGCCTTTCCTCCTGCCACACTATATACAAATTGCTCAAAACGTCTATTGATCTATATAGTGAACAGACTGTACTTACATTCCCTCATACGAGAGTCTATTTTCATTATTTCATACTCAGCCAAAAGACTACAGATTGGCTATTTTGCAATCTACTTGAAGGCCTCAATGTATAGAATACATGTTGCATGCATATTGAGGGAATTATTTGGATTCTCCAATGAAATAGTATTTTCCTATGGACTTCACTAAGGCATGTGAGCTTTCTGTTTATTTCATGGATAACACAGAAATGTGACTGCTGAAGTAATTTCTGCGTTTTAATGGAAAAAATGGCAAAGTCAGTTCTTGGAGGTAATTTTACTAACTGCACATCATGAAATCTCAAACAGAAATCTACAGCTACCTATTGCAATTACTTATGGCTACACCATCCTGAACATGCCTGATCTCATCTAATCTTAGAAGCTAATAAAGATCGGTCCTAGTTAGTACTTGGATGGGAGACTGCTTGGGAATACTGGGTAGAGCCAGGTAGAAGTGAGAGAAATATAGGTTCCCAACAAAGGGCCATGAAGATAGTTAAGGGACTGGAGCATTGCTCATATGAGGCGAGGCTGACAGAGCTGGGGACTGTTCAGCCTGGAGAAGAGAAAGCTGGGGGGGGGGTGGTGTTACCAATGTGTTTAAATATCTGATCAGAGGGATCGAAGATGATGCTTAGTGGTACCTAGTGACAGGGCCAGAGGCAATGAGCACAGATTGAAATACAGGAAATTCAATTTAAAAATAAGAAAAACACTTCTACTGTGAGGGTGATCGAACACTGGAACAGATGGCATAGAGCAGCTGTGGAGTCTCCATTCTTGGAGATGTTCAAAACCCAGCTGGACATGGTCTTGGGCAACCTTCTGTAGCTGATACTGCCTAGAGCAGCGGGGTTGGACTAGGTGATCTCCAGAGGTCCCTTCCCAGCCTCAACTGTTCTGTGATTCTATGAATAACTTTCATATGTTTCACTTTTTTTTAGCATAAAATAACATTTGTTAATGTTTCAATACTGTTTAAAAAAAATGTGGCGGGAGAAGCATACCAGGTTATTTCTTCAGCCCCTTTTTCCTCTCCATCTTTTCCTTCCAAACAAATTCCCATAAAATTCTGTTGGTGGGGATTTTTGTTTTTTTTTTAAATCTGGTGATTCTATGTGAAAGGAGATGATGAGAACGTCAAAGAATGAGAAACATTGACCCAACAGTTTATATAGTGAACAAGCTTTCAAGTTATCTTTAATTTAACAGACAAGACAATTCGAGACTTGAGTATACAATTGGAATTGTTGGCATCCATTTTTCAACTAATTAATACATATTTTGATAGGCTGAACAGTATGGCTCTTATAAAGAAAAGAATTAATATGCTAATTTAACAATGCATAGAGTGGTCTTGCTTAGTTCTGCATTTTGGATTCTTCACTGTTTGAAATGTCAGCTGTTGGAATAACTCCTAATTCACTCACTAAGTTTTAAAGGGCTGATACAACTCATGGTGATGAGATGCTTTTAAAATTATCTGATTAGTGAGGACCTGGGGAGCCTAATAAGCCCTATGCTAAACCTATTACAATAACTGAAGTAACTGTAATATAGTATTGAGATTCATCTTTATTTCTGTAAATCAAACCAAGCTTAACTTTTTTCTTTTTCTAATTCATACTTGTATATACCTTCCTGGATGCATTTGGTGTAAGTTGAATTTTTTTTGTTGCTGTCAGACACTAAAAATGGTTGTGATCCTTTTTTCCTGTCCCTTAGATTCTTTCTGTGGTCATTCTAATTTCATGTTTTACATTTTACATGTTAGGCAACTTTTATTACTTGTAAATTCACATACTTCAGTGCATTTGTCTGGAAATATCTTGTATCTTTGTGTTTGCAATGTTTGGTTTGTTCAGCCTTTTGGGCTGCTTTAATGACAAGGCAAATATACCATGACCATCTGAGTTGACCTTCACCTGGAGGAGGAGAGGGCTAAAGAACCAAGACATAGAACCATAACTCAGTTCATTCTTCAGCTCATTTTATGAAATTGGAAGAAATTAGACAATTGCTTCTCATGTTGAGGGACTCCGGGTCTTTATTTTTCCCCAAGAAGGGAGAGGATACACTGACAGTCAAGGTATTTTTGATTTGATGAACTTGAAAAATCATATAAATCTGCTTTATTATTGATTTTCCTCATAACAAGTTGTTGACAATAGCTGATCAACACACAAAATACAATGATTGAGTCGTCATTTTATGCAATGTGATAAGGTTTAAATTCTCATGCAGAAAATGTCATGCACATACTGTATCTCAATAAAAATTGAAAGAAATGATTTGATTTTAGTAATAGTGGAGAAGTTGAAGTCGTTTTACAAACTTGAAATATTTTTGTGGGAAGATTCACTGGTTTATCAAGCTTACGCTAGTTCATAGCTTTAGAAGAATAAGATTGAGAAGAGCTAACAAAAATGGCTTTCAAATGCTTTACTTGTCTTCATTATCATTCTAGAGTATTCATGTATCTTTCCTGTGTTGGACACAATTGTGTTGAATTGTAACGGGCCAAAGATCTCATATTGCTTGTCTGGTTGATTACATTTACGCAGACAGCTAACAGTATATTTGCAGTGAGATTCAATATATTTTTGTTTTCCACTTAATTATTTGGTTCTTTATTTTCAGGTTGATATTTTGTATATAAATGATTCCTCTAAATTAGTGTTCATGTTGCTGTTCTGTATTACAGTGTAACTTTCAATAACTGCAAAAATATGTTTCAGCAGCTCAAAAATATGTTGAATTTTAGTTTTCATCTATCACTGCTTCTCTCTTGATCTCTCAAAATGCAATTTCATTCTGATTCTGATAATTAGAATGCAAGCTTCCCTGTAGAGGAGTGCTACTGATAGAGAATTTAATTTAACATGGTAGCTCAGTGATTTTGAAGTGTAATCTGCATAATCTGTGTTACAAACCTTTTCTATTTCCCACTCCTGTACTCCTAGCAAGAAATCACTTTGCACACTGAAGTATCTCACATTCCCCTTCCCTAATTTCTCCAAGACTTGGAAAATGATTGCCACTAAAATAGCAATTTTCAGCCTGGCTGGAGAGCTGGGAATGCACGTGTGCTACTTGGACAAAGGAAATAGAGTATCCTTATCTGACGTTTTAAGCAACTGGTTAAAAATATTCTGCTGAGTTTAGAACAAGTATGAATACAGATTTGTACATGTTCTTGACTTCAGTGTATTAGTGAATTCTCATTACTACAATTAAAGCTATGAAAGTTAACATTTGGTATTTGTTAAGAATTTGTGAGGGAACAACGCAATTGCATGGGAAAGCAAGTTCCTCTAATGAGGAAAATTTAGCCAATTTAAGATCTTATTTTTCTTACTTGAACAGTATTGCTGACATCATTGAACACTATAGAAAAGAACAGATTGTTGAAGGATATTACCTTAAAGATCCTGTTCCAATGCAGGTAAGACTGTTTTTGAAGACTGACCTGTCATCAGCTGTATTTATAATCTAGGAACTGAATTACAGCAGTGGTATCAATTACATTTGAACAGCATTCATCCCATCTCCAATTTTTGTGTTTTTGATTCATATATTTCTCTTGTTTTATCCTCATATGCTTTCACTTATCAAAAGTTGGCTTGTAGTCCGTAGAAAACGTGGCGAGCTCCATCTATTGTCTGACGTATGGAGGCTCTGCACTGTGCCACCGGGTCTGGTCCCTGACTGCACCATGCTGTGCCTTAATTCCATGCCGTGTTAGGGCAGCCTTATTTTCCCCTCCGTTCTCCTGTGTTTATGGGTGGTGTTTCCCCTGCTGAAGGAAACCTGTATGCCCAGAAAAGCTTCTTGGATGATTGGGGTGGGGGGGCTAGGATTGCAGGGCATGTTCTGGAATACTGTTGCACCATAGCCTAGGTCGATCCTATGAAAGCACTAATAATAAGCCAAGCACATCATCTAGCTTTTTCATAAGCTTTACAGCAGGTTCTAAAATACATCTGTGTATTTTCTTCCCTCTCTATTCCCAAACTTTCCTGTTTGATGATTAGAAACTTGCTTTTGATTTCCAACCTAAATAATCATCGTCACCTCATACTCTTTGTTGCACATCTCTACCTTTTTAGCTTTCCCTTCTGCTGTATTAACACAAGGGCATTTGTATTCTCCCTTAATCAGCTCACTAAGCTGAGTGTACCGAGCTGGGTTTTTTTTCTGTTCATAACGTATTTGTGCTGCTGCCGCTAATTTGAGTGCAAGTTCATGTTTCTTGAATGTGATGGATCAGAACAGCTGATGTACCATGTCATTAGTAATTCCCTTTTTCTGTGGGAAATATTTACCAGATATATTTCGGAATATCTGTGTCATTACCATAGCCACATTATATTCATAGCTCAGTCATCCTGTGGATGACTCAGCCATTCAAGTTTCTCATCCTCTGTTTTGTACTGGTAAGTATCAACAGGCGTATCTATCTTTTATGCTGTGTTGCTAGACTTAGCCTTATTATTTAGTTCTTTCCTGTATTGCCGATTGTCCTATGTGTCATCGGAGCTTCCCAATTGTCTGCTCCTCTTAACTTGCACTCAGTGGTTGAGAGAGAAGGTGAACGTGAATCCGAAGACTAATCATTGGAAAGCTTCGCTAGTAACATTCCTTGTGATCTATAATTCCTCTTGCATAATGACAATCATAGTCTTCCTTTTGGCTTTTTGCATATCCACTTACGGTTCCTGTGTAAATAATTTTCTCTGCCTTGATGAATTTTCTGTGTGCGACTCACTGCATTAAGTTCTTTCAAGTTACTCACATATATTCTTGATTCTCCTTTGTTTAAAAAGTTAGTAGTATACTTTGGCTGCATTTCATCTCCCTTCCACATATTGCCATGTGCTGTGTTTTTGAAGAGAAAAATAATAAGCCTTGAATACTATTAGGGTCAGTCCAGTGGCTTTACTCTTCCCCATATGACTTTTTTTTTTTAATGTCAGTGCACTCATTTGCACTTACTCCATATATTACTGTATCTAATTTGAAATTTATTTTAAAAACTGCTGTGTCTAGTTCTGCTGTGTTGTATGCTGTTTCTCTCATAGGTTATGAAGATCATCTCTAATTCGGAAAAAATTTGATACTGCTTTCAGTGTTGGTGCTGTAATTCCTGTTACTAAAGTGTTTTTCATCTTGTCTTTGTCATATTGCGGGAAGGGACTGAGAGGAGGGAAGAAAAGAACATTTAGTATGGAGCGTATACATATCTCACTTTTCATCGCAATATTGTTCTCACTACTTAACAGTCTTGATTTTTTCATGTTTCCTTAATATCTACATTTCAAAATCTTAGTTTTCTGTGTGAGTTTATCCGTTTTCTTCTTCCTGTTTCTGCATTGTCCTGTTCTGTTAGAATGCTTCTCATTTAGGACAAGTGAGTGCTAATGCAATTAGTGAGGGACTATGCAACTTTGTGTGTGAATTGATCAATTTTAATTGTGATCTACACCATTCTTGTTACTTTAGAGTTTATCTCTAATTAGTCCGTCCCAAAAGCTTTAGCAGAAGAATGTTAGGAACTAAATAACCTTTAAAGACTTGTGTAAATTTTACTAAGATAACTGTGAAACATTCTGCTTTCTATTTATTGTAAAAATAAAAAAAAGACGGGTGCTACTTTGTAAAAGTTAGTCTGTATTTAAAACTTATTTTTCTTCTCGTAATTGTGATCTAATCATTCCACAAGAAATTGTTGTATTACATTTATAGCAAAGGTGTTGTATTAAAAATTATATTACTTTATTAAAACGTAGGAGAGAGCAGTAGTGGAGAGTTGGTAGTATTCAATAAGATGATTTTGATTGCAGCTTCGTAGTGTGCGATTGTTTCACAGCAATTTCTGAGTTTAAGATGTTGATTCTTCCTTGTTTACCAGCATCAAGAACAAGTGCTTAATGATACAGTGGATGGAAAAGAAATCTACAATACAATTCGTCGCAAAACAAAGGATGCTTTTTATAAAAATATTGTCAAAAAAGGTTATCTTCTAAAAAAAAGTGAGTTCTTTTTAGTACTATGGAATGTTTCTCCAAAAATATGCAGATGTGGTTGCATGTTTAGTGGGCTTAATATAGTGTTGACACTAAAAAGGACAAAATTGAATTTAAAAAGTGGAGAAGTTACAGAAAGCTTGTAAAAAAGATGTTAAGTGTTCTTTTCCTGAAGTGCGTTATTAGAAAGACACAATACATAAAATTGCATGCAATGTAAAAATGTTGATTGGTAGTTTTTGTGGAAAAAAAATCAGAGCAGCCGAAAAATTAGGCACCTTGTTAAAGGTTACATTTGAACCTGTTGAATGAAGTGTTCTCATGAAACATCCATACTGAATATGGAACTCATTAAATTTTAGCTGTTAGAGTGAGATAGCTAGAGTAATGTAAATTAGTACATTCATTGGAGATCAAAACTTAATTTTGTTATTCGAACTTAGCCAATGTGTTTAATTTTAAATGCGTATTATGGTCTACAAGATACATCGACACAACCTTGGAAAATTCATTAGCAGTGTTACAGTCAACATAACATGCAATAAATGGATTAAAAGCTGACTGCTTGAGACATCTTAATGTATCCCTTAAGAGTTATCATTGAGCAAATCTTCAGAGTCTCTGCTTTCCTTACCAAATGTCATTTGTTTTTGTTTGGTTAGTTTTTAATCAGCTTTAATGGAAACAGGAAAAACTTTATTATAGTTTTTGCAGATGACAGCTACCATAACTAAGAGGATAGGCTACAGATAGTGATCTGGATAGCAAGTAAAAGTGAGAAAGAAGGTAAGCACTTAAATATAGTCAAATCTAAAAGGCACATTCAAAGGAAATAAAAACCGTAGAACCTCTGAATAGAGCAAGGAAAGCACCTCTTCTCTTAGAATTAGTACTCCTAACAGAAGATGTAGGAGGATGTGGTAGTGAGGAGTCAGCTGAGAATGAACTTCAAGTGAAAGCCTTTAGCTAGAAGGGATAATGACATACTTTAAATGCTGAAACAAGAGCACAGAGTTAGGTGTGGAGGAGTATGTGTTACCTGCATATAGAACGGAAATGTAATAAATTACTCTTCCATCTAGTAAACAGAGTATATTAACAATATATTAAAGTTGGCTTTTCAAAAGTGCATGTTTATTGAGACCCGTGGTGGATTTGTGATCATCAAAGTTTAAAATTAAGGCTGAATGTTTCTCTAAAAGGTATTGTGGTTTAAGTATGAATCAATTGCAGAAAGTTTCATATTTGTTTTAATTCAGAGGGCCTCAAACAATGCGTGATTTGTTTAGTCAATAGCTAAACCCACATTTTACATATAACGTGTCTTCCAACAAAGCTTGAAGTTAAATCCCCAGTAGTTAAAATGCCACTTTTTACATTTTTGTCTGAAGCATGTGGAATTGGCTAAATCCTTGGATATAGGTGCATTCAGGGCATGGTTCTGATGTAAGATTGCGTATAATGTATTGCCATTTCTATTCTTTAGTTGTACTATTTTAAGATATTGTGGGGCAATCTGTTATGTGCTGGTCAGCTGATAAGAGTTTAGAAATAGTTTTCACATGTTAAGAGTCTGGTTCTTAATTAATGGGTGCCATAAATTGGATCACTTAGTATCAGGATGTTATTTGCAGACTGTAAAGACAGTCTTCCCATGGATGTGAACTGAACTGTCCAGGCAGCCAATATGCACTTGCTTAATCCTGTTGAAATTAGTGAAAATGTTTAGAGAACTGTCAGCAACTGTACCTGAATCTGTGAAGAGTCTAGTTTTTAGCTACTTGTTGTGTGAAATTGAGTGCATATACTGATGTTATAACTTAAGTATGATTAATTGTACATCATTCTTCTATTTGTAATTTGACAAAAGCCTTACTAACGTCTTTTGTTTTCTTCATTTACATATGTGCGTTTTTTTAAAACAGTATTGTAACTTTTTATTTTCCTACAGGTAAAGGAAAGAGATGGAAAAACTTGTACTTTATATTAGAGGGAAATGATGCCCAGCTTATTTATTTTGAAAGTGAAAAACGAGCCACAAAACCCAAAGGATTAATAGACCTTAGTGTGTGCTCCGTCTATGGAGTACATGACAGCTTGTTTGGCAGGTAAGACGATGACGTGTAATTTTCATGTATGCAGCAGGACAGTTAACTGCTGTTTTGAGGTGCGTACAAGATGTGGACAACATCAGTAGTGAACAAGTTGCCATAGCTTGACAAGTTTTCTTGTTGACACCTGAGCTGTGGTAGCTCTCTGATTTCTAGCTTGGTTGTAAATGGTTGTACAATGAAAGCGTTGTGACTCGTGGTTCATACTCTGTTTTATTCTGTAGTTGGTATAGATTGCAAGGGCATGTGTAAAGGGATTTAGCTGATACGTAGTAACTTGTTAAGCCATGGCAACTTCATTGCTTGTGACTGTTCATAAACGACTTCTAGTTAGAAATTTTAGAACTTTTATTAAGGTTTTCTTGTATGTAATAAAATGCAATAATGATTTGGCTTTTGGCACTGTCATTTTTCAACACTGAGTATGTTATTCCACGTTTTACCTTATGGACAATAAAGGGATTATCATATACTTCTGAGGGTTTTAACTCTGAGCCAATATAACCATAAGATAACAGTTTGGTCAGTTCCAGAATACCTGCATTCTTTTTGATAGGTTTTTGAAAGGTAAATTGGATAATTTGTAATTGCTTTTCTATTTAAGGATTGATTCTCGTTAGATTAGACCAACATTAAAGCAGTAAGCAAAGTTTTACAAATTATTTTCACAAAATAATTAGATTCAGCGATCACTTTCACATCAAGTCTCATCTACTGTATTACTTTTGATATTCAAAATATGCCAACTGCAAGTATCAGCAAAGAAGTTGGAATCAAGAGACTTTCAGATATCATTGGTAATTAACAAGAAAGAGGTGACATCATCATCTGTTCATTGGTAATTACAATTCAGCATCCTGTTTTGTAACGTGATATAGAAAAATAGAGATGTTTCCTCCTGCAAGTGCATCCTTTTTCTCATAATACAGCTAGAAAAAGCGTATTAAATAGAAATTCTGGTTATTCCATGTATTTTAATATTTATTTTTAAATGATACTTGGTTAACTTCACATTATCTCTATGAAAAGACTTGAAAACGTTTAAGTGGCTATTTAAGCTGCAAAAATGTGGTTCTGTTCCATTTGATTTTTTTCTACTCTTTAACATTTAAAAAAAGAACTTATAAAACTATAGGAGTGAGAAGTATATAAATAGATAAGAGTACCAGAATAACTTTAAAAAAATTACTGAAATGTTCCTTGTATAAGGTGTCAATTACACAGGAAGCTTTGGTGCCAGTGGTAAACAAGGAACATTTTGGTTATTGGTGACTATCTCCTTAAGCTATTTACAAGAAACACTGTGCTGAGTTGAAATTTAGTTGGCAAGTGAGTGGTACTGAGAGTGTGGGTAGGAGATCATGCATGGTTGCACCACTTTGGGAAGCAGTTGATGAAGATCTATAGTTGAGAGACAATTCCTCCTATAAAAACTGCCTTTTCCCTTTTCTGGGAAGTACGGAGGAGGCTGTAGCTTTGCGTGTGTTTGGCGGTGACTTAAGTAGCCTTCAGTCTGGCTACTTCCTGCTCTCCTCCCACGCTACTGTGGCATGGCTACAAAATGCCATGCCAGCATCTCCCTAAGGAGTAAAATGCATGGGAGACAATCTTTTTAGTAGATTTTTTGACAAATGAGTGTAGGTACACAAAATGGCAAAAACACTCTAATTGTATTTAAGGTTGTAGAAGTTTATCACATACACTTGATGATTAGTGTGTAATCCAGTACACATTTTATTGATTGAGAGCGCTGCAAAACACATTCAGATAAGATGTCTTGTGTTAATACAGTTCCCTTAACTCTTAAAAGAACAAATTCATAATGTATGATTAATTGGTTGGGAACTATGCTGAACCTTTGCCCTTATGAAATGTCTGTAGTAATAGTCCTCCTTAACAGCTCTTTTACTTAGGAGATTTTTTTTGCCTTGACTGCAAGTCAGTGATACGTGAATATTCAGTACAGACTGTTCAAGAAGTTTAAGGATTCCGCAACATACTAGTTGCGCTGAAGTGCAGGTGTTTGTTTGGAGTTACATAACTTACTCAAACCAAAATGCACTTTTGAAACACCTAGCAATTTTTCCTGTTGGAGTTCTTCCTGTTTCCGTGTATGATAATGTTATACTTGGCGGGGGGAAGTTAGGCTATGTTCAGTGCTCCTTACAGTCAAACAGCAGAAGTGTACTAGTTTGGCTAGAACTTTGTTTTGGCAGAGGTCAACAAGTGAAGATGTTTGTCTGTGTTTTGAGGAATACTAAAATTTATGGTTTTTTGTCTTGTTTATTTTCAAGGCCAAACTGTTTTCAGATAGTAGTTCAGCACTTTAGTGAAGAGCATTATATCTTCTACTTTGCAGGAGAAACTCCAGAACAAGCACAGGTGAGAGCTTTTTTTGGTAAATATAACTTTAAAAGTAACTTTTTTTGTCTTGTAGCATTTAATGCTATTACCCTTCTGTAATAGGAAGCAACTGTACCAGAAGTAAATAGCGATTGTGTCTACATTAGCAAATATTACCATGCAACAGTAACAGATTTGTAAAGAAAACAGTTGGTGTTGAGAAACCAGTACTTATATTCCCCGCACGTTAGGGGTTTACTTTGGACAAGTTCTAGTCTGGTCCCATGGACTGAAGTTCTGTTAGTTTCCATAGCTGTTTCTGGAGAGCATCTTTTGGAGTAGTTTAATTCAAAAAAGTTATTTGTTCTCCAAGACTTTTCCATGATATAAACCAGAGCATGGTAAGCGTGAGTGGGAGATTTGCTTCAAGAGCACGTTCCTAGTATGAACTAAAACATTAGCACAGATATGCCAACTGATGAAAGCATATTGAGCAACTGGCTTTTACAGTTATTTGTTCTGTCCATAAAGCATTATTGTTTATAGTGTTTGGCCCTGATCTTGCACAAAAAGTAGGATTTTTCTCTTTTAAATTGGTATCATTCAGTTTTTAGCTGTCTAGCAGTTATATTTGATTAAAAATTGTAGCACTGGAGCTTAATACTCTAAAAGTCCCTGGCCAACAGAAGAGCGTATGTTGGATATGACGATGTTCTTAGTCATCAAGTTGTTTTGGCAGTCCACAGCTCTGAAATGCACCTATTCCATCAGAAATTAAGCTTTGCATTTGATTTTCTTAGAATGTAATTAAAGCTGTCTAGAGCACTCACTCTTCAAATGAGCATGAAGACTGTATAAATATTTTGTTCTCTTCATGTTGTATACACAGGAAAGCACAAATTTTCCGTTTAAATTGACACAAATCAACGGAAGTCACTGGAACGACATCAGAACAATGCAGTGGCATTTGTCTCACAACTCTTAATGTACTGTCTTTGAAAAGCAACATGCAGTATAGTAATCAATACTATATGCACAGCTATGAACGCAGGCTTCGTTTTTGTTACGCATGCAATGTCTTGTGTTCTAGAAATCGAAAAAACCTTAAAAATAATTTAATGTCTAATGGGTAGAATTACCCTGTCTTGTTTCCTAAACGTTTGACGTAATCTACTTTTATTTTAGATCTGCATAATATTTAAGCTGTTCAGTGCATTTTTTACACAATAGTAGGATGTTTTTTATGAAATGATTTTGGCATGGCAAGTCAGATGCTTTACAGATGCTTCTGTTTTGAGAGGTTTCAGCTTTCTGTACCTTGTAATATTTCTTGGAAGAATAGTTTTATTGGTATATTAAGAAAATCTGATATATTTCATATAACGTGGTAAATAAACACCAAAGCAGCTGTCCAATGGGTTGCATGTTGTCTTTGAGGTTTGTACAAAGCATTACTGAATGTGATAGTGTGACATGCAGCCTCATGCTGGTATCGCTGCGCCTAGTACAGCACACTGTTCATGACAACTTTGTGATGCGTACTTTAAAGCTCTTCCTTTTGTGGAAGATTTTGAAAACTAAAACCTCACTCTTTTTAAGTGGTTTACTTGAGACTAGCTGCAGTATAGGATGTGCCTGTGCTAATGCAGAAGGTAACATAAAGGGTAAGATTGAAACAGGTTTTTTTTTTTTTTTTTTTAAATGACATTGCTCAATTGCTTTTTGAGAGTAGATAGCAGAACTTTGATATACAGCCTCAGGAAGACTGAACTATAGTCAAAAATGTAATTTAGTGCTGAAAAGAGGAATATAAAACTTGGGGGTGCGGCCAGGAACAGGAGAATGAGTCTACAGCATGTTTTGCACCTTCCAGCGTTAATGCCTCTTGCAAAGCTCTTCTGTCCACAGCTTTCTCAGGCTGCAGTGACTTTTCAAGGGTGGTCATGCTAGCTGGCAATGCCTCTTAGCAGCCTTTCTGAAGAAAAAACATAGACAAAGGCTCTACGCTCAACTTGGTGTTAGACAACTTGTTTATTTTCCTGTTCAGAATGGAATCCATCCTCTTTGCTTTATGCATTTGTGAGCAGACAAAGTGGAGGCACAGGATAAACTTTTCAGTGTTTCTCTTTTAAGGCTGTTTTTTGTTTGAAGTATATGCAGTAAAAATTTTACCGCAATACAGAAATGCTGGAGAGAATGATCAGAACACAGTTTGGTTTAATAACTGTTATTTTCTCAGAAGCGAGCAAGTTTTGCTTCATTTTATATAGCATATGTAATTTAATGCAATATTAGTAGACTGGAAAATTAGTGAAGGTCAGACTGTATATCCATTATTAATGCTTGATATTTCTAAAAGAGAAAACCCTTCATATTTTCAAATCCTTTATTTGGTTTTAGTGAGTGAAGATATTAATTTTGCTTTAATATGCAAATCTGCGTACTTTTGAATTACAGAAAACATAGTAGGTGTTTTTTCCTAAAACTAAAGGTGCAACTTCAGATACTGGAATCTATTTCTTTTTTTCTTTTTTCTTTTTTTTTGACATGTCTCTTCCACTGCAAGAAGCTGTACCGCTCTTTGTTTTAATACTGTTCTGTGCTTCTCTCTTAGGACTGGATGAAAGCTCTGCAGATGTTTTGCAGTTTAAGAAAAACCAGTCCAGGAACATCAAATAAGCGTCTACGTCAGGTGAAGCTGTATAGATATTGCGGATTTGGGGGGAAAAGTGTGTTGTCTCCTTGTTGCAAAATGATACCGATAAATCTCAGAGTTTTCCTTTCAGCGCTAGTAAATCCTGCATGTACTTTTTCTTTTTTGGAGTGATTCAGTATCCTTGTTAAACCAACTGGAACAACTTCTGAAGAATCAAACTATATAAGGTGAATAGACAGGTGAACTGGCAAATGAAACCAGAGACTGGCAATTTAAACTAATTCTGTACTTTAAAAAGCAAAGAAAATGTTAGCCTACGTGAAGAAGGAGAAGTAGGGATGATATTTAATATATTTGGTGTTCTCATTCAGAATACAGTAGTTAGTTTTAAATGCCTTATATCAAAATATGTACAGGAAATATGAGAAGAGGGTTTTCCTTTTAGGCTGTAATGAGTGGAAGAATTTCTGAAATAAATAAAATGTGGGAAGTATGGAACTTTAGGTGAAAAGCACAAAAAGTGTGAAAGATCAAAGCAGGTAAAAGTATATAGAGATCAAAAATCAAGTAATTACATTTCTATCTTGCATAAATTTTTCAAGGGAGACTTAAAAGCTTAATTTAAAGAGCAGAAAAAGAAGTAGATGTACCATCAATTAGTTTGGGTTTGCATGTTCTGCACATTACAATGGAAGAGAAAAGCCAGTCAGTGTTTACTGAACAGTGACTTTATGGCATAAGCTGTCTTCTAGGGGAGTTTAAAGAACCTTTACTATGAATTTTTATATAAAGATGTGTTGCAGGGTTTCTTGAAATGTCCCTTGTAAATTATGGTCCTGAATATTTGAATTTAAATGGAATATTGAGCTGATTAAGTGTATTTCCTGTACTTATTGTCTAATTAGATTTTAGTTGGTATCAGTAGGTGTTGGACTGAGCTATGAATATACATTCATTTAGAAGTTTGTACAATAGTAGACTGTTTAAAACATTCTTTCTTACTGCAAATTATTTCAGAGTTCACTTCACTTTCTGGAAATTATGAATTCTCAAGTGTTGTTATTTTGAAAATCTGTAGTATCGATAAAAGTTTTCCTTTTAGTGGGAAAATGGGTTGTAGTGTACTGAACAAAGGAGTTTTACGTTGTCTGCTAGGAAAGTGCCACATAGTCCATTGTGTTTGGAGTAGTCCATTGCTTTGTTTAAGATGTCTGTGACTTATTTAAGTAATATAGCTTAACGTTATATGACTATAGCTTAAGTTGCCTGTGACAAAGACATCAGTCTGTCTCTATGACTTCAGTAGAATTTTTGATGCATAGAAAAGTTAATGCTTGCATTTCCTAATGTCTCATAGAGATAGTTTTAAAGGATAAAAATAAGATGTGTTTAAAGACATGATGCTGGAGTTTTCTTTTCAGTAGTTTTCTCTGAGTTACTCTTAATTTGTCATTGTTGCCTCTTAAAATGTTGCTCTGTTACTCTTCTTTCTGTTCATTGTGTTAGGAAATTATAGTTTGTGTTTGGTATTTATACATTAACCTTAAGCCTCCACAAGAGGAAAAAATTCCATTATTGGGATTTTTTTTCTTTTATTCTTTAGCAAAAAGAAATAAATTTTGTGTATTTTCTTTAGGTCAGCAGTCTTATTTTGCATGTAGAAGAAGCTCATACGCTCCCTGTAAAGCATTTTACTAATCCGTATTGTAACATCTACCTGAACAGTGTCCAGGTAGCAAAAACACATATCAGAGAAGGGCAGAACCCTGTATGGTCAGAAGAATTTGTCTTTGAGTAAGTCTTAATCTTCTTAATCTTCTTGAATTACTGAATTTCACTTGAAAGTTGAATTGTATTTAAAAGTCTTAACACTGCGTAGTATGTTTTGCATGTTCTTTTTAAAAATACTGTATGTGTGGTTATACAGCTCTCCGCCTTTTGGCCGCAAATGCGCGGGCAAAATTTTCTGTAGGCACCTAAATATCTCTGTTAATTTAAATGTCTTTGGCTGATAGAGAGAATTCAGGATTGAAATAACTTTAGATGCCAGCCAAGTATAGTATTAATTGAGGCTTTCTGTCTTTTCTCCTAGTGATCTTTCATCTGATATTAATAGATTTGAGATAAGTCTTAGTAACAAAACAAAGAAAAGTAAAGATCCAGATATATGTAAGTATTTTTCTGTAAAAAAAAAAAAATATATATATATATATATAATATATATATTGCAACAATGGATACTTTGGGCAATTTTCATTACTCTTGTTAAACACTGTCACAGGAGAATTAAGTATACTATATTTTTATGGCTTCCACACCACTGTGTTAGTATATCTTGGACAGCTGTTTCTGACTCTGCATTAATGTTCTTATAATGAGAACTTGCATGATTTTTAGTAATAAAATGCACAGTAATCCAACCCTTATGGCTTTCCTAGCTCTATTCTATAATGGCCGTTATGTTATGCTGTGACTATGCTTAGCAAAAAGCAGAAGGAAAGGGAGGCTGTCAGTATTCATCTGCTCTATAAAATGTGAAGTTTCACTAAGTTAACTCCTTTAATTTGCTTTACGCCTGACTGTGTGAAATTTCTTTTGTCCTTTCAGTCTTTTGTTGCCTCCAGTGAGAAAGAGAAAGGGAGGAAAGGTAGTGTTTTCACCATTTAAAAATAAATAAATAAAATAGAAATTGAAAGACCTTATTAATCTCTGAAACAAAATTTTCCCACTGTTTCTTTTTTCCTTTTTTAATCTCATCTGTGTACCTTGTTTGTACCACTTGTGGGCTTATCAGCTGATGTTACCTCAATATTACTTGGAGTGGAGAAGGATCTCGCTTCCTTCTGCCTTTTATAGAAGCTCCTAGGAATTTACTTTCCCTCTCTTATCTAGACAGCTTCTTCACTTGCTGTTTCTATTCCAGCAAATTAATATGAAGATGGATACATAATAAGATAATAGCAAGGTACAAAGCTGTCACCTCTTTTAGAAAAGAAAAGGCTTGGTTTGAGGAATTTGGATTCTAAGCTTTTAGATGCCAGAAAAATGGATTTTTTTCAATTCTAGTTCTCTTCTCACACAATATGTTTTTAAGCTTTTTCTTTTATTAAAGGTATTTTTTTCCCAATGGTATTTGTTCTACAGTGACTTTGGCCCCTTACCTCCTTTCTTGCCTGCAGTGTAGACCCTTCTAAGATTTATTAGAGTATTTTTCTTTGCCATTGTGTTCAGACCTGTCTGTTTGAAAGCTGGCACAGTACTTACCGCTATTGTTTTCAGTTTGCATATATGAAATTACTAGCCTGTTACATTTGCCTCAATGTTAACTCCTTGATGTATATTTTTTTTTCTTTTAAAAGAAGAGATTTGTAGGGTAACCTTGACCAAAGTAGAATTACTACTTGGATTTAATGCTTACGTAGAACCTAATTCAGTTTCAAAACTCTTGCCCGTTCCTCTGACTATAGAATTTTCCGCATACAGTGCGGAAAAAGACATGTCCCCTCTGACAGATAAAAACTCTGTGATGGAATTGTGACCTTGTTCTTGCACTTATTCTTGTGTTCTTTTGAGCTAGAAAATTCTTTATCTAGGCCAAATCCCTGGTTAGTAAGAGAACCTTTTAAAAGATCATTCATGAATGAAATACTGAAGTAACTTCTTTCAAAATGTTCTTGTAGTTTCCTTCTCTGTCCAGATTAAGGAGGCCATGTTGGCTTTGGGGGTATCCAGCTTGTAGAAGGCGATGGAACGTTTCCCATATCATCTGGGTCAGGATGATTGGCAATGCTTCTGGATTGCTGTTAGGTAGACTCTTAAAGAGTAACCCAATGGACTTTTCCTTTTGGGATAAGGAGTAGACTAAACTGACTCGAATTAACAGGTATCTCTGCCTACGTGCCCAGTCCTACTAAAAATTAGGAGTATATGGGAAAAATCTGAGCTAAGGCAGACCTTATCCAACTTGCCTGTGTGCTGTGTTGCCTTAAACAGCCTCTCCAAAAGCAAGAAAATTAATGGGTTACCTTTTTAAACCTTCTTCTCAGCGAAGTTGTTAAATGTAGATCGCTCTGAAGTGGGGAATTACCTGAGGCTGGTGCTATTCATCTTCCCAGCTAACTGGTTAAGTCAGCTTTCCTGCTTGCTTTTCCTGCCATATAAAGCAGATTGAGAACTCAAAAATCTGATATTGGTTTCATTGCTTTATTTCTTCTATCATTGTGCACAAAAGTAAATACCAAAAGTGCTATGAGCATGAGGAGTAACTTTTTAGGATTTTAAAGTATATCCTTAGTGCTCAAGTCTTTGACTTTGAAGTTTGACTATTAAGTATTCGTTCTGTAATTATTTCAGTATTTTTTGCTTCAAAGAGGTCACTCTAAATATTCAGAAATAATAATACTAAGCAGTATAGCATCAATTCAGTTTTTTGTTTTGCTAAAAGTACTTTTGTGTATGAATTTATTCGAAAATATGTACATGCAGCTTGAAAAAATAAAGTTCTAGGTCAAGAATGTATTAGTAGACTTATCTGCTGCTACTAGAAGCTGTTATGCTCAGGTTTGATCAGACAGTTTGTACTGGCAGTAGTGCCACAACTTGATTTTGAAGTTTTGTAATTGAAATTGTCCAGGTGGAAGAAGAAGAAAACAAATTGTTACTGTGTTGCGCATTGGCGTAGCACTGGAAAATAAGCCTACTATGGCAAGCTTAAAACTTTGTTTCTTCCCTCCCATATTCTCCAGCAAATATGCACTAAGCACATTTGGGACAAGGTAGGTAACGCTCTCGGACAGACTTGTGGACTTTGGACAATTGGTAGAAACTCAGACTGGAGCCTAAGTCATATATTAATGGTAGTAACAACATATGTGTCCACTGTTGCAAGAAAACAGACGTAAGGTGTCCACAGTCCCTCATTTGAAGAACAGAACAGGTACAAAAAGATTCCAGCCCTTAACAGCTCCTCATCAGCTTGTAGAATGGGTTGTGGGTAGGAAAGTCAGGATTTAGTTTGTCCACGTATTGAACAGTTTCCTCTTTTGTCAACATTTAGATGGGCTTTTATTCTGAATCAGTAATGGTAAATGTTTTTTGAGGGGATAGGTGGTTCTGGTTGGGTTCAACAATGAATATGAAATATTCACCTGGAAGGTCTTTAAGTATGCATTATAAATATGCTGGTGTGTTGTGTTCCATGATCTGATATGCAAATGATGCACCAACATATATTCCAAAATTGGGGCAGTGGAAAGTCTGCTAGAACTGTTGTTAATTTCTACAAGGCAGTGTTGTGTAAAAGAACCCAAGTTGACTTCTCTATTTATTTATTTATTTTTACTCTGAGGGACTTAATTGAATGTAGATCTCAATGACAGGACTAGAAAAAGGGTGATGGCTTGGAAGGTCCAGACAGTCTGACAGGCTAAATGTGAAATTCAGAGGGGACTGTATATCTGCTCTTAGGGAGTTGTGGATATTTGATAGGTAGAATGTTCTCTGCGAGTGTCTGGGCCCTTCCTCTGGGAAGCAGCTCTGTTCAGGAAAGGGTGGCAAGGGAAGGGTCAGCGTGCTGACTGCTGCAGCTTACTTTTGTCAGCTGGAGACCAGACTTTCAGTTGTGGTCAAATGGGCGAGCTTGGTAATTTTAAGGTGCCAATACCACTGAAAGGTGAATTAATGATTTTGCTGCTCTTGAGCTGATTTTTATCATTACTTAGGTAGTAAGCTGTCCAGGAATGCATTTTTAATATAAAATTTCCTGCTACAGCCATAATCCAGTGAATTCCTAAGTTTTAAAGAAATACATAGGGCAATGTTTGGTAAAGCTGTAGCCACACTAATAAGAAGTAACAAAATAGTAGTAACAGAATAGTTCAAGAGGTGACAGGATGGAAGTATGAGCACAAGGCTGGAAAGAGGACATTGAATTTTAATCATTTTACCTGTTAAAATTTTCTAATTGCTACCTAGATTTGTATAAACCCGTTGACTCTTTCACTTTCTGTGCTACTTTACTGTGTCCAGTTCTGGGCTCAGCAGTACAAGATATACGGAGCTACCGGAGGGAGTCCAGTGAAGGGCCGCAAAGATGATTAAGAGACTTAGAGCATCTCTCGTGAGAAAAGGCTGAGAGAGCAGGGACTATTGAGGTTGGAGAAGAGAAGGCTCAAGGGGGATTTTATCAATGCATATAAACATCTGAAGGGGAGATTTAAAGAGGATGGAGGCAGACTCTCTTCAGTGGCACCTGGTGACAGGACGAGGGGCAACAGGCACAAACTGAAATGCAGGAAGCTCTATCTGAACATAAGGAAAGACTTCTTTACTGTGAGGGTGACTTGAGCACTGGAACAGCTTGACCGGAGAGGTTGTGAAGTCTGCGTCCTTGGAGATAGTCACAAGCCGTCTGGATGTGATCTCAGGCAACATGCTCTAGGTTATGCTGCTTGAGTGTGTGTGTTGGGGGGGGGGGGGGGTTGGACTAGATGATCTGTAAAGGTCCCTTCCAACCTCAACCACTTTAATTTTGTGATATTTGGGTGTTACAAAGAAAACTATTAATATTTGTGTGGTGTTTTCAAATGTATATGTATACTTTATTTACAGAATGCTTTATATTTCAGATTGAGTTTATGTGAGTCTGTAAAACCACTGAAACAATTATCTGCTTATATATTGAGGGCATAAATTTTTTTTTTAATACTCTTACTGAAACAAGATGACATGCACTGAAAATAAAATGCTTTTATTCAATACGAGCACTGTTTTGCTGGAAATAACTTATGTGAATGATGTTTTTTCCTTTAGTGTTTATGCGTTGCCAGTTAAGCCGATTACAGAAAGGACATGCAACAGATGAGTGGTTTCAGCTCAGTTCCCATGTACCCTTAAAGGGTATTGAGCCAGGATCTTTGCGTGTTCGAGCACGATATTCTATGGAGAGGATCATGCCAGAAGAGGAATACAGTGAGTTTAAAGAGGTATCAAGTTGTTTAACTCTCCTTAGTTTATCTGTCAAAACGATTCATTTTGCCTGTTATTTGAGACAGGCTTCAGTAACGTTGGTTGACCTCTTTAAGCACCACTTGCGGTGACATACAGATGTCACTATCGTTATATTATATCAGTTTTCCAAAGCTGTGCTATACAGAAGTGTTCTGTTCTGTTTTTCTTTCAGCTTATACTCCAAAAAGAGCTGCATGTAGTCTATGCCTTATCGCGTGTTTGTGGACAGGACAGAACACTGCTGGCAGGCATTTTATTGAAGATTTTTCTTCATGAAAAGCTTGAGTCACTGTTGTTACGAACACTAAACGACAGGGAAATAAGCATGGAAGGTACTGTACTAATTACCCTAACGTTGAATTCAGTTTACTGAAACTGGGGAGCTGGGCGGAAGGAGAAGGGTAGGGCTCCAGTGTCTTCCTTTTATTCTCTTCTGTCCCCTCAGTTACATGATATATGAAATTATAAATGCAGCCTTTTTTTCCTCTACTTTTTGTTGTCATCTTTTCTCAACTTTTTCATTTTACTATCTTTTTTTCAGATGAAGCTACTACCTTGTTTCGTGCCACCACTTTAGCAAGTACACTTATGGAGCAGTATATGAAAGCCACAGCTACACGTTTTGTTCACCATGCACTGAAAGACTCTATATTAAAGATAATGGAGAGCAAGCAGTCCTGTGAGGTGATACTTTAAACCATGGTTTTAAACACTTTGATTTGTTGAAACAGTTACTTAGTGGTGGTTGTTGTATTTAACGCAAACATAAAACATTAGATTTAGATGCACTTAATAATCTTTCAGAACTAAACTTCATTTACATGAGAAATACAGCAGCTGGACTCATTAGGAGATTTTTTTTCTAGATGTTGGCTTGAACAATATAGTAGCACTTTTAAAATGTTTTTTATTCATACTTCTTTAAATTGCGTGTTCATTCTTTAGTGATTGTATGCTGGTCTGTAGCATGTATGGAATGGCCTAACCTAAATAGTTTCTGGTAAACTCCAGATCTAATAGAAAACTCTATCTGAACTTAATTTATTATAACTACATGATGTTATTAACTGCTTGTTATTGACTCTATCTCTTTTTCTAAACGAATCCTCTTAACTTCTGTGTTTCACTCTAACTTAATTGCAGAAAGGATGGGGATCCTCAGAAGATTGGATTAAAAGATATGAAAAGGTTATGTGGATGGATAGTGTTCGGTGTCTGTGCTATTAAAAGCTATGCATAGTATACTAAAACGTAAAAATGTTACTTGTTCTTATTAATTTCCTGGCTAGCCATTGAAGCAGACACTTAAATTCTCTAAGAGCCTGCAACTTGCACAACAGCAGAATATTAATTTAGTTTGAAGTACTATTCAGTGTGCCGTATTACCAAATTTTAGATGTAGTTCTGCGTAGGAGAAGAAATTTAGTCCATGTTTTTTCTTTTGGCTTTAGTTAAATCCCTCGAAGTTGGAAAAAAATGAAGATGTAAACACTAATTTGGCACATCTACTCAGTATACTGTCAGAATTGGTGGAGAAAATATTCATGGCTGCAGAGATACTGCCTCCGTAAGTATGCGCTCTTCTGTTCAAATTTGTATTTGAAAATTCCTGTTTGTGTGATTTACGTTGCACATTAATGGTGTTCTTACTGGTTCATCTTCTACTAATTGGTCCTAAGACTAACTTCTTCAGGGTTGTTATAGGCACAGAGGAAAATAAATACAATTTTCAGGAATTAATTGTGCTTTTTGCACAAAAGCTTCTGGCTAGCACACGTTTGTGCTTTTGTTTGAGGGGGGAAGCTGCTAGATCCAAGGAATAAGGGAAAGAAGAAAAATAAAAATATCAATATACTGTTTCCACAGAGGTAGAAGACAGTACCTGTTAGCAGACAGATAGCAGTTAGCGGCTGTATATATTTAAGTTGATTAAAAATTCTTTCCTGTCTTCCTCTTTCTCTTGGGTGGGAAGACGGGATGGATTATTAACAACATATTAAAACTATGAACGCGTGGTTGTAGAATGACTTTTTTTTTAGTTCTAAAATTTATGCTCATGGTTTATATTTGAACCATTTGATAAAAAGTGCATAATACTAAGTGTTTTCTTTCACTGCATCATTGGCTTTTAATATTTAAAAAAAAAAACCTGAATATTGCAGTAGTAGGGTAGCATAGAAATTTATTTCATGTTGGTGATGGCAAGGTTAGCAATAGAAGTTACCTTCCTTTGTAGTAGATGATGCAGCTCACAACGTTTCTGGAAATATACCACAGTACTCCCACTTTTTGATGGGATAGAAGTATTACTCTACTTGCTCATCTACTTTTAATCACCTACCCCTTATTTATGGAAAGAAAATTTGTTAATCATTCAGTTTAAAAGGGCAAAATTTAAAAAAAGACCAAATCATCCTGTCCTTTCTTAAAATGAAACGCTATTTGAGCAATAGCAAACAAATGATAATGAAACATTGAATGTGCATCTGAATAATCATCAAATCTTAACCACACAAATAGCGTGTACTGAGGAAGGACTTTCTTTGCCATTTGTAAAGGGAGTGTCACAGCAGTCTTTTAAAGTTAATTTAAAATTTGTCTAAATTATAAATGTAGTGTTGGTAATACTTCCTCATAAAGCAAGAGGTTGGACTAGATCATTGCTGATCAGCTTTTTTTTTTTGATTCTGCAAAATTTAATGGAAAGGCTAATTAGCTATAATTTTTACAGAACATTGAGGTATATTTATGGCTGCTTGCAGAAGTCTGTTCAAAACAAGTGGCCAGCTAACACCACCATGAGAACCAGAGTTGTTAGGTAAGTTACTTCTCACTATTCTGTGCTGAAAATAATATTTTGAAGTCTTATTATTACATACTTCAACTGTTTTTCTTTCAGTGCTAAAACTTTATAGCATTTACTTATATATGTTACAACAGTATTAAAGATCTTTATGATACTGAGGCATGATATCCCGATTAAGGATTGAAAGCTTACTAGATTCTTAGTTGTGCATTTAGAGCCTTGCCCGAATAGTATAGATGTCAGCATAGCTTTACTTTAGTAGTTTAAACTTTCAATTTACTTGTATTTTTAAGTTTTACAAACTTATCTACAATGTTTTTTTCCGGTTCATATTTGGAAAGAAAAGCTTCTCTCAAAGTTGATAGTTAACCTTTGTGATATTTGTAGAGAGCAGTGACCTCTGAAGGTCATGTTTCTGTCATATGCCATCTGGGGGGACCATGTCTTATCCAGGGACTCTTCTGCAGTGTGTGTTAATTACTGGAAAGTCTTACATTTGTAAGACCTGACAGGATAGGGAAATTAATGTCTTCTCAGAAAGATAATTGGATTGTCACTAGATTTTACTTAGGTACTGTCTGCGTCAGAATACATGGTTTTCTGTATCAGTGAAGCCTCCTAGTGCTGATAACACACTCTGATTTCTGAAAATAAGTAGGTCTATGTTGTCCCACTTTTGTTTCATTTCTCTGCTCCAGCCCAATCATGCTGAAACAGTCTAGAGCCCCTATAAAAAAGTTGCAGGCTACTAAACCTGGCTTCTCTGAGCTGACATTGAGTATAAAAGCTCCAGTCCTTATTCATCAAATTGAATAAACAAATTTTTCCCTTGACTTATCTTTTGCCAGTGCATATCAAACAAAAATCTTTGACATAAGGTGAGGTCTTGGCACTGTTTTTGTAAATGATACTGGTGGTTTAAGGGTATCAGAGCCACGTCTCTCCTTCATTTGCTTTACCTTTTTTGCGGGTCTAACTTGTTGGTAGACAAGTATAGTATCTGGCACCGATATGATTTGCTGAGGTTAATCTCCCATTGGAGGCAGTCTTCCAGACCAACTTGTCTTTGGCTCTGTTTTATCGTTTTGACACCAGAAACCTTGGCTTATGTCAGTTAGCACCTACTGCAGGGGTTTTGCCTTCAAACTGAGACTGCTATTAAAAGAGGTGTTGGGGCTAGCCTATAGCAGGGGTGTAGAACTTAGAAGTGAGTACAGTGTCTCTCCCTGTGCCTCCCCACCTCCAGAGAACCGGTGGCTTTCCGTAAGTGGATATGTTTAGAATTTTTCCTCGTTTCCAAAACTTACAGCAACCAGATTTTATGCTGGATGCTATAAATATTGAATCCTTCTCTCATCCTCTTAGTGTGCACAAGTAGATATTTGTGACTCCTCCATGCAGTAGAGTTCTGCAGCCTTCAGTGAAGAACATCATATTGTCTTTTGTTGCACTGGCTTTGGTCCATGATTAAATATGATCAAGTTATTCAGAGATGGGTGGGTAGTTTCGAAGTGTCTGAGTAGCTGCCCTGATATATCATTCAGAAGGTGCTGCTGTTTCTGTCTGGTTGTAAACCCCACCCTTAAGTATTGACTCATTCTTAATTTAAGCAGCTTAACCAGTGTAAGAAGCCCCATATCTCCCAGGTCTGCAAGGCTGATCCAGTTTCATACCTCAGGTGCCTTCAGTTTCAGGCTGTCTAAAAGAGAAACTATTTTATGTGCCATGACCTCCAAACTACTTCCTTATAGCTTTAAGTTAACAGCATGGAAAATATTCTTCACAGTTGGCCAGAACTGTTGCCTTATCAGCCCAGAATTCATCGTTCCTGAAGAAATAAGAAACTGTTGTAACAGCATAGTAGAATTCAGGTGTTTTGGACATAAGGAAGGTGCCCAACCTCACTGCTGCCATGTATCATTTCCAAATAATAATGGACAATACCATTGCTGATTACTTTTCAACAAGCAAGGTAGTGTCAAGTCTCCTACCCTTCTTTTGTTAAGTGGTCAGGCTTTGGAATTGCTGCAGTGAAAAACCAGTCTGCTAGTACTATCCAAGCACTCTGAATAAAATGAGAGATGATTTAGATTACTTCTGTTAGTCCATATGTCATTTCATTGTATAGCAGTCTTCCAGAATTATGGTTAACCTGAGGTGGATGTATTTTACTTCAGCTATTAACAAAGTTAGACTTTTCTCATGCTAACCTGAAGGCTATTTTAGGTTCCTATTGGATGATTTCCTAGTTCTGCAGTCAAACAAAGCGCTTTTCCCCAGCTTTTTAGATTGTCAACAAGTGGCAACAATTACTTCTGTAAGGAAGGTGTCTGATTCAGAATTATTCTTCTTGGATAGCGTACTGTCATCAGGATATGGATTTGCTTAAGTTGAGTGAAGGTTATGTTGCTGCCAAACGAATGGTTGCTGCCGTTCTGACTATGCACTCCTGCTTTCCCTGTCTCCATTTGGAAGAGCAGGTGGCTACAGGATGAATTACTTGCCATAGCAGACACAGGAACGCTTATTTGTGGGAGGTGGGAGACCAGGCGCTCCTCCTTTTTGAAGGCAGTTTGGACTTGGATTGGTTTCAGTATGGCTTTATCGTGCAGGTTTCTTTCAAAGTGGTTTCAGAGGTTCACCTTAATTGGGAAATCAACTGGGACAAAAACTGAAAATGGGCTTAATGAAGTCATATGAAGACTTTCTCAATTAACAAGCATGTTCACAGAGTGCAGGCTGGTTATTTGTTACCTGTATCAAAAAGACTTCCACACTGACTTGAATCCTTAACAGTACAAAATTTTACATTCATTTTCTGACTTTATTATTGAACAAAATACAATTTTCTTCCCATTTCAGTGGCTTTGTTTTTCTTCGGCTGATTTGTCCTGCTATCCTGAACCCAAGGATGTTTAATATCATCTCAGGTGACTATATGCTTCAGACTGAATTCATACTTTATACAGTAATAGGCATGAATTTTCTTTAGCATCTAATCTAGCAAAATATGAAGTTTTTCTTTGAACAGTGTCCAACGTCATGTTGTCCACATCACTTGATTGACTTTCTCCCTATAGCAGCCAAAGTCTACCTCAAAGGTTAGACAGGGTTTATCCCCAATGTCTTGTAAACATGCTTTGTGGTATTTAAATGATATAATATTGAACTCTGAGTTACAGTCTGGCAGAATAATGTATTCTAACCATGTGTAAAAGTTAAGTGTGTGCTGGTCTTCAGATCTCCTTTCAAATACAACACAATTCCAAAGCCTATAGCTGAGATT
This sequence comes from Struthio camelus, assembly GCF_040807025.1. Taxonomy (NCBI): domain Eukaryota; kingdom Metazoa; phylum Chordata; class Aves; order Struthioniformes; family Struthionidae; genus Struthio; species Struthio camelus. The sequence continues at coordinate 37,463,799 of NC_090981.1, read as the reverse complement.
CAGTTTTATCTCTTAAATGAAAAAAATTGAGAGAGCTGAAAATGTGTCTGCAGAGCCTGGGATATGTTTGTGTACCTAGAAAATTATGCTTGAATAACTTGCCTGAAACTGCTGTTCAGATAACTTCCAGAAATTGCAGAAGACTTTACTTTACTTTGACTTGTTAAGTATGGCCAGTCTCAAAAAAGGAATCTTAAAAGATGAGAGCAAGAGGTGTAGCATTCAGAAAGGCTGGGTCGTGCAGACTTGAGATGGTAATCTTGTTTGACTAAAGGCCATAGAGAATTCCTATTGGCTTGCCAGAGTGAGCATTCTTGTAGCATAAAGAAAGTGTTACTCTAATTTTTGGTGCTTCCTACATAGAGTGTGTATATACTAATAAAACTGACAGGGAACATTGCTGTTTGCTAGAACAAGATTGCAGAATTGCTGTGTTGGTCAGTGGTACCATTCTGGCTGACATTAGATAGCATTCTCCCAAACAGTTCTTAGGTATGATCTGGGTGTTGGCGTGCATCAGGGACCATGTCTGATGGTTTGCATGGGGCTTTCCTGCTGCAAAGCTTTAACAGTGAAGGCATGGGTTATTCCATGGCAGTTGGCTTAAGCGCCTAAAAATATTTCTAGGCATTTTTAAATTACAGATGTAGTTGAGATCTTATGCAAGCATCAACTATTAAATTTGTTACTGTTGTTCTAGACGTAAGGCTGTGTTGAAAGGATTTCGGGGCTGAAGTCTTGCTGTATTCCTCATGTGAGGAAGAAAGGAAAGGCATAAACTGCTGGTGGGAAAACTAGAATAGTAGGACATCCAAGGTTTGTTTTTTAGGGCAATTCCAGACAACATTGCATATTTTCTGCCCTCTTTCTTTAAGTCTTCAAGGTATACCAAATGAGAAGACCTGTATCAACCCAAAAGTTCGTTTCTCTCACCCTATAATTTTCATACATGTTTTAGGGAAGACGGTTAAGAAAATACAGCCTTGTACAGTGTTCTGTCTTTCAATATTTTATTCAGATAATTTGTGAGTTAGTAACTTCCTGACTCGGGAACTACATTGAGTCCACTGTGTCTATAGCTGTAAATGGAATTACCACACATGAATTTGCATAAATCCCTTTTAAGCTTGTCCATAAGTGTTTAAGTTCTGTTCAGAAGTCCAACTAATATTCTTGACTATTGCCAAGTAAACTTAAGAGTCTTTATAGAGTTTCTAGAGCTGCTTTTAAAAAAAGGGGGGGGGGGAGCTTTACTTTTAGGACAAAAGCTTCCCGTATACATTCTCCCTGTAATGGGAGGGGGGGAAAAAATACCTTGACGTCTGGATGTATAGATACAGTTTAGTTTTCAGCAGCAGTGTGTCTATCCTGTTGCTTCAACAGCTTTTCACAAAAATCTTAGTTTCAAAAGCAAGTCCTGTGTTTCAACCTTCTTAAATTTTTTTTAAACTTTTAGATCACTTCTCCAAATCTGAAGTTCCAAGTTCTAAGGCTAAAAATGTTTTCCACCAATGCTTCTTCAAAGGGATGTAGGTTACCAAGTGCTAAATGCTATGAGCTACTGAGATTAGTTGTATTAGTGCCTCAGTCTAAGCTCCAGCTATGCATAGAAAGCTAGATATTACTTTTCAATGGATTGCAGTGCTGGAGGGAGAGCAGGGAAGAAGTTAGGAGATCAAATGATGCGCATACACGATGAACAAATGAATGGACAAATTAATACAGCATTCTTGCAAAGAATAGAAAAATTCAGTGCTTATATAACGATCATGACAATTTAGACACCCTTATATCAGCCTATAAGCAGAAAGCTAGGTTTGACCATAACTGCAGAAAATATTTGGCAAGAAGCTCCTGGTACTGTCACTTGGTGGGGGAGGGGAGAGTTTTAACTAACATGTTAGCATTAAGTGCTTGCACTTGCGTTTTTGCTTTGTACAGTAAGTAGTTCTATCTTGGATATGCACACCACGATTGCATGTAAGGAAAAAGGTAAACTAATTTTTTTATTTTAACAACAAATATTCCTCCTTTTAACAGAAGCGTTTCATTTTTGTGAGAAGGCTTTTCAGTTAATTCACAGAGCTATTTTTAAACTTAAGCTTCTGAGGAACAATATTTTGCATGCTTCTTCTGTAAAAGACTAGTACAGAAAATGAGATGTGCATATTCATTTTCTTCTTCTTTTAGTAACTAAGTCCACAACACTTTTACTTCAAGTGAAATGTTATAACTAACTCCATGTGAAAAATATCAAGTATTTAATTCAATGATAAAACTGAATTGGAGAAGAGCTTAAGTTTCATGTGACTGCTGGTAGTTTTAAATGAAATGGCTGGTAACTCTTTACTTGGTATTCCTCTCAGATTCTCCTTCCGCTACTGCTGCAAGAACACTGACGCTGGTCGCCAAGTCCGTGCAGAATTTAGCAAATCTGGTTGAATTTGGAGCCAAGGTGAATATAATTTTGCACACTGAGAACAGCATAGAACTGTTTCCAATACGTTTCATTGTTCATGTTGAATTACAGGCATAAAATATGCTGCCAGTTTCTTGTGCAAAGCCTGGTATGTGGCCTGAGTGTCCTCATCAGGCTTTTTTCCTGCAATTTCTTCTGTCCTGTTCAGTTGGAGCTAAAGAGGCTGTTGATCTGAACTATAGCAGTAGCGTAAAGTGGCCGAAGTGGGGAAGAGGAGCCATAATCGTTTGAGTATGAGTGATCTAGAAACTTGTATTAATGCCTTGGTACATCCCCTGTAGATTTTGAACTCAGTAGCATGAACAGCAGAAACCATCTCTTAAAGTAATTGATGAACCAGTGACCATACTAGTAGGTATTACAGAGAGGGATGTGAGCATGTTTTGATGCTATGAGGGCACAGATACTCAGTCATTTGTTCCAGAAAAAACAGGGGAGGTATGTTGACTGTTTCTTTTTTTTTTTGCTCTCTGCGACCAAAAGGGTCATACGCCAGTATTTTCTGAGTGGGAGCTGGAGAAGTGGGAGAGGAAAGGCAGACAGGCAGCCATCCATCCACAAAGGAAATGAATATGTGATGGTAAAATGGATGAATTTTCTTCAGGAATACCTATATCAAAAAGACAACTGAGAATTGCTAGAGCAGGAATTTGTGACTAGACGGAGTAAGTTCAAGAAGGGTGTGTTATCAGTCTGAAGTAGATGATGGAAAGTTTTTTTGCATTTCCATTGATTATTTGAGGTCAGAAAGAAGAAACATCTTTCAGTAATGTTGTCATCCCTCTGTACAGAAACTTGAAATACGTTCCACGCCCATTTTTACTGTATGTAACAATTTGCTTGCAAATTCAGACCATGTAATAATTCACTTTCAAATTGAAACCAATCAGGGCTTAACTCCCAGTTGGGTATAGAATATTAAATTCTGAAACAAATGAACAACTGTTAACCTGACTCTTGTTCTCCTTCCCCCTTTCACTCTACTTTTGCTCAACTCATTCATTAGATTGGTGGTTTCTGTTCTACAGCATGTTGAAACAACCCTTCTATTTGTATTCATTTTCGTAGTTTGACATAAAGAACACTGTAAATCAGCTTTAGAAGTTGCACTGGAAAGCCTTAGCTTGCAATAAAGTTTCTATTGTTTCATTAAGAATGGGCCAACAACAACTGGTCTGTTTTGGTTCCCAAGCTGCAACGTGGATGAACAATAAATCTGTTGACTTAAACATAATGAAAGAAAGTGACTTCAGGCTGCCATTATAAAGCTAGTTGTGAGAGACACAACTTGATGGAAGCATTAATGAAAGAACAAGGAGGGCACTTATGTCCTGATGTTATCTTTGAAAGTACAGCATTTGTTATTGCAGTTGCAGGGACGTGCATCTTAAATATTTCAGATTATGTCCTCTGTATGCCTATGTAAACAAACAATTTCTGAATTAATCTGGAATACAGAAAGTACTGTCTTCTGACTGGTTATATACTAGTCCTTAGAAATTCACTTGAAAACATAAACTCACTCCAGATAATGCACTTGTCTTGCAATGTCATTTGTCTCTGCAACATGTTCATTTCAGTGTGACTGTTAAATTAGTGTTGCTTTATTTTAATGAATACTTTTTTAAAAATTACTAGGAACCGTATATGGAGGGTGTAAATCCATTCATCAAGAGTAACAAACATCGCATGATCATGTTCCTAGATGAGCTTGGGGTAAGTGACTTTTAAAAAAAGGTAAATTTTATTGGAAGCTACATAACAAGAACTGTAAAGAAATTTCATTTAAAGTCTTACTAAATAGCTTAAAAATGGATCAGTTTCCACACAATTTTGAATGCTTATTCCTGAATAAATTTAATCTTGTGTGTGTATAGAACCTGCAGATTCCTGACCTGTCATGCATAGTTAAAAGCATGAAATGCTCTATTAGATTTTATTCCTGTAGCACTGCTGTGGACATGCCTTGCCCAAATAGATCTTATCTCCACTGGATTTCTGGTCAAAAATAGCAGGGTTTTAAAATAAATTTTTAAAAAGAAAATTGTGTAATTTGTCCTATGGTTTCAATCAGAGATTGCAAATTTTGATGTTTAAAAAAAAATGCTGTGCTGGATTTGTTATATATCACAAAATGTCTTACTACATGCATTCTAGATGTTGTAGTTTGAGAGAAAATAGCAATTGTAATTATCTTTGAAAATGTTTTGTCTAATAGCTCTATCATACTCAAAGTATAGTATTCAGGAGTTCGTGTATGTATATTTTTAAACCAAGAATCTGTTTTAAAAATGAAAATTAAAGAAATGTGGCTAGCTTCCTTCGTTCCTTGAAAGTGACCTCAAGACATTTCAGAATATTTTGATAATCTATTAAAAATAAGTATTTTAAGGAAGAGCATTCAGGTAGGCTGCCTTATATCACCTTTTTCTGGTTAAATGGAAAGATCTGCATATTATGATGTACCAGTTTTTCTTATTTTAAATGACCGATTATGCATGAAGATTCTGAAAACTGTTGGTTTTAGTCTACTGTTGGATTAATATACTGGTTTAATTACAACATTATTATTTTATGAGTGGTTTTACTGACTTGCTAGATCTTGTATTTTTGCTGCCACTATTGCCTGATTTACATTGAAAAAACCACTTGATGGATCCTTCCTCATTTGCAGGGAGGATAGAAGATGAATCTCTATCCTCTGTAGCTTTCTGGTCAGCTCAGAGGTAGCATAGCAACATCAGACCTTTTAGTAAAATCCTAGTAGGAAGAGACACTGTTACACCTTCTGTGCTTACTCCATATCAAATATATGTGCAGCCATAATTAAATTTCCTCATAAAATGGATGCTTATGAAGATGAGGAAATACATAGTTTCTATTAGATAACAGGGACAGAACACTTAACTGAAGAATAACAGTGTGATACTTGCTTGCAATATCAGAACAAGTGCATTGGCTGGTCTACAGAGCTACTGTTTAATTTCCTTTACGGCTGGGTACTCACCATTCTAAGTCTGCTCTGGTAATTTTTGTTACAGAATGTTCCTGAGCTTCCAGACACTACAGAGCACTCTAGAACTGACTTATCTCGTGATCTGGCAGCCTTGCATGAGATATGCGTGGCACACTCGGATGAACTTCGAACGCTCAGTAATGAGCGAGGTGTAATGCAGGTAAGCTACAATGGTTAACAAAAAAAAAATCACACGTACAAATAGCATGTCTTGTTATGATGTAATATGACTTTTTTTTGAAATACTTTTGGGTAGCAATATGAGTGTTATATTAAATATTTACATTTCATGAGGAGGTAGCTCTAAAGGTAAATAGCAGTCCATAGTTTCTTTATACAACAAAACAAAAGAGGTTGTAAAGCTGTAGGTGTGTTTAACTTTCCACAGGAAGCTTTTAGTTTCTAGAGGAAGACTAAAGAAATGACTGTCTCCTGACAGGCTCTCTGGGTCGCTAGTTTTAGTATGATCTTGTGTGGGGATTTTTGGGGTGTTTTGTTTTAAACAAATTGTATTTGCCTTAGCTTTCTATTGCTACATCATTTCTACTTCCTGATTTATTACACTTGTAAACAAAAATGGTGAGCTTTTCTGGCAAACACACTATAAGCATTCTGTTCCAACTGTTAAACTTGTATACGACTTTTGTGAAAACTTCATTTTTAAGAGGGGGGAAAAAACACTCAAATGACTTCATGCATTGCCTCCAAAATATTACAAAAGTAATATACTTGCCTATACTCTGTTAATTACGATGAACTTCAAGCAGACAGATTTAATTAGTGTCACTTAAACCATCACTACATATTCAGTACAAATCAAAAGGGACTCTTAGTCTTTAAACATAATGGATTTCTGGGTTTGTGGTGGTTTCTTGTTTTTCTGAATGGCTCACTTTCAAAGAATTCAAGTTTTGGGATAGTTCTTAATCTCACTGTTTCCAAATACTTCTATCTTGACTCGTTAAAAGCCTATATTTAAACCTATGTAGACCATAAACTGATGTGTTTTTGTTTTTTGGTGTTTTTATCTCCTGACACCAGACGACTCAGTATCATGTCATTTGAATAATACATATTTGAGCAGAAAACGTTTTTTCAAACCAGGGGGTTACTGGGAGCTTCTGTTGTGATGTTTACAAAATGCGAAAATATATTTGTATTTAACTTTATTACTTTGGCAGAAGAAAGCTCAACGAATTGAAAATGAAATGGTGTCTTTCATTACAGCAGTTCAAATCTTATCCAGTTTAGTAACTACACTTTACTTTTTTAGTGGCATATGAGAGGGAAATAATCAACCATGGTCAGGTTCCTAATTCACTTGGAACTAGTGGCCATCTTGAAAAACAAGGCAAAAAAGATGACTAGACCGGCACAGCAGGATATTAGAAGCTTTCAGCACTAAATATATGTGGTGTTGATAGATAAGGGCTATCTTTTTTTTTTCAGAAGGCCTATCCTTGAATAGTATGCATAAGTGGGATAAAAAAATCAAGGCAAATCTTGAGAAAAATATGAAGTACTTTAATGATTTGAGATGTAATATTACTTCCTTGGTCTGCTTATACCTCTATTTCAGAGGAGAAATTTCTCATGAGTTTCCATAAAGAAAATTCTCTTGAAAGTTGTTTTTCTATCTTTATTCTGTCAATAGCAGCAATGCCTCAAGGGTTCAGGATCACCCTGATATAGTTAAACATAGTTCTACTATGATGAAAAAAATGATTGGCCTCCCAAAATTGTTAGGAGTATACTTTCCCAGCCTACTTATATTACATATGTTCAGTTGCATCTGCCTCATCTGCCTTAGTTCAATGACTGCATTTTCAGAAAGAATTAATTAACAGGAGCACAGTCCTGGCTGCACAGAAAAGTGAACTGTATTACCACCTTTTCTCTTGTCATAGGACTTTTTTTTTTTTTTAATTTTCTTGGCCCAGTTCTGCTTTAACACCTGAAGAAAATTACTGAGAATAGGAAATTTTTTTTTTTTTTTTTTTTTTACAGACAGGAAAACTTGGTTTCACTTTGAAACTCTCAGGTTTAGTTGATAAGATGTTGTGTTCGTTCTTTTTTAAAAACGGCCAAATAAAAAGATCCATGAGTGGAGACACAAATATCATCATGATGTTCTACAGTTGCTTTTCAAAGTAATGTCTCAGCAACTAGGGAATCAGAGCTGTTTCCTTTTTGTATATATTTATAATATAAAAATATATGAAATATTACAGAAATATATATTTTTACACTGATAGCAAGTTTGTTAAGCTAACGTTGAAAGTGTTTCTCAGGCAAGACTCTTGTATTTTCTACTTACTAATGTATGGCTGTACTGACTCTTTTTTCTTACAGCATGTTCTTAAGAAGCTGTTGGCTATTACAGAACTGCTTCAACAAAAACAAAATCAGTATTCAGTGTCCAATAACATCAGGTAGCAGCCCTCTACCTGAATTCTGCATGGATCCAGCACGCCCAACATGGCAACTCACACCAGTATCACTTTCTTCTTGCTCTTGCCAAAAATAGCACACTCTGTCACATTCCCAGTGATGTGTGAACTATGCAAAAAGAAAACAAAGATTCTGTTGGTGAATGATTGTACCAGCAGCTTTTTAAGCTATCTGTGCAGGACATTTGCACTTTTTTCCACTTGGAACAAACTTTCACAACCTCTGAGCCTTGGTGTACAGTTCACCTTCCACAAAGAAAATGCTGTGACTGTCTTGAACTTTGAAAATTATTTTCAGCACCTCCAATTGCCAAAGTTTTGCTGTCTTGTTGGAAAAGAATTATCAACTGACAAGGAAAGAAATGCATTGTTTTGACAGCTGCATACAACTGGATAACACTTCTTACTGTAATTTCTGACTGGTTACAATTATTATGACTTTGACTGTTTCAACCACTTTAACTTGTATTTACAGTTTCCAGAGTTTGACGTTATGGTAGGAACAATCTTTGCTGTACACTTTTTATACCATGCTGTTTCTCTTGCTGGAATCATGTTGAAAGAGAATATGCAGAATGGGTCTTGACAGCTTTATTTTTTAATGTGCCACTGATTCAGTCTGAATAATTCTTCCATCAAGGACTGTATATCCAGATAAATCACAATGCTTTTGTAAAATGTTTACAACAGTAAATAATTTGAATTCAGTAAATTTATTGATCCTTGTATCAGACATGCATGCATTCATTAAACCATTTTATAAAATATGTATTTGTTGGTCTTTTTGTAATGTAAGTCTACCATGAATCTTATTTTTATCACTGAAAAATCAGTTTTTAAAATAAATCAAGTTGTAGATAGTCAGTTTATGGAAACTGGTACTTTTGGCTGCTGTGAAAATTTTTTATGGTGTCTACACACATGATTATTTTAAAATGTTCATACAGTGTCACATGTATGGCTTTTAGTAGGACTCTTCCAAGCACCAGCTTATCTGTTACACCATATCACAGACAAAAGCTATGAGTCTGACTAAATAATAATGAGAGGAAACAAAAAAAAATTTGCTATCTCACATGGGACAAGAGAGCAAATCTGTTAAAACTACAGAAAATACATGTAGGGAGTTTTTCAGTATTCCCCTTCATGACTTTTTTCCTTGGGACTGACATGGGATAAAAGGATGCAAAGATTAACTGACAAGACTAATGAGAAATTGCATCATTAATTTGAACACAGCTGTTTTACCATTCAAACAACTGTACCATTTGACTGGGAAGAATGTGGAAGGGAAGGTGGAGATGCAATTGTTTTGACTATTGTGTTACTAATCTAAGGCTTATGTATTCCACTAGAGGTTGGACAGAATTGTTATTTGCAGGATTGAGCTACAGCACAACACGTTTAAAGATAAATAATACCAGAAACCCAAAGAGGTGCTGCTGACCTTAAAGCTAAACTTGGTGGAAGATTAAAATAAATCATACTATGGTAAATGTATAGGTTTCAAGTTTTGAAAATAGTGCTGCTTTCTGTCTTCAAAATCTCAATGCCTTCATTCAGTCTAGTCTCTAGACATGTACAAATCAATTATTATGTAACTTGTACTATTTCTAGGCTTGCACAGATAGAACTTCTAAAATTCTTCCAGCCAATCCATATTACTACTGTTTTCCCCTACTGTAAAAATATTCCAAAACTTAGTATCTCCTGTCTATGAGGAAAAGGACAAGAATTACCTCTTGTGCAGTCACTTTCATACTAACTAACTTTATCATTTTTACCTTTAGGTCTTTGCTTTAGTGTTAGTGCTTCTCTCATGGTTTCTGGGCTTGCAACTGCTCCTGCTGTGCTGCCTTGGACTCTTCAGTTGGGCCATAGCATTATTGAAGATGGGTGTCCAATACTGGATCTTTTGCTGTAACCAAGTGCTCCCATGTGTCAAGAGTGGTATGCTATTAAGTATACTTAATAGGTAAAGGTAACACTCTTAATGTAGCCAAGTAAGACATGTATCTATTTGCATGGCCATGATATCATCAAGTTCCTCTGCAGATCCTCTCCTGTAAAACTAGTGCTTGACTGGTTCCTGTCAAACTTGTGTTAAATTGCAACTTAGAGGAAGAGATAATTAACAACAATCTTGTTTTCAACAATTCTTACAGGTTCTCTCCCCATAATTGTGTTCCCTAATTAAAAGTACCTCACTAATAGAAATATGCAAGTCACAACCCCCACTTGTAGTGTCTTCTGTATTAACTATTGCTGAATGGTCTTCCAGCCAGTCTAGAACCAAACATGCAATTTCTAACAGTTTCAGTTAGGTCAAGTTTTTTGCTTTTGAAGGTGTTGTATAAAGTGAAGTAAAGATATGATACCTACTTGTCTTCCCTGGCTACTCAGCCTACTACCTTGATAAAAAGGCTGTCAATCTGGAAAAATTTGGAAATTTGGAAAGTGAAGTTGACTACATTTTTTTTAATGTAATAGATAAATAGCCAGTGATAAAAAAGAATCTAGATAGGTTTCAAAGCTACTTTAAGGTGTGCATATTCTAGAGGAACTAACACCACTGCTTATTTTCAAAAACATGTGAAAATGAAATACTTTAGTTATATACTCTCCAAATATAAGTCAAAGTATGTGTGTTTTTTAAACTCTCAGTTGCCCCTGCTATGTTGGTCACAGCAATTTGAGATCATAGTTGCAGGACTAGCAGCTACAGTAACAAGTTAAGTCACAGCATTTACAACATAAAGTAATAAACATAGCTTCTATCTGCTGCAGTCTTTTTTAGCAGTATATTTAAGTGCAGCTTCAAGAATGCTGAAAAATACAACCTTGCCTGTAACATTTATTTATTTCAAGGACAAGCTTGGGAAGAAGGCAGCACCTCTGGTCTAAAGCATTTAAGTAACTATACCAGATTTGTCTCCCACTTCTATTTATCCTCTTTGCTAAATGCAAAGTTTGACATAAGTATTGAAGTTCAGCACAGCAGTAACTAAAGTCAAATCTCAAACTGTTCCAAAGCCAAACTCCTTCCTGAGTAACAAATGCCTTTAAGTAAACATTTCACATTTAGTGTTTGACTTTGAATGGATGAGTGTTTGCTAAAGTAACTAGCTGCAGTTGCACTAAAAATAAATAACAACACTATGCTTTATTGTAAAGACATTAAAACTGATAGAACAAATACGTGGTATTGTGAGGTAAGGAACCTGTGGTAGACTTTGAAAGTTCAGCTAACACTTGACATTAAACAGCAGGTAGCTCACACAAGTCCTGGCCCCTTGAACTGCACTGCAGTGGTAGAATTCCATCTTCCTTCAGGGTTTAGAGTGAATCTACCAGATCATCATCAGTCCATTCTTCCTAATAGAAGAAAAGGAAAAAGCCATGCCCTGAGCAGTGTATGCAGTTGGTAAGTTTTACAGTTAGGTGGGACAGGCAATAAATAACTACAGATACATGGTACTGCTGCACACTTAACTGTAAAGTTGACTTCTACATATGCTCGTTAAAAATAAACTTAATACAGCCATCTCTTCATATTGATCTTTTTCACCCTATCTATTATTAACCTAGAAATAGTAAGTTTAAACGGCTTTTAAACTTGCTTCTAAACTTGCCTAGTGCAAAACTGGTTTGTCATGTCTAGATTGACCCTCATATGTCTGCAGGGACACTTCCTGAGGAAAAAGTAAAGACCAGGGACCATGCTGCATTACACATGCCATTCTACTTCTGATAAACCAGGAAGCAACAACATTGATGATTTAACTTATGGTAAGATTAGCACTAAGTAGAAATCAAAACTGGTACTGGTAGGAGTTGAGTAACTCCTAATGAATGAGATGAAGTGCATGTTCATTAAGCCCATCATTAAAATCTAAAAAGGAGCTTGACTTAAGACCTCATGGACAACAACTACTGTGAACCACCTTCAAGGATGTTCTGTTTACTTAGACTCCCTGTGATCTAGATTTGTGCTCTGACTTCTTCCCACTTCTAAATGGGAGCACAGCATAAAGATTTTTAGGTTTTCCCTAGTTAGTTGTGGAAATCCCATTAAGTTTTTCTTCCTGAAATTATTAAAGATGCATCTTGCCTCCTCAGCAGTATTACCCTGCAAACGACACTGAGCACAATGGGGAAAAAGAGAGACAATGCAGTCAAGTAAATGCAGAGGAAAGATTTTATTTTCAGCTACTAGTGGCTAATCCCAGAACACAGGATTGAAAGCCTCCCAGAAGGAGTCTGATTTCCTGCTTCTACAACCATGTTGTTATGCTTTTCATAAGAAAATTAAAAATCTCAACCCTGTGCTCCTCATGCCCAGGTTTCAGCATCCCCTAGTTGAACAAGCAGGCTGTCTACAGGATTAGTGAAGCCTCAAGGTGGGAGCAACTCTACAGGTACCATAAGCTTCCAAAAAAAAATTTAAGCCTACTTTTCTTGTGTGTTCATGATTGGCCAGCCCAAATCTGATCCTGCACTAATTACTCCGAAATGAAAGTATATAAACATAAACCCATGGCAGTTCAGATGCACAGTTATTAAGAAAAAGCTCTTGAAACTTACATTTAAATTTAAAAAAAAGTCCTAACAGCTGATCATGAAACATCATAGATTATATTAGTTCATCCAATTTCTTTGGAGAAAAGAACTGCGAGTTTAAAAAGAAAAAAAAAATTTTGTTTGCAAGAGAATCACAGATCTAAAACTCCTAAATAAGACCTCTTCAAATTGACCTAGAAGAAAAAAAATTAATCTCTCAGGCTTAGTTTGGAGTTACTTTCTAGATCATTTTATGAAGAAGTGAAAAAGAAGTTGCTAATTTCTGTAGTAGTAGAAGCTCACATGGCAAAGGTCTGAACAGACATCCATATTCTACAAATGCAGATGTTTTAGTTTTCATTCACTTTTTAGATTGGCATTTGGAGTAAGCTTTAGTCAAACTTTTTTGCAGGGTTATTAGATGTGCCTGAGGTTCCACATTTCATAAGAACATATTTTCAAGAGTCTTTAAACTGCACAAATTTCAACTTAGCTCCACAGGCATCAATTTTCAGGCTGGTGCTATAAAGTGGAACTAGAACTGACCATGATAATTCTGATAATTTACATAAATCAAGGACTCTTGCTAAAGAAAAAAACCCCACCACACACAGAACAAAAAACAATCCTATAAAATGCAGGATGTGTTGTGTGCGCTTTTGAAGTTAAAATTTTGACAGACAACTCTGTTCAAGAGTTCACAAGTTTTCATTAAATGCCATACTTCAGATGTGTCTTAGACCACAAGAATGCAGAATGTGTTCTGCTCTTCAATATCAAGAGATGTTCAATTAAAAAAAGGTTTTTTTGAAATGCTACTCCTCCATCAGAATGTAGTAGTCGTCTATATAATTTGTAACCTTGGCAGGAAATTGTATCTGAAGCAGTACCTTAACTGTATTTTAATTTAAACACCCTCCCAAATCTTTACCTCATTTATAAGCAGTCTTATAACTTAGAGTACAAGCTACCCCTCAGTGTAATTTGTGAAAGCCTTGGTAGCAAATAGCCTGAGGTAGAAATTTAATCTAAAAGCGGAGTCTCTGCTCTGTGCAAAAAGCCAAAAGCAAGTATATGAAAACAGGAAGAAAAAAAAAAAGTCAGCAGAAAGACACCCAAATACAACTTCTGAAAAAAAACCTGTCCGATATATTTTTTTCTAAGATACCCTCATTTGTTTCATCCACAATCTGAGAAGTGAGTTTCCACTATCACTATCTATAAGTTAGGATTTCTCCTCAAGCATTCAGTTCCTGGCTTTCCAAAAGCTTTCATCACAATCTCCAGAATCTCATTTTAAAACTGTTACCTCAGTGGCATAGTGGAATGCAGCATGCTGCATTTACAAGTACTTAGCTTTATGCTGCTCCATGGCTGCAGTTAGACAAGACTTTCAAATCACAGAAAACAGCAGAAAGGATGCCCTGCACTGTCTCCTCCTCTCCACAAAAGACCAGAGTGTTTAAGAACACCCCAAGTACAAGCTAGCAAGAGCTCTGGCTAAAAAAAACAGCTTGAAAGATTTCTGAGCAGCATGTAAATAAATATTAACAGAGGTTAAAACAGTGTCATTTTTGTCTTGGCAGTAAGTAAGATGGTGGAAAAGCAATACCAGTCCAATAGGTTTACTGACCTCATCCATTTTCGATTTCTTTGTTATACACTCATCATCTTCATAACCTTTCCTCTTCTTCCTAGACCCCATCCAGAAAAAAAGTGAAATGCGTAAGCATTTTTAGAGCCATGTAATCTCTTTATTTGACCACAGCATTTGAAATTAGATTAGGTACCTGCTTGCAACATACGAAGCTACCAAGGTCTGAACTAATAGTTTGCTAGAAGTTTGCAGTTATGAGTACTAAAGTGAAAAGGGCACAATATTCTCCAGAAAAGAGAAATCAAGAAGAACTTAAGTTTTGCAGTCCACATATAAGCCTTAAGAAAACATCAACCCAATTTTTCTTTTAATCTTAAAGTGATTTTGAAGCTCTCAATTCCCATTACATATGATATCAAGAGGCCAGGCCTTAAAGTCATCCTGAACTCCAGATCTGTGTTGCAAATAAACAAACACTACTAGAGCTTGCAGTGCAAATCAGCACAAAGAATGTATTTATGCATTGCTGAAAGCACTACTAGAAGCAAAGAATCAAGTAGCAGAAACTCACACAGCAAGAATTTGAACAGACATCCTCATTTAGATGTTTTAGTTTTCATTCACTTACATAGATCAGACAAAATTAAAGTTTCCATAATAGTAAAAATGCCAGAAAGTTAAAATATTAAGGAGGAAGCGTTAAGTAGCTACTTACGGGTTTACATTAAGTGAAAGCTCCGAGCTGTGACATTTCTCTAATTTCTGTTTTAGAGCAGCAACCTCTTCAGGCCTTGGTAGTTCATATTTCTTTATGAGATTTTTCATGCCTACAATGGCAACAACACAGCCCTAAGCAAATTAAATAATTTCTGTTCCACCGTGTGAATTACACAAGGTGCCATCAATCAGTACTATGGCTACTGTTATTGCTCAGCCCTTATACTTAAGCTTGGACCAGAAGTTTACAGGGCTTTCCCTCTTTATAAGAAGAGGCACAGTATACACTTCCGAGTAGCTTCTACTAAAAAGGTTTCACCCAAATTAGGACAACATATAAGGAAAAACAGAATTTAGAATCATAGATGAAGTCCATATCTTTGTTAGGTTTGAAAGCATCACATCCAGTTTTTAAACAGGCTTCAGGAAGCTACAAGGCAACATGCAACATACTACAAGACAGTTATAGATAGAAAGCTTACCAAATAAAATCCTGGTATTTGTCAAAGTAAGCATTAGATGTTCGGGGAGCATTGACTACTATCCTGCCCCAAAATTGCTTCATAAACAAATCTCAGCCAAAATATCCTACCCTATATAATGCTCCAACTTCAGAGAATCCAAGATTACACCTGTAAGACTTAACTGTCATCTTACACTACAGGATTCATTCTAAACAACATCAAGATACAATAAAAGCTCAGCACAAAGAACTATACTAAAACAAGTTGTTAGCATCGTGAGTCTGGACTTCCTCAAGGCAGGTGAAAGTGATGCAGAGTTCACATTGCTGTGCTAACAAGCATCAGCATATGCAGGCACTTTTTGCATTCAGCATTGTACCTCAGTATTTAAAAAAAGGGAGATTGGTTTCACTCTTGTTAAGAATGCAAATTTAATTTGCATACCCTATAAGAAACAAGATACTTGCTTTCACTACCATCAGTTCTCTCATCTACTCATTTATTAATAACTTGAATGTTTCAAGACTTCCCTCCAGTCATTATATGTTTATAGAAGAGTTGCCTTTGGGCAAAGGCTATATTCTAGAATGTTGCAAGTAACAAGAAAGTGAGCCCAGTTTTCTTTCTGCTTCTTACTACTGGAAGCAGGAAGACTAGACTGGAAGCAGGAAGACTAGACTGGAAGCAGGAAGACTAGACTGGAAGCAGGAAGACTAGACTGGAAGCAGGAAGACTAGACTGGAAGCAGGAAGACTAGACTGGAAGCAGGAAGACTAGACTGGAAGCAGGAAGACTAGACTGGAAGCAGGAAGAGAAAGGGAAGAATCTTACGTTTACAAATTCAATTTAGATTTAAGCGTAGACACTGGTGACTAGTGTGATATATTAACTATTAAAGTCAACTTATTTGAAAGACTTCAGTTTAATACTCCCACACTTCCATTTTATATGCATGCATTCACTTAGACGTTACAGAACTGACTACTTACTGAAATTCAGTAACTCAGCCTTTTTATTTAAATAAATTTAATCATCATAGAATATACTACAACCCCTAATGTTCTAGCAAAACCATGTTAGCATTTTTGATACTGCTAGTATTAAATATATATATATATATATATATAATATAGAGAGAGAGAGAGAGAGAGAGAGAGAGAGAGAGAGCAAAACTTAAACCTCTTTCAAACCATCCTTATAGTCTGCAAAATAAGTAAGATATAAACCCTGGCAAGTCACTTAAATCATTAATGATTTATTTTAGAAAAGGTACCCTCTGGTGGCAGAAGTAGTTATGTGCAGGCTTTTGCCAGAAGCTGCACGTGAAGTCGCAGTGACTGAAAGGAAGTATTTCATCCTAAGACTTAACAATAGAAGTATCTAGTGCTCAAAACAGATTTCGCACTTTTGAATATAGGTTAGTTACTAGCATTTAACTGACTACAATTCATTAAGCATTTTTTGTTTGAACTTCATTTGTTTATATCAAAGCTAACTTTCAGTGTTTTCTCCTCCTGCTAAATGCTCCATTTTACTGTCCATGATTTACTTAACGCTAGTCCTGGAATGAAGAAAACTGTTTAAAGCACATTCTTCTGCTCAAAGCTTTTGCTATTTGGAGGGGAAAAAATATTTTTCCTTGAGAGACAGTTCATCATATTTTTCCAGCGTTTACTTACATTTCATGCCATCTAGTAGCTTTGCTAAAGATGGTCTGTTTTCTTTGAGCATAAGACTTTCAGATAAATAACTGTAAAGAAAGATGAAAGAGCAAGTCTGAAGTTCTCATAATGAGTTATAGTTATTTATGGCATCTACTACTAGTCAAAAAAATCACAATACTATTTATCATTTATGCATGCTAAAGCTTTATAATTGGACTTAACAACACTTTTGTTAAATAAATGCTATAATCTGATTTTAAAAAGAAAGAAAGAAATCTCTTGTCACTTCTATTATTCTTCTGTAACAATTTAACAAAAGCATTTTTTTGGCCATCTAAAGAATCCAAGTTCCTACGTTGCAAAATTAAACATTTGTAAACAAGCCTTGTTAGGTCAGCTCAGGTTTCAGATTTTATGAAATGTCACACTAGAATCACACTGTTGCACAGTATGACTGCTGGAAAAGCAAATCCTACAAAAGAACAGTTTTCTGACAGATAAATGGACAGGAAAGTTTGAGAGATGAGACTGCTTCTTTTGGCAGCTGCATGGCCTTGACCCTAACAAAAAAAAAAAAGAAAAAAAAAAATCAAATCTGAAATGTTCTCTTATAAAGTCTGTAGAACCCTTCCTCTTCCGAGAAGGATTTAAACTTCCTTTTAATAAGGACATTAAAGCAACAGGGTAACACCATTATTTAGGCATTTTATTTAGCACGTGCTAGTGTTAAAAAAGGAATTTCACTGCAAATGATGAAACCATGGTACACAACCTCATTAGAGTAAAAATTTCACAAATACAGAGAGATTACACTTTTAGCTTTGGCACTCACCTTATTTAAGCTTCCAAATCTTAAAAACAAACGAATAATATACCGCCCCCTCAAACACACGATAAACCACAAACCACACAAGCAACACCAATTCCACAATAAGCAAGTAATTTTTCCTTTTCTTGGGAAAAGGGGTACTTATGGATAGAATACAAAAAAATCCAAGACTCCAAACCCTTTCAGTGTGCATTATCTTCAACTTTAGTTAATATACAGACATACAGAAGTGTATCAGTTACAGCTCCCAGTCTGAAGTGATAGCCACCAAGAAAACAATTACTCTAAGCTAGTAGTTGCTCTGTTGGTATCACTGCTCTCGTAGAACTCAATTTTAGCAAAAATATTTTTTGACCTTCTGCTGATACCATAATGAAAGACTGATCTGGAGCCAACTGTTCTCTAGAGCTCTAGTGCCAAGAGTGGGACTTGTTTTTCTTGAAGCTGTAACTCTTCCTAGACTGTCCTACACATCACTTGCATTGTGCAAGTGACAGACTTGCAAACCGTTCAGGTTCCATCCAGCCTGTCGCACCTCCACACGCACACACACACCCATCAGCCCATAAGATGGGAACTGCAGCATTAGTTTCAGCCACGTCCAGCAGCTCATAACTTCATTTGGAATAATGAGCGACTAGGTTACAGCAGTTGCATGGGGCAGACACGTGACAGATTCAGCTTTTCATAAACATGCAGACAAAAGTTCACATACCTTAATTCACACACTGTTTACTATTCCAAGTCATTTTCATAAGCATGCTTTTCTGAATCACAGCATAAATAGTACAAATTATAAATTTAGGAATGAAATCAACAACTTTAAAGTTAGGATAAGGACCTGAACATTTTTATGCTGTTCTGAGAGGACAGTTAGCACAGCACGTGGCATTCCCCCACACTAACTCATTCTTTTAGGAAAGTCACCTTTTATTCCTCCCTAACAAAACTGAGATTCATTTACAGCAGATGGAGGGAAACTTTCTCAAGAAAGCACGGCTTGCCCTTTTACCTCAGAAGTTACACTCCAGATGCAAGACACTTGCATGGAGCATCATCTGATGAGCAAGACATTCAAGAAGTAGCTGCTATAAGCTACATCTAGCTATATTAGTTATATTTTTGGAAGGAACAAAAAGTAACCTTTAGTCCTTGAGAAGGGGTAGGAGGAGGAAAGGCAAATCAACACATTTTAGCAGTAATATCAAAGTGCTTGATGATGCCTTTGCAAATACAAATAGAGAGGACCACAGAAAGAAAAGAGACCGATTTAAAAAGCACCTTCTCATTAGTCTGTTTTCATGGAAATCACACTGTTGGATCAGCCAAATACAGCAGTTAACAGTTTCTGCATACGTAGCTGTCAGTTAAAGATAAATTCTATTTGACTCTGAATTCTTAAATACTTTTTAATCAGCAAGAATTTTGTGTTTTCTACCCTCAGTTCCCCTTGTTTCAGTTTTCTTCACTCACTCTTCAAGATCAGTCTGAAAATCTTGTTCTGTTTTAACTAGGGCAAAGCAGTCAGCTGGGAGAAGGGAGGAAAAGACAGACAACTAATCATATATGTCCTACTTTTGTAATCTGGAAAAAAATAAAAATAGCAATGCTTCAGTTTTGAAAGCTTAGTTAAAGAATGCACCACGTGTAAGTATGTATTTACTGATCATTAACACGCTTACTATTTAGTAATGCCTAAAACAAAATAGTGTTTACAATGTACTGTTACAATACAGGAAGCAAACTGTTTAAAGAATACCTATCAAAAAAAAAAAAAACCCACCTACCTTTCCATATTAATTCCCGCTCTTGAAGCACTAGATAATATAGCAGCGAGAGCTATTTGTGAGGGAGTAAAGAGCAAATACGCATCTGTCAGAGCTACTCGATTGAGAAAGTCATCGGCTGTTTTCCTCAAAACTTCAGGATTCTCCAACATTGGATAGCGAGTCTGAAAAATAAGCAAGTATTTATGGAAGTAGGCATCTTCCCTGATCTTCTGGTTCAAAAGTTCCAAATACACAACTCCATAGTGCTGCCTGAAGGGAAAGGATAACAGATCATCTTATTCTGAAAGATAACCTAAAATGCTTAAAGACCATAACATAACACATTTCCTTTCAGACACCTGCCTATTTATCATTTTAGATCTTTGAAAGCATAGAGACAAATAACTTAGTTTTTTTAATACAATCCCCAAGATGTTTGCACTGCATCAGTGTACGAAATATGTAGCATATAAAACAGTATTACCTTCAAATCGATTAGAAATCCCTCAAACGGTCTGTATGGATTGTGCACAATAAGATGGAAGTTCAGCTGCTGAATAAGTAGTAGTTCATATTCCAGGATCTGTTCAAGAGCTTTTTCCTGCCCAAGAGGGCTTTCTCGAAGGTTACCAACAAACTGCGCACTGGACACATTAAATTCATCTACTTTACAGGCCAAAAATGCACACGTTAGCCTTGAGAAGGAAAATAAAAATGAAATGAATGGGGGAAAAAAAAAAAAAAGAACAATTGACATTTGCAAGCACCCATCTTCTTATCAAAAACCTGTTCAGAAAAATTAAATCTTCACAACACTATGTTTAGAACACAGTAAGCGTCTCCAAATGAAAATGGAAAGTGACTATTTTCTGTCTTTACTTGTATTTAAGCTCTTGAACTTCCTTTCTCATTTCTTCAATCTTTTACAAGTATCAATATTATGCTTGTAATATTCTCCTAAATACAATAACTCAAGATGTGTTGATAACTCACATTATTATCCGAGGATGATATTCCATCACTGAGTTATTGAGGTAAAAGCGTTTGAAATACATACAAGCTGTTCCCTAAATTAAAAAAAAAAAGAAAGCAGGGGGAGAAGTAAGTACAGAAGCAAAACTAGATTAAAAAAAAAAAAAAGTAGAACAAGTAACTTTGAATATACACTTAAGACATAGAATACACTACAGCTACAAGTAAAAGCACATGTTGCCATGTCAGTAAGTACCTCATAGTCTAACATTATTCCTGTAAGAACTTTACAAAGCGGTAGTTTGGTCTTTTTTTGCTCCAGATCAGAGGCTCAGATCCAGACTTTTTCCTACAACTAGATTTCCAAGTTGATTTGAACCCTATCAGGGTGAAACCAGGTATTCAACATTACTCAGCATGCATACTCTAAAGGGGCTACTTCTCAAATACAATGCCAGACTCAGTATACCATGTAATGGCAGCCTACCACTACGTCTCAAAAAGATGTTCAGAAGAGATGCTTTTCAATCTTATTGCTCAGCACATCAACTAAAAAGAGGGAGACTGACTGGGGCCAATATAAGTAAGTTTTCTTAATGACCAGGTAACAGAAGAAGCACTGATTTCATTCCCTGCTTCAGTCATAAATCCCTACTCTCTTTCCTGAGTTACAGTCTTCTGATTTTAACATAAATCTCTTCATAGACTTTTTTTTTTTTTTTTTGGTAATTTAACTTACTGCCAGTATAGGTGCTTTAACCAGTGTACTCTGAGGTCAGACACACACTCATGCTGTTGCAAAAGAAGCAAGTGGACCAAGCAGCCAAAATGCAGGATTCAGCAATGAGAGTGTTTTATTATATCATCAATCCATTCATTTTCAGGTTCATTTCTATTTCTTGCTTAGGAGAAGAGGGAAGGAAGAGGTTAAAACCCAGCCCTTAAAACAAGCAACAGATGAAGCTGAGAAACAATTCTCTGCTTTTGAAAGTATCACACTCCTCAGAAAACAGACAAAAGAAAAAAGCGGTTTGAAACATGATCTACAATACTGAAGGAATAAAACACTCAAAGGATGTCTGTACTTTCAGAAATAAAATAAACAAGTAGCAAGTGAAGGAACAAGAGACAGAAAAGACAAAGCTTGTAGCTTCATTAGTCATCACACTTTAGACACTTCTCACTGTTAGCACATCAAATCATACCGAAGAGGCAGTACTGTCTCAAACAGCCACCTCTTGACAGAAGTGTCTGAAGCATCATTAAGGGAAGCATGTTTCTCTCAGAGCACAGAGCCAGGAGATGGAAGAGGAAAATCTTGAGAGAGAGCCACAACACTTGGCTTACCACTACAGATCTAGGCATTGCAGGCTTAAACACAGCACAGAAATCCAGTAACCTTTTCTCGTAGTATTTGCATATCGTCAGCTCCTCATGAGGCTCAAGAAGGAAAGGGTCAGTCTGCTGAACCTTTGGGAAACAAAGTCGATTCTGACCCAAGAGCGGCGCTCAGGCACTGCCCTGGGGCGCTGCCTGCCCACCTCGGGGGCCCCTGCCCTGCCCGCCATCACCCCCCGCTCGGAGGCGCAAGGCGAGGCGCAGGCCCCCGCCCCGAGGGAGCAGGCGGCGGCGGCACGGCCCCCCCCCAGCCCCGCACCTTTCCGCCCGCCACCGCTTTGCCGCGGAACTTGCGGTTCGCCTCGGCCCGGCAGCGCGCCAGCTCCTCCTCGCCGCGGAAGGTCCAGTGCCGGCGCTGCGTGCTGCTGTGGTACATGATGGCGCCGGCGGCCCCCCTACGGCCAGGCCCCACTCCTCTGCCCCCGCCGCGCTTTACGGCCGCGTCACCGGCGCGCTTACGCCACCTGCGCCGTGACGCACCGCGACGCCGCGCCCACTACAGCTCCCGGCGGGCACCGCCTTCCCCGCCCTGCCCTGCGAGTAAGGCGCTTGACCCCAGCATGCACCGCGCCTCGCCGCCCAACCCTGCCCACGCGGACGGGCGCGCCTTTCCCGCCAGGCTGCGCTGCCGCGGGGAGCGGAGCCTGTCGGGAGTTGTAGTTGCCGCCCGAGGCGCGCGAGCGCTGTGGCGGCGGTTGGGCGACCCGCGACCGTTGGCGCCCGCCAGCCCGTCCGTGAAGCGGCGGGTGGGGGATCCGCTTTGAAGACCCCTCTGTGAAATCACATCAGGCAGTGAAAACCATGAGCAGGATATTTTCATGGAAGTAATTTTAAGAAAGTTAATTAGGAGACATTTGATCTGGGTTTATTGCTCCAAGCAGAGTCATGGTGATGGGTGTCATAAGTCTTCTTCCGCGCTGTGTGTCTGTAGGGTGCAGTGGTGAGGGGAGTCTGGAAGGCTCGATGGTGTGAATGCTGCCTGGTTCACCAGGAGCCCTATCTAATGTGGGATTTTCCATGTGACAGCCATGGATTTGTCAATCATGGCTTAAGAGATACTGTTCTCCATACTTTCACACTTGCAGCCAGGAGTTGGAATTAACTGCCCATTTTGACAAGAGTTTTTCTGACTGCAGTGCAAAAGTCAAGGTGTTTAACACAACATGGTTATATTTGAGCCTGGACTGATCAGGGAGGCCAGCTCCATGTCAGTTGTGAATAGCTAAAAGGCCAAGGTTGCAAGGCTGCTTTCCTCATAGGCGTCCGCTCTTCCACAAGGTTGAAAGAAGGATTGCCCTAAGCTCATGCTGCTTGGGTGCCACATGCTGCCATTGACGTGGTGTGCCAAAAAGGAACTGGTGGATTGGTTATTGCTCCCAGCCTTGAACTCTTCTTAACCAGAGTTTGCCTGAGAACAGAAAACGCAGCTGCAGTTATCTGATCCAGTCAGGGAGCTGACTAAGTGCTTGTAAAAGGGGTCTGGATAGAGAAGACAATGAGAATTTTAAGTATTTTTACAATAAAATATGACCGCTTTGGGCTCCAGGAACTTGAAAGCTTTGTCATAGTCCTGATAATGGATGCTGAATATAATAAATATTCTAAAATCACTGGCAGAATCAGTTTAGGAGACAAGAAAGGTGCTGGCTAACATTCAGAAGTAAAACACTAATACAGGCTAGTCAGTCCTAAATGCACCATATGATCCACAGACAACAACTAGATGTCCCAAGGATAAATTGCATTTGATCCAGCTAACCTTGCAAGCTGAAGACTAAAGCTCAGTTTGAATATGTGTGCAGGAAGGCAGAAGTATGTCAACTGTATTATATGTGATGATGAAAAATTGCTCTTTCAAAATTGAAACAAGACTTTATTCACCACTACTTTTTATTTTGTGAGGCAATGCATGTATATGTGTTCCAGAAAGCTAAAGACTTGAAAGTTTAGTCAGCTATGTAAAATATCTAAAATACTGATCCTAAAGATTTTCAGTGCTCATTTTCTGCAGCAAAGCTACAGAAAAAAGAAGTGAAACCAGAAGAAGGGGGAAAAAAAACAGAAAGTACTTCAAAGCCATAGGAGTAATATGTATAGTGAAAAGGACAGAGGTATGATAAGGAAAAAAAATGGCTTAAGATGTGAAGAAATAGTCAGTACCTCAGACTTTCCACAGTATTATACATATCTTGAAAGGCAGTGGGAGAAAAGAGGAGACATGAGCTAAAAACGGAGAACAGAACAAAATACATAGAGAAAGAGAATAGCTAGATCAGATTCAGATACTTCTCCTTGTTGATGGCACTGCTTTTAGTTGCAGAACACCACAAAATAGTCTTTGTTGGGTCCTTTTGTGGAGTAAAGTACTAGCTTTTATGAGGATCTGGCACAGAGTGAGCACGTAATGGAGTATTCTAAGTTATAGGAAACCCTGGAAATGAAAACTACTTTTTTTCCTTGTGAACAGTCATGTGGCAAAAGGGCTTGTTGCCTTGCATGAAAGCTGTGCATGACATGAAATGCTAAAGGCTGCAACACTGCAGTGCTGGCAAAGGCAAAGTGTACGCTCCAGTTCCACTAAGTGTCTTTCTTATCTGTTTTCTGTGGACTGCCATGGCCTATTGGCTTCAGCAGATCCCCACTCCCAGCGATGTTACAGAAGTTTTATCTCATAGTACGATCACAGTCTTACATTTACATTTTTGTTACAGTAATGCCTAGCTATAAAACACAACTTTCTGTTTTTTAAGCTTCTTAAAGGTGCCATGAAGTATGCTGACATTGAAAAGAAAATCTCTTGCTCTCAAAGCACATCACTATTTAGTTTTCATCTCTAGTAGCTATAAAACCATGTAATTTATCAACATCAAATAATAATACAGTTAGTACAAAAAAAGAAAGTATGAAATCATTTATGTTATACCAAATGAAATCAATCTTGGTGAGTTTTCACAGAAATATGTGAGAAGAAATGTTCTTCTACTGCTTCTTCTAGTCTCTACTCCTACGTAATGTCAGGATTGATTTCATTATTGTTAAATCATATCCCATAACTTGATGTATAGTCTCCATGAATATCTCTGTGAAGGTGATTTAACAACTTGTCTTGGTAGCTTGTCCCATTGCTTCACCAATCATACAGTTCTCTCCAATATTTTGCATATTTTCCCTGTTGCTGCTTCATTTTTGATAATTATTCAGTGTCCTTCAAATAACCAGACCAATGACATTGATATCTAGTTACAGATACTTAAGTTTCTATTCAGATTATTTTTTCTAGACGGTGCATACCTAGTTTTCAGAACTAACTTTCCACTAATCTTACTTTGCAAACCTTTTGCCATTCTGACTTCTGTTTTCATTATTGTTTAAAAGATTAAATTTAAAAATGACTAGCATCCTGACACACATGCTGTTCCTGCTACGGATAGGGTGCTCCTGAGCTGCAGGTCAGAAATTAAAAATTCAAGTTTACTTGAAAAACTCATAAAGGAATAACGAGAATTTTGGCAGAAAGCAAGCAATAAACTTTTTCAGAGTAACAGTGATCTCAGCTTCTCTTTCAGTTTAATCCATAACAGCCTGCAGGTTCATACATACTCCCTTAGGTTCTTCAGTAGTCTCTTGCTCCCCAAAAATAATCATTACATAGCCAATTAAGTTATGGAAACAGCATTTCATAAACTCTCTGCTTTGGCGACCAAATTCTAAGTGTTCCTGCACGTGTGTTTGAAATGAATGAGATAATTAGATGCTTCAAGTTACGCACATATAGATGTTTGCAGGGTCAGTAGTAGCTTTCTGGTGCTCTGAAATGTGGAAGCTGCTTTTCCTAAACTACATAAGAAGTATTTTTAGCGTCTGCATAGTCAAAATCTGTCACTTCTTTGTATTTAAGTACAACAGTTGAACTTTAATTTGAAATATGTTGGTAGAACAAGATACAGTCTGATTTTCAAGAACCACAGATAACTAGACACCAAAGATACCAAAAGGAGAACACTTCTGTTTGTGCCCTTTCATAGTGGTTCCATGAGCAAATTAGACAATCCTAAGAATTGCATTCCTTAATATTATCAGTCATTTTATTGAGGGAGCATATGCCATCTCACATCATTGCTGTATGAAAGGGATTATAATAGTAAGAATGACCATTTCTGAAAAGGAAAAGAGCACTAGAGAGGTTAAAGCAGAGTTTTTAAAAAATGTTCCTTGGCTTCAGGTTTTTCACTTTTCCGAATCTTTACTTGTAGGGGGCATGGAGTATAATTTTAGAGGTACCCAGCAATCACAGACTATATTAACTTTAGGTGGTATCCTGTAATATTAACAATTCTAAAGATTAGGCTGAAAGTGGAGAGATGACACAGTTGAAAATGTGATCATAAAATAACTCAGCCACGTTTCCATGCAAGTCTGTTACAAAGCTATGTACAGAATTCCCAATTTCTAGTTCTGTGCTTTTAACTATAGCACTCTTCAAAACCTGTTTATCTACACCACTGCTCTAATATATTGTCCCTTAATTCAAGCAGTTAATAAAAAGTAGTAATGATGCAGTCTGATTGCAGTTTTGTGCAAGTAACACAATCTAAGAATTACATAGACTACACTAAAAAAGTGTAGAGTAGGAATAAAATAGTTGTTTACATAAATGAGAAAGATACTACAAAAAATGGAAATTGTTTCAGAAACCTAAATCTAAAGCTCAAAAATACAGCAACTTAATTGTGAAATGCAGATCTGCTTCTTGGGCAAAGTATCCATAGGCAAGAGAATTAGAAAAATAGTGTTATTTTTCATAAGTAGCTGTGTAAGTTATTAATCAGTTGCTCTATCCAATCAAATGTAAAAGTTTACAGACTATGAATATTTTTTCTTCTGATGTTAAGCATCACATGTGCTGGTATATTTATTCAGAAGCAAGCAAGTAGTGAAATAACAGAGCAAAACTTGTGAGATAATAAAAACAACCCAGTTGCCGAGGCTTTTGAACATGCTCTCAGCAGTTACTCAGAAAAATTACCTGAAGGTATAAATAGCATTCACCATCTTGGACTTAAGCTGTTTTGGCTTAGAAATCAAGAATAAATTGCTGATCTTGAGCTAGAATACGTGATAGGAAGTGGAGCATAACTCACATGCTTCTATCAACACGTGTTACAGAGAGATTCCTCCTGATGCAGTAGTATCTGAACAGTGCCGAGTACTCTTTAAGGATGAAGTTTCACCTATATCCATTTATTGGAAGATAAGAGTTCCCTTGAGAACAGTTTTGGTGAAAAGTGTGTGATGGGAGGTGAAGGATTTGAAGTTTGCATGGAAAGAGAAGTGTGGTCTGATGTTAGAGAAGGCTCTAACATCAGAAAGATGTAGAAATGTGGGTACCACCTGCTGAGCAAACATATGTGCTCCTCATAATATGCAGTGTGGACCCCTTACAGTGCTTTCTTCTTTGATGGACAATCTTCCCCAAAGCTTCCAGAACTTAGTTATATAGCATGAAGAAGCAATATAAAAGCTTCCTTCTTTGGGAGGAAGTTTAGGAAGAGAACAAATGGTAATGCTGAATAAGACATGTTGGCACTCCTGGAATAGCATTTCTTCCTCTCTTTCTCTCATTTCATCTAATTTTGTAATTCTCTACCTCCCTGGATTCTTTCTAGCTTCCGAATCCTCAGACCTTTAGCTCTTCAAAACAGCAGCTGGTTGAGTTCTGTCACGTTTGCACATTTGAGGTCTTCTCACAAGTGCTCTTACTATGACTCCCTATTCCACCCCTTCCCCAGTGTGATTCATACTCACAAGCCAAATCTGCCTGGATTTTTTGACAGTGTGATGTCCTTTTTGCCTCAAGGGAGGTTAGGTGAAATGGACCTGTGACATGGGACTCAAATATAAAAATAGCTGCTGTCTTTCTAGTATTTTGAAAATGTTCTCTCCTTGCTAGTTACTAGGAATAGGTTGAGTAACCCATTATTTAAATTCAAACTAAAACTTCCCTTGCATTGAGCGTGAGCCAGAGAGGTTCTTACTGTCTCTTTACAATGCTTTCTCATGCTTAGATCACAAGAATCTTGAAAAAACTCTTCATTTTTCCAATCTTCATTACAGCTAGATTCACATGTAACTCTGCTCTTGTTGGTGCTGTTGTTGCCATAGTTATGTCCTCAACAGGAGTTTTTTTTCTCTAGTAATGTATGAGAAAAAAATAAAAATGTTTTTACTTAAGCCTATAGAGAACAAAGAGTTGGGATCAAGCAATGTAATGTGTGGTTTCCTTTTCCTTGTTTGTTTATGGAATGTTTGGAAGAGGAGAAGGATTTTCAGTATTTTTGCCCAAAAATTTACCTTCTCTGTTCAAATCATAATAAAATGTACAATGCCACGATAAAGTTGTAACTTAAATCTAAACAATTACTCAGAATTATGTTCCTGTCAACCTCCATGAAGGACAAAGTTTGGTTCTTAACGTACAATCCAGTAGATCAGGAATTAGAAGTTAGGACCTGTGTTGCTGACTCACCATCTGACATGGGACACATGATTTCTCTTCAGATTTCCCATATTTCAGTTGAGGTTGATGCTAATTAACCTACTTTTTTTTAACAATTAGAAATGAAAAGTGCTGTACAATGGCTTCTGACTGTTAAAGAATTATGCTGATACTCTAAAGGGGATATAAACCATGCTTATTATATATAATGCACATTACAGTGTTTTTACTATCATAAATCAAAGATAGGAAAAATGCAGAAAAATTGTTGTTACATATTTTCTAAAACTGTGGAAGAGCTCAGAGGAGCTGCACTTCCCCAAATAATGAGAGAAAAATTATTCAAGATGTGGGAAAGGTAAAAAAAACAGAGCTAACCTGTGATATAATAATAAAACAAAATTATTTGACGGGGTATTAAAAATAGCCTATTTAAATTTTTATAAGGTCAGAAAATTGGGGTTTTGTGAAGCTATTGCCAAGGAAAATTGCCTTCAGGTACATATAGTTTCAAACTGTTGTCATTGAGTGTATTTTCCTCATCTCAGGTTCTTTACAGGAGCCTAACATTTTTGAAATCAGGGGGTTAAGGCTGTTTCCATTCAGATCAGTGGCCCAATTCTTAGTGATCTTAGAGAGAGATAAATCAGTTTTCACATAATTCATTTGCAAATAAGGCTAATTAATTTCTTATTAAGCCCAAGAGCGGATACTAACTCTTCTTATGTAGCCTAGCAAGATGGTAATACATTCAAAGGAAGAAGGAATTAAAGTTGTTGATGTTCTTGGAGAGGGTTAGAAGCGTGAGAGGGAAAAACACAACTCAGAAATTTATTACCATATCCCATATTAAAATGATTTTAATATTTGCTATATTTAATGCTACTGAGAATTTGTCAGTAGTCCTAAATTTACTGTTTGAAATACTATGTTTTAGTCTTCACTCTGTTGAATATGTGAATTAGTATCATAGTGACTTCTGCTTGACTTTACTTCATCTGACTATTAATTGTACTGAAACTGAAATAGCGGTTAGAACTAGATTCTTGCCTCTCTTGCTTATGCTTTTTACTTTATTTTTGATTTGCTCTCATTGATATCACTATTCTCTGTTAGTATAGCAAAATATGTTGGTCATTCAAACCAGTACAAAAATATATATGAATGTAGCTATAATTCACTTACATTGCATATGCAATTTGAGGACATAAGC
Source organism: Struthio camelus (assembly GCF_040807025.1). Classification (NCBI taxonomy): domain Eukaryota; kingdom Metazoa; phylum Chordata; class Aves; order Struthioniformes; family Struthionidae; genus Struthio; species Struthio camelus. The sequence continues at coordinate 37,434,175 of NC_090981.1, read as the reverse complement.
ATTAGAATTCTGGGCTGAAACACAGGCTTTAAATAAGGGAAAAGGCACCAGAAACAACATTTTGAAATTCCTGACCTTTGCATTTTGTAAATCTCAAAGAAAGTCTTTTGCATTTAGTAATGTATGACTTCAAAAGCACATTAAATATATAGTCTCAAAGAAATCAGAAATTAAGGGAACAAAAGTTAAATATGCTAAGGCAGATATGTTTGTTTATTTTTAAATTAAGGGCATCACATCATTCCCTGAATGAATTCACTGAATTCCTCTGGGCAGTCAGAATTGCATAGTCCTTTTGATACAGTGCAGAATATCTGAAGATTTTCCTAAAGACCAAGGGCCAAAGCTGACTTTTATATAGTGAAGTAGTTGTTATTTTTGCCATTCTTCACTGACATGTCCCGAATCGTTCATTGAGAAATTATGGCTGCTCTCATTGCTTGTTTCTTGATTTTCCTTCTCAATTTCTCTCTTTCCCTTCCTGACTTGGCCTTGATACTTCTTGACATTGCTTTTTCATTTCTTCACAACTCCATTCCTTCTGCCCACTTTCACTCCCAGTCTGTAATCTGATACGGATATAATTAAATTATTGATGCTGATACTGAAAAGTCATTACTGGATTTCTGAACTGATTGTACTCTAAAATTAAGATGAGTCTGAGGGTTTGCACCCCTGAGCCATAAACTGCAACTGTCTTCATATTCAGAAAGCACTATTGCTGCATGTTTGCCAGGATTTATTTGCAACCAAGTGTGTTTGAAATTTACTTTTAAAATGAGAGAGCTTAGATACTGCAAAATAAGGAAATATCCTGAAGGCCACATAAATATGTCCAGTAGGCCACTTCCAGCTTAGATGCTATGTGTTGGACGCCTCTGATTTATTTTTTTCAACTTTGGAAACACTTTCTTTAAGATTTATGGTCACGGAAGCCAAGATAGCATGTTGATCAGGAATTGTGTGTGTTGAATTAGCACTTTTGTAAATAAATCTGAGCTATAGCAGATGAAGTTCTAGATCTTCATTTTACAGTATATACAGTGTTCAGAGCTGAGGCTTTTGTACACTTTAATATAAGGGGAAAAGGTTGTTGCAAAGATAAGTTTCAATGCGAACTCCCCCAAATTTTATGAGTATTTGCTGCTAAAGTTCTTTCTGAGGTCTTATTTCAAATTGTTATGTAATTGCACAGGGCTCTAGGACATGATTGAAAAAGATAAGGATAGGTTGCTTTTACTAAAGATCAATTTTGTTGATCCTGCGGGTACAGCCTGCAGAGATCCATAAGCTCTTTTTCCAGTACTGAGGTATTAAAAAAAAATTAAACTTAGGATTACTTTATGTGATTATTTGATGTGCTTTTTGTCATGGCATACCGAGAACCCTTTATATTTGAGTACCCAGTATATGAAAGGGTAGTGTGCCAATTTCATCCTTGTCCCTGTCCTTACGCCATGCTGTGATGTTGTCTCTCTAAGAGGCAATGATAATGGAAAGTGAGATAGACAGGCTGAACACACGGATTACAGAGGAAGTGGTTACCCTGGCAACAATGACCATGTGAAAGCAGACAAAACTACTTCTGCGCTGGTCATGTGAGTTTTTGTCCTCTGGTCTAAATGCCACAGATAGATAAAGGAATTGGATGCTACGCATCTGATTCTGATTCTTCCGTACCTGCTGGAATAAGAGCAAACCAGAAGAGCTGGAAGCATTTGGAGTTGACAAATGGGCCTGAGACCTTCATGTATTAATAAAAGTGCTCAGAAAGGTTCTCTTTTTCTTATTAGAGTCACAGCCTTCATTATTCGGCTGAGACAAACTGGACCGAGAGACAAGTTTGAGCATTTGTTACCTCTCCCAAAGCTCGTGGCAGAGACATGATCAGTAGCAGTTTTAAATTTATTATGAAGTATAGTGATACTTTATATTTTTAAATAAATGAAATAATGTAGAATTTGGAAAATAACTCTTTCCAAAGCTGACAATGGACAAGGCCATCAGAGTCGAGACTCCTTCCTTGCATGCAATAGTTAAACTAATTTAGTTGCTTTATGGTATTTACTCATTTTACATTGTTCCTTAATATATAAATAATCTATTTGTAGTGTTGGAATTGCATAATTTCTATGCAGAGCTGAGTTCCTAAATGAAAATAAACCTCTAAGTTAAAAATGTTGCTATATTTGTGGTTTTATATCTCATCTTAGCCAGAATCCTTCACTGAGAGACAAATCCTGACCTGTCTTGTGTAGTTTGTGTAGTTACTTAAAAGATTGGATAGTAAAGATCTCCATTTCCAACTACTGCAATAACTTCCCCTGGTACTTTAGAAATGTCTTGTTTGCTTGTTTGGCTTACTTCCTTCTGCCTCTTTCTCTTGCATCTCCTTTGTTAAAGGGCAGTCATTTTTGCAAAGAGGAAAGGAGATGACGTTAGTATCTTTCCACACCACCCTTGCATTGGGAATAAGATGCTTATCAGCCATTTGTCTTTTTTTTTTCCTCTGAAGATGAAGAGAAGGGAATATGAATTAAAGGAAGATTTGTAAAATTCTGGTCAAGAAATTAAGAGATTTGTTCACTCCCAACAGCCTATGGTATTTCAACTATGAGGGACCAAATCATTCCCTACCCCTTTACTGTAAGTATGTATTAACTAGGATATGCTCCCTGTCTCACTTGTTCCTAGCGCCTGAAGAATGAACACTGTTCAAAGCAATGAAAAGTCCCACATGCCAATACCATGGATCATCTGCATCATCAAACCGGCATCTCCCATCAACTTCATGGTCTACAGTACTCTGAAAATAGTTCTTTGTTAGACTTCATTAGTGTTCTGAAGTAGCTCTTCAATGAGCTTTTCTCTTCATTTCTTTAATGAGTGGGTATATTTACTTATTTTTTTTAAAATTTGCACATTATATAACATCTTTTATCTGAGGATTTCAGAATGCCTCTCAAAAATTATTTAGGGCTCCATCACTGTGCTGAGCCATCCGGGAACTTTATATTTGTCTGCTGCAATCCACTCGATGACCACTTTGGGAGAATAGGATTCACTCATCAAGACCCTAGGCATTAGCAAGGACAGTATATAGTCTTTTTCCTCATACAAAGCCAGATAACTGAAGTTTGTGATGAATGCTCATGGGCAAATTTCCTCTAGTGGACAGGGCCAGACACAAGGGAATGATACAGCCTGTAATACTACAGCCATCTAGAATGACAAACAAAAGGAGCTGATGTACGCCCAAGCAGAGATTTGTGGCTTGATGCCATTGGCTTGGGCAACAACTTTGTGTGGCTGTTCTATTGACTTGAATAGCTACAAAGGAAAAAAGCTGTAGTAAGTAGAAATTAATACTCTGTCCGAGGAAGATAGTACTGAAGATCATGACTGATTTAGCTATGTATGCTTCCCCATGCACTGCTATCATTTAAGCTCATTCATAAGTTTCAGGTTCTGTCTTAAACCTTGGTAGATTGTTTGGACCCAGTACTCCCAGTGGAAGGTTGTCCTAGAATCTTTTGTCCTAAAGGTCCGTAGCCTACTTTTCAGTCTACGTTCATTCCTGGCAAGGTTAAGAACTTTTGAGTTTGTAGCAGCATAGTTCATTAACGTGAAAAGATTTTCTCCCTTCCCGTTAGCCCACAGTTTGTTAGCAAAGTGCTTTTAGTTTTCTGTAAGACAGACTCTATTTCTCAGACCATCTAAATATACTTTCTCTTCACTAGGTCCAGTCTGAGTTCCTTGCCTTTGATTAGGACTGTATGTGAGAACCTGGTTAACATCTTAGCATAGCTCTGGAGAATGGCATTAACACTTCCCTCTCTCTGCTGAAGGAAGTGTTCCTGATTTAGATTGTGTTTATTTTTTTTGTGTCATGCCTTCATTAGATCACAGTCATCCTACCATCAACAAATGGTCTCAGGTGTTATTTTTTGGATTTTGTTTTTCCCCTCTGTCATTTTCAATGTGGACTCAAAGTTCCTAGAACAAATTCTGATTAATAGGTGAACACATGACTTTGTACTTCAAACTATTAAATAACATCTTTTCTCTATTGTTCTGTCTCTCAAGATCATCTGGTTTTACCTAAATGCTATCCTGAACCTTTTCAACCTCAACAATGCAACATCATCCAACTTACCTGCTAAGTAAGGAGCTTGATTTTCTCAGAAAAAGCATATTCTCCAGGAGGTGTTTCAGAAGATGTAAGCTGGAATCCCACTCTGGACCATCTACTCAAAAACCCCCTCTCTTTACTTCCATTGACCTCGGAGGGATGTTAAATTGTTTTAATTCCTATGCTGAATGATGTGAATATTCTGCTTCACATTCTAAACCTGTGTCCCTAGCAAGTGTGTTTGACATACTCTGATTTTTTTTGACAAGGTCACTAATGGAAATATTAGAAGAGATTAGTCCCAAGGAAGTCCACTAATTAATTCCCATCTGTCTGGCACCTTTTTGTTACTAAACTATTGTCCATTAACTATCTTTGTATTAATTCTCATCCATTCCATTTTAAGTTTCCACTTGAAATCATGCCAAATGCTTTACTGAAAAAGAGATGCTTTCCTAGATTCCATATGTAAATGAAATCTACTGTAATTCCTTTGTCCAGGGAATTGGTTAATAATGAAAGATGTTAGGTTGGCTCAGCATAATGTATATAGATAATCTCACAGTGCATTTTATCCTATTTTCCACTTACCTTTCTATCTTAAATTTTGAATGAAGAAATAATAAATTAATATACTTAGCATACTCTTGCAACACTTCTTCCTGAGTATTTGTGCTAGACTTATCTCCTTTTATCTTAAAGTCCTGTCCTGTCTCAGTAGATTCATTCAGAAAAAATCCTGGCTACTGAACTTGCAGCGTTATGTATGAGTTCTTTTGGGATGGAGAAGGATGCACATTTTAACATATAACAATACTTTATTTTTACTTCTACCTTGTATGTAGCAACTGTCATTCCCATTAGCCATCCTGTCTTTGTTCTCATGCTAGGCCTCATCAATCTTACTGAACACTCAAAATTCATTTAAATTTGGTGCCAGACTCAAACTGTCTTCAGCTTCTCTCCCATCTCAAACCTCTATCTGCCTTCTTGAGGAATGAGGAAATCTCAAGAATTTTCAAAGGATAGGAAAAATGATTGACATGCAGTCATGAGACCTAGGCTGTCAAGGACTGAGTTTTACTTCCCTCCTAAGAGGAAGTTTCCTGTAGAATAATGTTTTTCCAAAACTATACTACAGCACTAATTTAGCAGCTTTTTAGACAGGATAGGGCTCCAAGATGAACTAATGTTGGTGAGAAACTTCTTTTTTTTGAGAAGTGTGCTGACATCACCAACAATAATAATGGCGAGATGGTAATTACTAGGTCATTTGCTATTTCATTTGCTACTGCATTTGGTATTTGCCATGTCTATCTCCATGGATGCCCAGATCGAAGAGCAGCTGAGAACCTTGCAAGTATTTATGAACTTATCCTCAGAACATTGCAATAAAATTGGGATATGTTACATTTTTCTGTGTAACAGATAGAAACGAAAGCACTAAGAAATAATCAGCAAGTGGCTCATGCAAAATTCCATGGATGTTTCAGGAAATGACCGTAAACTCAATCCAGTGCTTTAACTGCAGGATAATGCTCGCTCCATAAAATCAATAAACAAATAGAATAAAAAACAACAAGCAGACATTTCAGTGTTTGCTAAGTGAAAAAAAACCATAATTAATAGGGAAATAAAAATATTTTCCGTCTTCTATATGTGCTATAAATAAAGGGGAAAAAACAAAGTAAACTGCCAAAAAACAAACCAATGATAGCATTTCTTTAAATATATTTAGTGTAGAAATGATAAAAAAAATTACAATTTTTTAGGGGTAAATATTGGAGTAAATGTCATTTGGGGAAGGTGATGGGAAAACAGATGTAGTTATTCTGTAGGTTTCCTAGGAGGTGGCATCAGATAAAAACTTTTGGGAAGAATGATTAGGTATAATAGTTTAGATGCTCCGTGGTATTTTTCTAAATTATGAAAAGGAATCTAAAGCTTTCAAATATACTATTAATTGTCAGTGACTGCCAAATGTGTGCCATCTGAAAAGTACTGACATAGATACTTTGTTTAGCTAGTACAACAGAAAGCATTACAATTTCTGCAATTGATTTTGAAGAGTTTCTGACTAACATTTTTGTCTTAAGGTTTTACATGTATTACTTACATTCTACAGTATTTCCTTTGCAGCCAGAACGAAATGAGACTTGCATCCCCTGGCAGACAGCTTAACAATAAACCACAATTATTATCTCTACATTTTCTAAATGTATATGGCAACAACGTTAATGAGTAACCTTATATTTCCTACTTTTTTGTTTTTACCTGGTTGACAGAGCTGATTTTTAATTGATGATAAAAACTGTATCTTAGGACCAGAAAAATAAAAATGTAGTAGAATTCAAGTCATGCAGTATTCTTTTATAGTAATATATTTTTCATTAGAGTAATGCTACCATACGGAATGCACTGAACTATGATAATTGAAGTATAGCAAACTATAAAAGCAAGGATAGATAGTGAGCTTTTCAAAATTGCTCTGAATCGTGTTTCGTAACAGTTATTAATAGTTGTTAATAAAGGCCATAGTTACCCTGGGTACTGGTACACTGAAAGAAAGCAGTCCGTGCCCAGAAGAGTTGTCAATCTGGAAAAGTTTGCATAACTGCATCACAGGGACTCCCGCAGAGTTGTAAATATCTCCCTTTGACATTCGACAGTTTTTCCTTTCTGAAGGCCAAGTCTGTATGTAAGGGGCATAAAACTAGGATGGTGCAGCTGTACAAGGACAATATTACAGCAGAGAAAATACAATAGGAAAGTAGGGTTTTGTGTATCAGCAGTTCTACAGACTATTTGATAAAGTACACATTTACTGTGGGGGCAGGAGAGCTGGGGGAGGACGGAAAGGCTAATTGGGCTGTAGTCTCCTCTCAAATCACATCATGTGGCTGTCGAAATGCAGCCCCCACCATTTAGGTTAAGGCTAGATCTGATCTTAAGAGATACTGTATTGCTAGAAAAAGTGAGTGGTACGTAAAAGAGTGCTTTGTATTGCTTCAAAACACTACTTCTTTCAAATCCCATCCTTTCTGTCTTCAAAAATTACTTGCCTTTCCCACTTTGGTTTCCCATAACATGCAAGGAACATGGTCAAGTAAATAAACTTAACTAAGAGAATTAAGACATGAAAAGAAAAATTGGATTGGGGCTCTTTTCTCTGATTTCTTTGTTTTCTTAACATATAGGGTAATGCTTTTCTGTTCTCAAAAACATTGGAGGTTTTTTACAAACCTCCAGTGGCATACGTTCTCTCTCAAATTCACAGCCGATCCCCATGGCAGACCTCTTAGACACTGAGAACGTGCTGGACACAGCAGGTATTATGACCATTATGTAGGTATATGCACCATGTTAGGATTAGTTTTTTCCAGTGGTTATGGCTTTCTCACTAATAATATTTATTACCAAACATGTGGGAGAGAAAGAATAGTCACTGTAGGAAAAATGTTTTTTAAAGTTATTAACAACATTTCCGTAAACAGGTAACAGAAAATTATAGGTAGAAAAAGCTATACGGTGAGACAAAGAAAAAGCTTTAAAGTTAATACCGTATTTTTTATTTTACTGAAACTCTGTAACAGCACTCTTTTCAATTGTCACATGATATTTTTCTGCAGGTATTTCCCCTTCTTTATTCTTAGATAGCAATGAAGAGTTAGAATGCTTTCTATAGGTATCTTTTATATTGTATTGAGCACAAATCCTATCCAGGGTTGCTGGGTATTGCTCTCTCCAGAGCCCAAATGTGGCAGCTGGGCAGACAGCTAGGTTTGGCATTATGGACCTGAGATTTCATTCACGTGCTTTCTGCTGTTTGTCAGCCGCTAAATTGTTACCTTTCCTCACTTACTGAGTTCATCAGCAAAATAATTCATTGAGGCTAATTTGGGTCGCAAAGGACATCTAACTGTAGCTCTGTGAAACTCTGTGGGTGATTTCCCCCCGGAGGTGTAAAGAATCGCCCCGGGCAGTATTTAGGCTTACTGAAGCATCTGAAGCAGCCATAACCTGACTCATAGAGGGGATATTCCAGCACTGAGTTATTCCTTATGCAGGCGGTCCAGAAAACTAATACATTGTACTGCTCAGGTATGGATCTTTCCAGTACATCATCCCTGGCGATGGGGGTGCCTGAGGATGGTCAAAGTGAATTATACAATAGGCCTTTTTCTCATTTAATTCATGCACTGTGGTAACACTCCAAGAATCATCCTGGCAAAACCTGCTACTTTTCAGTGTATTCTTCTTTGCTTATTGTTTGCAAATGATATCGTAGTGACCTACATACAGATTTCACAAATAGGAGAATATTTTCCCCTTGAAAGCCTAGGAGACAGTTTTACTATACGTACAGAGGTTAATACCAGTATATAATGTATATATTTTATACATATATTATCTTTGTAACCTTGGAACTTCCACAAGTATTTTATTCCTTTTCATTTCATTGAATATTCTACAACTACTCTCTATTGTACAGTCTACAACTCAGCAGGTAGAAAAAAGAAAAACAGCAACTTATAGTTTTTGCCTTTGAATAAAGATAAAGGTGATGGTACTGTATATAGATAGGTGGCACTCATCACTCATGTCCTGGGAACTTCTTTCAGCAAGTTGTGATCTTTCCCTTGAACTTTATTCACGGTTTGGAAAGACTGAGAATACAAAGAAAGTTAAGAAACCAAGAATAAAATAGAATGCTTACAAATAAAGAAATTTCACTTGCCATTAAGGTTTCTTACCCCCCTCTTTACACTTATCTTTATCCCTCTTGCCTTTCTTTCCGGGCAGTTTCTTGTAGAAAGAAGACTTCAGTTTCTGTAAGGAAATATAAGTGTCCTCTGTTGAGAGCACACACCAAAGCTAAATGGGATTTCATCGCTCTCATACCCTGTGTTTTGAAAAGTAGTTTCGTAAGGACTTAAAATGGTGTCATTACCTATTATTACAAGGTCTCAGTGGTGTGCAGGATGGACTAGCTATAGATATATCTGTTACTGGCACATGTAGAATGGTCATACCAGATCTAGCATTTTATTATGGAGCCCTGACAGAGATTTCGTAGATAAGCCTGTTTGATAGTTTCCATTATGGCCCTGAGTTCTACTGCTCGACTGGTTGGGGGCAGCAAAGAGAAGAGTTGAACGTAGTGGCAGGAACGGAAACTGTTTTCTAGCTGAATTTTGCTTTGAATTGCTTTGATGTTGGGCATGTTTTGTTGATTGTTGTGTTTTTCTTAGTTGTACACAAGAATTACATTTGAGATACTGAATTTCAGAAAAGTTGGGAAGCGGATTAAGTATAGCAGCAAAAATTTGCAAGACATGATCCATAGAGAGCTTTTCTCTCTTCAGAGTATGGTCTTTAGGAAGAAGTGGAAATGAGTAAGGATTTTGCTAGGATCATAGCCTGAAAGTATACCTTTTAGGAGAAGATTTGGGAAGAAGGAAAGATCCTAACATTATCTTGTTGTCCTAGATTTTGGGGTGGGGGGTGGTTGCGGGTCTTCTGTATTGGGGGGTGTACTCATTTTGTTTGCCTTTGTTTGCATGATTATACTGATTTTTGCAAGAAGGATTGTTTGGGTTTCATTTTATTTCTCCTTATTCAGCATCTCTTTGACCCTGTCTTTTCCCAGCCCTTTTCAGATTCTACCTGTTTGCCCTAGAAACATGGATTTCCCCTTGAAATACTCAGCATAAGATGGCATATAAAACCAGTTGAAAATATGATATTTAGCTGCCTTGCATTTCTTCTTCTTTAAACACCTAAAATTAATAAAAATGCTTTACAGATGTCAGATATCCATCTGTCAGAGTTTTCTAGTCCCCTATTATGTACTGTTGTATATACTATATTTTGCCTAATATGCTCTTTACACTTTTAGCAAAAGTCCTGTAGAAATGTATATATAAATCTTGGAAAGACTAGTAACTCCTGTCCACTTTGTCCACAGAGTCTCCTGAAAGGAGGGCCTGAAGCTTTTTTGAGGCTTAGAAGAAATTAGTCTTTACGCAAAAGTAAACTAATTTTTTATACCCTTCCTCCAAATATGAAAAGACCCTCCTGCCTTCCCTTTCTCTAGATTCATTCTGGACTTCTGGTTTACATCATGGTTACTTTATGACCCTCTGATTGTATAAGATGATCTTAAATTGCCAAAAATTCATTCTCTTGGTTCTGCAAGAATATTGATTTACAGTCTTAAAGTGTGGATTGACTAGTGATAGGAGAAAACCATAACGCCTGACTTCTTGTGACTGAAGATGTGCCACTACTGCCGCCAGCCAGCTCACCCTTACATGGTGGCAGCACCCTGTTTTACTGTTGTAGGTGAAAATCAGGCACACTACTGTTGGGCAACTGGAGGAATGTAAATTGTTCGGCAGCTAGCTTAATTACAAGAGCAGAAAGAAAGCAGAAAAAATGTAAAGGTCTGAAACTGAAGTCATGAAACTATTCTTTTTTTTTTCTGCTTTTAATCAAGTTATATCACCTTGCCAAATCCAGAGATTTGTTTCTTTATAATAAGAAGACAGTTATAGTTTGGATTATGGGTTATTGGTAAATTGGTTCCTGAGTGAGTTTGTCCTGAACTGGAATTTCATAAATTGTGCAATGCTTTTATTGTCTGGGAAAAGCACTTTATCTCTAAACTGATGATGGTCTTATGAGTATTCTCTCTATCTTCTGCCATGTCTGCAAAGCTTTTGGTGCATGCACAGAACAGTGAGATAAGGTTTTGTTGAAGAAGGAATTGACTTTCTAAAATGGACTTGCTGCAGAACACTGAGCTGTCCTGTCACAGACCTGAAGAGATTCCACCTGCTCTGTGTTATCAAAAATCAGCAGCAACAGGTTAGGAGACAGACAGTCAGGTTACAAAATATGCTGGACCCTAAATTCACAGTTATTCAGACAGATTCTCTCAACTTTTCCTCATTTCATTAAAATTCTACCCTTTTGCATTTCCTTAATAATCTCATTTCAGAAGAAAAATGGGAAAGAACTAGTTATTTCTTATATGTAGATATCTTTCATGTGGAACGTTTGTAAAAGCTGTGTTTTGCAAGGATTTTTATTATGGAATTTATGGTTATTTTACTGGTCCTGTGAATAAAGCATGACTTAATGGAGTTGCAGACTTGTATAATACGGAATTTAAATTCTGTATAGCAAAACTATAGGCCTGATACAAATCTACTTCAACTCAAATGACGACTTGTACTGTCTGCTGTCATACTATTGTTGTATTTTTAAGTGATTAATATAAACGTTGATGCAAGCGTGCTGGTGGCTAAGTATGCTACAAACACTTTCTTTTGATACACTGAACTCAATTTGAGCCACGCCTGAAACCTTTTCCAAGAGGATTTCTGTGACAGCATGGACTAAAGTAGTTAATTCCAGACATGCCCCCTACCCCCACCCCAGCACAGTGCTTTCAGCGTGCTATTTTAGCCCTATCTCCCGCTTGAAGAGGGAATCTCAACAGTCCCTCTCTCCCGTGCGGAGACAGGAATGATCAAGCAGGCCTCCTGGTACCTGCAGCCCATGCAGCTCTGCTGAGTCATGCTGGTGCCCAGCCATGACTGAGGTGGCCTTGGGTAGCCAGCGCATGCACACAGGACCAGTAGCAATGACTCAGCACCTATGGGAGACTTGCATCATTTTGGAGCATCAAACTGAAGCCAAGCAGGATAACCTGGGGCATAACCTGGACAGGCTGGAGAGCTGGGCGGAGAGGAACCTCCTGAAGTTGAACAAAGGCAAGTGCAAGGTCCTGCACCTAGGCAGGAATAATCCCATGCACCAGTACAGGCTGGGGGTTGACCTGCTGGAAAGTAGCTCTGCAGAGAAGGACCTGGGAGTGCTGGTGGACAACAAGTTAAACATGAGCCAGCAGTGTGCCCTTGTGGCCAAGAAGGCCAACGGTATCCTGGGGTGCATTAGGCAGAGTGTTGCCAGCAGGTCGAGGGAGGTGATCCTGCCCCTCTCCTCAGCCCTGGGGAGGCCTCCCCTGGAGTACTGTGTCCAGTTCTGGGCTCCCCAGGACAAGAGAGACATGGCACTCCTGGAGAGAGTCCAGCGGAGGGCTACCAAGATGACCAGGGGACTGGAGCATCTCTCCTCTGAAGAAAGGCTGAGAGAGCTGGGCCTGTTCAGTCCAGAGAAGAGAAGACTGAGAGGCGATCTCATCAACGTGTACAAGTATCTGAAGGGGGAGTGTCAAGAGGATGAGGCCAGCCTCTTCTCCGTGGTACCCAGCAACAGGACAAGAGGCAACGGGCAGAAACTGAACCACAGGAAGTTCCATCTGAACCTGAGAAAAAACTTCTTCACTGTGAGGGTGACAGAGCATTGGAACAGGTTGCCCAGAGAGGTGGTGGAGTCTCCTTCGCTGGAGATATTCAAAACCCGTCTGGATGTGATCCTGGGCAATATGCTCTAGGTGACCCTGCTTGAACAGGGAGGTTGGACTAGATGATCTCCAGAGGTCCCTTCCAACCTAAACGATTCTGTGATTCTGTGATCTCCAATGACACTGGATACCACCACACAACTGACTTCAACCACAAAATCTCCTTTCGGTTGTCAGAATTTTTTGCTCTCTCGGAATTTAACATGCACTGGTTTGTTGCGTTCTTCCTTTTACCTCTGCCAGTACATGCTTCGAAACACTGTGCCATGGACCAGCAAACCTTAAACAATGTCACAGACCTCAGATAGCACTTCTACCTCCATGTTTCTGTTCTGAAGTGCTATTGAAATCATGGCTTCCAGAGCCATATCAAACACTGATAGGTCTGGCAGAGTATGCCGAGTTCCTGTAACTCATTCCTCCCCTCCTGCTCAAAATGGTGGGAAGTCCAAGTGTTGACAGCACTAGGCTGTGTTACAAGCTCTTCTTTTGGGTTTTTTAAATCTCTGCAGAAATCTTGAAACTAGTAATCATTTTTGATAACTCTTATAACTTTACCCCAAGTCTCAAAATTATTTATTATTTTCTTCAGGGCCTCAAACCTGGGACTGACAGCCTGATCATGCACATGTATGTTATGTTTTTGACTCTCATGTTTGTGAAGAAAAATGTAAAATTGTGAAAATGCGTTGATCCTAAAGCTCAGTAATAGTAATACAAAAATTACACGTCCTTCCATTTAGAAAAGGTGTGTCATGGCTTCTAACGTGTTCTGATTTTGTTGTGGACAAGCTCTTGAATTTGAAATAATTGGAGTCAGGAATATTGATGTCATTAGGTGATGTTCCATCTCTCTTGCGATGATGTACATTGCAATGATGTGTATTTGTAAACAAATAAACAAACAAAAAACCCTTCAAAACCCATAAAGCAAGAAAGGGGTGAAGAGCTTATTTTTTCTTGGATAGAAATGATGCTGTCTGAATTGTGTTTATGGTACCAGGTGCTATTTTTATTGTAGCTACCGCATGTTACCCCAAAATTAAAACAGACTTTTCCCAGCTGAAAATACAAGGTTACTTTCTGCATATTGAAAGACAGGACTCCCGTGTTGATGATCATCTTTCCTCGATGTAGAGCTATCTGTACATTAATCAATTTGTAATATTCAGCAGATATTGTAGGAAATAACGTTCTTTGAGAGCTGTGATAGATTCTGAAAGAAGCTTTTTTCTATCTCTCTGTTCTAAATTAATCCTGAAACACGTGGAATGGGGAAGGCTCATTGCCAAAGCAGGTAATATGCTAGATAATCCAGGAGGAATAAATTTTAATTATCACAATTAAGTTGACCTTTTCCTGGAGGCAAAGACACATGTCTCGTAAGTGCTATCCCAACCTGACTGGAAAGGACTATGTCCCTAATCCCATCTGGGCGTCTTCCTTCTGTCATTGCCTAAATCCTGTCTGCTTGAGCAGCAGCAGTAGTGGTGGCAGCAGCCAGAAGGGCTTGGTCATGCTTGCCATATTCGTCCTTCCTCCTCAAAGGGCTACCTGATGCAAACACCCTTCTCACCCCATCTTCCTGCTTCTGTGCTTTCTGGTGTGTCATGGGACCATGAATATTTAGCAGCTGGGGGGACCTGTCTTATTTAATTAGGAAAATAGAAAGAGTTGGCACTGGCAAAATCTAGCAGTCATTTTTTTAAGTTGTTTTGTAATCCCAGTTCTCCCATCCTCCTTGTCTAGTTGTAGAAGCAAAATTAGTGATCTTTGTAGTTGCAGTCATACAGGCTAACAGTAACATGAGATCATGACACCACTTATTTGATTTTGTGTTTGCTATCAAACGTAGAACAACAAATACCATCTAGTACCCGGTGCCAAAATAAAAAGTTACATCTCACATTTCTGTGCTCAGGGAATCCAGGATCAAGTCCCAATTTCACAATTTTAGTTTTTCTCCTTGGAAATTAACTTAGAAATCACAGATAATTTCTGCATCACTCATACATTTAATTTCATATTTTAAGAGGTAAATACTATGTCTTTGTGTTGGTGATGCAGTATTTGTTGATATGGCATCTAAGGACAATTGACCACCTTCCTCAAACATGGCTTGAAATAAGCAGTATTGTGTACAAAAGTATCAGCAGGTTTCAAACAGGACAAATTATACACTCAGGCATTTCTGTACGAAAATATGAAAATAATTTCTTCCCAGTGTTTTCGTGCAGGCAGAGGTTGTTATTGTGTTGATGAATGTTTAAATAACAACAAAATAAGCTTCATATGCATATTGTTTACTCAGGGTATCAAGTCCCTGAAGACTTTTATCCTTTCACAGCACAATTTCTCACTCCACAAAAACTTGGCAGCCTGATAGAAAATACAAAATTGTCTATCTAAGAAAGTATTGTCTTGTGATCCTGAAGTTCTTAGTCCTAATCCCATTAAAGAAAACCAAGTATTTTTAGAATTTTACAGCGAACACGTAACAGTTGCAACACTGCCTTTGATCTATAAGTGGCAGTATTTATTTGTTGGAGCTGGTAGAATTTGTAGCATGAATGTCTGATGTTTGTGAAGTCCTATGTGTCACATTCCTTCATTTCCTACTATGCTGTATGTAAATCAGCTGCAGCTTCATGCCAGCAAGAAGCACAATTTGCAGAATAATTGCTGGCATTTTACAATGATTCCATTTTTACTTTAGAGCTTAGTTAATATACATATGAGAGAAATTTTTATAAACAAAAATCCCACAAATATGCTGTAATCACCCTAATGATTTTTGATATTTCTGATTTTTTCCATGTTTAGAAATACACTTCTATCAGTTTATTATTCACTCAGTCAATGATTGTATAGCAAGCAAAAAATAATGTTGTGATTCCATTGCGCGTGTGATTTCACCTGCGTTCTCCAGTTTTGGATGAACTACAGTATCTGGATCTAAGCCTCCACCTCCCTATAGGAAGGGTTGGAGTATGAACCCCAATTCATTCTTCAGCTCCTGCCTCACTGAATGTTTGCTGACCACAACTTTAGCTCAAGTTATAATGCAAGGTTTGTGCTGAACCTGGGTTCTGTCTATACATAAAAGACCTTAACTCAGACGTGACACTGCTTCTCGCTTGAGGTGGCTGGAGTGCTGGGAGGCTTAGGTTACAGTGCGAACAGGTACAACTTGCCGGCTGCCAAGCACTCTTCTGCTGTGTAGCCCTAGTATTTTTTCCACATACTGCTTTGTCACCCTAACTGGGCTTCTATAAGGGCAGCTTTAGAGACTCTACAGTCACTCTGCAGTGAGGCATATCTTTGGGTCAAATAAAGTCTGATGCTTTTAAAACCATTTTGAAAAGGGGAGATGTAAAATTATGTGCATGCTACCTGCCCAAATATTTGCAGATTGCATTACTCCCTAATGAGCATGTAAGTCATGTTATCGGAGAATCATCTAACCCCTTGAAGCACATATCATCTTCTTGTTCTGAATGTAACCCATAGAGTTGGTGTCGTACTGATAGCCATACTGTTAGATATCTGCTTCTAAGGAGCCATATTCACCATGAGCTGAAAGAAAACTAGTGCATGTAAAGTATTTTTCTATTTAATGTCATTAATTTAAATGTCTCTACTCTGAAGTCAACTGTTGCAGCCAGAAGTGGATTGCTGGGTACCAATAAGATCCTTCTGAAAGAATAAAACTTATTTTCTGATTTGGCAGGCACTTTGAAACGATGACATTCAGATCTGGAAAAGGTGTTATGTCTAGAGATCAAGACCTGCCCATCTTGAATCATAGTGAAGACTAAAAATTTGCTGCTCAGGAGATTATTCTCAGAAACATATAACAAATAGGTCCACTCACAAAATTGCCTTGACCATAGACTAACTACCGAAGAACCATGCTGAAAGACTCTAGGAAATCAGCCTGGATTTTCAGCCTCCTAAGGTTTACGCTGATAATTTTTCTCAAAAAAAATCCAAGTGCATTTTAGTCAAAACAAAACCTTTACCGTATTGCTTTTCCTTAATTCAGCCTCAGCACAGAGTTTATTATCTATGCTGATTCCTAAAATCCCATAATGTAGCTAGATCTCTTTACTTCATAGTTAATAGCGTCTCGCTCTGTCCTTTCATAGTCTCAGTATAATCAGAAAAATGTAACTGCAGGAAATATTAGGCACCATTGGAGAAAAAAAATACCCTCTTAAATTGATTCCTACCATAACAGTGTATCCTATTGCACCCCAAAGGCGAAACGTGCAGTCTGTGGCTCAGGTTGTGAGCTTTTAGTGCTTAGTGCAAAGTCTGTAGCCAGCTAGTCTGTTCCAGCATATGAAAGACTACAAGTACTATATCACTGAAACCTAGTGAGGTACTTGCATAAAATTGGTGGTGCCTTAGGTTGCCAAACTTCTTTGATACAATACATTTCTCAAAGACACAAGTCTTTTCAGGCAGGCTTGAATGCAGAAGATCCTTCCCTGGAAAAGTGTTTCAAGTGTATCCTGCTTATCTTTGGCTTAACAGCATAAACTAATTACAGTGCTCTTTTCTCAGACTTCATGACATTGAACGCTTCCCACTACAGCATTGAGAGATGAGAATTGACATAGTAATATAGGTCCTAGGCTCCTTGCCCTGAGGGATTTTCAACATTCGCAACGACATCACTCAGATACAACAACCCCAACCCTGCCTACACGTTTCATCATAGGCATTCGCAAATGATCTCTGTGCTACACATGTAGAGACATGGTGACAGAGAGA
Source organism: Struthio camelus (assembly GCF_040807025.1). Lineage (NCBI taxonomy): Eukaryota > Metazoa > Chordata > Aves > Struthioniformes > Struthionidae > Struthio > Struthio camelus. Next base: position 37,416,830 of record NC_090981.1, on the reverse strand, counting down.
TACTTGATCTATAAATACACATAGGAAAAATAAAGTATGGCCCCGTATTCTGACAGGAAGATGCTTGCTATCAGAAGTCAGTTATGCAGTCAAGATTTCTTGTTGGTACAGGATTATTGGTCCAGCTGTCTTCCACAGTGTTTTCTACACCTAAAAAACAGCTTAGCATTGGAGTTTCTAACGGATATTCATGTTAGAATTGTGATGTTACCTGTTAAAAAATCAGTAATAGCTTACCCATGTGGGTAGGCGATAGCATGGAAAATGTCTTTTAGAGCCCTTCCTTCCTATCAGCCATCCTAATTCTGAGTTTTCTCTGATTTTGCCGTGGTTACCTGAGAACTTATTCAAAATACCCATATTTTTAAAGAAACATGGATTATTTGAGGTGCAAGTTATAAATCTGAAATGTTCCAAAAGGTGTTGGCTTTCCTTTAATGCATTGCAGGAAAATTGCAATACAGAACAGGAAAACAATTTTCTGCTCAAACTAAATATGTAATTATGCATCCATTTTTATGCAATCGGTTATGGTCTGACCTCAGGTCAAGCAACAGTTTTCATTTAAAGAATGAAAAGAAAAATGATTTCATATAATGTAACATTCATGCAATATATATTATATTCATAACATGTATAATGTTTGAAATATATTTTCAGAATCCTATAACACAAAATTTAAACACATTAGAAGGAAGTCACGAAATGTTGTATGCAAATACATGAATCCAAAAAACAATAAATATATCTGTGCTATGTGAGGTACTTAACTGCAGAGGGCTGCAGAGTCGACCATGAGGTAGAAAGCTCTTTTACATAAATGCTCCTCCTCCTCCTCCTCCTCATCTTGTCACTCATAATGCCTGATCAAGTTAGCATTTTAACCCTTACCTATATTTGTATAACAAATAGGATCTTCTCCAAAATTCTTCCTTTCAAAAGATGGTATTTGTGCTGTGATAATAGCGATTGTAAATGTGTAGACGAAGGAGCCTTGATCTAGAAATGATGGCTTTGTTGGCAAGAGTTGTTTTTCCTCTCCTTTGCAAGCTTCTTACCCCTTCTTCATTTTAGTACGCTTTCAGGTGACTGTTCCAGCCAATGTCCCTCCTGTACTTTTAAGTGTGTAACTTCCCTAACAGTAATACTACCAAATCTCCCCAGTTTCCTTCTGAAATGACAAAACTGCTCGCATACTTTGTTTTATATTTGTAAACTTGTTCCGATGTCAATGTTGAAAACGTGTCTATCCCAGAAGCCAGAAAGTGTGTTGGATTTCCATACAGGACGTGATGCACTCATTTTTAAAGAGGAGGTATAAAAGGGGCATATATATCAACTGCTAAGGTACGGTTTAAGGAGGGTATTTTTAACATCACCGTTTTACCTCTTATTCTGCTTTAGTATACACTTCCGCCTTCGGTAATTTACATAAACATACATAGTCTATGAATAATGCATAAGACATTTTAAATGCAGGGCTTCCAGCTCCCACAGTGCAGTAGTGTACACAACAATTTGATTGGCTCTGCTCTGTTTTCATTACTGGCAATTTCTTGGAACACAAAAGAGGTTGAAAAGGCTGACAGGAATGGACAATATTTATTTTGTGAGAAATATTTGTAGCCTTTTCAAGGCAATTGTATTGCAAAGTTTTGCCTGTGATTGTTGTTCCTCAATTTTTTTTTCTGGGAAGAATGCATTAAAAGGTCTGTGATTGCTCTTTTGTAGATTCAGTCAGATCTGTGATTTTTTTTTTTTAAAGGATACTGCTGGATTTGTTCCCTATTTGCATAAACGTGAGCACAAGCCATAAATAAGTAAAGAACCATCAGATTTCTTAAGGTCTCTCAATTAAACGTAAAGTAACAAGGCAAGGCCAAGGAACAGCTAAAGAAGAAATGAAATATCTTGACATTTAGAAATTAAAATAGAAAGTTTTTAGTATTTTTGATTTTTTCAGGAGGATTAAACGGCTTCTGAAATGCACGCACATCTTTGCATCTGGGTTAGACTGATGTTGTTACAGCAAAAATATTATCCTTGCCTTACATTTTCGTAGGTGTTTATAGTAGAGAACAAATACACGGTGTTAATTAAGCAATGCACACAAAGGTTTTTCTTTTATCTTATCAATGTCTTAGTCATGTCATTGTACTTATGCAGAAGGAAAATCAATTCTTCTTCTCCCCCCAACGAACTGTAATTTATTAAAAAGATGTGGTCCTATAAATTGATGCTGCTCATGATTATGATTTGACCAGTAATTTTCCAAGTTCTTCAAGCATGTTGATGGAGGTAAAATGTATTCTTTTTATCAGATAAAATGAAGGTCAGTAGGCCAGCCTGACTGCGTACCTTTAAGCAGCCTTCAGTCTCATCCACGTTTACAAACAAGTAGAGGTTCATTTTAGAAAATTTTATGTCTGTAAACGACTTGACAAAACTTTTCTGAGCTCTTGCAACATAATGGGGAAGTATTGGAGGTTAATGGAGCAAACAGTTTCAGAAAGTGTTTAACTCGCTCTGTAGATGATTAGGTCATGTGCAGGTACTTACTGTTAGCTGTGATTAATATTTTTAATAGCTCAGGATACTGTTATTTCACCATCTGTTTCTTACATTAATCATTCTGTAAATGAACTGTTTTTGGCTGTGCACAGGACATTGCATCTAAGCAACCAAAACACAGTGCTAAAATGTTGCCCTTTTTTTTTTTCTCTCTCTTTTTAACAAGGGTATCTGCACTTTGCTGATCAGTTAGTATTTTCAGTCCATGTCAGGTTTTTTGAAATAGGTTACCTGGGTAAAACTGTTTTTTTCATACCCCTGAGCTGACCAGGACAAATCAACAAATGAAGAAATAAATAAATACAACTGCTGAGGAGTAAATATAAGGGCAAGGCAAAATTCAGCCTCATCTTTCCACGCTTCCTCAGGGGCACAGAGGAGTGGAGAGGAAGGTGAGACCATGACTGTGTTCCACCTGCACAACTGTGCAATGAGTGCTAAGCTCCCTGCACAGTGAAAGGTGGTAGGAAATATGTAATCTCTCAGGACTTCAGATCTGGAAGACTAGCAGAAGCTCTGGCTTACACAAATATGTTTCTTATGTGTGGTCCTGCACTTTGCTATTTTGAAAACAAGTTCCAAAATGTTGCTAATAAACAGTTGAAAATATTTAACAGTTGAAAATATTTAAAAGGAAGTGCTTCTTTCAATTTCCCTGCAAAACCCTAGTGCAGGATTTTGTTTTGATTCTGTGATACTATCAGTTCTGTCTAAACACATACACAAATGTCCATAAAAACTATTTACCCAGCTGCTAAAATTTAAAACACCTTTCATGTTGCTAATCACCACAGAACAGAAGCTTTTTTCCAGAGCCATGCAAATGTCTAGAATGAAATTCTGAGACAGTAAAGCTGCCAGGTTGCATAGTTCATTATAAACTAAAAACTCAGATCATTTTTCTCAAAGATTCACAAGCTCAGGCCCCCTCTTTAGTGAACCTTGGACTAAGTCAGCTTTTGATGAGATTCTTTTTGCAATTAAACTTGGTGGAAAGATAGAAAGTTAAGTTTCTTTTTTAGTTTGAGGATCAAGGGAAGGCAATTCATGTGCAGTGACAATGAAGAATAATTCTAAACAAAAAGACAGAAAGAAGAAAACCTGTTTTGGTTCACTCAGCTCTGATCTTCCCACCAGTACTGTAAATTTAATACAGCAGAATCCTAATCAAAATGCCCTGGCAGATGGCCCTTTGTCTCCATTAAGAAGAATACTTGATTAACTGAAGACGTTCCTTGAATAATAATTTTCTTTATGAAGATTCAGTGCCCATCAAATGACTGAGAGCATCTCAAGCCAGTTCCTCCACGAGCGTTAAGTCAGAGCAGCTCTGCTGAAACCAGGGGAAGGCATCTGAACCTCGGGGCTGCCCTTCACAAAGTTGGCAAGCAGCATACCTGCACACAAGCATGACTCAGCATAAACTCTGACTGTCAGAGTATTTGGGCACCTGGATGCTATTCAAGCACTGAACTCCAGCTGATTTCAGTTGGGCCGATCAGATTATCAAGGTAACTGTGAGGCACCTGTCACAGCAGCTTGTGAGGTGCAGCTGACCTGAAATGTACTTCTTGGGAAGTATTCAGCCACTGTTAAGCGCAGAACACTTTCTATTCCTAGTGACTTAAGAGGTGCTCAGCTTCTTACTTTTGATGGGAGTGAACTCTTTTGTAGATCCTAACATCATTTTCATCACATCTGCTTTCTATATACTTGATACTGATCTGTCATGCCTCAGCTCCATCCTGTCAAGATATACATCAATCACCAAACAAAAAATGAAAACATCTCATTTTCGTGTTGAATACCTACAACTATTTTTCCTCTTTTAATATAATTATGAGGATTCTGGTTCTTGTGGTCCTTTCCTTTCTAAGTAGACTATTCAGTGTGTCATTTTAGCAGCTGTGCAATTATTTCCATTGTTGGCATATTGCACTGGTGTCAAAGTGTTTTCGCACCATTAGCAGGAGAGTTGGGGGTGGGGATACAGGAGGTGGATCTGGAGCAGATCTGAATGCTGAGCAGCTCTCTGTTGTACTGTGCTGGCATTCAGGACTGAACTGGGGCAGACGCAGTTTCGGTGTAGAGGAACTAGTTACATCCAAGTTTCCAGAGAACAGACAAACTCATTCTGTCGCAAAACCTCCCTTTCAGAAAGGCCTTTTCATGAGAGGACTGTTTTCCATCCCACACAGTAAAGCCCTATTATCAGTAACACAGAAAGAAAGTAAAAAGCCCACACAAAGCAAACTCTGATCCTAAATCAGGTTTTACCATGAATGTCAGTGAGAGGTGTGAGAAATTCCATGAAGTCCTCAATAAATTTTGCCAACAATTCAAAGTTGAAGGTGTGCAGCTCAGAAGGGGTGTTGTGGGGATCAAATTTTACACTGTGTAAGCTAGCTGCTTCGCACAAACAGCTGAAGGAAATAGTTCAGGAAATACAGATACAAACAAAATTCAAAACTTGCATCTGAGTTCACACTGAATCTCACCTCTGTACCCACATTGTGGTTGTCTTCATTTCTGAGTTTTCCTTCTCTCTGTCTTAATTAGTATAATCATTAAAATTTCAGGATTAGCAGAACTGACGGCATCTATTTTATTGTGCGTGCTCAAGCACACCTTTCACACCTTAAACCATAACCAAATGGATATCTGGATGAAATACACTAAAGCCAATACCCCAGAAATTCTGATCTGATGTCAGGCTTCAGGCAGTATTCCTTCTTAGTTTTTTTTTAATTTGGAGCTCAATTGCTAAGGTACTGCATTACAATTTTTTAGATGCCTTTGAAGTTCGATATGAAATGTCAGCATGAGCAGAGTTTTTAAACTGTGTTGTTGTTTTGAGCCCTATCTGGTCCACTGAGGAAAACGGATAAAATGAAGGTACCATGTGTTCAACTATAAGCAGCTACATGCTGCTCACACGAAAAACACTCTGCTTCAGAGCAACACAAGAATATATGTCAGTTGGTCAGTTCTGTTCACACAAGCAAGACTCCATTACTTGCTGTGAGCAAGAGAAAGGTTACTTGACCCAGCTGGAGAGTGTTAGCTTCCTCCTCCTGCTATGAAAAAATTGCTTTGCCACTTAGGTCAGCATCATGATGTAAATCTTAATGAAAGATTCGGAGATGTCTGAGTAAATCAAGCTGTTTGGCCACCTTGATGCTCTCTTAATCTATCTCCCCACCTTTTTCTCCTCTTTTTTTATTTTTGAGGTAAGTTGTAGGAGAAAAACACAGCGTGGTTATACAGCAATAGCTACTGCAGCCATCTCAGTCTTTCTGTCTCCTGAGAGTCAGGGAGAACTGACATCTTGATTGTTATTATCTTTATCATATTCCTTTCTGTACTGGAAGTGAGGCAAAACTTTCATATTTTGAAAACGATTCCTATCTCTTCATATTTTAGTCTTCCAAGGCTGAGTCCTTAAGTCCTTATGCAATCCTTAGTCAGTCAAGACTCTCACTGAAGGTGTTTGCCTGATTAGGAGATTTGCCTGATCTGCAGGGATGGTATCGCAGTACTTTTCAACATTGAATCTGTTATCCATTCTCCTGTGCCATAAGAAAAGATGCATTTCTTTCCCCCCAGAGAAAAACTTTATATATTGTTGTATATTGTAATAGCAGACAAGTTTTTATAGCTTTTTTGAAAATGCTAAGAGCCAGATTTTTAGCTGTTATGAGTCTGCTTGGTTAAACTGACTTTAATGAATCTGTTTTTACTTCTGCTGATGATATGACCTTAGATTTATTGAAGGACTACAAACTTTTCTGCTGATTCATTTATACATTTATGTGAAAAGAGGCGACATCCCTCTTTCCCCCTTTTAGGACCTCTTTGCTCTCTTATTCCCTTGCTAACCAAAATCTAAGTGGATAAGGATGTCTGCATCCAAGAGAAACTATTCTTATGGGTTTATCTATTCAACATCCAATTAAAATTCTCAGATTCAGTTAACCCCTAGTTCCATCAGCTTTCTGAGGTCCCCAACTTTTTTCTTTCCTTTTCTTTTGTAGAAAAATTTCATTTTATAACATCTTAGGAAGTTGTTCAGTAGACTTCAGCAGAAAAAGCTGGCATTCCTAGGGATAATTTGTTGCATGTTTTTCTGCGAATAAATTATACTTCATGCATCCTTTCAGAATCCTAATGTAAGAGCCAGTATTTCTTAGTTGGTTAATCATTGCCGTGTGTATGCCTAATGACAGATCATGACATATTTTCAATCAAATAGTCGATGATATTCTGATACTTGCCATTGCTACTTTACAAAGAAGTTACAGATAGATTCTCAAATCCCTGAAAACTTTACTCAGAGATGCCCACATGGTCTTGAAAAGCTATCAGGACAGTAACTAAAAAACATTGCAGTCATAGGAAGAGATTAGTTACCCTGAGAAAACAATGAATAGAATGGAGGTGAAGGTACAAGAAAGATCCTCAGAGGTATCAGGCTTTATGGAGCAATCCCAGAATCTATATGTCCAAAAAAGATATCATTTAGATTTGCATTCTCTCTATGAGAGAGAAAATCCATTCTTTGGATTAGCATTCAGAACTCTGAAATAAATCCATAATTTTTGTCATTCGAGACGTAGAGATCCAAAATTTAGGGGACTGGCCTGTTTTCCAGTATCGACAACAGACAAATGTAAATTTGTGACTTCAATTATTTGAGGAATTATTTATTTCATTTGGGATGTCTAAATATTAAATGACACCTGTACATCAGGTGCACAGCTATCATCATAATAACAGCTGTATGTTCAAATGGATATAGGGATTTCATTTTACTTGCCGTTAAGCCATAGGGAGGGCAGTGCATGAATACTGCCTACCCTTTGTAACACTTTCAGACATTAAAGAGCCAAGCAGGAGGAAGAAGCAATATGTTCTACCACACGTACTGCTCTGAGTTCGTAGTACCAAGCCCAGAGCTAGAGATACAGCAAGTGGTACCGGCGTTGGAATCCCCTGAGTATTTGGGGAATTCTGTAGGGTTAGCATAGCCTAGAGGGTAGAGAGAAGAGAGTAGAAAGATGAGAGAAGGGGATGGGAAGGGACTTTACTTCATGCTAGAAGGCCAACATGTTAGAAAGGTCAGGCCAAATTGAATCCAGGTGCCTTGGACAAACCCTGTGCCTCTGCCTATAGATATTTGATGGTCATACGTTTCCGAAGTGCTACTTTAGGTCTGATTTGGCATGCTTCTGCAGTTGACTCGTGACAATCTGTGGGCTGCATCCCAAAATCTTACGTCCATGTTACTCTTAGAGTGGATGGGATGGGCTTGTTCCAGCCACCTCCATGGATTTCATCTGTCCTTGTGCTAGTGTCATGCGTTTACAAGCACTTTCCTTGAAGGATCCTGACCTTGTCAGTGTTAATTTGAAAATTATGCAATGCAGCAAAACAAAGCTGAGAATGTATCATGTGCTAGTTTAGTCATGCTAATTTAAGTTAAAAAATAGGCATAAATGTGGTAACAAAGACACAGCAACACGGTATCAGTGAAAGCAGTAATCCCCAGTTCCCAAGATTTTATGTTCCAGCTGCATTGACCGAAGCACATATTGACCCATTTTCATGACTGCCCTTATTTGAACTAGCTAGCTTAAGCTAGTTCTGGATCTGCCAGCTTCAGCTCTGTTTTATTGCATAAACATGTGCTTTATCTGAACATAATTTCCCATAAAGAGAAGATGATCATAAGGGAGTTCCTTTTGATTTTAAAATCTATTCATCCATAGAATAACATTACCTTATAAACATGCATGTTTTCTCTATTTGCCTGGAAGCCTGAGAAACTGAGTAATCCTCACCATTCCCATGCTTCTTGTTGTTTTGACACATCTGATGCAATTATTCACATTCGGTTTCTGCATAGCTTGTAGCACACTTGCACAAGGCTGTATATGAATGTATGTCCTTTATGTCCTCCTGTTAAGGCCCTGCCTACTGTGACCAGTGCTGCTTCTATTCATATGATAAATAGAAAGCTGCAGCCACTTCACATTATTATTTAGCCTATTAGTTTTCAGGTGGTGCCCTTGTTGGCTGGGAGTGCTGTGGGGAGAAGGAGCCTTGTTGCGCAAAAGCGATTGCAGATTTTACATACTTTTTAAAAAAGCAACTAATCTACAGCAAAGGTAAAGAGTTTGAAATGAAGTTTTACAGTTGCTCTGGGCCACTGGAAATCTCATCAGATAAATCTGGGGGTTCAGAGTCACCAGTCAGAGACTGAAGCATGAAGTGGGATTAAGATGTGAAAGGCTTGTCACCTGCTGTGTTGCTGCAGGTCATGTCCAATGTAATACCAGAGTTTTGGGTTATAAACAAACTGCGACCGATCCTGTTGAAAAATGCAAAACAGAGACTCTCATCGTGAGCACCAAGGTGATCCTCCCTTCTCAGGCAGAGGGTGGCACAATTTAGAAAGAAGCTCTTTAAAATGTCAGGATCGTCTGCTTAATGAATCACTAATTTGTCTGCTGTTTGCACATTCTTAAGAAACTGCTGATGTGTTCAGGCTCCCTCTTTTCCTCAGCAAAAGTGAAATTTGTTGATTATGAAGCATCATCCAAGCAGAAAGCTGAAAGATTGTATGTTAAATCAAGTCTCTGCGTTGGCCTGTACTGTGCTTTCCAATATTTGTATCTTATTTTGCCACTCTTTGTGCAAGAATAGGAAGAGGAATGTATTTTCTTTGCATTTTATCTTTTAGTAGCAGGTGTCCTAGACATCCAAGATGCTCCTCCTGTTCACCATGCACAACCAAGGAGCTGTCCCTTCACAGAAACTTGTCCTTGTACAGTCAAATACTTTAAACTTTTTTTTATTCAAAGCTATTCTTTCCCCTTAAAGCTCAACAGCCTGCTTGTAAATTTAGCCCCATTTTTTTCAGGTATAGAAAAGATATTTCCCTTCCTCCTCCACGCTAGTAATGCCTTTTTTACTTACTTGTTTTCCTGCATCCATCCCTCCAGTACATTTCCATGTAAACAAAGTGGAATAAGACTTGGGCTGAAAAAGCACACGTTTCTCCTGTCGTTCCATTTCTAGCCAGAACACTAGACTTCATTTCTGACAGCTCCTTATCCTTTGCTTAAAAAGTGAATCTGTGAATGCAGCTGTTAGGAATTTTTACGTCACAGGTAAAATGTCGTCAAAATGGACCAGCACATTCCAGGCATATTAGCAGCATGCTGAATTGTCATGTGAGTGTTAGGGAGACCAGGCCGTTGGCTGAGAGCGCCGCCTGCTCTGCCAAGGTTTCTGCGATAGCTTGACTGCCAGCCTCCCATTCTAAAATGCATTTCCATCTAAATGCATTTCCATCTTGTTACTGACTATTGTCTTTTACAAAAATGCAAGTGTGCATTATTTCTGTCTATTATTCCTTCTATCCTTTCTTTCTATTGATTTCTGTGAAATAGTCTCCCTTCAAAAGCATTTTTTGGTGTAGTATTACAGGTGAAGCTATCCTTAAGGATACAGAGCTTATGCTAGCAAAATAATTCTTTTCTATTGTAGCGATTCCCTGAGTAAAAATGTTAAAATCTATTGTTTTGTCCAGCAGGATTATGGCAATGGTAGAGCTTTTGTTTACATAACTCAGTGACCTAGGAATATGTAGAATCAGCAGCTTTTTTAGTGAAGTGAGCGCTAAAATCCTGCTTGTTTGGTAGAGCTTCAAGCAAGCTAAGTACCAAGTAGGCTTCTGTCAGGTCAGGAGAGTTCTTAGCTGCCAGTGAACAGGACTGAAGATGCACAACACTTCATGGGAGTCACTCTTTTGTTAAATGTAATTTGACAATATTGCATCATTAGATGGACACCGAAATAGTGAGTGGGCGCTAAAGAACAAGAAAGAAAAGGTATTTAAGAAACAGCCCAGTACTTTACTTCCTAGTGTCTTGTGTAATCATTACCAACTGTGCAAAGAGTACAGAAGAGGAAAACGCTGTCATTCTGCTCTGTTATCATTTTGCATCGCACTGGAAGTGATTAGGCAAGGTGCAAAGTAGTGGACAGTCAAGGTCTGTTTAATTGCAATAAATGCAACACACTCCATCTCAAACTTTGCATAATGGGCGTTAAAGGATTATTAGAGGTTTTCTAGGCTTCTGAGTTTCTGATTAACATTATGGGTATAAAACCACAAGCCCAGGAACTAGGCTACATTTCACTGTGCTTATTAAAATCTTCTTTCAGTCCTCATTATTGTACTTTTGCTGGCCTGTGGTATTTATCTACTTCAGATCTTGTTGCTGTTATCCCATTATTGAGTGCTCCCATGCTGTCAACAGTCCAGAGGAGTTAGTGTTGCCAAATGTTCCAAAAGATATAATGGTTTTCTATTATGAGAGTTGCAGTTAAATAAATTACCTGTTGAAAGGGGGGAAAGGATAATCCTTTCAAAGCAATTCTTTAATAACATTAACATATTTATAGTGTTTCTTTTGTGCAACAAGTTCATCTCTGAAATGTGTTATTTCTGGCTAAGGTCATACATTGCCTTTCAAAGTTTGACTAGGGTCACCATGCCACATTGCAAACATCAGATCAAGGGTATAAAATAATACAGTGAGTATGTTTCTGCAGAAGCTGAGCTTTTGTCAAAAATTGGGTCGGGTCGGGTTGAAAGAATCCGTATGTGAAAATGGAAGGAAATTGTAAGTGTGTGGATGAAGATCGTGGAGAAACGAGACACAAATCTGCAAAGGTACAGATTTGCAGAGCCATACTGAAGTTTTAGCTAAGACTTAATTTCACATTTGGGACAGGGTAAATATGTGCACACACTTGGCTTCTGTGACTCATTTGGCAGATGGTAACATATGAAGTCACCAAAACTCACATCTTATCCTATATTTGGAGCATTAATTTTGTACATAAATACTAACTCAGAGTTGTACACATACTCTCAGCCTGACTTCTTAAGAAAATGATACATACGTGATCGCACTACCTGTCTGTTAGTTGCCACTAAATATTTTTTAAACTTTCTGGCCAGTTTTGACAGATGGCCAGAGGGCTCAGAGATATTAATTTGTTATGAATGTTGTATAAATTGGCACCTGGTAGCAGAAAGGGACCCAGATTCAGCCATCACAAAAGTAAAGACAGGAAGAACTTGGCTGTCCTATTCCAGTTGGCAGTAGCCAGAAAACTGAAGGCAGGGTGGAAAATGGAAGCCCAAATTAGTACCCCCACTGAGGCAAAGGCAGTTATCATTCAGATCCCTGTCCTTTCTGGGAGGCAAGAGCCAGCTGGTCAATCAGCATGCACATGCTGGCTGATCAGTCAGCACACACATAATCATGGCATATGCTATCAACCATGGCAAATAGGGAATGTGAAAGAGAACTGGATAAGCGGTAGGAAAAAATTAGGGGACACAGGGCACACATCTACAGGAAAACAGTCTTTTTTAGTTCATTTTCTACACCAGGAGCAACTTGTTTTCCTCACTGTCACTGGGTGTCGAATCTGGAGAAACTGGTAGGCAGCCTAAGAATGAGTATTCAAAGGAAGAAGTGCTTTTCAGCAGGCAGTCTCAATGTGCTTGTCACTGCTTCTCCTTCTTGTGGCTAGTTATCGATAACATGATTAAATATATGTAACAGACAAAATCATGCACATGAAGAGTGTTTCTTTCAGTGGAATTTGGAGTTGCCAGCCTGAAAGAAATAAGACAAAAGCCAATGATGACTCTGGAAGATTCTGAGAGTTTGTTACAGAGTATGGCTAAATCTGCACTTCCAAATTCATTATTAACTTTAATCAGACTTACACAGGCTTATAGGTCTAATGACTTTAGTGACCTTTAAAAAAAGGTCAGGCTTGTTTGCCAGGTAGATTTTCTGCATTTGAAACATATGTAATTATCATAAAAATTATGAAGAGTGTAGATCTTCCTCAAATTCAGTAGAAGATTGTTCTTTTGGTCTTTGTCTTTCAGCAATAATAGTTCAGGCCAGTAATTCCTGTGATTTTGTGCATATGCTTTGTTTGATGGCCCTATTTTGCAAAATGTTAAGTAAAGTTACATTTTTATAACGACTCCTTTTGTGAGTTGATTTGGAATAAATGACATCATTGGATGTTTCATTTTCCTTCTCTGCTGTAAGAACAGAAAGCATTCATCTAGCCTCAGATCTCTGATCCGTCTGAGTCCACATTTCAGCAAGGTACTTAAGACTGGTGTTTTCTTGGTGGTCTCAAGAGTTATTTAGATTGAGTAATGGACCTATTCCATTAAAGTAGTTGAGCCAGGGAAATACAAGAAAAGGCAAGTGGGCAGTGTTTTCGTGTCTCCAGGACTTAGTTGTTGCCTTATCCTTAACTTTTGAAGTATTGCCTTTACATTTAATCAACTACCTCAGTATTTGTATATAATAAGAGAACAGCAGAAAATGCCCACGTTATTTAAAACAGTGCATTTATTATTTCAAGTGCCCAACTCTTAGCATTCTAATTTAATCAACCTCCCCTTTATGCCAGCTTTCTATCAATCATTGCACTTTTTTGAGCTTCTTGCATTTCTTTAGTACTGCTTTTAATGGGATGAGGAGAGAGAACAGAACTTCTGATACTCTTCCAGGTGAGAGGATACTAAGGGTGTATGTGGAATCAGCTGGTATTGCATTACACATTTGTATGCTGCTCCTTGTAAAGGGTGAAAAGGGAAGAAAAGAAGGAACGGTTCTTATGCTGGTGGCCATCGCTTCCTGCGAGAACCCACTATAGCAACGCTATTGCGGTTTGCAGGTGCTAGGCCTTGAGAATAACAGCACAGGAACAACAGTGTGAGAACAGGGGAAAAAACCTGCCCCAGGCTCTGGGAAATACTGTCAGGGCAGCTTGGGTGACACAGTACAGAGCTGTGAGTGGAAAGCAGGCTGCAGAGCTGCAGAGAGAAAGCCCTGAGCAGTACAAAAGGCTAAGACAGCTGGGGCACTGTGCAACATGCAGATCCTTTACCTGTGCAGTTCTTCCTTGCCCTGTATCATTTACCTTGTTATTTCTTCCCAAGAACAATGCTTTGCGCTTGCATATGTTGAAGAACATCCTCTGCTTTCATGCCATATGCCCAATTTGTGAAGGTCGTTTTGAATTCTAAGCCCATCTCCAATCAACTCACAGTCCTCCTCAGTTAGCTGTTGTCTGAAGATTTATTAGACTTACCTTATATTCTGTCAACCAAGTCCTTAATGAAAATTAAAAATCAAATACTGCCAGTCCCAGGGCAGAAACTTGCAGGATTTCACAGGTTTCATCTTCCCAGGTTGACAGGAGCACACTGATAGCTATTCACTGAGTACAATTTTTCAACCATTCTGTACCCACCTTACATTTAGCTATGCTACACATTCCTATTTGCTCGTGAGAGTATTAATCTGAATAGTTATTGTGCCAGTTATTCAGTAAGAGGGAAAGAATTTCATACTCAGATTGATAAAATGCAACGTGGAAAAAACCTTAAATCCATCGTTGTGCACAAAATGCCTTTTTTGTAGCAATTTCTCAGAAACAGATTCGTTCAATAAAAAAGCATTAAGATGTACATTGAACGCAATTGAATCGAATCTCTTGCATTAAAGCTTAACTTATTTACCTCATAATTGGAGTGGGCAAAGAGTACACACCTGATTAGTGATGGTAGTTCAAGCAGTTCATGCTAACTCATTTGCTCCCACAGCTCATTTTTGGTCCTTTGTGTGCCTGTATTCAATCATGTGTTTTTCACATCATTCAAAATGCATCATAGGCAGTAGAGCCTGATTTTCCTCACATTTAGGCTGGATTTGCATCCGTATTATTCCACTTATCATGTACGAATTACTCCTCTTCTATATCAATCAAATCGGTTGGAAATTTAGGCTCTCAGCTTGCAATAACAGCAAAGGAGCAACAGAACTTCTTGGACGTCAACTGTCCGTACTATACGACAACTGTTATTATGGGATGAATATAAATAAAAAAAATCAGATAAATGCAGTAAGGCCCTGAGTGTTTAGAGCAGAGTAGGATTTAAAAAAATGTAAAAAGCTTTAGAGTGCAGTTCTCAGATTCTTCTGTGCTTGAGCTGCCTCTTGTCCCTTTGTCAAACTATTAAGTCATCAATAGCAGAAGCAGGTTTTTGGCTTATTCAGCTTGAATAACAAGTCACTTCTCAGATTTATTGCTAATAACAACATTTTGTAGGATGTGTAATTATTAGTAACTAAGGCAGGAAGGAGCACAAGTCCAAGGGTTTTGCCCTGCTAGCTCACAGTAGTCTCTCCCTCAGAGAAAGTGAATGAGCTTCATCTGTTCTTCCAAAGCATACATTCAGCCATGGCCACAGCCACAGCCATAGCCACAGCTACAGTCACATATATATACATATATGTATACCACAAAAGCAGCAAAGCCATTCATGACCAAAAAGGAGGAGCCTGATACTCCGTCAGAGTACTATGACTTTTCCATGTGTTCAGGGAGCAGAAGAAGCTCCACCTGGATCTGAGTTCCAGCAGATGTTCTTTCTTGAAATATTTTACAGGAGTTTTTTTCTTCTCTAGAAGTATCATGACTTCACAAGGGAAAGTTTGCTGTGTTTTTCATGTGTGCCCTGTTCAAATTCCTGTACAATTACAAGCAATTCTCTTAAGGAGATCGTGGATCTGATATTATGCATTACAATGATTTTGAAACTCAGGACATTAAACTGGTTCAAAATGACTAAAATAATTATGTTCATACCTAACTAGCATAGCCAGTTAAAGGATGGTCAATAGGAAGATAGTTAAAGACACATAACATATCATGTACTTAAATAAATATAGTGATTCGCACTCATTTCGACTATACCTCTATGGAGTCACTGCAGGTTTTAGACTTTTTTCTAAGTCTTTTTAATGTTATTTGACAGTAAAGTTCAAATATCAACCATGAATACTATGCATATGTTAAATGAGCAATGAGAAAAAATATTTTAATTTTGAAATAAAAATGATTTTCTATGAAATATTAGTAATATTTTTTCTCTAGTTTTCAACAACAATGCTGTTGAAGGGTTAGGGAGAGAGACAGTGGGACAGCAGAGATGCCGGGGAGGAAGGGGTGGCAAAGAAAGAAAAGCCTTGAAGTTATTTGATGATCTGTGAGGAGTGATTAGAGGTGAACCTGTTTACTTATTATTGGAACCATCAGAAGAGAAGAGTGAGAGGACAGGGGACAGCAGCATACTAATTTATAAAAGCTACTAGTGTAGAAGAAATGAAGAGTTCTTAATATCCATACGGACAAAAAAGTGGGCCTAAACTGCAAAGGAAGGTAGCTTTAGATTAGATGGTAGGGAAAAAACCATCACTTTATATGAACACTGGTGAGGACTGCCTGAGGACTGCCAGGGTTTGTGATACTGGCAGTGTAGCACAGGCAAGGGGCTAGGCGACAGTGGGGGTCCCTTCAGAACAAGAGCTCCCTGGCTCACGAATTCAGTGATTCTTCAACCTGTGGTACATTTTTTCTTGCCTTGTCAACATCACTCTGATTTCCAATCAGCTTTAAAAGGTCTTGGGGTTACTCCACAACCTTTACTCCATGAGTTTCCAAGACCATCGGATCCTTTTACAGGCTTTACCTTTAATACAAAGATAAGGCCTATAGAAAACATAACTGTAAAACTAATCTAAGCAAAAAGAAGTAACACTAAAAAGGCTACTAAGCCTGCATACCATCAACAAAATTCTTAAAAAATTATCCTAAGCCTTTTAAATTTCAGATACAGCCGTGCACTCTAACAAACCAGGGAAATGGCAGCTAAGGATGCTTCTTCTCTAACCAATACATCAAATCAACCTCTTTCAAGGTTTATCTCTTCTAGAAAATTAGGTCAGGATAGAATATATACTGGGGAAATGGTGTTAGCTAGTTGCAAATCTAACTGTAATTTTTTTCCCTATAGGATTTACCCAAGACCTGTCATGATGTTAAATGGTGACCTATGGCCATATGAAAGGCAATATTGTTTTAGCATCCTTTTAGTAAGTGTAACTTTTAAAGTTCATGTTCTAACCTGATTTAATTTTCTACTAAAGGACAGGGCTTTGGCTTGTACTTGTAACATAAAGAATAGGAAAGGTGCCATCAGCTGGTTTTAATTTGCCTTGTAATGGAAAATTTTAATCCTGATTTCAACAACATATTTCAGGAGTATCAGGAGTATCACACAGTTTCTCTTGAGATTATGTCATATCCCTTTTCAGTCTGTGGAAAAAGGAGATTGATAGTGTAAAACTTGGGGAATTTACCTGTGCTATTAAAAGAGTTGGAGAAGGCATCATTCAAAAACATTTGAGAGAAACAACAGTATTTACTATAAACTGAACGTGGAAATAACAATTTTAGATACAAATAACTAATTGCTCCTGGAAATAAGCACAGTCGTTCACTGCACCCAAATTAACTGCATTGTAATAGCAGAATCTAGTGGTCGGAAGCTGAAGGTAAATAAACCTCAATTAAAATTAAGGCAAAAATATTTAGCACTGATTAATCAATGAAAGAGCCTCTGTAGGGATGAAGTGGGTTTTCCATCACTGGAAATAATGAAAACATGACTGGTTATCTTTCTAAAATATATGCTATCATTCTACCAGAAATTATGGGTCAATGTAGAAATTAATGGTTGAGTTTGTGTGACCTGTGATATGCAGAAGGTCCGACTCGATGATCACAATAGATCTGTCTAGGCTTAAAATGTACGCATCTATTAACATTGATTTTTAGATGTAATATGAAATGAAACCATTTAGACATCGCTGTGATTGAAATGATGGAATTTTAAAGGAAGCTGATAGCACAAAATAGATACACTTTAGCAGCACCAGATCACATTAAATTTGAAAGTAATACTGTTTTACTGGCATTTCTGTTGAATTAACTGTATAATATAGTGAAAAAAATTGCCTTTCTCCTCACTACCTAACTAATATAACCAAACTCTAAGCCTTTTTAATTCCTTTAACTTAATAAGAGTAATTGAATAGAATATTGTTTCAACGCCATATTTTCTTTTTCTGATACACACACATTCAAAAGTATATATGCCCATTAAATAAATTTGTTTTACTCTTAGAAAACCTTTATTACAAACGTCCAATCTCTTTTTATCTCTAGTAATTGGAATATTGTGTCTTTTGTAGTGGGGCAGTAGTTTTATTACAGGAGAGCTATAGAAACATAAATCAGTAAGTCAGTATCATTTGCAGACTTTGGGAGTCAACAGTTGTGAAGGCTGATGGCCATGGCAATAATAAGGTTTGCACTGTAGGAAAGAACATTTATAATCTACTAATTCAGGAGCGCGTGGCAAGGAATAGGCTCTTCAGGACAGCCTAGCGTCGTAGAAGTGATTATGTGAAGTCTGCGTGGTATATTTGTGTGTTTTGCTTGTGTTTGTGTGTGTACATGTGTGTATGCATGTGTGTGCTTATGTGCATGCAGGCTAGATTTAGAAACCTGCAAAATGTAAGTAACTGGAAAGTAAATTATTATCTCATATAGACTTCAAATGTGGAAAATGTTTTCCATATTAATAGGAATGTTTTCCGGTTCTAACTTCTAAAATATGCCTGCGATTACAGTATTCCTTAAGTACAAAGACTTCTTTTTCCAGCAGACAATAGTCAAAGAATCATGTTTCATTACAAAAAGAAATCCACCTTTCAAATATGTGCTGCTTGTCCACCTCCCTTCCCCCGTCTTAACCAGCTGCCTAAAATGTAGCTCTCTGGAGTATCCTGCAGCAGTACCTGCTGGGAAGGATGAGCAATTGTATGCTACCCAAACATCCCTCCCTGCCACTTCTAATTCCTGACTCAGCATGGTGTGCTGCTACAAAACCTGGTCTTAATGCCCCAGCATAGCTAGTTTGTTTGGCCAAGGAGAATAATTCCCAGGTCCACAGAAGTTAAGTCTGAAATGTGCCATATTTGTGTTTTCGCTGTCTAAGTCAAAACAAAACGGAGATTCTAACTGAATGCCCATAACAGTAATTTAAAATTTCACTTAGATTTTGAATAGTTAAGCTAATTCACCTGGTAAGGAGATGAAATCTCATCTATGATACATTAGTCTGTATTCTGCTTATATCACTTCTCTGTATTTTAAATTGCACAGATAACTCTAACAAAATATACCTAGCTCCTGAGCAGCACTTTCCAAAAAAATCACAAAGCTCTTCACAAAGATCACCATCATTTTAATCTTTTTGGATGTAGAAAATGGAGTCATCAAAAGTCATTTGTTCAAGATAATTTGAAAGGCCAATGACAGAAGTGGGACTTGAAAGCAGGACAAAGATCCCCCGTTCATGATGTGCTGGGTAGCTCTGTCTGCCCTTTGGAAATTTTTAGGATTATTTCAATAGAGGGAAAGAGGCTTTCGAAAACATTATTGGCTTAAAAGGGCTATCACAATTCTCAACTCCTGTTTGACTTAGATGATATTCTGTCCAGGATTGGGAAGGTGAAACCTATCAAATAAAATGGCACATTTTCTCCTTAGCTGCTACATGAAGCCTGTAAACAGAGCTGACCAGAAAACAGGATACTATTTCAATCAGGGACCTGCATTCCCATAAGCCAAATACTCTAAAATACTGAGCAAAGTCTTTCTCTCTCTCTCTCTCCCTAAGTTCTGGACTTTAAAACACTTTTGAATGAAAATTACTTCAAACTAAGAGTTTCAGTGGAACATTTTTTTCAGGAAGAAAGTTTTACTGTTTTTTTTTTAACTTGATATTATTTTATGAATATCCACTTAACCAAAAAAGACTGACTTATATGAAATTTGTAGGGAATGCTGTCTTATTAGGGAACATTATTAATAAAAAGTGCACACTGAGGTGTAGTGAGAGAAGGATTTAGAAAGGCAGGGAGCCCCAACCTTCTTTCCCTTTCCATTGAGAATCTGCATTGACATGACATTTCTCTTTCTGTTATTACCAGAAGAAAGGCAAGTAGTGTTCCCCCGTTTCAGATCAGTGATTGACATGAAATCTGTGTGTTGAAAAATACTAGCCTGTTGTAGATCACTTTTAGCAAACTGAGGAGAAGTTCTGAAGAATGGGAATTTTTACTGCCTTTGATCTAGCAAAATTGTTCTGTAAATGCCCCTAAGGCTGAAAAAGAATTGGGCAATATTTACCATTGAAAAATTCCAGTTTCTAAGAAATCTTTGTAAGTACTGTGCTGCAAGTTTGTTCCAACCTTGGCTGTTAAGTTATAACCTGACAAAGCTGTATGAACCAGCTTCTCAGAGCTTAAAAATGTTAGCTGTGCCACAACGAATGGAGCATCACATTTCATGTGTTTTTATTTTTCACTCTTTACGGGTCTTCTGTATTACTACTGTCGATTTCCTGATGGCATTGTAGAATTTTAATAGTCCCAATTTCAGGCACAATTTGTTTTTTGCTGAAGTGTCAGCCCTATTTTAATGGGGCTAAAACCATGCAACTAGTCAGGTGCAAAGCAGCTTAGGGGAAAATTTCAACTATGGAGACTGCTGTGACAGACTGTCATTTATGAGGGGATTTTCACAGCCAGGTATTTCTGTTTAAAATTTTTAAAGAATACAATAAACATAATTGTGAAATATGGCTAAACTAACTAATACTCTTCTTTCTTATCAACATGAATAGATACTTGTTGGCCACTCTAGCGGGAGATGAATGAATGTGTGTGAACTGTTTAATTACATTCTGTGGCATTAATTTCTTTTAGCCACATCTTACCAACTTCTTCCGATACTGCACAGCTGCATTTTGGGGTGAATTCATTATGGATGATGTCATTATCAACCAGCTTTATTCTAATTATACGTAATAATATCTATTGAGCACAAGTCATTATGACAGTTTCTATGGAAAATATCTTCTTGGTTTCATTTAAAGAAAGGTTTAAAAATAAAAGGAAACATATCAATCCTTGTATGAGGGTTTGAGACCTCCTTAAGTTAAGAAATACCTCTCATTTCTCATTGACTTTGGTAGGCATGGGGGACGTTCAGCACTTTCAGAGTTAGATGCTCCTGGCAACATTTTTAGAACTACTAGTCTCGAGTCGGCTATACAAAAGCATATCTCAAGGAATCTCAGATTTAGAAAATACTGAGCAATGAAAAAAAGCAGACTTAAAAGAGTTGAGAGGTTTGGAGTTGAAGAACCCTGAATCACTAATCATGTCTGAAAATCTTGATGTTAGCCTTCCCAGATAGTAGGATTTAGAACTAGTATTGCATTACAAGGACCACACTAGAAGGGGATGGAAGGATACATTTTGTAGCTGATTCAAAAACTGACAAATTTAATGAGAGAGGGGATGCAATAACCTCTCCCGTTAGTGCCTTGCATCAGCACGTGCTCCCTAGGAGAAGAAGCAGGGGTCTTGGCTCCTCGTAGCCAGGAGGCATTGCTGAAGTGTCAGAGAAGTTCAGAACTTATGATGCTGCAAATTCTTGTTTCTGCCTAATTTCTCATAGAAAAGATTAAGCAAAGACAATCTGAATGCAAAACTGGGTAAGTGCAGTTTTGTTTGTCAAAATACTTAAGCATATGCCTAATTTTAAACACATGGCCCAATTAACCTCAGTGTTCTGGATTTATTAAGCATGTTTGGACTGCAGAGCTATACGTAGAGCAGGAAGAGAAGGGAAATAGTAGAGAGTCCATGCACTAAGATCTCTTCTTAAAAGATTTTACTGAAAAGCAGTACTTTCCATAATAATCCATGTGTTTAATAAGAGTTTATTTTAAAATGTTATCTTCTCAGTGTAATAGTGTGCCTGAACCTTGATGCCTCAATTTAAACCACATGTTCTTTCCAATAGAAACTAAGTCTCTTTCATTCAGTGTAGAAGACACTGCTGACCACTAATAAATACAAGTAATTATAATCTTTTATGTTTTTACTATTGGTAAAAAAAAAAAGGGGGGGGAGGGAAAACTGTGTTCCTATCAAATTATTAGGTAAAAAAACGGCATTAAATTTGTTGCAACGCTGAAGCCATATAAAAGCAGGATGGATGATTATTTGCAGCTTCTCAAACTGGGACCTACTACTGCAAAGCATCTGGGGCACTGTTCTTATTTCTCTTACAATGATATAAATTTGAAGTAGCTCCACCGAATCCGGTGGCATCCCTCCAGAATTAGAGTGAGGAAAGGACAGAGTCTGCTCTCAATAACATTTTTTTACCAATATTTTCAAGTCTGTATTAGTTACTCATTCTCTGTAAACTCTCTCAAGGCTAACCTTGCAAATCTGTGACAGGCTTGTTTAAGTTAAAGCCTGTAACGTGGACTGGGAGAGGCTAGCAAACGTGCGGTGCGGATCAGGGAAAACATTTGGCTATGTGCATATGCGGAAGAATTCTGGGGTGGGCACTTGATTCATCTACTCCTCTAGACACCACCAGATTCCAGATTAATTGTAGATGACTATATGCCATCACCTCTTGCGGGGGAGTTTTCTAATTGCTTACTATGATTTTTGTAGTAAAGAAAACTTCTTGCTCTGTTTGAGTGGTGTCCTATGAGACGGTATCTACTGATGTTTATTTTGGAATGCTCTAAACAGTACAGCAGTTGTACATACGTCACTGATTTTAGTGCAAATTCCCAAAATAGCTCCATGAGGATGTTGTTGGACTGTTGAAGTCTTCTTCAGGCAGCAGTTTATATGATAGGTACATTTGGGTTTAAACACTGCTGATCAACTGATGCAAAAAAGAATGGTAATTTTACAGATGTTGTGTGTGTGTGTCAAATGCTGCTAAAAGCAGCATGTTTTCCCATCTCTTAAGGATCATTTTCTGCCAGTGCTCTGCATTTATAACAATAGCATGTATTCCAGCTGATACCAAGGATTTCAGAGAATACACTTTGGTATGTGGAGGAAGCACACATTTTAGTTTAAAAAATGTTCAACGAACAATGATCCACAGTTTATGACCTGAGATCTTGCAGTAGGAGCTCACTCAGATGAATTCACTGTAAACGTGTGTTTCAGCCCCAGGGAGAACAAGCATAGTTCTAACACTGATAGCAGCTGGTCCCCTAAAGTTTATTGATAAAAAGGGGTAGAATAATTAGTAGTTTTAAGAATTTCAGTCCTCTCTCTTTCAATTACTGATGGTCTGTGAGTTAGTGTGGGGGGCTTTGGGGGAAGGTCGTTTGTTTGTTCTGAGAGAAAATCAAGGCCTTGTTAGCTTTGGCCAATTCTGTTTCTTGCTTAGAACTGACTAGTTCAACTAGCAGTCCATCGGACTGAATTTAGCTTTCAGGATGCTTTCTGTCTCACCTGCTGTCTGCTGGCCTTTCTCGGTGGAAAATGGCGGTTCTAGCAGCTAAAGGCCAGTTATTCCTTAATCACTATGAAAAATGAACAATTTACTGAAGTTCTGAAGAAGATTAGACACACTTGAGAAGGTAGATTTGTCCCTCCACATCCATTTTGTAGTAAGAAGCAGGACAAGCCTAGCTCCATGCGATTGCAGCCCAGCTGGTCACAAGGAAGGCACGAGATGCACAGTCCCTATCCTCTTTCTTTTAGGAGCTGGAGCCAAGGAAAAAATCCTCCATGTCAGTTCCCCAGAGATGGATGCTTCTCCTGGCTCAGGAGATCCAATGCCATGAAGGTTCTTGTGTTGTTTGTGTTGCTTCTGTACTTCTGGGAAACTTCATTTATGTTTTTTGAAAGCACGCTACATGAAAGTCCTTCATTCAGCTCAGTATAAAACTGATGAAATAAAAGTACACACCTCAATTCCTCCATTTAAAAAAGAAAGAAACAAAACAAATGAACAAAAAACCTCTCTCCCAAAACTTCTCTCAAATCTATAGATTTATCAGCATAGCTTGGTAGTTAAGAAATCTCTACCTGAAACTTTATCCCCCTCAAAGCCTGTCAGAAGGACTCAAATCAGAATCGCTACTTCTAAATCTCCCTTTGGAGATGTGGTCGGCTCTACAGACCCTGAGTCTTTTTCTCAGTTGTGACTGAAGGCCTACCAAAACCTGATTGTTCTTGTATCTATGTTTCACACCCCTGTAACATCAATATAGCTGAGTGACTTGGATCATGTATGTGAATTTCGGTGGGTGGCACCTCTAATCCTGTTACATACAAAGATGTGGATGTGCTGCAGTTTTTGAGCAATGAGAAATTATAGATGTGTAAGTTCCTCTCTCAGAGCAACTAAAACTCTACATTGCCCTTAGCAAAGGACTGACATAAAAAAGACTGCCCTCTGCCCTCTCAGCATTCTGTTTTCGCACACCTCAGTAACTGCCATGTTATATTTTCCAATTTATAAAACACCTTCTTCCTCGTATCATTTTTTTTTCTTTAGCTACTAGCACAGGAAATTTATCATATGTGGAAACCTTGAATATAACAGATGACTTCTGGATCTAAGATGACTGTAACTAGGGTCATGGCTAGAACTGGCTGAAACTCACTGATGTTAAGTTATCCAAAATGTTAATTGGATATTGATTTTTACAATGTTTATAATGTACCATATAGTGAATGGACTGCACATAAATAAAATAGATAAGAATAACATAAGCTGTGCTGGATTTTGGTATGCATTTTTTTTTTGTAGCGCTGCTATGTATTTTAAGAAACTTCTACTTAGTTATATTTGATCTGGTGGATTCACCATTTCTTAGCTACCCCATTAATAAAAATCTTCTTTATATATGTAGTTAGGAAAGACTCATCAATATAAAAAAACCCTCTAGATAATACCACTAGATAAAACACAAGCTTCTGTAGGAATAGCTGCGTAAAGTTAGTGTTATGGTGAGAACTGTAGAAGAGGTGTCAAATGTGAGTATACCAAAAGGGAGGACCTCTTCTGCATTTGGCTTTGTGATAATTTCTATGCACACATAATATTCATCTTTCAGCAGCTCTGTTGATAGGTAATAGTCCAAGGAGCGCTGGTAAAATCTACTGGTTATCTCTGGACTTGGAGATGATGGGTATGGTACTGGAAGTGCTGGGAGAGGACAAACCCCGTACTGGTATCTGTTGAAAAGGAAGTAACGGCCAAAGCAGTTTAATTTCAATTCCTGGAAAATCAAGCAAATCAAAGAAAATATTTGTTTACAGCCAGAAGGAAATGGAAACAGCCAGCCTGGATTTGTCAAGATCACACTGTGTCACAGCCATCTGATTTCCTCCTGTGATAGAGCAACAGGTCTTGTGAATAGAGCAAAGAGAATACATCTTTATGTGTGTATATTAAGACTTTTTACATTTCCATTTGACATTTTCGTAAGTAAATTAAGATAGCATGTTATAAAGGAAAATATTGCAAGGTGGAAGCAAACGCGGTTCAGAAAATTGTACTTAGAGCGTCAATATCGGTGCTTCCCTTTCCAAGTAGATGATGTGCCTGATGAAGTTCCTAAGGGTGCTGAGCTAGGCCCAGCACATACCAGTATTGTCATTGGTAACCTGGTGATGGGATAGCAAATATGCTTGTTATGTTTGCAGACTGCTTTATGGTGCCAGTACGTTGGAGGCTAGACTTAGAATTCAAAGTGCTCCTGAAAAATTACAGATAGGGTCTGATACTCTTCACAGGGAGAGTGTCAGGTACTGCATGTAGACATAATGAGTTAGCTGTGCAAACACAGGATGGAGAACAACCGCAGAAAAGTTTTAGGAGCTCGTTGTGTTTAACATGCTAAACACGCGTCAGCAGTCCCATACCACTATGAAAATGGCAGTGGGAGGTATAAACACAAATATAACCTGTAAGGCCCTGAAGTTATTTTTGTGCTCAGCATTGCAAAGGCCTCGGCTGAAGTAATATATCCATTATCAAGAAAAATATGGACCGATTGCAGAGAATTTCAAGTTGGACATTAAGAAAAGCTTTTTAACAGTACTGAAGCACTGGAATACATTGCATGAGGAGGCTGTGAATTCAGCATCACTGTGAGTATTAACAAACAAATGACCTACACATTTGTGATCTTGAGCAAAGGAGTAGATAGATGAAGCTCTTTTATACCTTTACTGGCCTATAATTGTGCAATTGTTCACTTGAGATTGTTTAGAGAAGTTGTGGTTAGTTGTCCAGTGTTCCCCCCACCCCTTCTGGACAGCCCCACGTTTTGCCAGATACTTTTGTCACATAATGAAGTGCTAGGGCTGACATATTTAGATACTGTGTTAACAGAAGGGGGTCAGCTGGATGTAGCTTTGTTAGCTCCAGGTGGAAGCTTGGCTTGATCACACTTCTGGTGCAACAACTGAATTACTCCATCCACTCACCCTCTTTGAGCAAGTAGCAGAAGAAAATGACAAAATCCTGCACTCCAATATGCAGTATATGGTTTCTTTGGGATATATCCCCATTTCTCAACTTCCTCAGGATATTCAGTAGTTAACATACAATCAGTTCTAAATTCCCAGCTCTTACGTGCAGCAACTCTAGCCTTGGTATAAATAACAGAAACAAAAAGCTATTGTCATCTATGTTTGTGACCATCGTATCACTTACGGCCCTTTTATACTGCTGTACATTTTTTGATGCGCACACTTGCCTTTTGTTCTTTTTTTTGAGTGGAAAAAACAGGACCTCCATCCCATGTTTCTTCATGTTTAACTTCACTAAACAAGTAAATGGGTAAAAATAATAAAGAGGCATTAATTTTTTTCTCTAGATCGTATTTCTACTCTTTTATCAGTTTATGTTAGCATAACCCCATTTATTTACAGGACATCATTCTTGATTTACATTTGTGCATGTGAGAAATGAAAATCAAGGATTTGTACCACTAATTAGTCTACATTTGTGTAGTGGGAGAAAGAGTACCTTTGCCCACAGGATAAATTTAGACAGATATTAGATGAGTGTCTCTGTGCATCATTATTAACAGCATAATTGTAGCAATAATTTAATATGCATCTCATTTATTCTCTCAATTCTTTCTGTGCCACTTCATCCCTGTGAGCAGACTGCACTTTGTGCCACTACTCTCTGCTTTTCATGCTCTTGTATTTGTCTTACACTTGCTTGGCTACACTTTAAAGTCATTCATTCCTCCATTTCTTCTTATTTTCCATTGAAAAGTGTCAAATCATGTGACAAATGCTTGAATATATCCATTACATACGTTCCCTCATATTACTTCAACATATATTATCTGCTGTCTCAGAGAGATGCCCAAGTTCCGAACCCAAAACATGATGGTTGAGATCTTTCAAAGCATTTTTGCTGTACAGGAGTCCTTAGATTGCTTTGAAAAACTTCACACATGTATTTTTACTTCCTTTGGCAGTGCAGCAAGTGGCATGGAGACCCTAATATTTAGTATACCACAGCAAACTGGCACTAAGTGCCAGAGACAGCTGCCTAGTCTGTTCTACAGTTAATGGGTTAAAATACTTCATGGAATATTTTTCTTTTTTCCTTTTTTTTTTTTTCCTCTCAATACTTGCTAGCAAAATGGGCTGAGTGATGCTGGCACATCTGTGAGATTAATGGTGTCATGCTTCAGTGCTGATGCATGATAAAATCCTGTCAGCTCAGTCACAGAGTAGGCGAACCAAAAATTAGATGAACATAACTACAGGATCACTAAACACAGGCAACATTACTGTACCCAAAGGGTCCCCAGTGGTAACTAAAATCATGGCCCGCAGGTAATTTGCACAGAGAGACACTTGAAATTACATGTTGGGACCACAATCTCTGCAACTAATTTAATTATCCTCAGGACCACTATGATCTAGTCCAGAATAAAATATTAGAGTTGACTTAGAAATGTGAATAATGCTGATTTGTCACAGATGAAGCTCAAAGCACATTAATGCTTTAGACTGCAGTGCAGACGCATGTCTTTCCCTGCCTTTGGCCAGTTCTGCTTGGTCTGTATCTCAAAATTCTGATTTCTGAACCTCCAATAACTAGCATCGTATAGCCACATCCCTCTTTCCTCTTCTCATGGAGATGCTGCTAGGGAACAACATTATCCTTGTTCTCAGAGTGACACTAGAGACAGATTTTAGCAGAGCAGAGGCATGCTTTCCCTTCATTTCCTATGGTAACAGAACATGGTGGGAAATCTGCCTGGCACTCCGAGACCCCAAAGGCTTATAGTGTTGAATCACAGCTTGGCTGTGCTGGTGAGACAGAACATTGGCTCTGATGGGAGGCTTGTACCAAACAGAGGAGTCGTAGCTTCTGAACACCGCAGGATCAACACAGGCGCGTTCGCATGCCTTGCCCCTCTGTGATGAGTATATTGGAGCTTTAAAATAATGTACCTTATCCATCATTTTAACAGCTGGCAGTACTAGAGTACTGTCAGCTCTTTAGAAACAGCCCCATAAAAGTGCTCCATTAGACTATTTGTAGATTAGTTGCCTGAGAACAATGCTGTCATATGTCAAGCATTCACAAAGTGGACCAAGGTGAATTGCAGTTTTGCCTGCAAAGGCTTTTCTTTTAATGGGGAACATCTAAAGAGCAAATAGATTCTGAAAACAAAACCTGCACTAATGTGACAACTTGCTGAGGTAATAGATATGCACTGGAGGTAGAGCTTTGGCATGAAAAAGATTTTGGGGAAAAATTGCTATGTGTATATATTCATATATAGTTTATGTATAGAAATGGTTAGTTCCTTCTTAAACTTAAAAAAGAAATCTTGAAAGCACATTATGAAAGTGATATCTAGGAGCTTGATTACAGAAAGTGTTTTATGCCACAAACAGTTAAGTGCAAGCAGCAACTGAAGTACATAGGATTATCATAATAACATTAGCAGCCCTGGTTTATGTTCTACCTTTCATCATTATAGAAGAATACTGTCCTTGGGGGATACATGTGAATAGCCCTATTTATTACCTTTTAAAATGGGTTAAAATAGTTCAAGGTAATTATCCTTGCAATTTTATTTGCCCGTCTTTTAACACTTCTCCTTTAACATCAGGCTGCTTTTTTCTTTTTCCCTGGCAAAGTCTGGCTGTTTCACTGGACTTTCCAATTGTAGATAATAAAATGAAGTCAGAGGAAGAAGAGTCAGAAGGATTAATATTGCCCTCTGATGCAAGAACTGTCTTGTTAAAAAAGAATAAATAACTGTTTGGTAGTAATTATTCCACTCTTCAATCTGTAAAAAGCAGCAAAATATAAGATGCAGGTGTCAAATGCTGACACTGCAGCTGAGCTGGTTAAACTCAGGACCAGCCTGTCAAAGGTATTTAGACACCCACAAGGTGCAGAGTAGGGTGTCTGTGTGGTTTGTCAGAAACATTCAAACAAGTTAGATGATAAACTACCACTGAGGTCAGTAGCCATCAAAACTAAAGTGAATGCATGAGTGTTAAAGTGACTGTAGTATCAGATGTCTCACCTTAAACTAATAAAGAATATATGTGGTCGCATCAATCCCAGAGGATCCTTTGAGTCTTACCCTAACTTTCCTGATCCAAATAGATACAGTATATGTAGTTATGGAAGTGCAGATAGCTCCCTCTTTCACCCAGGACTACCACCTGCACTAGAGACAAAGGAAGAGGAATCCAGCTACTGAACAGAGCATGTGCTTGCCTCAGTCTGTGTTGGTAAGCAAGGAGTATCTGCTCACAGGCTCAATCTCCTCTGGAAATCCTAGGTCAGGATGCCTTCAGATGACTCTATTGTGCCTATTTTGTTGAAGGATGAATGAGTTATGGAACCTATAGTTTTATTTTTCACAGCGAAATTAGAATGGCTTACAGCCTAAGATCTGTAAATATTTTAAATAGCACCCACATACAAGGAAATGTCAGACAGAGCAGTTGTGCTTGATGCCACTTATTCAGGAAATGTAAAGACTGGCAAGTAAGAGGTCAGATTAAATGAGTTTAGCTGTCCCTTCAGGCCTTAAAAAAATCCATGAATGTATGGCAATATATGCCTTAGGATTACAGAGAGGGAGATAATCAAACCATATTAGCAGTCACTCCCTTCCCTCCTACCTCACCTCACTGTTGAGAGAGGGCAACATAAATGCTTGCAGGGAGCTCCTTGCAAGTATGAGGACTGGTAGGGATGAAAATATGAAAAAAATTGTTTGACTGATACACAGATGTAAGTGGCATCATGGACTGAATGAGGGTGAGAGTCAACTTCTCAAGTCTGTGGGGAAGGTGATAAAGCATAAGAACAGTTTAAGGAGGGCTTTGAAAATGAGAAGCAAAATTGATATTTGAAAAGGGGAACTAAAACAGGAGGCCATAGAAAAGAATGATGTGGTCAGACGAATAAAGCAGAAGATGAAATTTGTGTGACACTTTAGCTGGATAAAGTGTCTCCATAAATCTGAGGATGCTGAGCAATGTGACCCACATGAAATGGGAGGAGAAAACTAGTTCTACTGTGAAGGACTTGAAAGACTTCCAAAAAGTCGAAATGTCTGAAACAGGTTATTGAATTTCTGCTCTCACCCTGGCTACAATACAGAAGTAATATAGAAATGGAGAGGTAGCTTGTTCTCCAGCCTAACTCAGAAACAAAGAATAAAAGAACACTTCCAGGATTTAAGTCCCCCATCACGGACCAACTAATAAAACTGAAGAAATAGTAGAAAACTCTTCAACAAATATTGGTTTGACTATGAAAATCAGCCTTTAGTTCAGTTCTATATTCGTTCTTTTGTCTTTTTTTAAAGTTCAACGTTTGAAGGCTCAAGCTTCAGTAATGAGAATGTACAGAAAGAGCAAAGTTTAAGCTCACATTTAGCTGTCCAAATTAAGTTTTGCAAATTCATAGGTTGCATATAGCATGTATGTTGTATGATACTGTTCTATTACTTCATGCAGTAAAACTGAACAAATTGTTTAAGTTACAATAAAGTAAGCTAATCGGCAGTGGTGCTATATGGTTTTGTAATGTGAAAGATTAACAATAGAAAATAACACCACTTAAAGTATGGAAAAAGAACTTGAACGATACATTGCCTAGGTACTGCTGTCATGTTTGAAGTTCTTAGATGGTGCTACATCTTCCTTGTGCTTCATGTATTACAAGATGTTAAGATGAGCTTGCAAACAGAAAAGTTGCATAAATAAGATAATTTGACAGGGGTTCTAGAAAACTCATGTCATGTTAGTTCCATGTCCACAGTGTTTCACTAAGCATTGAAATGCCAGATGAGAACTTTGTGAAGGAGTATGTGATACTGAAGTAGCAGAGAAAAAGACTATGTTCAAGTAAAAGTGAGGAGTTAATGGAAAGTCAGAAACTGTAGAAGATAGGGAAGTAATTAAATCGGTGGAAACAAAATGGGTGAGGAGAGGCAGGTTTGCTGACAGGTTTCACTGACAGGCCAAGGGGTGTCATGAGAAGGACAAACAATCAGTGGGAAGGCAGTAAAAAGTGAAAATAAAACCCAGAGACTTGTTTCCAGCGCTGGTGATTTGTCTCAGCAGGTTCCTCTTGCCTGGTACAACTGCTGTTCCCTCTGTGAAATGAGGAAGAGTTGATGGGCCCGGTGCCCTAGTTAGAGCCTCCTGAGATTACTGGCTATCTATAGAAAACCTGACCATGCATAGGTAAATGTCGTCTTTCTTTGCTCGGGTTGTGCCTCTGACTTGCACCGACTTACTGTGCACTCTTTCGAGGCAGGGATCTCTTTTTTTGTCCTTTGCTTAGCACAGTGGTGCCTAGATCTGTTCCATCTGTGGTAATAAAAATAACAGCAATGTAAAATGTATAATCACATGAGGCTTGATGCTCAGACAGCAGAGTCCTCAGCTGAGTGTCCTTGGTTCTTGCTGGGCTATGCAGTACTGAAGTTTGTCAGGAAGGAAGTCCCAGCCACCTGTCAGTCCCGGATCTGCTCAGATTGCTCGCTGCCGCTGCTCTGTTTCAGCCGCCTGAGGTAATGCATCTCACTTTGTTTCCAGCCATAGTCCCAGCTGCCCCAGAACAGTGATAGCTATCACCAACTGCGGACGTGCGCGCGCCACCACAGATTCAGTCTCCACTCCGATCTAAGGACCTGCCAGCATGCTGGCCTTCTGTGTGCTTATCCTCTTTAGTGTGGACTCAGCTTAAGTAGAGATGAGGGTTTTTTATCTGATGTTGGATGCATATACTTTATATATAGCCAACATACTTGCTGTTCAGTCATAGGAGTATTACAAATATTGCACCCCCCTCCCCCTTTTGGGGAGGCGGGGGAAGCAATGTGTAGACTTGGTGGTGTTAGGAAGGCAAAGTCTATAAAGGGCTCAAAAGAGAAGTGTTTAGGTATAAAAATCTCTTCCTCCTTATCTGGTATCATCTTAGTGTCAGCTCCTGTGAGAACTTGTGCTCCCAGGAGCAGGCTCGTTAACTTTAACTTAATGATGCAAGGCGCTGAGCGCATGAAGTTACCACTGAATAGAAGAGGGGGTTGTGTGGACCACTTTGAGACTGGACCCAGTAAAATGAATCTCAATATCCAGCTGCACAGAAATGATTCTTTACCCCCCTCAAATAGACTGAATGACAGTCCAAACTCCTACAAAATCAAAGGTAAGCTGTTTTTGATGTGGCTGTTCTGTTGCTGTTGCTCCTCTTGAGGCACTCTGTCCTCCTGTGTAGCCAGCAAAAGGAAGAAAATTAACTCTGCAACCGTTTTGTGGCTTTGGCAAAATTAGTAGAAACCCCTGCTGGAGCTTCACTGTCTCTTGCTGCTTATGATCCCCTTTGGCCACACCACTTCTCCTCTGAACCTTTTGATTTTCTCATAGTTTAATAAAGGGATATAAAATGAGGATCTCTTATTTTTGCTGCTTCTCAAATTATTTTAACTAAGCCATCTTCTCTTCTCACGAATTCTACGACGTCCACTTGAGCTACCCCTGTTGTGACTTATTTTGTTAATCATGTGGGTAATAGCGTGGTAAAAGTGCCACAGTGAGCATAATTCCACCTTTGAGTTTCAACCTCACTGCAATGCTACTTTAAACGGTGAAATTCAGAAGGAAAATGCATAGCTCAGATAAAAGAACAAATGGGATTAGTCATATGGAAGCAGGGCTGGAGTGCGGCGTTCAGACCTAGCCTGCCACAGCGATATTGCTGACCGTAGCCATTCTACAGTCTGAGTCAGAGTCCTGAAATCACAAGAGTGGCCTGAAATAGTCATTTGGGGTTATTTTTATTGCCTTCTGGCTTTGAAGTCTTTATGCAGAGAGTCTGTTTGCACTGACTTCATATCTGCAAGTTTCTCTCTAGAGTCATGAGGGATAGAAACTCGGCTTTTCATTAGAAAAAAATGAATGTGGAAATTCACATACAATCTCTTGACGCCAGCAATTGACTCTTCAAGGAAATCTCCAAATAACAGGGGACTTGTGATGAACTCATAAGAGTTACAGCTGCTTCTCCAAAAACCAGAAGTGAGGACTGCAAACTGTTCTTCTTATCCTTATAGTTGATTGAATCTGATCAGCTTTCAGAAACATTTGATGATTTAAGAAAAAAAAAGAAAATCCACTCCCATCACACCCTTTTGTTCATACAAAAGTGGTTAATGCAATGTAAAGAACCTCTGAACAGGAGAGAAGAAAAATGCCTCTGTCCTCCTCTGCATCACGGTACCTTGGCATATTTGTTCTGTGGCATTTAGACTATTCTCTGAGACTTCCTTTATCAGAAAGAAGTGTTGAAATCTCAGACTTTCAGAAAATTGTTTTTTTCCCCTAAAAGATATAAATAACCTTTTTAAAAATATAAAACATTAATATGCAATATAGTCTTTATTATAAAAATAATCTTTTATTGAAGTGTTTCGTTCCAGTTGGTTATTTTTACTTCAACCTGTATATTTATAAATGATATATCATGATTTATACTACAATATAAAAATCATATAAATAAAGTACAAAATGAAATGCATGGACTTATAGAAGCAAAGAGTTTAAGTAATATTTCAGTGAAATTTTGACAAAGGCAGTAGTGCTTGGAAAATACTTCTCCAAATTTACTCCTAATTTTCAGTAATCAGCAGTTTACTTCACTTCTTTTTCACAGTGAAAATGACTTGTTTCAGAATACAGTGTAACAAAAATAGTAAAAATACTCTTTTTCTAACTGTGGTTGAAAAAGCTTAAAAAATATTTTTGCCAGATTTTTGAAGTGAAGTCTGATTTTGAGGCACAGATCTTGATCATTAAAGTCTGTGAATCTTCTCCTGATCATTAAAGTGGCTATCTTGAGCATCAGGTTTATGTAAAGTCTAGAGATGGCCAGATGTCATGCTTTTTTGTTTGTTGCTGCAATATTGGACTAATTCTATAATTCACAAAAATATTTTGAGTTTTCTTTTAAGTTGAAGGGAATTTGAGAGGTGTTTGTGCCTTTTAAGTTTAAAAACTTAGGTATGATTCTATCTAACTCTTGTTATTTGCACATCACTGTAGTTTATTTTGATATGGATATTATAGCTATTCAGACATAGTAGGCTCTGTGCGCTTGCAGAGACTTTTTGGCCTCTTTTTATGAAGGCCAGAATAGTTAGGTCTCACTTGCATTGACAGCTGTATTTTTTTTAAGGCAACCTCAGATTTGCAAAAGTGGTTAGATAGATTGTAATTGAAACAACGGGGTTTCAGGAGTTTTAAAACAAGACCAGTCATGAGGGTGCTTGTGTGTCTTTGGAGTGTGAATACGAAGGCCATTGTGCACGTATACGGAGATTCTGTATAGACGCAGGGAATGGAATAGCTTATAGGATTCATAAAACATAGCCTGGGATCTGTTTTTTCTTTCAGATTCTTTTGCGTGTTTTATACTCTGTCCTCCATTCTCTTTTCTTTCATAATCTCTCCTATAGAGGATAAGAAGCCAGTAATGTTCAAATTCAGTTTTCAAACTCCCAATGTTCAAATAGTTCCCAAATTAGACATTATAATGAATTCACTTCTTCAATGAATAATGATGTTGAAATACTGTTATTTTTACTCACTGAACTCTGACACATGGTTATTATGTTTAGCTTCATTTTTGATAGGTGCTAAGCACCCAACACACCTACAGATAGCATTGAAAGCTGTAGTGCTCACAGCCTTCGGAAATCTTGACAGGGCTTGGATTCCTTTGTTTGTCTATCAAAAATATTTCCATTGTATGGTCATGGAAGTCGCATTTATTTGTTCTTTACACTAAAGTAGTGAAAACAATGTGTTTATTGAACACAGTCTATAGCATTCGTGGTTGCAAAGTGTGTGGTTACTGAGCACCAGAGTTTAAGAGACATTTACAGCCTTCCAGTAGGATTATGGTTTCTATTAGCAACAAGAGTTTCAAACACTGGTCAAGGATAGTCTATTTAAAGAACACGCAGCCAAACAGCACTTACTATGCACCGAGGAGAGGAAAGAGCACCTCTGCCTGCAAACACTGTTTTAGATCTCTTCTTGTTACTTTTTCCTCAGTTATTTGAGCCATAAAAATTACTTTTATGGTTTTCCTGCTCTCTCCTATGCCTACCGCTCCATTGTACTGTCATCAAGGGCATGTCAGTTGGTAAGCGTTAGACAGTCAATTTCTATTTTGTAAGATTTCCTTCAAAGTATAATTGCTAGACTTTGAATATGTTACATTATTACCCATATCTATAGAAGTGCATTCATACTAAAATAGTGAAGTGTAATGTAAATTAACTACGCCATTATCTGAGCCGCAACTGGGTGTGTTACTCCTGGCCAACGTGCTGTGCTTCCTTAGGTTTCCGTAGGGGAGCAAACAGTCTGCTTCGGTCTGCCAGGCTATAAAGAGACGTTCACTGTCAGAAGCCGTTTCGCGGGCTCCGCTGTAACCTCTTCAGTGTACGCAGGATCTGGGATTGTTGGCTGTGAGGTTCAAATGCTGTCAAGTCAGAGACTTATAAGCCTTTTTCTTTGTCATTAATCAGTCTGTCAAGAGAGGGAAGTACGACCCTGTCTGCTTAGGTGGCCTGCCTTTGGCAAAAAGGTGAACGCACGCTGCCATAGGAATTATCTTTAGGAGTAACCTACTCCTACTTTAGGAAGTATCTTTAGGAGTAATAAGGAAAAAAATGAATATAGTAAGTGTGCTGTTTTCTCAGTGCCTTTCCGAATGGCTCAGTCCTGCATGGACCCCTTTCTGAAAAATTTTTCTAAACAGATCATTTTGCTGTTTTTCCTCTTTCATGCTTTGCCTAAAATAAGCATTTTTTTCTCACCATGTTTCAGATGCCAAAAAATGTCTTTAAGAAACCAAACAAATGTAAGTCTGAAATGCTTTGCTGTACTTTGTGATACAAAATGTCATAATTTTGTTGCCAAACACTGACTGCTCAACAACGTATCAACCCCTCCATGCCCTATCTATAGTACATAGGAGGGGCAATGGCAGATCACATTTCACCAGAAAACAGAAACCTGGTTCTTAGGTGGTGTTTTTTCAGGCAAAAAAAAAGGCTTTTTAACTGTGTCACCTAACCATATCAGAGAACATTTTGGATGAAACTGTCATTTCTTCTTAGGAAAAAAACACGTTCTGTATAACCACTGTGTTATTTAGTAGTACGTGTACATACTACTCGTAGTAGTATGTACAGGCTACAGCACTCGTATGCCTGGAAAGCTCAGGCTTTGCATTTGGAACCGGAGCGCATCGCAACCCTTGCCTTCTCTCAGCTAATCTGTACAAACGTTTGGGAAGCCCAAAAAAGATGACCAGGGAAGGGCAGGGAGGAGAGGTCTGCATCTTTCCTCCCATTGGCATATAGACTATGCTTAGGGATTTTTGTGTGTTTGATTTTTAGTTCCTAAGCTGAAGTTTTCCGAGACAGAAGACCAGTGGACAGAAAGCTTTTTGATCCCAGGAGATTTCCATTTCTACTGAAAGCCACATAGGCAATTCATGGGTTTAGGCTGAAGCACCTTAAAGAGTCTTTTAGTCATTATTGATTCTATCATAAAGTAAAATAGGGGAGAGAAACATTCTTTTATGCTCTGAGAATGAGCGTCCCAATAAGAGCAATCCTTTGGTCTGAATTTTCCCTTATCTAAAGGGACAATACAATCCTTTGGAAATTCTTTACCAGTTCCCCAGGCCCTACGTGACTAGGTCATTCATCCTTAGCAGCCTAGTGGTACAGACTACCTGGTCTCTGAAGAAAAAGGACAAATACTGAAATTCTTTAATTTTCTATCCCTGCTGCTGAATATCATATACATCACACACACTAAAGAAGTGGTATAAAACATATATCAGATTATTAACACTCACTGCCAGCCTTGACACCTTTCATATACAGACTCTGTAATTACTTTATTTTTTTGGTTTCTATGCAAAATTACATCTTCCACAGGGGACCTCAGCTCCAGCCCAGGTAGCTAGTTTCCAGACTTTGCAGGACTTTGTTCACAGCACATAGTTCTGTAACATGAAGGTACAGATTATGTTTCAGTACTAGAATCAGTCATCTATTTTTCTTTTTTTTCCTCTGAACAGTTTTTCCAGTGGCACCTTGTCTTTTATGTTGCTTGAAAGAGAGATTTTTATACTCCTATTAGATTGTGTGTCCATTCAAAGGGCCACCCACGGGTTTGGTGATCACAAAAAAAATTCCTTGTAAGACCAGATACTTTTCAAAGCAGCTGTTAACACACCTCCCGGAGCACTAGCATATCAAGAAATTGGAATCCAGAGGTGATTTTTGAAAGTAGGGCTTCAGTCTTCTCTCTTTCTAGTCTGGATCTGGGTTCCAGGCCTGGCTCCAAAGTACAGTACAGTTTGTCTATGGAAACAGATGTACAACCATTGCTATCCCAGTCTTTGATTTCCTGTACCCTACGTAGAAGCGAGAGTTTTGAAAAGAAAGCTAGCTTTCATGTACGGACATGCAATGTTTTTTTGAAACTGTGCAAGATCATTCTACCTGCTGTGCTTAATTTCAAAATCCAGTTAAGTCAAAAATAGATGTTTGCTCTTTCGTTTGTGCACATCTTGCACTAGTTTTTATTAACCAAAAAAAAAAAAAACTTTTAACCGCAGCAGCAAATTCCCCCTTATCCTCATTGTAGCAGATTTGCCCTGCATTTTTGTCTCATACAAACTAATGGCACAAACACTCAAAGATGTTTCCACATGCACACGCTCACACATGCACGTGTTTTTTTGTCTTCACTTGTGTTTGGAGGGATTTTTGTTTGTTTGTTGTGGTAGTTGCTTTTAATCTCAGATGTCGGTATTTTCCACTTGCAAGAATTTTGGCTTTTTTTTTCCTTCTGGCATGGATGAATCTTATGTGGTTTTCAATTAGAGTTTACAGTATAATGGTTTGCTTCAAAATAGACTTGTAATTTTTGAACGACCATCTCTCAGTCATCTCCACTAACATTTTGATTGCATGTGACAAAGTGATATTTCATTTTTGTTCCCTTTTAATTTTCTTAGCTCAATCTGTTTTCCTGTGATGCTAAAGGTATGTCTATACTACAGGGGATCCAGTTATTGTGATACATAAAATCTGGGGCAATTATGCTACCATAATCATATACTGGCCTTCTCTCAAGAATAACTAGTGACGGAATGATGATCCAAAGAGAGGGAGGGCTTGAAAGGGCTTAGGTGTTGGTGAGAGAGGCAGGGAAATTACTGACGAAGAGTAAATAATTGGCTATTGGGACAGTAGCTGAGAGGCAAGAGAAGGAGAAAAAGAGAAGGAAATAAAATGATGTGAGAAGTTTACTGGAACCGTTACTAGAGGAAGGAAAAATGGTGAGAGATGAGTAGACATTGGGAACTGAATGACATGCAGACATATGCTTCTTTGACAATGAGTGAAAAACGTGTTGTATTAGAGACATCTTCAACACCATCTTTTCCAAAAGGTGAGGTGAAATCCTTGGGAGTGTGATAAGTCTGAAAAAGTTTAAGTAAGTCACACGTTAGCATATTTGTTGCTTTTGGGAGCCAGGAGATTGTGGCTCATGCTCAGCCATTTTGATGAGCATCTGAATCCATATAGGATTTCTTCTGCACATCTTTCTGCCATTCAGGGTTGGAAATGAACACCTGGTGTTAAATTGATGCATTTGGCCTCTGTAAGAAAGGGTACGCCAACACAACTGTCCTGGAAAGGGTAAGCCAATACAAGCGTCCTCTCTTTATCTAAATGATAACACTGGTGGAGTAGTCATGGATATTCCATTTACGTGCTTCTGTAAAGTAACTAAATCTCTAGTATTGTCAGTTATCTAGAGATTGGAAAGTGGAGTGAAGTTCCATGCCGCTCCACTTATGGCATTTGCTGGGCAGGGGGGGGAGGGGAGGAAATAAATAAATGAGGGAGAGGAAAACGGAAAACTTTATTACTGTGCATTTTCCACTTTGCCATTCCATGCTTTACAATTGCCTAATTGTTCATCAGCTTCACAAAAGAAATGCCTTTTATTTTTTTCCAAGCACTTAGAGATGACTTAAGTGTCATTTAGTCAATTGGCAGAACAAAGAAGTCAATTTATGGATCAGATTTTCTCTGTTTCTTTATTCTTTAAAATAATTTACTTTATTGGTTTAGTGTTCTTGAAAGGTGAGGGATTGACAGAACTACAGTGCAGAAATATCATTTTGCAGAATCAGGTCATATACGTACATCTTTACTAAAGCTGGAGTTGAAAAGGTAGGACTTTGTCAGCTTCCACTTGCATTTAAATTTAATTCCCTTTCTTGGAAAAAAAGAAAAAGCAGCTAGCTCCCTAGCACATTCTGAAGCGCATCGTGCCAAGTGTTAGAAACAAACGCATATAGGTATATGTGAGTGAGACTGAAGACTAGTGGAAAAGCTGGTTTATAAATTAAGGTCTGAATTATAACTTCAAGCACTTGTTTGCAATATATTTGCTGGTAACTCCTGGATGGGAAGTGGAACTAGAAAAAAATGATCTCTAGGTTGTGGAGCCACCTTAGGGATTCTTCATAACTTCAGTTTGAGCCTTGTTACTGGGGCAATCTCCACTACTGTCCATAGTGGGGAGAAGAACTGGAAAACCCCCAGTTGTATGCCTCAACCTCTCCTTGTGCATGCCCCGCTCGGCCCTTGCCGAAGCCCGGCCACACGGTTACCTTTCCTGTGCCAGCCTCCCACCTCAGGATCAGTCTGAGCCAGCAGCAGGGCAACCTTCGTCTCTCACAGCTGATCCAACCCCACTGAGGCCAGTGGGAAGCTCTCTGCTGATACCAGCAATGACGCTAATTAATAAAGAAGGTGACTAAAGCACCTCACAAGTTCTTCATATTCTGCAGCTTTTTTTTCTTCCTAAATATACCTGTTTGCTCACACACCTGTCTATCTTATGAATGACATTTTAGTATGCCAAACTATTGCATCGAGGTTCACATGCACATACAGTTGAATCCCTGGCTGAATATTTATGATTGCGCTGCTGATGCTCTCTCTAACATGAGAATACATTTCTTCTCTCAAGAAAACAATTTTTTTAACTTACTTTTCTTCAGAAGAAATGAAAAATCTTGGAAATACTTGAGCCCTATCAAATCCTCAATTGTCCAAAAAGCTTCGTGGAGCAATCTGAAATTCCCCCACTCCCAATAGCATATGCCTTGTT
Source organism: Struthio camelus (assembly GCF_040807025.1). Classification (NCBI taxonomy): domain Eukaryota; kingdom Metazoa; phylum Chordata; class Aves; order Struthioniformes; family Struthionidae; genus Struthio; species Struthio camelus. The sequence goes on along the minus strand of NC_090981.1, from coordinate 37,376,583 downwards.
TCAACAGAAAAGGTTAAAAATATGAAAACAAGATCACTTTTCTAGAAGAGTCTTTCCTGTGCTTCCAGAGTTCATTTAGAGATATTTTACTACTTTGGATCAGGTTAAGATTCCTTTTTCTTATATAGGAAGGATAGAAGGATTTCACAAATTGTCTCCTCAGTCAGTTTTCTGCCTGTTGCCAGGCAAAAAACAACTTTCAGACCAAATGTATCAAAGCAAGACCTCAGCTCCTGTGGGCGCTAAACTGATGTGTCCGTTCAAAAGGTGGGACTTCTAAAAGCTTGGTGTCCTTATTGCCGTTTAGGGGGGGTATCAGCTCACTAACTGCTGAGCAGAAAAAAAGACCATGTAGTGAGTCACCGATTTTAACAGCTCTGGCGTATTTTTCTTTCTTGCAGATCTCTCAGCTGAGTATTAAACTGAGCTTAGGGTAGGAAATCTGATGAGCTGAGTTTGCATCAGGCAGGTGTAAAATGTGGAGGTTATTTAGTTGTCAAATTCTCCTTTGAAAATCTGAAGGCAGATGGATTCATTGCAGGAGACAAAGGTACAATCTCTCTTGAGACATCCAAAGTTTGAGGAAAAGTGACTGAACGTTTCTAGCAGGGGTTCCGATACGGAGCTGTATTCCATGTGGAAGGTGCCATGCATTTTTTCCTGTAGGTGATGCAGACAGGACCACAGTGTGTGTCTGCCTTTTCTCTGCCCTGTCCTCTCTTTTTTCTCTAATACACACGGACAGATTCACCAGCTCATTAATCTCCTTCCACTGGATATTTATTACTCTTCTGTTCATGAGACTCCTATTCTAGGCCTGCATATTAGTAAGCCCCCTCTGTGCAGCAGAGAATGGAGGACTGCCTCTTCTCTTGACCTCTTCTTCCTAGTCTCCATCTCTATCTTCTACCCTTGTAATCAGTTGTCCTCCTCACCAAGGACCTTTCTTTCCAAGGACCTTTTTTGTTTAAGTTGAGGCCCCCGGTCTCTCCTGAATACGTAAGTGCTCCAATTTTTCCATTTAATTATCAGCTATTTGTGACAATGCGATGCCGTAACATACATGAGATATCCAAGGATTTCTAAACACAATTATTCTTCATACAAATAAAGACAAAATATTAAATATAAACAAGCACATTTCCACTGTCTCAGAAATGTGTGGCTTTTGGAAAGTAATGGTTTCCATCTCTCAGGACACAGCTTTTCTCTCAAACCATGTAGCACTTCACTTCCTCTCTCCCCTTCCTGACTGCTTATAATGAGCTATCCTGCCTTTAGAGGGTCGTCAGGAGCTCGCTGTCATCAAAGCGCGTTACCTTGTTTCCTCTGCCTGCTCAAGGCTTCCTCTTCCTGTTCAGTGGGGCCTTCAGCTTTGTAACTTCTGTCACCCACACGAGGCTTTGTAGTCCCATGGCCAAGGAGTTTCTTTGCCTTAGTTCTGGTGCAGATATGATGTACCTGTTGTCACCTCGCAGCGGCCTTACAAAATAGTGCAGAATTTCACAACACACCATTGCATCAAATCAGAAGTCATAAGTAGAGTACTGGCAAATTCTCCCAACCCCTCTAGGACAAGAGAAGAAAAACATGGAAAAGAGACTGTATTCACAAGCAAAACAGGCAGGGGGTCTTCACTGTGATGAAGCTAAGGGCAGCCTCTAACTGCAGTGGGACCGTCGCTCCACTTTCTGAGAAAGCATCTTTTACCCTAACTGGCCTCACCAGGAGGGGGAGCCCATCAGCCTTTTACAAACTGGTGGTCGGTGTTTACGTGTACCCATGTAGAACCAGTTTCTGCTGGGTGTTGGGTTTGTGTTTTGGTTTTGTTTTTTTAAACTGAAGAATTATCTGCTAACAGGAGCCAATAGATATCAGTGGAAATCACAAAAAACTTAAAAGATAGATGTATCTATCAAGTTATGATACAAAGATCTTCGTATGAGACAGTTGCATCTGATCTTAAACCTTGAATAGTGACGACGCTATTAATAAATAGCTATCTACATATGAGAGCTGCTCTTGAAAGTGTAATTTGTTGTTGGAAATAAATGCAAAAGGCTAAAATATAATATACTAAATAAGAAAAGAGTAGGACTTATATTCTTACATATTTCTTGCTTATCGGGGAAATGACAACGCTGACATACTATATCATTCTGATTTTGAAATATCTTATTGTAAAAAGACATTAGCAGCTCTGATGATTGCTCTGTTAAGAACTTGGATAGAGACAATTTGAATCTGATTTAAGAAATAGTATTTCATATAAATTACATGTATATGTGGGGTTTTAATTGTAAAAAAGCTTGATCTTTTCAAAAACACTTTAGACTGAGAAAAAGCCCAATGCAACAATAAGATTAACTGTGTCACATACAAGCCTGCATCTGAAATGAAGCAGCTATGCAACAAAATTAAGATACCAAAGAGCTAAATTTCATTTCTAGCAGACTCCCACTGGCACACTCTACTTTTCTCTATCCTTTTGCTTGAGAAGACAGCCTCACATGAAAGACTTAATAAAGTGTAACACAAGCCTATGGGTTTTGTTCCTAATGTATTACACTACAATTTTTGTTGTAATTATTTTTTCTCCTACTTGATATGCTTAAGGACTCTGCTTACACAGTTACAGAATAAATAAAGCTGACAAACACCAGTGATACTATCTCTTAGGATGACGATAATTACAGATTAGTACATTGTAGAAAAACACCTGATAGGCCTAAAAATGATATGATTAGATAAAGCTCCTAAAAACTGTAATTCACATAAGACTTTTAATATTTTACTGCACTCCTCTTTCTCTTTCCCAGCTATGATTTTCAAGATTTATTTGCCACTGTTCTCTATTTTTCTGCTGTACACAGTGTTTGTGGGCTATGGCAACCAATCCCCTTGGGCTTTCTTTTGCTTTCATTTGCATAAACACAGGCATCATATGAATATTCAGTGAGTGGCTTTGCATTAAGTAAGTGCCCTTAATCAGCTTTTCAGTTCAGTTTTATTGGTTGCATGCACAGTCAGTTATTTCATCCAGAAAATCTGAGGGCCCTACAAAGCTAACCAGGTAAGGATCGTAATTCTTTGATGCGTTTAATGAAAGACAGTTATCATTGATTGTATAGATTCTGGAGAAAGCATAAAGCTCACTAGTTTGCTTGGGGAGAAGTTGTGTGTATATTTTTATTGTTGTTGTTGTTGTTGTTGTTAACCCATGATGGTCAGGTGGGCACATGCCTCTATAATTTGCATAAACATCAACTCTTAATGAATAATGCATAAGGGTTATTTTAAACACTAGGCTTCTAGCGTGGGTGGCTCTATAGCAGTGCGGTGTGATTGGCTGTACGGTGTTTTCATCACCAGCAGAATTCCTATAACATGAAAGCAACTAAAGAAGCTGAACTCAACGTACAGTATTTGTTTTCTGAAAATGTCGGCTATCTTTTCCAAGTAGATTGTACAGATTTCTCCCCTCCCCCTCCCCGGCTATTAGTGCTTCTAGCTTTTCATGAAGAAGGCATTACAAGCTTGATTGTGGCTGCTGTTTGCAGCCTTGACCAGTGTGAGAGATTCCTGGGGAAGGCGGTAGCAGCTGTATTTGTCTTTAACTTGCATAAACATGAGCAACATGTAAATAAGGAGCCGTGGCATCCATATGGAGTGCGCTCCTGAAGGCAGCACGGTTCTGCTTGCACACTCTACCTCTCGCACGCTCGCCTCTGCTTCAGCAGGGATACGATCTGGAAAGGAGTAATTACACACCAAGTTATTTATAACGCTGGTTTGTTTTTTGTTCTGTCTGAAATGACATTTCAGGAGGAGCGTTGGAGAAAGGCAAAGCTTTTCATAAACTGGGGAAAGGCGATAAGGAAGGAGTTAATTAAGCACTAACCACTTAGGAAACAGAATATAGAGAGTCAAAGCTAGTTTACGTATTTAAATTATTGGAGATAATTAGCATCACTCTCCTTATTCTTAGCTCAGTATTCAGCTTTTGTAAGTCTCTTGAAACGAGCCATTAGGGGATAAAATAATCACAGCTGAAACTTGCTCATTACAAACGGTTCTGATCCAAAAGCTCGTACACATGCTGGCCCTTGGGGAAGTCACAATCCCAGGCAAAATATGTCGTATGCCAGCGTCAAAGGTGGCCAAACAGAAAAGGAAAAGAACAAAACAGAAACATGATACAAGATAGTTACTGTAAAAGTCATATTAAATGGTATGTGTAATCAAAGCATCTGTCCATTAAACTGTATCAAATACAACATTGTGTGCATTTCAAAAAGGATAATGAGAAGTACTGAGTTGTCTGTGGCTTCAAACTATAGGTAGAACCTCTAAATTTGAAATAACTGGATTTTAACAATGCAGCATTACTAAAATTACACATTACATTGACTCAGAGTAACCTGGAGTAATGTGATGCAGATGATGTGAAGCTGATGTGTTTTCTACCTACCATGTAGTAATCTCTAATGAGACGGTACTGCATAAAGAATGCTTTTTCACTGCTGATACCAACTATTCCCGTGAATCTAGTGTAAGTCAAAACCTGGGGGAGTGAAATAAAAAGCAAAAATGTCGTGGTTGGCTTGGTTGTTAGTGTCCTCATTTGGGGTATTGTTATTTCTTCAAACAAATATTTTTGCTCTTTCTTAAATAACATTAAAGGAATATGTCTAGGATTCCTAGCAGGGGGCCTGCCAAGAGCATGTTTTATTATTTGACCTGTTTGTCAGTTTTTGTTCTACCTTTTCCCTTAAATCAGTGCCTGGTGTTTCCAAAGGGAAGTAGGACAATGGATTGAAACTTAAAATGTAGAAATGGTAGGAAAGAGGAGAATGTCTCTTATGATTAGATGCACCTATTCAAGAAATATTACATTTTACACAGAATTATTAAAACTAATTTTAAATTTACATCTCTTGCCAAGTACATTTAATTAAATCTTGCAGGATTTAATAAGTTCACTGTGCATTTAATCATCAGTCATTAAATGTTTACAGCTATAATAAACACCAAGCAATCTTTAATGCACTAAAGAGATTGTATGGCTGGTACTTTTAAAAGAATGTGGTTACACTAGAACTAGATTACTTATTGAAGAAATTCTGCAAAGGAGATCTGCGTTAGTAAATGTAGGATGCTGTTATTAGGTAGTTACAGTATGTAGCACCTTATTCTGTGCTAACCACTTCCTGATTGTCTGCCTTTTTTAATAGTGAAAAGCAAGAACACATTAATATCCTGATTACGCTCGTTTTCACCTGTGACTGCTGTGATTCTTACCTAGGTAAAATTTCTAGACACAGTGGGGGGGGTTTTACACTTAGGACACTAGGACCAGGCCTTTGACAGTCCTTTCTGAACAGCAGCTTCTGTCCTTGTTGACACAGCAAAAGGGAAGAAAGATGCTATCTGAGGCATCTTCTGAAAAAAAGAGACACCCGGCACAGCGTAATTGTCCACAGAGAGATGCGTGGAAGTGCACTATGGGAAATGCTTTAATGTCTTCTCCGAGCAAGGGCAATGTGAACATCAGAAATCTACCCCTTAACGCCGGCTGCTTATAGCGACGCCCATGCTAATCAGCTGAGGACGGATGCTAAGCATGTCCCGCTCCTGCAGCCTGCTGATTTTGGTGGCTGTGTGTTACCAGGCATGTGATATAACATGCACCTTTGCTTTATGCAAGTACGTGGTTTGTTGTGCTGGTGTGGCCAGTTCTGTCCTGTAGCACCGAACAGCAGGGGCCAGCCCCTCCGCTGCGTTATCATCTCTGAAATATCTGTCGCCCTTACTTGGCAACAATACGGCAATTTTCTTTTGAACTTTGAAATAAAATCACCACATGGGATGAGAGTTGAACTCATCCATTTTTCACAAGAGGGATCAGAAATAAATGATCCTCTGGCCTCAGAGATCCTGCTGTAGGTTTGGTGGGGTTTTTCTTCCTCAGAAGTTGATAAATAGTTAGGGACATCTATGTTCAATAACTGTGACTGACTGAAGAGTGATCTTTGACCTTAGTTAGTCCTTAATTGAGCAGTGAGGTGGGTCGCCAATGTCCGGATTTTAATCCAACTGTTTCTGCAGGATTTTAATAGAACAGGCATCAGCTAAAACAAGAAGGGTGTCTGAATATCAGTATTCCCACTTCCACCTTCTTTGCTTCTGTGGTCTTTGTGATGATAGGTGCTCCTTCAGGTTCTCCAAACTGACTGCAGAATCACTTGATAGGGCTACGCAACAAAGCCTTTATTTCTGATTCTGCACAGGCTGTGGGGAGAAAAAGGGAGCATACAGGCTTGCAGGTTTTCTATATACAAAGAAAGTCTTTTCTTTTTGCTTTGTGCGTAACCTTTAGTCAGGCACAGTACCACTGATGTCAGCTACTCTGCTTGAGAACTGTAACATTGAACCCTAAAAACAAAAATAATATTTCAACATAAATAAATTAGGTGCTGATTCTCCTCTCTGTCGCCTCAATTTTACACCGGTGTAACACCATTGCCATTACGGGAGCAAGAGGAAAAGTAAGCCTTAAATTATTATAGCTTTCCAGTGACAAAAAAAAAAAAGAACATAGTTACTTTGGACATGTCACTATGGCCATTGATATAAAATACAGACTTATAATGTGCACAGTTGGGATGTATTTTACTTCTTATGCATTCCAAAAAACAAACAGTCCACTGACACCCAGCAAACATTTTTGCCCAACCATTTAGACATGTTATACTGCCTGCCTTCATGTATTTGTATGCATTTAATCTTCCACAAATTTTTCTCTGTTCTTCTATGACAACATCAAAAATCGTGGTACTTTTGAAGATATTTTGCTGCAAACTGCTGATAATCAGGAATTAGAATAAGAGTGCTGAGAGATTATTAACAATAGAAAAATAGCTATAATGGAAGGAAACGTTTGTACATAATGAATGAGTTGTTAGCATATCCAGAACTGCAAGGCCGATCAGACCCGTAGAATTTCTGTTTCTTTGTATATCAACAGCTTAGATTATTATTATTCTCAGGAGCAAAGCAGGGCATATTAAAAAAATGTTTCAAATGTTTATTGCCGTGATGCTACAGGAACAAAAGGCTAATAACCCGCTGTTCTGTGAAGCCACTTTTTACACTTGTGGAATAAGCATGTTTTCTGCAGCAGAAGAAGGAAAAAAAGTCCAAACTTTAAAAAGCTTCTACAGATATTTTTATTTCACATAATCTATTTTGTTTTGGGATTTTATCTCACTACTCATGTTGTTCTGCTTTAGGGGTTGAGGAGTGGGAAAATACTGGAGAAGGTGTCTTTCAAGTGTAAATTTTCCAAGAGCATTTAAAAACACCATTAGAGTCAGCTTTCTGTTTTACCACGTAGTCAAATAGAGATCTGCCAGTGTGAATCTGAGCCGATGCAGTAGAAGAATTTCAAATTAGCAAATCCTGTTTTTTTCCTTCTTGGCTTAGCTATGGATTGCCTGAAAAATCTTGGACAACTTATTTCAGTGCCTGCAGTCTATTTCCCCAGTGTTTGTGGTGAGGACAGTTATACTGCCTGGTGGCATTCGTCACTGAACTCATTCAGTGGGGTCCTACGTTGTGCCAGTTGTTGTCTTCTCCTATCGTGGCAGAGGGAATCTGTTGCCCTCATGATCGTGTTTTGCTGAACTCCATGGTCAAAGAGATAGAGAACGGGAGGCTGGGATTGAGAGCAGTCGTCGTGTTCCAGCTCTTCGGAAATTATTGAGGAAAGGTAGTAGTACATTGTGTCACTTGCTCATACCGATGCCTCCCAGAGGTTCCTCGGGGCAGCTACAAGCCTGGAGAGATCTTGGGACTGAGCTCCTGAGCAGGTGCTTCCTAGGAGTGGTGCTGGTAAGAAATCAGGGCTGAGGGGAAGAGCAGGGCTCCATCATATCTGTAGGGAAAAATACAATCATTCCTGCTGCAGGATTTACGTGCAGAAGGATTTCTATGAGATAATAGTCACCGAGCTGTCCTCTACTCTGTGACCCCTTTGGTGGCTTTCTTGCTCAAATAGAAACAGGTGTCCCCTTGCAGCATGTTGGAAGGAGTAATTAATTCATGTTTCTTCATCAGCCTGGAGATGTGAAGAGCTGTATCAATGCTAAGTATTATAATTATTTTAGCTCTGGATTACATGAATCATGTTCCAGTTTTGCCAGGACTGTAATTTATTTAGTGCGATCTGGTAATGTCTCCAGTAATGAGCAATGACTTATCAGTAATAAGCAATGACTTTATTACTATATAGAGCCTGATCCTAGCCACAGGAAATCTCACTTGGCAAAACTAATTTCTCCAGAAGGAGGATAGGGCCCAGTTGTGATACGTGTGGACTTAGTTCAGCAATAGTTCCACAGTGCTTAGTTCACCAACTAAATTTTGAATATGGTCCTAGGCTGATGTATTAACAAGTTAACAGCAGTCAGCATGGACAGTCTAAGAACTTAGGACTGTCTTTGCTTCGTGTATACTCAGTTTCCTATTCACAGCAATAACAGAAATCATCTTCTTTTTGAGAAGAAACTCAAAAGTGTCATACAGAGAGTGTATTTACTCACCCAGAGCACCCAGAGCACACCTGAGTCTGATTCCTAAGACAAAAAGCAGTAGCTTCATATGTTTATGACATCATGTGGTATGTTTTCCCGAATTGTGAAAAAACTTGTCCTGAATTTTATTATTTCTTGAATTGGTGGTATTGTTTTACTACATTTCATTCAAAAATTCCTTATATATAATTGTTTATATCTTTGCATCATTGCAGATGTACATAACTGATGGGGCACGCACTAAATAAATGTATAAGCGCTGACATCATGTAGTTAACAATTCTCCTTGCCACCGTATGATTCTGTTTATCCCTCTGTCTATTTATATGGTTTCTTCTTTAACAAACTGAAATTTGTCAATAGCACTGACTCTTTTTTGTATAATGTTACTGGAGTCCACATTTTGTACAGTACCCTGAAGCACAATACAGTTTCACCCAACCTCTTCTTGCATGATACCACAAATTAAAAAAAATATGTATTTACTACAAATATTCTCCCTTTATTAGGACTGTAAGGTTTCACATTAGATTCGGTATATTCTGCACATTTTAAAATACTAATGCTTTCACATAATCTCATTCTGATTTTTCAGCAGGGGAAGTGCGCTAATGCAATGCTTGCCCCAAGTGTGTAGACAAGAAACAAGAAAACAAAAACCAAACAATAGCTCCAATATAGAGTATTGCCTCCTCTGTACTGTGCCCATTGCTCTTCCTGGGGCATGGATTCTGAAGGCTAAAGAAAAAAGAATTTAAAGGTCAATATTAACCATTCCCTTACTGGTCCCTCTAATAGAAATATTTACAGTTTGATCACTGTAGCTAAATTCATGTAAAACTTCTGTGCGCAGGAGCTGAATGCTCTAAGAAAAACTAGGTTATTTCAATCTTCGGCATAGATCTCTGGAAAGAAGAGGACCTCAAGGAAAGTTTTCAGGGAAATCCAAGTTAGGGTAACGAGATCAATTTCTAAGTGCAAAATTCCTTCTTAGGGAAAAAAGAATTATGTGTGTACTCCTCTTTTGAAGGCGAGCTAATGAAAATCTAATTTAATGTCAAGTTTGTTAACACGTCTGCATTAGCTAATTAAGAGGTGCTTTCACAGGTGTGTGGAGGGACATTTGTTTTAAAATAGTTTTGTAGATTTTTTCACATTTAAAAAAAGACCGTTAACTCTGAGGGGAAAATATGTTCACTAGTGTTTGCCAATAATCTAGGAAATTTCTCACAGTTTAGTGAACAAAAAGTTGTCCTTCTCTGCTCCTTCTCCGTCCTTCTCTGACACTGCTATTCAGCTAGTACAATTCTTGAAGGGACAGATGATGCTTTGGAGATAACTTTAAAAAATAAATCTGTCTACCCACGGTCCATTTATTCTTTCTTTGTGGACCGAATCCCAGACAGTGGTGAGTGCTTGGAACCGGTGCCAGCACCTCCAGAATCTAGCCCTAAACTACTGAATTCAATTGCTTGGAAAGACAGTCTGAGATTCGCTAGTGTTTGCTCTGCGCTTCATCTGTGCTTTCCACACACGGTCGTAATCTGCCTTTTGAAATACGCCAGTGGTTCCCCACTTCCCAAGCAGACTAACCCAGGAAGCGGGATACGACTTGCGAGCTGATAAACTTTTACAAATTAAGATGATCTTTCCACGCGGAGACCTCTAAACAGCAGAGAAACGAGCAGGGCCAGCGCTGGCGTTGTCAGGGTCGGCTCGCGTTTGGGGTGCTCGGGTTGCGGCGGCTTCCCAGAGGCGCGTTGCAGAGAGCGGGGCGCACCCAGGCTGATTTCGCGGGCAGCCGGTGGTGACAGACGACAAAGCCGTGGGTAGCGGGGCGCTCTGCTTACCGCCGCGTTTGTTTAACTGAGGGCTGTGAACGGAGCCCAGCGGGGCGATGCGCAGGCGCTCCCGCTGAATCGACACCTGCAGGCTCTCTTCAAGGCAGGCGTTTGACTAATGCCCTCTAAGGGGAATGCCCACCGGTAGTTTTCTCCTCCTGAATGAAAGGAAAGCAAAGGAAAAACAAAAAACCAGGAGAGTCCCACTGTGCCCAGCGCTGGAGGGAAAAAGGATTCATTGAACCACATAGATTTTACCGCGCTGGTTGTCCTTCTGCCTTTTAGAGATATTTAGCTTTCCTGCAGGCTGGGCAATAAACCTGAAACATCTTTTCAGCAAAGACTCTGACAAAGAAAAGGTGTCAATCTGCTAGAATTCATCTATTATTCATCTAATCTACTGTAATTCATCTATAAACGAGCTCCCTCTAAGTACCATGGATATGTTTTTGGCTGTATGTAAAAGGCAAAAATTGGGAGAGGGATGGTACAAATGTATAAAAAAAATCAGGGCATATACAGTGAAAAGCAAATGAAAAAATTAAATTTAATAAAATAACGTGAAGTCCAGGACCCCAGCCATGAGGCAAGGTTTCAGCTAAGGTTGTCAGCAGTTCCTCAGAGGCGTGAGTGGTGCTTTTTGGTGTCCGTGAGACTTCGTTACAGCACTGCACGCAAATAGACCAACTTTTTTAACCACTTCAAATGTATCAAAATGGGCTGGCAATACTGAATATTCCCACCTTTAAAATAGGATTCTCTGCCTTTCGTTTGAGTTATCTGATATCATCAGAAATGTAGACGTGCCGAGAGAGAGAGAGAGAGAGAGAGAGAGAGAGAGAGAGAGAAGCATTTCAGAAAATTGACAGCTTTGTGGATGAGTTGAAAGCAGAAGCAAGATATATTAAAAATACCAGAGAGAGAGTGAAGCACAGAAATACAGAGAACCTGGTGATTAAGGGTGTTGTCAATAGGCTCTGACAGTAGGCATGCTCTGAGAGCTGAGGTATTTCAAATACAGACACTATCATACTGGAAAGATAAACACATATCTCTAGTGACTCCCTCATCAGGTTTGACTAATTTTACCCCAGTCATCCTGCAGTCAATGAAATTAGCTTTTAAGGTGGTTTCTCTGATTACTCCATGGCTAGCATCAACACTCTAACTTCGCTGGTCAGAGCTGCCTTAAAGAGGTGTGCTCCATCTTCTGCATTTAAACATCCGACAGATAAGCTTGAGGCCAGAGAAGGAGGATGTTAGATATCCGCCTGGAAGCACCTGCAGCTTGTGTGGAGTCTCCTCCGAAAGAGCTCCTATCACATAGCCACCTCTCTACCTAAGTAACACTACAGAGGTGAAGCTAATTGTTCCTCGGTCTGTTAATCACTGTAACTTGCTCTGGCAATGGACAATAATACTTGAAGTCTTAAAGAAATGATGAACCTCACCTGCAATAATGCACCTACTCAACTTAGCAATGTTATGGGGGTAAAGTACAGGACTGATGCTTGCCCGCAGTCAGCTTATTGCCCTGACGCGCTGCGCCTGATTTTCCTTGTATCGTTCCCTTCGCCTGCATAACAGTAAATGTTAAAAGCCTCTGAAATGATCCAGTCCTTTGAAAAGTCCTGTTGAATCATTTCTGTGCTGACAAAAATAATCAGAATCTGACTGCAATATATCGTGAGTTCTGCAGTTTGTGATACGCCACACAAAGAGGATTTTCTTTCAATTTGTTCTGTTTTTTTTTTCTTTTTGTTTTCATTGATCTTTTGTTAGGAGGGGTGCAAAGAGGACTGATGATTGATTAATTTTCCACTCTGCCCTTCTGATTTTACTCAGTCGTGACCATTTCATTCTCTTCTCCATGTTAAATAAGCCGTCTCTGCAGTCCCTTATTGTTCTAAGAACCATTGCCCCTCTAATTATTACTACTGCTCTCCTCTGTGCACTTACCGCTGGACGGGATCAGACATAAAGCTAGCCCAGCCATAGCACAGCAGAGAGAATTTTTTGGCATTTAATTTCTGCCTTTCTTCATTTTGCGTCCTTAATTCCATGTTGCGGGGAGCGGAGGGAGGGTGGAATAGAGACACTTTCACCGAAATAGATAACAGCTAATTTGATTTCTGAACTGACACAATATTCCAGATGATCAGAAATGAATCAGAATAATTGTGTTTGCTGGCAGAAATACTTCTAGCACCAAAATGAGACCCAAATAAGTCCTGTGCATTGCAGAGATCTTTTCAAACTGATGAGAAAGACTCCTCTGTCTTCAGACAGTAAAGGCAGAGATTAGGCATTGTGGGGCCGGGCTGGTAGCATCAGCAATGGCAATGCCCATTTTTTTCCATACAAGGGCAGAATAACAGATAGATTAACCCAAATATAAATCGAAGGGCCTTTTGTGAATGTGAGAAGTACTACCTATCTGAGCTCCATCGTGTGAGAGAATTGCCAAAAAACTCTGTTTGGCTTCATTAATCTTTTTCACTTTTCCTTCACAGAAGAGCCACACTGGTGGCAAAGCAATCATAGATTTTGAATGTTCTGATTATTGTAGAGTGTACCTAAAATATGGTTTATATATTTCATATCTAAATATACCTTGGCTATACTATACTTTAAATATACCGTAGCTGTTTGTGTGTAGCTATATAGCTATGCACAAAACATTTTGATTCAGTGAAAATTACCTGTTATCACTTACTCTTTGGATCCTATTCAGAAGCTTCCTTCAGTCCCACTGATGATCTTTAAGACCTGAATCAATTTTGGTTCATAATACACTAAATTCATATAGTTACATCCAAAATAGTGGTTTTGAATTGCTTCCTTTATATTCCTCTATGTGCAGCTTCATTTCGTACATCCTATTTTGTTCTTCCTGAGCAGAATTAACAAGGTAATGTTTAGAATCCAAATGATTTAGACACAATTGCTGGAATATTTCCACTTCTCTCCAGCTTGTGTAGCAAAAGCTCGTTTTGCTGTATGTCTAAAAGTGCTTAATTTACACATCCTGTTTATGAAATAAATGACCAAGCTGAGAATGTAAGTCCTAGGGAGGCTGTCTTTTTTTTTTCAAAGAACAATATGATGTAGCAGCTCAGAACTTTTCAAAATGCAGATGTTCTTGTCACGAGCCCACTTATTATAGTGAATAGCTCTATAGTATTATATTATTATTTTACATTCAGTTAAGTCATTTATTGAAATTAAACAAGCAAACCCCAAACACCTGCACAATAGGCACATTAAAAGTACCTAATGGTTAACTTTTGACAGGATGCTATGTACTTGCAATTTAAAAACAGCTAAGAAGTCTTTTCCTCATTGTATATTAAAATGTTTACTCTTTAGCTGAGAATTTCATGGTTACTTTTTGCAGAACAGTCCCTAGCATCACAATCACTATTTCTCTAGAGCAAGCAATATTTGCATCAGCACATGACAGATGTGTACAGAAGCACAGTGGTAGACACAGTCCCAGGGCAAATTTCTACATCTAGATCTGTTTCTTTGACTTCTGGAGCCTGTGTGTGACGGCAGTGACAAAAGTCTATTTATATAATTGGAAAGTGAGACCAATGGGAGTATCTGAAGACTTCAAAAAATTGTATTGTGAAAAAGTGTTCAGTGAAATTGTTTTGGATTTTTTTTTACATAATTATTGCTGATATTGCTGATAATGTACTGCTGCTGATCTTTCATCTTTCATGACTGGGCTTTGGTCATTCTCCAGTGTTAGCAATTAGTTATATTACATATTGTGAGCATAAGTATATAATTACATCAACTTTGATTTCTAAATATGTACACCAAGATCTTGTGAGATATGTTCCAGCAGTGACCAGCTTTTAAACACTCTTGTTGCACTGTGAAAATACCGACATTGTAAGACATCCTTACGGCCCAGAAGTGAAAATAATTTTGAGGAATAGGCCAACTGAGTAAGGAAATTTGAACATTTGAACAAACGTGGAATGCAGTAGTACTTGCTAATATTTAGGTTTTGAGAGTTGCGTCTCACTGTTTTCTGTGCCTAGCCACATTGCTGCAAACGGACCTTAGGATGCTTCTCTTTCAGAATCATATAATAGTGACTTGCATGACATACTTATGGATGGAAGTCCTACTTAGGCTGTGTTTGGCTTCATTTTGGTGCCAGTTCTGCAGCTAAGTCAATACAGATTTTCATAATGGAGAGAAACCCTCTTGTAATGAACCCTGGTTCTTTACTACTATGAGTGTTCACTGTTTACAGTGAAACGTTACATAAGCTCCAATCATATAAGTGATAATAATACTCTCTGCAGCTGTAACTTGTCTTTAGAAATAATGAAACTGAACCACAGGAAATGACTTCAGTTAATGCTTCTCCATCACAGTACGCTTAAATGTAAAGTTATTTTATTTTATTTTAATCCTTAGTATTTTCCTTTCCTGGCCAGTAACCACAAGGCTATATCTTTTTCCTTAATATAAAAAACCCCTGACGTTTATTTTGTTTGTATTCTTAATGTACCATGCCATACCATTGCATCATATTATACAAATGTCGTACTAGTCAGATACAGCGATGTTAGCTATTATTACAATGTAATAGTCTTGTATTTTAACTGTGAGATCTCCACTGTATTGCATTAATGCCTTTTGTCCTATTAATCTCGTATTATTGGAGGGAAAATCAATAGGGAATCGCGAGTACAGTCTGCTAACATTTTCATATCCTATTGGTGCTATTTTTAGTCCATGATATTACACTGTTTTATGTATCTCATGAAAATTGAAGCATGAGAAGAGAGAGTGGGATAGGAATAACCATTTATAAATACTCTCCTTGATTAAAAAAAAAAATAGTACTGGTAATGTAAAGCAACCTCAAAATTATCTAAATGATCTCTAAACACTTAATAAAATTGTTGCCTGACATTTAGGAAGCTATGTTTATGTTACGAGATCTTTGTCCTTGAGGTTTAATGCTTGCATCCGTCAAATCAGTTTTTGCCCCTGGCCCTTTCAAGGGCGGACTACTGGATAGCGCAGCTCCTTCTCCCCACTCCGTGGCGATAACAGCCTTCAGGGGGAGCCCAGAGGGATCCCAAAATCTGGATGATTGGGTTACCAGAGGTCACATGACTGCCTCTGAGCGTATATGCACAGCAGCTTGACCTCTTTCTGAGCAGCATCAGGGCTACCAGAAGCGAGGGCTCTCTTGCCCCAGCATCCGGTGGGCTGGGGCGGCTGGAGAGGAGTGTCAGCCAGCAGCAGCCGGCCCAGCTGCCCAGAGCAAGCCCCATATGGCGCAGTCAAGAGTATCTCAGAAAAGGTCTGGAGGAATGAGGAGGCAAGGAGTTCAGATAAGAGCACAGAGTCTACAGTTTTGCATATTAAGCAGGTTTATATAGATTCGTGGCAACATGGGAGGTATTGAACCCATACAGGGCACAGCAAGTCTGACAATCATACTGTGATACATCTATGAGAGAAGGCCACTGTTGCTGACAACAAAATTTAGGTTCAGTTCTCCCATCAGCTTCCCTGGCAGCAGGACTGGTTTCCAGCGAAGCACTGCCGCTTGACAAAAGCTGGGGATGGGGCCCTCTCGCTACATGTTCATACATACGTGCCCAATTTGCATGAGTGCCTACAGCAATTTTTTTTTTAAACCTGCTGTGCATTGTGTGTATTTTTGCATCCAAGTTGGGGACCCCTTTTTCAAAAAGTCTCCCTTAATATTCATCTACATTTCAAAGGATTGGCAAATGCTATTAGAAAATCTTGGAAACATAAAACATTTTGAATATTTCTGTCATTCTGAAGTGTGATTTAGGCTTTCCTCTAATTGGTTTGTGCCACTTATTTAAAAAATGGTAGAGTTCCTGTGGAGCCTTTTATTTGCTTTTTTTTTTGAATGAGTACAGGTTTTGTGCCAAGAGGCTTTGAAGAGAAAACTCTGAGGCTCAGCCCTACCCTTTTCTATTCTTTGGGGATTAAATTGCCCAACTGAGAAATTTGAAGATAAAGGGGAGCAGAGAGATGGGGTAACCAAGAGAGGTAAGGATGAGAGGTGATTTGATTTGGGAGAAGAGAAGCAGTATGTAGAGGAGAAGAAACCAAAAGGGAGAAAATGATTGATGAAAAGAGTGAGGAGAGATCCTGTGATGTGATCTTTCTTGTGACATACATAGGAATACACCTTGTCTTGAGAGTGATACCTTCACAGAAGATGTTTATATGTGAAATGAATGTTAAGACAGTTTCTGATTATATAAGAAAGAAAGCAATTACTACATGGCCATTGCCATTAATATCTTGACAGAGTAATACTGAAATCAGTAGTAAAATTTCTTCTGAACAGCAGCCCTCTGCTACCCTTACCTCTTTTCAGTTCTGATTTAAGTATTTTCAGTGTGGGAGATTTTCTTCATGAAAATAATTAAAATTGGCACAAGCTATGCAACGAATGCCGTGATATATGTATAGAGATGACTTACTGTTCTGTAAATAAATGGAAATACTTTATTCTCTCTGAGGCTGGTGTTGTTAGAGCAGAGCAAACCCTGCCTTTAAAGCAGTCTTTGGGATGAGGAGCATCTTGCTGCTGTGGTGTGAAGGGTGCTCCCTTTAGCAGCGGCACGCTTCAACAGGTCGGGAGCATCCCAGCCGCCCGGGCCTGGCCAGCCTTGCTCCCGGGGCGCCCCGGGGAGCTGAAAACTTGCACCTCATGTATCATCAATATTGACTTTACACATGCTCTAGTCAGAAATAGTCACTACTCTGGGAAGCTCAGAATGGGGACCTTAAAATAGGGTGTTTTCAGTTCTGTGGCAAAGACAAAAGAGCTTTTCATGTACTTCGGAGGATCATTAGCTTATGAAAAAGGGAGGCTGATGTTGGCTGGGAATCAGAGAGAGCTTTTGGAATAAGCACTTATCTCTAATACACATGGTGTCACATCATGTTCAACCTAGTCAAGCTCAGGCTTGTATTGGGGAGGACGATTAGATATTTGCTATTGGGCTATTATATTTAGTAGCATCCATTTCAGAACTGAATTTCATGTTCCTTTCTGGGGCAAACATCTTTTAACTGTACAGTCTTTCCCTGAAATGATATTTCTCCCTGAAATTCTGATCTGAAATATATAACTGTGTCACAGTAGTGTTAACTGTAAGCTTCAGTGGGAAATTAATGTCCTTCAATTCAAAAGGGTTTTTAAATATTATAAACCTGTATTTTAAATAATCCAAGTGTATAATTTAAACAGACCACTTCAAGCATCATCCCTCAGATATTCTTGGTCTTTTTTGCTCTTAAATGATTATTCAGTACTTCAGTGCATTATAATAACCCCTGGATAACTCGGGGCTCCATTAATCTGGGCATTGTGCATAGAAAAAAGAAGGAGGAGAAGAGAAAGAAAGAAAAAAAAACAGCCCACATTCCTGAGATCGTTCCATAAAGATGTGAGGAATCGACAATAAATAAATTTAAATAAAAGGTTTAAATGAATGGTTATTTATAATAGGTCATATTTTCCATTCATTTCCCATCTTTATCCCAGCAAACTTCAACTGAAGTCAGTGAGAGCTTGACCTGATAAAAACAGTCTTTGTGTATAGCTTATCATCGTGTTATCTGAACACGTCACAAACACTGAAGAACTGAACCTTACATTACTCACATGCAGAAAGTCTTATTCCTCCAGTTTTCAAGGAAAACTAGAAACAGAATGTTGAAATGATTGCTTTAGGAAAACGAAGTATTTTGCAGCAGACAGAGAAATACGGTGCTTGACTCCCAGTCATTTGCATTAAAAATCCACAGATTTTTCCTCCATTTTGAAATTGTAAGCTTGGCTAAGTTTAAAGGATATTCTTATAAAGACAAAGGGGGCAGTAGTATCAGCCACCAAAGCATACATGTGGCACCCCAGAAGGAGAGATTTTACTGCTGTGTATTTTCCCTTACTAACTCCTCCCTCCTTGTGTTATGTCCCAAATGTATTATGCTGTTGTCATAGAATTGGTCCCTACTCTTTCATCTTACAAGCACGCAGAAGCTGCATGAGGAAATTGCTAAAGAGATATCACTCACTCTCTGACGTTCTCTGGATATTTCCAGAGACAGCCCAAAGGGGGCTAACACTAAAAAACAGAAGTGGTGCCTGTGGATTTTAATTGGCTGTCTTCCATTAGGAAAGAACGGGATGCGTGCGGGGTTTTGCCTGTTTATGAGGCAAAGTACAAAATACCGAGGTTTAGTGTTTAAATCCCAAACCAAATAGTTTGTGTGCAGCAAAAGTAAATCACAGGCCCAAACATTTCTCTACTGTATGCGCTAGACTGAGCTCAACCTGGGTTTCCAGAGACTTCATTCCAGAATACAGATGTCCTGCAATGACAGAAAAGAAGAGAAAAATTCAGAGAAGCTCAGAAAGATAGAGCAATTTTCCTTAGCAATTTTGCTCAGAGTTAAGAATCTAGATGCAATGGGAGCAGCGCCTGTAGAGCACTGACGCTGCCGTTTCTGTCCACTTTCTGGGAACTCATCATGATGAGGAGTAGTTGATTGAACATGTCCCGCAGTGCTGTAGTTGGAGAAGAGTGGAGCAAAGGTGATGACAGAACACATTTCGACAGCCTGATGTGGCTGCTGTTCTAGCGCGGTTTTTTTATTTACTAAAAGAAATAGAACATGCTCCAGCACCCATACTCGCTAGATATCCAGCATACTCCCGGAATGTAAATAACACTGATATAATTACTTAAGGAAATATTTGAAATTGCTTTTTTTTGACTGTTCAAAAATATTTTCCAATATATCTTTTAGTATTTATTCCAATATGAATACTTGCTACCACAGACTAGGGTAAATCATGAAAAATACAGCATCGCTTATGTAAGAATGCAAAAACGTATAGAAGACACAACTGTTGAAGAAAAATCTAACCGGAAAACCATAATTCCAATAATGTGGTATAAAACAAGGAGAAGCTAAGGCACGAGACAGTGACTGTCAGATAGCAGAGGATAAGAGGATCACAAGATATCTCCTTCCCGAATCTGCGGAGAAGGGACTGACCGACAGAAGCTAACCGGCACACACTCAGCGTATTCTCCTGAGGGAGTCTCCCAAAGGCTGAAGAGGAATCTTGCTGATGCAGTCTTGTGATAGGTTGCCTGCAAAAAGAAGATAATTATTTGGACCTTTCAAGCTACAATGAAACAGTTATAAACTAAGGGTTAAGACGTATTTAAAAATATAAATAAAGCATTTCATGGGTTTCTCCACGGTTGCAGAACTGAATTATTCAGTATCAATTACAAACCAAATATTAATGCTGAGTGAATAATTCACAATTAATATTTTATTCAATGAAATTAGCTCCTTTTGCTGCCTGTAGAATATCTTCATTTTACTTTTTAGATTTGATTTGATATCCTTGATAGTATTTGATTTGATATCCTTGATAGTATTTCGCTAAAGTTTATTGCCGTCTTCTGCCCCCTACCCCTGAATTGCCTAAAAATGGGTCTCTGTTCATACTCATGGTTTATTGTTTAAGGTCTTTGTGATTGGGCACATTCGTCTCGTGGCATTGTTTATGTTGCCTGATTAGATTAGTGTATGAGCTCTTCTTGCATGAATACACAGCTATGGATCTGCCATTCATTTTCTTCAAATATTTGTGCACATGGGTGTGAAATTCACTTTTTGCAGATACTCATGCAAGTAAAATGTGATTGTATGAGTGTTTCTGAAAAACAAACATGCACAGAAGTCCATGATGGCTGAGGCAAATTCTTTGAACCATTTGCGTGAATAACCTCAAAAAACCCTTTAGATTTTCTCAGATTTTCACTTTTTAGAGTTTCACAGATCAAAACTCTTCCTGAACCTTTATCAAGAGTGCAATTACTGTTTTATTGTAGCTCTTTTCCTAGAAAATTTATTTCTGTTTTCTTGCATCTGTAAAAACTGTCTAAACTATTCCTTTGCAATGTGACAGCTTTACTGGTATTATAGTTACTAGTCTGTAGAGATGAGTCCCTCCCTTTTGAGATTACTGCTGGAATAGTAGCGTTCACACTAAGGTGGAGAGGAAGAGGGGAGAAAAATGCACCAATTCATTTGCTCTGGACAGTTAGTTTACATGTGAAGGATATTATTCTCCGAAAAACAAAGGCACAACACATTACTCAGTCAGAATTCTTGTCAAGTGAGCTTTGCAATGATCATGGAAAGATTTTTCTTTAAAAAAAGTATAGGGTGGGGAAGTTTTTCCTCGTATTTTGCTAGTTAGAACATTTGCAGAGAAGCACTATTAATTCAACATGTTTCCTATGTAAACCCTTCTGCATTATGGGTCCTTTTTCATCTCATGTGATGAGCAACAGAGGAAATCTCCAGAGACGATGCAGCTCTGATCACCTCTCATGAAAGTGATGCAGGTTGTCTGCTCCGATTCCTGAAAGCTAAAGACAAAGACACGCACATTTTAATTTATATATTTATTTTTAATTCTTACCTTTCTTCTGTCAAAAATTCATTGCAATTACTTGTACTCACAGTCAAATCCCACCCTTAAACATACAAACTATCGCAAATCAGCAGGAGTGGAGCTTCCTTTCGTAGCTAAATAATCCCGCAATCTTGTTTCTATAAGTATGTAGAAAAGCCGGTCTACTTTGCAGTTTCTGCCTTGTTTAAAAATTAAACAACATCATATGATTTCACTTTGTCCCCTCCCTCTCAAAAGTTCCTCTAAAAAGTACACTAGGAGGGAAATATTTGTCTAATGAAAAAAGAAATTGTTTTTTTCTTTCAAGCCACATTTTTTTTTAATTATTTGAATCCACTATAGAGTTAAATAAATATTTTGCAATCTTTTGAGTATTGTTTTTTTTTACAGTTGAGCATTCTGAATTATTCTGAATCTTTTTTTTTCTGGGAAATAGGAGTTTCTGTTAAGTGTTTATCAAGATATTTCCAGCAAAAACAGTGCTTGAACAGAATTTGCTTGGCCATCAAAAATATGCAAAATTGGCAAATTTTCAATGGAAAACTTGCCTTTTTTAGCAAATGCAAAGATGTGATGATGAGCTACACTGTGCAAGCTGGGACAAATTTCGCCATTTTCCAGCAAAATTCTTCAAAATGAAAATGATGCATCTGGCACAGTTCCTTTGGCAATCCAGTGTTCACAGTGACTCACTTCCTCCCTGTTGTACAAGCCGAAGGATCTCTCAAACAGGAGTGAAGGAGTGCTTGGAGCCACCAGCTTATCTGTTCTTCTGAACCCTTTAGTCTCATCTTACTGAACCCTTCTATATTGTTAAAGGCTTAAATTATTTATCAAGATCATCTTCAAATAAAAGGCAACAGCAACTGACTAGCTCTGTTGCATGCTGAAGCAGAAGCTGTTAAACAAGGCAGTAGGAGAAAGTATATTTTCTATATCACTAATTAAGTGTCCTATTTTTTCTTGTGTTTGAATTCTGATTTGTGGCATTTCATAAAACTCTTTGATAATCTTTGAGATTTCACACTCAACTGGGTTTAAGTAACAGGATAATAGACTTGTTTCAGAGTTTCTCATTCCCCCAGACTTTATATTCATTTTAAACAATTACAGGGGGAAAAAACTCCTGAGTACTAGAACAAAATACCACTGCTCCTCAGATCCCATTTTTGGTCTGCAAGGAAAGCTGGTTAATGAGATTTTCAAATTGTCAAAGCTGTTGGGCTTCCAACTTAGACTTTAAAACAAATTAAAACTTTATTTCTGGCTGATATGTAATATCAGGTAGAATATTAGGTTTTTAAGTTTTTAATGTGAAAATTAAGAAGACGGGATGCCATTATGCATTTTTAAGTGAGTATCTTCTTGTTCTCTGTGATTTAAATGGAGGCTATAGAACTTGGATTCTGATTCAGGGGAACAGCATTGTGCATGACCAGAAGTCTGTATTTCAGAAATGGTCTGCATTCCTGAATTCCTGATAAATTTAACTTCATTGGGATTATAATGGTATAAGGGAGATAAGAAGCGGCTCCCAGTGCTTCACTGAGCTAAGTGTTCCTGATTTTCTTACACAAAGCTCAGTGCAAAATCTGGGCTTTAATGTGTGTCATTAGGTGACACCCCTCAAAACTTTGGAACACATTGTTGCACTGCATATATGTCTTTGAAAAAGCTGTCAGACTTTTTGCTCTTTGGATTGGTTAGGTTAAAAGTGCTGAAATGGATAAATAAACCTGTAGGGAATCAGAATCAGAAGTTAATTAAAGGCTATTACCAGTCTTAATAAGGTGCAAAGAGTGAATAGGAAGTCAGCAAAATACGAAAAGAACAGCAAAATCAACTAATACTACGTAGAAGGCGATTGTTCTTGGTAAACACTGTAGAAAAAGTGCTTTAAGAAGAGATATATTTATTGTTTTATTAGCTCCCAGCTTACTTAGTTTCCATGCAAGCAAAGCAATCCTTTTCTAACTTTCAGAAGTTAACATGGGATATGAAAGTAAGAATGGGTTCTCCTCTCTTTCTGCACTATCTCCAGAAATGAAGGTGTTTCAAACTAGTGTCATACCTTCACATACATTCATCAGTGGGGTTTCACGGTTCTGCATGATGTTGCATGAGGAAGTAGAAACCACAGTGATCTTAGATTCCATGTTGCAGTCTCATGGATGGCAATTAAAAATGTTGATTTTGTGTTGAAAACTCAGCAACCTGTGGAGAAGCAGAAGCAATTTTCATCGATAAGCCTGAGCAGATTTTGTGCTTTAGATTTGATATAAAATTAGCGAGTGTGCACACAGAGCCCATATTCCATTTACGAAGTCAGTTGTCAGACTAATACTGTACTCTACGGGAATTACAAAGGGGTTTCAAATATATCAGCGTAAACAGTAGATAAATATATCCATTAATAAATGAGGTAGAATAGGGAAATCAGTGATGAATTGTAAAATGGCTGAGTAGATGAACTGCATTTATAAATATGTGCTAACTTAGAAAAACAGGGAAAGGAGGTACAGCTAATTTGAAAGTCATGAAGAGCTGGATACCTTGCAGATTAAACTAATATTAAATAACAGGTGGAAGAATACTTAGAAAAATATGAAAGTTTGAACCAATAAATCCTAAGTTTTGAGCTATCTTTATCCTAGCTTTAGAATGAACATCGCAGGTGTGAGAAAAGAGAAATAGTAGAATAGGCTTGATGAGAGGAAAGGTGAACTGAATTTACTGTTTACTAAACACAAGGAAAAAGAAAATAGAGGTTTGATTTGTGAACATGCTCAGGATTTCATATTAGTATATAAAAAATTGAAAGTATTTAGGATCAGGAACAGAAAATGAAATAAGAGATATCACTGATGCTTTAGATGGATGACTGCTATAGTGAAAAGAGCTAGCATCTTTGCAATCATGAGGGAGAAACTGCTGACATTGGTCATTAAGAACTACTCTCAACTATTTGTTTGATTTGTATAAATGAGAAACGGAGCACTGAAGAATCGTTGTTGTCTGTGCTGCAGTTCTTTGGATATTGTACCTACAAATGTACGTCCCAGCATAAAAGCGTGCAGCTAACTGATGAATATTCCTGCTCAATACGGACTTAAACAATATTATCAGCCAAGGTTTTGACAATGCTGAAGGACAAGTTTGATGGAATAATGGTCGCTCACCGAAAAGCAAGCCTGATTCGTATGAATTTGCACCGTCCTTCATTAAGGTGCTAAAACCAGTAATAAGCGTAGCTAATTGGAAAACATAAAAGGTTTTCTGTGAACTGGGGCTTCTGCACCTCTTTACCCCCCAGCCCCAATTTTCTCTCATCAAAATACCACAAACTCCATTTTAATCCACTGTTCGTACTAGGAACTTTATGATTTGGTCTAGAAAACTGCAGTTCCTGAAAAACAGGGATAATAAGAAAGTTAGTGGTGGGAAGGGGAGGGTTGATTCTTCAGAGCATTATACTGTTTTAAAAGGTTCATTTGATTGCTATTCAGTCTTCCTGGAAGAGCAGGAATATCATTATTCACACCAAAGACAAATTCATTTGAAAGGTCTGAATGACACAAGATGGAGCTGCTAATGACAGAGTCTAACTTCAATTAAGCAAACAATAAAGACATTAATAACAACTCTATAGAAACTGACAAATACCACTGGTGACTGGAAGACACGTGCCAAATTGAACGGACTAAGAGTATGCCACAGACTGATTGCATTTGGGGTTTGTCTGCGAATTGATTATGCTTAGGTTTTTTCCTGTTGATTTGATGCCCCCGACTCCTCAGTCTCAGATCGAACTGCTGCAATCCAGGGCATATAGCAACCTAAGAGAAAAAAATATTGCCCACAGTGACAATACATGCAGTGACTGTTCAGATTTGATCTGAATTGGTTTGCATGTTTGTAAACTTCCACTAACACGAAGATCAGTGGTATCATCTAGAATTGATGGCAATATAACTTATATGAAGGATAATAATTTTACTGTGGTTGTAAGCAACCTTGCAATTTCAGACTTGGAACAGACAATGTAAAGATGAACAAGAGGTAATCTAGGAATCTGGCTCTTTGCATCTTCAGCGTACAACCTAGCATACTAGTGAAGAGCGTATTGGTTCACTGCTTAGAAGACATGATGCATTTGGCGTTGACTCAGCCAGTGGAGGCACTCGGTTCAAAGTGTGAAAGAAAATGCATTTGATGTCTTGCTCCAATATGTCAGATGTAGCCCAGACAGTTCCCTGAGACTATAAAGACCTCAGACCATTATATAAAATTGCCTTAACTCTGCCTGTTGCATCATTTGAATGGGAACATGCTTTCAGTAAACAGATGATTATTAAGAACAGGCTGTGATCCGCAGTAGGACAAAAATCAATCGAAAGCTTTGACGATGATGATGATGATGATGATGATGATGATGATGATGATGATGATGATGATGATGATGATGCTAGTAGGGCATGGCATGGCTACAGGTTTGGATATTAATGCACATATACTTTCATTCAAAACAAGAAACTTGACACTTAGTGGTCTGTTGATTTATAACAGGTATAGCTCCAGACCATAGATTTAGACTTATTTAAATGTCATTTTCATCTTCCCTTCCCTAGGTACAGATTATATATGGTCATTAAAGAAATATAATTACTCTTTTATTTCATTTGAAGGGAAATATGTTAGTGGCTGTCTGTGCTGTTGTGAAACTTAGCTTCTCTCTTATTTAAAGCCAGCCTGTTGGCATGTTTAGCTATATGTTAGAAAATCCATGGATGTCACAGAAACTATAGACGGAGCTTCACTGCTGCAACAGCATCTGAAAAGAGACTACTGCATGCATAAGGGTATTATCTGTCAGCGCACTGACTAAATTTTGCACACCTCAGTATGTGTTAGCTCCGAAACCAGGTAGTAAGCAAACTAATTATTTTCTCCTGCACAATTTTTTCCATTCTAGCAAGGATAATTTAAATGATGCTTTTTTCGGTGGTGATGGTTGGTCAACAACTTTCTACTCTCTTTTGAGGCTACTGATGCTGAAGGTGAAAAAAATAGCCCTGAGCATTTTCTTTTAAATATTAGAATCTGGATCTTACAGTGAATACTCATATACAAAATTGGCTCCTAATTTTGCACTGTTTGCATGACTTCATCACTAAATATGTGAACACATTTGATCTCATAGCTTTCATAGCAGTATGAGATCATCAGTTTTTATAGGAATACTTGCTGGTGAAGAAAGATTGAAACTTGGGCTTCTGTTATTAGCAGCTATCATATTAATATACCATCCTCACACCCCACTGTCACAGCAATAAAAATATCATGTAGCTTACATCCTTAGAGATAATGTTTAAAATCCGTTTCAACAAAGAATGCTAATTTGGTATCCTCTCCCAAATTCCATTAATTAACTTATATGTCCATTCTCCTGAATGATTATATGATCCTATTAATTTGGCCTGCATTTTCAAAGGTATATGCAAATACTTAGTATGACATATTTGTAAGCAAAAAGACGTCCTTTCCATTTACCTCACTGCAGGTCATTTTTAGGGAGCTTAAAAACACCTCTCATTTGAACAGAAGCAGTAATCAAAGAGACCTAAGTAGTAAGGCGTAGGGATGTGTGAAAGCTTGGCTTTGGTGATTAGAACAATAGCTCTGGAACGGTTGTGAGGATTGCCAAGTGGGTAACAGTAAGAGTAACTGCAGTTTTATTCTTATATGTATCCTTTTGATTTTTACTTTGAATTGGTACTGCTTGTTGCCTTGCATTTCACAGCGAATATCTCTGTAAAAGGATACTGTAAGACCATTAGTGGCAAAAAGACAAAAACACTTTTTAATGTCCATAAGCTCAAGTAACTGAAATCCCCTTCCTTCATACACCTGCAAAAAACCTAACAGATTAATACCCCTATTCTACTTCTTTAAAAAGCCCCTGAAAATCTATCTATCTGCTTTGCAAGGCATTCCTCTTCAATGGCTCCAACCACCTCCGTGTCTGCATGTATGGTAATTATACTTACATGCTTTGCTCATCATTCTTCCTGCGACAAGGATTTGGCTCTGTATTTGGTATTTTTAAATCTATTTGAAAGTGTCAGACTATACTAAAGTGTTTACATAAGCAACTATTGATAAATCCTCTTCCTCCCAAAAACAAAACTATGGAAATATTAGGGCTGCAAAACTTTCCCTGGGAACTGCACAGTCTCAGTTTGACCCCTTGTATATGTTTCCTATAGTTGAATCGTATTGCAATGCATCTATGCATTAAAGTTGTTCTGGGAACTCCTAGTCTGGAATTTCTTTACTATGGAGAGTCTACGTTTTCCTTCAAAACTGTGTTTTGGACAAGACTTTCTAAAGTCTTAAAAATTCAGTAACTGAAAGAAAAAACAGAAGCAGTGACAAAGGAAGCTTGCTCTCTGTATAGACAGCAGTTCTGGTCTAACATGTGACTTCAGGACTACGTGCCTTCAAAACGCTACACAAACACATGCAGTGAGACTTTCTGTGAAGGGCAAAATTCCAGGTTAATGCAGTAGGAAATAATTCCCAAAGCACTTGCACAGAGTCAGGAGGTCTTCTCTTGTTCAAATGCTGTTTCTTTCCTTACCAGTTTCCAGTCTTTCTTGATGTCTGACTCACAAGTTACCCCAAAGTAGTCACAGCGTATGGGTTCCCATGACTTTTCCATTCAGCATCAGCTGGACTGGAACCTTCAGAAAGAAGCTGACGGCTCCAATGGAGTCTTTCATATCTCAGAGTTTCCCTGGGGTGGGTATCATGACTTGCAGCGTATTAATAAGGCCTCCAGTGACCTTTCACAGGTTCCATCAGTACCATTCAGAAGAGGCAAGATAGCACTATGGAAATTGGAGCTAAAATTATCTTCCTAGTAAATGCCTTTGGAGACAACCACCTAGACCTAGACTCAATGCAATGGTTGGAACAGTATTTTCATGAACTTCTTTGTTCTACAGAGAGTGATACAGAAAGCTTGTAAATTGGTGCTGGGTCTCACAGGTGTCATTTGTAGTGAACTCACAGGTGCAACATGATATATGATCGGCATTGTCAAATAGTATATTGCACCTAACTTATTAAGGTATGATAAAGTGGTATTAGGTGACCGGATCAATATTCACAGGAATATTTGCATTGTACTTTGTGATCACATGTTTTTAAAAATGATTTTCTTGTCTTTAATTAGTTGGGACTTTGTGAATGGTAAGTGCACTTGCATCGTTGGTTTTCTTTAGCTGGTCTTGGTAAAATCCTTCTTTTAGGTGAGTGAGGTGTGTAAGCAGTATGTTTTTCCTTGCTGACAGACAGCCATATCCTCTTGTGGTTATTTTTTTCTGGAGAGGCTGATGTGAATGAACACTGTCTGATTGTTAAAATGTTTCCAGTGGCTAGTTATGTATAAGAAGAGAGAGGAATAGTTTAAGGGTTACATTTTGGGATGGAAACCAGAAGTGAACAGAACAGAATTTGAAGACTCATA
Organism: Struthio camelus; assembly: GCF_040807025.1. NCBI lineage: Eukaryota > Metazoa > Chordata > Aves > Struthioniformes > Struthionidae > Struthio > Struthio camelus. The sequence continues at coordinate 37,348,080 of NC_090981.1, read as the reverse complement.
AGTGAGGCTATTACTGAAATATTGTTTTAAATGTACTGTTTCTTTAGGGAAGTTACCTTTTGTAGGCTAAGTGATTGACAAGCAAGGGTTGAAGAAACAGTCCGTAGACGGAAATTTTACAGTGGCAGCATTTGTGTCATATGGAATTCCCCTTCTTTTGGATATTCACTGTTGGATATATTTGGGGTTTATTTTTCTCAAGAACAACACTTTTGCTTTTGATGCCTGCACTCACAGGCTTCATGTTTCGCAGCCACTTAAACCTTCTCACAACCCCCAGTATACAAGAAAGTCTTAGACACCAGATTGTTCTTGCAGATCAGACATAAATGCCACTAAAAGGCCTTTGCCTCAAAACAACAGCCTATTTTTGAAGTTGTAGCTTTTGTCCAGCACTTTTGTTTACCAGGCAGCACTGACATCCAGCCCTTTCTTTATGTGAAAAGCAAAATCAAAACAAAAGTCAAAATCTTTAGTCTCTCCAAACCTACTGTGGTTTCTGGTGACTTAAATTGCGAGTATCTTCTACTCCCAAATCCAAGAATCAGCAGCCAGCAGCTACAGTGGGGCTCAGCACACCTGAGTGCAGCTTCTGCTGGAAGCGTCTCAGCTCCTTCGGTCGGCGTTCCTGTACGACCTGTAGGTTTAGCCACTTGCCGTTCAAGGGAGCTCATGTAAGAAGGATGTGCTAATATGTCCATTAAAATGTGGGCAGAAGCCTAGAGTGTTTGGCTGGATTTTTTTTTCCTGCCAAGTAGGAGAAGGGACATCCTTGGAATTCTAGGTCTTTGTACCAAAAAAAAAAAAAGGTGGCTAATTTGTCATTCAGAATTTATGAAGGACATTTCCTCCTTCTCACTAACTAAAAAGAACAAATCAAATACTAGCTTTCCAGTCCTGAAAATTAGTACACTCTAGAGAGCCAATTAAACATTATTCTCATATCTCAGCCCCATATTAATGTTCTTCTTTTAAAGCGCGCTCCAAGTCTTTCTCACGAGCCAGGTAGATGGTATTATCAGACTAATTTAAGGAGAGTTATCATTATAATATAGCTTTTGCAATTACGTGGTAGACCAGGTGGCAAGACAGCATGGCTTTGCATAGCCAAGGTGCAAAACAAATTCAGTGTTCAATCAACCTGAGAGAAAAAGGACAATTCTCATTTGCATAAACATGTAGCCACGGAAACTAGATGCACAGAGGTATAAGGAAAAGAGACCTATTTTACATGATGTGCATAGAATATTTGACAGTTTAGATTGGAGGCGTCATTGATGTGGGTAGGAATGGTGCAGTTGGTTGCCATGGATATGATTTTCCCTACTGGCAGTGCAAAGATTGGCAGGGATGGATGCTAAAAAAAAGACACACACACACAGACACACACACGCACACACATGCATGCACACAAAACCGCCCAAACCACTGCAACACTCTGGCAGCCTCATTCTCTTCTTTTGTTGAAAAGCTATGTATCCTTTTTTTGCTAATGACAGCTCATCTAGTATGCAGTGTAATCTAGAAACATTGATATTTCTATAATAAATCATTTATGTACAATATGTATTTATGCCCTGCACAAAAACCCACAGACATATAAAGTATATTTTATATGCATATGTTTTATAGAAATAGATAGAAAGATATGGATATCTAATATTTAGGGGAAAATGTAAATGTGTCTATATGTTTGTGTGTTTATGCAAAGATTCTTTTTCCTGCTTTAATGTATACTATGAGGAAACCATCAACCTTTTTAGACATATATATACATATATATTCAAATTTGAACTGTAAAATATATGTAGCACAGCATGAATATGAATTTATGTAAAAAGAAAGAAAAGTGATTTTTCATTGATGGTCAGCAGTAGCTTTCTGGTCAACTGATCACTGGTTCACATATTAGCTACTCAAAATTCTGCTTACCGCGAAAAAAATCCCAAGCAAAACTCAAGTTCTGCTGTCATTTTATAGCTTCCAGTACATGACTCAACCTTTACTTTGATCCTAATCCAGCAACATTTACGCATATACTTCACTTAACCATGTGAGAGGCCCTACTGATGTCAGCAGGACAATGCGGAGGCTTCAGCTTCAGTACTTTGCTGATTTGTCACTTGAGTGTTAAGCATCTCAGGTGCTGAAGCAAGAACCTAGCCCATGCTATCCTAGAGTCTAGCTGAGAAATTAAATTTTTAAATTTTTTTAAATTAAGTTTTGGCTTTCCCCCAAAGTACCTTAATGAATGAGGCCAGATTCTATTCTCACTTAAAGCAAACCTCAGCCAGATATATGTTAAATGAATGCTCATCCATTCAATATCTTCTGGGTATCACTATAACTGCCAAAGTAGTGCCTCTGTTGGAGCAGATGACATTTAGAAGCGAGACGTGACTTTTTGTTCTTTGGTGGGGTTTTTTTATTTTTTTAGAGAATCATGTTAAAATATAGGAGGCTTATTTATTAAAAAAAAAAAAAGCATAATAAAAGTTCACACTTCTAAATACACCTTTTCTGTAAGGAACTGATGTTCAAGCTTCAGTTCCCCACATATAAGCCCCCTACAGTGGAGCTGAGGGAGAATTATCAGTTCTTTATTGTGGTCAAGTGGATAATTTATGGACAAGGAGATGGGAGCTAAGGTCTCTGTCTAATTATATTTCTTTCTGGTTAGATTATCTTTAAGAAATAATTTGACTTTCTGTTTCTGTATCCTCACTGTAAATAGGAATAATTATAAAGTGCAAAGTGTCTTGGAATCGGTGGATGAAAAAATAGCCTAAAAGTAATAATGTGTATTAGAGTGACCTTTTGCTTAGTTTGCTCAAAGGGGGCTGTTGATTTCAGGAAGACTAGGTCATGCCCACTGTGAGAACTGAGGGACTGGATACCAGTCTGACATAGCATAAAAGTAAAATCATAGTCTCCCCTAGAAAGAGGAGGGCAGTTGGTGTATATACGTTACAAAGATATGGCTGCAGCACAAGCTTGCGTGGCTGACAATAACAACAAGAAAGGAGCAGCACTGCTCCTGGGTAGTATCTGCACGTTTCATAGGGACCCTGAGGTTCATAGTCACACTGACTAGCCCTCTTCGAAATCGGAGATGCTTGTCCTCACACCTACTGTTAGCTGTGCCAGCTGGATTACAGCTTCAGGGACAATGACTTCTGCACTGTAGCAAATCCAGCAAGTATGTGAAATAGGAAGACTGAAGAAGAAAAAGCAGAGAGGCGGAGGACGTCAAGACCAAACTCCCCAGCAACAGTGGTGAAGCCCTCTACTTACAATTTGGACCAGAAAAGACTGCCTGGCACAGCACTAATATGCCTGAATCTTGGTCTGAAGGAACTGTATCAGGGTATTTGGTTCCCAAGCTAATGCAGCCCTTCAGCTTCCTACACATAATGTGATCCAGACACCTGTGGTGATGGATCAACAGTGGTTTTAGTTAATGGCTTTCAAAGCTTAATAATTGTAACGCTTGCCTAAAGAACCAAGGCTTATATAGTTCTACTCAAGGAGAACGTGCATGTTTCTGTTTGATTGTCTGCTTTTCAGTTCTTCATCCTCTTTTTTCCCTCCAAATAACTTTTGAACTTCTTGGCCAATTTCAACGAAGCTTGATGGCTAGGCTGAAGCATCAAAGAAACTAAGTTCCAAGAAGGTTCCTGAAAGCAGACTGTTGGATAGAGGAAAAGACCACATTAATGTCGCAAGAGACTATATGGGAAAGAGCCTTTGGAAACTATATGCAATTACTTTCACTGCTCATGAAACTATGTGTTTTGATATCTAATTATAAAAGCAAAAATCAGATGCGAGTATGAATTGTAAATATACTGCTCCATGGATCTCCTTTCACATGCCCTGTGGTTAAAGTGAGGAAGAGATCACAGTGGCTATTTGTGGCATCATGGCAGAAACTCAACAACAAGCAGTATCTGAAGGGGAATTATTTATCCCCTTTCCCACTCCCCTCTGCCTACTGCCCTTCCTCTATTGGCTTGTGGAGCACAGGATGCTCTTAGCTTTTACTGGAACAGAGAAGCAGGTTATACCTCTGAACAAAATCCTCTCTGTGGTGTTCAGTCATTAAATCTTCCCCTTTATAGGAACATAGAAGATGAATGTTATTGCTGTATTGCACAAACATTTGCAGCATTTCAAGCTGTGATTCTTTAGTGAACAGTGGGCAAATTTTCCAAACATCTGTTTGCCATGGGCAAGCATCCGCTTGCCTGCGCTGCACTCTGGAACCTGCACGCACTCCTGTGCAGCGTGGCCTGAACGTTCGTTCTCAGTCCAGCCACCTCTGTGAGCCCTATTGAGTTCTTCCTTAGATACTAATTGAACACAGCGCTCCCCTCCTAGCCCCAGCTGTATTGGTGATTTACCCAAGTACACCTGAGATCAGAATCTGGCGCGAGAAACCTTTACTGCTTTCAGCATGCTCATTTCACTAGCAGCATAATTCTGTTTGCTGCGAATCAGCAGTTACTTCAAAATGTTGTTTATTCTGGTTGATTTAAATGTCCTGATTTCTTTCATGCTCTCTCCGTCTTTCACTCTTCTTTTCTCTTATGGGTAAAATATGTTCCCAGCTTGTCTTGTACATAAAACTTCAGGAAAAAGATATTGGAGATTTCACTTTCTGACTAGCGTTGCCAGTCCCACATGAAAAGAGCTTTATAACGGTATTTCTATCTTTTGTGAAGAAAACAGCCCTACTCCTTGTTTTTTGAACCATCCAAATTAAAGCTCAAAATGAAGGGAAAACGATAAACAGGGTAAGATGGATGTAGTCTGACATTTAATTATATATTAATAATTGCTCACAATGACATTTCTTTCCATATAAGAGTTCAAGAGGCCCATGAAGCAAGTCCATGTGCTTCTAGTCTCACATCCACTGAGAATAATGCATCTCTCGCATCTGAAAAAGGTGTTGAGAGAAGTTCACGCTTTCATGACCTTGGCATTATTTTTATTTTGTACTGTAGTTTCCTCGCACCTAAATTAAAAATATAAATATATCCATTTCCCTACTTCAGTTATGAAAATTGATGTGTCCATGGGATTTTCCATTGCCTGCCTGATATCTCTTTCCTAAGAAGAGATAAAAGATATCTGAATATTTGGCTAAGTGAATGATCCAACCAGCTGTATGTTCTTAGATGCTTTATAATTTTTATGAAAGTCCTTGACCCATGTTGTCGCAAATAACTTGGCCGTATAATGAACATGGGCCTCTAACATGAGGAGAATGCAGCACACCAATGACTGTTATGCTGGAATTCCTTTCTTTCCAATGAGACTGAGCTATGCTAAGGCAAATGTCGTGATTAATGCCTCTTACTTTCCCACCAAACACTGCTTAGTTTGTGTTTCTAACTTTCTTTCAGGTTACAGTTAGCAAAGAAAGGAAAGCCAGCTTACATGACCATTTCAGGAAACAAGTGTTTGGGTCCAAAAATGTACATTTCATTCCAGGTTTAACTGCAAATTTGTATTTTGGGGCTATTCAAAGCGTCACATGTATCAGTATACTCCTGTTTCCGCACTGTCACCCATGATGAGTCAAACTGTACCAATATGAACTTAGTATGATACAGTCTGCTCAACCCAGTGATGCTCATCACCATTCAAACTAAATTTGAACTATACGTCACATCTCCTAAGCCACTATTCATCAGTTTTTAATGCGGTCACATAACTGTGCTTTGGCCTCTCCTTATGTGCCTATTTCTATCATTAATTTCTCCTACAGATATGGCAATACAGAGTGTTATGATTTATAGTTTAGTAGGATGACTTTTTAACCATTAGATAAACTAGTAAATTAGGCTTTGCAAGAAGCTGCACCTCAACTTATTCAAGTCAAACTATTTTTTCTCCTCCTTTCTTTGATATGCTCTTTCTCTGAACATGTCTCCTGTGAACTTTGTGTCATACAATACTACGAAGTGTGGTAGAGAAACTACAGCATAATAAATAAAAGTATCAAACATGACTTACTTCTTTTGAAGCATTCTTTAAATAATCTGGTATAAAATACGGGTGATAATATCACTGAAAACAAAACCAGTTTTTTCTTGCACATGCAGGCGATACTGTTCATCTTTCTTTTAACAGTGAACTTGTACTTTCCGATTCTCCACAGCAGCTGAAAGCATCTAGCAAACTTTGGAATTAGGCATGTATATATGTGTGTGTGTGTGTGTGTGTGTGTGTGTGTATATGTGTATATATATATACAGGTAGGTAGGTACAGGAAAATAAGATAATGTATTATTTTTTGCATAAAAACTGATGTTTATATGTACCAGTAATAGGAGAGAACTCCAGAGAAAAGAGTTAACAGTGAGTTTTCGGTCAGCTTAAACCATGGCACTGGGAACGAAAATCTTCCTTTTGTCTCTGAAATGCCCAGAGCATGCTTCCTTACACTCCTCAAAAGCCATTGTACAAAATCTTTCATCTTTGTGCTGCTAAACTCCATTCTGGTAGTAGCTACTTGCTTCACTCTTTCTTTTTCTCATGTAATATTTTAGGAAAACCTATCAACATTTATGAAATGACTTTTCAAAATGATGGACTTGCATCATCTTTATGTTAACTCTTGTACATATTCTATGAGATAGAACAAATGGATTAGAACTGTGATTGTGTCTTAAAAGAAATCAGATTACTTGGTAGATCAAGATCATAGGGAATCACAACCTCTTCTTCAAAGTCCTGGCACAGAGGAAATTAAACAATCCAGATAGCAATCTTACTAAACTAGTGCAAGCTCAGATGGTATGAACGAATTGAAATGAAAACTTTGCTTTGTATGCACTCAGTCAGTTTGTCTTACAACGTTCTGTTTTCTTAAGGAATGATATTTCAGGCTGTGGTCCTGAAAAAACAAGGTTTTCTGAAACGTATTTCTGTTCATCTCATTGTTTTCTCATCCCTTCCCCAGTAAAATTAAAACTTCCGTTCTTCTTCAAACGTTCCTTCTAAGAATGTAAGTTTATCCAGCCAAGGTACAGAAAGAAAAGCATATGACTTACAAGACTGATTGCAATTTGTTAACCCAGAATCAGCTTTGCACGTTGATTGCTTATGGCAAGAAATCAGGCTTATGGTTTTGGGAGAAGAAGGTTGGTGGGACCAATAACAGGGAAAAGGCACAGGGAAAATGACAGGGAGAAAATAATAAAAAAAAATTCAGGTCAAAAAATTTAAGAGACAGATAGCTTCTTCGGGAATATACTATGTCCACTAGATACCATATTATTTTTCAATTGTAGTTAATAATATGTAATCATAACTGAAACTCCTCTTTAGATAAAACAGATCTGGCCGATCATATTGCATGTAGTGCATATTCTCCCTTCAGTTTGAAGTACTGGTTGGATCTTACCTCCATGATACATCTGTATAAGCGTATTTCAGGAGTCTAGAGTTAAGGTGACTATGAAACATATAATGGAACCGTTTTTTCTTGCCCAGAAGAAAAAAGAAAAAAAAGGCTCATGGCAATCATCTGGAAGAGGGTCAGTACAACATATCACCTAAATTGTTAGCCGGCTTTGACAACTGATCTGTGGACAGTTGGGTGTTATTTAAAAAAAATTGTGATAGGCAAACTCCAGCCTTCTGCAAGAGCTTAGGCAGTGCTCATGAACGCAGAAAAGTATTTTTTTTTACCTTCTAGCCTTGTGCACCGGGAGACACTGCAAAGCTCTGTATCCTTTGTATTTTCTCGACATCATGGCCTTTGCCAGTCCCGATCACCTCCAGCAATTCTGTATTTTATATGCCCTGGATGTAAGAGTAAATGCAGGCTGTGAATACTGTGTGATTGGAAATTGCAAGACAACTCCACTGATGCTTTAAATTAAAAGTTAGGAGAGATTTAACTTGAAGGTTACTGATAGAGATTAGCACAAAGGAATTTCTTCCAAATTATTTGATTTTAATACCTTTGGAATAGCCTAATTTCTGATCCAGAAGAGACCGTCACAGGAGGCAGAGAATCAAAGTGCCATGTAAATCAAGTCCCTTGAGCCATGTAGCTGCCTTTTGTCACCAAGAGATGGTTCCCTGGTCCTGTTGTATGTTTTTCTAATGCTTAGCCCGTGTAGTTAACCGCTATGATATCAGCAGTGGGTGGACAACAGAGCCTGAATAAGCAAAGACATCCGTGACTCTTGCTTAGCCATGATATTATGTTAAGAAAACCTCTGCCTGGTCATATGTTCTGACATTGACAACGAGTAGAGAATTGGTCGTGGCAGTCACCTTCCTGTGTGAATACTTTGATTGTTTCTGGTGAAGAGCTAAAAGAAAGCTCTGGATCCCTTAGTTCATGTGTAGAAGGCTTTGTTAGTTAGAAGCTTAACAACAGGCATGAGCGATGTGCCCCTGTGGCTGGCCGTAATGTGGCACAACAGTTATTCTTTAGGGAATGACCGTTTAGGGCTTTTTTTCTTAATGAGGCAGTGCTGCCAGACAGTTGCATATCTTACGGAAGATATCGTGCAGACACTTTTTAATGAAGTCTTAGACATATTTTGCATACTTTTACCCAGCAGCCTAGCCACACTTCAAAGTTTCAATGTTTTGATTGATCTCACTGATCCTGTTTGGAAAATCTTCAGTAGCTGGTTGGAGGTAGATCCCACAAAAAGTCAATAAACTTCTGGATGAAATAAGACTCTAATGTATGTGAACAAACTCTTTCTTGTGGTGTTAATTCTGTTTCCATTCTATTTGTACACTTTCATGACCATGATTTTCTCCTTGTCAAACTGCTCATTAACTATAGCCCACAGCAGTTAATTTCTGCAACTCTCCCTCCCACGACTTCACTTTATTTGTTTAGCTGACAGGCTTTTGATGCAAGCAGGGCTGTGTCCTGGACATTATAAGCATCCTTGTTGCATTAGAAAGACTGATAGGTTGCTAGTGTTTATATTCCATCCACAAAACTTGCCAAAGTTTCCGTCTCTTGGGAGTGGTCAAATTTGCCTTGTGATGGTTAAATGTCTTTATTTATGTTAAAATAGGGGATGATGAAAGTAATCAAACTAAAGCTGCCAAAATTCCAAGGTGACATAAAAAATAACTTCCCGTGTCAAGAATATATACATGTCAAGCTGCTGATGAAGGAAAATGCCTTTAGAACATCAAGAAAAGACAACTTGATTACTGTTTTAAGTTGGTTATTGACCCCATCCTTTCCTTCACTCTTCAGGCATCCTTGATACACATCACAACACCTTCCCCAGTCCTACTGTGTTAATTTTATGTGTAACCTACCACTGACAAGAATTAGAATCCTTTGGAGTTATTACACAGAACAAGTCTTAATCCACTTAATTTCCTCCGTTATCTCCTGCTACAGCTGTGTGAAACCTTGTGATTCCAGTCCTCACAGTATTGTGCAAACTTTCCTGTGGTTCATTTCATGCACAAATTGCAAGCCATAAATTCATAAATAGCCCACTTTTGCATGAACGCAAAATCCCACGTTTACAAAAGACTGCAGCTGCGGTTCTCCACAAACTCCAAGCCATTGCTGATGAGTTTGTCCAAGTGCACTAGAATTCACAGAAAGCCACTGTTCCTGGATAGGGGGGAAGAATCCATTTTTATGAATCTTCAGTTTTTAGGTTTTAACAGAAGATAATCTGGAACAGAATAGGAACCAGACTAGGTCCTATCCCTAGGACCCTATCCCCTATCCCTCTCCCTAGGGACCTATCCCTAGGTCCTTCCCTAGTCGACAGACTAGGGAAGAGTGAGAAAGAGAAAAGTATGACTATAAAACACACCTACTCATAGGGGCCCAGCTTTCCCAGCAAAGTATCAGGATATGGAGGGCATAAGAAATAATTTTTCCACTCATTTTCCACTCATGAGAGCAGGCACTTGCCAGAATAACAAAACGTATGATGGTTACGGCACTCAGACCCTGCCTGTCTGACCCCAGGCATTTGAGTCTGTTCCCTAATTGGAACCAATGACTCGTTTAACATCAGGGACTGAAAGAAAAAGACATTCAGCAAAGCTCTCAAGTTTCCTCAGGATTTGAAAAACCTCCAGATATCATTCTTTATTAGACCAAAACATCCCACAAAATATTCCGGGTCTGAGAAAACCACAGGGTACATTACCAGCGAAAAAGTGGTCAAAACGTAAGTACCAGCTTGAACAGGGAGTTATATGCGTGAGGTATTGTAGCTACTGAATAAGAAAGAGCACTAACAGGATTTGAATCTAGGTTTTAGAGGAATACGGGCCTTGCTCTGTTTAAGACTGTAATGCATAGGTGACTTTAGAAACTGTGTTTCACTGAAAGTCCTTCATGGTGAGTAAGTACTGGCAGATTGTGGCGATCTAGATACTGTGTGTGGGAGGAAGAGCTAGAGGAGGCAGTGACAGTAGTGATCCCAGCTCTAATGCCCCTACCAATATACATTTTAAACTGTAAGCCTATTCAAGGAGTAAGCCTCTACATCAACTTAGACTAAGGCAAGCTTCTGTATTAAATTATTACAGACTTACTCCCAAAAGCATCAGGAATTTAGTAAATGACAGAGGTATTCATAAGCTGAGGCTCCCTGGGTGTTGCCAGGGAAAACATATAGAAATTATGACAGTGGCCTATAAATAAAATATAATCCTTCCTGAAGATGTGCGAAGACTTTCTTGGAGCTATATTTAACAAAGCATAGAAACAAGCTCAGTTTTTGGATCTAGAGCAGCTGAGACAAAGTTTTTGGAAAGTCTCCACTTAGTGAAATTCATGGCTTTCTTGGAGAAAAATAGTGAAGGGTTCAATTATGGGATTTGTATTTGTGGCAGGGAATCCAGCCTCGGTGCCTGACACCTCACACAAAGCTGGCAAATATGACACAGGACCTGGTGGAAGCCCATGCCCTTCTGAAATGTCAGGCAGGAAGAATAACTCAGGGCTTCTCAAATGGCATTAGAAACCTACATTTTGGTAATCGAATCAAGCTCTAAGTGTAAGTCTGCTGCAGGCTGAAAAGATCATGAAAAACACGAAGCTTTCTCTTCATTTTTTCTGCCGCCCTATGGTGGTGAAATTTTTCCCTAGAGAAATTAGGGTCAGGTTGCAGATTAAATCTTGAGAGGTTCAGGATAGGAATAGAAAAATTTCCTGAAAGAAACAAGCTGTTCAAAGACGATATCTGTTTGGACCTGGAGATTTCTTTTCTAACTTGGGCTTTTTAACTTGATCTTATGTGTCCTCATTTGGCTTCACCAACCTTTTCTTGAAATTTACTCACACAACCCTCCTTCTAGGTGTTGGTGGTTGTGACAGGGCTGTGTTCAGACACCAGTGGGTTCATTTTCAGTGTGGTGCTCTTGCTAGGCAGTGCTTCTCTCACACATCTACATGTAAAACAAAGACAATTTTAGTTAAGGAGAGCATCACAGCATCAGTCTGGGAAGAGCACAGCAAACAACCGGCCGTGTGCGCGCACTTCCCCAGTACCCAGGCAGTAGAGTTTCATGTCAGCTTCTCCATCCATCAGTGTAAATATCTGATGCACACATGTCGCTTTGACAGCTCACTTTTCTTCCCTTTCCTTGTCTCTCCCTTCTCTTGATTTGTTGTCTCTGGTCACTGACGTCCCTGAGGCCAAGAGTGCGCTCAGGCAAATCCATCACCAGCCCCGCAGGGAAACTGCTTCCATTAGATATGCCTCACTGCCACCCCTCACACCGTCCCTACCTGCTATGCAACCGCTTGAGCCACAACGTTACACTTTACTCCTATCTCTCACTATCTTTACCCACTGTGCCAGAACTCCATCTTCCAGATCTGCAGGGACTATATGTCTGTCAGTGTTGAAAGGGACATCTTGTTTCCAAGTCTTGCATCCAGACTTGGAAAAATTGCCATCTATTTTTAAAAAGGTAATTAAAATGCTATGATGATAGCTTCACATGGCTACTTATACACTCTCTTCCCATATCGTCCAATCTAGATCTTGAGACTCTGCCTTCGAGCTGGAGTGAGAGAGATTAATTCTGTCATTCAGCTCTGCAGGAGCCTCAGCACAATACAAAACCCTGGGTAGCATCTATATCTCCAAGAATTTTATTCCTCACTAGATATGAGGACAGTCTTCATTGGGTTTACTCATGTATGGACATTACCTGATGATACTTAACAGAAAATTACTGAGAGTCGTGTCTCAAATACTCTTCTATTCTCCAACTGAACACAGCCTAGGATGCTCACTTGCTATGTTTTCCATTTTCTTTATTTTTTCTGTGATTATTAGTTGAATTTCTTTGCTTTGCATAACTTCTCACCCTTTATCTTAACATCTTTCAAAAATTTATGTTGCAGTTGTTTTCACTGATGTTAGCAATTGCAATAGCAGCACTCTCTTCGTACCAAAAATGATGCAAAGGTTTGAGGCTTGACCTATTTTGGTAAAATTCTCTGCCTGTGATGGTGACCATTTCAGTTCCTTTCCTAGCACTGATGGGAGGGTTGCTAATAAAACATGATTCTGGACACTTTTGAGTGTTTTAAGCAGCACAGCATTGATAGCTGTTCAGAACAGGTTTAAACGCCAGCAATTTGGGGCAACTTATTCCTTTTTCCTGCCATCTCAGAGTTAGTGTCTGCTAAGTAAAAATAACAGAATCTGTCCTAAAGCACTGAGAAAGGAATTGTTTAAAAGGTAGCTGAGGCAGATCCATTTCTCTGGTGAATTAGTACCTTTTCATTCACTGAATAATTAGAAAGAAAAACACTTTGCTGAAAAATTTTAAAACCTGAATGAGTTTTTGCTTCTTTCATCCATTCACTTCCAGCTTGGTCAGGCTATAAATGCATATAGCTATTGATAGCTTGTGCTGACCAGACCTCTAACATACTTCCATCTGCAAAGAAAGGAGCCCAATTTTCTTAATGCCATAATAGCAAATAAAAATTACATTCTCCTTGCCCTATGGGGATTGATTTTCACTTTTGATATAATACTCAGTAGAAGGTGATACTGTCTCATGCAGAGGTAGCCCTGGGAGACATGGTGACATACTCTTTAAGCCAAAATATTTCCCTATTTCCCCCTTGCTTTGTGGAGAAAATGATTTCCAGTTAGTTTACTTCTGGTTAGTTTATTACAGCATCTAGCTGTAATATCTCCATGGCAGCTAAGCCATCCTGTACAGAAAGGTGGAATCAGGTCCTGAGCCTCTTCTCTTTGTCCAGTGCTAAAGGAAAGATGTTATTCCTGGTTTATCTCCCTGCTCCTGACCACACTATCTGCAAGTCCACACAGTGGTTCATGGAAAAGAAGTTGTATTATCCTGTATTCCCTTGTGCACAAGTGTTCCTTGTCCCCTAAGGACACTTTTTATGCATTCCTGGCTATGTTGTGTAACCCCTCATGGAATTTCAGTCCTAATGGAATTAAAAGATTTTGCATATTTTCTCAATGTTTCTAGACACCTAGCAGCTCAGTTGAGGCTGTAGCTCTTGGCTCTCTGAAAATCTAGATGCCAGATGCATGGGTGGATCAGTCCTATGGTGCTTGTGCAAAGTCAACCCTTCCAAGAATCTCAGATCTGTGATGCACATGCAAAATATCTCTCCCAAATTTACTGGATGTGCTGCAAATGTGCTGACTAGCTATGCAGAGCATGTAGAGTGAGTCTAATGTTTCTGTTAACCTCAATGCATGTACTCTAAGCAATACATATATACATATTTTTGCCTGAAAATAATAGCCCTTCCATTAGACAAAAGAAAGAACTTATTCAAAGGGCTACTCGTATCCCAGAGCTTTGATTCAAGAGATAACATTATTTCCTAGTGCCAGCTGCATTACACTACTGTTAATTCTGACACAGCAATAGAACTACCATGCAGTAGCAGAAATATTCATTATTCCGGCACCCATGCTGAGTGTCACGGGTGGGATACAAAGCAAAACCTGGGTTTCAGTGCTCAATGAAATAGTTTGGCAGCAGTTACAGTGTACTCCATCAGTACCTCGATACCCAGGCAGTAAGCTGAGGCTGTGGTTCAGATCCCGGGTACAGAATTAGACTATGCCTGAATAATGATGTTCTTTAAAAACTGGTTTTCTGGGCATAAGTCTAGAGTAGAAGTATGGAGTGTTTCTGAACTTCAATGAAGTGACGGCCAGTGAGTTTAAGGAAGCAGGATATTGAAATTCTCAAAGGAAATGTGCAAACAGCCATTTGGAATGTACCAAACCGGGAGGAAGTTTATTAGCCTTGGCTTGGAGCTGCTCTTACGTAATACTGTCACGAGGGGCCTTTGCAGAAATCGTAGGAAGATGCTAATGACGTGTATTAGCAGCACAAAGTCAGGAGGCATTATTAGAGTAAAGGTGGATCAGAATATCACATGGGGGAGCTACCTGAGATAAAATGGGAGGAATTTTTAAAGTATGAATAAAAGGTCCCTTGATTACGGAGTAATCAAGTGAATGTCTGTTATAGGGTGGGGCTGATCAGCTGGAAAAAACAGATAAAGACCTGTCTGCCTCAGTTAGCAGGAGGATGGCTATGATCTGCTGATGTGAAGCAAAGAGTGAAGATGGCAGATGTGCACCCTAAGGTGCATGACGAAAGATATGACACTACAGGGGTGTGTAAATACAGCTATAAAAGGCACTACTAATGCCTCGTCTAGAGTTACTGCGATCATGCAAATCCATGAAAGATACACCGAAACTGGACAAGTGCAAAGAAGTGCTATTAGAATATTAAAAGCCATAGAGTTGAAGCATATTGGCTCGAACATAGATCAAGACCCAGGGGCTGACTTGCCTCAGAGCAGCTTGGGCTGCAGGCAGAGCAAGTGTGGGTTTGTCTGTATCCACCTATTAGACATTTTCTAAAAGAAATAGGTTTTTTTAAAAAAAAGATTGAAAATTAATAGTCTGTTATTATATAAATACGTAAATACTAAATGTTAATGAGCAAATAAGAAGTGCTGAAGCTCAGGGAAATAAAATTCGAGAACAAATGGGTATAAACCGGAGCTATCAGAGCTGACAGCCTGCGTAATAGTCTTCTCATAACAGTATGTGGGCAAAATAGTCTTAATATGGACATGATCTGTTCTCGGGGGGGGAGCGGGCTTTTGCAGTTGGAGACTCTTTTAGGCCCATGTTCCTAAGACACATACAGCAAATAATATGATATGTCCACACTGAAGTCTGTCTCTGTTGTTGTCTGAGATTCTCAATGAGGAATGGTACAGGGGCCATGAGAAGTATATTAACGTAAAGAGACCATGGAAAAGCGACTTGTTCTGCCTTTGCATTTCCTTCTTGTTTCTATCTGCAGCTGAAAAATTATTTATTTCCAAGTTCTTTTTGTTTCTTCCGGAAAAGGTTGTCTGGACAATCGGCAAACTCAGGGGAGCAGAAGCTAAATGACACAATTATTACTGAGAACGTAGGAGAGAAAGGTAGACGAGGAGGCCGTGTGGATTTTCGGTGGTGGAACTCAAGGAAATCTTGCTCACGGAGCAGTGTGTAAGTGCTGAAAACATTCTTCTTCTGTATTTACAGGCATAGAGAGCCAACCCAGTCACGCTCACTCTGATTTCCTTTCTCTTTTGGTCTTGCAATATGTTTTGCACTTTTTGGCTCTTGCACTGCCGAAAGGATAATTGTACACTTGGTCCAAGGTCATGCTGGTCATCTTTTTGAATATTTGCCCTGTGAACCAAAGACGGAAGCACTTAGATTACAGAAAAGCACTGAATTTAGTTTCATTTTGAGAGCGCTAGAAAATCACAGAAATTGTACTGCAATTTTTTATAAAAATGCATGTATCAACTTTCTGAGCATTGACATAGAAAATGAGAAAAGCTTTTTAAAATTAGCTCATATCAGCTAAAAGAAACGGTCTATTCGGGACCAGCCCACACATAAAAGTGTAGCTAGCCTTTGTACAAAGCAGTCTGCAAAATAAGTGACGCACAGATTATGTTTAGATCTTGCAGCAAATGAATTGAGCTGAGAGTTTTTGAAATATTCAGCATATGATACAATAGTTTCAGAGGGCACAATACTCATATATAACATGTATAACATAAAAAAGATCTGTCCTGTCAACAGATACATGGTTAATAAAATTAAAGGCAAGCTAACGGGTAAACTTTCAGTGCATTGTCAGTAGTTTGTAGAGATAAAAATCCATGATCTGGATGAATCGTATCAGCTGTTTCATGAACAGAAGGTCCAGATTTTGAAGAGCAACTGACATCTTAAGTATCTGGAAAATCATGCACGAACTCCTTCCGTATCTTAATCGGCTCTTATTTAGCTTATTACGCCTTCCTGCCGTTAGGACTACCACTCACTCCAGTGTGCAAGGAGGTAGGGTGTAGGTGTTTGGAGGAACTGTATCTTTTGCAAATAATATCCCCCAAAAAAACATTATTTGCTTAGGCCCCGGAGTTAGGCAAGCAATACTATTCCCATTTTACAGGTAGAAAAAGAAGCATAAATCTGTTAAGCTAATAATACAAGGCTAAAACAGGGCGCAGAGAAGTGCATTACCAAAAAAAATACTGAGTTACTGAGAACCAGATAAAGGGAAAAGGTAAGTTCTATTAATAGAGAGACAGCAGGAATAAATATGGGGAAAAAAAAGTAAATATGGAAAAAAAAAATTGCTTAAGGATGTAATTCAGTGTGTAATCTACGAGCAATGAACATTTTAAAATTGTTTTTGGAATATCATGCGTAAGTAATTATGGATTATAAAAACTGAATTTTCATAAATTCTGAGAAGGAGGTAGGTAGAAACATTTTTGAAAAGAGACTTTCAGTCTTGTTTTTGACATCCATCTTCCCTAAATTTAAGTTTTAAAAAATGTAAACTAGTGGTATGGACTATGTGGGGGTGGAGCTTTTTGTTTCATCTATGGTAGAAGGGGTAGCTTGCCTGCAATTTAAGACTTGCTCTTTTTCTGTTGAGGTAAATGATGATGGGAAAAGGTTCAGCACCTTCTCACTAGGGACTAATACCATCTGCCACTGTCAATTTCAGAAAGATTTTTGTGTTTTTTCTTTCTGAAAATCTCATTATAGCTTAAATCATAAATTTTATTTTCAGAGAAGAAATAGTGTAATGCTAGTTTTCTCTTTTATATAAAAATATCACCAGCTCCATAAAGTCTATTAAGCTATTTGTGACATAAAGCTTTACCAGGCTCTATAAATTACCGCTAAGATGCATTTAATTAAAAGCTGGGAGTTCTAAGCCTAGCAGAGAGAGCTTCCGCAAAGGCTTTCAACCAGATCAGGTAATATCTTTGCTATGACCATCAAAGTTTTTCTTACTGTATTGGGCCATCACAGCTCTTCTTTGGCTGCCTAAGCGACTATGTTCTTGAAGGACTTCTGCTTGACTTTGTCCAGACGTCACGGGCCGGAGAGCAGGCTGGTCTCCAGCCCAGGGCAGGAGGTGGGGTGTAGGGGGAGCCCTGACTCCATCCTTGCGGGCTTTGCAGTGCAACGCGCTGCATTGCAATAATAGGGCACTCCAGCAAAAAGGGGCTATAGCAGTTCAACTTTTTTCCCCCAGAGGAGGCAAGCAGAGGAGAAATTTTAGGAACTGGACAGTGCCAAGCACTTGAACGGTTCAGGCTCTGCTCTCTTCCTGAGCATGCCATCTCTTAAAGCAAATTGCAAAATTCAAATCCGGGCTTGACAATATAGTGCGTTATTGGGATAATCACACACTTTACTCTGTTCACAAATATTTGTGTGGTACTGTGATCTTTGTGGTGTATAACCGTTCTTATATATCATATTAGTAGAGTGGATGAATACTTTGCAGTAGGTACGTTTTTCATGGATTTTTTTATTCTCTGCTCAGTTTTTTTTTCTTCTTTTCAAGCTGTCAGAAACTGGATCATAATTTTCACACATATATTTACAGTTTGAAATTATTCAACCAATAATTTCTGTGAATTATCCTTAGCTTGTAGCTCATTTGAGAGCTGTTTGTTTTGCAGTTCTGATATTCAGAAGTTGTGTTGTTTTGCTTGAACACAGGGGTCACGGCAGGCAGCTTCTGCTCTAGCCTGAATGAACACCTCTCTTTGAATTGGATTTCCGTTGTAAATATTAATACTAATTAATTATCTGCAATTATTCTTCAGTATTGAAA
The DNA here is from genome assembly GCF_040807025.1 of Struthio camelus. Lineage (NCBI taxonomy): Eukaryota > Metazoa > Chordata > Aves > Struthioniformes > Struthionidae > Struthio > Struthio camelus. The sequence continues at coordinate 37,329,867 of NC_090981.1, read as the reverse complement.
TAAAGAGCATTTTTTGGTCAATATTCTTGCCAAAAAAACTTACTTCCTAGATATTTCTTAGAATAGCTAGAGAATTGCTCACAGAAATCTTAAGCAAAAGAATAAAATACATTCAAATGTATTTATTTGTAAATGCGAAAAAACATTCACTGAATATTTTAGAGAATTTCCCTTACTCTGATGATGATGATCATTCTCTTTTTCCTAGTTTGGAATCTGAGAAGGATCACTGGAATTTTTGGAATATTTTTATTGACCAACTGTCACATTAACACTAGAAATGTTTTTTGCTCGCTCTATAGGGCTTAAGATTTTATTATAGTAATGATAAAATATTGTGATAGATGGCAGTTCATCTCAGTTAATTGCACTAACAGCAAAAAGGCTTTTTCCTAACGAATATTCACAGCTTGTACAAATACAAATCTTTTTCTTTTCAATATATGTTGTAAGCCACTTTTAGTCTAAAGGATCCCTCTGTCTACAGTCCCAGTCCTTGGTAAGCTGCCAAACACAATAGGGCATTAATTAACATGTGCCAGGGATTCATCAACATGCACGGTGGCAGAGAGCAATTGCAGGCTTTTTTTTCTCCTTCTCCTTTGCATTTCTGTGTAATTCATGAAAGATCTACTCCAGTATGTAAATCAGTTCTTGCTAAACGCCCAGTAATACAGTTCCCTTTATTTTCCAGGGCTGTTGTCGAATTTTTCACACATCCAGGAAAGACATTTACTCTGTCTCTTTTTCATGTTCAGAATCCATTTGCAGGCTGCAGACGGTAAAAATAACATATTTGTTTACTTGCCATACAGACTGCTCTGTAAATAAATCATCTGATAAACTACAAAAAAGGAACAGAATGAGATTCATTTCCCTTAATGTTGCACCAGTGGGAATAGTGGAATTACTCTCCCTGTTAGCCCAGGGTGACAGTAAGCTGGCCTGCTAACTTGCGTGAGTGTAGGGAGAAATACTGTAAGTCATTCAGTATCTAGCTTTTACCACCCAGCAGTGAGTAGTCAAATAAATCAGAGATGTAAATTAAATTTCAATTAGTCTTCGTGTAGACCTCATTCCCTTTATCTCCAAGGAAACCGAACTCTCCTCCCATTCCCTTATTTGTTATTATTATGATTATTCATTGAAAAATCAGCATTTAAGTGAAATCCTGAACATTCCCCTTTTTATTATTCACTTATGACCCCAGCACTAGGGAAGTGTTGAAGTTCTCCAATTAGGTTGCCGGTGTCTTTCACTTGAAGGGAATAATTTATAGCACAGAAATGTTGGAGGAAGGCAACGGAGGGGAGTTTTGTTATGTTTTTATATCCTATAAATCTGATAAATAAGATCACCTACCTGACAGCCTGAATGTTCTGAGAACTTCCTTCTTTCTTTTTCTTTTCCCCCTCTTCTCAGTCATTCCATCTGTTTTACTCAGATTGTCTTCAGCTCATTTGAAACAATCTTTTCTCTCTATGACCTTATCATGTGTGCTGTCTTTGAAGCTATTCCGGGGAGATCTCAGGTTTTACTTTTGTTCTGTGGTTCTAGCTATTGTTAAGCCCAAATTACTTTATTTCCTGGGTTTCCCCATTAAGAGGTACTTCAGAAATGACTTCATTTTACCTGAAAACAAGTAAGGTTTGAAAACAGAGCAGGCCAAATATTTCCCATTCAGCTCCATAATAAAAGATGGATTTGGCTCATAGGCAAGACAGATGGATTATAGCAAGGGTGAACTCACAGGAGCATAAGAAGAGGAAAATGAAGAGCCCACTAAAACTTTTTTTAAAATGTACTCCCACATATTCCATGTTTAACAGCTGTTATAGAAAACTGAACCCTCTGTTAGACTGCACATTTTCCATCATTTTAGCTTCATCCTCATATGAAACACATATGCCAACATAAGGTCAGAGCCTATCGAGGAAACTTAGTAACATTCAAATCAAGATTTTTTTGGCATGATCTCGTATTATTTAGAGATTTGAACACAGTATTGTCCCATTAAAAACGATGATTCTTCTACAAACACTGGGGCAGTCAACAATCTAATTTACTGTAGTACTTCTGCAAGGAACAAGAAAAAAGCTCTATAGCATTCTAAATAAATAATGGGATTTGTGCAAATAGAATTGTGCCTAGATCGACAATTTTTCCAGGTGTGTAATTATCCAGATCCTGAGTTACTAAGTGGAAATGTCAAAAAGTGTCACAGGAATTGTGCTACACTGTAACGTGCATAACTTTAATACATGGTGACTGTCTTCTAAAAGTCAGCAAGTAACATCATTTACTCAAATCGAGCAATACCTGTTTTTCCTCTGGTCTTCATGCAGGCAGTAAAAGAGAGAACTATGTGAAGGAAATGGCTATTATGGACAATCACAGTCTTTCTTTCTTAGGCTAAAAATATGTTCTGTGGCATAGTGCAGCTCGGAGGGAGTGTGGTCCCTGCTCAGAAGAGCACACACTTCCGTCATCTCCGTACATGTTCTTTGGGAATAACCGAAGCTCTGAGTTTCTAAACTTATTGCAGTTTTCTGCCTGTACAGTGCAGCTGGCTTCAGTGAGGCTGTTCTCGGTACACAGTAATGCAACCAAGAGCAGACTGAATACTTTCAGAATGCCTCTAAATGATTCTTAAGTATTCAGAGGAAAAGTAGGGTCTCCATATTATCTGCAAACAAGTTGAGAGCCTGTCTGTCTGTCCGTCTCGTGAAACTGGTGTTTTTCCTCTTGGTTGTATTGTACAGAGTTCAGTTCTGGTGATAAATCCACACAGTTCTGTCTGCCCAGGCACAAAGATGAGTTGTAAATGCTGAGCTAGATAAAAATACTATAATGTAAGTCTAACAAAGGTAGGAATTAAACTGTATCACAAGCAAAGGTTTTAGAGTTATGAGTTTTACCTGACTCCCGATGTTTATTTTCTTCAACCTCTGCCCATTTTATTGTCAGATAAGGGCTGTATATAGGTATATGATCTGAATAAAAATAATGGGCGGTGTTTTCCTACTGATGCCTGGGGGATTTATGGAGTATGCTCCATTAGTACTAGGCAAGAGGTACGTTTAAGTCCTCTTGTGCATCACTGGGAGAATGCAGCCTGACAGGTTTCCTCTCTGTCCTTTTATACTGCATATTTAATCACCAGGTGACAATAAAGTGTTTGTACTGGCATTTTACATAGTGAAACGCTACTCTGTGATATTCTGAAACACTGAGTTGTATCACCATAATGCAGTAAAAAAGGCCCAAAGATGGCAATGGCACAAACCTTTGTCAACATGAAGGTCAAATAAAAATAACACAGACATGCAACGCAGAAATCCTCCGTATCGAGAAGTATACAAGCAGTAAGTCAGACCCCATTTAAAACAGCAAATCAGCTGTGCCAACATCTGACTCTCACCATGTGACCTGAATATACAGTAGCTCTGAAATATAATTGCCCCATTACATTACCATTGCTTGAAAGAAAGCAGCAACATGTAACTTCTGCTTAACAACAACTCAAGAGTGTTGTAAGGAATCATTTCAGCTATGCAGTGTGATAGAATTTTTATTAATAATATTTATTGTGTGTATAGATAAAACAGTGTACATGTCTTCAGGTATTCATGTTTATTACAAAACACCCAAAACAGACGTATGCCAAAACTAAGGTGCCTTTAACATGACTTAAAATATTGAATCAACATATAAAATAGTAATTACAGGAATCTGTACAGCACTCTGCAAAACAATTAGGAGTCTATTGCCCCTAAGAGAGAAACTATTCAGCAAGATTCTTAGACATGCACCTAATTTGTCTATATATAGAGCTGACAAGAAAAAAAAGCAAACTGCAGAAATACATTCAGAGTTTCAGCACAATTTTTCAATTGTCCAAACATTTCCACCTCTTCTATTCAAAATTTTCTATTAATTTTTTCCCAAGTTTTGAATTTTGTCACTAGATTTAGTGTTGTTAATAAGCCACAAAGCCTTAAATCTCAGGCAGCTGCAGAGGGTCCCATTGGGATTTTTATGACAATGTGTAGCTTAAATCAGGTATAGGATTATTTGTTTTGCTAACAGGAAAAAATATGCCTATCATTAGCCTGGCAAAGCTTGTCCTCCTAAACAACCAAAAATCCTCCTTTATGTAGATATGCCTTGAAACTGTTTCTTTTTTTCTGGCCTGGATAGATGGTTCTTGGATAGACAGCATGTTTGTTGCTTCTTAGAGACATGGCGAAACCTTACGTTTTGGCTGCCCAAGTCTTGGTCCTAAATTGATCTCTTAGACTAATACACCTTTTCCAGTGCTCCACTTTCGTGGTCAATTTGATTTGCTGTTCATCTATCCTGTGAGATTCATAATAATTAAGTTCATAATGCATTTGTTTTGTAATGATTTTTTAAATGGTTACACAAGAATTCTAAACCCAAAGGGAAACATATATATAGCATCCTTACAGCAGCATCCTTTGAAACACTGAGCTTTGGCGTTGCACTCAGTACCATCCAGGGAGTGCCTGCTCATCCGCCCTGCCATCTTTCACATGGGGTCCCTCTGCTTCCATCTTGCCACCATCTCCTTTTCCAGATGGCTTTGTTAGGGGACACATGAGCAGCAGGGATGACTAAGCCTCACATCACAAGCTGAGTTGCTTCTGGCATTCAGTCTTGAAACTAATCCCTCCTGGAACAGAAGCTAGCTCTGTCCCGAAACAGCTTCACTGGGAGCAGAGGATCAGTAAGGGTTTACTGAAATTCCATTACTGAACCGGTCGGAAAGTAAGAAGTCATGGTAATAAAAGAAAAGGCAGGCAAGCCCTACTTTCAAAGTAGTGTTTTCAGTCTGCAACAGATACGTTGAGAGAGTTCCCTGATATCAAACAGAATTCATAAACTGTGCAGAGATGGATTCTTCTATGCGTGACTCTTTATCAGCACCACCACCCCCCGCAAAATCACCTTAAAGGTGAGAGGCAGCACAGAGCTCAAGCTAGTAAACATGCTGGGCTAATTAACTTGTCTCTGCATCAGCCCCAGCACTGCCGCAAGGAAGCAGAGGTGGAGCATGTAGAAGGAGCAAGTAAATAGGAGACTGGCAGTAATAGCAACTTCTCACCTAAAAAGACAGCTGAGAACTGCTGTGCTGAACCATTTCAGGATATGAAAACATACTGAACACAGAATAGGGCAGCATCATAGAGAATGCTGCTCTTTAGTATTTGAGTTTTGCTTGCAATGGAAAGTTACAGCTGGGGTGTACCAAACTCATTGTAAGGATTAATCACATACACTACTGCAAATACTCCTAGCAATGCTCAAAATTACTAGTGGAGGTGTTCGGCAGGAGCATAATAGACAGATCATGTATGTGTGTATGTACTTCCTCCTGCTATGCTCTCTCTGCGCGCAGTGACTTGGGAATATCCTGATTTAGAGGTTTCATTGAAACTGTTGTGTTCCATAGCCATCAGCGAACTTGTCCTCCATGAATTTGTACCTTTTTTTAACCCGTTTTTACTATTGGCCCCCAGAACGTTGGCTCCACTTTCCTCCTATGGATGTGAATCTCACAATTAAACTATTTTGATCTTTTTTTTGGTGTTACAAATAATCACAATTAACAGCTCCATGGTCACTTTCTCCATACTAGTCATAATTTTAGAAGCCTCTCAGTCACATTCTCAGTTGCCTCTTTTCAAGCCAAGAGGCCTAGTCTATTTAATCTCTTTTCATAAAGATACTGTTTCCTGTCTGATCATACTTTTTGCCCTTTCTCCGTCTCTTTGCTAGTTCTGCTATATCTTTTCTGAGATGGAAGAATCAGAACTTCACAGAACATTCAAGATGTAGGAGCACCAGATATTTAAGCTATGGCATGATGATATTTTCTGGCTTCTTTAGTTACTATTTTCTTAGTAATCTTAATCTTTTGTTTGCATTTTTAATGTACATTAAACACGTCTGATAGTTCTGACTCTGCAGTGACTCTGAAGTCTCTTTCCTGAGTGGTAATGTTTAATGTATAGCTCATCACTGTACACATGCAGTTGCAATTCTTTTTTCCTCCATTTGCATTACTTTGCATTGCTTTGCATCTACCTCTTTACCGCAGGTTTTTGCAATCAGCCTTAGGTTTGATTATCCTGAAAAAAATTTCATCATTGACAAACTTTGTCATGTCACCATTCACCCAGTTTTTCCAAATCGTTTATGAATATGTTAAATAGCATAAAATTCATCACTTATCTTTGTAGGACCTTCTTGGTAACCATCCTGCAGGAGGAAAACTGTAAACGTAAAAATAACAAAATCATGAAAACGGAGAAGGAGACACTCTAATCATGTCAAAGACAAGAACGGGTTGGAGAGGGAAGAGTGGAAATAGAACAGCAGAATAGTTGTATAGGCTCAGAAAGGTTTAAAGTTGTTGGATTCATGAAAGATTAAAGGCACTAGTAGGTAGGCTGACCATTAGGAAGTGCAAAGAGCTGAATCCTAGTCCTACCTGTGTCTTTGGACAAATCACCGCATATCTCTATACCTCTGTTTTCTTTCTCACACTTTCCATTTTGAAGCTAGTTAGATTTGGCATGCTCTAGCACAGACACTCTTTCTTATGAAGTGCCTTCTTCTCAGCTGTGGTTTGCTGAGCAGGACGGTACGGCAGCAGTACTGCTGGCCTCTGACTAGTCTAGAATATAGGGGCGGAAAGCAGCATACAGCTTCCCACAGATATAAAAGAACTACTTGTAGTAATAATCTGAATTTTCCCATTCGTGTAATACTGTATATAAAGATACCCACTGAAATCAGCTACAGTTTGAAAGCCGTTTCAAAAGTTGCAGGTGCCAAGTACAGAGCTAACTGCAAAATGGGGACTCAGGCTGCAGAGGATAAAGTATGATAAGCAGGAAGTTCGCTTGAGTCTATAGTGACAGTATTTTTAGGTAAGTTCTAGTTCTCGTGAAGTAAAAGGCAGGCCAAACGATGACAAAATTATAAAGGCAAAATCACAAACACAACAAGAAGATTCACAAATAAATATAATATCACATGATGCTAAAAGGCAATCAAAAATGTAGAAACCCAACAGAACTAAATGTCATAACCAAATAATTTAATATTCCTTACAAGTTGATTGCACAAAACGTGTAGAAACATCAGCATTCTCCACAGTGTAATTTCTCCTTTCTATGGTTTCAACCACTTGTGCTATCTTACACCTATATGGGCAGAGCAGATCATTTAATAATGTGAAGGAAGGAAGTATGTGTGAACTAGTCTATGTTACATCTAAGGTCAGATGCTCATTTGATTTAAATTATCATTGACATTGATGTTCATGTAAGTTGCTAGGAATTATAAAGATGGGAGTAAAAAAATACAAGAAGCCTATTAATGTCACTCTATATATTCACAAGTACTCCCTGAGCCTGAGTATCTAATCCAATTCTGGGCACCCCATTTTAAAAAGATATGACAAAACTAGAAAAGAATATTTCAAAGAGAGGGTAGAAAAGACACAATCGACAGAGAGAATGATAGAGATCCATAAAAACATGAGCAACCTGGAGAAGGTGAATAGAGAACTACTATTTTGTTTTTCTTACAGTAATAGAGCTCTGGGATACCGTGGGAAATTACTTGGCAGCAGGTTTCTAACAAACAACAGAAAGGCTTTTTTTTTTTTTTCCTGAAGCATTTAATAAATTCACAGGAGCCTGTGAAAGCTGTAGATATAAATTTGTCAAAAGCGACTGGATACATTTATAACTGATAGGTTCAACAATGTGCTGAATGCAGCTTGTGAGCCTGGAAGTCCCTGCCCTAGTGACTGCCAGATGCTAGGAGGTTACCAGGTACTGCTCGGCTCTAGGAGAGGAAGGGTAGCACGAGTCGCGTTCCTGCACTCTGGCTGGCCTCTCAGCTTTAGAGGAGCTGCAGCCTGACTGAATCCCCTCCTGCTTGGGCTCCCAGCCCCATTCGTGTCCGTTCAGGTGTACCTCCTGTCCTCTTGGAACCGAGGTACCTCTTATTGTTGCTCAAAAATACTGTGCTGCAACAAATACATTACAACAAACACAAAGAGTAATCTATTAGAAAACTTAGCAGCCAGGAATATTCCTGCACTTCCTCAAGCCTCAGAGAGTTAGAGATTGAGATAAAATTGTGCAAGGAGGCCTCTTTTTTAATACACGATGAATCAACAATATGTGTTTAAGCTCATAACATTGGATATTTTGCTGCTTAGCCAGACTGCCTACTCGAGAAGAGACCTTTGTCAAGGGTTTTATTTACATAATTATTTTCGAAGGTGGCTTCTTCCTTGGAGGGAGAAAAGGCATACGTTAGAGCAGGAGGGAGTTGCAGGCTATGTTAAGTTTCTGACATCCTGTGGAATTATTCTAAACGTTACCATGTAACAAACAGAAGCAACTAGAAAGAATTTGCTGACCAGGAAGGCTGTCAGAAGAAAAGCGTGTAACAAAGCCTGAACAAATGGACAAATAACAGAACGAAAACTAACGTAATTCATGTTCTGATTTACATTTTAGAAAAGCAGTGGTATACAAATTTTCCGTTTTGCCTGAACTGCAGTGCCTATATCTTGTTTTCTCTTAGGACCAGCTTCTCTTCTTGATCCTGACTGTCACCTGCCTTTTACTTCTGTGTTTAAAAATGTAGCGTAAGAAAAATAGGGGTAAGAGATTAGAGCAAAAATTACTTTCATTGGGAATCAAACAGGCATGATTCTGAAAGAAGAATTTTGCACATGAAGTGAACCCAATTACAATTTGGATTTTCACTGTTCCAGAAGGTAAAGGTATTGCAGAATTTCCTAATGTAAGTACCAAGAATAACCTGGAAAAGTAAAGACTCTGGTGTAAAATTAGTTCAAGGTGATACTGAACATCATGCAGATTTTAGGTCTTGGAGGTTCACGGTGAAACTGAACCTAGCTTTTCAACTGGCATGTAAGTTTTCTTTAAATGAAATGCAGTGGTTTTTCTTTTCTGGGAATTCATGCAGTGCTTAAGACATGGGGATTCTCTGAGGAACAAAAATGCGCTGTCCCCGTTATTGGTAACGCAGAGGTATGAGGCCGGCGTGCGTTGTGCCCATTCAGTTGCAGGAGATCGTAGAGATTCTGTCCCTGTTTTATAGTGCATGGATCTAGCTTGGTTCACTAGGAAATTACTGTACAAAGTACTGACTGTAAAAACACAGCCAACTTCATCAGAGATAGTGACCAATGTCCATATCAAATCAGAATCAAAGCCATCTGTAGATGAAAGTCAACTCACCTTTGCAAACATCACCAAAATTTATGTTTTATGTTATGGATGAGTTACAATACCTGAAACAAAAAAGTTTTCCTAAATTTCTCTATAAATTTTCTACGTGACTTTCTTGTGTGTGGAGCATCTTGTACTTTCAAATACTGAGTACCTACATATTCCAGTATCACCAAGGTGCTACTTCTCCTTACCATGTTGCTAAGTGTGCACAAATGTAAGCCTACAATTATTCCTATAATCTGCATGCAGATATCTTTTAAATGTTGCCCTTTAACACTGACACTTGCTGAGAAGAGGAAAAAACAGATCCGAGTCAGCATTTTACCAGTTTGTGGAATGCACAGTGATTATGAGAGCCAGCCCAGTGAATATGCCTGGGAACTAATGATTTCACAAGTTGTTTCATTGTGTAAGAGCAGCCTGAGTCTGAATTGCAGCTGGACAGAACCTGAGGCGGCCACGGGCCAGAGCTAGGCAGCCCAGGCTGGCGAGAGATATATAACCTCCATCACAGCAATGATGGCACCTCTGAGTTAGCCATGTTCCATTAGAGCCATGTGCTCTAATATTTTATATATTCCTGGTCAGTGACATAAGAAAACAGCCAACTGCAGTCTGCCATTCAAAAAGAATATTTCTGTAAAGAAAAAGATGTGAAAATGTAGGCATTCAAGTGAAAATTCAATCCTTCACAGTACAGAGCCTCTGCGAAGTCTTTTAAATGACCCTTTTTATCATGGTGCCATGTCTGTACCTTTCTGAATAGTGAGACCTGGTAAGAAAAATAGATGTATGTATACAAGTGGTTGAGTAATGTATTACTCATGTGCACTTTGTTCTTTTTGGCAAACTGACCTTATCAAAGGGAAGAAAGCTACACACTGTGACAAGCTGAGCACTACTGGAAAGTCTGAATTAGCAGTGAGTGAGATTTCTCTGTTATCTCGTTTTAAATGATGATCAGTGAGAACCACCTTTTTTGTGGGGTGATGATGCTAAAGCAATGTCACTTCCTTGCTTTTTGTTACTGTTATCATTTTCTAGTCACACACGGTAGTGCCTCTGTGTTGCATGCTTTAAGGAATAAGCCCAGTTTATAATAATAATAGCAACCATAATAATAGTAATAATAATAATAATAATAATAATACGCTGACCTTCTGATTAGTTTTCAACTGATGCAGAAGTAAGTATTGTTTAGATTTCAGAGTGGCATCCAATTTTTAAAGATAGTAATGATAAAAGAGAACGGTGACCATGTATGCCATCATCCTACTGTTCATGAGGTGTGTCAAGAAATACAAAGGGCAGTTTTACTGTTGCACTGAACTGGAAGGCCAACAATGGCCATCTGTGGAAGCTTGTTATTGACCCATATGATGCAATAGGCCCTCAGTACCTGAGTGACCAACACAGGGAGAAGACGTGGTGTAATTCTGATCAGACAAGGGGAAGACAGTTGTCAGACCATCTTGCAAGAGCAGCCACAAAGGCCATGTGCTTGGATCCTGTTATTTATCAGCTGTTACTCTGCCATTTGCTTTAGGAGGGTTGCTGCAGGTATACGGTATCTATGAAGAATGAAGGGTTAGCACACTTCAGAGGTGATTAAACCTGCTCTCAGACACATATCAAACATATGGCCAAGTTTCACCAAATATATATTACATATTTTGGAGAAATAAGAGAAGGGAAATCTGTAGGAGTAGTTCTCAGGCTAGAGACAACGCAGTCCCCTACAGCTTCATCTGTACTAGTAAATAAAACAAGACCTTTTTCTAACCTAAGGAGAAGTGGTGGTAGAGGTCTTGAGTCCTTATGGGTGAACTTCTTTCCTCCCTCATAGGACAGTAGCCCTCTCCACACTGTCTTGTCAGTACAGTGCCTGGATTGTCCATCTTCTGCCTGAATGGTGCCCAACTGTTAGCTGAGAGGGCGTTAATTGGCATAGGCTAAAAATGTGCCAGGGAGTATGCTAAAAATTAAACAGTGTGGACCATCACGTACTAGAGCTTGAACCCATGCTTGGCTGCTTATCCTACTAATGTGGACATGGCCTGAGACCCATCGAGCCATTGCTGGACAGGGGAGCGTGCAGTCTCCGACTAATGCAGCAGCGCCAGCCTCAGCAGCCCGGCTGCCGGCTCTTTGGCAGCAGCACAGCTGTCCACCAAGTGGGCTACCAAGCCTCCGTGGAGGGGAACCCCTGCGGTTGTCTCTGTCACCTGCACCTGATGATGGTCAGGGACCTGGAACAACAGCGTCTTGAGGAAGTCCACAGGATGAGGTGGTCATAGGTCACTATATTACTCAAGTGTTTCCAGAGAATGCACCAAGTGTTAAATTTGCCTTAAATATAGGGACTTAGCAATAAGCATTGTGTAATCAGGCCTCACTCAATGGAAATACTAGCTATAGCTAACATATCCAGTTTTTGGTAAAATCTATAGCAGTGACACAGGCTTGCAGCAGTGAATTTGACACATGCAACATAAAAATGTTTTCTCCAATTCTTTTTTTGTGTTTACCCCAATTCAGTAGCCTCCCTTTCTGCTTATTTCTTTTCATTAGGGACCAAGGGAAAATAAAATCTGGTCAATATTTATTGTACTTGCCATAACAGCTCTTCTAAAGTTGTTAAATGTCATGTCTTTCTTCTTCAGCACTAGGAAGTTTACTGGTACTGCCAAAGGAGGTGTCCTGCCGATTAATTCCTTTTGCATGACTTCACTGGAACCTTTAATTTGGGATATGTCTTTTGGGGACTTACTTGAACACTTGTAAAGTTCTCCAATCTGCAGCAATCCAGGCTGCACTACCAGATAATTACATGTCCCACGGGGCTCTTCTTCTGTGAAGAGACTTCTGTCTTGGAAGGGGCTGCCATCGTTGGATTCGGTGACCTGACGCAGCAACAGACCATAGTTTGGTGTCCTTAACTCCTTGCAAGCCTCACTCACTTTGTGACAAGGAGCCTAACATTCAACAGTCATTTTTTAACTATCCTTGCTCATACGTCTCCTTAGCGCTTAGTCTCTCTCCCTGTCCTCAGTAGTGCTGAAGCAAATTAACCAATATACTTTCAGAAATAAGACTATCAATTGTAAGGAAGCAGTAGGGCCTGTAACGTATTCAAGGACACAGCTTTGTTCACCCTATCTGAATTTGTGTTGGCATTTTGAAATAGAACAGCGCTAGGAATAAATCTTTTAGAATATCCATAAGGAGCTCACCTATGATTAATATAGCCAGTGAGTGGGTGGCGTAATTAATCACTACACAACAGTATGGCTGAAACAGTGTTTCTTTGAAAAAAGGGAAACCTCAAGCTAAAATAATTTGTCTGGACTTTTCCTCTAGGGCTCATTTCCTCGGGAGCTCTAGAATAATTCCATGAATACAGCAGTAGTCATGTCTGTCTGTCTCTGACTTTTATAAAGCATCCCTCCACACAGTAAAGTAAGAATCATTAACAGGTCATCATTTATGAACATTCAGTGTGCTGTGATACCAGAGAGAGTGTTTTCTGGGGGAGGGAAACAGTTAAATACCCCAGCATGCAGAGGGTTGAAAAATACTGACTTTAACTGTTGATCACTGCACCTAGAAGCAAAATGCAAAGGTATGAAGCAGTAATTGTCTAAAAGGGTGATTGTTATTTAATGGGATTGGTACTATTTTGCTCACCTGCTGGTTTTATGTTCCGCATGAATGGGAGACTCTCCATCATTTTTGGAGGGTTTTGGATAAGGTTTGTAGAGCACTGTACACGATGTATTGGAGCGGGATCTGTGCACAGGCAAAGTAGGCACAGCAAGCTACTACAGAGGAAAAACTGCTGTGGTCACATTATTTTGCCTGCACCGGGGAAGGCGGTTATGTTGCCAGCACCAGTGGCAAGACAGGGGTGAATGTAAATGCTCTGGGCACAGCAGCGGGCACCTCAGCAACACACACATCTGCTTCTTCTCCTCTGACTTCCCTAGTCCCCGCGGCTCAACCTCGCGCTCAGGAGAAACCGTCAGTCCAGCTGCGCAGGACCGTGGGCCCTGGGGTCACTTGCACCGTGCTCTGAGAATCATTTCCCTGATACACCACTGTGCATCGGGGCTGCCTTCGGGCAGCAGACCGTGTTGGGGCTTGCGACCGGAAGGATTTGTCCCCCCACTAAACCACTCCGCCAATGTGCCACGGGTAAAACAGAGTTTTAAAAAAGCAAACAGTGAGCATCGGGCTGACTTCACCAGTATCGGTTTGAGTTCTCCACGCTGTAAATTTGCTTGGCTCTCTGAAAGGTACTGGCAAATACAGTTATGTGACATGCACAGACTAATATGTACAAGCAGCATGCTAGTGAAAAATATAATCTAAAAATAATTTATGATCTGATTAAATTTAGACAGATCTCCCTGAATTTGCCTAATTTCCATCCTCTTTCTATGTTTTCAAAGCCTATTTGGGTGTTAGTTCCCTTTCTCTAGTTCATTTTAAGTTAGGTAAATAATTAATTTGTAAAATTGCATTTCCTCTTATTTTTTCATTGCGCCTTTTTCATCCTAGAGAATCAATATGGATATGAAAGAAGGCTTTTTGGAGAATTGGTTGTAATACTGCAAATGTATCATTTTCTGCTCCCATTGAAGTCAATGGCAAAATCCCGACTAGTATTAATGAACCAAGAACTGGGCTCTTAGTATAACACCATTTGACTGGAATGAAGCAAATTATGCCGGTTCCCATGAGAAATCAAATATGATCAGCATATTCATACAAGAATGTGCACACAAAACCGCACTCGCATACAATTTATATGAAAACTCTTTTTCTGTTGCTCAGCATTGGGGACAGACTAGGGCCAACATTCAGTTTCAACTCAGGCAGAAAAACAAAAGCCGTATTTTTAAAGGCAGCTTTCTCTGGGTCACTTAAGGCCCCAGTTTCAAATACACTGCAGAAAGTATTCGGCTCTGCCTTTTTTGAAATCATGGCACTGAAGTGTATCTCCGAGTGCTTCTGCAAACGTAGCGGCAAGGATCTTTCCCGCACGGAAGTCATCGCGGCCATTTCTGTCATTTGCAGTGGGAGTTTGATTGATGGCTGTAATTGGTTATCACCATGGTATCTGAGGATTGACTCACTGTCATATAAATTTAGTAAACTTATATCAGCAATATTTGAATCTGTAACAAATACAGAAAATGCAGAAATGCAGAAATGCAAGCGAATGCTGTACAACGCAAGTTGAAATGAACAGTCGAACCTAATCAGAACTTTCTCACCTGTACAATTTTACAGGGAAGTGAGAATACCACCCTCATTTTGCAGTGACGGTAGCTATGACACCCCTTCCTAGAGTCTCTGTGTGGCGCACGCAGTGCTGTGGTCTCTTAGCAGCATTCATTGCCGCTCTTTGAACTATGAAGGGTGTGGGGAGGTAGCAAAAATACCTGGGGAAAAAATATAAAATGAAACTAAAAGAGGCAATAAACTTGTAGTGATGACAGCAGTGAGCAAAAGCAGTATTGGGCCCTGGATTGTGGAAGGCGGCTGCCTATTTAAAAGGCACAAGTCCTTAGCAGAGGAGCTGAAGGAGGTACTCTGCTTTAGGCCTTATCAGTGCGGAGCCTGTGAAATGCGGGTTCAGTAGCTCTGTCTGTGCCTGGTTCATTACTGTAGCTAGTACAATAGCTAGTTCATTACTGTAGTTTACAAGAGTGAGGCTGCTCAGTGACTAGACATTTCATTAAATTGCCACAAGCCATCTGTCATTTAACTTGTTTTGATTTGCACAATGCTGCTCTGAACTGCTAAGTGAATGGCAAGCTTGTCTGGCATTGTGTGCTCTAGGGGGGAACGGAGCTGGGAAGCAAAGTGAGGCGCCCATGATGGGAAAGGAGTAGTCAAATGTATATGAAAAGGATTTTCTTTTTTTTAACGGGCAACAGGGAATGAAGAAGCAGGGAGTGAAACAAAAGGTGCTCTGGAGCACCGGGAGTTGCAGAGAGAGTGTGTGGAAATCAGCCAAGGTGTTAGGAACTACACAAGACGCTAAGCTGCACAACAGGGACCTTATTGTGTAAACATTAGGTGGCAAAGCTCATAAGAACAGTCTTTTAGGTTTCACTTATAAAAATTAAATCTCGAAGTAGCTATAGCCTTAAGAAAGACTGAAGGCCAAGGAGCTAAAATGTAAAAAAACAAGCTGCAAAACAGGATTCTGATTTAAGGAAAATAGCACAGACCCATAACAAGCCATTTTTTCCATTTCATTTAAGAACTAAGTACTAAAATCAGTAGCAAAATATAAGCACGATTGTATTAGACTTAGTTCTGGAGCTATAGATGGAAATTATGTGAGTATCTGGATTCTACAAAATAATTATAATTTTTTTGTCTTTTTAACGTGAGGAAATGTGCAGGGGAAACCCGAGATTCTGTTCTGGCTGGACTGGCATTCAAAATACAGGGTGTCATTTTGTTACAAAAGTAGCCTGCGTTTGCTTCCTTTAAGCAAAAAATCTTATTCAACATACCTAGGCTTCGTATCTTTGCTCCAGTCCATGCGTCCAGATTATCCTGTGAATCTGCAGAAATCCAAAAGAGAGCAAAGAAAGTGTCCTGCGAAGAGAACTTGCACTAAACAGGCAAGCTGCATTAGTTTAGAAGGATGCAAGGTTGCATTAGAAGGATGGTTTGTGGCAATACTAAAGTTTCAGGCTAAAAACTTAAAACTGTGGTATTTCAGTCAGTTACTGTTTTAGGGAATTATTCCAATGCCAATAGTACAATAAAATATTTCTCTCTGTTCCTGGGCACGGTCCTGCAATGTTCTGCCACCTCCTTTTTGTTGTTTTTAGTGTGCCTAGTAGAAAAAGAGTGTAGATTTTTGCTTCATTTAATATTCAGACTGAGACACTGCTTGAGAGTCCCGACGAAGGGGTTTGAGCTGTTTTTTCTGTTTCCCATTCAACAACTCCATGAAGCAGTGTCCAGTGTATTAGTCACGTTATAATGACTATGAATACTAAGCAATGACAACATGTCCCGCGGCACTCAGTACCTTGTGCCCTTTGCCGGTAACTGGCAGAGCCTGGGTAGGCTCATGTGAAGCCCCCTTATTTTTCAAAATAATAAATATATTCTGATACATTATTCTCTGCTTCTGTAATGATCTCTGCACATAGACTCCACGCTCCTGCAGAGCCCTGTTGATTGCTGACACAGCAGCCTGTTTAAATGATTTTAGTTATTTAATCATGGCCTAGAAGGGGTCGATCCTGCCGTCAGCATTCTGGAAGCAGAAAGCGGGGCTTTCTCAGAGCTCCTCTCTACTAAAGCACGGTGCTTTGCATGGATGATAATTTTTGCTGATGTCGAGCTCATTTCAAGGTCACGCTTCGATGGCTTGATATTTATTTAATATTGGTTAGTTTTATTTCTTTATTTAGATTTTTATAGCAAGAAAAAAGCTATTGCCTTTATAGCAGGACTTATATGTGACCTTTGTTCTGTTGTTTATCTAATATATAACTAGCAGTATCCATTTTTCCTTATTGTGGCTTATGAGGAGTGTAAATGTACATGTTCATGCATAAGTTTTCTGGATAATAGTAATTTGTACGTGTGAAGTCCTCATCACCCCCCTGCAACACCCTTTCAGAATGGTTTAATATAGACCAATTTGCAAATATTAAGCAATGGTGTAGCATCTGTTTAAAGGCTGGATAAGATGCTCTGGAAATAGTACTAGTACATGTTTGTGGCAAAGGGAAGAGAAAGGTCATGTTGCCAAAGGAAAAGTCCAGTCATTAACCAATTCAAGGGCCTACGGCAAAATGCACAGGGCTGCAGCTCCATCAGAGGGGAAGCTCCCAGCAGGACAAGGTGACAGGGGGAAGCCATGGAGGTACACGACAGAAAAAATAAATACCTCTGGGCATCCAGAAACAATACCTACAATCCACAAATAGACTCTAAAGTTAATTATTCCATATTATTCTGTGAAACCAACCAGTTCTTCTCCATTATGTGCCAAGGGAGGATGTTTCTTTGTTACTGATTAGAGGCTGAAATACACAGCTGGCACTGAGATTTGCAATGTGGTCCAGCCCATAAATTCCTGTGCCAACACATGGAGGAAAAAACACAAATCTGTGTGTGTTAGAAAAGCGTATGTGCCAGCTGGCTCTGTATCTCCTGATTTCAGAAGGAACAGGTATTTGACTCATATAATTATCCTGGTTTTCAAACAAATACTAGGCATATGCAGCATTATATACCACTTCTAAAATTAAATACAGACTTACATACTGCAGTTCAAAGTGGGTGCAATGCAAAAGCAGGCGCAAACGGTCAGTCATTTGTGGGCACAGACATGAGACTTTGGCTGGCAGCAAGAATAATTACCCCTGACCATCAGGCATGCTATTAGGGGTGTATCTCCTGCTCTTCCTGCCACTTCTAATGTGTCCCTCTAAAAGGATGAAAGATTCATCTTAGTCTAGAGTCACCTGTATCGTGGAGACATTTTTTGTCCTCATTTTCCCCGGTGAGAAGCTTTTGCATCTGAATTAAAGCACTGCAAAGCCGATGCACTAGGATCATTTGTTTAGTCTAGCCGGATGGATCCCAGAGCACATTAAAGTTTCTTCCATTTCTTTATTTTTTTTTCTCTTGGATTCTTCACGAATTAGTGAGGCCCAGCACATTCACAGCGGTCCACGTTGTGAACGGCCCAGCTCCAGGAAGTCGACCGTCCTGGAAGACGTTCGGGAGGGTAAGAGCAGGCGCCCGCTCGGGAGGCGTCAGCTCGCGGAGAGCAAAGTCGCGGCAAGCCGCTTTATCTTTGCTCCGTGCAAATTTTGTATGACTGCGCAGTGTGGGAGCGAAGTGTGGAAAATCCCGAGCTAAGCCTGGGGTTTGCAAAGGTCCTTTCTAGCAGGGAGATTTTTTGAGAGAGTCCACTAGATGGCACGAAAGCACTGCACTGGCACCCGTGCGGCGGTGCCTGGGGAGCAGCGCCCGGGCGCCTGCTCTAGCCCCGCTGCCTGAACAGTGTTTAGTCATCGCTCCTGCACTTTCTTTCGCATGACTCTCTTCAGGAAATCAAGGCCCTTTTTTTTTTTTTTTCCCCCCCTTTCACTTTGGAAAAATATGATTCAGCCTGGAATGACAAAACTTGTTGAGTAGTTTGCTTGTGAGACTCTTCCCTTCGGCACTGCTGGGCACACGGCTGTTTGTTGCTCCCCCCCAGCAGTCCTAGTAAAAGTAAGGGGCTTCTGTGGCAAGGCTCTTGCGCAAACACAACTGTATACAAAGTTTGCGTATTCGCCACCGTATTTCTCAATAGCTCCTGATGTTTTTCATCTAAAATTCCCTTTGTCTTTCCCCTCTCTGGTGGCACGGGGGTCCTCATTAAGGCCGGGATCAGGACTGGCCGAGCGCGAGGCAGGGTATCAGGATGATGCCTCAGCGTCTTTAAATATCGTCGATTGCAAGGCCACGAGAAACCTCCAGCTTCCCTCGTTTTATTAGCATTTCTTTCAAGTGCGGTGCCGTGCCCCTCACTCCTGAGTGCTCAGTCTGATTCTCGGGACAGGCTGCTGAAAGAACTGTTTCTCCGGTAGCCTGAAAAATGATGCACGCTTAGAACTACTGCATCTCATTCATCCCTGCCGTAAATTGGTTCGTCTCAGTGAGGTTACTTTAGGGATAAATTTGGCCCACTGTCTCTATACTTTCACAACACACCTATCAGCTTTTTACCACTACCTATCTGCACCTTCACTATATGAAAATTTACCATATTCCTGCACATACCATCATTTCGTCCATCACAAACTGTCCATTTAAAAGCTGTTTTGATCTTTTGGATAAATGGCTTGATTTAAAATAATAGCAAAAAAAGTAAAATTAAGCCTCTGTGCTCAGCAGTGCATGAATGACAAATCTCTTGTAGTTTGGAGTGTATTTTAAGAAACTCTTTTTAAACCTCTTCTAGAAAATTTACATATGCTCAGAAAAGATATTACACATTGGGAACTGAGCAGGATGATTTATTTCATATGCTATTGATACAGTTCTGTTTATACAGATACAATAGATATCCTAGCTTCTGATTTGATATCATACAAGTTCATATCATCTAAAAGGTCTTTGAACTTATTTAACTCTGTTTAGGGACTTTTTAAAGCCATGTGAAACACAACAGCTTTGTTACCCTTGGCTCGAACTAAGATTTTGTTTTCTTTCTCTCTCAATTCAAGTTCAAATGTCCGAAATCATTTAATTATTAATGTCACAAGGTTTTAACAAAAGGAAGAGTTCACAACCCAAACATCTCTAACCTGGCTAGAGAGAAAGCTACGATTTGCTTGGCCTTTATAAAATGTAATTTGTGCCTGGCACAGTAAAATCTGAAACTGGACAAATTTTGCATGGTGTTTCCTTATGATGTGAATGCTTCACATATCTCTAGTTCGGGTGTTTTTCCTCTCAATGCAGATTTTTTTAAAAGAAATTGCCCCATCTTGTAGCAGATCCCAATTCAAATTTTATGTCTAAGTCATGGGCAAAACAACAAAGCCTCAGAAACCTTGAGGTGAGGCTTTCTACCGTGCAAGCCAATCCCTGAAAGTCCCCTTCTAAATATTTTTGCGATGCAAGCCACTGTGTGTTTACACATTTCATTGGACTAATGATCTTCTTTTGCCAGAAAATTTTAAATGTCTAATCTTACTATTTAGAATTCCCCGATTGCTACAAGTAATGGGGTGAATCTTATGACAACGTTGCAGATGTGAAGAGGGTTCAACCCAGCGGGCTTCAGTGAGGAAGCGGCCAGAGGTTCTGTACAGTGACCTGGCCCAGGTCGTGTGTACGTATATAACTGTTGTGCTATGGCTGTGTAAATTATGGTGCAGAGCATTAAGGCTAAATAAATGCAAATGAGCACAGTTCCTTTGAAGTACATTAGGAATCTGGCCCCAGTGTAGAAAACGAGAATGTGGGAAATGGTATTGCACGGGTGAATCCTTGGTTAGAACGTCTATGTGATTTAGAAGTTGAATTCTAACAGATTAAGCATATCCTCCCAAAACAAACTAAACAAAACTAGTGTAAAGAAAAAAGCTGATGAAAACTTATGAGGTGTTTCTGAATTAGCTAAGGCTTTTTCATAGACATAACTATCATCTATGATTTTTGAGTGCCACCAGTAAATGCCACTCCAGAGCAGTGGCTTCTGCCTTAGAGAGCAGAGTTCAGTAAAGTTGAACGAAGTGTCTCTGCCAGGCGGATGATTATTAATATGTAGTGGGAACCAGCTGCAATAAGCTGGCTGTAAAGATGCAGGTGGCTAGAGGTCTGGTAGACCCGTTCCTCTGCCGGAGCTTGAAGTCACTCTCCGCACACAAATGCAGGTACCCCATAGCATGGGCTGCCCAGACAACAGTGTGAGAGGCAGGTATTTTATTGCCAGCGCAGCAGCTGCTCCCTGCTAAGGAACTGGGCAGCGCAGTCAATTCATCTAAGTTACCCTCCAGAGACTTTGTCTTAATCCCCTTCAGTGTCAGCACACGCAAGAGTCACAAAATTTACCGTGGGACCTGCTGTAGCGCGGCGGCTGGCAGTGCCGCGCGGTGCGTATCCCCGGGACCGCAGGGGTTACAGGCGGGCAGCCGGGGGGGGCTGCCCTGCGCGCAGGAGCCCTTCGCCCAGCGGAGTGGGCTGCGCGAGAACTTCTAGCAAAGCCAGCAGCCATTTCAGGTGGCCTCTGGCTTCCAGATGCACAAAATCAAGCTTGCGAGGCCAGGAAACACAGTTTTAAAATGACAAAAAATTGCTTAAATGTTTGATATTCAATTACAATGTTTTTAAAAAGCATCTTAAAAGCCCTCTTTGGCGTGATTCCTATGACTTTTGCATTACAATTTTAAGCTATGAGTGCTCCCTAGTAGGGCTGCAGACCAACCGTATCTGTCCCTCTCGTTTACCCCCACTGCTGTGGGAATAGGGCAGGGAAAAGTACAAAGAAAAAAGGCTGTAGCTAAGCTACTGATTGAAGATAAGGCTAGAAAAAGGAAATAAAAGAATTCTTCTGTTGCACCTGTGTACAAATAGAAGTAGATCTATAAGGGCTTTTAACTGTATTAGCCGATGTTCTGCATTATATGATACTTTTTATAAAATAAAATCGTTTATTTGAAAAATACTTCTTCTAGCTGCAATCTTTCCCTCCCACATGTACGCAGAAAAGACAGACACAAATAAGAATTGCTATTTTTCTTTTCCTTTGGGTTTTTTTGTGTAGTATTGTGATTTGATCTTCATTAATGTATCTTGCTGAATTACTGCTGAAAATTAAATCTGTTACTACCAAGAGTCATGTTATACTACAAATGCTACTGCACAATGTATCAACGCATACAGTTGTATTAATCTCTAAACTTCTCTTCTAGATACCTTTTTTTGTCTTTTATCCGGTAACATCTTTGACTATTCATTGCAATTCTTTGGGAGAATCAGCTCTCTAACAGAAAAGCATTTCCCATACAAAACCCAGTACCTCCCTCTGCCCTTCCCTTCCTCACCCTAAAATGGAATAAACCCAGAACAAAATGCTGCTTTTTATTCAGAAACAAAAAGCTCCCTCAATTCTTATGATTTTTGACTATAGGAAGAGTATTATACAGTTTACTTTAATATCTTTAAAACATCTCAGAATGCGTTAAGAGCAAAATAACGTGAAGTGTAGCAAAGAAAGAGTATTCAGCCAGCCACCAGCCAACCACCATGAGTCAAATCCAACCTAGGTGAGCTCTGTTGAAACCTGGGTATTAAAACAGAAATGAATGTATCCTGTTAAACAAAAACCTAATTTCACTGTAACATCACAGCCTTTTTAAATAATGAATCTCATATCCTTAACACACAAAGAAGAAAAGAAAACGAAGAGACATAATTAATGTTTTTGAACTTCTTTCTATACACAGAGGGCACTTGTTCTTATTTCATTTCACACCATCACGGCAACCTAACTCAACAGCCGAGCTAATCCTGCCCTCAAAAGCACCATGAAGCTGCCGAAAACATCTCCTCGTGGAAGCTTTCCTCTGATTTTTTGGTGAAGTTCCATGCACCTTGCAAACTGCCTGCGGCTACTAGTCTCCAACAAATTCAGCCTTACCAGCAAGAAAAAGAATAACTGAATACAGCTGGGTGTCATCCAGTTACTTTTCTAAGCTGGAGAAGAGCGTCTGGTTTTATAAGGACCATGAGTGAGACAACTCAGTTGCTCTTCCTGCGGTGGTAGGTGTTACACCAGGCAGTTGGTATGAAAAGGAGGCCTCCGGAAACGTTGTCACTGCTGGCTAGCCAGGTGTGTAAAACAGCCCCCCCAAACTGTGACCTTTCCATCTTTACCTGTGTACCCCTTATTAAAAATGCAGAAGAAGTAGACCTCTTCCTCCACCAAATTTCTTAAGCCTGGACTGAGAAATTTGAGAAGAAAAGTCTGAAAGCGGCATAAAATGCTGACCTCTTCAAAAGGCAGGGAAGGTAAATATACAACAAACACAAACTAGAACAAAAAGGAAAAGGTTATCCTAATTATTTCTCCCACTGGTGCTGGCAAGGGCAACGGAAGGCAGGGCAAGCTGCCATCCTTGTAAGGCAGCCGTGAGTCTGGCATCTCTGTTCTGCCTGTTACTGTGCACCCCGTGACGCAGGTCCACCTCCGTGCTGGCTTTTAAATGTCCTGCTCCATTTCAGTACCTCTCAATTTGGGAAGGCAAGGGCAGGTTCTGCCCACATCATGTCACGTCACGTCACAGCGGGCCGGGCTACCCGGAAGGGTGCAGAGCGGTGCCCTTCCTGAGGGCCACCAGAGCGCTGCAGATCCAGCCAGGCGCCCCAGGCTGCTTGGGGGTCCCGGTACCGTGCGGGTTGCCTGACTGCTAGTGCTGAGTGAGGGAAAGTGAGTCTTTTGTGAGGCTGGCTCAGCACTGAGGCAGCATATGGCCAATTGTTCTTATAAATATCATCAGAGAGTCTTCTCCATACAGAGGAGACTACTAACAATTGGAGCCCTGGGGTTCAACACCAATTATAATGCCAAGCCATGGCATTTGACTTTTGCATGGTTGCTCTGGTAATTCTTATATTAGAATGGGAAACCCACAAGGACAGTAATAAATGTTGCTACCATGGGCATAGAAAGTTAATGTTGTAGTGATGCCTATTACATAAAAAAGTAGAAAGACTTTCTCCTTTACACAGAACAATGGCCACCAGCAAGAGAAAATGTTTTTGTGTTAAATCACAGTTACTGGTGCCTTTCTTGCCGTTTGCCTGCCTGCATGACAAGCCGTAGACTAGTCATTTGGTTTAGGAGGCCAAAGCTTGGTTCCATGAGATCTGATGGCACATCTAACTTTAAATTCAACAGGACAGGTTTCGCTCAGGACGCTTATCAAAGGCAAAGGGGGAGAATATTCACAGCTCCACGTTTTGTCGGATGTGGGTGCCAAATTCATAAACACATTGTTGTGTTTCAGTTAGGTATTCATAATTCCCACCTAGTGTAGAGGAGCTATTGTGAGCAGCACTGTGTGTGCACCTGCTACAGGCACAGGTCTTCGGCTTTGAGATCCCTTTACCTAACACTGGCTGCACATCATGTATTCCCTCTGCCTCCTCACAGCCATTACTAAACATGGTCTTTCTTCTTTTATGTGCTTTTTTCCCACCATATACAGGAACACTTTTTTCTACTCTTCATGGAATAATGTTAGCATAATACCTAGTCTAAACCCATCAGAAAGTTTTGATACTGTCTCCTAAAATTAGATTTACCTCTTTCTGTATACCCCAACTGAATACATATTTGTTCTCTCTTGTCCCACCTCTGCCTTGTAGGATAATATTTGTAAAGAATAACATACCTTTTTCATATGGTGTTTTTAAAATTTATTATAATGGCTTTCCCCTGAAAACTGAACATTGGCTTTAAAACAAGACTGAAAATATTTATAGTTCAAAGTATAAAATAAAATTCCTAGGATTTATCACAAAATGTTCATCTGGAGCCTTAGCAAGCTGACAAGGATTAGAGTCTTTCCATTGGCATTTCCGGGTACTAGTTCAGGCTTTGAGAGCTTTGCTCTATTTCTGTAATTTCTCTCAGGCCCCCACTCCCCCCAAAAAATTGTGTAGAAGAAATTAGTAGAAAAGATATCTTTTAAATATATGTATCAACCTGACTGTTTTCACAACGAAAATAAAGAGGTGGATTCTCCTCCAAAAGAGTGTTATCCCTTATCTGATGCAGAGCACCATTTTGTATGGCTCAGGGTCACAGACTTTTTCCCAAAAAGACCTTTCTACGCAAAAAAAGGAAGGAGTGGAGCTATTTGCCAACAGGGCGGTCAGTGCCCATGTCAGGGTTCAGTTTTGTCTTTCTCTCTTCTTTAAAATCTGGAAGAAAGAAATGAAAACTGGTGACCTAATCTCTACCATTGGTGTAACTGCTGTTTAAAGCAACAGAAGTATACCTGCCAACATTAGCAGTATTTCATAACATAAATGACGAATAACATTCATTTTCTCTTCATCTGTTATATAGTATCGTATACGGGTGCAAGTATATCTGCTGACTGGTATCTTCTGCCTGCGGTGTCTTAAGCATAACAATTCTTATTGCATTTTGACCATTTCTGGCTCACGGAGTACTCCAATTACAGTACAGAATGTTTACAATTCTGCTGAAATATGTAAATGATGCAAGACTGAGTCAAACAGTAAAAATGCAGTTTTAAAGAGAAAAATACATAAACTGACACGGTGCAGGAGAAAAGTGCTTTTCAGAGAAAAATGTCCATGCAATAGAAGGTGGACAAATAATGCAGAGTACAAAATGAATGCATGTCTCTTCAAAACAGTACAAGCTCTCTTTTGACATGCAAGCAATTCAGTAAGGAGCAAAAAGACTAGAATTGAATTTAGCTGATGCAAATGAAATTAAAGCTAAATTGGTTGTCACATCAAGATGATGTTAACTATGTAAATGTTTGCTATTTATTAAGCTACCATTTAGAATTTAGAATGTGATAAAAATATAAGGCCCTCTTATTGTTCATTTAAGAAACAAATTGTGCGTTTAAAAGAACATATATACAGATTATTCACCCTTCTGACACCTTTGAGAATCAAATTTAAAATCTCTTCTACTTTTTGCCACTATTTTTCTGTAATTACAGCTCACATGTACTGTAGTTCCAGGCTACCGGAAAAAAAAAAGCCACCAGGCTTTTCTAGCTAAGCAGTATCCCATTACATCATTGCTTCAGATGCATTCATTCTCTACAATATTGTTGGCTGTTTCAGGTTAACTACCAAAATCATTTGCCTGAGAAGCGAGATTTAATTGTCTTACAACTACCTCTGTGAAGTACAATAGGGATTACAAGTACTCATTGATTATACTATTGGGTAGAATAAGGGACTCTTATTCTAGCATTTCTCATTCATTTTGTCATTGCATTCTCTTTGAAAGAGACCAAATGGGTCCCAGCAGGTGAAAGCAAAGAAACCTGAAAGGCCCCCTTTGATGAATGACAATACCACAACTGCCCTCCCCCCATTTTTGGAGATTATAAAACCTTATTAAATCATGCCCCGTTAGATATTGATTGAGAGGGAGCTAAACTAAAACCAACAATAGCAGCATGGATCAGAGAACAGTGCTTTCATCAATGGGCGCTGAACACAGCTAAGCTTTCCAGTCCTTTTGCTGTGTGGGGTTTTTTTTAAACTATTTACTTTTGTTTAAACCATTATACAAGAAAGTCATACAATTATACCAGCTTTGTCAATCACAGATAGCCAGTAGCTGTCCCTGTAGTACTAGCAATTCATCTTTTAGACTGTAGCAAGATATCGCACAAACAACATTAAAGTTACGACTCCAGATTTTTTCTGTTATGATTTTTGTACTATTCTGAGCAATTATCAGAACAGCCACTGACTTAAGGATGCCCTTCATTATGACACGGCTGGTTTTGAACAAACTGCATGAAAGGAACAAATGAAACCATTTGGTAGAGATTGCTTCTAGAAAACAAGGCAAAATACTTTTTTAAAATCATGTTTTATTTTAAGCTACTTTTGTTGTATGCCTGTCATGCCAGCCATTTACGAAACCCACTAAAAAAATTCCCCTTATGGCAATCAACTTAGCATAGCTTGAATCTGCCTGCTTTTGAGAAGACCTCTTTAATAAGACTGTGTGTTAATTAACCGTTCGTACATTTATTTTTTTTTAAAGCATAGTGCATTTCAGACCATGGTAGAAAATAATGAAACCTGAAGAAATGTACACTTAATCCTACAAGTATCTTTCTTCTGATAACAGACAATCCTAGGCCTGCCTCTGAAGAATTTATTTACTTTATACATTTTGCTTGTGATTTAATTTCCTTTTTTCCTACAGGTGTTCCTTGTCTCAGGCAGATCTTTGGACCAAAGATGGTGTTTAAAAAAATTTAAAAAGAATAACGATGAGAACAATCTATTTTAAAAAAGCATCATTGTACTGTGATAGTAGTTGTTTCCTACGTTCAATAAACGGTGTAAAAATTTTGCTTTTGGATTAATTTTGGCTAAAGAAACAAATCATCGTCTAGAGTGTAATGATATAAACACTAAAGTTATTATTCATTTGCTATCAAAGAAATGCAGCTTTTCTGTTTATCATTAATAACTTTATTAGAGGGAGTTGCACTATGGTGTGTGAAAAGCCTCTTTTGGTAACCAAAAGTATATTTTTGGAATAGCTGAAATTGTTATAGAAATTCCGAACCCATCATTTGGGAACTAAAACTTATTTTGAGAGATATAAAATAAAATTAGATGATTAAAAATAATGCATTCATACCATGAGTATGAGGAATAAAACAAGACTTTTATTGCTTAAAATTGGGTATGTTTCACTACTAGTAAGAAAAACATTTGGAAAAAAACCTGGAAAAAGATAAAACAGCACAAAATAATAGAGAAATAATGCTTTTGAAAAGGATATAAAGAAATGAATTAATTATATCATAATCATATGTTTATGTCCATATTCATTTTTGACTGATTTATACTATCCTTATCCTAATAGCTGCCTTGCTGCTATTTAATATTTTCCATTTGTTTGCCTTCTCTATGTCAAGTCCATCAGTATTATCCTGTGATTTCATAATGTAACTTGCATTAATCTAAAACATTAATAAATACTTATTAAAACCCTCCTCTATTTAGCTAACTGTACATCCTTGTGTCTAAAAACCACAAAGGTTAATGACTATTTAAATCAAAATCAAAGTACCAAGTTTAACAGCTATCTGTTTTGTTTTGTTTTTTCACTCATTTTGTTAATAGCAGTACATTTGATAATAGTAAAATCCATATATAACAGAGTGATGAAATTTAAACCAGAGAGTTTCAAGTCATATTGTGAAAATTACAGTTCAGCTTTAGAATACAATATCTTGAACAGGTTTTACAAATACAGCTTGCCAGTTACAGAGCTTTAAATTTTTATATGCTGCTCAGGATGAATAATTAACTGGCTGAAATCTATGGCTAATTGTATTTTCATTTGATTTGACTTTTCAAGCGCAAATGTTACCTGCTGGTTTTATACTAATGATTACCCATTTCTGTGCAGATCTATGTTGTCAGTAAGAAACTCTAACATCATTCTGTTGGTAGTAGGAGAATCTGGTAATTCAAGCATCAGCCACTGCTTTGTAAATTCTGTCTACCTTAAAGAGCTCTATGGAAATATAATCTGATGCCTCAGGATTCTGTGATAAGATTTTTCCTAGCTTATGTTCTCCTCCTCTTTCTAGGTACAGAGCTGGAGTAACTCTTAAAACTCTGTTTCAAAAACAATATATAGACTCAGGATCATGATTGCAAGTTATATAATGGCAAACTGCATTGAACTTTTGTATTTCCATCTCTCTTCTACCAACTGTTCACAATGATTATAATTCTGACTGTAGGATGTACTTGTAGTCATTTGTTTATTTTCCCTTCTGTTGCATTGTAACAATGATGTCCTTTAAAAACAATAAATTTAAATAGTCTAGCTCTAATGAAGAAAATGTTTGAAAATTTCCAAGCTGATCAGTATTTTTTCTTTCAACCTAAATTTTAAATATTTTGCAGTACATTTAAAATAGCAGTAATACAATGAAATCAGTAGCTTGATGTCAAGAATTTACTTTAGGATTTCATAAGTGTTAAAGTTCTAGTGCTGTAGTGTCACCTGGGAATAGAGTGGGCTGGAGTCTGTTGTCTAATTACACAAAACCATGAAGTGTGGTGCCCTATCCCCTCATGGTGACACCAATTTTTATTTAACAGCAGAATTTATCAATTAGGTGGTGATGCTGTTTCAGCCAATGTGAAAAGAGGTAAAGTTCAGATTTTTAAGCTGTTTAAACATGTACTCAAAAGAATTATAAAATAGTGGCTATTAAAATGGGAAGTAAGCTTACAGATCTTAAATTTACTCACTAAAATTGTCACAGCGACATTCACAGAAATCATGAAAATTTTTAAAGCTGGCTTTCGTAACTTTATCACACATATATACACATTTTTTAGTTGGTGAGAATTGTTTTATATAACAAGTCCCATTTCTAGTTAAATCTACACATGCACATACAGAAAGACATACGTATACAAATATATATGTATATAGTGTTCTGAACAAAGGTTAATTGAATGGCTTTCTTTCATCACAGGTGATCAAGTGAAGAAATGAACTTTTAGGGGAGTTCTCACCTCTCAGTGTTATGGGTTTAGTGCTTTTAAAATCCCTGTATACTCTACAGTAGAGTAGAGAAAAGTAGGTATTTCTAAGGAGTAGGTCAGAGCAGGAACTTGACAGAGTATTCTCAAAGATGACTAAATATCTAACTTGGTTGGTTATCTACATGCTGGTGCTGGAAGTCTTCTCCTTTGCTTTCCATTTCACCACACCAGCAAGAAACCATCATGAAACCCCAGGTGCTGGTATTTTCTGTGACCTAGTAGACTTTCCAGGGAGCAGCTCACTATTTTCACCTTCCTAAAACATCCCTTCAGTGCTCTGCCTCTTTCCAGTCTTTTAGATCCCAGATACAGGAGATATCAAATGCATATGGGTATTCACTGTTGAGGAGGGAGAGGGGAGAGGTTCCCTCTAGCCTGTTATCTCTACCTGCGGTACTATGAATATTCTTATTTTTCTTTGAAATCAGTAAAAGTTAAGGTGCTCAAACTAAGAAATGTTACAGATATATACCTTACCTTATTATAACATTGGGTACATTAGCAGACTTACCAGCTGTTTTTCAAGGCGCCATTGTCTTCTCAGGACCTGATATTGCCAATGTCTTTGCTCCTGCAGAACACACAAATTTGATTTGTATAGCTTAAAAGTAGAAAAAATTTCAACTTATATGATCCAGGTTCAAGAGATATACTTCTTTAATGTTTCCTGATATAACTGCATGCTAAGCTTATGCTAAGGCAACAGATATGAAGTACATAATTCAAGAAATTAAACTACGAACATCAACTTTAACTTGGATGCATTACAAGAGTAAAGCATATGTAATGAATATGTGACTTTTTTAGGTATAACAGCTCTTTTGCTTAGACTTTATATCAGTACAGCTGGAGACACCTATACTCAGTTGCTGTGGGAAGTGTAACTTTGATTTCCAACTCCTGTGTTTAAATTCTGAACTATACAGTCCTATTAACATAATTCGTGCATTTAATTTTCTCTATTAAAGAAATGATATGAAGTTGATTACACTTCCATAAACACACATTCAAAGGTGCCTGTTCAATTTTCAGCTCGAACATCACATTAATGTTTTTCACATTCCTTATATTTTTATTCTCCCTCTAAGTTTCTTCCGGTCCCTTTTCCATGAATATTGGTGACGATGAAGCATTTATCAGCTACTCTTGTTTGCTGAATAGATGGTTGTTCCAGTGAAGGAACTCAATTTTCATACATTACAATTACTTGGGATTGTTACTAATGTATGATAATGTAAGGAAAGTGTAGTCTTGTTCAATATCTTGGGAGGAGTCATTTTATATCATTAAGTTACAATATCATCACTTTGTACAAAATCCATAAAACTATTGCAGGTTGATTATTTGAATATAAAGGGATGGAAAAAATCTCCAAATGTCATCTACCTTGCTTCTAGTACAAGATATATGCGTTTACGCTTGCTTGTATTTAACGTTGTCTGTATCTCTGTTTCTGTGCCTATTCTATCACCATTGTACCTAGATATCACAGTATAAGGTGTAATGTCTCCAATATCAAGATAGTAACCCATGAAAAATTAATTCAGGAATAGTTTTTAAATGTTGCCAAATGCCTGTAAAATCTAGAGGTGTGATATTGCATCAAACAGAACAAATATGCTAAATGCACACATCAATTGAGAGGCACGACGGTGACTTTAACATATGAGTTGAATGCACAGAGATAGAACTTAGCAACATGAAAATATTTAGAAAAGCTTTAAAGTGGTGGATTTCTGCTTAGGTTTGAAATTGCATTAAACTACTGAAGAGCTATAACCACAGGTACACAAAACAGTAATAGAACTTCCTGTTAATGTAATTAAGCACTTAAGCATTTCCATTCAGCGCTGACACCATCCTAGATTCCCTGGGTGTGGTTTTCTGCGGTACTGGCATCTTTTATTCCTGTTGAAATCAATAGCAGTTAAGGTTTCCAACCATCTTGCAGGTCCCTAATGTCAGCTCAACTCAGTGAAGCCCAAGTTGGTGTCTAAAAAAGGGAAAGAAAAAGAGTTAGGAACTGTCTCTTCACTAGCCTTTTAAAGCAAGTTGAGAACGGACACTAGAGTAGAAACAGCATAATATCTCAGGGAGATTGAATTAAATTATCCAGTAATGACATGCTCTGGTAAAGTCAACTCTAAAAGCTAAGAACTGCTTTGTTTGGTATGAGGTTCACGAGTGATTCATTGGTTCATTAATTTTGAATTAGTTATTCACATATAGAAATGGCATTAAAGAAAGGCCTATTCAAAGCTTCAAATACATAAGTGTATGTATTTAAAACATAGTCAACTGATATGTAGAAAAACATGACTTCCTCCAATCAAGAGAAAAAAATTTTCCAGCATCTACTCTTACCCTTGCTGCACAAATCGTTTTTCTTAGCAAACTCAGTCCTGAAGATCTGGAAGAAAAACATTGCATTTTCAGTGTAGAGAGATCACAACCTTTGCTCTTGCACGCCAGAAGTGGGAGGAGTTCCTTTAATGGGGAAGGTATTACACACAGCTTCCTCATTTATGGAGCATCAATGAACTCTGTTAAAGACTGAGATCCACTGGTCAGCAGCAGTGCAGCAGGAAGAGACTGCTGTTACCACTCTCGTAAACTAGTTGGTGACATTGGTTTAGAAGGTGGAGAAACGCAATACCTCCTTCTTGAAGCAAATGTAAAGGTCTGATCTGGTGAACTGGTCAGGCAAGCATGCTAAAATGTTGGTAAATGTTTTGTAAGCAATCCCACGGAGTGTGGGACCTGAGAACTTACTGGATCAGGTAGAGCACATGCGTGTTTGCAGGAGAAAGTTCTAAATGAGCAGTGCAAACTCAGATGTAAAGTTGTTGCATTTCTGGATTGTACTTCCTTCTACGTTCAACTGATAGAAAAATATTTCTTTTTGTCTGTTTTTGTTTTTTTTACAAGTCTATGTCTAGGTGCACTTACACAATATGCTTCACAGAGAAGCAGTCGTGTTTATATTTTGAGGACTATTCTCATCGACTTTGTAACAGAGTGGGTTTACTGTCTATTACTAAAATATCACCTGAAAATTAAAACTATCAAAATATCCTGGTAATTTAAAATTATTAGATTTAATATCACAGATGAGTGCAAAGAGGAAAGCATATCATTTACTCATGAATGAAAAGGGAACAATAGGACATACATGCTACTAGAAAAATGTTCTTATTCTATTATAACAAAGTTGTTATAAAAGCGTTATCTGGGTGTTATGCAGTGAAGGGCATCCAGGAGAGAAAGCTTACCACGGTTAGCTTGGTTCCTCCCTAGATCGTTTAATACTTGGTTCACTTCTGGGATAACAGGGATGGGGGAAGATCACTTCCAAGAAACCTATTTCTTGACAGAATGTGAACAGCCTAACCACCAGTTTCGTATTCCATTCAAACTGTCAGTAGGCAGCCAACTTGTAATTGCTAACAACAAAAATGATGGACGTTATCATTTCTGTTCGGAAAAAAAAAAAAAAAAGACCACTCTCGCTGTGATTTTTGTTTCCACGTCTTGCTGTTTGATGAATGTTCCTAACAGTGGTACATAAAGACTACTCCTTATCCCTTATCCAAAGTCTTTGAAATAAACTTTGCATTAGACCTTATGTTCGCTTCTCAGCAAAAGAACTGAGACGTCAGGCATCTAATTTTTCAAGGCAGTATTACAGCATGGCTTCTGTTCAAAGTGGTTGCTTTCTATTATGATTTTCTATTTACAGTGGCTACTAACACATGTGCTGCTTAAATGATAACTGTAAATGTCAGAATGCTGCATTTGCTACAAATGTGAAGTCTTATCTGCCATTGTTTTATGGGCAAACATGTGGTATGTCATGCAAGTCGGTATTAACTTAATTCAGATATTCCAAAACACAGTAAAGCCTTGATGACATTTACTTAGGTAATCAGCTGATCTGATTTTTCACATGTATTTATTCATTGCTAAATTCAACCCTTCACTTCTCTGAGGCTGTGAAAAAGTGGTCGTAAAGCTACTTCATATCTTAGCTAATTAGTTTTTTCTCCTTTGCCCATTTATTTTCTTCTACACCTATCCCTTTCTACTTCTCCTGCCAAACATGCCTTTATAATTTTCTTAGCACCAGTGCAAAAGTGGCTCCAGCTGGTGGCAGCTTCACCACAGCAATGTGTTAATAATGCTGACTATTGTCCTGATGCGCTAATTCATCACTGTAATTTCGTATTGTTCCCTTCATGACTTCTTAGGGAAAATCTCCCTTTCCCAGCCATGCCAATAAGAAATTGCTCATGAGACTTACATATTTTGTAAGGTTAGCCTTCAGGATTGGACAGAACAGAGAAAACAAATCATGAAAACTGTGTAGTATGCCAACAGTTTATCTGTCTTGCATATGCAGTACATGATGCAAAGAAAGGAGAGGAATGGGAGGCCAACGGGAGCAGCTGGGGAACCACGACGTGTGAGTGGGTTTTCACAAGCTGGGCAGCGGCGCTGGGCTGCGAAGGGTTTCTGCCTTTGCTTGGGCTCCCACCTGCCTGCGGTGAGGTGCCCTCGCAGGGGCTCCTCGCACTGTTCTGTGTGCAGGATGAGGATCAGAGGAAGCTTCTAAATAACAGCACTTTAAAACACCTGCTTTCAGGCACTAACATGTTTCTGGAAAACCTGGAGAGCTAGCTGATTTTTAAAAGACCGCTGGAGTACACGGAAACATTTGATTAGCTGAAGGTACACAGTGCGACCTCACTGTCAACCCAGAATGAGATACAAAACTTGGAGAAACTCTTGACCGCTGACAATGGTCAGATCATTTCCAGGGTGGATGAAAAGAAAGAATCAGTTTAAATTAAGTCTAAAATACAGCAACTTTAAACTCTCAGTTTTAAATAGATTTTTAAATTTTTATTCTCCTGTTCTTCTGACCTTTTTCAGTGTAATTCCATTCAGTTCAGTCTCTAGATTATTAGATTTACATAAAACCTTCTAACAGTAAATTAAGTTACATGCTAAAAATCAGTCCTCTGTAGTTTGTTTTCTCTTTCTTAATTCTATCGCGTGCTTAAGAAATGGAAGGAGGGAGCTGGGAATAATAGGAAAGCAAAACTATTGTTGTGCTATTACTGAAATGGTTAGAATCCAAAGTGCTGCTGTAGGTTCTTGTAAAAAACACTACAGCCTCATATTCCCAGAATAATTTCTGGACAAAGGAAAATGCACTAGAGAACAGGATATTGTTTTCATAAAGTATGTCAGTCTTTGATTACAGACCCTTCTCAAAGCCTTTCACATTTTTTTGTGAAATTCCTTGCATCTGATCATTCAGTAATGTGGACGTTCAGATTTTACCTGGATGTATCATAACAGTTGGTGCTCCATAGGAAGAGCACGGAGCAGGTTAAAACAGTGTATTTACGTAAGTGATGTGTAAGCAGGCCAGTTAAGGAATGAAAGCAACTGAAACATGTATACAGCCTGCTCAAAGAGGATCCAGTTTTCATAGCGTGCACTTGGTTTGGGAGGCACATCTTCTGCAGCAGAGAGCAGCGAAGGCGGAGAGATTTTGTGGTATGAGCAGAGGTTAACGGGCCGTTAGCGGTGCGCCTCGGGGCTGCAGCCTCGGCCCCAGGCTCTTCGGGTGCCACCCAGCTGGCCCATTCCTGAAGAAAATGGACCCATTTACCTGATAGGGCAGCCAAAAAATAAAGTACAGGGTGTGGAGAGCTTGGTCTTGGTGGGCAAGGAGGGGCTGGGCCGGGCAGCAGCTCTGTGCGGGGACGACGCGATGCAGGCGCCAGGGCTGGGGCCACGGCTTGCGGCCGGGCTCGTGGGCCGAGGGGACAGAGGAGCCAAAGGAGCACGAATGCGACCACCGTAACACCCAGTATGCTATTCAAGAGGAGAAATTTTTAAGAAAGAGTCTGCGTACGTTTAAATTGGGACTTTAGGTAGCCAAGGGCTGGAAGCGAGAGTGGTGACAAAAGGACTGATGTTTTTGTTACGGTCCGGCAGCGGCTAAGGTCCCAACGATCGCTCTTGTTTCTACGGCAGTATTAGCGCACCCTGAAATCAATGCTTGTGCCTAAAGAGAAATAAAATATAAACACACACGAAGCCTGAGTTTAGCAAAATCAAATCCTTTGTGCGTGCTCTGAAATGCTATCAAGAACATGTAAAAAAGACTGATGCGACAAATTTCAGCTAAAGAATATAGCTACTGTAAAGAAAACTGAAAAATCGATGGAGGATTATTAATCCGTCGCTATCGGGGCGCAGAGTTGGTGGGCGATCAGAAAAATCAGCAAATCCTTTGGCACACCTTTTGCCACAGACTCTTTCAACCCGCGCTGCCTTACCGCGTTAGGGAAGAGCTGCCCCAGCCCCAGCTGCCCCCGGGGCCCAGGCTCCCAGCGCCCTTCAGCAGGACGCTCTAGACTGAGGGTGGTGCCCTCCTAAAATTGAGGATGAACTTTGTAAAAGCAGTTTATGGGCTTTCCTGAGGGCAGGTAAGAGGCTGTAAACAACGATGTAGTTTCGGAAGCACTGAAATTACTGTGAAACGTGCCCTTTGTTCCAGGCGACCTCCCTTCCCCAAATCCTTGTGAAAAGTGTAGCCATTTCTTAGCCTAAAATAAAGTTTTCATTTTTGAAAATTGGCAAACAAATTTTTTCAAAAGGAATTAAACAGAGATTTTAGAGAGCCAAATGACCCTATATCTCTTTTCATTGTTTACAAGACCAAAAACGTCACTTTGGATTAACCAAATCCAGGTTCCAAAGTTGGTTTGCAGAAAAGGTGGTAGCTGGTTTCGTCTGAAAAACCAATTATTTTCACAGCTTTGCTTCACAGACAAATGACAAATAGTTCCTCTACTCCGCTTGTCCTACTATACGGGTTGTTGCTTCCTCCTGCTGTTGGTGTTTTGTTCCAACTGGGCAAGGAGTAATGTGGCTGGCAAGGAGTAATATAACAACCTGATATGGCTATTCCTTGTATGAAAGTGAGGCCAAATGGCTTCTCTCCGCACTCGCTACCCTCAGGAAAATCAAAATCACTGCTATGCAAATTATAACTAATGCACTTCAAAAGAAAAA
This sequence comes from Struthio camelus, assembly GCF_040807025.1. Taxonomy (NCBI): domain Eukaryota; kingdom Metazoa; phylum Chordata; class Aves; order Struthioniformes; family Struthionidae; genus Struthio; species Struthio camelus. The sequence goes on along the minus strand of NC_090981.1, from coordinate 37,293,598 downwards.
TGAACAGCAGGACAAAAATTGACTTCATTTTCTGTTTTTACACAATCCTATATTTACATGTGCATATAAAATGATGATCAAATTGTCATTTAGTACAATTGTTTCAGTTGTATGAATGCTTTTTATTCACAAGTAGACATTGTGCTGTGAATATTTCACCCACCTTCCCCTGCGTTATTATCCAAACTGAATGATAACATTTGAACCTGTAAGCAGAGAGCTGCAGGACAAGGAAGGCACTTTAAAAGGTGCAGCGTCCTTTTCTGCTGAATCTGTAGCTCGAAAAAGGCACTTCCTTGAAGCTGAACATACTGAAGTAAATTTTTTGCTGTATATTTCATTGGTTGCTAATTTGTCGAATGATTTGCACTGCATAAAAGTCAGGTAGAAAACAGGTCTCCTCATACAGGCAAAAGTATTTTCGTTCCTCCTTTTTTGTTACTAATAGTGTTTGGCACCTTCAGAGTTGCACCGTGCTTCCACACTATTTTCTTTTGCAAGCACTCCTCAGCTTTCAGCTCCCACTCTTTCCCGTGCTCTGTCAGCTAATTAAACACATAAACCTGTGAGAAAGCCACCGTTAAATCCACCCTGCTAACAAAGAAGATTTCTCAATAGGCCTGATGTCGAATATGTTTCAGATGCCTGATGAAACCTCTTCATGAAGCAATACATTTAGCCACACTGCTGCCACTTGAGGTTAGTGATTACCCAAAACTATAAGGCAGGGATTGAGCACTGCATCTGCATGCAGAAAAGTTTTAATGAATGCTCTAACTATGGCTCTAAAAATGTGACACTTGTGCTGCAAGTAAGAACTTTATGGAGTGGACACTTACAACATTATGCTTATTGTTGCTAAATAAACTCATTCCCGTCATTAGTAGCAAGCTATAATGGAAATGGGAGCCCGTTCTGTAGCTCTTGTCACTAATTGGGATGTAGATGCCAAAATGATAATGCCTTAAAATACCTTAGATAGATGGATGGAGGGTGAGATAGGCATTCTGTGCAGTCAAAAACACTTCTCTACTGTCTTTGTCCACTTCAAATAGCAACTTCGTTAGCCCTGTATGTCTGATTTATTAAATATGCCCTTTGTATATTTTCTCTTTAAACTCATCTGTTTTTACAGGTGTAATATAATTATTATGTACAAGAATATTTACTGTCTGCAGTAAATACAATTAATTAGTCCCGATACATATAATTTTCATTTTATTTGGTGTGCTGTAAATCATTTCTGATTCAGCAAATGGCACTGTAGAAAGCCTAGTAAACTAAATGCTGTTTCACTTAACATTGCTAAATAATTGAGTAAAAAGAAGTGCTGGGTAAATGGCATGGAAGTAATATCTAACATCATTCTTATCAAAATGAAAGTTGTTTAAAGCTAAACCTCATTTTCAACATTTCAGCTAGAGCAAACAACTATTTTTCCTTATCTCTTTTAGAAAAAAATTATTTTATCCAAACGTAAAATAACATATAATTTTACTTTTACCAGAAGCTGCATTTTATGCCAGCTATGTCAGTGCAGAATCACTTGGTAATGTGCACACTGATTTTTCATTTTTGGAATTACCAAGCATTTTCCTAATTTCCTTGTATTGATAAATTTATGCTACAGTCAGAAATAGCTTGAAGGATGAGGTAGGGAGGGAGCATTCTTGGAAATGACTTTTGAAAACTTCCAAAGTGTTCACTCATATTTCCCCAGCCAAGAAGCACACAGGTATGTGCGTTCACACATGCACACACACACACAAACACACACTCTCTGTATCTATAGAGTATTTGTAATATGTATATTTATTTAGTCATGAACTAGCAAGCAATATCAGACTACGTCACAGTTCTTGCCAGAATCACGTTAAAAAATTGTGCATTTAAATGTTTATTGAATAACCTGGCCAACGATATCAGTTGATAAGTTTTATTAATAAATATTCTGTGTCTGGAAGCTAAATTGAAGGAAATGAAATAATAGCAAAGGGATTTACATATGTTTTATGCAAATCACAGTCAAGGTTCACAAAACCTCAAGAGAGGACCTAGATAATACTATAAAACTATAGAATTATTTACCTGCAATGGAAGATATAGCAAAGAACTTAGCAGAGCTGTTCATGATGCTAAAATAGCTTGATTCATTCATGGCTTTTGAAACAGCCCCATTAGGTGATCAATTTTAACACTTCTTTACATAGAAAGTAAAACATACTAGCTGTGGGTATTTTTGCAACAAGCAATAATTAATGAAGACAAAACCACTAACCAAGTTATAAGGGCTTCACTTGTGCCGGAGAAGAAGATCCTAGGTTTTGCAAGTGTGTGGCAGTAAGATGACATTTATGGAAAGGGTGGACCTGCTCGTCATTAAAACCTCTGTAAAGAGACAAAGTTTCAGATCATTGGTAGTCAATTCAGATAATTGGCTAGTTATTGACCTATTTAAAAATATATATCAATAATTTACACTATTGCAAATGTGGTTCTGTTGGAAGACATATTTGAGCTGGTCTTGGTAGAGCGAAGGTAGGTGGAAGCGCACAAAACAGCCGGAGCCTTCTGAGCGATGGCTGGTGCTGGACGAGAGCTGGTGCACGCTGAGTGCACTTGCCACACATTGCGAGGAGGTAGCAGCCTCTCCCGGCACTGGTCTGGAAGCGTACTGCTCACTCTTCCGCAGAGTATTAGAAGGAGACAGATGCCTTTAAATTTGTTTAGCTATAGTGGCTAATATTAAATCTTTGTTTTTAGAAAATGATAAATAGAAATCGGTGTCACAGCCTCAGAAAGGAGAGCACATCGCTATGGGTCTCCAACTTGTGTATAATCCACTCAGACAATTCATAAAGCAGCTTGACTTGAGATGTCACCAGTACATTGACAAGGCTTCTTGGCGTGTACTTCTGAATCACCTTTCTGCTCTCAAGAATTCCATCTCAGAGTGTTTTGCACATGATTATTTTAACATAATTAAAAAATCATAAATGCATTTATATCCCAGCAGTTGTAGCTAAGTTCTCTGGAAGGAAAGAGGAATTCGGATGGGTTTCCTATTTCAGTGTAAAATCACTTGATATACACCAGTTTATTATTTATAAGCCATTATGTATAAACCATTTGTTTATTTATAAGTTACCTCATTCATTACCATGTAGGTATAAGGTTACAAAGTTTATGTTACAGGTTTCCTACTTTTTGTATTTTCCAGGTAGCGAAATTTTCTGCCTTTACTGTTTTTTAAGCGGCACAATTGTGGGAAGATATTGGTTTAGCTGCATGGCATCCAACGTAAGAACAAAGGCACATAGATGGTGATGGTATTATATATGGGTTTTAATAAGAAAAAAATCACAATTCTCCAACCTACCACAAATATGCTACAGTTTTATCGCTAGAATGGATGACGCAGAAATAGCATCAACATAAGCTTTCAAAAAAATCTTTTGACAAAATCCAGCACTATTGGCTGTTAGGCAAGCAAAGATATTTTGGTGTAAAAAAAACAAAGTCCCGAAATAGTATTGAAATGCAGAAAAGAAAAAGAGGAATAAACTACTGATTTTTATTGTATTAAAAAGTAAGAGTAAAATGCCCTAGGTCTTGTACAATAATTGATATTTATTTCCTAATGATCAGGAGAAGAAGCCTGACAAGACCTGCAAATAACACAAGATAATAATTCAGATTAGTCAAGACAAGAAAGATTTCAAGGATCTGCAGAAGCTTCTAACAAAGCTTGTGATGGTAGAACACAATGCCAGATGAAATTCAGTATCGGCAAGTGCAAAGTAATGTGAACTGGAAACAGCTTAAGAGCAGCTTAAACTACTTGTAACGTATCCATATTCTAATCGAAATGCAGACATTCCCATGGGCAAAAAAACCACAAAGTATTGCACGGAGGACAGCAAATGATAGTGAGAATACAGTGCCAACTGTTAAAAATACATCATTCCCTCGCTCAGAATATTCTGCTCAGATATATTGTCACATTATCTCTAAAGAAATAAGCAAAGCAAAAATAAAGCAGTGAAGGGAGTGGAAATAATTAAATATATAAAGCATGTCCTGTCTGAAGAGCTACCGAAAAGGCAAGGACTCTCAGTTGAAAAGGGAGCCCACTAAGAGATTTTTATGATGCAGACACATACGTAAAGCGACATAGAGAAGGCAAGTTATACTCATACCTTGTGACAAGGATGTTCATGTGAAAATGTGAGGCAAGTAAATCTAATAATAATATAAGCAAAGTCTTGTTTTGAAGAATCTATAACCTACCTGTGGAAATCATTGCCAACAGGTACCACACAGACTGACAATTTTGTCCTATTAAAACAGATTTGGGTGTTGATGTAAATATTGAGAATATCTGCAGTTATACTCGATAGGATATGCATTAGTTAAGGGATAAATACCTAACTACTTCTAATGTATAAGCCTTTTTTGAACTCATAGCAATAAGGATAAAGGCAGGAAGGGGAGCATCCTGCATAACCGTAAATATCTGTACTTCCCGAGGAAGAAGGTGGTGCTGGCTGGCATCGCTTAGGACACTGACAGAGAAACATTTGGTGTGATCCACCAAAGCACTATAGATTTTCCTGTTTTCATATGTAGAATCTAGTTAACAGTGAGAAAGTTGCTTCCAATTAAATCCAGTCCTGGCTTTAAAATGCAGCAGCTAATTCTTTTTAGCTTACTTTTTCAAATCTGTTACAAAGGCTTTGAACAATGATACCGAAATAACATTTCAAGTACATCACTGTGCCTAATGAATTACAGAGCTCTTGATTAATGGCACTTGTTCAACATCATACTGGCAGTAGTATGAAGTGTAAAAAAATGGTATTTCTGCCTGGTGTATTTTCTCCTATGAGGCAGACCAGGCATCATCAGCGCAGATTTTTTTATTACCTCTTTTTTTCTGTTCATCGGCTGTTGTATTTTTCATTCTACAAGTGTGCACTTTTGTCTTGTGCTGGAGCTTGGATCAGAGTAGTTATCATTCAAGAGGTTTGCCGCAGATTCTGCTGAAGCGTCGCTACTTAGTATTGACTCCACAGTCAGTAAACCTCCGTCCTGTATCCTAACACGCAGCACAGCGATGGGGAGGAAAAAAGAGGGAGAGAAAAGAAGCTGAAGGCAAAAGCTGGTCAGAACCATCAGCAAACAACTAAGCTGCGGGAGTATCTATCATGATGCCACTGGTGAATTGCAGTTGACTGGAGGCATACTTCACTGTGCAGTATCAGAGTTTATGTATTTTAGTAACCTTATTTCATTGGGTTGAAGCTATACAGTTTTATGGAGCCCCCAATCTCCACCAGTTTGAAATAAATTCCAGCTAAGCTGTATATCACAGAATGACAGGGATTCTGGGGCCATCCTTGTACGTACAGTTGTTGCCTGTATTTCTTCTGCTGCTTCCGGACTAAGGAGGTCACTCTCCTCTATGCAGTGAGGTGAGGCGAGCAATAGGGCTGAGATACAATAGCGGTTTTCGCCTTTTGTTCGATTCTTGCAAGCTTCTCACTCCACTGGTGGCTGGAATGCCTCGCGCTATTGTCAGCTATCTCTGCTCCCCAGCTTTCCTCTCTCTTTCCAGGAACATCAATGACACAGATTTTACAAACAGCAACTGTAAACCTTGTTTAGTCTTCAGAATTTATTTTCCATTCATTATTTTGTTATCTTGGTTAATGAACATAACCAATATCTGTAGGGAAAAACTGCCAATGTGTACAGGCCCAGTCCTGTCATCCTTACCCATTCCCTATTCTTGCAAAATCCCCAACCAAGTCTGCCCCTGAGCCTGAGTAAGAAGCGTTACAGAGGGCCAGAGGTGAATTAAAATAGCTCTTGGAAGTACACCAGTTAATAAAATCATACGTGCAATCTTTTTTTATGTTTTTGGGAATAAGCTCCATTGAGTATCAGGAAAAGATCCCTCACCTTAATATATAGTGTTGCGAAGAGGAGCGTACTACTGGAGAAAGTAGCAGCAGAATGAAGGCCACTAAAAAGATCATTCTTTTTTCGTTTGGCAGCGCCTCTGGGCTTTAGAATAGTTTTCAGTATTCTAAAGATATTTTCACTGCTGAAGCAACACTACTTCATCTATAAAGTCTGACAAAGTAATGTCCTTACCTGCTCTTTCTTCAGCTGAAATGCACAGAGTCTGATTTTTAGCAATGACATCTGTTTAGTGGATACAGTTTCATACCAGTTGTACATATCAGCTTTCGAGTGCAGCTAATAGATAGATATAAAAAAGATGACATTGCTTCTACAGGCAGTTTGAACCTGTGGCTTTTTGCTCCCTCAGAAATGGATAGCACTGCTAAAAACCAGGCCTTAATGACGAAGAATGAACTGCACAAGCTACTGCCTTGTGTCCATTAGAAAGCAGATGTTACCTATTTGAAAGTGGGGAAATATAGACCAAGAGCCCTAAATTTTGACCCTTATCTCTACAGATGGCATACTGTGTGGCTCTTAGTAATGTCTGCCTCAGTTTCCTCATCTGTAAAAGGGAATAATATGATTAAACTTCAGAGAGATGCAGAGAGGATTCGTCATGTATGAAAAGGTCTGTAGTATCTTCAGGCTTTGCCTTCCATAAAAATGCAAAGTATGATGAGCACTGCAGTGTCTTTAGTATGTGGGCCAAATACAGATTAGTTTTGTATCCAAAGGACACAGAAATATTTATGTTCTTCTTTTCAAAGTGTGTCTCTGCCAAAAGGACATACTCCATCTTAACAGGTACAGCACAGACAGAGGCTGAGATCACGGCTTAATTATTTTATGAAAAGCTTTTTTCCAGTGATTATCAACTGCATCATCCTGACTGACCATCATAACAGAGCTCTGAAGAGGAAGAGTAGGGCTTATGAAGGAAATTAAAATGATATCACATGAAGAAACAGTATAGTGCACAAAGTCCCAGTGAGATATATTTTTGGTTATATGTTTTTTATTAACGGTGACAGCTTATCATATGCCGGACAAGCAGCAGTTTCTGAGCAGCTATCATGGTCTTCCTTAGATAGAAATAATCACAGAAGTTTTATCTAGACGTGACAAAAGCATAAGTAAGTCCAGACGTACTCTCAGGAGTACATAATTGCGATCTAGGTGTTTAGTTGCAGGGATGAGCCTGGAGTAATGAATTTGCAAAATCTTGCAATTGTACAACAATGTACCTTTATTTTTCTTTAAAATTGTAAGAGCAGTCTGGGTGAGGTTCATCTCTGAAACACTCCGCTTTTGCCTACAGGCCGGAGTGACTCTTGGACATGCCATTGTCAACTTTAGATATTAAATATTGGCGTTTTTTTCTCTTTTTCCTGGAAAAAAACATATTTATACTGTTTCTTCCTTTATTTGTTTATTTTAAGCTATTTCAGAGGTGCAATATGTTTTGACTTTCCGATGGTAGCTCATATTTCAGTATTAATCTGATTTGAATTACTCCATGCATAAGAAAGAGTATTCAACATTCATAGCTGTCTCACCTTAAATTCCTGGAGGCTGAATTATATCTTTGTGGAGCCCCTTCCATGTGATGCCTTTGGTGAAATTATAGGCTGTCGGGAAGTACAGTGTTTTTATCAATATGGCTTCAGGAGCACCCATGTTATAGGATGTCTGCGGCATGCCCTAAGGCAGTAAAAGAGTTTTCAATAGATGGATGCCTTTATCAGGGAAGTGAAAGATCAGAGCAGAGAATTTTAACATCACCCACACTTGGTGGTTTAGGGCATTTAGAATATGTTTGAGCTTTCCCAGGGTTCATCTTCAGACACTTTCAGCCGTGCTTTTCTTTTTGTTATATTGGATTTTTCTCTATGAATACTCCTTGGATATTGCCAAGATTAAAGAGATGTCACGTGTTGTTGAATGATCTGTAAGTGTGGACAATAGCTGAGTGAAATCAGACTGACACCCAAGAGCTCCTTATTTGAGACATAAGGCAAATTTGAGACTAGAAACACATTTCAGCAGCCCTTACTCGGTGGAGTAGCTTGTCAAAACCTGACTTTTAGGAGCAGCTCAAAGGACTGAGGGCTTTAATAAGCTATATTACTGAGGCTCCTGATTCAACCCAGGGCCACAATTAGAGCAGGATGGAGAGAATACGCACAACCACCGATGTTGTCTTCAGTGTCCAAGGTGGATGCTTTTCTTTCGGTCTCTGGGCTGACCTTCTGCCTCCTCTTTTTTCCCCCAGTAGGGGGAAAAATCGGGGGGAAACTCTCTGGTAGGGGAGCCTTTAGGAAGCGGTGGTTCTTTTCTACACGGTCCTTATGAACATAGAATTAGTTGTTTAAGTATCTATTGCTTTTCAGTGGCTGACAGATTCAAAGCAGAATGAAGCCCTGGTATTTGGGCAGAAGGAGAATGTTGAATATAAGGCTTTAAAGGCCCCAGAAAAAACTCCGATATTAGTTGTTTTTTTTTTTTCAAAATTGATGCCATTTGAGATACACAGTGGAAACCTATAGCTTCTGTTCAAGCAATTTGAATGCCAATTCACACAGGGCAATGGCTATCTACAGCAGGTATTAATTACAGCTGCCTGACAACACTTAGTACGGAACGGCAAATTTAATTTTTCTGCTGGGTGAAAGTGAAATGTATGTTTCTCCTTTTTTTCCACTAGGAGTATAGACCATTTTTCATCAGTGAAGCTGCTTTGTGCTCAGTAAAAACAAAATTTACACATTATGCTGTCTAAAGACAGCTGAAGTTCAGAGAGCTAATTCCGGTTGCCATGACACATCTTTGCAGGTTGCTCTTTAGCAGTATTTGAGAACAGAAGACTTGTGTCAGGAGAGAGCCTGTAGAAAGAGAAATCACGTATTGCTTTTTGGAAGAAAAATAGCACAAAAACAAAAATTCTAGCTGAGAGGTCAAGCTAGCTAAACGTTAAATATTTTAGAATTATTCACTCTACTTTCTACGTTTGGCAAAAGCTACATTTCTTTTTGCGAACAAAAAAAATTTAATAAATTATACGAGGAAGGACAACTTTTTACACGGGGAAGTTTCTACATTGGGGATGCATTTTCCTTGATTTGCAGAGAGATTCTTTGAACTCCAGTGCAATGATGTAAAAGGCGGGAAAAAAAAAAGGAGGAGGGAAAGCAATCTAACTATTAAGAAATGCAATAAGTTAGCAAATGCAAATACCTTTTGAAAGAGCCCTTCCTGCTTCAGCTGGTTCTTTACTAGAAGGAGCTCTGAGAAGCCGGTAGGTAGGCATATGCACTGGCTCTGACAGCAGTAATTCCCTGAAAACCACCTGACTGTAGCTACAGGCACAGCTATGTATCCCCTCAGGCTCTACCATCTTCGTGACTGACTTTACTAGGATAACACTGCAGCATAAGCAGCACCCAAGATTTTGTGCATGCAGTTAGAGGAGGGGGGAATTAGGCAGAACGTATAACCTTCCTGTGCATAAAAGAAGGGAAGGTTACTAGTGGGTTTCACTAAGCCTTTCACAGCAGAAAGTTGGACCCACTACAGCTTTTAGGATGTTTTCCCACGTAGATCCCAAGCCTTGAAAATGCAGCTGGGAATTTGATGAGTTCTTCTGCTCTGCCTCCCCTTTCCCCCCCTAAATGAAACAAAACTCCCAAATATCAGTTTGGTAGATTATATAAAATAATGTTAAAAAGAGTTGATGCCTCTTGCCAGCGTTATCACCAAACACTAGCAATACTGTTAAGGCAGCAGTCTGATTCCCCACATCATCACATGCCACAACCAAGCTTATATCAGTAGCAAAGGCTGAAGGGAGACTCTTTTAACAGCTTTGACTTCTACCAGAAAAGCTCAGAATTATACAGTTTCTGATAATCTCTAAGATCATCATCGTCGTCCTTTAAGATTTAATCTTTACCTTTCTCTACAAAGACAGAAATTTGCTATGCAAAGATTGTCAGTCACTGTATGCAGTAAAAAAACATTAATAGTCTGTATTAGTGTTTTCCAAAATTACTACTATTGCTGTTAAAGGGGCTGCTTTACAAAAGAAAGGAACACAGCAGGTGGTTGCTCTACAACAGCAATAGCAGCAGCAATTATTAGTAGTGAGCAAGACATACAATACAATACTGGGCTTTAGAAGGCCTTGTCTGTGGTAGAATCACAACCATGACAAGGGACGAAGTTACAACATAGTTATCCCCTGACCCAAATACAATATGGTTCTATTTGTAGTGTTGATGGGTCCATAACTATGTTCCACAGCAAGGCTTAAAGGTTAAGGTTACCAGCTGCACTCTACAATGAAACTGTGTTGTAAGTGGGTCCCATGACACAATTGTATTTCTAGTATAGAAAAACCCCAAATAGGCTAGATGCTATAGATCTCTCCCCTTTTCTCTGCCTTCCTTGTGCATGCATACACACGTTGCCCTGAGGATATCTCTAGAGAGCTGTGCTTCTCCATTTACTGTAATAGAAAGTGCTTTGATATGATGACAGGGTCATTGTCTATCAAAATCAGGAGATCAAAAGATTCACAGTTAACTAGTAACAAGTAATCAAAACACTTTATGACAAAATTTGAAAGAGCCAGGCCCCTCTTTTCATTAAGCAATGATAAAGCAAACATTTTTTCATTGTATCTTCCAGGAATTTAGTTGCTGCTTTGCAGTTTACTCAGGTTCCTTCATCAAATATACCTGATACTTTAACTCCGTACAAGTACAGAAACTGCAGCCAGTTTTATCATGAAACAGCTGAAAATCAGAAAAAAGAAGAAGCAGTCTGACCTTTATAATGGCTGTCAATACTTTAATAGATACCTTTCAGCTCTTCAATGCTACATGCCACGTAATGATTGTAAAACAAGAGGCAGGGAAAGAAGGATGGGAGTTACACTGCTGGTGATAAATTTCTAGTGATCTGAACTTCGTTGATCTGCTCTAATTATAGAAATGCATGCCAGCTGAAGCTTCACTCTTTTGCATCAGTAAAGACCTTTCATTGCATGGTGTTGTGTGTTTTAAATGGTAGGAAACACAGATAAAATAGAAAGCGAGTATTAGAAATCAGAACCCTAAGGAACTGAATGATGAAGTTTTTGTTTCAGGGTATACACGCTTTAGTATCTTCCAGATTTTTTTTGGCATCTATTTTTAGGGCCTACAGTATGAATTATCATTGTTATGCCAGCGACACCACACCAGGGTCTGTCTGCTCCATCGACTGTTCCTGACGGGAAGTCTCAGTTCTGCCATCATGCCAGCTGAAGTGCAAATGTGGATGTCAGTGAATTTCTCAAAAATGAAAGCTGAAATGTTGGAAATTGGCTCCCCTAATTTATTAAAATCTGCTCTGGACTTTAAAGAGGTTTTTTTTTTCCCCCTTCCTGGGCACTAATCTGATCATCCCTTCCAAAGTTAATTTCTTTAATGCTAAATGATGTACCAGGCTTGTAGGGAAAATAGCTTGTCGCCTTAGGCACCTGGTGTTTCATAATGTGGCACAAGAAATTGTTGCTGAAGAACATGCACAACCCAACAGCAGTGAAGGAACTAATCACAAAGTTTTTTTTAAATTACCCCTAAAAATAATGGTAGACCAGAACATTTCTTAATCCAGGCAGATAGAAACATGGTGCTGCATATTTTCCTGGCGTTGTGAAACGATTAAATCCACCAGTCTGTTTCTATAGTAAATCTGAGGGATTCTGTGAATGTTTCAGAATCTCACTTCTTCCCAGGTCAGAAGCTAAATGATCTTTACATTCCTCAAGGTACAAGAGCAAAACAGGGCAACTCTCTCAGTTCTGCAATAGCGAACAAAGGCAACATAGGATGGAAAAAAGGGAGGCGCTCAGGCAAGCAAGCTTGAAGCAAAAGAGTTATTTATTATTGTCATATAGGAGTGATGGAGAACCCAAAACGGGTGAGATATGGCCCACTGTTTCTTTGCATGTTGCTAGCAGCTACATATGGCCTATTACTTTGACCTAGTGTCAGTGTGCTAGTGAGAGAAGAGGAAACTTAGGTATCAGTGCATGTGAGGACCAATTCTTTCTCATTTTATTAATTGGTTAATGCCAAGATGTGTTTTAAAGTGTGGCACAGCAAAAGCTTCTTAAAAATCCTTTTTGGGTTCTGATTCAGATAAGGGGCTGTCTTTAAGTCTTCTAAAGCTGTGAAATATTGTGGTGCTAAATGAATTAGAAAAATCTTGAGTAAATAGGTGGGTACATGGCAAATTATTAAAACCTGATCTAAAGGCCATTAACTTCAATTTCAGTTAAGTATGCATCAAAGTGCTTTGCTGAATGGCACCTTTTAGGCATCCATTGCAGGGCAGTACTGTGGAAATAGTGATATAAGAGGCATAATAAAATTCAGTCTGAGATTCATAGGCAGACAGACTACTTACAAAAGTGGATGGAGGAGTCAATGAAAACGATGAAAACTGCACAGTGGATTAGTTACATCCCTCAGGTATTTGCCCTGTCTCCCCCCTGACATTCTTAACCCTGAGGCAAAAACCTCCTGTCCATTCGTGAATCAGCTCCTGAACTGACACTCGTTTCAGCATGGTTTATTAACAGAAAAACAAAATCTGAATTAGTTCACATTAGTGTGCCAGGCTGAAAACTGGCAAGTCAGGAACTGATTTGTGAGGAGATGAGTTTGTTCTGAGCTGCTTATCCATCTATTTGAGAGATGGGTCAAACAGCTGAAGGTAGTAACAGCTTTAGCCTCCTGTTTTTAATTCACTGCCACAAGTCTATCAACACTCCCAGACATACTAGAGGTTCCTTCTTCCCCTTCTGCAGGCCCATCTCTGCCATTTAAGCACTGCTTGTATTTCCAAAGGCGCTTAATGGTAGCTGTCCTAACCCAGTGAAAAGAAGGTTGAAGTTTCCTATGCTTCTGCAGCCCCCTGAGCACTGGTGGCAATCATGATCCTCCAAGGAAGTTATGGAAAACCTGGTTGAGTGTAGCAATCATTTTCCATTATTCACTTAAGAATCCATGTTGGTTGAAGTAATATCAGTAACAGTTAGTGCGTATTTTGTGGTTTTGATATGCAAATCTCAAATTACTCTCCACTTCGAAGATAGAGAAACTGAAGCATGGGCATGGAAACAAGACAAGCTGGGTAAGGCCAGCACAGCCTTCCTGAATCTTAGTCTAGAGCTCTATCCAGCAAAATACTCGTACAAAGCACTGGGGAGGGCTTTTAGGTTTTACATCATAAATCTTTTCCTATACATGAAGTGAGAACAGAATTCACAGGTAAAGAAAATCAGGTTGCCCATCTAAAACATTTGATTTACTATTCAAGCATATCAAATTGTTTATTTTAAACAATGTATAAAGTATAAGAATATTCCTTTGGTTCCTTTCTAATTATATGTTCTTTCTGGTATTTTTCTTAAATAAGCCAGACATAAACTAAATGTATTATACATAATTTACCTGAAAATCATGTTTTAAGTTAACATTGTACTGTATAGAACTGTATGTGAATTAAATGGTTAGTTAACAATATGATATATACCTTACTAGTGTAGTAACGTCACTACCTGTACTGCTATATTTTCATTACAAGTTAATGGTACCTGAACTCATTTGAAGATTTCAGACCTAATTCAAAAAAAACAAAAGTAGCTATATACCTAAATTTACACATATGAACTTCCTTTATAAAAATGAATAGCAAACTACTGACTTGATGGAGTGTATTGTTGATCCTATCACTGGATAGTTGTCCAAATGCAAATTCAAAAAACCAGCCTCCTACCAGAACCAATTTATATTTGGTAATGGCCTTCTGGAGTTTCTTCTGAACGTACAGGAAGAAGCCGCAGCAGAGAGGACTTCTTCTAGTAGGCGGCTTCCTCATCTCACTAAATTCATAAGAAATTCTCTCAACTCTAAAGAATTTTTTACATTAATTTCAGAGAGGCTCAGATGCTACCCTGCATATTCCAACTAGGACCAATGTCAAATACAATCAGCTCTCACATATTTGAAAGTTAACTTTTTCAGAGCAGTCATAATCTATTACTGAGTGGGCCAGAATTGGGGTGGGCTCATCTGGGGTTTCCATTTTTGGAATGACTCTGCTGGCAATTAGTAAATCACTAAGCATAGCCCTCCCTAGCCATTTAGGTAATTTAATATTATTAAATGTTTCTAAAATAAGAAGTGGGTTATAAAGTGTATCATTTAACTTAAGAGTAATTTGTTCCATTATTTAAATTTCCCCAAAGGATTTTATCATGGTACAGTCTTACAGCGTATGTACAATGCTACTGTGCCCATAACACTTGAGTCTAATTCCAGAAGATGCCATCATAATAACTTTTCTCAGTGTGAAACATTTCTAGCTCATGAATTTCTTTCCTCTATATGATCTTAGTCAGCTGTGGTACCCAACTAGGTTCAGGTCACATTTTTCTCATACTTATATGAAGGCCAGATCTATGTGGAATGGTCCAGATTGTGCAAAAAAACCTGCCTGAGATGTACATGCGTGTGTACAGATGTGCATATATGGATGGCTCCTTAGCAGCCTATTCTTCAGTACGACAGCAGTTCTGATGAAAAATATTATTTGGAGATACATTGCCAGAGCACCATAAACAGGAGCGCCTTGTTCTGAAGAGCACAACTAATCTTTCCTTTACTTATCTTTCACATTGTCTTGTCAAAGTCTTGATCCCATTTTAGCCCTGCTAGCCTCAATCCTTACTTTGCTGCTTTTATAATTCCCTGTGCTCCTTCTGCTTTCATGGCCTATATCAACGGGATAAGCTCCTTATTAAAACTACCATTGCTTTCTCCTCCTTGGCCTGGGTCTCCTGAGATGCACCATGGAAAAATATAACCCCTGGCAGATTAATTAATAATTGTTCATTAATAATTTGCTCCTAAGTTTGAATCATATTCCTAAATTATAATGAAAAATATATTTCCAGCAGTAGGTTTCTTCATGCAGACGTAACACTGCAAACTGTGCTCCTGTCAGCTGTCACAAACTTGCTTGCATCAGGCACAGTAAGGTCTTAGATAGCAAACCTCTTAGAACTGAATAAATTGATGTGTCAAGAGGTAGCACAACCTCCAGCTGAGTCAGTAGTGAAGAGGTGGTAGAGGCTGCTGGGGGTTGAAAGTTCATTCATTTGAAAAGTAAAATTAAGATCTTACTCCCTCCTGGACATTTAAAGTGTCCTCTGGTATTTTGCATTTGCTCCTCATGACCTGGCTAAATTCCCGGGTGATCACTCTCACCAATACCTTTTCTCTGGGGTTTCATTTGGAAGCTCCTACAGCGGCTGCGCAGAAGCACAGCCACAGACATTTTTCTGTGGGGTTGGAGCATGTCTAGGTGGCAGCTTCGATATTGTGGCTACTTCCCCCAAGTGATCCCACAGCCAGCAGTGGTCTGGCAGCCCCGAAGAACCGGTGGCCTGAATCCCTTCCTCCTATCTGCGACAACACAGCTGCCGGCACTGTAGCAGGCTGCTCTCATAGGCTCTGCGATTATGGCCCATATATGCAGGTTTCTTTCTAAAGATAGCTACATGCACAGGCAGACTAGAAATATTGTGAGAGTGTTTTGAAAAAGGCTGCCATAAACATATTCGTTGAAATCCTGGCCTGTTTATTTTGGTGAGATCAAAATTCCACCTACAGGTTTTTGTCTTTAATTTGAATTCAAGACTATTTTGTTTTTAACGTTTTGATTCAGTGCTAATTTTCACTTTGAACTGGTAGCACATGCCTACCCTGTCCTCGTTGTAGATATAGTACCTGAACAGAAATACCTGCAGAATATCCACTTTTTATAAAGAAAAAAACCTACCTATCTATTCCATACCTTAAAGAGATACCTGTAAGAGCAAACTCATGCTGTTTTGTTGCCTCCCTGTTACCTAGAAAGATGGCCTTCCCTGGGGGCATATTCACTGCTTATATTTTTCTCTCCGTTCATACATTCACAACAGCAGTTGCATGTTTTAGAGCTGCCTGCAATAGTTTAAACCCTGGGTATGCCCTAGGAAGTAAGGTGAGTTGCTAGAGTTTTAACAAATACCAGCAGACAGTTAAAATATTCTATTCACAGCAAGAGCTAAGTACTTCGTGCCTCATTTATTCTTCCTGAAGAACAGTCCTTGTTCTGTCTAGTTTAACCTGGCAGCAGGTAGAGTCATCAAAACAAAATGTTGGTCCCAAGAGAGGCTTATCTGTCTGCATCACCAACTATTTCTACCTGGTGTCTCTCCTCCTCTTCCTCTTGACTTCTCTCCTTTGGTCCTTCTCTAGCACCATGCAGGGTGATGGTGCGAGGTCAGTAACAGCCTGCTGAGGGGGTGGAGGGAACCAGGGCAGGGTGCGAGTGGCGGAGAAGGATGGGTGGACAAGCCGTATGGGCGACAGGGCTCCTGGGGCTGGGGAATGGAGAGTGGGCAGGGATTTTTAGCAGCCGGTTTCACAAACCTCAGCGAGACAGAGCCCCAACATAACCCCAACTCACTGCCCTTTTATCTGCTTATATCACCTCTTCCTTGGTCAATCTTTGATTCTTCCCTGCTTATGGCTTTTAATTTAACACAAGCATAAGCAAAGTAGCTCCCAATAGGTGATACTTATAATGCGTTACCAGCATGTAAACACGTGGATGCTACAAGAGAGGAAGATATAACAGCTAGTAAATTAAGGAAGCATAGGATATATATAGCGAGCTTAATGGATCTTCAAATCAGTTCAGTTTTATAAGGTACCTAAACAAATGCAAATCTACAGGATATAAATAGTCCCATTGATTTCAACGATCAAAAATAAGCACATTCTTAAGAGATCTGTTTATTGAGTAGGGATTGAGATGAGCACAAGTACAAGTATGTGTGTCATAAAAGTGGTTTGCTGAGTCAAGGTAAATGTTACATCTATGAAATGAAGTTTCAAAACTGTGTCCGCCTTTCTCTAGTCCACATCATAAACATTTTAAAAGATCAAAATCAATGACTCTTTCATCAGTTCAAAATTTATATTTTGGGTATATAAAACATGAATTTCTACACTGTTAACTCTGTCAGAACTCATGTACCAGACCTTGGCTTAACACTCAGATGTTTTGTTTTCAGAAACTATTATTTCCTTCTGCCCAGAGTGTTTGCTTGCTTTTCCCTGCAATATTGAGGGTTAGGAATGTACTTGTAAATGAAAGACTGCTCCAGGTTTCAGGGAAAATACCAAACATCATTTGATGTTTGCTAAAATCATTGTAACTGCAGCCTCTGAATATCATTGCATTTTTTTGTTGCTCTTAGTTATTTCTCATTCTAGAGAAAATTTTGAAACATTTTGCTCTCACTTTCAAATTAGTGATCAGATTAGCTTTATAATTAGCTATTTTTGGTTTTGTAGCATATTGCTTGGTCCATCTTGAGAATATCTTTATTTCACATGAGTTTTTTTGATAAATCAAGAGGTCTGCATTCACCCAGGTAATGTTTGTTGAGAAGTGATGTGGGTCCTTCGTTTTACTTATACTACACCTTTGGATTTGGATATTTCTGTCAGCTGCTACTTTTCCAACTGATCAGTTATAATGTAATTCATTTCAATTTTTATACAGCAGATATTTCCTGTGATATCTTGGAGTTACATATTCCTGCTAGCACAATTACAGGAATTGTTAATTCTGGGGCTAAAATGTCCCTCTTCAGTTTCTCTATTCAAAATTGCTTCTAAATACTTTCAGTTTTATGGAGCTTTTTATTGAGGGCAACAAAATAAAATTGTCTTTATGTTGTTGATATTAATTGCTGTGTATATAATAATTATTTTCACTTTAGCATTTAAAGACAGAGCTGGTACCAACACTCATTTGTATATCAGTGCAAACTCTACTTCAGTAGAGATGCTGACAGGGTCTCTTTCATCTGCCCAGCTGTTTATTAGGAACATAAAAACAGCTGTACAAGGTTAGGCAAAGGAACCAGCTTTCTGGATTCTTTTCTCAGCAGTGGTCACCTCGTGAGCAAAGTTAGAGCAAGGCAAGCATATGGCAATACCTGTTTTCTCATAAAGCTTGTAGAAATGTAATGCCTTCAAACCATACCTTCTGTCCAATTTCACTGAAATTGGCCCAAAGATTCTAAAGAATATTAGGCAGGTAGACATTCACACACATACAGACATCTATGAGTGCATGCTCACACAAGGGGATCACATGAGCCTTGTTTAGAGAACCAGCTAAAAAGAAATTTGAAGTTAATATCATGCCCTGAGCCCCCTGCGTCTCTTGCCTGTAGTCTGATCCATCTGTACGACAAAATTATCTTTATTTGCTGCTATGCCCATAAAAATACAGAAGTTCAACAACTGATGAAGAGGAGCAGGAGTAAAAATCATAAATCTATAAAATGAGTTAAACTTCCTGGGTTTTTTGTTATTGAAGCTTTTCTTAAGGAATTATCCTTGGATACCACTCTATGACTGTGAGGTAGAGTGTGGTTTGTCAGGCATACTGAATCTGTATTAAAAAGCCAGCAGTTGCCATGTGTCAAAGCATTTCCCCACTGGAAACAAAAAATGGTGAAAGGAGAGAAACTGGACTTTTGACAGGCACCAGCTATATACTCAAAGGGAAAGAAGCTCCCCATTTTTTTTCTGTGGCCTAGATAGGTGGCAGAGAGCATTTCTGGGTCCCCAAAAGAGAATGCTGGGAAGAGGAGAGAAAGATCTTCAAGAACATCAAAGGCAAAACGTGCATGGGAAATGCTGTGAGGATTTAGGACTAGAGGGAAGAGTGGGTTGGGGGGTTAGAAGATATGAGCGTTCCCTTGAAGACGGAGGTTTGATTCACGTGTGGGAAGAATCCTAAAGGATCTGACACCTCTACTGCAGACTTCACATCAATTTTAATTTCTTTAGCTGACTTTCACTTTTGTAGAATTAACTTCTTTCCAATTAGACTTGCCCTTAAAATAAAATGCCCTTGATCTTTGCTAATATTTGTAATGGAATCCAAATCCCCAAGGATAAAGATATTAGGATTCAGAGGCAAGCCTATGCTCATTTTTGTATTTACTTTTCTATTACTTTTCTTTAGAATTAATACTCTTCTCAGCCTGGATTCACCCTTGGAAGTCCACAAGGACCAGCTACAAAACAGTCCTCTCCACCCTCCCGCTCTCCCTCCTACTCCCAGTGCTGAACAGGCAGAAATCTCCATTTCATGAGAGAAAGACACTTTCTGGATGCAGAGTAAGAATGGGGCCACTTCTAGAGTTTCAGATAGAAACTAAAGTTGTTCCCTCTTCTCATAAGCAGAGCTAGAGAGGGAGGGAAATGTTGCCCATATTTCCACTGTGGCTTTCCTCAAACAGACTTTGTTCTATCTCCAAACCAGAGGAGCTAGTCAGGCACTCAGACGCTGCAATGGGAAAGACTGTACTGCCCTAGTGCAGAGATAAAGCAGGTCATTCTCAGAGCCTTTAGGACTAGCTTTTGGTATGGAAAGAAGGTATTTTGGTGAAATGTAGGTGGTATATGAGGAAACCTGTATTCAGACCCAGACTATCACAGCTTTCTTCTGATACTTTGGGCAGGACCCCTAAGTTTTGACTATCCAAAATAATCATGCTTTCCTACATTAATGCAATTTTTACATCAAAGAGATCTTTATTTCAGGAGTTATTTTAAAGTGTTTTTCCAATTTCTAGATGTAAAATCACAGAATCGCAGAATGGTTGAGGTTGGAAGGGACCTCTGGAGATCCTGTAGTCCAACCCCCCTCCTCGAGCAGGATCACCTAGAGCACATTACCCAGCATTGTGTCCAGACAGCTTTTGAATATCTCCAGGGAAGGAGACTCCATAGCTTCTCTGGGTAACCTGTTCCAGTGCTCAGTCACCCTCACCGTCAAGAAGTTTTCCCTCATGTTCAGACAAAGCTTCCTGTGTTTCAGTTTGTGCCCATTGCCTCTCTTCCTGTTGCTGGGCACCACGGAGAAGAATCCTCTTGACACCCTCCCTTCAGATACGTATACATATTGATCAGATCCTCTGTCAGTCTTCTCTTCTCCAAGCTGAAGAGTCCCAGCTCTCTCAGCCTTTCCTCAGAGGAGAGATGCTCCAGTCCCTTAATCATCTTAGTATGCAATATATGTTCAAAATTTGGTTAATCCATTTCATTAAGGTTTATTTCCATAATTCTTACCCCAGTTCTAACCTGTATCACTTCTGCTGGCAGCACAGACTGGGAGTGAAATAGCTACTCAGGGGATGGGCATGAGTGGTATAGTGAGACGCCAAAGGAGAGAGGGAATGGGGCAAAGGAGGCAGGGAGAGCTGGGTTATTCTGCGAGGTGAGATGGTTCATAAAGTGCTTCAGAAGGGGATCAAAATGAAAGAAAGCACAGAGATAGCTTAAATTACCAAGCTATTTCCATCCCTGACTCCTCCAGGCAAAAGAGAGCAGTGGCCAAAATATCTAGAGGTTGTTAATCCCAAACTGTAAAATTGTCCATATGGAGTGGTGGGGGTAAGAGCAACTTGCAGCCTACCCCAGTAATATGTTCATACGAAAGGGTCTGGGCTGAGGTAGTAGGATGGCTGCTGCTGGGAAAATTGTGCATGCTGAAACTCTGCTGGCATGGAAGGGGAATGCCTACCAAATATCAGGAAAGCCAGGCCCTTCGCAGAGTAGTCCTGCAATGTGCTTGGATCTGGTATATATAAATATGTGGTGCGTGATAGTCAATAGCAGAAAAATGACTAGAGACTATGAGAACCTCCGTTAATTGACGTTGAGCTGGAAGCTCCTCCAGCCAGCGGCAGGATTCAAGGCTCCGTCTCCAGAGGCCAACCCCCTACTGCAGCCATTCTATTATCCCTCTTTTTGCAAGTAAGAACACAGATAGAGGGGCTTGACTCTTATCACCGTGCCATGTGGATAATGATGTCTAATGCTTAACCTAATTGCACCCACACACAGCCACTGCAGGGGCCAGAGCATAGCTGCTTTATACAAGCTACTGTGTACAATGCAATGACCCTTGCAAGCAAGATCAAGGCCAGTGCGGGAAGATGACTTGTTGCTTCCCTGTCATTGCTGAGGCCATTATCATTAATTCTCTGCCCTTTAACCTCTGTGTAGTGGTCATATTCACTGGGGACCCACTTTAATGAGTAGCACTTAATATGTACACCGACTTCTGTCATTTCCTCCTGCCCACCTGCTTCTTTCTCCCATTTTTCAGACATCAGCCCCCAGTGTATCATAGAGGGTTTCACAGAGAGCTGCACACCCAGAGAAGGAAAGGTGACATGCTGTTTATTTGAGGCAGCTTCTCTATTCCCAGGGCATTTTAATCCCTATAAATGAAAGGAGTTTTAGGACCCTAACAAAGTCAAATAAAGGGAAAAAATGAAGTGGCGTAATGAATGAAACTGTCATTAAGCGTAACGTAAGCAATTTCTTCATGTTATCTGAGGTTATCCAGACTGACAAGTAAGCAGTACTGTTGTTAAGTGCTTTAACAAAAAGGGGATGCCATCTGTGTGCGATGCACTGGAGCCACAGATGTGCCATGTTTAAACAAACTAAGGCATAATAGAAAGCTCTTGACCAACACAGTGTATAAAATCAGTGGGTTTGCTTTTTCAATTAGCATGGTGAGGAGCACTCCCTTCTCCCTGCTGCTACCCCAATTAACAAGCTTTATTTCTTTGGACCATTGCCCTCAAAATGCTCTTGCACTAATTCATGTGAAAAGTTTCACATTCCATCAATCTGGACTTTTACCGTAGGAAACATAGCTAGTTCCTCTGCCCTGATTATGCTTATGTCCTTCCTTCTGCTTGCTGCTTTGGTGATTTAAAACAGTCCTCAGTTCACTTCCAATGGCCACCTAAGGATTATTTCCCCTGCTTATAAAATCCTCAGATGGTTCGTATGACTCTTCTGCTGTTTGTAGTATCATTTTGCCAATATAGTAACTGCCATTATAGTTACTATTTTGGAAAAAGATCTGCTGCTTGCAATGAGAAATTCTTTGATAAGAGAAAGAGAAAGCATCCAGCTGTACATTTATTTCCAGTCCTGCTGGGAGGCGGGGATTCAACAGACATATCCTACGATGGATGAGGGAAAAGAGTCTGCGCATCCCCACTATTCTGTCGGGAGCAGAAGCTTTTCTCACACCAAGCGTCAGGGCATCACACGCTCTCCAGGAGCAGCTTCAGCCAGCACTTAGGAGCTGTAACCCCCCCTCAAAACCTTCCCACACACGGGAATTAGTTCCGCTGGATCTGGGATCCGGGAAGATGGGATTTGTTCTACAATGGAAAAAAGCTATGCGCTTTGGAGTGGGGAGAAGGAAAGGGGGAAATCACTCAGTGAGTGCTAATAACCTAGGGTCAAAGCCTCACCTGGATGTATGCAAGATGCGTAACATTTTGGGGAGGAGTAAGAAAACGAACGTGAATTCTTCCCTGTAAAAATCCCTGTACATTTTCAAAACAGAGCTTAACCCCACATCCACAAAGACACATAGTGATCTGATTTTAAAACTATTTAGGCTTCTGGATGTCTTTAGGATCTGACTCCATGCTCTTTTTTCTGTCTTCAAATGAATAGTAGTGCATGGGGGGAAAAACCTGCACACCTTAGCAAAGCACTCTATATACATGTACTTGGGGCAGCAGCTAAGCACTGCCATGTAACTGAACTCTGTTTTTAAAAGCAGCTTTTATGCTATAAAATTGGCAACATATGTCTCTGGGTTCAATTGACCTTCAAGCTTGAGTCTGAATATCCAAGACGTATGTCACCTCTCCTGGAGCTTTGATCTCCTGTTAGAAAGAAAAATATAATTATTAGCTTGTTGTTCAACTCAGCTGACAGAGGATCTGATATTTTAGGAATGCTTTAGAGATGCCTAAGTTGAGAACAGAAAGATGCTGCATTCCTAATTAAAAGGAATAAGAGGTGTAGTTTGATCAGCATGATGCTCTAGCTGAAAATAAAGCACCTAAAGATGATGAAGCTAATAGCTAATGAAAGAAATGCTTGCACATAAGATGTACACTGAATGATTGGCCAAATCTCTCCCTGACAGAGACAATTTAATTACGTTTCTTCATGATAACATCACCACTTGCAGGACTGTAGGGGTCTGTCAGTTCCCATTTTAAATCATGATTTTTGAGGTTGCAAATGTTGGCCCATCCCAAATCACACAGGCACAGACATGACATATCAAATAAAGTGCCAGCCAAGTGTTACACATATATATTTTTTACAAGTAAGAAATACTTTAATCCTTTGAACCATGATTGAACTTCAAACAAAATGCAGCATTGTCAGTCTTCAGAGCTCAAAGAAACGATGTGCTACTCTCTCCCCCTCCCAAATTCAAGTTGTTGACTTAAGTCATAAGATTTTTTACATATACATATAAGTATATACAAATAAAAGGAGCTCCTCATTTCTTCTCTTGATCTGTAAGCCATTAGTATGTACCTGCTTCTCAAGCCAGCAAGCTAAGGACTTTTTTCTTCAGTTGCTAGTCCAAGTAAATTACTTCTGTTTCTTTGTTTTTCAATCTCTATTCTTTTAATACAGCCTGAAATTCTAGAGCTTTAAAAAAGCATTCTAGAATTCGCAGTGTATTTGTAAGGACTTGAGCACTGAGAATGAAAATTTAATGCATGTTTAATGGGTATCTAGGCTTAGTAAAATACTAGGTTTAGTTTAAAAAGTCATTTCCAATTAGAGAGATTTAAAATAATTCCGTTCCTTTTTACAATTATTTCCAAGATTGTGCATTACACCACAATGAATAGAAATTAGTTGAAATCAAACCACATTGCTCTGAAAAAGTCGACCAGGGATGTTTCAACCTGACGAAAAGTCATTTTACAGCTTCCCGCTAAAATCAGTGTCCAGTGATATCTTCCAGTGCCCAGAAGATGTCCGCATGACCAGGTCCGTTGTGCGTGGCTGGTGCAGGGAGAGGTTAGCTGTTGCTTTGGACACCAAAACCAAAGCTGGAAAGAGATTGCAACTGAGATGAGGCAGCCCTGCGTCTGACCCTGGTCTCACCTTTCCTGTGGTCCACACACATCTGCCCCAAGTGTTGTGGCTTGCCCTTAGATCGGCAAGATCGGCAGATAAATCTCACTGTTAACATTTTATAAAGTACATGAAAATAAAAGTGACCTAGAGACCTCTTTGTGGTGAAAAGATACCCAAATAAAAATAAACTAGCTGCCAGTTACAGTCTCGCTGTGGCTTCTGAAGTTCAGCGCAAGCCTCCTCTGGCTGCGCTGCTCATGCACCCCAAGGTAAAGGCTACTGCAGTCGTACTCTGGCTTTCCTGGGTTGCTCCTTGGTCTTACACAGAAAAATTTCAAAAGTATAAATGAGTTAAGGCTCTTGGAAGAGTCACAAGTTTGGCCAGGATGTCTGTACAGTGGTTTTCTGTTGGTAGCAAACCCAAACACGGTGCTTGCTGGCAGCCAGCACTCATATGTGCTAACATCTGTTTTAACCTCAGTTTTAATGATTGAAGTAATTATTTAAAATGCTGCAATATGAAATGAAACGAGATAATGCTTCCTTTCATGTTCCTTTTTAAAGATAAGGATGTTTCATTTTCCTCACTTAGAACTGATGGGAAAATCTCAACTGAAATGAAATTTCCACAGAAAAAAGAAACACTAAAAACATTAACAAAGATTTCAGTGAATATTTTTTCCTGGCTTCAGACAAGCTCTGCTTTCATTGCGGAGGAGTGACTAAGAGAACCTGAGTTTCCTTTTCCCTGAAATAAATTACCATCCCTACATAAGCTCTAAATTGATCATCTTCTTTTAATTCAACACCAGAAGGACATATTCATCTTTTAAGCAATGATAGAGATACCATTAAAACATAAATTTCAGCAAGCAGCTGGACCTTTTATTTGTTCTAATCTGCATTACATAGTTTCTCTCTTTTTGTAACAACATATTCACTTTGAATGGGACTTGAAATGCTGTATGTGTTGCAAAAGATAATGAACTAAACTAGCCTAAAGTTGCTTGCAAGGATCGTATGAAAGTAAATACCACAGCAGTGAAATCTGCTTTAGAATTTGGCCGTTTATTTATAATTTATCTCCAGTTATTAATCATGATAGGTATAAATAAAAAAAAATACTTACTGAGGTTATGGCTAGTTACTTGGCACAGAGGAAACAAAACAAAGAATACATTTCAATGTTTGTAACAAGAAGAAGATGTAAATTTTTTGTATGCTTCTGACTTTGAGCATTTTTTCCACAGCTTTTTTACATCTTCATGCTACAGTTTTGATGTGAGTGATGATATCCACAAGTAACACACCATCAAGCTTTTAAAAATGAAGGACCCATTATACAACAGATAAAGAATTAGACGTGGGAAAAAGAGAATAATCATGATCTGAACCAACACAGACCCAAATACCAACAGATCCTGTGATCAACCACAGATGTTATATTTTAAGGTTTTGACATTTCCCCATAGAAGTACCAATCACCAAGAAAAAAATTTTTGGTAGTGAGGTCCTATTCAGCTGTAGTGAGAAGCCCAACATCCCATACCAGTGTTGGTGCAACACAGAGAGGAAGCGGGGTTTGCCGTTGCAAAAGAAATCCCCTTTTCATGGAATGCTCTGTTAAGCAGCAAAGCCAGTGGGAATAAAAATGAATATGCCTAAAATGAGGACAGTGCCACTAAGACTTCATGCCTGCCTATCTGTCTGCTTTCTATCTGACCCTAAATTAGGCCTCAGAAGGTGTAGTTTTTAATACAGATACCGGGTACAATGTACCTTCTCACAATTAGTAGAAAGTGCTGTTTTATAATTAAAGGGTGAAGTGGGGCATGATGAACATATGGAAAAGGAGACCCTTAATAAGTGATGGAGCCTTCAAAAGAAATTGCTAATTAGTATGCATTTGATGTGTACTATACCAATTTTAAGACTTTGCCTGGAATAAATTGCTATGTTGGGTGTTCGAAGGAGTGGTGAGATTAGCATTTACAAAGGGGGCAATTTTCTGTCTTCTTGACTCTGTTAAATGGAGGAAATAACTTCCAAGACTGAAGCAGTAGTTAGCCCATCAATCATTCTCACAGCTGGAAACTGGGGATCCCAAATGCTGAGATGAGTTAATCCGTCAGTTAATAAGTTCATAGTGGCACCATATGGCGCTGGGCCACTCCACACTGGGGCAAGGACAGCACTGTTTACACAGGCATGCTGCTTTCTCAGGTACCTCCCTGCTGACAGATCCCTTTGTTCTTGAGGATCAATTTACTTTGCACAGTAAATTGACTGAATTGATCAGTTCAGAGCACATAATTGTTGGCTAATCCTGTGGAATCATGTCCTATCCATATGGGAGAGACAAAGGGTGCTGACAGTGGTCTAGTTTCTTGCTCCGTCCTCAAGGCTATTTGCTCTGGACATGATGGACATTGATTAAAGCTGCCAGTTGGTGGATACGCAGCCTGTATTGACTTTAAATGACAGAGGTAATAGGAGGCCTGGCTTCCTTCAGTGAGACCGCTTTAGGTGTCTCTGCCTTACTGGTAGCTCTAATTCTTCTCGGTGAAAGAAGCACACGAAGGTCAATCCCACCAGTTTAAATACTGGCTCACTTAACTCATGCCTGAGTTAGCTGAAAACTGGCACTTCTTTAAAATCTGTACGTTGAGTTGTAAACTAACAAAAAGAAAGTCAAAGGATGTAAAGCCTCACGAGCAAAGCAATTTAGCGTAAAGGCACAAATAGGCCGTGCCTTTGACACGCACCTGGATCGAGTAGATGAAGACCCACCCAGATGTACCTACGTACTCCAGAATATGCAGCTTTACAGCTTTATGTTTGAATTTCCTCAGTGTTGCAAGTCTGTTTGAAGCTGTCATTTCAAAACTTGGTAGTTAAGTTTTAATTCAAATAATAAAACTCAAATCAGTCTGCAAATGTAAAAGCATCCCACTGAAGCATTTTATTAGTTTTGAATCAACAGTTTCTTTTCTATAACCAATGTCTTTCTGACTAGTTTCCAACAGAAGGGGCAGATTTTTCTCTCACTTTCAAAAAAAATCATTATTTAGCAAGTATAATAAATAACTTATTTCACAATATCAAAGAGATTTTTTTTTTGAAACTGTGACGCAGCATTAAATACTATTTTGCAAGGACAGAATTGTAACACTGATCAAATTCAAAACCACGTTTGTTAGAAGGGTTTCCCTGTTTTGTCTTCACAACAACTTTTTAGTGTGCAGTGTGAAGACTCTTCTTAATTTATAACTCACTGTATGTTTCAGTCCCTCTGAAATCTGTGAACTGAGTTGGATGGATATATATGAGCTAGGCTACATAAAATTCCACTCTCTTTGGGAAATACTTCAAATTTGAACTGCTAGAGCTGCATACAGAAAATTCTCCTGACTTTGAGTTCCCTGTCAGCCTGTGAATGGAATTGTTTTGGAACTATTATTTTCATTTTATCGTATGATACTTTTGGATATTCAACTCAGTATGTGGAACTCATTGCTATGATAGCCAAACAAGTTTTTGTTAATAAGAAAACTTTAAAAGTTAAACGTCCTTATCTAATTACAATCTCTTTCAATATCTAACCAAAGAAATTTTGGTTCCTTTTTCTTCAGTTCCCTTCCCTTCCCTTCCCTTTCCATCCCTGTCCCTGTCCCTGTCCCTGTCCCTGTCCCTGTCCCTGTCCCTGTCCCTTTCCATCTACTTGCTAGAAGTGCCAATCTGCCCCCCAAATGGAGACATTCTTTCCTTCACTCCATGGAAGGCGTAACTTCTAGCACACAATGTTCTCACATAGTGCTAGCATACAGTATATTTGGGAAATCCAGATCCAACATGTTTTAGCATATCTGTTTAAGGACATTTCCCAATAAAAAGAAGTATGAGGAAGAAAGGCAGGCAAGGGTTTGTTTTATGTACTTTAAATCTTTAAAGTAAGCAATTAGAAAACAAAATACAAACTCAAGTAACAAATACCTAGAAGCATCTTCAGCAATGGGATATAGAAGAGAGTATTTAGCAAATGAGTGAGGACCTGTTTCGAATTTTCTTTGATTTTTCTGTTCAGCTGCTAGCAGAATACCCTCGTTTATAGGAAATTCCCTAAAACCTGCTCATTCATTGTAGGAAAGAGGTACTGATCGGAGACTTAGGCTCTTGGAAGTTCTTCACCAGAACCCTCCCAAAATCAAAGGAAAATTGACACACTGCTTTTCAGCAGCATCTCTTTTCAGCAGCAAGTGTTTAGGAAACTAGAGTTCAGAAAACTACTGCTCAGAAACTTTTCAGAAAGAATGCATCAGTGGCAAATACCTTCAAAAACAAAAGAGGAAACGGTAAAACAGTATATCCTACTCCCACCTCATTTTACAAAAGTAAAAGCAGAATTTTTCAACATGTTGAGCAAGCAAAGCCACCCTAGTTCAGAGCCACACTAGTGACTAGTCCAGTTCATCTGGCAAAGGGCACCTCTTCATCTTTGTTTTACTTTCTCAGAATGAGTTTTTCTGTAAAGCACAAATAACTGAAAATACGTCCCTGTTCTTGTCCTGCTGCCTTTATATTAATCACTTGGAGAAGAGAACCTCCAAAGCAACATTTCTAACAGTAACTTGATTTTTATACATATAGGAAGTAGAAAAGGGTTTCTGCATATTGGTAATTAAGGCCCCTGGTAGATTAGATCATATATAGCTTAACATTAGCAACAATAGAAAATGCTGATTATAAGATCTGGCTTTATAATTAAGTGAATGGTGAGACTTTAGGGGGGGCATTGAGAGTGGGAGTACTTATATTTTAGGAATTGGTAGTGGAAAGAGGTCCATTTTTAAAAAGATAGACAAAAAATAGATATTAATGGACCTTTTTCCATTAGAAGATTTCATACTTAAGGAAAATAAAGCCGACATATTCAAAACCCTCAAAATTGCTCAGTTAGCAGCCACTCGCCCTTTTTTTTGTTCATACCCACATTATTAATAATTGCCAAAATATTCTTCACCAATATCACAATTCAGTATTCCAAGAATAAAACACTGCAGTAGCATGTTTATAACATGTATGGCTGGGCTGTTACTGCAGTAGCATGTAGCATATGAGAAGATTGGTTGGTTTAAACCAAGTTTCATTTCAAAGGAAATATTTTGTAGCCGAGCTCTGCAAACCCCTCAAAAGCTGGCTTTCTAATGGAAATGCTGACATCTCTTCATATGGAAGGCATTAAAATCACGGCTGTGACAAAATAAGATGCACTTTATGATTATTCCTTTTTTTCTGGAGGTTGTTGTGATTCGAAAATTTATAGAGTCATCACTGGGGAGCTACAGTGCCTGCTGTATGGACTAGCAACTTGCTCTCTTCTTCCTTGACCTAGATTCAGCAGAGAGGAGCCTGCTGGGGGAGGGGAAAGCTGCTTCACACTATCACTCTCAGCCCATCAGCACTCACTGCTGCCTTGCCAGTAACAAAATCTCTGAATGAATGTATTTAATATAGGTCCCCCCACCACCTCTGCTGTCCCTGAGCTTGCTAAGCTCCACGTACAACATGTAACAGGGCAAGTTCTTTCTAAACTCCAAGAGTACCTCTGAACGCAATCCAAAGAGCAGCATTAGCGTTTTAGGGTAGGAGTAATCATCGTTACTGCCTCCAATGCAAATGCAAAGCTGATAGGAATTCTGAATATCCCAAATGCCCAAATCCAAGTGATCCCAAATTGGGGGGGGGGGGAGGCAAGAGGGGACAGTGTTTTGTTTCGTTTTGTTTTCTAACGAAATACACTGATTGTCTTCAAATATTCCTGAACATCGGAAATGGCAGGATATTTCCCCCTGGCTGGAAGACACCAGCATCACTATTTATTTGTGAATTACCTCCAAATTTGCCCTCTCGCCGGCTGATCCATAGAGAATAGCTGTGTGATGTCACTAGCTGGCAGATTGTGGCCTTCAGCTTGAGCTAGCTGAGGTCAGGGCTTTGAAGACGGAGATTCCAGAGACCCCAGAATATATCCTTGCTTATTATCCAATATTATAGCGGTACAATCCAGAAGCCACATCCAGAACTAGCTTGCCATTCTGCTCAGTGCTGTACAGACATGAAGTAGCACACACTTCCTATCCCAAGGAGTTTAAAAGACTCGTCTGTACTTTTCATCCTTAAAAGTAAATGTAAAAATGTAAAAAAAAATAAAAAAGTATAGACTTCAGTTATATATTGGGCTGGGCTCCAGCGATTGAACATCAGTCAACTAGTCCAGTTTTACAGCCAGTGATTCGGACTTCCATAAGTTCCTACCTGCCTTAGGAGATGCAGAAGACCACGATGACTACTGCATCTCCTCCTCATCTGTGCAGCTTCAGGAATGTGGGGCATGACCTTGGAAAGGAGGTGCAGGTCAGGGCTCAGGTGTGCCCAACAGAATTTCAGCAGCCGCAATGGCTTACCTACGGTGGAAAAACTAAGCAACCTAACACTGCGAGAGTTCAGCTTCAAAAAGCAATTACATAATTGTCTCAAGGCAGAATGTACGCTCAAATTGTCCTTGGCTGAAAGTTTCAATAATTTCTTTCTTTATTAAAGTCCATTCACAACAATGAGCTTGCAGAGAGTGTCTGACCTTAAGCTTAGTCGTCTTACGAAGTCCACAATACTGACGATATGAAGGAACAAAGAAAGCCACAGACTTCGACTGGTTTGCTGTCTATCTTTAGAAGGTATCTGAATGACAGTTTCCGGTTTAGTATGCGTATATTCTTTGGCTGTATTATAAATGCAAAAGATGAACCTCTTTTGGTCTGTACACATAAAGGATCATGATTATTAGGACTAGAGACAATCTCTAGTCCTAATAGATCATCTGATAGCTAAAAGATACGATTTGTACAAAGATTCTACAAATATGAACATTCCTACCTCTTTGCTGAATATAATTCTCCTCCAAAAAGGAGTTTCTTTGCAAAAATAAGCTTCACAACTAGCCACATTACAGGAGCTTCAAATTCTTCACTGTAGCAGTAGGAAAAAACTGTGCCATTTTTCCTTCAGTCTTTTAAGAGGCCCTTAATCCAGTTCCTATATTTTAGAAGTTAGCTGTGTTTCCTCAGACCTTTGCAAATCAGTCTTCCCATTTTTACATACAATTTGCAACAGTATCACATTGGCTGCTAATTGCGGATAAAATAAGCCAAATTTTTTTCAGACTCACAGAAAGAGATCATAATGCAACCACTCCCATGTAGTGAAGAGCAATAGAAATGATCAGATACAATGCGCAGGCTCCTATCAGTGCAGAAATCAGAAACGCTTCTGCTATTCCATTTGCACTCATTTACCTGAGAGTGGAACTAGAGGTGAAGCTATAACAACCCACAGCAGCCAGCAATCTGCCCTATCTGTTTATACAATATCAACCACTGCCTGTATTTTTGAGATTTGTATCTGAATCCTGAGTGCAGGCCTGGGCAATCTATAACATGTGGCTGATTTAGGACATTTTGCTGCCGTATTTGGTTGTATGTGCCTTCCTCCCACGCACGCCCAGGCACAAACTGATGATTGCAAGTAAGCAAGTTGCTTCTGCAGCAGGATCGTACCTTGTGGAGATGTGGAAAATAAAGTGTATCATACCATTCTGGTAGGCTCCAAGGCACTGTCCACTTTGCATAGTACATAGCAACAAGTGACCTGTTAAATGATGACAAATCCTTTAGCTCCTGGCTTTAGACCTCTGACCTCTTGACTTTAGGCTGTATCCAGGGAGCAGTCTGGGGAGAAGAATGCAATAAACGGCTTGTAATCTAGTAGTCTCAAAAGAAATGACATCAAAACCAGCTGTTACACCACTAGTCATTAAAGACTGACAACATGTTAACTAAAAGAGGGCCTTTATATTGTGTGGGCTTTTGCAATTGCTAAAGGTCCATCTCTGCCACCCCCTCCCCCTTTATAGAAACAGCAGTAAATGTCATTCCGAGTAAATATGTCCTATCATCCTTTAAACTATGAGTGAGATGTGTTTGATTGCAGTCTCTTCTTTCTCATTTCAATTAACTGTATTGAGGTGTGTTTTTCAGCTCTGAGTGTTATGATGTGTACTGAACGTCAGCCTGTGTCAGAGCTCAGAGTGACGACTCAGCACATAATTTCTGCATTTCCAGTTGCCTCTAAATGATATTTATACTTTGTTTTGATTTAAATTTAGAGTTTTTGTTCTCTTTCTTTCTCTCTCTCTTCTTTTAGAAACAGTACATACAGGCACAAGGGATTTATAATGAAATAAAATCTACATTTGACTCACTGATTTTGGTGCTGGCACCTGAAATGATTTGAAGCACGAGATATAACAGACTGTGCCTGACAGTGCATGTCAAAGTTTTACCCTGCAACACTTGAAATACAAAATACGTCCTTCTGTTCATCCACACATGCATCCAAAATGCAGCATGCATTAATAGGCTTGGGGAGAAAAATGAAAAATGAAAGAGCGCATTCACGTCTGAAGACACTTGCGAAGACATGCATGCTGCTAAGCACCTCTTAGAATCCTTCAAGTCACAATCGATTGTAGACCACATATTTGAACGCAGATATAAACAAAAAGGAGACTGCCTGAGAAGAAAGGTCAAAGCTTCCTGGCCATCAGAGCCTTCCTTGTTTCACTGTTTTTCTTAAAGTCTCCCTTTGTGGCCATTCTCTGTATATAGACTCCTACTATAACCAGAAGGAAAAAAAATTGGTATTGAAAGTTCAGCCAGTAACTTCCATGAAGGCATAAATTTATCTCAGCTCTCTATAAGATGTAATAATTACAATAATAATTACAATAACAAAAATAACAA
Organism: Struthio camelus; assembly: GCF_040807025.1. Classification (NCBI taxonomy): domain Eukaryota; kingdom Metazoa; phylum Chordata; class Aves; order Struthioniformes; family Struthionidae; genus Struthio; species Struthio camelus. The sequence goes on along the minus strand of NC_090981.1, from coordinate 37,260,648 downwards.
TAACAAAAATAGTTGTTTCCAGAAGGATATTGTGAAAAAGGGTCAGTTTCACTTTCTGCTAATGCTTGTGAAAAGTGGTTAAAAACTGAGGAAGTCTGGCAAGATGAGGCAGCAACAGTGAGCTAATGTGAAGCCAGATGTTAATCCCAAGCAGCAGAAGATATGTCTCCTTCCTATTGGCAGAAAAGAGATGGAGATTAACATCTCCATATCCTAGAGAAAATGTGTAACAGTAATACTCCTAAATCAAGCCTACACTGAGACATAGGTGCCTAAAACCTGCATGGTTCCCTGTCAGCAATGCAATCGTCTACTTTTCCAAGACTGCCCAAGCCTCCGGGTACCTCAGCCTTGTCATCTTCCCAGTTGTCACGGAAGTTTCCTAGGCATCAGCTTTGGATACAGCTACATGCTCAGAAGAGCACTTTCGGGAAAAATAGCCACCCATCTCTTGACAAGAGATTAATTATAACATATGACTGAATAGATAACCACCCACTAGAGCAGTTGTTAGGTCTTTGCCTAGGAAGAGCAAGGCTTGGTGTTGAGGGTGTCTGAACATACATTCAAGGGGGCTTCTGATTACCAGGTATTCTGAAAAACACCTTTTCCTCCTACCTCATCAAACTAGGCCATTAAATTTCTAGAAATGGAAAAGTGAGCAGACAAGAGAAAGCTTGGTGACTTGATGGGCCTGGTTTTGGGTGCACTTGCCTGAAAGAGGAATGCTCTGGGATCCAGCTCCTTGCTTTCCTGGTGTGACATCCTGCATGGCCCTGGTTCACGGCTGGAGCCAGAGCTCTGTTGCGTCCCACAAGGCAGTCACATTTCTTCTTCTCCCCTTTTATCTCAGCCTCCAGGATCTCACTTTCCAAGCAACACCATAACCACAAGGAGGAAGGACTATTGTCCTCATCTGAAGGCCCTACTGCCTACTGCCTGCTTGGGTCCTCCCTTAGGATAAGGATAACTTCCAGAAAGTGTTCAAGCTACCAGTTCCTGTTATTGCTTCAGTTGTTTCCCCTTCATGAAAAACTGGGAGACCAGACCCTGGGTCATCAGTATTTCCTCTTTGTTCTCTCAGCAATTTAATTAGAGGCTGCACCTAACTGAAGTGAATTTGATAATCCTGTTTTCACACACTGCCTTGGGGACTTGGTATTCAGTTTGGAGGAATGGGCCACCCCTAAGGCTGGTCACACAAGTTGTGCACAACGGGTCTCACAAAAAATAGACAACAGCTGGACAAGAGAGTAGAATTAGATTTTAGAGTTTCAGAAGCACGTTTTCTTTAGAGTAGTTTTACAGATCTGATTAGAATTAAAGTTTTTTCTGTACTCAAAATGTATCCCTTTACAGTTCAAACTCCATCAGATGTAGGACCCAACCGAGCTGTCTTCAAGAAGCACTCTTATTTTTGTTCTACTGTATATTTAAGATGATACCTCACTCGGTATGTGCATATATAGACTGAAATTCTCTGCTTTTGACTGTTCACTTTAATGATCAGCAAGCAGAAAACGAAAGCTTATTCTTCCCACGATGAGGCAGAACACCTACTGAAAACTCACTTGGGAAAATAATCTGATATAAAGTTTCTTTGATTTTGAAATGATTTTCTGTTTGCATTGATCTTGGCCTTAAGAAAATTACTTTGTAAGAAAGTGGAAGTGAATATTTTTAGCTTATTTAAGTATAAAGGAAAGAGATTTATCTATACCGGCTAGAAGGAACATGTGGATCTTGCTGGTTTGGAAGGAGATGCCTTATGCAATCGAGTAGCAGGAAAGGAAGTTGACATAACATATATGGGTTATAAGTAAAGGAGCAGAAAGCAAGAAATGACAGCTTCTTTTTCATTTCAGAGAAACACCAAAAGCAAAGAGAAGATTTTCCTGAAGCTTCCGTTTCTCTAGCTTTATAGCTATCTGATTCTCCCACTTTTCTTTTTTCTCATATAGACTTTGAGAAATCTACTTGCATGCGTACATGTGCATGTTTGCAGGCAGATTAGGTAGTAGTGCCATTTTATTTCTGTGGTTTTTTAAATGATTAGAAAAAAGTGTTCATCCCTGCAGTGTGAAGGACTGCAAAAGTAATTCCTCAGTATTGCCCAGGGGAGATTAAGTATAGTTCTTTTGTTTTAGATAATTTGTTTCAGGTTGGTTATTGACTACATGGGGATTTGGGAGGCATCTCAACTGTTACATTTCATGCTTTTAATTTGCTTTAAAACTCTTTCAGTCAAACCTCTGAGTCCGGCTACCCAAGTCCATCACTAACTATCCACATACAAAGAAGTGAACCATAGGTAAGAGCGGCTTTCTCCCTTCTGCCCATTCAGACTCCTCTAACAGCCTGTGACAACATGCTGAACTTACAGCTGAGGCTGGAAGCCAAAGCATTTTCATTCTCAAAAAACAGAAGAATATCAGGTGCAAGGATTGCTTCATGGAAATGCTCCTTCCTCACATCTGTATCCGCTGGTTGGACCTCAGCTGATCTGAAGTGAGGACAAGTCATGAAAGAAGAACAGCTGCCTCATCAGCATGATTCGATGGTGTAGGAGATGCTCCCTACTTTGAGTCAGAGGTCCAGGCTGAGCGCAGGTCTGCTTTGCTGCCTTCACCCAGCACACTTCTCAGTCTCCTTGCCACAAAAACAGAGCCAAAAGAGGTGAAAGGAAGGGGCCTCCGTAAGGCTCTTGCAGACAACACATTGGCCGGGGCATGTGGCCATCCCTAGCAACTGGGAAACTGTCCTAGGTCCCTCATACCCTCAGGTAATCTTGTATTAGTCCCTTATGTTGGTTAAACTAAAACCATCAGTTTCTTTCAGAAACCAACTATATAAGGAGTTGTATCTGATTCATTAAGCTACATACTTCTCTGAAAGCTATATAAACCCCTAGGAGACCTACATGAATGTCTGTGCAGATTTTCAGAAGGCACAGAAAGAAATTTAAGGAATAGCACTACCCAGAAAGTGCACACCCTTAATCAGACTTCTGTCTATACCTGTGTATGACTGAGGGGGACTGATATTTAGCAGAGACTTTTAGCAACATCAAAAAAAATCCCTTTTCGTGAGGTGACTTGTGCAGATCTCAGTGCAAAGGTGTAAAATACCCTTTCTGAGCAGTGGTATGTAGCACTGGCAGCACAACTTGCAGCAACCTGTCTCCAGATGCCACAGCTGTGGTAACACATGCCACCTTACGAGCAGCAATGTTCTGGCCAAGAGCTATTGGTCTACTGCAGCTAAATAAGCCCCTTAATGCTACAGTTTTAGCATAGTAATCATTTTTTTGGCTTCTTGGCCACAAACCTATTCCTTTTAGGAGTAGACTGAATAGTATGGAGACTAGAATCTTCCAGTGGCCTACATGAAGATATTCTGGGTAGAGAAACACTCATCCAAAAATTCTGAATGGGTGAGAAACCATTACTTTTGGAAAGCCAAGTTGACAATTGTTCTTCTTTTCTTTGTTAAATCACACCTGGGATTTCACTAAAAAAAATATACATACATATTCTAAACAAAATAATACCAGTACTATTCCTCCTCCTCCTCCTAGGCTATTTAGCTTTCAAAGGGGGATTAACATGTCACCGATCTCTAGTGGATTCAGCCAAATATTAGCATAAACAGTTGCTTAGAAAATACTGAAATCATCTACAGCGGAAAATATATCTCTCAGAAAAAGATCCCATTCCTTTGCACAATCTTTGCACATTTTCTGTACTCTGAACTAGTTCAACAACTGTATAACTAGAAAATGCACTTTATGCAAGGAAAGCATTTTTTTGTAAATGCAGAGTAGGTGGAGTTAAATTTTATACTGTCTGTGTAGCTATCTATGCATATTTTATACAATGCACTTGCAAACCAAATATTTGTATATAAATCAACACTGCTATGAGCCACTCAGATTCTTCAGGAAATGACCTGAGACAACTGCTCGTTTATATTAAGGCTTCCTTAAACCATTCTTTATACCTCTAAGGTCTGTAAAGGGACTTTAAAGTGCATGTAAATGTCATTTAGTCCCAGATTAAGGACCCTTTGCCCTCCATAAGTGTAAAGTAGCATTAGTACAAATGACTGTTGGGTTCACTGTCTTTAAAAGAAAGCATCTTGGTAAGGCTGCAAAATTGCGTCCGTTATAGTTCTGCAGCTGGTTGAATTTTCATTTTCAATAGTTATCTTAGCAGTAGGAATAATCCTGACATTTTTGTCAGTGTCTCAGTTGCATAGCCTGGGCCCTGGGCAGGCTTTTCCACCGTTATTGATTTGTGAAAGCCATGCCTGGTCCTCTGCTGCTCTCTGAAGAGTTATTTCTGAGCCTGAAGTGTGTGTTTTAGAGCCCGCTGATGTAGAAATTGCCAGCCTTCCGGGTGCAGGCATCTTTGGCTGAGTCACTTGTAAACTGCTGCAACCAAACGACAGTTTACCAGCATGCAAAGCCATTAGAAATGCACCGCTGACTGACTGTGAATGTATTGGAATGACATATTTGATCTCATTTGCTGTTTATTTTATATGCTTAAGTTTATCAATCAAAGCCTACAAGGCTGGGAACAAAACATAGAGATAGCTGTTTGAAATCCGACCGCAGCCCTCTGTTCAATCCAGCATATATAAAGTATAGATACTATTTTATGTAATCTAGGTTATAAAGGCTGTACCTCAGCATAGCAAACTACATCAGAAAGCAAAGGAAGACAGCTATAGCAGCATGTGCATAGCTACACAAAAGCCGGTATATAATCTGTATGACATATATCTACTATGTACAAAAATAGTTGTAATTTACATATTTATCAACCATATGTAAAATATACCTAACATATATAAAACATGTACAACAAAAATGTGCATACACCTATACATTTAAATATTAGCTATACATAAACTTGCATACATAGGTCTATAAATATTTTGCATACATGTTTATATTCTATATATCGATCATATAAATTTATAATGCTATACTTGTATACTTTGCACAGGGAAAATACTTCAAACACATATACGTGTATGTGTGCTTGATATCCAAGACTAAAGTATATAAATATATGTATGCAAATGTAAATGTGGTAAGTCATTTTCATACGGCAGATCTAATTCTTTCCTCTCACGTTAGCTTTAAACTAGTATAACTTTGTTAAAAAGAAATGTATTACTACAGATTTACTCCAGAACAGAAAACTTCAGACTCCAGATCTGCAGATTCAGTACCTAATAGGCTTCATTCTTGAGATAACGGGTTTGGAAAAACCAAGTCCTATCTGCTGTCTTTCTTCCTTTATTTGATATTTGATATTGCCTCACAATACCCTGTGGAACATAGCCACAAAATAATCTCTGTAACTTAGTAGCTAAGTGATGGAATAGCTGTGATCTTGTTAGAAGTCACAGCTGGACTAATATTTCTTCCTTTTTTTGGCTTAATCTAAATCTCGCTGATGTCAATGGATGGACTCCTGTAGAGGTATAATAGAATATGGACTGGGTCTGAAGAGCAATTTCAATGTTATCTTAAAAGAAAGTAGGAAAATCTACAGATCTGTAATAAAAACTGTTTTGTTTATACTCTGTGTGACTTTGGTTCACATTTGTCATAAATCATTCCAGTTCTCATACACTCTTTTTTTCAAGCTGTCTTCTAGAGCCTGCGGTTAATAAACTATCCAGGAAGAAAATTATTTTTTCTTGCTGAATTTAATTTAATCTTCATATGAATTTTCCAAAGAAAATTTAAATTCTTTTAAAACCTTGTTTCATGCAACCTTCATTTTATTCAGTATGAAAATAATTTCCATTTACTTACTTACCATAAACAGTTATTCTCAACTGTTGAAGGATTAGAAGTGGCAAGAAAATCTGTTGTTTAGTTCTATTTATGCAAAAATAAAGAAGAATTTTTTACAAATGGTTTTGTCAGAAATGTGAATACACTTCCTTAGCATTTCCCTTCTGTTTTGACAGCTCATTGAAAACTCTCACAACTTATTCTATATGGTAATATTGTCCATTAATTAATACCTTTTCTCTGATCACAGTTTTGATAAGTTTGCAAGAGTTGTTAACACAACAGTTATAACCACAATTGTTCATGTTTTGTCTGCATGTGCACTGGCCTTAAATCTTAAGGGGGGAATGAATGAAGAAAATGAATGTAATGAAGGTTTTGTCACAAAAATAAACATTTCTGGTTTATATTTTGTTGTTTATATTTTGTTGTTATTTCTTTCACTTGTTAGCGAACAGTGATGAAATATTATTTTATTTGTCTGAGTCAGCCAAGAACGCGGCTGCTTGTAGACTGTAAGTCTCAAGAAAGCTATATTCATAGACAACCTTGGTAGTTCTTAGGCAGCAGCTGTGATAGATCAATATTGTCCCACTGGTGTCCCCTTCAGATCAGAATCCCGTTCATGTCTCTTCTTTTCCACTTACAGAATAAAGTTTCTGGGACAGGGATTGCCTGTTGTTTTACTTGGAGGAGTTAAATAGGTCATGATTTCATCACCCACACCAATGCAAATCCAGTTAACATTTTATTTCTGACATGTTTTTACTGGGTTATTTGTGGCAAGGGGGTTCCCTCTTTATTTCATAGCTGTATTTCTTCAGGAGATGGGAGCAATGTGCGAACAAATTGCATATAAAAACTGAGGGTGACATTTTAACAACAGTAAATTCAGGAGACACTCACTGATGTTAATGAAGTCACCCTAAAACACGTAACTATCACACAGCCTTCATAAAGAATGAGTCAAAACCGTCTTCGATTGAAGAAGCATGTCTGCACGTGGGCGCAAACATATGTGTATTTTTGCTTCTCGACTATAGATCCATTGTATTTTTTACCTGTAAGTCAGCAAATGAAATAAATAGTAAAAACAGTATGGTGATTATCCACTATTCCACTAGTCCAAGACATGGCCAAAGCTGGAAAGGCCAAGTGTCTAACCTTATCCTTCTTTCTCCAAAAAAGGTATTTGTTGGGAAGAGCTGCTTATTGGCATCAGTGTAATGCTTAGAAGAGTAGGAAACTTTTCAAAATGTAATATGCCAATGTAAGTAACACTCAGATACTCAAACATAGCTGGTAACTGTATACACAGATCAGCTCATGACAGACCCAAAAATGTTCTCCTGAATCTAGTCACTGACCAGAGTCTATGTGCATCCTTTTCTGAATGGAGAAAGCATATCTGAACCAAACTGAAACATGTATTTGAAAACCTTGCCATTAAACACAACTCTCTTGAGTCTTCCCAAGATAATCTTAGTCAGTCTTGTTGGCCACTTGAAATGGTAGGCCTTGAAACAGACATAAAATTATTTTTTAAAATAAATCTATTCCTTGCTCCAACAGAAACTTCATGTTCTGTCCACGTTCATAAGCAAGTTCCTAGACTTTGCCTACATAAGGAAACTCTGTTGTAGCTCTAGTGCAGAATATTTACATTGCTTGGGAGTAAAGCATCTTTGTGGAGAATATTTTTTAAATAAAAGTATCTCGTTCAAAACTAATTATTTTGATTTGTGAATGAAACAATTACTCTAAGGCAAAGTTCAATCCCAAATAGATAGTTCCCCTGTAGTGGCTATTAAATTGTTTATTTCACAAAAGAGATACTACTCAGTTTTTTCAAGTAGATATCACCTAAAACCAAGGATAAGTACACTTGCAGACTTGGAGGTTTCATAGTGACAGGTATGCTGCTATCTAAAATTAAGAAAGAGAGGTAAACAGATCAATAGTGTTTTCACTTCTGGTTCTTTGTCCAGACTGCTGCTGTTATCATGTAATAATAGTCCTGCTGCATAACTTTTTTGGTTAGGAATTTGGAGCCTCACCAATATTTGATATCCTGTGATACATCAAATGGTTGGAAGAAAGGCAGAGGGAGGAGAGGCAAACAGAGACATGCCCAGTGAGGTTGAAGGAAAAAAGCCCTGTAGACTTCACTGGGGTTTTGTATGTGATTCTATAATAGCATATTTTCAGGTACAGAAAAGTGAATTTCTAAACTACAGAAGACAGAACCTTCATCCTCTAACAAAGTGGAAGCTAAAATGTTTCATTTATTTCTAGGAAGTATTTTAACAAACTGTTTACAACTTCTTATCCCAAACCCCAGAACAGAAACTAACCAGCAAATGTTACACATATTCTGGGGAAAAAAAAAAAAAAAGACAAAGAAAAGCACAGGAATTTCATGTCAGAGACACTGCTGCCAAAACCGAGCTTTCTTCTGATAGAAATTAACTCCATGCTAGTGGACTACTTCCATTTGAAGTAATATATGAGGTGTTGTACAGGTCAAGCTCCTTTTTAACCTAATGTCAGGCATCTGGAGAGATTTTACTCTTACAATTTGCCCTAATTTTTCAGCAAAAACTAAACTGCCACTTGACTTGTGATCAGATTTGCAATCAAAGATCTGATACTTGCCATTCCCTTTGGGAAACTGTAGGTGCTGCTGAAGCTGCATAGTTGCATAAGAGAGGCAGGTGACCTAATCACACCCTAAATGTATTGGTTAATACTTTTAACACCCTCTCAAGCAATCTGTTTTCCTGCTTCCATGCGATACTTGAGAATGCATTTGGATTTGATGCATTCCTCGTGACTTGGATTTGTTTGCATTTTTTTAATGACAACTTCCAGAAAACCAGCCTATATGGATTTTAGCTTGTTAGTGAATCATGTCCTAAGAGAAGCTCTGTAAGTTGGCGAGCAGTCTGCAAGAGCTTGGGATTTTATTTTAATTGAAAGAAGAAAAAATTCAAGATCTATTAAAAGCTGATTGTATTCCAGGGACTTCAGAGTACATGGAAGTGAGTGTCTTTATTATGCTTTAAAAGGAAAGTTGGTTAAGGAAACAATACACTCTAGACAATACTTGGAGTATAGTCTTCTAGTTTATCACTTTTGTTATCCCAGTGACCAATTCTCCAAGCACAATCTGTTTCCAGTCTTTTTGTCATCAGAGTGAAAAGATCGGTGGCCTTTGACATGGCGTGAGCTGCTGAGTGAATCAGGGGAAACTGCACCACCAGGAAGAAAGACAAAGATCAGAGCTGAGCTTAAAACAAGTTCAGAGCTGCCCAGGCCTCCAAGCACAAGGACTTGCTCAAAGGTCCCAGGGAGTTCAGGCGTTGTTTAACAGTTAGTTTTCTTTTGAAGTTCTGGACACCACCATCTTTCACAACTTTGTGCTGAAATTTTCACACTGGAGGCATTTCTCCTTACAATATCACAATGTCACTCACATTAAGCATCTTCAGAACGGCCTAAAAATAGACTTGTCAGTCATAACAGTTAGAAAATAGAAAACTTTCAACAGTTTGACATAGCTGAATGGAAAGATTTACATTTCCTATCATGGGAGAAAACACAGAATGAAGTCTGATAAAAATATGGTGTTTCCGAGACAGATCAAATGAAAGAATGACTATAATTATCTCTGTACTGATGTTGCCTGTCTCATCAAAACAACCTTAAACCAGTCCTTTCCAAAGCATAATATTCTATGCTATAAGTTATTTGTAACTTAGACAAGAATTATGTTGCAATATGAAGCAAAAATGGATGTGCTTTTATTTATCCTTCTCCTTTTTGCGTGCAAAGTCAAATAAAATAAGATGGTAAACTTTATTCTACCAGTAAAAAGGTTAAAAAATGAGAAGTTGCTACGGAGGATATACACGACACACTAAAGAGCAGAAGGCCTAGATTTTTCAAAGTATATCTGTGTTAGAAAAGCTTATGAGCAATGACCCCTCTTTCAGCATTTAGGTTCTCCTGGCAAAGTTTGAGGATTCGCAGTTAAGCAGTTGAGCGGCTAAGCTACCTTACAGCCCCTCCTCTCCGTGCAGCACTGGCCAGAGCAACCCACATGAATGGTGAACCCTGCTGAATTCCCCAAATCTCTGGCAGGTCGATCTGCTACAACGGCACCAAAGCAATCAATGCCAAGGACAATGTTACTGCTGTTCGTGGGTCACGCTTACAGGCTTCAAATGCAGCTCCCACCTGCAGTATCCTCCAAAATCACTACAGCTTTGCAACAAACCAAATAAAGCCAACCTCACCTAAAGGGACCTAAGTTTCATGGAAATTAGCCTGATCAACAAGAAGCAGTGTTGATGGCTGGGGAGAAATGCTGAAGCCTTTCAACTCATTCTAAGATGGTCTTAGCTGCCCTGACAAATCAGGAAGCTGCCCTGATAAATAAGGATGCCATGATAAATAAGTCTTCACCAAACTATCCTTCTCTATCAGAGCACAAGCAGACTCGTTAAAGAGCTGTCTAAATGATGGAGACCTGTTACTCTTTCAAAGCCAAACGCTTTCTGCCTGCCAGGAGTTTTCAGTGTGCTGGGAGAAGTAGTGCAGCAGAAGGAAGAAAAAGTCCCATTTTTTTCCAGAATGAGCGGTATTTATTTACATAAGTGAAGCTTGTAGGAGACACCTCCCTGACTGCGTGTGGGACGGCTCATTGGTTTGGTCTTCCTGGCTGGTGGAGCAATTGTGGCTTAAACTGATGGAGATCATAAAATTCCACATTAGGGAGAGCATGTTGCTCGCAGTACTTACACATCCTTTTGTTCATCCTTTGGTTAAAAAAAAGAAGTCATTTAACAGTGGTACTGGTCAGTAGCTACTGCTAGTAGTTTCTACTTGGGCCATTGCAGAAGAGCATATAAAAATCCACATCTTCAGTACTCCACCCTGTTTCACATGATGCATATTTAAACATGGATCTCTATAGGAGAAAATACAGCCAAACACAATTCATTATCTTTTATTTGAAGGTATTGATTGATTCAAAACAAGGCAAAGGACTGTATTCGCTCTATAGCTGGTCCAGGTCCAAAACAATTAATTTCATTTAGGATTGGAGTAGTGGGAGTCGGATGTCTTTTCTGTTGGAGTGTCTGTAGTTTTACCGCTACCTTTTTTTTTTTTTCCATATTAAAGGAGATCTTATCATAGATGTCTTCTGCCACTATGGAGCTCAAGAGAGAAAAACTAATTGAGGACAGATCTATTATTTTCATCTGATGAGCTTCCTGTCTACTCTGTAGCATCACCAGGAAGCTGGCCAGGGGAAACCAGTGAACCCCTCAGAGCTTATCAATACAATTTTTTCTTGGAAACTGAATTCAAAAATACTTGGTTTCACTAACCTTTCTTCTTTTTTAACATCTGAATTTTAAGATAATGCAAATATCTTTCTTTGTAGAGTATCTGGGAAGTACATCACTGACAGTGTGTACGTAAGGGGGATTTGACCAAAGGATGGCTGTCGTGTCCGTAAGAAGTGGAAAACAATTATAAATCTGAAAGAAATTATCAAATAAATGTGATTCGAATATCAAAGAAATAAATTATCATCTTCTGATACAGCTTGTCTTGGAAAATCATAGCAAGTAATGTAGGATTTGGGGGTTTTGCCTTAAGTTATCTAAAATGTGTCAAATATTGAAGCAAAAAAAATCCTAAAAATTGAGAGAGGTAGCTCTGAGGTTCTTGAACAAGGGGCTTGCACACATGCTATTTGCAACTTTCTTCACGCCAGGATTACAGTGGGTTATAAATATAAGTGTGATATAAATATAAATACAACTATAGCTAAAGCAAGCTAAATTTTTTTCTTTTTCAATTCTGATTTCTCCTTCAATAGAAAACAATGTTATAAGGCTCTTTCACCCACCATAGCACAGCAGAACTGACACTATTTATCTTAAAACCTCTAATTTACTTATTGTTAATAGCTTATGATTGCTTCCTCATTTCTAGCAGATTCTTTTAGGTAAATTTTGTTATTTATTTGATTAATGTGAGGTGGCAACGGGGAGACACTGGCATTCTAAACTTTCCCCTTAAGGTTGCTTACTGGTTTAACAGTTCAGAGTCACACTGATCCTTTCTGCTATCCCGTAGTACATACTTCCTGTACAACTTGTGCAAAATTTACAGAATAGTAATCACCTGTACAAAATATCTGCTACTACACAAACAGGCTAATAACAGTAATTAAAAGGACAATTATGTAACTACATGCTGCTTAAAAGCATGATTTAAATCATGACCATGTGTCTGATTTACTTGTAATCTAAATGAGTAACAAAACATCTAGAAGTGCTTTGTGGAGAAATAGCAAATACACAGTGTAGCATAATGCCTTTCGGGTGGTTGTGGCGCGATATTCTTTCCAGTTCTCATAGAATATGTTTACATGATTATTACGGCAAAGCAATCTCCCTTAATATGTGCATTTAGACTCAAATTTTTTTGTTAAAAATACTATCATTCTACTCAGCAGTCTCTCTTTTGTCTGCTGATCTTAATGAGGAAAGCATTTTATTTTATCTAATCCCATTAATCCTGAATGACTAACACAGATAAGAGAGTGAGCTAGATTTTTGCCCTAGATCAGTTGCCATCCCTTGCATTTATAGCTGCTCTTATGCTGGGGTATCCAGCTCCTGTGGTCAGAGGCTGACCCCTTGCCTATGTTTTACTTTTTTCAGGTGTGTGCCAGTTGCAAAATTATTTTCTGTAGTGTGAACAAACACCTCCTTTCGTCTTCCCTGATATGAAGGTCTGCCAGGCAGCCACTGAACAGAAAATCCCGTCAGTCATTTTCAGCTAACTTGCTCTGATGATTTAAAAGCAAGAGTTCAGGGTCCCTAAACTGGATGCCTATTTCATGTCATAATCCATCTTGAATATTAGCAAGTGAGGTCAAATAGGGTATTTAAATTATATCCATTGTCCCTTCTAGATTTTTCAAAAAATCTCATATTACTTGAAAGGTCCAAAGCCAAGGGATGACAAGAGGGAAGAAACAAACTGCTCTGGAAGCTCTAATGCTCTTAACTTTTATAAAAAGTGTATTTCTTCCCAGTGATGCTGTGTACAGTATTTTATGCTGTACTGATCAGAGGTTGAATTCCACTTTGAGGAATTACTTGGTTTGGCAATCATGAAATCAAAAATTAGTTACCTTTATTTTGTACAAATAGAATATAGTATCAACCGGTAGTTGAGACCTGGAACCTTAAAACTATTTCTTAGTGCTTTAAAAAAATGTTTTTGCCACAGATTAAAATTTGGAAGGGGAAGTTAAAGGGATATTGACATCTATTAAGTCCCTCAAAAATCACAGCTTTGAAAGGCAAGTTAAAAGATCATGAAATACTAATGACTTTTAGTGTTAGAGACAAAAGGAAATCATTCTAAAAAAAATTTATTATTAAGTAAGAAAATGCAGCCTCTCCAGTTCCATGGTCTAATCAATATTAGACACAGTATAACTGGAAATGAAGGAGTTAAAAAGACAGAAAGAAAGTGGGAATGTTCCAGTTCCAGTCAGTGGAAATGTTTTTCTCTACCTAGAACAGAGCCAAGAAGGAGAATATATTCTACAAGTGAGAGAATAGAAAGCCTGTCATTTGTAAAAAACCTGAAACTTGAAAGGCAACACTTGCTAAAACTAGGTGTTTCCAATAAACAGGCCTGGAAAACTTAAACCCTAGAGTCCTGGCTGAACTATGCAATCTTTTTAATTCCTATCAATCTCTTTGAACCATAAATCACTATTTCTAATGAATGCCAATAAACTGGAAAATGACAGAGGATTTCCAAGTAAGGTCTACAACATAAGGTCCAAAATTTAACTGGGATTGAACTAGGAAATCTTTGATCAGTTAGAGTAACTTTGACTGAAGTTACGCAAAAGTTACACTGAGAAAAAAAGCTAATCTGGCAATCAGAGAATTAAAGACTAGAATTAGAGACTACAAATACAACCAATAGCAGTCAGAATGCTTTCATGAAAGGTGGATGTTATAAAATTTTTCGTTTATTTTCGCATGACCACATATCTGGTCATTAAATAGTTTTGATATAGTATATGCTATAAGATGCACGAATTTCTCCAAGACTTTGTATTGCACAATATTTTAGTTTTTTGAGTAGACGTTAACTGGAACTAAAGGGATCTAGCACAGTTTAGATTTAAAATGGACTCATCTTTCATATTTTGAGATCAATCAGTAGGAAGACATCAAAGATGGGACCTTTCTAATGAGATCCCCCATGGACTAGTGCTTGTTCCAAAAGTATTCAGTATTTTTATTAGCAGTAGACTGTACATATTGCAGGGGCTACAAAGACTGATGGAGCAGTTCGCAGCTAGGTAGATGTATTACTGAATAGCTACAGCTTGAATAGTGTGGTTACAAGGTCACAATTAAGAGAATGTGTTTCAATAAAATCAAATGCAAGCCATGAAAAAATCTACAAACACCCTCTGAGGACAGTGAGATGGACTTTAAGGTTTTCAAAGGCAACAAAGCGTATATGAGTTTTCTGCGAAATATTGTGGCAAAGTGGCTAGCACAATCTTTGGACATGTAGTAAAAGTTAAATACCAAACCGGTCGTGCTCTGTGCCCTGCACTGGCGAGGCTGGCATTGCAATATTCTGCCCCGCGCCAGTGTGATCAGAGGGATGAGCAAACCCGAAGGGGGATCAAAAGAGAGGCACAGCAGATGATCGAGGGGGCTGGGAAGAGGGCGCAGAGCGAGCGCCTGAACCACCTTTCTGCAGCCAGATGGGAGCTCACCGTGCTGACACCTCAAGCTGATCGAAGTCGGCCAGCGCTGAGCCAGGGACGCATCTCGCCGCAGGACCGGCACAGGTTTTGGCAGGCAGACGAGCACTCGCTGGCCCGTGACGCGAGCTCCCTGGCGGCAGACCCTATGCCTTTCTCCACTGCTGGCCCGGAGCTGTGGCTGCAGCGAGCGCCCTGCTGCGAGCTGGGAACCAAATTCAGCACCGGCCTGTTTTGCTCCTGTTGTCGGGGTTATTCCAGGTATCGGAGCTGGGGTCAAGAAGGAGCATTGTCCCGGGTTGGACTGGTAGAAAACTCAGCGATATTTTAGCTTGTGCAGAATGAAGTCAGTAGGCGTTCGTGCACTTACAGCTGCTGCTGAGTTGGTCTGAAGCCTGAAAGCAGCAGACGGGGGGCTGCCTATAGCTCTGGGGGCAGAGCGGCGCTTGAGGAAGCCACCGTACTGTCAAATACTACTGTTTTGGCATAAGCCTTATGCCATTTGATATTTTAAATGTCATGTTTCTAGAGACAAAAGGATCTCGCTCGCTAACTGAAAATAAATAATTAATTACCCTTTATTGCTGAGGAGAAAAGTCCGTGCGTGTGACCTCTCTCTCAGAGCAGCCTGAAACCTCACAGCAGGAGGCAAGAGCCAAAACACAGAGGCTTAAAGCTCAGCTGGCCAAGGTGCAGAGCAGCCTGACCTCAGCGGGTCCCGCTGCGCGTGGGGGCCAGAGCAGATAACGTCCAAAGGTCTCCTCCAGCCTTCAAGCCTGCGTGACCCTGGACGAGCCACCTACCCACTTCCGAATGCGACCGCCCTAAAGCCAGGGGTCCAGCCTGCGCTAGGCAGGCACGCTCCCCAAAGGCGATGGAGGGCAGTTACTTCCAAAGCGCCTTTTAGACGCCTAACTCAAGGGGAGCTGGATCACGGTCCAGAAATGCCTGTCCTACACCTCCGGGGAAATGTCGCTTGCACTAAGTGCTTAGCTAAAATGACCAGAATTGGGGATTTGAATCCTGGCCAAAGCCTAAATAGCGTGGATTTTAATTTCAAGGTGTTTAAGCCAGTCTGTCTAGTTAATAACTGGGATGTGGAGCTGGCCATGCCCTTCATGTATTATTTGGGCTGTCTTAATTTTTATTACTATTTTTGTATGAATAGTCCCGTGATCATGCCAATGAATAGTATTTGTGCATTATTTGTCTCCCCAAAATAGTATTTTTGCTCTCATATTTCTAACGACCCCTAAGCACTTGCAAATTAAGGAAGAGCACCTGTAAAAGTAGGTTAAGTTCCTCAGACCTGGGGGTGGATATGACATTAGCTGGGTGCTCAGGACAATTATTGTATTTATTTTAAAGGAAGCCCCTAGACAGCACTGACTTACTACTGCTAATGATGTCTGGCAGAAAGGTTACATACTAATATGGAAAATGACAGTGCGGAATACATTTATCTTCACAGTTCATTCATGATGCTTCAGGGCATCATAACTGCTTCAGGCTTTATCGCCTGTGAGTTAGGGACCCCACATTCACCAAGAAGCAGTTAGTGAATATTGTATCACAGTGCTCTCCCTCCTCTGCATTGCATACACACCCCTAATGTTGAATTAGCACTAAACTCGGAAATGAAATGAGTGTATTGAAATATATGAGGCACAAAGATAAATGCGTACAGGCACAATCCTGCATGTACATATCTACGTACAAGGCAGAATGCCAGAAGCCTCCACAATTCACACAGAAAACATTCTGGAAAACATCTATTTTATACTTACAAAGTGATATTACAGAGGCAAGCAGCAATGAAAGCCATGTCAGGAGCAGGCACACAATGCACTCCAAGGGTTTCAAAAGAACCCCATGCTCCATAGCATCAAAAAGCTGCAACAAGGATCAAGAAGAATTAAAACTGATGATGTGACAGAAGTAATCCACCTTGCAGCATAAGGTCATTACACCCACCTTCTCTATTGAAGTCATCTCAGTTCTGAGGCCTGAGCTAAAGCTCCCTGGCCTGAAAATGCTTCTAATTAGTGTATTAGCATGAAGATGAATGAGAACTGCATTTACCCCTCCATAACCATTTCCAGGGCGTTGCAGACGGGCTGTAGGTTCAGAAGTTCCTTGTCACAAGTGCTCTGTCTGACAGGCTTAAAAATACTCGCACTCAAAAAATTCGCTCAGCAAAGAGAGAAAGAGTCCAGCTCTGATCTCAGGCTGATATAATGGAATTATATTCGTCTAAAATCAATGAGAGGCTAGAATCAGATAAAACTGCTGATTATTAACCAGATATATGCAATATACATGAGTGTGCACACCCCTAAATTGCATCACTTTAAGAAAAACAATCTACATATTAAAGATTGAAAAATAGCAATTAAATTAATATTCTAAATTCTAAGTAAAAGTTCTGTTATTATTCGAGTTCACATAGTCATAGTAAAGATGACAATGCTAGCCCATGAAAATTCACTTCACAGAGCCTCGCAATAAGAAACATTTGCAATAACTGTCACTCTATTCATGACGTGTACTGATCGGTCCGTTCGGCTGGCATAGCACACTGTGAAACTAGGGTGCCATTTGTGAGAAGAATTCTGAATTTAAGTAGAAACAACGCACAGGAAATTTTCCACAATTCCAGTGGCACACAGCCTGAGCCCTAATAAACTGCAAAGGAAATTAATTCCTTCACTGCACCTCTGTGAACTAATGGAAAGCCTCTCCTGCTTATTGCTCTACTACACACTCCCTCAGTCCCACAAAATGGAAACATCTATTTGCATGCTTTCTACTTTGCTCTGGTATTCCTCCAAGGCAAGTGCTATACTTTATATTGTCTGAAGTGCTCTCCATGTAGCATCTTCATTAGCTTCCTCCCAGCTGACTCAGTTTGCTGAATGGGATCCCATGCTAAAATATTATGCATCCCATTTTTTGCTATGTCAAATGTAAAACGCTGTTACCTGAGAATGTCTAGGTTTCATACCGGGGTGCAATGCAGAGGTGCTAGCAAATTAATGAATTGGGTTGTACCAAGTTGTGTGTTGCTGTGGTGGGTGAGCCTCTGGTCTCAAGCTGGATAAGCTCTTGTTAATTAGAAGGGGCAGAATGACAGAATTTATGTTGCAAAGAAAATATCAACATTTCAAAATACTGTTTTAATGGAAAAGAAAGTTCCAAAGTTTCATTTCAGAAATTCTACTGTTTCTAAAACGGTATTTCCCCTTAGGCCTGGTGATTTTTGTCTCTTCACTGGTTAGTTGCAAGGACTTTCACGATCCGTAGCTCTTGGGCAGCCGCATCTATAGATTTATCTGGTATCTGAGGACTACAGGACTTTCTAACTCTAGCTGGCCTCCTAAAGTGCCTCAAATCAGTTTCATGAGTTAGGCACCCCCAAGAGACAACTGGTACAGGAGTCCTAAACTGTATGGTAGACCTTTAAAGTCTTCCTTAAAAAACAGGCATGTATCTCATGAAGTCTCCAACTAAGTAAGCCTCCAGGATCCCAACTGACAGAATAACCAAGAGCTGTAGACCCTAATAAAGTCCAATATTTCTTAACTATGCACCAGTGTTGCCTCAGAAGCCTAAATCTTTAAAGCCTGGGCTCCTAAGGAGCCAGGTAGACAAGATAGTAAAGAAATCAGGCTGGTTCCTGCAGAGCTATGCCTTGAGGGTCAAAATTTTCATCTAAACAGATGCATTTGCACACTTTCAGGTCTGACAATCAGCATTTCCAACAAAACCCTATTTTGTGTTGAAAGTCTGGATAGGCTTTACTGATGACTGTTATTTCTCAGCTGAGCTTTTTGATGGCTAAAGGAATATTCACAACCAAGAAATCAAAACACAGCTGGTCAACATGAAAAACATTATGGAGGAAATTTTCGAGTTGTGATTTTCTCTTGCAGATCTAAAACAGATTTGTTTTCAAAATTTCGTGCACATTTCCTCTTTGGTAATGCTTCTTTTTTAAACCATTTTTAAAAATTATTTTTCAGTTCTCAAATAAGGCTAAGGAAAGCCCTTTAAGTAACAGAACTGTCCGTCCGACTGGCTTAAATAGGCAGTTTCACAGACATCGAGGTACTTAGTCCCCTTTATACAGCAGCCCTCTTCCCTATTTATTCCTAAAATGGCTTATTTACATGAAATCCTGTCTGCTCTCAAAGCAGTATCAGTGATTAACATGCCATGACATACTCTCCAGTCTCTTTTCCCAGTACAACTTAGATGAAATCAATACATTTGTACATTTGCAAAATGAAGTAAATCAGTACAAACCATACTCAGACAAAGAAATAACATTCCAGGGAAAAGGCAAAACACCTACCCCTAGAGATTTAAAATGGGAAAGACAAACTGAAGAACATGCTCAAGAATCAAAGGTTGCTGAGTCAGGCCTGAAGAGACCACGGTAGCAGCACAGGGCATCTGAGTTCTTATTCTTTGTTTTCTTAATAAAAAATATCAGCAAAATAGTGATTTTTTTTTTCTGGAGATACAAGCGGTTTCTGCGTGAGAGCAACTGAGATACAAAGTGACAATGATTTTCAGTCATACCTCACTTTTTCTGTCTGATACAAAGCATGAGCTGGCATTACTTACCAAAGTAGTTTGTACCTAAATGGGTAAGATTTCCCTTGGACGGTGAAGCTACAAAAGCAGTGGACTAGTTCAGCGGTGGAAAAAAATACAGACCTGAACTTCGTCCATTCAAATTATCCACCTCTAATTTCAACTGTAAAAAGATCGGTTAGGTTCAATTTATGCTTGAAAAGGACAATTTCTTAATGAAATGGTAACACATATTAATGCTACTCACCTCCCATGCAGTCACCTACCTCCTGATTCTCTTCTTCATTGTAACTGCTCTGTCTGAAGTGAGTTTTCTTAAAGCAGAATCAGGGTTACTAGCAGACGTAGACGTGCTCGTGTTACTTAAGGTAATTCAGCCTGCATGACAGCTGTAATTTCTTTCTGGGAAATTCACCAAAATATAAAAGTCACAAAAAGTTGGCGAGAGGGAGGATGAGAGCATAAATGGGGTAGAGGAAAGTAGGGTGGATGACTGCCAGGGGTCTCCTGTCAGTTAATAAGTCTGTTTCCCTGCAAGCCCATTGCTCCGCCATCAGGTGCTCTCACATCCTGTGATTATTTTAATAATGTTTCTTTCCTGGTAACTCATACAAGAGATTGTTCCAGAATTTCTTTCCCCAGATGCTTCACAACCTTCAGCTGATTTTCAGTTTATCGAGAGCCATTTTGTAAGTGTTTATTTCTGTGCAAATGCTATCCGTTTGCATAAATGGCTCTTTTCCTGCCCTGCTGTTTGCTTCTGTCACATACTTAGAAGCAATAATATCCCCTTTCGACTATTGTTTTCCTGAATTAAATAAGTCAGTCTTATTCCCTTCTTATTATACAGGCTCTTTTTTCTCCTTTCCTCCTCATTAGCCTCTGGACTTCCTCTGATTTGACTTTGTCCTTCCTCTGATTTGACATTGCCCTTCCCACACGTGAGTAGCTCGAGCACTGCGGAGTATGCAGCTGGTGTGGCCCTGGGCCCTGGGTAAGAGGAATAAGCTCAAGCAGGAATACCTCACCTCTGCTTTTGCAATGACTGCATCAATATTGGTGGCTTCTAGTCATTGAACGACTAATACGTTCAAATCTTACTGAGTACTACCTTCAAAGGGAGGGAAAAAATCTTATTATCAGTCCCTGAGTTAAAGACTCTGCACTTTCTGCATTAAACTGCGCCTAATTCGTATTACTGCAGCTCTCAAGCTTCATTTCTCTCTCTGTTGCACTTCGAGCTTCCTGTGCAGCTCATGACTCCTAATTTTGAGCATTCACAAATTTCCATTAGTACAGCACCACTTTTTATGCCAAAGTAACTAATGAATAAGTCACTATTGAATAAGACCGAACTGAACACTAAACTGCAAAGAACTTCATTGTATTCACCCTCCAGCCTGATGCTTCCCCTTTCAGCATAAAACATTGTCATCTTTTCTTTGAGCTCCATGCTCATCTCACACTTTTTCAACTGATCCCCATTTTGGCAGTTTTACTGAGAATTTCCATTATAGAAGCATATCAGATGCTTTACTGAAGTCAGACAGATTTTATATACCTGTATCTGTAGCTATATGTTAGATTTCTCTTAAGCATAAATTTAAGCAATACTTCTTAAGATAGTAAGCTAGACTGGCAAAAGACAACGTCCAGGAAAGTCACATTACACTTCAGCCCACTTTCCATTTACTAATACTTTTTTATTTTTATTTTCTTTCAAAATTTGTTCTAAAGGTCTAATGTCTGTTATCCACCTTACTTTGGGACTCAAATCATGGTTTTCTAATTTCCCCTTTTCCCCTACAATAAATTTGCTAAATAAATAAAAAATGTGCCCCATGAGTCTTAACATCTACCAAAGAAACAAAAAAGATTTCCAAAAATAAATATGGAAGACACCGAAGTGATTATGCCTAAGGACATTAACCAAGGAACTAAAATTACAGGGCCTTTCTAGATGAGAATGGCAAGTGGGTAAAAAGTTGATTGATTGATAATTTTCTGAGGAATCTTCAATGAGATACAGAAGATAAAGAAGTCAGTAGTAAGAGCTATAGTGAATCAGTTGAACTTATTCAATAGCTACTCCCTCTAGATGGGAAAAGGATTTCTGATCTAATTAAGCAGATATAGCATAAATTATTTAGTTTAGTTTACTTTTTATTAGAAGTTTATGAAAAATAAGAAAATTCAAAAGCCAACAGACTAAATAAATAACATTGGTGAGAAGCCTTCCCAGAATTACTAACAATACTAAATCACTAAATATATATGTCTCTCAAAATGTATTGGCCTCAAAATGTACTAAAAAGACTGAATCACTGAAAATGTGAAAGCCTCATATTTGTTAGCAAACGTATTAGAAGGCAAAACACTGTCAACAGAGATGTTAACAGCTGCTGAAAGCTGGGCAGAAAAAATAAACCACCAAGTCAGACAACAAGTCCTTAAGAATAAAACAGGTAAGGTTCAGTGGACAATATATAATTACCAGAGTAAAATGGAGACATGAAGTTGTCTGATGAATTCTCAGACTTTGAAGGGAAGAGGAGGGGACAAGTCCCAGTCTCACACTGCATAACACAGAAAAGAGAAAGATACCTATACATCTTTGAGATCTCTATGTGTTTGCTGCAATCAAAAAAGTTTAAGGGTATCTATTCTTCAGCTAGGACCAACAAGCTGTCCCATCCACATCTCTGAAACCTGGATAATAATTAAGTTCTTATCTAAGACATAGTGCCAAAGAAGTTATAGCTTCATGGAATAGCAGCCTCAAAATTCAAAACATCCATTTAGCTTTGAGTAATCTTATTCAATAAACAAAATGTGCTCATCATTCTCACATTCTCTTTGGGTGAGATGCTAGCAAATATTCAGTGATAGTTTAGTGACAACTTGAACCAGAAGATACATTTGCAATCATAACATTTTCTATGCTGTAAAAGCATAAGGTGCCATTCCACACACTGTTACTGAGAGCTTGACAGAAAGTAAAGCTCTCAATTTCTTACATTAAAAAATGAGAAGTATGAGTTTTTCTCAATTAAAACAAGCCCTGCTTGCAACTAACCACACTGAAAGAATAGCTGAGTAATATAATATATATAAATTAAAAAAAAAATGCTGGAAAAGAAGTTTTAATCTAAAAACCAACTAAAGGGACAGAGGCTGAATCAGTAGATGCCGGAGAAATTACAGCGGCTTCTGAGAGATAGCGTCACTTTTTTTCCCTTTCCTTCCTCTCAAAACTACTCTTTAAACAGTTGACTTTTCTCCTCAAAAGTATTATCCATGTCTCCAGACAGATAGTGTGATTCCAACTGCCACTAATGTTTTCAATAAAGCCTGCTGGCTCCTTTCCCTAAGGAATTCTAACTATTAATTAGAATAATAATTATTATTATTCAAAAATTATTAGTCCTATCATCTACCAGAGGTTTCTTCCATTGAAATATGTCTGCTCCTTTGAAATATGTCTGCTCCTTAGGAATATTTCCAAGCAGCGTAGTAGCAAAAATGCATCTCTTACTTTCCAAATAAAATATTAGCCCCATAGCCAATATCTATAAGGTGCTATTTCAGTGTTCTGTGCCATTATACTTTATCCATGAACTATCATAAGAGTCCTAAAAGCGGAACTCAAAAGGTGACGCTAGTAATACATAGTAGCAATATATAGCTTAAATAGAGAGAAAAATTCTATGAAGAAGTGATTCCCCGCTGATTTTTTTCCCAGTGTACCAACTCTTGCAATTTCATCATACTTTTCACAGTATATGGTGCTTTGCTTAAAATAACAACCACCTGTATCAGGAAATGTCATGAATATCTCAGCTTTCATTAAAAAGTGTATTTCTAGGCTTCATGGCTTCAGAGAAATGCTCAGTAATCCAGTGTGCCTGAAAGACTCAGAAATCAGAGGGCAGATAAATAGAAGGCTACAAATACTATTTTATAAATCCCTTTATTTTACCCAGTCACATTATTATGTGAGAATGACTAATGATATTTAATGGGGTGTTCTGAATACAAACTAACATTAAAAAATACACTTGATTGTTTTATTTATATTTTTGATTGAAATTAAGTACATTTTCCCCTTTCTAAACTAAATGTATTGAACAGTTTATTTGAAATGGATGACTTATGTGACTATAATCTGTAAAAAAGCTTTTTGATTGATAACAAAAAGAATATTGAAGAACTGTATGTTTGTTATCAAAGTTTAGATTGTGCTGGACTGAAGAAGTAAATAGCTCGGCATCTAGAACCAGACTTTGTGGAAATAATAAACTACATTTTGGCAGCCGATGTCTCCTTGGCAGGTTCAGACAGTCCACGATGTCCCCTTGTCCTTAGTAGTCTGGGAATTCATTGTGTGCTACCAAACCTGATGGGAATCTGGACATGCTCGTTAGCTAGCACAAGGAAAGGAAATCCTGAGTTTGGGAACACCAAGAACCACCGAAGCACCATGCACAGTCGTACCAATTTTGTCCATCATCAAGAAAGTCCCAGCGATGCACTCGTCCGAATTTACACTCTCGAGTTCCTGCCGGGCTGGGACGTCCTAGCAGGGCATTTCACCCATCACAGCCATAATGCCGCTGTTAGCTGCCCACCACAAGAGGATGCTGTGTCTCACAGTCAGGCGAGAGGAAGGAGAAGACACAAGGCCCAGCAGGTGTCTGCAGGACGCCCGCAGCACCGGGGCAGCCGAGGAGGCCAACAGGCACCTTGCAGCTGGCCTCAGCAGGCCTGAAGGAGAAAATGCACCAGAAATGCACTGCTGCACCTTCTACCACTGGTAACTTTATTAGGGCCCAAACTTGCATTGCAGGAGTCCAGGTGATCACGGGGAAAGCCACTACAGCCCCATGCTTCTCACTGCCTGCCGGCGCATTCATCCATGAGCCCCAAGCATCACCGCATGCCCAGGATTAGTGCTCGTACCACACCTTGCCGTGCCTTAGGGACATTGCTCTTCCCTAACCTCATCTGCCAAAGTAACTGTGTCTTTCCGAACAGATTCAGCTTGCAGCAGGGAAGATTTCATTCAACGTAGCCAAAGTTAGGCAAAGTTGGAAGGCAATGGAAAATAAGCTCTGTAAGTGTAAATTATCAAGCAAATTTAACTAGTAGTGGCACTTCTAAAGGCATTTACCTGCTTGCAATCGGTGACCAGATAATAGTGATGCAGGTCCTGCTCTTTAACTCAGTATAGCTCCACTGATACCTCCAGTCCACAATTACTTTACACCAACTGATAACTTGGCCTGGCACCCCCAATAAAATTCATTTTTATTTATTATTCCATATTATAGAACCTAGGATTTTAAAGACTTACAAAAGAAATTGTATCCTCTGTGGTCACTGCAGTGTTCTGAGATTTCACATGGCAAGAAGCATTTGTCATTGTGGAGAAGCTGTGAATTGAGTTGAAAATACATTTTTAATTTAAAACTGGCACTTCTGAGCCTTTTGTGTTATCAGCTACCATCTTGCTGACAATTCATATAATTTGTGACTGTAGCAGTATGAGCGGCCGATATCAGAAATTATAAATCCGCTTTCGTTTTGCTTAACTCCTTCTTTGCTCTTCCTCTTTGTACTTCTACTGCCACTGCAGCCTGTATTATTGGCACCGCAGCATAGCGGGGAGATGCCATATGCAGACCTAGCACTGATATTATTGCAGAAGCGGGACTGCCACTGCAGACAGTTTGTGCCAGATACCCAGCGCTGCCTGGAGAAGTAGAGGATCTCCGGACAGCTTTTAGGGAGGCAGGAATTCACCCCATATCCCTCCAAAGCCTATTTCTGGGATCACCTTCACTGGCAACAGCTGTCTTCTTTATTATTCTTTCACATTAAAGCTAAAGACCTATTCAGGCCCAGGACTCCATTAGGCTAGGCCAGTCATTCTGAATTTGTTGCCTGAAAGACCTTCTGACATTGTTCAGGGTGACAGCTAATGATACATATTTCTTTGAGTTGACGGGAGAGAAAACCCTGGTGCTGCCTGCAGAGCTTTACTTGCTTGCTGTTGATGTCCATACATCAGCAGAAGATGGACATCGCTAATGTAAGCACTGTCTGAACGCAGAACAAAAAGGCTATCCCTGGCCCAAATTGCTTGTGTAACCTTTACCATCAAGCTAGGAGGCCTATCTAATCTCTGTTACAGACAGGGTAGCTTCTGCCCTGGCCCTGGACACTTGTGTGTGGTCACAGTGGAAGTGGGCTCTGTTTTGTTACCAGCTGCCTATTCTCATGGTGGCAGCTGAGGCTGGGTCCAGTCACGCTTAAAGGAGGGGAGCGCACAGCCATTACCTTCTTCTGTAACTAGAAGCTCGTCCTCAGTCTTCTGTATCCCTCAATAAACTTTTCTCTGGCCACAAAGCCCATGCTTATGTCTCAGCAGCTCCTCCTTTTAGACCTCTGCAGTGCCAAAAGCTGCTAGCTATCAGCATATCCTATGCCTGGGACCGTTCCTTCCAGCAAAGACACACACCTCAGTGTAGACACAACTCTTTCGGCTGCTTTCTTGAGCCAGTAATGCCACCTTGCATCCCCTCTTCCAGCTCTTTAGGTACCTACCCTCTTTTCTCAGCCACAGGAAAAAATAGGGGGAGTTCAACCAAAAATCTCTGGAGTGATCTCCCTTTTTTGCTATTTTTAAACACTGAAGGCAAAAGTGACTAACAAATGGCTATTTCACGTGAGCCAAAACATATACAAAGAGCTGGCCCTTGGACTAGCACTACAAGTCATTTACTGCCTGACAAGTGGCATTGTGTAGTAGAAACAGGAGTGCCCTGCATTCAGCAGGTCCTCAGTGAAATGAGTAGTCCATAGCAGACTGCCACGAACAGTGCATTGCAATTATAACAGGTTATTATTGTTTTCAGGAAATCTAAGAACTGTTTTATTTGGTATAAAGGGATTTGTTGTTCCTCAGGAAAAGGACAGCAGTGCAGCAGAACTGGATTCACCTCAGTTGCCATCCGAGTTTCCAGCATGGTAGGAAAAGTGAATTACCTCAGCTGCACAACTCTAGCTGAACATTAATACATGCCTAGAATTCACTTAGGACAGCAGTGAAGCCGTTAGTATGGGTTTTGAAGACCTGTGATTTAATATTTAAATAAATGTTTAAACATTCATGTTCTTCTTACAGCTGACAGTCCCATCTTGGATCACGGTGGAAACAGATTTATAGCCTCTCTGAAACTGTGCTCTCCAACTGCTATATGGGGAATAATACTTTGCACTTTGATGGCATATTTCATCTGGAGATCTCAAAGCACTTTGCAAGTGCACAATAATTAGTAAAGCCTGACAACACTCCTCTGTGGGAGGTATCATGTTATTTGTCCATTTATAGATGTTAAAAATAAACCACGGTGATGTTAACTTCACTCCTAGTGTTTAAGAGATAAGAAATGTTTGCAGTGGCTGCAGACACAGTCACAGTAAAGGGGACACATATTTCAAGTATTATCTAATGTTTTGTAATCTTCAGTGTGACATGAAACCAGAGTAATTGCGAGAATTTCACCTGTACATGCTGTCCTCTGGTTGTGAGTGGAAAGAATTTGCATAACAAAGCCAGAGGTTTAAGGTTCAGTATCCTTTAACACTCAGGGAAAGGCCTATTTTTGTGCATGTTGCAGCACAGGGAGTCCAGTTTGCTGGAGGCCACCTACCTTTATGAGTAGCACAGCATGCTGCAGGAATGGCTATTTTGCCAGCAGCTTTTTCCTCTCCTCTGTTTGAGAGGTTTCCTGTACACTTTCTGGCCTGAGGTAGCCATAGAGGTGCTGCCATCAGCGCCTACGTGCAGCAGTGAGGAAGGACAAACCAGCAGGTTGTGCAGCTGGTGGCCTAGGACAAGTCCTCTGCAGTGGCCGAGCACTTTGGGAAGTACTATGTTACTCAGTTAAACAGGCACACGCGAGGGAGACAGCAAGGAACCTCAAGATCAACCACAGAAAAGGGTTAGAAACAGTGGCAGTAAGTTTACGTCATATATAAAAAAGCGTAGAAGGTATCTAGCAGTCCAGGATACTATAAAACTAATTGAATTGTCCATTTATCTGAATAAGGACAAGGAGAGGGAAGAAAACAGAATGGACAGAGAGATGAAGAGATAGCCCCGAAGATGCCCAAAACATTGCTGAGGTATCAATGGGATCTGCCAGGACTGCAATGAAGGCTGAACAGATGGCAGGGAAAAAGTGATTGACTTTGTTCAGTAAAAGCAGGGAATGACGGGTTTCAAGGCTTGCTGCAATTAGTACCCTTTCACTCTAAATGAATTGCTCATTGCAGTAATAAATTCAGGAACTGCTGCTTTTGGTCTGCCCTTTTCACAGGCAAGGGACAAAGAGATTGCACAAGCCCAAGGCAAAACCTGAAATTACGACCTTTTATATATTAGTGCATATCATAGTGCAACAGGCCTGGATTTCTCTAATCTCTCATTCCTTTCCTTCTCCCTACAGCCAGGTATTGCCAAAATACCCTCCCTGTTATGTCAGATGCTTTGTAAGCTCTAGAAAACACGCCTTCTTGGTGAGCAAGGAACATGATCTCTCAGCCAGAGCTTGATCCTGAGAGGATTATGAAATGGCACTACTTCTTATGGAGTTTCCCAGGCAATTAAGCACATATGATCTCTTCTCCCAGCAACCCTCTCAAGATTTTCCTGAAACTCTGAAATTTTTTTACAAAATCTCTTAGAAAGTAATTCGGAGCTAAGGAAAATAAAATAAAAAAAAAAAAAACAAGGAAGGTAGTACTAACTACAATGTAATATTCAGGGAAAAAAAAGTGCATGTAGAATAAATCTTCACCTGAACTGCATTCACCAGTCCAGACATGCTGCATTATTGCTTTTCCACCACTTTCCCCTATCACTGATTCAGTTCTGTGCTGTAGGCAGGCCCTGAAAGAGCTCTGTTTGAATGTTTTTATATCAATATGACCAAAGGAAAAAATCCAGAAACTACGTAACAGTCTTAATCTTCTCTTCTTAAATGATTTTCTGAAAGCAAAAAACTCTGTAGCTATGGGGTAAGAACTTGGCAATCCATTAGACACCGTTAGTCTTTCACCTTCCAAACTAGTCTAGAATCACAGCATCTGAGAAAGTGAAGATGGCAACAACGAGGTCCTCTGTCTGCCACGCACAGGATTATTCCCTAGACGGCACCTTGTAATGCTTTCTGCAGTCTAATGTTTATTGCATAATGTGAAGTGGCCTTCACTACTTCTTTGAGACAATTGGTATATCATTAGAAAGAGATCTCCTCGGGGAATTTTTCTTGATCTACACCATAAAAAAGTTTCAATACTTTCATTACATCACTTCTGATTTTGTTCTGTCATGCAGTCCTTACCAATAGCCATCAATGTTTCTGGTAAGAGCTGTTTGTTTGACAAAAGATGTTAAAAAGCTACTACTGACTTCCTGTTTTTCTAACTGAACTTAAAAAGTGAGCCGTAACGTGCTAATTTTCCATTGTCCAGTGGTGAAAATGTTGAAACAAGAGAGGCAAACATTAGTACACAAACAAAATACGAAAAATTTTGTCACGTTCTGTTAGTAGTTTCTGTGCTAGCATCTGAGCGTATTAGCCTTTGTTTTCACTAATCTGATATGAAAATTGCTTGAAATGATTGCAAGGTCATATCTTATTAGGGCAATCAAATGCTAAAACTCTATGATATTAATGTAACATGATAGAAAATTGCTAATACCATAGAAAGTTGCTAATATGTTACGATGGGTCATCTAGGTAAAGTTTGCATTGTTTTCAGATGCTTTGCTGAACTATTTTCACTCCTTTTTCTACAAAGGGAGTGGAAGGTGACAAAGTGACAAGAATGCTGAGGTTGCTGAATGCCTTGTATGCCCTTGAATGCCCTCCTGTCTGAATTTTATGAATGCTGATGGTATTCTTTGATTGAAATCCCATGAAATTCAGTTGGAGCTGCTCTGCAATTGTTTTATTTCCTTCAGTTAAGGCCCAGAATCAGTCCCTTAATTATCTCCACTTTCATTAGGAAAAGATGGCTCTCAAGCTTGCCATGATACAGCTTTTGTAAGCAAGAAAGTTCTGTTTACGTGGATGATAAAGACATCAAGGGCCACAATCACATGTATTTACAGTTTACCAGATCCTGCAGAAGCTTTTGTAAGAATGTAGGTATTTTTATTTGTGCTTGCTCGGTGAGCATGGAGTTTTTCCAAGTAATTTTGACTCTTAATTATCAGAAATTCATAACCAGTAAGAGCTTTCTTGCTTTAAGATTCACTGATATGTTTAGCATGGTAGTTCAGACAGACCCCGGAGGCCAACAGGAGATGAGAGAGAGAGATCAATTGGGCAAACAGATCCCTGGTGCTGCAAAATGACTTTGAGGTATGCTATTAAGACATAGCTCTTATTTTGCAGAGGATCTCCAGGGCAACCTTTTATAGCCTGACTGAGTAGTGGTTTGGTCCCCGTGAAAAGTGGGTGAATGAAAACTGTGCTGATTGTCCTTGAACTTGGAAGTCCCCAAAATGGATCTTCTATGTCTTTTGCCATTTCGGTTCCTCCTTGCATTTCTAAGGATCCTCAGTCTGATTTTTCAGACCTTTTCTTTGTGACTTGTGTCACTGGAATCAATGGGTTTAAGAATTTACACTGAGCTGGTTCACAGCTGAGTTTAGCCTCTGACTTTATGTCTTTTTGTTTCTCTTCACTGGACTTCTTTGTAGAATCCTAAATCTGTACTGTGGCCATGCGAAAGGATAGTCCTTTCACCAAACTGCAAGAGACAATTTATGCAGTTTTATCTCCTCTGAACCTGGATTGGTACAGCCAGCTGCAAATAAAAATATACACGTATATAAACACAGAATCCTGTTTTACATGCCTTAACCTTTTTTATTTTTTAAACTTTTTGGGCAGTGGTCCATCTAATTCTTGCCACAGGCTATGGAAAAGAGTTGCCTCAAATTTTGAAGTAATGGTAGCTGTCCTTGCTTGTGGGAAAGTAATAAAAGTTACTTATCTGTGCTATACTTCATGGTCAGAAGATTAAAAAAGAGGTTTCTCGGTAGCCTGCAGTTAAACTCTTTTTTACTAGCTTTGAGGTGACTATCTTGGCTGTTGATCAGAATGTTTAATTCTTTCTTTTTCTTCTCATCTGAAACCCTATCCCAAACATTTCAGATAGCATAGGTTTTGTAATTTGGAGAAGATTTTACTTGGCCTACTTCTGTGAAGGACTGCATCTCCACCAGGATAGGGCCGGGTGGCTGGAGTGCCTCACTGCTGGCAGGGACGTCCTCAGCAGTTTCCTGATGGAAAAGCCCCAGATCCAGCTGATGAAAAAGACCACTCCAAAGGCAGATACAACCTGAGGAAGAATAGAGGATTTTGATACTCAGCACAGGTTGAATCCTGGTCTTTAATCTTCATACGGCAATAGGAAGTTCTTTTGAACAAGAAAAAGCCGTAAGCGAAAACATCCTGCAATGTTTTCTATTGTGTTAAAGCTAGAGGATGCTGGATGCCAGAGGCTGGGGGATTAAGTTCGTAAAAACCAAGCGATGGCTAGACAACGTGTGATGCTGCTACAGCAGCTCTAGAGACAGCAATGAGCTGGGGGGCTCAGAAGTGAGGGAACTCCAGAGAGCAAACTGCTTTACTTCCTCCAAAATGGCAAGCTTGGGTTAGTCATGCTAAACGGGGAGAGGAGGCCTATCCCAAACGACTGATAGTAGTATGGTGTTAAGTGAGAAAGACAGTCCTTTACTCATGGGAGAGATTTTGACTCCTGCACGAGTGATGCCTTTCTTGTCGCTCTTGAGGGCTAAAATTAGGTCACTCAGGGTACAGATGTGTGCAAAATGTTTGCTAGGTGCACTAATGTCCCTAAAAGTTAATGGGATTTAGGTACATATCTGCCATTGTGCTTTAAAATTTCTTTCATTTTGTACTTTTTTGCACTCCAAAACATTTTTGCTGCCATGTAATGCTATGTAAGAAACCACTGCACTGAAGAGTATAGTTTGTGTATTTGATAATATAATTAAAATAAAACACATAAACCACGGCCTGTTCCTGCAGATTCATTCCTGTTTCACTTCCTTGAGACCCCACCTCCCTTAAGTGCATTGGCATACACACACACAAACACAAAAGACTGGAAAAATAAGAATAAAACATCACATTTCAGAATGCTTGAAACAATTGGGTTTTTTTAAGTGTTATTTATTTCTTGCACTTTCTCTCAGCCTCTCTCTCTTTTTTATGCTTCTTTTAAAGCCCTGGAAGATTTTCTTAAGAGATTATATTCAAACTGAAAACGCTAAGTTCTAATGTTTATCTTAATGTAACATTTCATACACTGAAAAAATCTTTTTATTCCACGATGACATTATCTAGGGTTTACAAAATGATTATGATGATTGCTTGGAGGGCTTGGCTTAGGAAATCTAGCCTTGACACACATTACTTTTATGGAAAAATAAATTTATCTCAATTGGCTCTTAATGTCATCTGAAGAAGGGAACTATTTAAAATTAGCTGCCAGACACAGAAATAATCTTAGTTGAAATTAGAATATATTTCATAAAGACATGAACTGGCTAACCTGACTTTTGGGTAGTGCAAGTATTTTAACACATCTTATTACTACCTGAAATATGTTTCAGATGAGGTTTAGAGAAAGCCTACCAATTCCTTTAATGCATTCAGTGCTCTGTTCCAATATCCTGAAAATGTTTGTAGAAAACAAGATATATTGTACGACCGACTTTTGTGGGGCTCTTTGGAGAGCTTTACAGTATCAGTAAAACAAATTAACTGAAATAACAGCTGTGCTAATTATGGACAAGTTTAAAAAGCTGAGACTTGTGTTTAGGTTTTTAAAATGCCGGTGGACTCAGCTAATTACCACATGCTGTTGCGGTTAGAGCAGCCAGGTCATGTTATCAAGACCTTTGTTGTCCAACGGCAAAGAAAATAATGGAAGGAAAATACCCAGCACCTGAAATAAAGACTGTGGGCAGCAGAGGCCAAGTCCAGCCCCTTCCCCTCCTGGTGCCAGTCTGATACCGGAAACAGGAGAGCATATTCAGATCTGACAATTAAGCCTCAGGCATTTGGAGAGGATCTCTCATTCTGGATTAATTTTTAAGCAGTTTTTAAAGTGTCTCCCTCTTGGAATGAAGGCTTTTGCAACTCGTTTGCATGAGACGTTTTTAATGTTATTCATTTGACTCCATTCAAATTACAGAACGTGAACATCTCTTTCTGATTTGCCTGGGATCCCTAGGAGCAACTGCAAGGACACGTCCTGCTTTGAAACACGGTGCCAAATTCCACTCCCAGGAGCCTGATCCGCCTCTCATTGGTACTGGGCTAAAACAGGGTGAATCACAGTGAAGTCAGTGAAGCTGTCCCAAAGTAAGAGCTCTTCCAGATCAGAACCAAACTCTCTGTGAACTCACTGAAGTCAAGGAGCTGCGTGGGAAATACGTGAGAAAAGGGATTGGCCTAAAAAAGAAACCATCAGCACTAGGGAACAACAGCCTAATTTGAATACATTTTTCTTTATTCCTTTTTTTTTTTTTGATTGGTCAAAATTACCTAGGTATTTCCTGAAGGTTGTTTGGCTTTTGGTTTCCTAAGGGGAAAATAAAATTTCTCGTTAATCCAATCCATTTACTTAACATCCCACACCCAGGAAAGATAGAAAGACACGCTCCACCTTAATTTTTGACATATCAGCTATAGCGTGCACAAATCGCAAGCTTTAAATTTCCACAATCACATGCTCCATCATCAACCACATAGATAGTAGGGCAAGCTCGAAATAAAACTGCTTTGTTCCACCCAGGAGTTCAATAATATCCCTTATAAATCAGGATTGGTTGTATGGTTTCTTGCACACATCCCACAGATTCTTTCTGCAAAAGGCGTTGACCATCCATACCACTTTCTTGCCCCTTTTTATCTGAAGAGTTCTGCTGCTTTGGGGGGGAAAAAAGAAGAAAAAATTTATGGGTTATGAATATTGACACAGAAGATATTCTTTGTTTATTGAAGTCTTGTTTACATAAAAGCTCTTCACAGGCTACCCCCTAAGTCTAGAGGTCCTAAACCAGTGTCAGTGAGCTGTCTGGGTATTTTTTCCCACGTATTGCACCGCTATTCTGCCAACAATAGAGACCCATTAACGTTTGGCCCTTCAAGTTAGTGCAGCCCAAGCCTCAGTGGCAGGACGTCTGCCCAATATGTAAAATAATGGAATGAATGGATTCCTTGGAAACAATGATAACAAGACCTGGCTGAGCTAACTGTGACAGCATGTGGTAATTTTCCAGCCCGCTGACCTTGTAAAGAGAGCTGGAACACAAAGCTTAGGCTGTGGGGCAGGTTGCGCTGAATGGCTGCAAACAAGTGCAGAATATCTGATGATGTCATACACACAATTTGACAGATGGGGTTAGGAGGTTTTTTTTAAACTTGAACTTAACTGTTTATTTCCCAGTGCATTTGCCCACCGCAAGTACAATGCGGAAATCCACACCTGCTTGAAAAATGCATCTCGGCAATGTTGTCACGTGTTAGGCTTAAGGAACAACCTAATTTCCTGATGAAAAATGGTATTGCTTGTGAGGTGAATGCTCTGGGAATGGCAGGAGAAAGTTGCTATAGAATGATGCATTATCTCTGTATTCAGCCCTGGGACTGTGTTTTGAATCTCGCTCCCTCTGAATCCTAATACACACTTTGAATAGCATAAAGAAGTATTGTTGTTGCCTCGGTCTAGTCTTTGCATCAGAGAAACAGACAACCAGAGATATCTAAACTGATTACTAATTTAGATTTGGTGTCTGGATGTAAAATGGGTTAGAATAGGTTCGTTTGCTTGTTTTAGTATTGCAAAATCAGAGCGCGCGTGCGTGTGGCTGTGAGAATATGCAACTGTAAATACACTTTAGACACTGCAAATACACTTACGTACATATGCATGCTAACCGAGCCGTGTACATCCAGGATCGTGTTTAAAGTTTATGTGACTGTAAATTGGGAAGACATAACATAGCAGAATTAGTTGTGAATTGTCATTGCTAAGGCTCCTTACAACTTTACAGCTGAAAAGACTTTAAAAGACAATTCCATTTCTACGTTTGCAGTTGAAATGGCGATATAGGTATCGAAAGCATTTCTGAAATTTTTACCGTCTCTAAAAGTGGATTAGGCTTTTCATATGCCGCAAGGGAAAGATCCCACAGAGAAATGAGCGTACTGAGCATACTTTGACTGCATCTTGCTCTCACCCTTGCAGTGGTATTTATCTTTTCCACTGTGAGCTGTTTGGGACGGTGCCCAGGGTGAAATATTGACAATAGGAAGAAAGTAGGCGCACATAAACGCTCACACTATAAAAAGAGAAACACACATTGCTTATGCTGAAATTTTCTCTAAGCTTGACACAGTTAGCAAACCTAAGATAAACACAGACAACACTTTAAAATCATTAAGTGCAGTCTGAATAAACAAATCAGATGGCCAAATTTTGAGGATCACTTTTTCTTACTGGCTTTCAATATCTTTTTGCAAATAGAGAAACTGTTGGGAGTGGTAATTTTGATCACAGCTTGAAATTATCATTATCCATGATATTTATTATGTCTGTGTCTTGTCAGCAGGCGCAGGTTCAGTCCCTGTTAAGCTAAACCTGGCACAGCCACAGAGTAGCAGGCGGTCGCTGACCGGAGAGTTTGCAGTCTAATAGACAAATTCAGCACAGAGACAAGCAAAAGGTTTCTCTATACATCTCTGATCCATTAAATCCCTCACATACAGAGTATGGTAGGAAATGACAGGATTTTTTAGAATGGGGAATGGGAGTTTGACCACTCTCTGCATAATTTAAACCACAGGCCAATTTTAGCGCTGAGAAATTACCTTCTGGCTCCACTTCATTGTTTTGCATCTTTGCTATGTTCAAGCTTCAGCAGCCCGGGAGGAGAGCGCAGTGAAACCATGCGTTGACTCCAACACCCCCCCTTAGGCTGTACAAAATATTTCCAAATACCTTTAACCTTTGCCTTTTTATTGCTCCTTCCTGTACAGGAAGAAAGTTTCCAAATTATGGGAGGTTTACAATTTTACTGCCTTTTGTTCGATACATGAAGTCAAGGCTTTTTCAGCCCTGAAGAACCTCTGCTGATCAGAGAATTAACCAAATTCTGATACAGATAATTTTCTCTGAAACTCCATTCGTTTTAGTGACTAAGGGAGCATCTTGGAGGCAGGCAGCCTGTGTTAAGGTTCAGCAACCTGAACTGTTTCAATGGGGATGTCAGGACACGTGAATGCATATATCCTGGAGACTCCCAGAAAGCCCTAAAACAGTGAGGGTTGACATTTTAATACAGCTGTAGACTAGAGAGCGTGAGTCATTGGCAGGAATTCTTCTTTTTCAGGTGAAGAACTCCTGTAGCTATTTGCAATGAAAATGAGCCAACAAAATGGAGCTATGGAAACAGATGATTTAGACTTCACAAGTTTGGTTACCATAGTGGAAGTATGACAGTGACTTCAGCCTGCACACAGTTTCAATGAGGAGGAAACATTGCATTTTGATTTACAGGACATGAAATATTTAATAAAGAAAGCATTTGCAGTAGGGCAGAAAATGACTCGTCAAATCACAGTTGATAACTTTTTAATTAAAAAAACAATTTTTAATGTCTACATTTTTAAGCAGGCAAATGCATCAAGTATATAATTTTAATTGAATTAATGAATTGTCTATATCATTATTATTATGATTTATTCCATAGTGAGTAATTTTTAATGTTAATAATTAAGTAAAATGTAACATAAGATATAATTAAATAATGTAAATTTTATCTATTTTATTATGACAAACAAAGAATTCTCTATTCTAAACAAACTATTGAAGAATAAACATAAATTTCAATGCTTTAGCATGTTATAGATGAAGCCTCGCTTTAGAGGAGCTACATTTAACTTTCCTTAAATATAGGAAACCTTAGTCCATGACTACCTAAATTAACTTAATGCAATGAGTCAATCATTTGTCTCCAGAACACAGACATTCATTCCCACAGACTGCTTATTTCTTGCCCCTGTGCATGTGTAAGTTACTATCGAATAAGTCTGCAGCATTGTTCCATTTTTTTACGCTCGCTTATATTCCTTCTGTTTCATATATGCACAAGGGTATGCCTGTGTGTGTAGGCACTCTGTTTACATTTCAGAAACGGCCCTTCCTTAAGAAGGTCTAAGAGGCTGCATTTCTGTGCTATGACTCTGGCAAGCCATTCGCCCTGCCAAGCTGACTGTGTTCGCTCAGCGCCAGGGTCTGCTGTCCTCAAGCTTTTGCTCCATCACGTATCCCTGGCCGGGGTCCTCTCCAGCCCGTCACTTTGACATTAGCGTCTTCACTCCTCACAGTCAGGCAGAAGGGGCAACTTTTTGCACGGATTTTAGGAATTCTGTCTGTTCCCATTCTCCACCTGCACCTTCTCCAAAGGTCTAATTTTAAGGGCAAATACAAACAATGGAGCATGCATAATTCCTTTGCCAAAACTCTCACTAGCAGAAAGTCAGTGAGGGATGAGAGGGGGAGAAAGATTAAGGCATATGAGACTTCTTTCCTTCCAAAAAGCCTGAAGATCTCTGGCCATTTTGAGCTCTCATCAATATTGACTGAGAGGTATTTGGACTTACAAATATAAAAATTTCACTTCAGAGTGACCAGAGAACCTCTGCAGTCATACAGACATGTAGCAGAGATGCCCAGATGAGGGTGACAGCAGGCCTAACTCTTCTACTAAGGCTACATCTATGTCATGCCTTTAACTGGCCCTTAGAAACTTACAGCGAGAGCTAGAACTAGCATGGTATTACTTTCTTACAATGCAGGATGTAGGCACGGACTCAGGAAACAATTGTACTTCCACAAAGCCATAATGACATGTTTCTGATTTTGTAAGCTGAGGTGGTTTGGATCTAGGTTTGAATCCAGCTCATTTTATATGGGACTTGGTTGAAAAGAAAAGTATGAATTTGAGATGTCTTTTTAGAAGGATATACATTGTAATAATTATTATGAGAATCATGCTTACATTGCAATAGAGCTCTATTTTTAATGTAGAGTTATCAAAATCCAAGTTGAAATGATTACTTAATTTTCAGTCTGCAAAGGAGAAGAAAAAGGATATATGGCCTTGTTTATGCACAAAATTGGTTTTAAATCAATTAAACTGGTGAAAACCCCTATGTGAACACATTTAAATTGGTTTACATCTGGCTTGTATTAATTTAACTTCATTCAGTTTTCACCAAATCAATGCAAATGTGTAATTAGCTTAATGGCTCTTGCTCTTCCAGAACAATAGTCTTTCATACTTGACAAAGGCGAGCTGTTTTCATTTTCTAGAGATTCCAAAGGAGGCGTTGAGCCATTTTTATACAATCACTTTTACTATTTTCCTATTCTTTCTTTTGACTATTTAAGGGCTGATTCTAAGCATTAAATAGTCGAAAGTGACAGGCCATGAGGCCAGGTGCAAGGTAACCCAGAGAAAGAAGCTTTTCTGTGTTTTTATGGGCTCGTATAAAAGAATGCTCAACGGCAGATACAGAGTAGGTCACCCACTCCAGCTTCTGGGTATTTTTAGGGTGTTAATTTCTCCATCTAATCTCCAACATTTGTCACTTGTCAAACAGTCTTGGGTTGCCCTTTCTCAGGCATTAATTCCATTCATTAATTGCTGTTGGGCTTAACTGTTTTTTCGGCCAATTAAAGTAAGCGTTTCTTGCTTCAGAATAAATACAAGCCTTCTGGCTTTGTCCAGGCTGATAACAATCCCTCATCCTTTGAGCTCCTTCCAGGAGAGCTGTGACATGTTTGCTTTATTGTCTTGTATTTTCTCTAAACTGTTGCTGTTTAGGAACATGCTTATGTGGGGACAGATCCTGAAAAGTGCTAAATACTTGACGGAAATTTTCAAGAGCCATCAGAGTCCCCTGAAGAAAACAGATGTGAGCGTAATCAGCAACACCACCAGGTGCCCCGCAGTTCACATGATCCACTCCTGGAGTTTCCTGTAGGTTTTTAAAAAGAAAAACTTCTTTTAAATAAAAGTAGCGGATTATACGTAGTAACTCTCTCTTCTGAACCCTCCCGTGTGTTTATTTTCTGTAACACTCCGTTGCTTACAGAAATAGGAGAACGATGCAGGAAATATGTCTTAGGACATTTTTTATGTAATGGATTAGATGTCATGACAAGAGCGGCTGAAGCCTGGGAGTTCATTTCAAGGCCTTGGGAACATCACAAAGTTACAAGACCAACCAAGCGCTTTTCAGCTTTACCAAAGGCAGCCATTATGTAAAATCCTTTTCCATAAATCATCCTAAACTTTTTTTCAATGGCGATTCAATATAAACCTACTTTTCCAATCAGGCATATCTGTGGTATGAAACACCGAAGAAAACCATGAAAGCTGCTTTTGTTAATTCACTCTAGAAATATAAATAACTGAACTAGTAGTCAGTTGCCTTTGACATGGGAGAACTGCTGGAGAAATTAAGATGCCAAAGGATAGACTGAAATATTCAGTAAATTACATACTGCAAGCCCTGATGGAAACCACTCATGCATTATTTCAAATGATTGGCAAACGAGTTAGTATTTTCTTGCCAATATTACCTTGACCATCCTGACTGTGAGTTTCTACAAAGTAATGCATTTTACTAATCATCTGTTATATTGTTCTAACCAGGAAAGTTCAGAAACAAAATCCTGTTCCCATTGTGGAAAATATACCATTAAATTTTAATTGAAAAGAGATACTGCATCAGGAAAAGATTAAGCAATGTATGATAACACTTTCAAGTGTTTTCCATACCTAATTTTCTTGAAAAATGTTCTTATTTTTGGAACTACTGTCATATTCTCTCCTTCTTAATATCCACTGTCTCAGAGACCAGTTAGACCACAGGTCACAGCACACCTGAAAAAAGGAGAGGGAATAAACAAACAGAACTTCAGGCAATTGAGGATGGGTGACATCAACCTAGAATTCCTCTGCAGCCAAGCATTCGTATATATGAGGATGTCTATACACTTGATTCAAAATAAACATGTTTAATAGTATGTGTATGTAGGGTTTTATAGATGTTTGTGTGAATATATGTAAATATAGAATTGCAGATGTAGATATACTCTGGCCTTAATCAAAACGGAAAGTTAGAAGTTCTGCTGTGAAATGCTGTCTTGAGACCATGGCTGATACTGTCAAGTCTCCTTTCAAGAAGAGAACATGCCAGGCGCTATAGGCGTTCGCTGCTCTGAAAAGTGCAGGTATAACCTGCTGCCACATACCCAGCAATTCCCCTCTGTCTTTTCTTGCCCCAGAGATACACAGGCAGAGCACACCGCCTCCCCTACAGATGTAATACGTGGACTACACGGTACAGACAGTAACCTCATTAGCAAATTCATATATCAAAGGTGGAGCACACGCACCAATCTGCTACCTGATAGGTGTCTAAAGACTTTATCTTGTGCATATCATTTAAGTTACACAGCTGAAGCGTGTTTATTAGCTAATTCTAGTTCTGGTTTACTTTACCGTTCTGTTACATAGAGGCAGGAGCAGATACACGTAACAAC
Organism: Struthio camelus; assembly: GCF_040807025.1. NCBI lineage: Eukaryota > Metazoa > Chordata > Aves > Struthioniformes > Struthionidae > Struthio > Struthio camelus. The sequence goes on along the minus strand of NC_090981.1, from coordinate 37,220,671 downwards.
TTATTTTGTTATCAAGGAAAGGGAGAACAAAGACATAGCTTTTATTTTCTATAACTACCTTTCTTTTTGCATTTTATTTCTCCAATTATTCATTAAAAGTGTCATTCTTCAAGATGACCTATACAAATCAACACAAATCTGTTAAAATTAACAGGAAAGAAAGCTTTGATCCAGGCAGGAGACTGTTCTTGCTCTCATAATAAGGTTTTGCTAGGATGTTTTTTTGTCAACTGCAACATTTACAGTAGTCCACATTTGGCATTCAAGGCTGAAGATCCAAAAGATAAATATGATATGAACAGTATGTGACTGTTTGACGACCTTTCTGTATGTTCAGTGTAAGCTCAGCATTGGTTTATCTTTGTCAGAATTATGTGATTATTTTCTGATATGTCTTACAACACTGATATCAGCAAAGGATAATGTGACTAGTGTGACAGCACTTTGAAATTTTATCCAAGCCAGATTAAAAGCTACAGTATTCAAACTTTCTTTCTCTTCTTTTATGATCAAATTTAAACTGGGTAACACTTATGCCTTCTTGTTGGCTGAATAAAGAGTGACATCTCCTTCTTCAAAGAGAAAATGGCAAAAATAGATGAAAAACCCCCACTCATTTTGTAGGTATGAAAACCATTTTACTGGAACCCTGAGTCTTTAGAGAAGGTATAATCGTCACAGATGGCCCACTTAAGGCTGTTAATGTATCAAGTCTTGCCTGCTGTGCATTACAAGGCTATAATTTTCATCTTGGGGTTCCTATGACTGAACAGCTCAACTTAGCTCTTTTGGTTTATGACATCAGAGAAATCCTCAGTGAAATTATAACCTTGGGAATACCCTGCAGATGCTTTTATTTCTACTTACAGACTCAAACTGCTTACATATCACTGCAGAGCAAGTTAACAGTAAGCAATAAAATACTGTAATGTTTATTTAATATATAAGAACTGCTTCGTTGGGTTACATAGTTCATGTCAACACCAATTGTTTAAGAGGACGTGGCGTTACCTTTTGTGTGTGCTTTTTTCCAGCCAGATGAGCTCTTTCAGCAGGGCAAGACTCACTGCATACCGTCAGAGTCTAGCGTGGCCCAGGAGCCAGGTGTGCTGGTTTGGGTGGGCTACCTGTGCACTGAGCTGACTCCGTCTCTGCTCTGTCACAGCTACTGAAGGGGTGAGGCATGCGCCACTCACGGCAGGTCTTCCTTGACAGTATTTGTGCCTGTTGCACAGGGGTCCCTTCTCCACGCAGAGCCCCAGCATCATCGTTGCCCACCCAGCCTCCCTCCTCCCACCCCAATCCCCAGCACAGGCAGCCTGCGCAGAGGAATGACTGCACAGGAGGCAAAGTACAATTTCTGCCTACAAAATTGGCATTCCTCTTTTGCACTTCCAAATCCTGACTTCCATAAACTTGTGAATTACTCCTAAGGGCTCACTAAGTCATTCTGAAGAATAATTTTTCAGTATCTGAATGCTTTGCAAGCTATTTCTTCCGACTGCTTGACATTTATTTGTCTTACTATAATGACCAGCCACTTTGGTCATGTGATGTTGCTACCACTCTTCGTTTGCAAGATGAAGGTCTTTAAAGCAGAACGTTATTTGCCACTAATAACTTACAGCCCACCAGCCCACACATCCACTGAGATGCACAAGCTGGGGAAAGATGCACTGGAGGTCCAGAATTCCCAATTTCTGCAAGTGCGATACTGTGCACTGCAGTGCACATGTATAACAAACAGCATGAAATACACAAGCCATCACAACTACACAGCAGCATTTTGATTTGTAAAAATAATTATTATTGTTGCTTTCTGCACTGTTCAGATTTCTTTAAAATACTTAAATTCCCCATGCTTAATGGTCATTAAGGAATAAAAGAGAAGAAAAGAGTATGCGGTTGTTACAGCCTGGAACCATAAAAGATTGCAATATTTTGGACCATAGTTTTTATTTTCATGATAAGCTAGTTCATTGTTCTTTATTAATATATACTGTGATTGTAAACTTCCCACATATATCATCACTGACTGGCACATTGTAAAACGTAGGGCAGTGGGAAGAATAAGTGGCCACATGAGGTATCTTCCGGTACCATAATCTATATTTCTACCATATGACTACTACTGAAGTTCTCCTTAATTAAAATTCAGGACAAATCACATCAAAAATCACCTCCATGCCTTATACAGTGTCATCTATGGTAACATCTTAGAAATCTATAGCACTCAGAAAACAGAGGTATCACAGTTTTCTGTCTAGGTTAAGCATTCTTGCCATTTCTTGTTATACTGATGCCTAGTTCAGATCATACTACGTTGCTCATCTCCTATGGAAACATCTGATGTAGTATTACTTGGCATTCTTCAAAAGTTGCTGTGTTTCACCCAAGATATGGAGGAACTGACTCCATGGATATACCAAAACACCATACTGATGAGAACAGTCAAAAGTGCTGTCTTACTTTTATAGGGCTGTAAGAACTGATTTGAATGCAAAAAAGAGCCAGATAATTGCTCACTAAAAGGCAAATTATTTTTATTTTTTAAATCATTTGAATGGGTTTGTCTCCACTTTTGCTGCTCTGCTTTATGTTTCTATCATTTACAAGAAACAGATACTGAAACCAGGAAAAAGTTATGTTCAGAGGAATCTAACTGCACAGGTACCAAGTGAAATCTCCCAGGAGGGAAACCCAGCTTCTAGATGAGAGACATTTAAACGAGAAACTTGCAGACTTTTGGGTGCTTTGCTGAATCAGATCATCACATCCTCGGAGGCTTGCTCATCACCTGTTATCAGTATTTAACTTATTTTTGCTTCATCTTACCTCTGCTGCTATCCCACTGACCTTTTTCAAGGTAAACCTACATTGACTTCAATAGCAATTTTAGTTCTGGAGAACATGACAATCAAGCCTTCAGTGTTATTTGATACTAAAGCAGATTAAAACTGTTTGTCTTCTGCAGTAGTGCTTTATTTTTTCTTTATTGGTTTTCTTTTATCTCATCAGGTTTGCATATATCAGGATTTTGTAACACTAGTGGGTACACCAAGGGGCCTTGTCAGTGTTTCCATTATCATTCATAAATCATGATTTTCAGGGTTAATATTTCAACAGCTGTAAATCACATCTTGCTGAAGCAGCCTGGATTTGAGTCTGTTCTTCTCCTTATGAAACTGGCTTTAACCCGTTAAATCCTTTTTCTGTTTGTTTTTTGAGTGATAAGGGACATAACGGTAGGCCTCAGCAAGCACTCCTCAGGCATCTCCCAAATAACTTTGCGGCGCAAGGAAGGAAAGAGGTGGAAAGCTATAATTATGAGTATTTTAAATCCTGCTGCTGGTAGACAGCACTGGTCTTGTCAGCGAGACTAGGAAATTCCATAGGTCCGGCGTAAAAGCAGAAGCCCGTTACGTCGCGACGCGCGGAAAGCCTTCCCCAGCGGCGCACCTGCTTCGCGCCAGCCTCCGGGCGCTGCAGTGCTCCGGCAGCCCTGCAGCAGGCGCAGGCTCGTTGCAGCGCGCGAGGCACGCCAGCCCCGCTCGGCCGCCGGGGGAACGGCTTGCTCTCCGGCCGCAGCCGATCCGAGCGGCGTACTGCCGGCCCAGGCGGGTGAAGCTGCCCTTCTTGCACCAGCGATTTGTGGGAGCGCAGCGCCGTTGGCAGCACCAGGCTCGGGAATCCTCGTCCCTCCAAAGCCGGCGGCAACTTCCATTTCATCCCGGGACTAAAAGCCTGATATTGACGAAATCTAACGTTGCAGAAGGGTCAGATACAGAGACGATGCTTAGCCATAAATGCTTTACATGCTCGATGTTTTTCAGAAGCAAATATAATCTATTGAGAGATATCCATTACAATTTACTTAATTAATGCTGTTTCAAAATAGCTATGAGATACAGATATATATGTACACACATATAAAACAGGAACTAGAGGTAATCCGAAATAATTCACCTAGATACTTATTTTATTTTGTTTTTGAAAAACTGTATATTTTAAATGAGGAAAAGGTCAGGAAAAGATATCAGGTTTTCAGTCTTCTAATCGCAAATTATTCTTTCTGTCATTAAAAGATAGAACATAAATCTGTGCAATCAGCCTGCAGAGGAACAGTGTCTGTACAAATTGAACCATTTTTAGGACCTTTAAATTTAAGATGCAGTCCTCCATCTTAGTAAAAGCACTCACTTGAGACTTATTCTTTCGCAATTTTTCATGACAAAGAGTTTGAAATTATTTTGTGCACCCTTCTGCTCTTCTTTCTTTTCGCCTCAGTAAGACGTTGTGTAAGAATCCCAAATAGACCTCATCAATGCACCTCAAGAACCATTTTATGACCCTCATATAACACTTTACATGACTGTTTAATTTCCTATTTAAAACAAATTAACTGTTGCATGCTCTAATCAGGACACAAAGGATCCCAGATCTTGTCTGGAAGTATGTGGAGGTTACCGAGAGGTTGTCCAGATTGATGGTTCCAGGGAGTGTATGACCTTAGGATGAACTTTGACTAAACTTTGCTCTTTGTGCACTTGGCAGTCTGTATTTGGAAAGCATCAATTGTCTACATTCAACATATTAAATGTAAGGCATATGCTTTCCACAGGCTTGCAGCATCTTTGTTTTTACAGAAGCCAAAAGCTTCATCAGCCTTGTTTATATCAGTTATATCAATTATTTCATAACTATTTCAATCTGCTTTAATATGCATTTATTGCATTAAAAAATATGTCAATCAGTTCAGACTTTCTTGCCATTTCCTCTCCTTCTAGATCGTGTATCCTCATCATCATCAAGCTATGGCAAAGATGACGACCAATACTTGTGCCTTGGCTGGTAAATTCCCAGGGCTGTTGGGCAAGACTTTGCTGTATTACTTCAGCTCCATTTCCATCACGGCCATCTCAGGAGTCAAGGATTCCATTAGTGCGTTTTTATTTGGATTTTATACATGAATGTAGACATATATAAGTGTGTGTGTACATACACAGACATCAGAAAGAGCAAGAATGGGAGAGAAGAGAGAAGAAAAGATTTTTAGGTTGTGGGGACAAGCAGCTAAAACTGCTTTCACAGAGCATTGCCCACACCCAGGCACACGATGGAGGATGAGACGAGACAGCAGAATGCTGTTACCACACAGAGGCAACGTTCAGATCAGAGTGAACACCTTTGACCAGAACAATTTTTTACACTAAAAAGCTCCTCCAAAAATCAATTTGGTTTACTAAAAATTGGAATATCGTAACTGGTTTCTGCAACAACAGTTTTGCTGTTAGAACAGGGAATTGGGGCTAATTCATGTAAGTTATCTTAAAAAACTAGTCTGCAATTTTCTATCAAAACATTTTTCCAATAAGATATAGCCTTTGAACCAAAGCAGAAACTTCCCTCTGCTGTCAATACTCCTATCTTCCACCAAAGCAATTTCTACTGAAAGTAAAAAACAGTTGCCAAATCTTGTTTGTGGAAACAAAATCACTTGCATGTGGTGCTCTGCTCTAGCTTCTGCTTTTAAGTGACAAATTCCACAAAATTACAAAAAAATTTTACCTGAACTTTTCTATGAAAACAATTAATCATTTTTTCCCATCCTATTCCTAAACCAAACACAGTTCCCATTGGGGCTATTTATGTAAGGCTATTAATATGAAGACCGTAAGGCTATTAATTCCAAAGAGTCTACCATGGAGAAAAAGACAAAGACTATGCTAATCCTCAGGCCTAACCATCCTTGTTTATGTGTTTTGCTCATGTGTTTTAACTCGCACATTTTTCTGTCTCATCTTTGTAGGCTTATTCTTTATCACAAGTCTGAATGCATTAGCAAAGATTACTTGGCTTTGAAGAATGAGATCCATTGAATCTGTTTTGAAAAATGAGTCCAAACAAAAGCAAGGAAATGTTTAAAGCATCTCTACAACCATAATAATATTTTGATGGGCTCAGAGTGAATCTTTACAGGCTACATTCTGGCCAAAAAACGTTGCACCAAATTTTCACTAATGTTGTGGGTTTAAAGGTACTAATAGAGCTACAAATGTCTGTGGAGACAACGGTTGTGTCTACATGAGCAACTGCTCTCAGTCTTCAAAGATATGTTTTTTTTTCACTCATAAAGATTTCAAGCTTACCTATAATTTGAGTTGCTGGGATCACACTCCAGACCTCTACGACTATCAGACGTGGGCTCAGGAACAGAGTTCTGGGCTCTCCAGTGCTCTTTGTAAATGGAAAAATAGCAAAAGCCCAGCTCCCAGGCAGGTCCTTCCCATCAGCCTGCGCTCCCCGGAAAGCCAGCTGCACAAGCCGTAGTTGTCTTGACAAACTATTCCAAAAAACCTACTCCTCCAGCCCATCCAGTCTTAAAAATGACCCAAACGCCCAGCTTCATTTCCTGGGGTTCTGAAAGCTCGACTAATCCTATTTTCAGTCTGGTATGACTATTTTTAGATTTACATCTCTAATGAGCTATTTTCTCCTCATCTCCCTATACTAAGCAAAATCTAAATTTTATCTGCTTCTAAAACTGTCTTTCCACAAATGGCCCCATGACCAAATGTCATTCATTCTCATTACACTGGTATGTAAATCTGCTGCAGGTGACCAAAAAAGGGAGGAGGTTGTTGCCCTCATTAGCTTCCCAGGGTGCCTTCTGGAGGCACAATATACTCTCCCACACCTATGCATTGCCATGGATCTCTACAAATGCAAGAAAAAATCATCTAAATCATGTAAGAATGAATCATATGGAAATGTAGTTAAAAATCCCTTGGAACTAATTGCTTGATGTAGTCAAGAAAGGTGATACGATATTACATCTATGGAGACATTTTTCCCTACCTTTAGTAAAGATAATGTTTAGGATTAGCATAGCATGGCGCCTGTCAGCTAGGCAAATTCCTGGCACTAGCAAAGTGCTTACAAGTGCTAGGAACAGCCGAGTGAGGAAGCAAGCACGTAGCTCACTTGAAAAAAGAAGGTAAGCTCTATGGCATAACAGAGTGTTTAGCATAAAGTTTTAGTACTACGTTAGCTGGAAAGTATTCACACTATTTTTGTTTGTAGACAAAGTCAGAGAAAAACAAGTGTCTTTCTGACACAGCAACTTGTTATGAGGCGCGTGGAGGGTAGCATCAAGTAACATAGAGCTCTCTGAGGGGTAAATTGTCCTGCAAACCCATACAAAGCTGGCTTGGGTACTTCTGCTCTGTATGATAAATGTACAGAGCACATACAATAACATCTTAGTGTTTTTATGTTACTCTTTTGAAGTAAAAAAGCTTAAGGAGTTATACATCTAAACTCCACTGAACATTATCAGCGACTGTGGTATTAGCAGTGTCTGCCCAGAACCACTGCCAAAGTGGATCCCGAAGGGAAGAAGCATCAAAATCGAAGCTGGTGTTGAACAGGTCACTCAGCCTAACTCTTACGAGCAAGCAGCTTCCTCTGCGTTGGCAGTAAAGGCATCTGGGTTACACAGCAAGTATTGGGTGTTCCTGGACTGTGCAACTACACCATGATATTCTGCCTTTTTGTTTCATCACAATTTGTAAAGGAAGTATGCATCCAGTTCTACAAACTTTGGGAAACACCAGACTTGTTTTTGCTCTGGCGTTTCCCAACTGGTTTTCATGCACGCTGGCCACTTATTGTGACACCAGTTCATTATTTCCTGAAAGATGCGTTTCCTTCATCTGCTTATAGAAGTAATAGCTCTAACGGTGTTAGCAATATATAGTTATGGTGTTGTTCGGTGATAGAAACATACCAAGTGCATATCAGCAGAACTGTGGATTGCCTATCATTCACAGATATCCTTCAACCTCCTTCAACTTCAACCTAGTAAGTTTTTTTTGTTCCAGTAGCCGCAGGTTTGCATTGGAATAATAAACACTCACTCAGTTCTGATCCAGACATGACAGTGCACAGTGAAGCTGTTTGCACTTTTTCCAGTCTCTAAAATGTAAGACATTCTCTCAAAAAGTCAATGTCAAATTTCTGGCACTTCTCAGACACTGAAGAGCACAGAATTGTAGCTTACTAAAGCTCATCTTTAGCGAAATCCCCTATTGTAAACAAATGAGGAAACAAAAGATTTTGTATTCCCACCACATGTGACATTAGCTTTTCAATCAGTTGCTTCCACATTGATTAGTTAAACAGACCAATGAATGTCAAGCAACCATCAGCGCTTGTGATATTTTTTCAGAGTAAATGACATACACGTGTGGATGCTTTGCTTTAGCTACGCAGTCCTTGAGGAATGTAATTTATCTCCTCTGAAAGCATGGGTACCTCTTGGATAACGGGTAACTTGTGATCTTTAACAAATCAGACACATTCTTCAAGTAGCCCCACTTAAGTTTATACCTAGGTTGTGAAGTCACTTCAGTTCAATATAGCTCACACACCCCTGAGTAGTAATTTTTCCTTCCCGCAATTCACTTCTATTAAAAATCCCTCTACTGCCCTCTTTGTGACTGCTCTTCAAAATCTTTCTATACTAAAACTTTAAACTACTGTTAGAAACATTTATTTCCATCTCACTGCTTCTAGCCAGGGAAGTATTCAAATGACATCCAACTCAATATATAATGATCCTTGAGACTTTTCATCATTAATAAAAGCTGAACTTCTCTTGTCCCTCTTTTGAAATTCTTCTGGCAGAGCAGCAAAATTCTCTCTGGCTAGATCTATAAAGTTTGCACTAGCAGCCTGGTTAAAAAAGAAGCATTCCCATGAGAATCTTGAACTTGCAAGATTCCCACTTGAATTTCTAAAGATTTAATTTCCTTTCCAGTGAGCAAGTCCCTCTATAAGCTCTCCCCTTCCTATCAGATCAAAGTTAAATAAACTTGCAGGTTAATGTGATTGTAACTTTTCACACGCAATAAGTCTACATGCTTGTGCAGGCTGAAGAGGGGAATCCCTTCTCAAGATCCCTAGACCTTCCTTTTTTCAAACCAAAATGAACAGTACTACAAAATCATGCAGTTTTCAACTGTGGTCATACCATTGCTGGGGTCCATAAGACTTAAAACTCTTCTTTTTCCAGCTTCTTTTTAAAATATAAATTTCTTCTCATGGCACTATAACAGCTGGGTAAGATGCATTTCATATTGGGGCCAGTGATGAAAAACAATTTAATTTCTATAATAACTTGGTAAGATAGCAGTAATACTATGTAAAAGCTTCAAATGGATGCTTGTTTTAAGTATCGTAGGACACTTTTCATATGCTAATGAAAACGTAAATGTCTCTAAGAAGGAAGAACACGTTTGAGGTTTAAAAAATAAATGAGAAAAAGCTACTGAAGTCTGCGTAATACAAAGATCCACTTCAGTGTAAGTGTATTCACCGTTCATTTTGTGGTAAACCTTTGGTGGGGGGGCAATGGGAGGGTGATTTCACAGTCTACTCGAATGTACTGTAATTAGGGCAGAAGCCTGCTCATACTCTTTATCTGGAAGGTCCTTTTTTCCACCCCCATAAAAGAGCAATATCAGTTATTAAGCTGCAGGCAAAAGGGCAACCTGTTATTTTAACACTAGGACTTTGACTTGCTGGTGCTCAAGATCTAGAATTTAGGAGCAGGATTACGTGGAGCTGTCACACAGCCATAACGTTGGCACTGTACTGTGCTGTGCAGCAAGAGGGCTGGTGCAGGGTCCTGCACCTCGCTGAATCAGCGTCACCATCGCTCTCTTGACTAGTGAAAAGTGCTCGAGCATAAGAATCGGCCATGGACCTCCCTTTAGCGAGTTATTGAATCTGAAAAGATTTGAAATGAACTCCCTAAACGGAGCCTGATCCAAACCTACCAATTTCAGCCGAAGTGTTCTCACAGGTTTCAAAAGGCAATGGTTTGGGCTATACATCTGTAATCGCTGCATTCTCATGGAGAATGCGAAAATAGTGTAAGTCTATCTCCCAGTTCGTGTTTTAAATTATCATTACTGCGTCTTCTCACTTGATCAAGAAAACGATGCCAATAATATATTACAGCAATACCTAAATACTATTTAAGATTGGCCTCCCTGCTCCCATATCCCAAAGGCTGTATCTTAAAGATAGGTCATTATGTTATTTCAAAATGATTGCTTAGAGAATTAACTAGAAATTTGCTACTGACAGGATAGCAGCTGCTTCTGGAAAGTAGACATCACACCTCTTCAATTGAGATGCTAGTCATCATGTACATGTTATAAATGTATTGCAATTTCATCATGTAACCTGCTGTTTACTTTTGCTAGGGTTAAGTTTCCTTTTAAATAAACTCTTTGCATGATTTTGGTAGGACATTTTCTCAATGTCAACGCCAAAACATTAGAAATATTTTATTTTAAAAAAATCATTTGTCTACTTCTTCGTAGCCACATGTCCAAGAAGGACAGAGTAGAATGATTAGGCTTTCTTATCTGAGGAAAAGATTATGGTGACCACATCAGGATAATTTCAGCTCTTAAAATCTCCTTGTATTAGATTATTGTGATGGACTAAACCCAGAGGTGCTAAATGATGATTGATTTTTCTATAAATGGGTGTAGTATAAGAACAAGTGGGTGCAGTTTATTTGCCAAGAGGACTCATGGATTAATCCATACAGACTATTATGACCATAAAGGCTGTCTTTCCTCATAATATAAGTCAAAGAATATCACTGTATAAACATCCAGACCAGTAATTTATTTCTGAACTGAAAGAGAACTGTTGGAAAGACATCTGGTTTTCACCTAGAGACCCAAAGAAAAATACCCTTCCTGGAGCACGTTACTTTTATTTTTAGTATCCTTGCTGTGGTTTCCCTTTTTTATTACATTCCAATTCTAAAAAAAAAAAAAAAAAACAACCCTACAACCAGCTTTACTGTTAAGGTCTGAGAATAGGTAAACATAAAATATATAATCTGTCTTTGATTTGAGCTAGAATATTGCATTGCTGTACTTTGAAATCATGGCTGTATTATAAAACTGACAGTTTTAATGGAAAAGTGGCTTTCAAAAGATGGTGTTGAAAATACACTGAATAATTCTCTGAGTGGAGAGTATTTCACTACCTAAATATTTAGGATAACAGCAAGAAACAAAACTTTACCTTATTCTCCACCTTGTTCTTTTTATTCTTCAGAGAGACATTCAGTGATGATAAAACATACCTTTTTCTACAGTAAAACCTATACAAGCAACCTGTGTTTCTCAAACCAGCTCCCATCTTAAATGACCACTCCAAACCATCTCATTATTTTCGTTCCTGACAAGGGTAGTTAAAAAGAGTCCTTAGACTTGCATTTTATTTCCTTCTAAGTGATATATGTAGAAGACCTGTAAGGCCTTTTGATAAAAGTTACTGCTTATTTTCCCTTCTTGTTCCTCTCTCTCAAACTCAGCTTAAATAAAAGCAAAAGAAATTTCTTGTCTGGTTCTCCCTGAAGACCCACTGGAGGTTTCAAAAGTGATGTTTGTGAGCATTTTCAACACTTAATTCAAAAGGCAAAGAATGACTAATTTTAACAAAGATCGTCTCTATGCCTAAGTGTTGATAAAGCATTCATATTAAATACCCATCAACAAAAGCAAAAAATTTTTAAATAGTCTAATAAAGGTAATTCTTTCTGTCAATTAATCAGGTTCCACTTGTATTCCTGGTATGGCAGTGCTATGAATTTTCCAGTTAGCAAAAGAGTCCTCTAAGATAAAGAAGATAGCTAAGACCTGAATTTTGAATTTATAGCCCAAATAAAACACAAAATGAAACACTTTCTTCTAAAACTGTTCCTTTAGACCCTTCTTATATACCATAAAAAAGAAAAATAAGACATCAGGCATATTTCTTTCCCTTTACAAGACATCCTTAAGACAGATTTCTCTATTGTAGAACCCTGCTAGTAACCCAGGTTTATGCAGACACACATTTTATACTCTACAGAAAAGTACGGTAGACTCTCTCCAGCTTGTAGGAAAGATTTAATAGTGGATGCCACAGCATATTACTAACACAATTATTTTTACTGTATTTTCTGGAGTCCATTTCCCATCCTACTATACACTGGAAGAAAACAGACATAAAATTCAGTCAGATGAAGTACATTTGGTGATGCTTTGTCTTTCCTTTGCTTTAATTGCATCAGTTCATTTACTCACCGACAAACAGCATTCAATCATTTGACTCACATGCACAGGTGCGAATTAGTGAATTTTCCCTGGGACACCTACAGTAAATATACTCGAATGAGGACAGCAGTCAAAAGGATATGACATCCTAGCCTATGATTTTGCATAGTATTCTGTTACAACTATGTGCACGTGGGGTCACACCATGCCTCTGGCCTCTATATATTACCAGGTAAGATCAGATGAAAACTCTGCATATTCTAATCAGCTCAGCAGAAGACTTCCAAACTCAAGATTATACTGAACTACTCTAAATACATGCCAGTAATATAAATAGGAGCTCTTTCCCACACTCTTCATTCAGACATTAACATCACTTTTTAACAACCACTGAACAACATATTTTTCCATCAGAGGTTTGTTTACCTGTACTTCTTTCCATATGTTTTTCTGGAAGCTGCTTTGTAGCTACTTATTTAAACTTGGAGTAATAAAATGCCATTGTTATCTGCATCAAATATACTCTAGTATGATACATCATACTGCTCAGCCGGGCTACCTGCAGAATAGTGCACTGCTTCCCCAGGAGTACCAGAACCAGTGCAGCAATAATTCATTATAATCCTGTATTTTGAGATGATTTTTAATGAAAAGCTTTTAAGAAACTTTAAAGCATAGATTTCTCCGAAACTGAAAGATTGCTGATTAATGTTTGTGTATATGGTGCAGAAAAGGGATATTGTCTGTTTTGCTTTGGGTAGAAACAATTACATCATTAATTTATGACACATCTCTGCAACTCGTTATTTGTAGTTTCGAAACTGAGTGAAAAAGAGCAGTTATAATACGTTTGCCATGGCATTTTTTGGTCAAACCAGCAAAAACAAGGTTTTCATGAGCCCAGCTGTGAGCTCACCCACAAACAGGCAGCAGACTTCTGGAAGGGATTTTACATGAATGGGTACCACCATAGTACTGTAACTCTTGATGCCATGTCTTTGTCATCAATGAAATATCCAGGTTTCTTGCACCTTACAAATCCACTTTCTGGGGAAAAAACATGCATCCCACGCAGGAGGTCTGAGCCCATGAACATGGCCTTTTTTGGCTTTCGGCCTATGTTCGGCTCACATGACTTTAAGCACTTCTCCGAGGTGTCTGTGTCAGGAGTCCCACACTTTGCTTTTTTTCATGGACAGTGACAGGCACCCCTAGAAAGCAACTGAACTCACCTAAGGACTGTTATTTTCCACTACATACACAGACTAGTAAGTCAGCTGACTCAGGAGGCTAGAACTGGTTGGTCCTAATCTTGACTGTATGAATTTATAAAACAGGTTTCTGCCATAAACAATCACACTGGTAATCTGACTAATCCAGTACACTTTCTCAAATTACAGAATTTGCACCTTCCATCTTCTCCCGCGCACACGGAAGAGCTGACCAGCACACGCTGGTTCAGCTCAGCCTTCATGGGGTGCCCTAGGAGCAGAGTAGCTTGTCCTAGGCCTTATCCTGTCCCAGTGCAGTCACAGTATCTGGGGTGACCCTAGTCTTTCTCTGAGGCAACTCATTGTCAGTACATCTCCAGATCAGGTCCTATGCCCATGTTTTAACTTTGATTGAACAAAGGTTTTGCTGCCGCTTTGGTGGTGATACTGCGCTCTGAGGAGATGAGGGATCGTCAGCAAGATGCCAGCCCGTATTCAGAACTGAAGCCTGACCATTTGTCTACACTGGTGGAGGTAGAATCACAACTTACGACTATTCCTTTTTTTCTGCTCCGTGCATCCTGATACTGCATCCCTTACCTATGAAGATTAGTCTTCAGAAAGCCAAACCAGTTAATCGCATAATCCTTAGATTTTCCATAAAGCTTTCTGTGTCCCAATAGTATTGATTCATAGCATGGAGTGAAAGGGGTTTTTTGGAACAAAGTGGCAGGTGGTAGATTCAGCCTCAACACACCATCTCCCTTCAGGGAAAGTGACTCTTACAAACAACAGATGGATGGTACAATGGCTAAAGGCCGGGAACTCAAGCTGCATTATTATCTAAAAGGGTTTTTGTTTTAATTTAATAGCAGTATGATAGGTTAATCAAATCAGCAGGGAAAATCCTATGGTGGCACTGGTGGAGAAAATACAGTATGTCATTCAATCTGGTAATCATTGTAAACTGGAACTTTAGAGGCAGCAGGGTATATTAATACAGAACAAGACGGAACAAATGTTCTGTGGCTTATTCAGCTACTGTCTACATAAAGCATATTTTGCTAGAGTCAGACATGGAGATAAATGTCTCACGTGAGCCTCCAAACCAAGCTATTGAATGAAAGCCTTAGAGAAAGGCAGAAACCATTCAAACGTACATGTAGACTCCAAATTAGTGGAAAGTCATGGGAAGGCAGGGAAGAAGTTGGGTTTTGTGTTTTTCTTAAAAAACATTCGCCTGGCATTTGTCTGCCTGCATCATCATCTGTAGTACCTCTTTCTGCTGCCACCCAGATTTCCATTCACTGATTTGTTTAACCTCAAAGTGGGAAACTAACTAACACAAATACATTCATTGTCCATGCTGTAATAGAATTAGGATCCTGGATACACTTCCTGCATTTTAATGAGATTTATTATACACTGTGTTGTGCGGTTGTCCCCTTTTTCCCTCTAGCAGTTCCTAAGACTGGTAAAAGTGCAAGATCAGATTTTTCTAAGCTCGTAAATACAATGTGCACAGTGTTTAAATGCTATGGTTGTGGCACATCTAAAGAAATGCCAGAAGATTCACAGTTTTAGCTTACACTCCTTCCTCGCTCATGCCTTTGTGACTAAGAGAACGGAGAAGAATGCGATATCATATCTCTAATTCTGCAGTCAGTTGACTGGACTGGAGATGCCCTGAGTGCACAGCCAATGCCATGTATGTTCTTAAAATGCGTATCATTTGTCCCACAGGAAACAGGATCCTGAGGCACTCTCCTTTACAGGGGTGGTTTGGTTTGGTTTGTTTTCCATGGATCGTTGTATACTTACCTCAACTTCCAATAAATGTATCATCAATCTCTAGTAGATCTCAGTCATAAAGATTTGTATGCAGTTTCAGCCTGTTTTCTGCCATACGTTGTCAGCACATTTATCTAGAAAATAGACGTGAAGGAAGCCACAGCACAAAAGAAAAAGAGTATTCTTCTGGTGCCGTTTTCGTTGCTTTCTCTCAAGCCCTTGTGCTCAGGAGCTGGCACATATGGATCCCAACACAAAGGATGAAAGCTCAGCCTCACTGGAGTCATTTGGTGCATGAGTCTGGGGGACATAAGACCTGAAGGTTTAATTTCTCGAGCCTCCACAGAATATCAGTGTCGATTGATATGAGCTGCCCAGCGCAAGCCCAGCAAGGGGCAGCTACCTTGGCCCCCGCACAGCGCCCTGGCATGTTACAAAACCTGATGCACCGAGTGCAACGACACTCGGGTAGCCAGTAGGCAATGTGAAAGGCAAACGCAGAGATTTCCACTTCACTGAAGCAAGCTCTGGGGAGCCCACACCTCTCTTCTGGAGCCAGATGCCAAGCCAGCTGCTGCCACGAAACGCGCCCAAGAGCACAGGGATACAGCTGGGAGTCGGGGCGTCAGGACATGGGAAATATTCCTGGTCTGAACACTCATCCGCCACCCTCAAGGTGTGTGTCCCAGCCACGGGATGTCAGAGCCACCCGTCAGCGACACATCAGGGGCCAAATCACTGACTGGCTACAAGTCAATCTCATCCTCTCTTGGACTCTGAAGTGCCCGACGCCAGGGCTGGAGCTGCCCCAGGGCCCCCTGCTCCCTTGGGGGGGCAGTGGGGGACAGGTCCTGGCAGCCAGCACTGACCATGCCCTGCCGGGAGCCCGCTGACACCGGCCCCAGAAGCCCGAGGCCCCCGCAGCGCCCTGGCAGAAGTTAAACGCTGCAAGGGTGTAACCGAGGCCAGGTTAGGCAACAATTGGTTAAATATATTGAAGATCTAATGTCCGGATGTGGACACTTAAAGAGAATAAGGTAACGGTTAAATGCTTATTCCTTTAATGAACACAGCATTTAATATGTCTTGGCCTCGTTCAAGCAATTTACAATGCACTGTAAGACAGACTCGGACACTGGCTATGCCATCAAATGGCATTATTGTGATAATGCCCAAGCTCTTTTCCCTGACTCCCCACGCAGAGGAGAAGTCACTGAAATGCCAAATTTAGGCACCATTGGTCTAACTGTGGTCCCTATGACTGTCACATGCAGACTTTTCAAGACTTTCTTGAATGCAGATGCTGCAGTTGGCCACAAATCTGCTCTTTATACCATAGCACATAACCTGAGGACAGTTCTCTTCACCTTGGTATCCTATGCATATAAAATCTTTCCCAATCTTAGAGGAACCCTATATACCAAAGATGGGGAGCAACCCATAGCGTCTACTATAGTAGTGGGAGCCTTAGTTTGGTACATGTTGTTTCTACCTTTGAAAAACTATCAGAAGAAAGCATTCTGAGGACCTTGGAGCTGAGAAAGAAAGAAAAAGTAGAAGATTCAACCGCAAAACTCCTTGAGATAGCTGGTCCCTAGCAATCTCTCACAAAAGCTTTGCAGACTTTTTCAGATAAAAATGTATAATTTTTTCCAAATGTAGACCATTATTGTTGCAATTACATGCTATAATTGTAACTCACATCACATAGCTGTCTATAAACCTGAAATCTTTAAAAGAATCTGCAAACTCTGAATGGAAGAATCATTTACTTTAAACACAGGAGGTAACTAGTGTATGGGTACATGAAGTTGGCTTCTCTTAAAATATGACTAGATCTGTTTACTTAAAGATGTTTTGTAAAATCTCTGATTATGATATAACATTACTTCCAGTTTTCAATGTCTTGTTGCGTATTAACTAATCACTACCATGCATATTTAATTTTATGCAAGTACTTAAGTCTTTGCTGAATATTAGAAGTTTAGTCAACCTAGTTTTTTTCCTAGGATGTTTAGCATGTTATATATTTGTTAATCCTGACTGGTAGAAGCTCATCTTGCTTGCTTGCTCAGTTCTGTATGTTTTGAAAGGACTACCTATAAAAGTAATGTAAGTAGGACTCAGTCCATAATGTTAAAACAAATTAAAACAAAATTAAAACTGTAACACCAAAGTGAACTTGAGCTTGAAGTAAATAGAAGCATTGTTTAGCCATTTATTAGTGGCTCAATTAGAGCTCAATATTTTGAGCAGCTATTCCAGTTCAATGCATACATTTTTGAGTGTTGTGCCTGTGAGTCCAGCTTTGCAGGAGTTCCTGTTATTCTGATTCCATTATGCTATGTCTATTGGTTTCTGCATAACATCAAAAGAAATAAAGGAAGGAAATGCAGAACAGACTTCAGGGCTTCCATTTGCAGTTTGGTAACAGTGATTACGAGAGCCTTACGATTAATCTTTCTTTCTCCCTGTCTCTCTCTTCCCCACAAATTGGCATCCACACCTGTAGAAACAGGCAGTATTTAGACAAAATCCATCATCAGAAACCACACTCACAGTCTTCTGTCTGCAATTAATTGGGTCTGCACTGTTTTCAAATGCAAAATAATAGATTATGGAGTTCTTTACTAGCAACATTTGTTGCTGAAATTGATATTTTGTATTTGCAAGGGATTGTTTTTGTGCATTTATGGATTCAAATACATACAGGTGCAAAATTCTATGCTGAGTTGTAAAGGTTGCTTTAAATTTGGCAGAACTGTGATCCAAACCTGTCCTTAAATGCTGCCTGTTTAAAACGATGGCTGCATTAACTCATTCTGAGATGCAGGGAAGCTGATACTGGATACTGCAGATCTAAAATCCTAATAATACCTTTCATTGTCGGTGGGTATGAGAGGTAATAGTACCGAAGTCTGATGCCCTTTTTGTTGGAGTTCAGGTACCATGCTTGTGGACCGATAAAAATTATGGGATTAGGATTTTAGCTATGCATAAAAATAATCCTAATTTGCTTTTCAAGCTTCTGACTTACAAAGCTGGCTATACCAATTTAGAAAAGAGCTGTTTTCAGGTTCAGGCTTAGGTTAGCTTGATATGATGGTTTTGTAAATGTTTCCTGAAACACCAAAGAGAAGGTGAAGCAAACAGTGACAGCATCAACAAATAGATCTAAGTCAATAGTTATAATGAAGCTTAGTTTCAGTGGATTTGTGGCTCTTGTGAGATTCTCTGGCATTTAATGAGATATGAGCACCAAATTAAGCTTCTCCCGAAACCGCAGCACTCATAACGCCTTTCTTCCCTGTTTCCCCAGTGTCTAGGAGCAGCTCAGCACATGCTAAGCCTTTTCTTCCTTGGGGCAGTGAGAGAAACTCCCTTTACTACACAGCCAGCTTTGCCTAAAACTTCAGAGAATTTAGTATCACTGAGGCTGCAATTCCCCTGTCAGACTTGGTTGCAATCACTCAGGAAGTTTGAAAGTGATTGGGGAAATGAGCAGAAATGTTCACAGCCCTATACAGAGAGCCTGCTTGCATAAACTTCAGATTATCATGACTATGACCACGACTGTATGACATAATTAAAACATGAATGTACATCCACATGCTGGATTCTTTGACTTTATTAGTACTTGTTATTTGTAAAAAAGTTGACATGACCTTAGCTATAAAAGCACTAGCAGAGCCTGGCTTAATAAATTTTCTATAGCTTTATGCATGTGCTTGCTGTATTCTGAAATAAAAAACTGTGATAAGAAACTTAACTGCATGTGAAAATATTATAGTCCTACTTTTGAATATTGTATTCATTTGTAGTTGACCCCCTGCATATATAAGAACACTCCTAATATTTTTTCATGCCAATAGATTGATGACTTCCACTGTTTCCTGTTGTCTGTTCTTGGCCCCAGTCCTGCTACTGGTTGTTGTGGAACATCCCTATAATCATGACACATAATCAAAAGAAACTAGCTTAGGCACAAAGGTCCACCTGCACTGGGTTATCTGAAAAACTGAGAGGCTGTTTTCAGATCACAGCCTGCTGATATTGTGCCTCCTCTCTGCGGAGTGCACAGAGAGCCAGGATCTGGCACTCTGACATAAATCAGTGCCTTGTACACAGCAGTTGCAGTTCCTCAGTTAAGCACCCATAGTAAGCAGTGCGAGCAGGCACACTAGCATTCAAGTTATAATAATTAGAAGAGTATTCAACTGCTCTGCTTGGGGATTGCAGTTTCCTGTGTATAATTTTTGCTTTTCTGCTATATCTATGTGGCATTTCATTCCATTTTCTCCTAATTCAACACAGTTCATGCAACTAATCAAAAAAAAGAGAGAATTACACATCTTAAAGAATTTGAAAAACAAAGTTTATGCCTTCTCACGTGGCTTTATATCTCTGCATCGGAAGGGGCTTGGCTCCTAGAAATGTCTGATTTGTTTACACTTTAGATTCTTACTACAGGTTGGATGAGAGTTGGATCATGCAAGCATCAGCTGATACAAAAGTTTTATCAGTAGATTGAGAAGCAAACTTAAAGATCGTGCTTACAAACACAGGAAATAAATTAACTGTAGAAGTTAAAACATCTTAATGTATGAACTAATTTCCAATAATACTGAGTACCTAGCAAGGTGGATGGAAGCTTATTAATTACCTCCTTAAAAGACAGGTAAAATCCTGCTTCTGTGGAAATCAATGAAAAAACTTTTGCTGAATCTCTCTCCAGATCCCTTACACTTAAACTCTTAATGTTTGGCATTCATTTCCTGAAACATAACACAGCAATTATCATTTAGAAAGAGGAAGGTCGGACTTACAACTCTAAATTAAAACAAGGGTAGATACTTGCCATGTGTTGGGTAGACATGCCTTCAAATGAAGTAGAAGGTCAGGCAGTTAACACCTTGTATGGTTCTTGCTGAAAGTGTTCAATTTGGAGAAAAGAAAATGAAAATGTGATGCTGGTTCATAAATGTGCAACATTTTTTCGGGTTCTGGAAATCTTATTCTTCCTGAGTTATAACCCTACCTCACTTTATCTTTGGAAGGTATTCCTGATTGCTCTGAAGGGAGAAGGTAAATGACTTGCCTAGGTTTCACCAGTCTGCTACACTGAATGTTTCCTATGGAAGTTATTCTAAGTATACTACATTCCCATGTTACAACTTCAGTCGGGGTTGGCCCACCTGTTTGAGAAGGATTGAACTGGAAAACTGGGCTCTGACAACCTTGAGTTTTAGCCCAGTCAGTACTAAGCGTCCCAGCCCATTCCCAGAAATTTCTTATTTGAGGTCTTAGCTCCACAGCATGATGAGAATCCCTCCTAAATCTTTGTGATGTTTGAGAACAATCATGCCAGGGTAGAAAGTGAGCTATATCCCCTCCAGAGGCTGTCATAGTCCACATTGTAACATTTTTGAGTTATAGTCAGTTCTTTCGAGTGGGATACATCTAAAATTGTTTTAAAAATAAAAGTTAATTTGAGGTAATCAACAACTGGGACTCAGAGAAAAGCAAAAACCAGGGCATAGGAGAAAACCATCCAAAACAATAACTCCCCATACTGAGGCAAACAGGATATTTGGATAAGAATCCTGGAAAATGAATTCCTTAGTGCAAAAAGAGCTTCAGATAAGTAGTTTTCCCACCTCTAAAGATTTCATCCATTTCTGAATTATGAAGAATCTGAAAAGTGCTGCTTCTTTAACAGTGACATAGCCAATGACATGAGCGTGAAAAGGAAGGTTTGGGGTTGTTGGATTTGTCTCTGGTTTTCTTATTGTAACATAAACTGCATCGATCAATCAAAAGATCTCAACATCCTGTTGACATCAGCAATGGTGAGGGATTGGCTTTCAACAATGGCAAAATTGTGTGGTCCTCCTAAAAACATTTATCCTTGGTAAGTGACACTCAAAGATATTTCCAATTTGTGAAATATTTCACCAAAAATCTAGAATTCAAAAAATTAAAATGAAAAGTTTTGAAACAGCCATTATAGGTTTTGATTTTGATACTGCTTTTTCAAAGAGCTGCAGCACCTGTTGACACCTTTCAATGCCTGAAACCTTTCAGCTTTCAGTTGTTGCCTTTCTTATTTTCTTTTACTATGGACAAAAATTTTGGCATTTTTTTAGATCAGGTCTACCTTGAGTGTCACTGGAATAGAGCAAGATACTACTGAGATGGGCAAGCAAGCATGGACTGGGTTCATGATTCAGGTGGCAATCTAACACAAAATCATGAAGTAAAATTTCAGCTAAAAAATTTCAGTAAAATTTCACTTCCTCATTGATACAAAGACAGGCAGACAGCAAATTTATCACCAGTATCTGAGGCTTGCTCACTCTATGAGCTGATACGCCTGACATTTAGTAAATGACTCCCTGTAAGCAAATAAGGGTGTCAAAGGGTCATTTTCCTTACTAGTTACCAAAATTTTCACTACCAGAGTCACACTTTTGATGATATATTGAACATATTTGGAGAAAGAGGAAAAGAAGAGAAGAACAACTAACAAAAAATACATTTTAAATTAAAATAACCTTAAAATATTTTCAAATATGTTTTCATTTTGACCAGCTTTAACCACTGACCAATAATTGAGCATAAAAGCCTGGATGACTGCACATTTTTATGCTATGTCCTCTTGAAGAAAAATATGGCAATTTCGACATACATTACTCCCACATTGCATTATTTCTGACCCATCACATTCCATTTTGCAAATCAGTGAAAATTATTTTAAAATCTGCTAACTATAGTGTGCATTCTATTAATACATGTTTCAGTGTATCTGTACCTTTGAAAGACATTTTTCTCCTAAGGTAAAGACTAGGTATTGCATGTTTAAGTATGCAAAGTAAAAAGATTTAAGCAAATTGGAAGTTGCTTAAATGGCACAACTCAAATTAGTGCAGTTTACTGCTTTATGTTATTGCTTTTAATGTGAAGGCTGTGCAATGGAAGAGCATGCCACATTCTCCAATACAAATAACTGTTCCATCAAAACAGAGCTCCTCGGTGATCTTTTTTATTTCTCCAAATCCGTAGTGGATAAAATGATTGCGTGAAGTGGAATTGTGAAAAGGTTGGTCTTGGGTAATAGGAGAGATAACAACAGGATTACTACATTATTGCTTCGGAAAGCTTTCCCTAAGCACAGAGAAGCCTGCCCAGGCTGTGGAAGCCTAGCTAAGGAATGTAAAGATCTGTGAGGTTTGTCTGAGGCTGAGGCCACCTCTCTTGGTGGAGTGGGGAAAGAGCGCGGGCCGGGAGGGGAAGGCCTCTTCGTCACTCATTTCCACTTCCACATCACTCAAGAGAAAACTCCGTAACAGGGTCCTGGGAGTTTGCTCAGGCAGCGGCACCTGAAGGGTTC
This sequence comes from Struthio camelus, assembly GCF_040807025.1. NCBI lineage: Eukaryota > Metazoa > Chordata > Aves > Struthioniformes > Struthionidae > Struthio > Struthio camelus. Next base: position 37,198,148 of record NC_090981.1, on the reverse strand, counting down.
TCGTACCCGGCACTTTCATGCCAAATCCAAAAGTAGTTATTCAATAAAATAAAATAACAGTACTTCAAATATGTGAACCTCTCAGAGTGATTTACTGTTTGGAAGGTGACCTGTTCTAAGTTAGACACTGCTCCTCAGCTAAGTTCAGACATCTAAAAATTGGCCTCTGTGGGTGCCTTCCTTAGGCCATGGGGTAAAACAGCTCCTTCCGTTGGACAACAGATTTCACTTATCTTCAGCAGCTGCCTCAGGATGCAGTCCCAGCAGGAATTTTATTTCTCTTCATTGACCAAAAAAGGCCCTTAGGACTAGTTTCATTTTAGACTAACTTGCACATAGCAGGAGCTTCAGCCAGGGGATCCATCTCGCTCTACACACAGGAAGAAGCTACAGAGGTAGCCTCCCGCCTCGTCGAGCTGATCTATTCCATCCCGTCCAGCGCTGAGGTAGAAATAAATATTTATCTGTGGGTCTACAGCCTGCAGAACGTTTTATAATTTGGTAGCTGAGAAGAAGGTTAGGTTCATGCAAATTAAGTATTTTCCTTTTAGATTTGTTTTGCTTCATTCTGACCTGAGGAAGGAAGTGAAAATTTTCCTATAATTTGAGTCTCCCGCGAGATTGTGCTCTCTCCTCAGTTGGGATGGGACATGGCAAAACAGAGCTGAGAGTGAGGGATTTACAGGCTGGTGAGGGAAAGAGGCTGAGCAGAACCAACAGGACTTGAAGAAGAAAAGCACAGGATCTATAGAAGAGATATACAGTTCAGGACAGGAGGAACATAATGCAAGATACTGAGCTGGGTTCAGTTCTCCTTTATAGCCAAACAACTTTATTAAAGCATATCGCTGAATTCAATACGCTGCACAGCTGCAGCCAGTAGTGAAAATTTTTCCCCCTAAAGGGAAGGAAAAAAGTCCGAAACAAGAGAATAATCTAGTCTGACTGAATATGCAACTGCTTGTATTTGTTATATACATTGGAAATAAAAAGAGAAAGGCTTATCATTTATGATGAGGGAAAAAGATACTAATTCTCCCAGTCCTCCCATGATAATTAGTTTGCACTACTTACATGTGAAAACTGGATTGCCAGTACAAAAAACTATGCAGAGATGAAGTAGGTGATAGGGGTAAAGAGGGACGATAGTATTCAAACAACTATCATTTGCTTGGATAATAGCTACCTGCAAACTGTAAAAGTTTAGTAATCCTGGAGAAGAAAAAAGACAATTATACAATGAACCGAGCTCCACTGGTACTGTGAAAAATGGAGACTTTCTGCATAACAGCTAAAGATTTAGACATTAATTTGAAGAGTGCAGCACAAATATTGATCTCCCTGAGAAACTGGCATTTTGAGAAAGTTGAATAAAGTGTTGTTTGCAGATGAGCTCAGATAATTTCGTTTCTCAGATACAGCTTTGTCTCAAAGTGCAGTACCTGTGAGAAGAGTGAAAAGAATACAAAAAAAATCAGAAAGGAGAAAGTTGTAGAGGTGAGGAAGAGAAGAGCTAGAATTAGATGAGCAAGAGCAGCAGAACTGGAGTGAAGATTAGGAGAAAGAAGAGATGTTTGAAAAGCACAGAGTGAAAAAATATGAAAATGGAGAAGTAGACACAAGGGCTGAGGAATGAGATTGAAAACTGCAGAGAAAAAAATCTGAGAAAGGAGGAGAGAGGAAGTAGGTGACATAAAACTAAACGTAGGTGCACATAGGGACAATATCAGACCATGAGAAATCATTGAAAGGAAAGAAAGAAGAAAGAGGGAGTATTCAGAAAAGAATATATGAAAGAAAAGAGTATATGCTTAAAACAAAAACAAAATTATTAAAATGATCCATGTTTTTAGGAATATAAGAAAAATGGAGGGACAGAGGAGTAGGAAGGAAAGGGAATTGAAGAAGGGGAACAGGAAAGAGTTATTCTGGAATTACTTTGCAGAAAACTGGGTGCTAAAACTTGATATGAAAAGTACATGTAAATATGCATATTTTTGAAATGAATCTATCACATTGCGCTTGCAGGCTCAAATCCTGCGGTCTCACTGTAAAATCTTAAGTGTATTACTGGGGAAGGCTACAGTTCTGCAGTGCTGAATATCCCTTGTCTTATACGAATATTTCCTAGGACCATGTGATTCTTACCAGCAATACCCGGGAACCCCATATGGCACTGCCTGCATTGCACAGAGGTTAACTGTATACGAAATGGCCATAATCCAGAGCCTACATCAAGACAGAGACACGCATGCCGTGATGCTGTGTTGGCGTTACGCCCGCTAACCTTACCCATACTTGTTGCCATGCCTCACTTTAATTTAGGGAACAGGTGGCTTCACTGTTAGTAGGCACCACTGGTGAACGGGAGATGATCTAAAGAGACAAGAAAAGAAACCATGAAGGGAATGAATTTTAAATGGTGTGAAATAATCCGGAAACCTCAACAGGGGGTTTATACTCATCTTTGTTACCTCTTGGGTGAAAACAGTCGGTGGTTTTACGCTAGCAAGCACAGTGCTTTATATTTCTTAGGGAAAGGTGTACAGAACAACTGTGCATCCCGTTTTTTAAAAAGTTAATATAGGTCCCAATTTAATTAGCATGAAATGTGTTGCAATTGTTATTCTGCAATTCCTTCATGCTCTAACTATACAGTTTTTAAGCTCTTCATGACACAAATACTTTCCATTAAATGTTGTCTAAAACGTACACAGAGAGTATGAGAGAGTTATTGGCGTTTTGGAGTGACAACCCTAATTGTTTGGGGGTTGGCCTCCACATAAATAACTAGATCTCTTACTCCCTTTTTTGTCCATGTTTTCTTTCTTAGGAAGAGAACCCTTCCCTTTCAGTTAAGCCCCCATTTAAAAAAATGATGACTATCCTTAGTATTCACTCAGATATGTGCGCTAACACAAGCTACAGTGAATATTGATGTTTTGGTGTAAGCTTGAGCTGAACTCTGGCACACAGTCCGTTCTGCTTCATGTTCCAAAACGCCACGAAAGATAAGAAAATTACAGCTGAGTTACCAAATAACAGATCCGCTATTTTAATACCCAAGATTCTGTCGTCAGCACGTCTACCTCCAAAACTTTGTATATATCCACTTTCCAGGATACAGACGGGTATTTCTCTTACAATTTACCCTAGTTTCAAGCACAGAGAAAAGATTATATATGCTGGATATTCATACAGTTTTGCAGGCTTACTAAATGGTGTGCGAGTTTTTCAAGATCTCTATTTCTAGTAAGAAGAATGTGCAAAACCAAACAGCCAAACTTCAGAAGTAACTGCACCATACATTATTTCCTATGTAAGGTACCAGTTAGTGCCTGTGCAGACAAAAATACTAGTTTTGTTAAAAAAGCGTATTCCTTCTTTTCAACAGAAGGGAGTCTGTGTCTCCCCAGCCCTGCAACCATTTTATACTGTTAGGTTTGGTATACATGTCAAAATTAGAAAGCATACACATAGATTAAATACACCTCATAATTAAGACCATAGGCTATGAGTATGTGGATCATCACGACTAATGCCCAACTTTAGCAGGAGGAAGAATGGCCCTTTTGGAGCAGAGAGTCCTTATCTCTCTTTGCTTCTGACTGTGAAAACCACGGTGTGTAGTGTAACTGGTGTCGGAGAAATCTCTCCTGCTCTGGCTCATTACCCAGCATCGAGGAACTCACTATCCAAATTTGGGGGCACAGAAATACAAATCAGGTTACTCTCCTCATCTCAAACAAATTAATAGGTTGAAGAAAGATGTGCCTACCTCTCGGGCACTCAGCAGGCTTTTTCTACCACAAATTTTGAATATAGGTCCTGACTGCTTCTCTGCCTAAGATTGTTTTGATTGTATTTTGCCAAGTGGTCAAAAAAAAAAAAAAAAGGAAAAGAAAGACTAGGCCCTGCTTTGAAATTTGCATTTTCAAGGAATGGTTTCATCTCTTCCTAAAGTAACATTTGATGAGAAATTAGGTATTGGAGAGATACTTATAAGCCTTTTATAAACCACAGGAAAATAGATATTCAGTGGTAATGGGAGGAAAGAAAGTGAATATTCTGTGCAGCTGCTGAAGTGATCTGCCTTCTGGCCCTGCAAATCCTCCCCGACAAAGGACTCACTGGGAGAAGAAGGTCTGTGCAGCTCACGAGGACTCTTGCAGAGATGTCACTACCTTGCCCAACGCAGTGGCCAGAGTTTGTCCCCAGTTTCTTCACTTCAGCGAGCAATGCTCCAGCACCATCCGTTGGCCAGGTGCAAATCCAGTCCGCTGCTGCTAACCTCGGAGAGGCTTCCTGACAGCTCCCTGGCACAGGCACCGAGCTCCCCGCGGGGGCACAAAGGGACCGAGCCAAAAGGAGAGCAGAAATCGAGGCTGCATTATCTTTTCAGACTATAGCTCCCATTTGCCCTTTCTTCAGCGAGTGCTTCCTCTGATTGAGGCAGCTTTTGGAAGAAGTGCCTTTCCGAGGTGATAATAAGCCAAGCACATCCTTCCTGCTCTTTGAGTCATAACTCATTCATGTGCCTGCCCTGAATGCCTTCTTTAGAGCCGAGCAACTTTTTTTCCTGGCTGTCAGAGTTCACTTGTCTTGAAATCCACAGCGCTATTTACTGCAGCAAAGCTGCACCATCTACGTGCAGCTTTCCTCTGTCATAACCCGCACAGCCTCTCTGGGCATCTCTCCATAGGCTTGCCACTAATTTCCAATCTAGAGTAGGATAAAACAAGTAAAAAGGGTGAGTTGTGAATTCACTGAAAACTAGAATGGCAGATTGAAAATGGTTTCAGCCAAGGCATGAAAAAAGGAAGAGTACCTTAGTGCCATAGGAATATTTAATTTCAATAGCTCAAAAATGAAACTTTTGGCTTTCCAGTTAGAATGACTATTTGCATGAATAATCTAAAGAAAACAACGTGGAAGAAAATTAGCATTCCAGTTGAGCTGCATACACAGGGTTACCCAAAACAAGATTTCTTCCCTTTGCTGTGTTACTAAATAACTTACAAAGCCTCTGCTTCTGTTTCATTGCCACAATCTCTCCCTCCTCTCCAAGCACGTTTCGGTTTGCCATCGAGCCAGAAACACTGGCTTTTGCCAAGGTGTACTCCGACTCCTGGCTGGGCAGCCCAGGACCCCAGCAGCCCGGCGGCGGCGGCAGAAGCGCGCACCGCCTGGCCAGGGGCTGGGGACGCTCGTCCCTCGCTCCCCTGCGCCGCGGCCCCGCGTGCCGCCCCGCTCCATCTGTCTCTCGGCAGAGCCGCCCGGAGGGTGCCTGGGTCTCAGCCCAGGCGGCAGCGGGGCGTCGCGGGCAGGCGGCTGCCCGGAGGTGGCAGGCGGGGAGCGCTGCCTGCACCCCAGGCTCCTGTGCCATGCCTAGGGTTTGGGGAGAGTCTCATGGAGCTCATGCCCCGGCTTTGAAAACAGGTCCCAAGTTTAACGCTCTTTCAGCCAATGTCGTGTGGGCTGCTTTGTAGCTGGAGCTGTTAGTGGGATCTTCTTGAGAACTATTCCCTCAACACGGCGTCCCTTGATCAACAGCACAGGGATGCCGTGAGTTGAACCGTCAAGGGGACCTCGGCTACCTCTTGGAGGATGGAGGGCGTACTCAAACAAGGCTGGCTCCTAAAATTTTGCAAACAGTTCTGAAAACCTGTGAATCTCTATTTCTGGGGAACATAAAACCGACAAGCGTTGCTTCGCTGAGAGTTTCTCTCTGCCGGTCTCCCTCACTCGTCTGGAGATGTTATTCTAACAGAAACGCTCAGCTGGGCAAAAAGGTTTTGTTTTCGATCAAATATAGCCCAATGTATCATTTTGTTTTGTTTTCTCCTGCCTGTTTTTGTTTTACACAGTTTTTTTTTTCCTGTCAGAATGTCAAATCTATACATTTTCCAGAGGTCTCTCGGTGGGAGGGAGCCCAAATTACAGTCCCCCTGTAGGACCTTCTCACCACAAAGCCACGAAGCCAGGCCTAGACTTCCTCCTCTTTGCTTGGCCTGCACTTCCCTCAAAGGCCATGGAGAAGAGACATCCGGGGGCATTGCAGCAGCAGAAGAAAGGGCCTCTTTGAACGTGGGGAGTGGGTGATTCTGCACTTGGGCTATTTGTTAGCTGCTACAAAGGCTGTGAATAGCCCTCCCAGCTGTCCTGACTGGACAAGGGCCAAAGTGGGCCTCAGCAATTACAGGGCTGGTAGTGTGCACAACGCTTATTTTATATCCCAGCTATGCTGGGTACTGATACAGCACTGTACTTTCAACCTTGATGAAAGCACCATCAATTATACATCATCCCTAGGATGTCTAATTTGCCACAGTTGCGACTAGAACCAAAACCGTCAACATTTTGCCTGACTCCAAATCCGCTCTCTGAAATAAAGCTTAGTTCTTACGTTTTGGTCATGCTTCCTAGCTGATTTCACAGGCATTTGTGTTGCTCCAGCTACGTTCTGCTGTTACTGCCCTCCCAAAGAGACTTTGCAACGTCAGAAAATAATTGCAGTATTAGGCGCTTGACAGAGCAACATCTTACAGTGGGTCTACACTGGTCGAGGTGTTTATTCAACCTAATTCCCACCCTGTTATTTGCCTCGTGTAACTGTTGAATCAAATGTCACATTATAAAAATAATTCAGTTAAGTCCTTCTTTTTCCAAAAAGAAAGAAATGCATGTTTTATGAAGTACTAGCCTCCAGGATTCTTGCGAATTCAGAGCGTGATCATGTAGCTCAGACTGCACCCCACTGCCTCAGCAACAGAGACCCGCTAGCGCGCAGGTCAGTCGACTGGTGCTTTAACGAGAGCGCGCGCCCCATGGGTGGTCTAGGCTTTACTCCTATTTGTACTTTTGTGATACTTTGATACAAAAACACAAATGTTTCTTTTCTTATCATGCGCTACTTCAGATTTCAAACTTGCCTGAAAGAATCAGCACAAGGACCCCCGCGTCCTAAAATACCCGGGATCTTGCAAAGCCAAATGTATTCTTCTTTTTCTTTTTTCTTCCTTTTTTGAATGCGGTTGATTTCAAGACTAAGATTACCCTTTGGCCATTTACCAGACAGACTGTACATTGTATTCATGCTTTTCAGCATTGTTGCCCTCCTAGTATCACCATGGTATGCTGCATTAGCAATAATATTTACCATCTTGTCAGTCGGTCAGTGGCAACAGGCTTAATGAAATGGGTCATTTGTTATTCAGCACAAATCACAGTCATTGAGAAATCAAGCTGGGAGATGCTTATTTACTGAACTTTTATTATCAAAATGTGCACAGGCTTTGGGAAAAAATGTGTAAAACTTGTGAGTTTGAATAGTGAACATGAGATGGAGAAGAAAAGGGCTATTTATACTGATTCTTTTAAATGAAGTCGCTCAACTAATTTTGCCATTGTAAAAAGGATGTGAGTGTAATTTGCTTATTTGCAACTTAAGGGCCTTTTCATACTGTTAGAATAAATAAGGAATCATAGAAAGCTATGTTTTACCTTCAAATTAGTAAACTTAGATTAATTCTGTATGGATAAGACAGTGAATATAACATTACACTACTGTTGTGACTCTGTAAAGAGCGATTTGTAGGAATAGCGTTGTCAACAAATGCCACCAGAGAGGAAAATGTTTCCTTTTCTTGTAAAATGTTAACATCTAGGAAAACATATCAACAATGAAATGCTCTCTTCTCCCACCACATCCTAGTTCTTTTTTAGGCTGAATAAACACAGCATGTCTATTCAAAGGATTGTTTCCAGCTTCGAAAGTGCTGGAGGAATTCACTGAAACTTCTAGTGTTTCACCAAACAATGACCTGAGTGTGGTGGCCTTTTTGCTGGGATTTTTTGGGGGGTTTGTTTGTCGCTCTTTCCGGGGGTGGGGGGGGGGAGGAGGAGATATTTAATTTCATTTTATATTAAAGGAATGAGATCAAATGAAGTAAACAAAAACATCCAATGCCATTGAATCAAAAAATAAAAATAAAAAAGAAGGAAGAAAGAGGAAAAAAAGAACCCCACAGATGGTTTGTTAAGTACAAAAATAGAATAAAATATTCTTAGCTATCTCTTTGGACAAGATTGCTTTACCATGCTTCATAAATCTGTCCTAGATGATCCCTCTGTGTAAAAGACTCCTCAGATAATACAGTGCTACCAGATCTTCTCCAGTGCTCTGGACTCTGGCCAAAGTAGCTTTGCCAGTAGCATTCACAGCACCACAATGGCCTGATTTGTGGGCTATTTTAATTTAAAGCATCTGTGAGGCTTCTTTTAGTTCTGCTTGGACTAACTGTAGGGTTAGAGAAATGTCACAATAACTTGTACCACTGGAAGAACCCCTGGACATCACCCCAAAATGCTCCTTTACCCCTTCTCAGAGATTTATGTGGTTGGTCAAACTTCCCCATGGCTAACGCAGTGGCCGGCCGTGCTCCCACCTGGCTTTTGGGACATCTCACGCTCCCTGACAAACTTTCTCACCAGCGCTGCTGCCCACTGAGGTGCTGTGCACCTGCAGGCGCTGGGAGGGGACAGGAGCAAAGCTGTGCTCTGATAGGGGCTGGAGGGGAGCAAGGAGGAAAACCCCTCCAAGGAAGAGGTCCTCATGCCCAGCAAGACCACAGCGACTGGGAAGCAGGCAGTTAATGAGGGAAGGCAGTCACAGGTCTCTCACACACTCTCAAACCAATGATGCCTTGCCTGAGGCTTAATCATAATATATGGTGATATCCCAGTTCTTCATGAGTTGTGAAAGATTAATGGTACCATCACTCCTTAGTGTTTCTCACCTCCAGCCCTTTTCTTTACCAGTTCGCACCAAAGTCATTATTGCCCTCCCCAGGTTCCTGCTGGTCCCTCCTGCTCCTGACGTTTCCTCACCTTGCACGCTTGCAGCAGGGCTACTGCTTGCCAGGGGAGAAAAAGCAGGGGTTGCCCTGCATGCTGTTGGATGACCTGGGCTTGCACCAGTCTGGTTTTGCCACCTGACCGTTGAGAGCTGTCCTTTTATTAAAATCTTTTTCCTAGAAGCTGTTTCCACGGGTACATCTTGAATGTGCAAATTTTGCATCATGTGAAAATGTGCTTCTGAATACATCCTCATGCTTCCAGTGATTATCAATTTGCAGCATGCTGTAGGCTACAAATCCCATGCAAATAGCTTCCAGAATTCAGCTTCAGTGAAAACGGAGAGCTCTTGAACAATTAGGGCTCTCCAAAAGAAAGAAAATGAAAATCATTACTGATCTTTTTTTTTCTTGCATGGCTATGTTTGAGGATGGTGATACAGAGAGGGCATGGGGAGGGAGGGAACTTTATTATTTCTTGAATTAAAGAGAGAGAGGAACTATGAGTTTAGCTAAATCATCTGCAAGTGAAATGCTGCATTGCTCGCTTGTTAGTATGAATGTGTTGCATGATAGCTCTTCGCTGTACGCTGTGTAGCATAAGGAGTTGCTAGGTTACACAGAGCATCAGGAATTCAGGGAACAATGTACTTATATCTTTTTCAATTTTGAAAAATAAAATAGGTATTGACATAAAATACAGTGTGGCACTGAAGTAATTTTGTAGTGGAGAGATCAGAGGAAGGGGGCCTTTCATCTCGGTGACAGCAGTTTACTCCTTGTTGTGACTTAGCGAGGGCACCGGCGGGACAGCACGCCGGGATGTCAGCCGGCGGGAGGATGCTTGCAGCTCCTGTACCCCAGCAACTCTTTCTCGAGTCCAGCTCTCCGAAGCCATTGAGCAGCTGCTGTTCAGAGCCATGTCAACTGGTCCTACAGAAACGCCTGACAGCTCCAATGATGTATGGGCCCGGAACGGAAAAAAACAACCCTTTCATGTTAAAAACAAATCTGACAGGTCTAGTGGAGGCTCTTGGCCTACTGGTGTTGTGCCTTGAGCTTTATTATTGTTGTTGTTATTATCATCGTTCTCCTGTTCATAGATAATGTCATAATTTACAGTCGGGCATTGTGTGCACCGAATGATTGATGTCACTTGGGCATGAATAACCCTTTCTATAGGATTAATAATGGATCTTCAGTGAGAAACAGCCGGGGCAGGGGGGAGAGAGTGGGGGAATTCACTCATAAAGGCAGACTTCCTTGGATATTCTGCTCAAGATGATAAGATGAAGTTCCTCAAACCTGAGCATTGTGCTCCTGTTATCCTAAAAAAATCACTAGGTATGGGAGAAATACAAATGTATTCATAAAACCAACAACGAAACCAAATGCCATGTTCCTTTTTCTCAGACCTAGGGTATAGGTACAAAAGAGCACGTCTTCTTTTTTGGGTTTGGTGGAAGGATTATATTGACCGATCTTTGCAAGTGAGAGCACTCTCTGACATTTATACTGACGGCGGAAAGCCTTACCTGCTAGTCTTCTCTAGCTCTGGAAAGTAAAAGAACATTAAGAACATTATTAATGAGCACTATGTTCCACTAATAGGTTAGGTTCTGACACAGGCTCCGTGACTGTACAAAATGGACTGCATTTTTAATGTTAGAGATACATCACTTCTCAGAAAAATGTAAGGATAGTTCGGCTGGATATTCAGCTAGCTATGATTCTTTAAGGATCAGAGACGGGAGGCTGAAAGGTATCATCTTTCTGATATTATTTGAAAGAAAACCAACAACCACGTTTCTATGTTAAGAGTATCAGTACTGCAATGTTTCTTAAAATAAACAGACTACCATACAAAGCACAGACTCTTTTTACCTTTCTATGTAGTGTTGCTTGCTTGTCCTTCAGCAGCCCCACCAGCACTCCTGTGTTTGGTGCCCATGGAGGCGAAAGCAGGCCTCTTGCAGTACTACCACAGTTAACCCTGGCTCCAACATCTCATTACCGATTCAGCAGCGCAGCTCACACCATGATGGCTGAGTTATAGAAAGGGCTCGTTTTATTGTTGATACTTTTCACATCCATCTTTTCAAATTGTCAGCGGATTTTATATTCTGTAAAAATGAATACGAATAAAGGTTGCATTTTTGTTGATGGATTCTGAAGACATCATAAATTATAAAGGCAAGCCCTGAATGGTTTGCAAAACCCACCAGAACCCAAGAGTAAAATTACGTTTCATAATCAGTAGAGAATGAATTTCAAAGTGACCATGAATTCGGCTTGCTTTATTGGATCTCTAAGACTGTGGGCGCTTCTACAAATATTACCTGAATTGTCAAAACTTGTTGAATTCCCCAAAAGAGATCTGAATCTACTTACAAAACAGGATTCTTCATAGTTATAAGTTTTAAAATTTGGGGCTGTAAGAATCTCAGGATATCCTGTGAGCCACACTGCCTCTCTAAAGGCAGCACGAACTGCATCTGTTTCTTTCCTGATACATTTTCATAACTTGCTCCTAAAAACCGCTAATGCTTGCTCTTTCAGAGCTTCCCAAGACAAAACACAGATTCTAGTGCTTAACTCTCCCTACCGTTCATTAGCTTTTCCTGATGTTTAACCTCAGTTGCCTTCATTGTAATATGAACTCATAATTCCCATCTATTTTACAAGAGACAGAAAGGAGAGCTTATTCCTTTCTTTTTTCTAGCTGTTCTTGGCATATTTGGAGAAGGTTATCAGTTTCCTCTCAGTCATCTCTTCACTAAACTAAGCTAATCCTCAATTCCTCCTACCTTTCCTCCTAGCTCATGCTTTCCACAACAGACCACCTTCATTGCCATCCTCTGGGTTCCCCCCACCCTCTCTCTCCCATACAACTTTGGTTACTTACTGTTTCCAGCCAACCTTTAAACACTACTACCAGGTCCTCAACTGAAGAAAATCATTGCTGCTATACAAATGAAGTTAAGCTGACTTAAGTCAATAGTTACAACTCTACTGGTATCATCTCCAAAGTGGGTGCAAAGATATATATGCTTGACAAGTACGGGATAAGAAACCACTAACAACTGCTATTTCAGAGCTTCCCTGTTGAAATATAGGGATAAGAAAGCACTGCAAAAGCAGGTATTGCTACTCTTTTTGTCTGCTGTTGCGAGTCATCACCATCATACTTCATCTCCATAAGACTGAACCCAAGTAAGGATTATAAGATTACAATTGAAAAATTGAAACATAAAAAAAATTATTGAAAAATGAAAACAAAAATAAATCTTGATACGCAGGCTTTACTTGTATTATATTTACTTAGCATTTTATTTCTTAACTCACACATAGTGCTATATACAGCGATATTGGCCATACTCATTCATATTAGACAAGACGATCCTTTTGCCTTATGCCCCTTTTCCCCTGTGAATGTCAGACACCCGTCAGCTCTGTTACTGAGCGGAACAGGCTGTTTAGATAATTAGGGATGGGCAGTAAGAATTTAAAAATTGGCTCCAAAACATCCTGAAGCAGTGGTTGTCTTGATGCATAGGAAGAGCTATACTCTACATCTAGATCCTTAAACTGCTGCTGGCTCGCTGGCACAAGACGGCAGTAGATCCAGAGCTGTGACTGCGGGCCTGCCTTCCTCGCTGCAGAGCATGTTCTCTTGATTTCTTTATAACTCTTTTAATTCTTTTTCTCTTTAGTCACCCCAAGGTTAAAAAAAGAAGGAAAAAAAAAGCTGTTGTTTCATAGTACAGACAAGTCCTTAGAGTCACATTCCTCTCCCACATCTTCCCCTGGAACAGCAATGCTATAAACCTTCTCTATCTCAAAGCAGAGTCCCAGTACTGGCAGTTTAGACAATTTATATCACATAATTCTGGGGCACTAACCAAAAATAGACAGACAACGAAAACATCTATTTTTTAATCCCTTAGTGTATTACTTACTGTCTATTCTCCAAGATTGGCTTAATCTTTCTATTCATCAGATAAAAGGTAATTTGAAAACATTTTCTAGAATATAGAACATCAAATTATAGCCTGGAGTACAGAAAATCAAATTATTTTTTAATTTTGAAATACTTTTATTAAGAACTCACATTATCTTCCAACATTAAATTTTCAATAAGATAGTAGAATTACAACCCCAAGTTTTAACAGAAAATGGGATTTGTGTTGCTTGATTTCTAGGGCCCTTTTTTTCTATAGTTTAAAGTGCCTTTCTACTCTGAGAAGAGCATTTGTAAAAATGGTATCATGGGGTGCATACTTTTCATCTCTCAATGACTTCCAGATCCAAATCTGATGACTTTAAAAGTAAAGAGATTTTTTTTTTAACTCCTGTTATACTCATCTGTTACGTTCCTTGTCTGCAAAGTGCTTGACTTGTTCTTTGCAAGAGAGATGTTATTCGAGGCAGCTGAAATAAAAGGATTTAATTCTCTTACAGTATGTTGACTACTCATTTTTCTGTCTTTCTATTTCCTTAAATATCCATGGTCTGCAGTGCAACTATACGAGACCGTTTAATCTCTGGCATCTGTGAAGCATTTACCACATTTGTAGCCAAGCTCCAGTACTTAATGTTCTTCTTCAAAGAAACCTTAGGCACAAGGTAGAGGATTTGTACTGTCTGAAAATTAATCAAATGCTGTGTGGTGCTTGGGAAAAAGTTTCTGAGGTGCACTCTGCAGGACAGATCCTCCCTGTGCTTTTCTGTTGTTAGACAGTGGATCACAATTTTCTTCTCCTACAAAGAAGAACAAAACTCCTACGCTAATTGTACAGGGAAGTCATCCCCTTCCTTCTACGCTCCTCACTCACCTTCTCGCTCACTCTCCTTTACGGACGCCACTATCAATGGTGGCACATTGCCACTGCCAGTTTGTGGGGGGGAAAGCTTTTTCCTTGGCCACAACTTTCTGTGATATAAGCACTAGAGAATGATCTTCCAGAAAATACTGCATTTTAGCAAGTGCAGCACATAGGTGAAAATGACCACTCATCTCCCTATAGAAGCCCACACTAGGACACGCCTGAATATGGTGTTTAATGAGAGGAGTGTAAAATGAATTCCAATTATCCTATCACAATTGTTAATGCCTCATTAACTCTATGGGCTCCAAAGCCAATTACACAAAGCTTAGGACGTGCCCTAAAATTAGGACATGCCATAATACGGATGTGCAGTGAGAGGAGTGAGAGGATAACTTTCCCTTTTCCTTCCTTAACCTGCAAATGGGCCTATCATAACTGTGAAAGTGGCATTGATACAACTGGCCCCAAAGCCAATTATACTAAGCTAAGAAAGCTTAGCTTTCTCTTCCACACAAGCCCGCAGTCACATGCCTAGATGAAGTTACACGAGGGCAGTTCCCCATCCACTGTGCTAAGCGAATACATATATTGCAGACAGAATTGATTTACGGTGACACCGCTGCAGGAGGAGAACAGAGCTGAGAGAGAAAGGAAGGATTCGTGTATCAAGACATCCTCCATCCTCCACTCCTCTGCTCTCCAGCTATCCACAACCTGCTGCCAACTTGTGCAGGATACCAGAGGTTCCCTCCAGCTATAGTAGAGCTGTACTTAGGCTGCTACCCAGAGCTAACTATAGCTGTGAAAGTAGTGACCAGATCAGCCTCTTGAACATAGAAATCTATAGTATTGGCCAATAACGCAAGAACAAAAACATGCTTCACCTTTTGGTTTCTGGTTCACAAAGAGGAAAAAAATACAGCACCTCACACAGACTACAAGCAGGTTCAAAATGGTGATTTCCAGTTTAGAAATGTGAGCATGTTTGACTTATGATTCTAAAACTTCTGCTTTCTCCCTGTAAAAGTCAACTACAAGCTTGCGTAGCAACAAAATACATGTTGTGCATGCTCATAACCATCTGAATGTAGCCTTTCTGAAGTAAACAATTATAGCACTTAGATTACTGGAATGTGTCTCACTCACTCAGTATGAGTGTCCTACAGAGAAGAGCCTAAATACTTGCATGCATCCATCTGATTATGCAAGGTGTGCATGCAGAATTTGCTCTTTCATTTCAGCTGGAAAGATGGTTTCATAAAGTTATTCATCAGTTTCTGAAGATTTCCAATCCCTTTGCTGTCAGGATTGCACACATTGTTCCTCCATTTAAGAGGCATATGTTAGCATCACAACTGAGCCAGCACTGCAGTAATACCAGATCCTGTGAAATAGGCTTAAAAAAACCCTAGAAAATGAAGGGAAAAAATATATGTAAAGATACACAGTGCAGATCTCCTGTGGTGAGTTTATTAAGTTTTTCAAAAGCAATAGAAGATACAGGATAATAGATGGCCTAACAGTGACTACAAAGCAGTAATCTATGTGAAGGGCTCTGCTCATGTCACAAACAGTGAAAGCACCGTTTCAGAGGTTTAAGCTGAGAAAGAATTCAGTTGTACAGGTCAAAACCACGGATTACATTCCCATTCTAATTACAGGAATCTACCTAATTATTTCTCAAGAAAAAAAGAAAAGAAAAGAAAAAATAAACACAACATAAAAGGAGTAGGAAGGAGGTTGTTCTGCTGTCCTCTCTACCCTTCTTATTCGCATGTCCCAACTCTGAAGCGCTTCTCAGTTAGTGTATATGAAAGAAAATCTCTAAATGATATCCTGAAGCAAATCAGAGACACTGAGTGACCCCCAGCACTCTTCAGCTTCAGGGATAGATCTACACGGCAATTGCAGGAGCAGAGCTACTCAAACCAGCTGCAAACTGGCTAGCTCGTACAGCAGCAGCAGCTGGTAGAAGAGGGCTCTGGGGGGACTCATTGACCCAGATCCTCAGGTGGGTTTTGCACCTTGTGAGCCTGAAGCTCAACACATAGCAGCATCCAAAGTAAAATCCAGGTCTCCGCACCACTACACGCTCTGTTTTGTGCTAGTCATTGCTAGAGACACAGGGCTTGAAATAAGGCAGTATGATTTGCTAATGCTGAGTGGTTTAGTAGGAAAAGGTGGGAAAGGAAGCAGTTGCACCATTGCCCTATCACAAAACGGTCACTGGAGAAAGAGTAGTTTCCCAGCTGGCATAGCCAGAGCTCTTCTGGGACTGCGCTGCCCACGGGCTGCGTCGTGTCTCGGGAGGAGGTTACGGCCGCGCAGCAGAGAAATGTCTGGCGGGCAGCAACTGCTGTGGTAGCCTGCCATGAGTCAAGTCCCTATTGCTGAAGGACAATAATGGCTGCACTTTTCTTAAAAGTGAAGCATGGCATGAACCCTAGAAAGCATAGATCTAGTTGAGAGCCAGGCTTTAGGCAACAATATGTGAGGGGCTCAAGCCATGCACACCCCAATACTTCAGATATATGCATCCAGTTCTCATAAAGATCCCATATGAAAACTGAAGGAAGACAGATAGTAACTTCTAATAAGAAGAATAGAATAAGATTTTCTAATAAGAATATCATTTTGATGTTATGGGCTGATTGTATTTAGGTTGTGAACTGTAAAAATCACATTTTTGAGCCAGTAATCTACTCTGAGGACCTGAAGTAGCAAATGCAGAATTATAAATCAGCATTAACGCTTGGTTTCTGAACAATCTTTGCCCAACAACTGTAGTAAAAAAATCTCAGCACCGCAGCTCAGATTTTCAGAAGTACTTCAGATAAATATATTTCATTCAAATCAAGAGAAAACAGGTAACAATCACTAAGACAGCTTCAAAGATCCCACCCTAGTGCCACACCCTCATGCATATGTGAACACGATAGCTGTGACATTCACTTTCTAATGTAGAAAAGTAAGATTAGAAGAAAAAGATAAAACTCTCTTATCTGACCAACGGATACAGCTGGAAAAGATAGAAAGGTTTTGGGCTCAGAGTCCTTTCCTCAGATATAACAAAAAGCAGAAATATCCATTGTCACACAATCTTTTGCAGTCAAATCAAGCTACAAGATGGCAGTGGCAGAGAAAGTATTGAAATGCATATTGGTGTAAACCTACTGAAAGATACCTTAACAAAGACAGGCTTAACGGGCAGCAACACTATACACAGTGGCCAAATCAGAGTCACCTTCTAACACTTCATTTCATGCATGAACGCTGTAAAATAAAACAAAATAAATTCCGTTCTCTATAGAAAAAAATATATATATGCCAATATGGACAAGCGGTCAGCAAGTTGAAGCAATGGTAACAAAGCAAGAGGACATCAAGGCCACGTTTTTGGTTAGTTCAGAGTCTGGTTCAAGGTCATGAAAGCCTAACAGAGCGATCATCTGTAGAAATGACTAGCCGTGTCAGAGAAAAAAACTGCAGAGCGTGTAGGAAGAAGACATCTTTGGATTTTGTACAGTGATAGTGGCTTGTGAGGACAACTTGAGAACAGAGGAAATATTTCAAATTCAGACCAGAAGGTATTGCAGAAGTGGTCAGAAGGAAGAAGTCAGGATATTGAGACTAGGCAACTGAATCAAGGAGCTTGGAGACAAAGCAAGAGTGGACGACAGTGTGACAGAGAGAGAAATGGGCTCTGCTCATCTGTTAGGAGACCTGGGACAGTAGCATGTAGAGAGCCTAGCAAAAGAGGGATTGGTATGAGACAGAGAAAGCATTAAGAGGAAACAGGATGAAGAAAGACAACATGAACAAGGGGGCCAAATGCACATGTCAAAGGATCTGAATTAGGGAGAACTCTGGAAATCTCAAAGTACAGCAGTAATAAAAATCAGAAGAAGAGAGCAATAAAACAAAAAGAGGGAGATAACAGGCAGAGAGTTCCTGTCAGATGCTGTCAATCCTTCTTCCAGGGAGTTAGTAAAATCCCAAGCAAAATAAGAGAGAGACTGAGGCAGTGAACAAGGAAAAGGAAAAAAGATGAGATTCTAAGCAAAAAGTCAGATGTGGCAAAGAGCTTTTACAGATTAGAAATCTCTGAGCAGATAGGAGAGGAGAAATAAACTGACCTGGCCAGGAAGAAGATAGATCTGAAAGGAAAAAAAGGTCAGACTCATAGCATAGACAGCAAGCAATGTCAGAAGGGAAGACATCTCTCTGATGCCCTCAGCAGAGCAAGAACAAGGGCCAGCACTACTGAAAGCTGAGAAAAAAAGTCACAGTTGTTGACACCACAGTAGCACTAGTTCCTGCTCTTCTTTGCCACCACTTTGATATTCCTGAGGGCCTTGCGGGGGCTTAGGTTAATCCATTTTTCTTTCCAACCATAATCCCTTCTGCTCTCAATCTGGCGGTGGCAGCAATGACAAAAGTATATTGAATATTGTTCCCTGCCAGCTGTGCAATGGATGGCTGAAGAGGAGAAAGGGCCAATGAAGCTCACATGGGGAGCAAAAGATTTTGAACTGTGTAGATATATATCTATATCTCTTCTGGACCACCCAGGGACGGCAAATATCACTGCCCGCTAATCTGAAACAATTGGCATCAACCAGCCTCCAAGGGCAGAGATCTTGGCAGCACCAGTCGAGACTCAGAGTACACAAAGAAGGAGATAGTGTCCAGTGATCGGGGCATGGTGCCAGGGCTGCTTACTGCCCCAGCCGGGGGGGCGCAGCAAAGACTTCTGCTGGGGCATGGCAGAAGGTTCATCCCCCAGGGTGAAAATTTAAACAAAAAAAAAAAAAACCTGCTTCTGAAGGTGCCGAGGGGAATGCACCTTAGCCATTTCCTATAGGCCCTCACTTAAACCATAGCACAATGAAGAAAATTGCAGGAAATTGTAGAAAGGAGCCACACACATACAGAAAGCCCTCTGTGAATCCTGCAACTGTTAGCTGCATACTGGGGGAAATACTCTGTTTTGATATCAGAACGGGAACCAGGCTGAAAAGTAACCAGGCTTGAATAGCACTTCCTCATTGGTCCTGTTGGATCAGAATACAATAAAGAGGCTGTGCATTTAGAAGATAACATAAGTGGCATGTTTTTAATAACTGCTGTAATGGGTTTTGCTGCTGGAGAGATGAACCCATAGGCATTGATATCCACATTCTTGAGTTGATATTAGAGTAAACAGAGAAATTTCAATTTTTTTAGATGTTATTCACTTGGGATGCCTGTTCACATTTTACAAAGCAAACTAGAGATGTACTTAAATGGATGAGTAAAACATTAAAATGAAAAACCAGCCTACTTTTCTCCAAGTACCTTTTTCAAGTGGCACAGAGAACTTTACACAAGCTAAAGGAACCTCTGCGTTTAATTCCTCAAGGTAATGATATTTCCTAAGCTCATCCCGCAATCTGGTCAGGTACTGCTGAGTCAACCTAGTTCTGGGACTTTCCTTGCCTGTTAATGCTGTGCACAGGCCTTGAGATGTCATTATTTCACTACTGCAGCATTGCAAGAAAAACATTCTTGCCGCTTTACTGCAGCTTAGAGGTAAAGGTTTAAAAATCCTCAGCATCATGTTTACTCTCTTTAAATTCAAACCTGAAATACCAATTATTTTGAAGAAGTAGCTTCTCTTTCATGCTTCTTTTGTGATATTATTTCTCTCTGGTTCAGGTACTCTCACAGTTATATAAGGACTCTAAGACACCGAATTTCATAAAACATTGAAATCTAATTCTATTTTCTGCAGAGCTATCATGGAGTGTCAAGCCTGTCATACTGAGGCTTACAACATTATAGACTTTAAAAACTGCAAGTTTCAGAAGATCTGCTATGCATATATTAGACAGAAACACATTAGTTGTTTTACCATTGCTGCTGATTGGTCCAGCATAGCTACCGTTGTGCCCCCAGAAGTGATGGATACACAGTAGTCCAGCAGGAGTATCATCAAACGGACCTTTTGACCTACTAAAGCATCACCGTGAGAGAATATGATTACTCTCTGGAAATGCATGCTAGGAGAGGGAAAGAAGGCATGAAGAAAGCCATGGAAGTGGAAGGAAATATTTTGTACAAAAGATAACAAGTACAAACCAGCCATGAACAAACTTAGAAAAGAAAATTGAAGATAATCACAGAAATCACCTTCTGGAATGGCCATCTTATAGGAACAGTAGAGGAAACAAAAAAAGCCCAACTAACTGAGACCTGGTAAATGTATTTGGGGAATTATATCAGCTTAACCAGGCTTTAATACCAGGGTGATGGCCTTAATATTTCAGACAATGCCCTCCACTCCAGCCCTTTTGTGCTTCCACAAGGATAATTGTGCAGCGTTAAAAATGTGAAAATGTAATTTCTACTGTCACATGTTGCCCTACTCCTTGTCAAATAATTATCATCATCAGTGGGAATCTTCCTTTCATGATGATGATCATATTGCAAAAATATGTTCCAATCAACCCAACCAAACTACTTAATTCATGCAATGACTTCCGTGTTAGATGAAGGCAGTGTAACCTTCAGCATCACCAATTAAAAGTCATTGGAAATACACTGGGAAGGGACACTTTGAGACATCTTATCCATTTCAGTGGCTTTTTGTAGAGATAAGAATACTTGAACCTGTGCTGATAGATGTTGATCTAAATTGTTTTTAAAAACAGCCAGTGATAGTGAGTCCACAACTTCAACAGTAGCTATGCATCAAGTCAATATTTCTTAGAGTTAAAAAGGTCTCCTGTCTCTCCTAACCCCTGGCACGTCCGTTTAAGACCAGTAGTTCACAGTGGAGATGGAAGATAGTTTCTTTCCTCACTCAGAATTTTTTTCTTTTAATTTCTATGAAGTATAATAATAATTGTTGCATACATCTGTATGTAAATATCCATGTCTCTCCAAAGATCTGGAAGGGTGCTGGAGAGGTCTCACAATAAGCGCAGTTCTCAAAAGCACTAAAAGCGAGCTGAAGTTTCTTGCTTCCCTCCCTCAAGATCAATCCCCACATAAAGCTCAACAAAATTACAGTAAGATATGGGCATCCCTGTATTTACGTGACCCCTGAAAATGGGGCCCTAACACAAATAGGCATTTTTTAATAGTTGATGCTACTACCATAAAGTAAGCTTAAGTTGTCTAATCCATAAAATCATTCTTTCATCTTTACGAAAATGAATGCTGGGTGATGCTTTACTAAGTTTGATGAAACCAAGGCAGAAGAACGCTGTTGTTTTCTGCATGTTTAGGAAAAAAAGTTACCATTTTAAAGCTATCTCACAAAGCAAATCCTCACTTGACTCCAACAGAAGAAAGTAGAGCCAGTTTGGGTGTGACCTGCTACATCGCTGAAACTTAAGCTCAGTTTCCGTGTGCGTTTGAGGGATTTGGGATAAATTCTAATGAAAGATCCCTTTCTGCTGTTCCCTTTTGATATCAAGGTTCACATGCGTGTTGGTGTATGAATCAGAGTAGGCCAGGGGACATGGGATTCTCTCAGGAATGATCAGACCTCACAAAATCTGCCCTTTCCCAAGTACAGCTGTGAATTGAGCCGGATGCTACCAGAGACGGGTTTGAAGGACCTTCCACTGGCCACACCGCAGCCCACGCTGCGGGGCCTGCAAGGAAGCTGAGCAGCAAGAGAGGAGAAAGCATTTGTCTATGTCTGTGGTTACCTGTTGCTGTTTTGGGGCTAACGGTGTGTAAGAAACTGCCGTCCGTCTCCCCGAAGATGCACACCAAGCCCTGCCAGGCAGGATGTCAGGGGTGAGAGGACACCAAAATAGGTAGAGGAAAAGGTGGGGAGAAGAGGAGGTGTCAGAAGCATTTAGGAGTCTGTCCTTGGCTCTGTCAAAGGCCAGGCAAGGGCCCCAGCTATGTGTCTTGCCAGCTCCATGCCTCAGTTTCCTTAGCTGGAAAAAGCAGAGCATTTACTTCATTCAGAAGGGGAAGGGGAAACCAATGCAAATATCAGCGTAAGTCACTGAGACTTCAGACATCGCTGTTGGGTGGGACACGAGCAGGACAGGCACGGGGAAGGTACAGAAATACATGAATTAACATCCTCAAGGTGAGGCTCAGGAGACATGAATTAACATCCTCAAGGTGAGGCTCAGGAGGAGGGGGAATGCTTTTCCCCTGTCCCCCTGCAAAGGTGGCTGCAGCTGATGTCACCTTACAGAAGAGGTCACTTTCCTGAAACAAAGCAAAACCCCACGTGTGGAGTAGCTTGCCTAGGCCATATGACAGTAAGCGTAATTAAACATGACACATAAAAGCTGCCTCCATATTTACCATTCTATCAAA
The DNA here is from genome assembly GCF_040807025.1 of Struthio camelus. NCBI lineage: Eukaryota > Metazoa > Chordata > Aves > Struthioniformes > Struthionidae > Struthio > Struthio camelus. The sequence goes on along the minus strand of NC_090981.1, from coordinate 37,176,133 downwards.
TATTTGAACCTTTAAATTGTTTAACATTTTGAGGGGGAAATGATGAGGGCCGGAGTCTGAGAATTTCAGGAAGGAAGGAAGTGACCAGAAAAGTGATGCTTTAGTTACCTGTTTTTTTTTTTTTTTAATGAGGGTTTCATTTCGTTCACCACAGTTAATGTAAGATATCGTTACTATTTATTATCATTATGACTAATCTTACAATTATCCGGAGGAAAATCTTTTAAAGTCAGTTTTATACATAATACTGGGGGAAAAAATCACCTCCCAGGAGACATCAAAATCATGAAATCTCCCTTCACTTTTTTTTTTCCTAATCACTTGTTATTCATACTTTATACTAAACTCACTTTCTTCCATTATTTTAGCATCTGTGTCTTTAGAGGAAATTTAGAGAAGTAGTAAAATATTAGTTATATTTGCCATTAAAAGATCTTAATATGAGTACCATTTAATTATGAAAATAACCTAACATGGAAATTAATAATTTTATTGAAGCGATCATTTTGAACCATTTTTATACAACAAAAAAAAGCTTCACATTGTATTACGTGTGTATTGGATTGCAAAGACCTTTTACAGCCTAACATAAAATCTAGTTTATAGCAACGCATTTGTAATGCAGATGAATTATTGTCAGGCTCCGGTCGTTACTACACACAAGAAGCAAGCAACTGCCAAGGGGATCATGTGGAAAACTGAACGTGACACCTAAAGTGAATAAGAAGTGACGACAAACTACTTGTAATTATTGTCTGATTGGTCCTGAAACACTTCCCAGACAAAAAGTGCAAAATACACCCGACTTCTACCAAGCCAAGGGGGGAATCAGATTTTTAAATCATTCCTTTCAGTAATCTCGGGGATCCCGCGCCTTGGTTTACGCTGTTTTAAAGACTCGTCTCGTTTGCCCGCACGCCGAGCTGCAGCTTGACTAAAGCAGGCTTTTCACACTGCCTGCAGCCGAAAAGCGTCCCGTCTTTCCTCCGGACGGGACAGGTGGTCACAGCCTGGACGAGCCCGTGAGAGCCGCTCGGGCCGGGCCGGGCCGGGCCGGGCCGGGGCCGGGGCCGGGGCGCGGGGTGCGCACCCGCTGCGCGCCGGGCCCCGCTCCGCCTCTGCCGCCGCCGCCGCCCGCCTCGGAGGTGTTCGGCCCCCCGGGGTCGTCATCTTTCTGTTTTTTAACCCCTCGGAAGGACGAGAGCGGCGCGGCCGGCGCCCCGGTGCGGTATCCCGCTCCCGGCAACGGGGCCGTGCGGGGGCAGGAGCGGGGCAGCGAGGGAGGACACACAGAGGCGCCCCGTCAACCCACTTCTTCTTGCTTCCAGACACCCGAAATGCCCATCTGGCATCGCCCGAGCCTCCCCTCCAGGCTCTGCCCTCGAGCCCGGTGCCCCAAGGGCCGCGGGCCGCCGCCGCTCCCCGCCGGGACGAGCGCGCCTGCTGGCGCGGCCCTGCCCGCCCCCTCTTCACCCGCTCAGACCTGCCTCACGGAAGGGAAAAAAGAAAAAAATCCCCCGAACCAAAAGCCCTGTGCCCCCACGGGGGAGCCGCGGCGGCGCCCTCCCGCACGGGCAGCCGGGTGCCAGGGGAAGACCCCGGCAGAAGGAAGTTTGCCGCCGTCGAAGAGACTTACTTGTTTCCGAGTAACTCGATGCAATGAATTTTCCAGCTCTTTAAAACTCTGATGTTCAGACTTAGGTTCTGTTGGCATTTAAGCACAAAAGCAACAAAAGCACCCCACGCGTAACCCTATTCCCTCTCCTCAGTACAGCCAGGAGGCACGCCTGCCTTCTAAATATTGCCCCTGAAAAGATGCATTTTGCATACGCACTTCTGCGCCATGCTTTACATAAAGAGAACTTGCAAAACACAGAAATTCATAGCAATCTGAGAGCAAAAACCTAGCACTATTTTTTGTTTATTTTAAAGTAGATGTTTTTACTTATCAACTCTAGCATACTTTCAACTCACTTGAAGGAGCTGCAAATGAAAGTTCCTTTAATGTGAGATAGACATGCTAATAGTTGTAAATACAATAAAAATTATTTCTCTTTCACTCTACAGAAGACTTTCTTTACACAGCTGGATGAAAATAGTTTGGGTATAAAAAGTCACTGCCTGAATAGTTTAATAGTAATAGCTATAACCCCCAACATAGAGTGCTGCTTTGTTGCATATATTGCACATCTATACTAAATCATGTTTGAATTACATATTTCTTTTTCATAATTCTTCCTGTTTAGTCATCCAGGATGCTGTATACACCACAATTATTGCAGTATTTGCTTTGTCACTGTTAAAAAGGAGGGCTTGCTACTAAATGGATGCCTTGTGGAAATAACAGCTACTCTGGTAAGACAAATTGGAATATGAAACCCTGTAATATTTTTCTCCCTAGACCTGTGAATTCTATATTAAATTCAAAATGAAATACAGATGCAAAAGACACTTTATCATTATTTTTTGCCTAAAAAAAAAACTTTCACATAAGCTGACCTGTTCCTTTCCTTCCATAATCCCCTTCAGTTATGGGAGACGAATATAATTAAATCATAATTTTCATGGACTTATTCAATCTGCGCTCTCTCTAAATCAAATTACCACACTGTACAGTATTTTGGAAATGAGATACCGCTATTGCAAAGTTGCTAAGGTGTTTAACTTCTTTTCACATAGAATAAACAATTCTTTTTTGGGGGGGCAATATATTCTGGGTTAGTATAATAAATATAGTTACCCATATTTGTAGCACAAGTACAGAATTTTGGAATCAATTTCATAAGAACAAGAGACCATAGGAGGCCAAATATATCTGCAAAATTAGAATGATGCTTAAAAGTCATCAGCTTTGCTGCATCAGTCACAAAGCATCGATAACCTTACTACAGTTTTCAGAAAACTGCCATTATGATTATTGATTAAGTTAACAAGGGAAGGAGGTTACTTGTGTGTGTGTGTGTGTGCGTGCAAGAGAGATGTTTGCAAATAATGCAGAATACTGAGCGCGTCAAATCCTACAGCTCTTTGTTCTCATGAAAGCTTTAACTGCTAATCCAAAATACACTGAATTTAGATTAATATATTTCTGCAGAGCTTTTTTATTTTTATTCTCATGCATCAATCAGAACACCTCGCGTTTCCAAGCCAGCCTTGTCTGCTGCATTTGCCAAGACTGCCTGGGCAAAGCCCTGCGGGTGCCCTGTGCTTTGAACAGGTATGGCAACTCCTTTCCCCAGAGGCCTGCGAGCTCAGGAAAAGCCGCTTCGCAGAACACCAAACGCCGTGCGAACTCAAAGGAGCGGCGCGGGCATCGCCAGGCCATTGGAGAGTTTTTGTCTGAGGAATTGCACAGCTTGGGGAAGTTCATGGGAAAGGTCTGTCACGCCAGGATCTCGGGCTTGTGGTAATGGCTTGGAAGTATTCAGTCACGGAATACGTGGCTGGTGGAGTCGAGTGCATTAATACCTTTCATTATTTTGTAATTTTCTCTTGAGAATGAAGGCTTCATTTCATCAATTATGCAATCAAGGACTATTTAAGATGTGTCCTTGCGGATGTCAGTAGTCTCCACAAGTATTAGAAATTTTCCTTCCTTCTATTTGAGCAATATTTTTAGGAATCGTTTGCTTGCCAAAAAAAAAAAAAAAATGAGAGAGAGTTTTCATTTCAGCCTGAATGTGCTAAAATACACAGTACTTTGTTAGTTTCTGTAACCACAGTCCTTTAAGGTCTGAGAGGAAAAGTTTGCAGTGAGAGAGCCTTTTGTCCCAAGAAATCAGTCAAACAAAGCCAGACCAGATTTCAGCGGTTCTTCAGTTGCGAATAAATGACACACATTCTTACAAAACCTATATTTACAAAACACATCAAATAAATTCAAGAATATTATCCAAAAGGAGGACTCTCTCTCTGGCAATATTTTGAAACTCCATGGTGGGTATGTAGTGGTTTTGGGGTTTTTTTTTTAACCTAAAATAGAGCAGGCAGTGAGGAGAGCCCCGCCAAGCCCTCTGCTACCCCTCGGTGGAGCAATCACCCCGGAGGAGGCTTTGGCAGCAGTCCCATGGGAGGAAGGGTTTCACACGAGGCCCTCCGAGCAGCCCCGTAGCGAGTCCTTTGGAGCAGAGAGGTAATAGCAGTGATTATGCTATTAAAAGTACCCATAATACCGATGAAACATCAGAATGATGCCAGCGAATTCTTAGCCACGACAAGTCCGACAGCACTTTTGCATTAAGTTAGGAAAATAAGAATAGGTTCATTCAACCTGCTACTCACTTTCCTTGCAGCCAGTTTGGAGTACAGCGCCTCTGACTGCTGCTCTTGGCAGCTGTATTAACCTCTGCTACAAAATCACTGCACCCACTACAGAAGTGGTTGCATCTCAGTGGCAGATAAAACGTGCATTCCTCTCTTCCTCTCATGTATCTCAAAATAACTTGCTGAAAAACTGATTTTATTAAAACCAAAGTCTTTATAAAGAGGTTGAAGGCTGGACCCTTTCTGTTTTCCTTCCAGATGCTTTGCCCTGCTTAGATATAACATAGCAGCTGAAAAATCCACCGGTAGAAATTTCCCTAATCTGGGTAAATCTCTGTGAGATGATGGCTTGATAGTCCAGAGAGACTGGCACGGATGCTTTCTCAGCGTCACGTTTCCTCAAGATTGCCCGAGCAATAAAACAGCAACTTCAGCCTCCCTCTCCAGGAGACAGAGAGGCGGCCTGCGGCCCACGACGGTGATGAAAGCCTGCCGGGGCTCAGGTTGAGGACGTTTGCTGCAGAACTGGACATGCAAACCATAAATCGCCACAGCTCTATCATGGTTTTCTTCCACTGTTATTTTGAATACAGGAACGGAGATCGGTCACTTCTCACATAAACTCCGAGCAACTTGGTACAAACCTGTTCAGTTTAATAGGGGAAGTTCTGGGATAGAGCTGTGTGTTGCCTCCTTATTTTAAAGGGTGGAAAAGGTCAAAACTAAAAGAGAGAGAGGAAATACAAACTTATAGCTTCTGGTGGGGCAGTCATAAGAAAGGGGGGCGATGACAAGTAGGAGAGGAGCAGCGGCGACTTTTGGGGCGGCAGCACTGCGCCGCCCATCACTGCCGTGCTAAACGGCGCCGGGGTCCTCCCTTCGGTTTCCCCGGGAGGCTGCGGGAAAGCTCGTCCTGAAGCCTAGGGAGTCCGAGACTGCTAATCGCCTCCAACAGCAAGTTATGTGTAGTTTTAGAACGATAACAACACTGCAAAAGAATAAGACATTTCACTTTTGGAACATGTAAGACTGTAAAAGTTTTCTTAATCTCCACCACTGATTTTGCTACTCAGACTAGAAAATAGATTCACTATAGACTGTAGGAACATTTCTAGCAACCAGGCTTACTGCTGTCCAGACCTATAAGAGAGCACTTATTTTTATTTACAAAGGAAAATAAACATTTACACTTCTCAAACCCATGCCTTCCTAAAAAGCTAATATGCTCAGCCTTCTCACAAGCCAAATAAGATTTAAAAAAAAAAAAAAAAAAAGGAAATTTTGTAGGATGCCCTTGTTAAAACAGTGAGGGTGTATTATTATCCTCTCTTTCTAAAGGCTCTTTTTGTAAATGCAGAACTATTTACCAGTGATGAAAAAATTTAAATTGGCAAATACACAAGATAATCCTTTTACTTACTAAGTTGCAATTAGTCTCCAGGAAATGTACAGGACTGACAAGAGACACTGGACTTCTTTGCCCCCAAAATACAGGCTGTGCATGCTCTCACACACAAGAAACATCGCGTGTTTACAAGAAACATTCCCCACAGTGAGGAAGTAATTTTAGTCTCTGCAGGCCATTGCTAGTTCCCAGAGCTTCCAGGGACTTCCAGTGCCATGAACATTCAGTTCTTTGCCTCTGTGCTTAGGCTGTTAATTACTGCCAGGTTTGGTGTTTGCGCGGTGATAGGCACACCTCTGCTAGAAAACAGACCGCAAGAATTTAACCAGTATGTTTCACCGTTGCAACTGAATAGACATCCTTTAGCTGCTTTGTTCTGTGCTGGATTAGCATGAGCACTATCTATAAAAGTGTTCTTTCAATCCACTAGCAGCTCGCAAAGCCAAGCTTTCACTTCAGCCTTTTAAGAGATTTTGATGCTGCAAGTATTAGCCGAAACCAAATGATAAGGACTAAAGGAACTCGCCATCTCTCTGCTTTATATAGTGGCTGCAGACCCTAGATGCCTCACGTGATCTCCCACGATCTTGACACAGCTTAAAAAAGAATCAATGCCACTTGTTTGCTAATAACAGCAAGCATTCAAGTCAACTAAAAAATATGAATTCTCATGACAAGTAACAGAATCCCAGAACAGCTGGGGTTGGCAGGCACCCCTGGAGGATCGTCAGGTCCAACCCCCCTCAAGCACAGTCAGCCAGAGCAGGCTGCTCACAACACAGTCCACTCAGGGGCTCGATATCCCCAAGGATCGAGACTCCACAACCTCTCCAAGCAACCACTCGGCCACCCTCACAGCAAAGAGCTCTTTTCTTATGTTCTGCTGGGATTTCCTGTGTTTCAGTTTGTGCCTGTTGCCTCTTGTCCTGTCACTGGGCACCACTGAGAAGATCCTGGCTCCATCTTCTTTACTTCCCTCTATCAGGTACTTACATGCATTGCTAAGATCCCCCCCCAGCCTTCTCTTCTCCAGGCTGAACAGGCCCAGCTCTCTCCTTCTTTCCTCATACGAGAGAGGCTCCAGTCCCTTAATCACCTTTGTGGTCCTTCACTGCACTCGCTCCAGGAGCTCCATGTCTCTCTTATATCGGGGAGTCCAGCACTGGATCCAGCACTCCAGGTGTGTCTTACGAATGCTGAGCAGCAGGGAAGGATCCCTTCCCTGGGATCCCTTCCCTGACCTGCTGGCAATGTTCTGCCTAATGCAGCTCAGGATCCTCCTTCCTGCTCCCCTTGAATATAAGGGGGTCATCGGCTTTCTTCCAGTCCTCAGGAACCTCTCTCACTTGCCATGAGCTTTCAAAGATAATCAAGAGCAGCTTTGCAATGATATCAGCCAGCTCCCTCAGCACTCATAGGTGCATCCTGTCAGGGCCCATGGACTTGTGTTATGTCCAGTTTGTTTAAGCGTCCCCTAACCTGTTCCTCCCCACTTAAAGGTAAGTCTTCTTTGCTCCAGACTTCCTCCTCTGGTCACAGGGGCCTGGAACGCCTGTAGGCCAGCCTTGCCAGTAAAGCTTGAGACGAAGACGACATTGAGGATTGCTGCCTTTTTTCTGTCCTTTGTCACTAGGGCCCCTGCCCCATTTAGCAGCAGATCTCCATTTTCCCTGGCCTTTCTTTCGCTACTTCTGTACCTGTAGAAGTTTGTCCTGTTGCCTTTCATGTCCCTCATCAGGTTCAACTCCAGGTGGGCTCTGGCTTTCCTAGCCCTATCCCTGCATGCTCAGATGGTGTCTCTGTATTCCTTGCGGGTCACCTGTCCCTGCTTCCACCTTTTGTATGCTTCCTTTTCATGTCTGAGTTTAGTGAGGAGCTCCTTGTTCATCCATGCAGGCCTTTGCTTGATTTTCTGCTTGTTGGGATGGACCGTTCTTGAGACTGGAAGAGGTGATCCTTGGATATCAGCCAGCTTTCTTGGATCCCTCTTCCCTCCAGGGCCACGTCCCAGGGGATTCTTCCAAGCAGGTCCCTGAACAGGACAAAACCTGCTGGCCTGATATCCAGGGTTATGATCCTACTTTCTGCCCTGCTCCCTCCTTGCAGGATCCTGAACTCTACCATCTCATGCTCACTGCAGCCAAGGCTGCCTCTGACTTTCACAAACAGAGAACTGGTTGGCGATGTAAGTAGGAGGTCCAGCAGCACACCTCTCCTTGTCAGCTCCTCAGCCCCCTGTGTTGGGAAGTTATCATCAGCACACTGTAGAAATATCCAGATGTGCTTTTACTCTGCCATATTGTCCCTTTAGCAGATATCAGGGTGCTCAAGTCCCCCATGAGGACCAGGGACTGCAAACATGAGGCTTCTTCCAGTTGTCTGAAGAAGGTCTTGTCTGCTACTTCTTGCCAATTAGGCGGTCTCCAGAAGACACCCACTACAACGGCACCCGTGTTGGGCTGCCCGCTGATCCTCACCCACAGGCTCACTGGTGGCCCCCTCACCGGTCCCCAGGCAGAGCTCCAGGTTTTCCCATGGTGCCTCGCATACGGGGCAGACCCGCTGCTGGGGTTAGCCCTGTCGCCAGTAGTTCAGTGCAGCCACAGCCACAGCAAAAGAAAAGCTTGTTTCCTCCTCCTCTCTGCTTTTTAACAGTTGTTATTTAGTTCTCTCATTGCAAAGCTAACTTAGAATCTACAGTCATCGCTTCTCGAAACACTAAACCAATAAAGATGCAATGTACTGCAATTATACAATTCAAAATATTCAGAAAAATCTTTCCATTTTGATAAGACAAATCTTGTTTGAAATTTATTTGGTTAAATAGCAGATTAGAGGTACAGAAATATAAGGATCTTAATTATTTGATTCTCCCAAAATACCTTTGATGCAAAGGCACTTCAGTTTATTAATTAAGCATACTTAATTAAGCATAATTAAACATATTTCAATTCAGCATACCTACTTATGCTTAAATATGTGCATTGAGGAAGGCCAACTCATATGCTTATATTTAAGACACTTGCAGGGTACTAGAGAGGTATTAGCAGTGCATTTCCCAGCTAATTCCTAGAGGAGCTGGCAGTCCAGTCAAAAGACCTCTTCCAGCTGGAGGCTACGTAGCAGATTCTTACTCTTACAAGCAAAGGCCTACACCTCTGGAAATAAAAACTTGTTGAATGTAGAGCAGTTGGTAATGTGAGACATATATTAAGAAAGCTATATATTGGCTAAATAAGATCCTGGCAGGTACAGCTAGCTGAGAGTCTGACTCTAGGCATCAGAATTTTTTGTCTCTTCTCCAGACTGTACAAGTGACATAGGATATAATTTTTTAAAAATTGCTCAGAGACAGCCAATTATTCTACGTTTCTCCAGCTGCCAAAAGCCCCCTGCTTTGGACCACCTAAATTAGGTGTTCTAGTCTAATTTGTCACCTAGAGCTCTCATGGTTAGTTTTAGGCATCACTATATAATACTCTTGAGAATCACATTCTCAGTAGAGGTTATTCATGCTTACGCCTCTGAGAATCTTTTTTGTAAAAAGAAGGTAATTATGCATAAAATGTCTTATCAAAGGCTTTCCTTGAGCCATACATCTCAAAGCCAGCCACAGGAAATTGATTATTAAAATAAATACAATTTTAAGTTCTAGCAGCTTGGCAAAGTTTCCCAAAAAGTTTCATTTTAGCACTAACGGACAAGGACAAATATTCTGAAGCCACGTCTTCACTTTATTTGCCTCTCACTTGTATTGTTTTCTGTGCTAACAGAACAAAACAATTGTTAACAAAACAATTTAGAGCTCCATGGCAGCACAGCCAAGTAAGAAACGTTATTGTGAAGACTATAAAAACAAATCTCAGAGTCTGGTCAACGCAATGACTTAGGAAAAACCTTACTGATGTGCTTCGGCAGCAGCTGAGACACCGCCGTACTCGGTGCTGCCCTTTGCAGCCTGCAGCTCCGTCCTCGCAATGCCACTCGCGGGGGAGCTGCTAAGAGCCTCTGGGCCCAAAAAGACATGCAATGCTTGTAGAAGATATGCATTGCAGGACTCCCATATAAAGTGAGGTGCGTGAGGTGCCTGCTACAGTCAAAACAGTTATTTTAGGTTTGCACTGCTAGAGGTAGAGGAAGGAGGATTAGGCATGCTTTTCACTACGTGAGTCAGAGACAATATTTTCCTGTCAGTTCCTGTACTAATTAAAAAAATCCATTGCTGTGATATATATTTAAAAGAGTTGCTGTAACAACGTGGGTGAAGATCCTGCCTACTCTTTTTGCTATAAATATGCTTTTTCCTGCCTTTTTCCCCCTTTCCGTGCCTCTACCTTACTAAACAGATATCACTATTACCTACAATAAGAAAAAAGAGTTAACTCTTTTCCACCTCCTCTTGGCTTTGATTCTTTGAAACTGCTGAAGCCTTTCCCTTCCTGCTCCTTTTGCCACCACACAGTCCCAGCAAGTGTTTCCGTGGTCCATGCTGATTGGCAGACTAATGGAAAACGGCAGCGAAAATGCAGCTTGACACAACCCAGCGACCAGGCCTGAAATGAGGAGCGAGGTAGCCTCTGCTACACACACACGTCCTCGGCTTGGAATTCAGGATCTCTTAAAACCAGGTGTGGGGTGTTAAATCATCTCCGCTCAGAAACTGATAGTTTGATCCTCATGCAGAAAGACACACATATATATCATCTGGGCATCACCAAGCGCATAAGCATCACTGAATAACGCAGAGGGAAACAAACCGTCTATCAATCAAATCCTGCCATTAAGGCCACAGTTCACCAACTTCCAGAAGAGATTTCCAGGCTGAGAAGAATCTAGCAACAAACTAACTTGGACAAAGTTGCAGGAAGATATATGAAGTGGTGAAATGTCTGTGCCTTCAGAGGGGAGGAAGGCAGATTGTGGGAAAGGAAAAGAGAGAACTACATTAAGAGGTTAGTAATTTTTCTGACTTTGCTTTCTTCCCCTGCAATTCTTTTTTATTTATATATACGCTACGCACAAATTTCAGAAGGGAGCAAGATCCAAGAGCAGACACGATGATAGGCAAGAGCTGGCAGAGAGGGTCCCTATAACAACACCCGAGACCCCAGCGACTGCAGGGGGCATTGGGCATGCGGGGAGGGGGAACAGGGTGTGATGGAGACATTGCGAGATCACACAGGCTCTTCCCAAAAGATAATGAATCTATCAATTTCTGAAAAATGGCCATACAAGAAAAATTTACAACTACAACGTGGTAAGGGATAACCTGCTGCGATGTGGAGCAACCCGGACAAGCTAGAAAAGACAAACAGAGGAAAACAATTTTGAGGGAAGAGAGGAAAAGTGATGGAAGAAAGGCCCATGAAGCTGTAATATGTAGAATGATCTATAAAATCAAGCTGCTGGACAAAGCCTCTCGTGGAGGGGCAAGACTCTGCAATTCTGCTCTCCGTTATCTTCTATGGAGAGATGGCATTTACTATGGGAAAAAACGTGGCATGCCTGATGTAGTATCTTGCTTTCTCACTGCTTCAATGTAGCCCTATCTCTTTGTTCGTGTTGCCATATATCATGTATTCTCGACTGGCCTAGCTTCATTTCTTTCTCCTTTTCTCACCAGGTCTTTCCCCTCTCATTATGGCATATGACACTTTATTAATGCAAATTGCAAGTGTCGAGTGGGCAGCCTGAGCCCAGGATGGGCACCTGTTGACTGAATGGTTGATATACTTGCAAAGTAAAATAAAAGAAACCATTGCCTTTGTTCCCTTCCAGCTGCCAAATCTCTAGATCCCTTAAATGAGGGTCTGAGTGCGTTTTGAGTGGGTTTTTCAGAGTACGCTAACCACTGGCTCAGCTCTGGTTTCACTAAGCTGATAGTTAATCAGCTGCAACGTTGCAAATCTCTTGGGATTTGCAACTTCATGACTGAGGCTTTTTTGTTTTTATGGACAATTTTGAAGCTTGGGCGTGCTGCATAGAGATGTTAATTACCATTTTGGAAAGGGAAAGGAGATTCATAAACATGTACTGTGATTATACTCACTCTTAGGTGCATCACCGTGTTTAAAGGTAGCTAATTATTAGTCTAAACTACTAAGGTTTATTGCAGATTTAATCACGTAAATCTCAACTGTTCATTCTTTAACACTGGGCTCAAACACTTTGGACTTGCTGTGGTTGTGCAACTGCCGTTTAACTGCTCTCCCAGTTAGTCCTCAAAAGGTCATATATCTCAAAGATAACAAATACTGGCCATTTCTAGTTCCTCCAGTGGAAAGCTCAGGTTTTTTTGCACTTCTAAGAGGGAGAGGGAGGGGGGAAAAACAAACAAACAAACAAACAACAGGCTACCAATGCTTTGCTGGCACTATTTCAAAGTTATATAACCATACTGAGTATGACGTTTCTGTAAGCAAGTATTAATTTATTAATGCATTCCTAGTAAGAGTGCTCTAAGGAGGAAATTCTTTAGGCTCATTATTATGTGTAGAGCTGGGTGAACACCGACACAAGTTTTATGTGAAAATTGGTTCTGATTCTAATGATTTTTTCCCTTGGGTGAAACTTTATCTATTTTGAGAAAACTAAATTGCTGACATTTTCTTCTAGGCAATCCCCAAGAAAAATCAGTACCACACCCCCAAGCAGACAAATTTAAATCTCACTTGCCATGAGGACTCAGACCAGGAAGTTTATGATCTTGAGTAATATTCGTTCAGAAGACAAAATGCAATTTATGACCAATTACAATGAAGCAGATGTCGGATTTCAGAGGGCAAAAACAATACACAAAAGAGATGACAAAGGTCAGGTCATACCAAACGTGTAATGCTGAGAAAATTCAAGTTTTTCCAGAAAACTATAAAAATTTGTTAGAAATCTTTACTTTGTGTAATATTGAACAAGAAATGCACTACTGAGAGGACACATGAACGTTCCTTCCTCATCTAAAGGCAGAGCCTTTGTTTTACAAAACTACAACTTTCAAGCGTCTCAGCTTTACCAGGGTGAGCAGGAGAGATTGCAAAGCAAATTGGACTATTCTCATGCTGCTTTGCAAAATGAGGAGGAAAAAATGAGGGAAAGCATGCACGAAAGCTACAATTTACATTCAAAGTAACCAAATCATGTCATCATATAAGGGGACAGTTTCTCTAGAATATCAAAGACCACTTTGAATAAGATTCTGACCATTGTTGGCAAAAGTAGTTTCATGTCCATAAGAGTTAGTAAGACAGCGACAACTTAGTAGAGACTTTTAAAGTGTGCTAGGCTATTTTTTAAAATAACAAGCTTCCTCTGAGCTCAGTTTCTCAAACTGTTTAGCCTTTAAACACGTGAGAGGAAAACGCATCCTCTTTCTGCACAGCAAGTGGCTGATCGCCTTCAGTGCGACTGATGCCAACACCAATAGCAGGCTACTTTTCTTACGAGAGCACTGCCGTGGTCCCCTCCCTTTCACCTGGGCTAGCCTGAGGCTGGGCGCAGCGTGCACCTACTGAACAGAAATGTTGATATTAGCAGAGGGAGTCTTATGAACAAGAACACCAACATACGGAAAGAAAAAAACCCAGAGAAGATTACAAGAACATTGATAGGCTGTGCATACACGACTGTACTAAAAGCCCTACAAAACTCACCACAATGCTGCTTGAGTCACTAACAAATTGAAGCACTTTACAAAATTTGTAGCTCTTCAATAATTTTGAATCACTCTAAAGTGCTCATGCTCCAAACCATAAAGACTTTCTTAACCACTGCAAGCGTATAAAAGGCACATCATCAAAATGACGGTAATCAACTCCTTCAATCTCAGGTGTGAAATCGTTCTGTATTTTTCCCTTGTCATTTTTGTTATTCACCAAGTGCAAAAAAAAAAAAAAAAGTGGTCATAAGGACACAAGGAAAAAAAATGCATTTTCTACATTCCTATGTAATCAAAATTCAAAAAAAAATTTGTAGATAAAAAAATCACAGTTATCTTATGTAAGGTTGGCTAAGCTATCATAGACTTTTTGTTTTTTTAATACACATCGCATTAATAAGAAAATCCATGAAGGGGCTTAACAATCTCTCGAGAGATTGCCTTTAACAGTGGAAGGGTTTTATAGTGGAGAGAGCAGGGTGAAGCTGCGTACTCAAAGCATGCTCTGTTCGGTTCTGAAAGATATATAACAAATATGTTAAGCTTAACATTTTTCCTATAACTCGCACCACACAGCAGAGAGCAGTATTGAATTGTCTAGGTCAGATGTTCGTAACTAGAAAGTCGTATGAAGAGTGGGTATCTCACTTTAACTATGAAACCAAAAGAATACCGGTGTGTGGGAGGGGAAATTTCAGAGTAACTCCATACAACATGAAAATATTTCTTACCTCAACTAAAAAGGTCAACTACAAAATTCCAAAACACTTATTTTAAAAAAAGGGGGTTGAACAAAATATTTCTTTTTCTGTATGGAAAAAATATTTAAAAAAACCCAAGAATTTTTGCCATAATTACTTATTTAATTCACAAATATTCTTAGTCCCCCGAGCATCGCAGTATTTTGGCTTTTTTTTTTTTATTTTTTTTTATTAAAACATCACTTTCCCTCATGCCATTCACCACCGAAGCATATGCACACATGCTAGGCAAGTATACACATTTCTGCATACGCTGTTATTACGAAAACCCTTGTGTCTCCATCTTCTGCCTGGCCGCCGCAGAGGCCTCGCGCAGCTCTCGGGGGCAGCTGCCCAGGCAAGTTCGCTCCGAGAGCCAGCGTCCAAATTCAGGTTTCTCTCATGAGAAACCTCTATGAGAACAGGGCTGAAGGGAGACGGCTGGTTGAAATGTGTCGTAACGCAGCAACGCAGCAAGGTGTACGAGCAATCTCACATTTAAAAAAAAAAAAAAGAGACAGAGACAGAGATGGCTGCAAGGGGAAAAAAAACACCCACCAAAAATACCCGAGTGCCTCACCAGAACTGGGAGCAGCAACTTTCCCCCTCGCCTCCTCCTCTCGCTCTGCCATTGCCAACTAAAGTAATCAGATAAACTAGGTCAGCATAAACGAACAAGGTGAGCCAGCTGCAAACTAAATGGGCAAAACAGCAACGAGTACGATAGCTCAGAGGGCATATGCACCAGAGTTCAAATCTCCAGGGAACAGCTTCATGCAGCTCTAATCAATTTTTAAATGTGCTTATTCTTGGTTTTTACAAGTGAGTTTAAAACTAGTATTTCACACTAATTTTGGAACTGTATTTTGCATCAAAGGACACAATAAACTTGTCACTAAATTGCAAGAACTTCAATTAAACTTTCTTCCCGTGCTAAAAATCAATCAAAATCCCTTCCTTTTGATTCAGCAAGGACTAAGCACTCCCTGGATTCCTTGTTTACCTCACAGCGCTTCCGTCTACCTAGCGTGAAAACATACATATTTCAGTGACACACAGGTGAAAGGGAAACTGTGTCAGAACATGTTACCGTTGCTAAATTCGCTCTAGAGTACAAGAAAAAGTATGGGAGGAAGCAGGACCAGAAGAGGAGTCCTGCAGAAGACTGCTTAAAAGAAAAATAGAGGCAAGCCTAAGCAAACAGTACCCTTCAGGTATTTCAAGAGCATAAGTAGCACTGTGAAAGGCAACCACGTGTGCTCTGTGAACACCAGACCCAAAATACCTCTCAGGTGCGTGCACAGGAGGTCTCGCGGCAGCACGGACCGTGGCGCGGAGCAGCAGCCTCGCAGCCCGCCCGCGAGGACAGGCCACCGCCGCGCACACGCTGCCTGAGCGGGACCGACAGGCCTCTTGGCACAGCGGCGGCGGGTTGCGAGATGTGGAGAGGTGAGGAACAGAAGAAAAGCCACAACGTTTTTTCGTTATGAAGCCTGACATTTCTCGCCAGGTTGAGAAGAGACACGTTTCAACTCCCTGGTATGAAAGATCCCAAACGAAAATGCAGGAAAGAGAGGAACGTGCCCTTAGTCCTGCAGTCAGGAAGGCAGAGAAGTTGCAAAACGCTGCTCAGAACAGCTCTCCAACTACTTGCGTTTCAGCAAAAAGATTTCAGCCTCACGGCCACCCCATCTCCTGGGAAGGGCCAGCTGTCCTGTGGAGCAAGGGGCAGCCCGGCTCGCGGCCCTGCTCGGGGCACAGGCGCTGCCCGGGCCCCATGGGCTGGGCGCACGCTGGACGCGGTACCTAGGCTACCCACCTCCACGTTTCCGTCAGCCACGGGGGAGCGGGGACATGCCCGCAACACGGATTTTAGACAGCTCCCTCTCAGCACAGGTCTCACCCAAAGACTCTCATCTCAGTTCACGACCTACAGGGGGATTCTGGCACACGTGGGATCGTCCCTCAGCACAGGGGCAAAGCCCAGCCCCAAACTAAGGCAAGGGTGTCTTAAAATCACACTGAGGATGGGCAGGGGAAAGAAAAATTTAAAAAAAAAAAAAAAAAAAAAGGGGGGAACCCAAATTTTAAGTTGGAATAGGCCTAAATCCACTGCCAATTTGCCTCTGCTTACCCAGTTGGATATACACCCAAGTTTCAAAGTCACCAGCATAAAAAACACAAGACCACGGCCTCTGTACAGACTTCAGAGCTTACCTTGAGGTAGAAAGGTTCGAAAACTTTTGCCTATAAATCTCCTTCCTCATGTTTCTAACTACATAGCGGTCTAATATTTACCCACTAAACAAACTATTTACATTGCTAATTCAGATTCATTGCCATTTTGTTTGTTCAGCAGCGGAAACTTAATTTTAAAACCTTTTTAATTGAATGACCTGCTAGAAGTATATTAAAGTGATTTCATTATTTTAAAATTTCCTAAGGAAAGGTCATTTGCATAGTGATCATTTTTCACGTGCAACAGCACCAGCCATTTTTCATCCCTTCAGCTTCTGCTGCTCCCTTCCTCCCTTGCGCTCGCTCACGTTTAATTTTACACCAGATAGCAGTCAGCTCTTTCTTTGTCCATAATGGTTCTGATGAGACACTGCGACCATGAAATCTAGTCAAGTCTTTTTAAAGAGTTTAAAAGTTTCAAATTTTGTACTTGAGAATTTCGCAGCTTTACTTCGTTTTCTCTTGCCCTCGCTGTGCGGAGCCACGCAAGCCCCCGAACCGAGCACGCCACAGGAGGTGCCGGGGGGAGCCAGCAAAACTGCGCTAAACTACGAATACACAGATGAGAGATTTCTCGTAAATCATTCGGTGACAATAACGTGGCTTTCCAGCAAAAACATTTTGGGCAGGAAAAAGACCAGCTGATGAATACCTGGGAGTGTGGATGCGTTACTCGCGAGCGCCCTTGTGCCACCGCTGGTCTCGCGGCCCGACGCGAAGGCGCAGCGGTGTTTGGCTTTGGCGCGCGCAGGCGAGCCTCGGCATCTCAGGAGGTCTGGGAAAAGCCCTGGGGAGGGCAGGGGTGCACGTCCCACCCATGGGGGCAGGAGGCAGCACAGCACTGCACGTGCCTGCCTACAGTCTGCTTTTGTCCGAAGCACTCAGTCTTTCCAAAGCCCGCGGTGTTTTCTGTCCGAGTGTGGATGCAGCTGGGCTGCTGGGGCTGCACCCCTAGCGCTGGGGACCTCTGCTCGAGCCTCGTCCGTCCGCTTGCTCCTTTGCTTCCTGCTGTAAAGGATTATTTCACCGCACTGCGTTAAACAGCAAATCCATGCCCTCCTCAGTAAAAACGCAGATGGAATGGTGCCAAAGCAAATACATACACAGACATATTCATGCATTACGCACACACCCCCAACCAGGAAACTCCTTTGAGACAAGGAGCCATTTACAAACACTGAATTTAACCAGAATACAAATGCTCGTAATATTTGTATTATTTTTCCAGAGGCCACCCTTCATAATCACAAGCTCAGGAAGCACACTGCATGTCAAGCTACAACGAGATATCGAGTGAGGATATTGCCCCCCAACATGAAGTGCATTGACTATTCCTCACTGCTGAATCCTTTGTTGAAAAAGAAAAAACCAAGACAGTAAGGTTATAGACAAGGCAATGTGTAAAGAGCTGTCTTTGTCCAGAGATACTTCAGCATGTGGTTTAAGCCTCCCTTCCTTGCCCTCTTCATCAGTTACTTCATCAGTACCTTGCCCTTTCCTCAATGGATCTGTATTCTTCAGGTTTGATTTCATTATATTTCATTTGCGATAACTAGCAAAACATGCTTTCTTGATGCTGCTTCTAAAATCCAGTATTTTCACACTGATGCTTTCAGCTGGCGTTCTTGTTTGAATACAGAATGACGAAACCATTAGTAAATATACACGTTCAGTCTCCACCAGTTGCATTTTCATCTACAACAGAACGTGCTTTGAAACACATAAGCATTGGCAGAAATTTCCTTCACTGTTGTGACAATTCTATTAAGTATATGAAACATTTGTATGTGAAAGGTTTACCATAGTCATTTTCTCAGATGTAATAGCCCTCTCACAGCAAAGAGCTTGCAAAAAACCCTTTACACTTTCATGCACCTGAATCAGAAGACACAGATGACAGAAGAAAAAGCGAGATTCTAAAGAATTTGAAGAAAGATATTTTATATAAGTAACATATGCCCTGGCCACTTAAAACTTGTAAGTATTTTTGAGGAATTTTAACACAGTCTAATTGAAACATTAAAAAGTAGAAATACTGCTAAAATGCATGTTTCTATATGGAGGACCCAAACATAACGGAGGAACACAACCACAGACATTTAGCGTGCAACCCTTCTCATGCCACCTGCCATAGCCTGTAGCTGCTAAGCTCTCCACCAACATTTAGGGCACTTTCTCCTGCACTACTGAAGAGCTGCTGCTTGGCTTAACATAGGAAAGCATCAGAAGTATCAATGGCTTAACTTTGGGCATGTTTACTCCTATTTAGTGCTTTCCACAGAAAGCTACTCCCTTCTTTGCTACATGTAGCTCTGCAACAGAGAGGGAAATATCTTTTATTTTTTACCTTGTCAAGACGTTAAGAGAACACAGACTGAACATATCAAAGTCTTGCAAAAATAAAGATCAGCCCACAAGAAGTACTTCTTCATTCTGCAATATAACTTTTTTTTTTTCTTTTTGAGCCTAAACAGGCTTTATTTTCTATAGGGGCAAACATCAGGAACTTGTGGAACTGACAGACTGGAGGCTTTTACGAACGGCAACAAAGCTCGGTTTCACACACTTACCCCACAGGATCAATTTACGCTGTAGGCTGACTTAGCACGTTTCAACTCCTGCAACAGCTCTCTTCCCCAAAACATTTAAGACAACTGAATTTTCCAGGAAGAGTAAAGAGAGAACAGCAAATAATGGTAGCATGACAGAAAAAAAAAAGTAATTAGAGTAAGAAATAAAGATGGAATTATTTCATAACCAAACCCAAAACAGAAACAATCAAATAACGGTACATAAGAAGCATAAAAAGGCTACAACGGGCAGATAGGGACAAAACCAAGAAAGCTAAAAATGTCTAAGGCACAAAGGAAATAAGAAGGAAAGATGAATAGCAGTCTACTACTTAATAGGGAAAGTAAACAAACAAGCTGCTGGAATGCTCCTTAACTTTTTTGTTTAATTTTCACAATGCTAGGCCAGCATACAGAAAGAAAGGACTACAGACTTAAGAAAAGTCATATGTATTTAATCAGGAGGGCGTGATGAAATCCACCAGAGTACTTACTACATGGCTGATGGTATCACTGCATAATTATTGACCAGCCCCAGAAATCTCATGGAGGATAAGAAGTTTCATGGGATTGAAGACAGGGAAATATAATGTCCCCCTTTAGAAAACGTGGATTAGATTGGGATATTAAACCACCCAACCTAACATTAATACCCAGACAAAAATCCCAAAGAGATTACTAATCAATTTGTAACCTCTGAGGGGGTAAAGCGATAAGGAAAGCTAACACAGATTTGCCAAGGACAGATCATGTCAAACCAATCTAATTTCCTTCTTTGACATAACTGGCCTGATGGGAAAGGGGAGGTGAGAGATGCTATCTTTCCACACTTTATTAAGGTCTTTGAGGCAATCCAGCATGAAATTCTCATAAGCAAACTAGGACATATGGATTAAGCAGGCACATGCCAGTTAAACAGTGTATGCCAAAGTGAGCATTTACTGTTAAACAGAGAGCATGAGGGAGGGGCAATTACATATAAATATATCTGGGTAGATATATATGTGCACTACTGTGAGGGCAAGATGCTTCAATATTTTCATTAGCATCTTAATACATGAGTGAAAAACAAATCTAACGGACACTAAGTCATAGATACTTTGAAAGACAGCATTACAAAATAAAATAGCTTTGATACACTGAAGAAATTGTCTAAAATAAAAAAAATACATCAAAGTGCTAAGTACTACACTTAAAGAGAAATGCATAAATGCAAATACAGGACATAGTCTAGTAACAGTGCTGCAGAAAGAGACCTAGGAATTATGGTAGACCAAATAACCAGATAACCACCAGTGTTGCGAAGTTCTTGCAAAAGAAGCAGCAAGAGTTAATTCTGAGATATATTAATGGGACTGTCATATTAATACTCAGGAGATAACTATCTGGGAGGTTTGAAAGAACTGGGCTTGTAGCAGGAGAAAAAGAGACAAGGAATACAGTAATAGCCTTCACAAGCATATAAAGGGGTACAGTGAGCAGTAATTAGATAAATCTGTAATCTGGATTGGCTAAATCCATTGGGAGAGTGGATAAGGTTGGTGCCCCATTTACAGGTGTGAGGATACGAGAAATCTCATACCTGAAATCTCTAGGTGCAGACACAGTGAGTACTGCTGCTCAGCTGTAAACACCACCCCTCACCAAAACACTGCGTTTAAGCTCTAGAGAGCAGACTATATAGGGGAAAGAAAATTAAGGCAGGAAAAGAAAAAAAAGAGTACACAAGAAAAATAATTTACAGAAAATAGAAGCAACTGAGGGAGAAAAGAGATCATCTGATCCAGCCTATAGAGACGTGGGAGCAGACAGGGAACCACTGAATTCCTACAGAAACACTCACCATTAGCCATCCACTTCCCAAGCACAGTTCTGGTGAAGTGGCAGAGGGAGAGGAGAGGAAACATCTCCAAAGCAGAGTTTCTTCACAATGGCACAAAAGTCTCAGTAGTACAGCTCGTAGCCACCAAAAAGTATATAAACTACTTAAAAACAAAAAAAAATACAGAAGAATAAAAGGGGCCTTAATTCTAGGCATTTAAAAGAAGTGGAACGTAATTCAAGCTCAGATTTTGGAGACCGTGACTGCAACAGGAAGTCTCTTCCTGATGACATCTTCTGCTACTTAGAAAGTCAAACATCTAACTAAAATGCAAGTGTCAGTTCTTGCTTTCTCATCTAGCAGCTTCCCTAAGAAACCTGAGTCTGCTCTATTTTCAGCTGGTAAGTTAGAATAATAAAATCATAGCAGCCAAACAAAAAGTTAAAAGTACTAAAGACTTGTACCTCTAACTCTGTAAGAGTAAAGTTCTGTCTCTACTATTAATGTGAACTTAGATTCAACAACTTTCAGAAAAAGAATTTCCAGATAAAGTTTTCTAAGATATCAGTAAGCTATTAAAAAGGCAAAAAGTAACATCTATATTTCCTTACTTTCCTATTTATATTACCTTTTGCTAGATATCAGTAAACGCTGTTTTAGAATCTTTGACCCTTTACAACTTCTCAAAGGCACTCAAACCTAAGCAATCTACAAAATGGCTACACATAGTGCAGATTTCAGACACATTACAAAAATGTTAATTCCATTTTTCTTCCTCTTAGTCATGTGGCAATCCAGTAGAGCAGTGCCTATCTAAAAGTTTAAAAATTCTCACCTTTAGTGTAAAACTAAAGCAATCAGTGGTTTAGTTATCTGTCGGGATGATAATGAAGGAAGCAGATGACTACAATTTCTAGCTTTTCTTTGCAGTCACAAGACACAAATACTATCATATGTGGCAGAGCTTAAGAACACATTTAAACACAATTAGTGATCAACTCAGAATTTGGCAATTAGCTGGCTGGGTCCTTCCTCTGGGCTGAAATCCGAAGGAGTGTCATAGACTAGTGACCCATCAGTTCATGCTTGTTTTCATGGATTACCCTTTTTTTCTTGCTTAACAAAAGCAGCTCATAAAGACAACACCTGAAGACCCAGTGAAGAATTCATCCCTTCAGGTTGCAATCTAATCAGTGAATCACTCTGTTAAAACTGTCTATTTTCTGCTGTTGGAATTTACCCAGCATCAGGTTTGAGACGCTAGTTCTTGTCCCGTCTTCCGCTGTAAGATTAGAGAGTCCTTCTCTACGCAGCTTTTATTCCTCATTAAGATATTTTAACTTCTGAATCTTATTTTGGTACTCTGCAGAGAGAGTTCTTTCCATGTTTCTCATTATAAGTCATTTTTCTAGTCCTTAAATCCTCCACAGCTTTTCCAGGTTTTCACATTAAATAAATAAATAAAACAAAACCCTCTCTGCAATCTTACAGTGTTGGTCCAACTTATCCCAGCTTACATAAAACAAGCAAACCTCAACTCACCACTTCTGTTCCTGAATCCATGAACCCCATTCACCCTGCCACCTTCCAGACTGCTGTTCAAGCAGCCTATACAGAGCTGCCTGCTCACCACGTTGTATTTCTCTGTAACTCCTTTCCTGGATTAACTACTTTCCATGTCTTCCATCCTATAAACGGAATCCAAATTCCTTGATATACGACTCCGCCACACTCCCTGCCACCCCACTCCCCATCTCTGTGCCCTTGCTCTGTTGGGGAGACGATGGAGCCGCGCAGGCCAAGAGGGTCAGAGCCTTCTGCTGAGCTGACGCGACCCTAGGTTAATCCTGCTGCAGTAACAAGAGGCCAAGTGAACTGGTTCCTGGTGCAAGATACACAGGAGATGTTTGAGCTGAAAATTTTCTATTTTACCTCTCTAATCAAGCTGATACTAAAAACCGGGCAGGATTAGAATAACATGCGCTCACACAAGGTAGAAAATTGGATTTCAGGACCAGACTGTCCACTTATGACCTGCTCCCATCACAAATCAAGTGAATGGAAAGCAACTGGACATTT
This sequence comes from Struthio camelus, assembly GCF_040807025.1. Lineage (NCBI taxonomy): Eukaryota > Metazoa > Chordata > Aves > Struthioniformes > Struthionidae > Struthio > Struthio camelus. The sequence goes on along the minus strand of NC_090981.1, from coordinate 37,153,365 downwards.
ATAATCCTTAAAAAGCAACTACAACGTCTAATCCCAGCTAAAAGTCTACACTCTTTTAATTTTTGACAAATGCAGGACTGCTTCTCACACGATACTTGATCTATCCATAAAGATGAGTACTTCAGTAAATCACTTAAAGGTTTACATTGATAAAATGCTTTCAAGTTTGACAGTTGGGAAGAACGTGGGGAGGGTTGGCCACCCAGAGTTGCAGAAAGCAGTTTGTGACTTTCTTAATTCCTTTCAGCTTTCACGAGAGACAGAATTTAAAACTGGCTCCATACTTCAAGAACGAAAAATCAGTCAAGGCCAGGCCACTGAGAAAGCAAAATTCTAATCCTCTGTGAATGGTGCTTCAGAAAGGTCTTTAAATGAACACGTATTATGAGAAACGGAAAATATTCTAGGGTTGACTCACTTCCAGAACAAGTGTAAGAAACTATATTCTACTAACATGAAACTTAGATTAATAGTCCCTATATGGGGCTCAGGGAAAGGGTCTTCCCATTCTTTGAAAAGGTTAGTTGGTAACTGAATCTTAGAAAAACTGCATTTATCACCCCTCTCCTAGATAAGATCCAGAAAACACAAACTGTTCTATCTGCTTGGAGAAGTTTAGTTAGGGACACATCTGCTGTGACTGTTATCCCATGTTTAGGTAGTTTTACAGGAAAACTGGCAGATCACTCAGGAACATTCAGTCTCTGCTGTGCCCCTTTCATAGTTAATAGCCTGTCTTACCACACAAGCAACAATACTTGTATAATAACTTTTTTGAAAGCTCTCCATAATATCTGAACCAAAACAGCAATAGCTTCTCTCATTAGTTTCTCAATCTGGTCCAAAACAGCTAGAATCAGACAGGTAGCAGATACTTGCAGTCGTAACTTGAATACACTTCCAGGCCTTCCTCTACTATAGAACTATATTTTTATAAAATTAAAATTTCCTTATCTATAGAAGCAAACTGTAAGACAAACTAAACTGTAAGACAAACATGCAACACTAAATATCTGTTCTCCTGGAAAGTTTCACGCATTGTATGTTTCCAAGTCAGTCTAACAGTTCATGGGGAGAAAGCGGATGGCTGAGTGGACTCCTTTCAGTTTGTACAAAAATCAAAAACCTCACTACCTTCCTCCTAACCATGATCTAAAACTCATCCCCTTATTCAGGATTAGATAAACACTCTTAGGAAGAGGTCCTACAGTTCCAGTATCTTGTACACTTTCAAACATGCCAAAAACTAAGACTACCATCCTAATTTCTCCCTTGTCTTTTCTGAAGCTGCTTGTAATATATATGTAATTACATGGCTTTGGGAAACGAATAGCTTTCCTCAGCGTGCATAATATATTCAAATACTTGTAAAATTTTAACAAAAAGTCCTTGCTCAAAAATTGTTGTGTCATGGCTCTTGAGACTGTGGGGCACTTTTCCCCGCTGCAATAGGACCTTATAATTGAAGTTTTTGGGGGTAGAGCTTTGCTTGTAGCTTAAAGGAGACTGTTTTCTCAATAACTTTTTTTTTTTTTTTTTAAACTGTTGCAGAACTACCTAGGAGTAATTAACCTGAGCAGTTATGGCATCATTCATCTGTACGTGCTGCAATGTGTACACACATGGAAAAAAAAAAATTCATGCATACCCAAATTCAATATTCAATAAATAAATAAAGGTTATAAGAATGTTAAGTATATTCCTTGTTAGTCCCGAGATTTTAGTGATGACATACAGAGGAAAGACCTTGAAGTGTGGTTTTAAACACATTACTTAACTTTTTTCAGTTATTCAAGATTACAAATACAACCCACGTTTAAGTGGTTACCTCTCAGGAATGGAGACAGTCAAGAAGAATGATGGTGGATAAATTCACAAATGGATACACTGGCAAACTTGGAAGTTCTTCCACTCACCTTTATGCACAGTAGATATTTTTCGTTGGAAGCTAATTTATTTCCTAAATTTAATTCTGAAGCTCTCAGAAATGAAAATTTTATCAGATCTAAGTGGTTCTTCATGGACAAATGCTGTTCACGGGATTAAGACTGCGCCCACGTTGCTGTATTCCAAACAAAGAGGGAAACATCCCCCACAGGGGTTTCCAAACACCTCACTTTGGACTAGTATAGAAACTAAGCAGATAAAGTTTATATGACAAGTGGGATGTAGTATACAAAAAAAACCCTATACCGATATACAATAACCATTTATTGACCTTCAGCTTTAAAAGTTGTCTTATTTTTGGGTAAGAGAAATACTGTCTAAAATACTCTAGGTTTGAAAAAAACTTCCATTAAGTGCTGTAACAGTTTAAACTATCATTTTACAGTGTTCACATGCAAGACATGCAGAGTAGGTGTAGGGACGCTAAAATACTGCATCATCATCACTGCTGTAGATATTAAAATGCCTCACAGATCAACGCTTTACAAAGGCAAGCACGTTGATGGGGCAGTTGATACACAGCAAACATCTGGAGCTTCTCTTAAAGTCAGTGTGGTAATACCATTAGTACCTAACTAACAAAAAATTTCATTTAAATAATTTGTGCTTTATAAAAAACAAATAACAAAATCCCAACAGAACGCCTAGGGGGGATTAAAAAAAGAGTATAATCTCTTTTCACTTTGCAGCATTTACCACCATTACAGAATTTTTGTTTGGATTACAAACTAACTTACTATTTTCGCCAACATTAGTAAAATGCTGACTGACACACGCTAACACTTACTAAGCAGGACAAAAACAGCTTCTTAAGTGCTCTACAGTAAAACAATAAGCAACAATTTCTTACATATAGTGCAAAGAAATGTTCAGTAAGTTTAATAGAGCAAGTTTTCCCAGTGTACAATATACAGTATAAATTGCTAAACCCACTTTTTAGAGCTTAAAGCCCAACATGTTTTTATAAGTCTTCCTTTAAGAAGGTTTCCTTTGGTAGATTTAAATTAATAACTCAATTTACAAGCACTTCACATTTAGAATGCATAATTAATTCAAGAGTAGGCACCTACTGTTTCATCACTTTTTTCCTGCTGAATCAGACCAGCTGGGTTTCATCTTCTGCTCATACCATTCTCCAGAAAAAAAAAAAAAGTAGTTGAAAAGTAAGAAAAGTTTTGCTATTTCATACCCCAAAAGCATTCTAAAAATTTGGTAAAGTGTATAATTTATGCTTTCTGTTTTGGATCCCTTTTGTTCAGTCCTGGACAAATTACCAAAAAGGTAGCGGGCAGAGCTGTTAGAATATCATTCAAGTAATATGAATGAAATTAAACATGTCTACAGAAGCTAACTTGCCACCAATGCATAATAACCCATAGCACATATGGGCAGACTATATATATAAAACTAAGAAAATAGTTTCATAGCAAGCCCCATTTTTAGGCCTAGCAGTTACTTGCATTTTATTTCCCAAAGACAACCTTCTGTTATTTAGCAAGGTAACTACAAAGGTAGAAGCACAAATTTAAAATGTCTTCTAGAGACCACCCATGCTTTGGCACTTTAGTCTACAACACGCACAAAAACTGTAACATTTCTGTAGGTTGTTTATTATTGGTAGTAATTGTACCTAAGTATTGTCCACCCTGGCTTAAAAAAAAAAAAAAAAAAAAAAACAAAAACACAAAACTCCAACTCCAAATCTAACAACTCCCCAGCTTTTCCAGTATAGGTTGCTCTTTCCTGTTCATAACTTCCAATGAACCTTTAAAGCATGGAGCAAACAAGATTTGTTTTAAAACAGTGGGTGATGCAATCCTAGTCAAAACAAGTGTATATAATGCAATATCCATCTGATACCATCTTCACTGTAAAGCGTGACGGTCTTAATACTCGTAAAACTGGAACTATTAAAAAAATCACATTTTTACAGTAATTTAGCAGGAAACAGAAAATTATAATTTACATAAATAAAATCAGTCCTTCCCATTTGAAATGAAGGGAGGGGAGCCCTTTGTTTCTAGGTTCGATCTCAAACAGCAAGTGTTATGTGCTCTTCGCTTAAAAAGACAAAAAAAAGACCATTAACAATAGACCACCACCACTGAATTTATGTGTGTTCCCAGGAACAGAGAGACATATTTAAAGTAAAATATTTACAGTCTGGAGCACGTACCCTGTGCAATTTATAACAAGTCTACCTTAAGAGAAATTTTAGGCTTAAATTATTTAATAGCGTGTTTACATTAATATTTGCTCATACTGATGGAAAAACTGAAACATTAAATAAAGTTTCCTATGATTGCTATTACAGACTGCTTCCCCACATATATTCTTCCTAGAAAACCTTACATACTGAAAACATACAAGATCATTAACAATAGGACAAAGGTGTGATTGAAGTCAGGAAAACAAACTTGGTTGGCACATCATGACATGGGCATGAACTGTATTTACAAAATAGAATTTTTGGTGCATTTTTTCTTCATTCTAGCTTTTTATCAAAAATACTGTAAATAAGCATTCTTGCAATTTAGAACATATGAGAGAAGCAAAGCTACAAAGAACAGAAGAAAAGAGAAAAAAGGTTGATTTTAAGCACAAGATATTTTAAGTCGGGTTTAAAAAAAGACTTAGCAGCATCATAAAATAAATAGAAATGGCCAACTACTAAGAAGCTTGAAAAAAGCTACTCTTTAAAACATTATAGAGGTTTCTAAATAGCAGAGTCATAAGGATAGCATGCTGTTGAGAGAAATACTGAAAGTCTGAATTTCCTCCTTTACTCTTGACTGATGTGTGATCTGAAAAAAGCCTGCTATTTACAGGTTGATACCACACTTGATAACACTTCAGTCTGGATAGCAAGTTTTAAAAAAATCTGAAAGTAGAAATATTTGAGTTCTAGTTGCAGGCACTGATATTAATCTAAAAAAAGGAAAAGGTGATCCATGATATCAGAATTAAAAATAATTTCCAGTAAAAATGCAATTGAAAACAAAGGTATAAAAATATATATACACTGGCATGCAAGACAGTGTCCAGTGCAGCAGTACTCTCCTGGCAGGCAACATGGGAGACTTCAAAAAGTTAAGTGCAGCATATACAGACTCCAGTAAAAGCAGCCTTGGAGTAGCATCTTGGCCTCACCATCTCTCCCATACAGGAGGAAGACCTTTCAGTCTAATATCAGGAACGAAGATTAGATATGCCATTGATTTCAGTACATGCACTGCCAAAGCCACAAAACATGGCAGACCTTTTTCAAGTAAGAGTTGCACATATGTAATTCTGAAGTATAGACTGACTACCCTACATCAGCTTGCTTAAATAGATCCAGCATTTGGCTGCAATACTTGCTGCCTGTGTCTTCTCTAGAGTAAATATCAGGATGGTCAAAGCATTACTCTTACTTTATCGTTTGGAATTTAAGACTTAGGCTGCAGACACTGAAAATAACAGTCTTACTCACTATGGTAAACATTCACCTTTCATATTCGATTTAGGATGCAAGTGACCTGCTGTTGCTTTTCTCTGTTAAAACTTTACTTAGACATAAAGATTTCTCCAACAGAACACACTATTATCTTTGGCCTCATTTTTATTCAAGATTTTCCATTTTCACTGTGCACTTAATTCTTCCAAATTAAGTAAAATACTTTATAACTTTGTAGGGACAAAATTAAATATGGAGGTTGAATTTAGTTTTTCCAGCTAACAAATAAATGCACAGACTGTGTCGTATTTCAAAATATGAGGTATAGCATTCTGAATCTGGTCAAGATCTTCTCAGGAAGAACAAGTTAACGTTCAAAAGTAAAACAGAGGCCTTTGAGAATAAAGAGGTATAAGGCCTTCTGCTTTCTAGAGCTTTCCAATATTTGTATGAGACTTAAATAACAGGTTTCAGGATCATATGCTTTCACTATTTTCCATGCATTAAATCCAAGACCTCTATTACCAGTTAGCTGTAGTTACTGTGGCAAAGTGCAAAACTTTTCGTTACCCTTGTCAGGCTAGTTGGGATTTCTGTACTCATTAACTACATTACACTCTGAAGTTACGTTAGCTAATTGCAACATTGATCTATCTCAATGGCATTTCTGTTCACAGGTGAATCTGACTTTATAATCCAGGGAAACAGGCAACTGACCTCATGTCTTCCAGTATTTTTGACTAAAAGAAACTGAAGAACAACTGCCACAGAATTGAATTTTTAAAGCATGTCCTTTTGTACAGGAATGTTCCCATGCACTGAGATACTACCTGCTTCTTCAGTTGTTACTTTATCTGTTGATTCTTATGAAAGAGAGGTCAGAAAGGGGGGGGGGGGGGGAAGTGCAGCTGAAGTTACCACAGTCCCTTCAACAACTAGGAAATCCTAAAGCTTGGTAAGGTATCAAAAGAGGACATGTGCTACCTGAGAACGTTGAAAAGTGCCTGCAAAGTGAAAGAACAGACTTTTTACAGTCCCTTCTCTTCCTAATCACTCTCTCTATGCTCAGAAATAGCCAGGGTTACGTTTGGCCTTCCCTGAATCTTGCTGGAAGACTTGGATTTACCACTATCCTAATACTTTGTCTAAAGGGACTTCCACTATAAATCAAAGTGCAGCGTTTAACCAACGAATAACAAGCTTGTGTTTAGCTATTCATATTTCAGCTAGAAATCAAAGTTATTTAAACTATTTGAAGGAATTAATCCTTCAACAATAGGTGAATTTAAATCAAAACCAAAAACTATTACAAACAAAATAGAATTTAATTTAGCCAGGTCAGTTCTAAATTGCATGAGTTCTTAACTTAGAGAAAGCTGTGGAAAGGAAAGAGTCAGGCTAACAAACACATGACTGCAGTGAAAAAGGGAGAGTGAGACGGAGGAAGGAAGAAATGTCGATTCTTTGACAAAGGCATCTCTCAAAAATTCTTAAATATTAAGTAGTGGGGGAAAAGCAAAACACACTGCTTACGAATCCTGAATAAAAACTACCACCTTCTGAATCAGATTTTACTTCTTTTTTCATTTCTGTAAGCTACTTCCCTCTCCCTACCTCGTGCTGATAAAGTTCTGCAAGAAAAATGCATTTGCTGGCTGCTGTTTTAAAGTGACTTACTAAAGAAATGAGCAGATACTTCTTTGAAGCTTACGTAATGTGTATGAAAGTCAGGACCATCAAGCCTGCTATTTTCCTTTGCAAGACGCTTCCGAGCATATCAGATAGTTGTACAAAGTACTACTCACCCTCAGAGCAGCATTCTCCCTCTAATTCCTGTGTCACCTCACATTTCAAAGAGATTTGTTTATTGCTACATTTTAGGTTTTAATAAGCCTCCTGGACTCATGCAAGGATTAAATGAATCCAAAGACAGACCATCTCCCACTCAGATCCAACTGCTGACCAGAAGGTCAACGACTCAGTTCCGTGGAGCAGCAATGGCCAGAAGCGATTATCTTAATGTCAGCCACATCCAGGTGCTTATTTTCAGTTTGATCAGTGTGACTTCTGAAGAATAAGACAGCGTATATACTTATCAAAAGTTCAGTGAGGCTCAACTACAACACAATCAACTACCTTTGCTGAACTGCTGAAAAGTTGCTGATTTTATGCAACTACAGCTTGTTTTCAGTTATGAGCTTTCAAAATAAAAAAGTCTACGGCAACAGAAACTGTACCTCTTCGCAAAAAAGACATTATTTTGAAATTTTCCTAACGTTATTTTGAAATTTTCTCTAGCATCTACACTTCATGTCTATCCCTCAGATTGCAATGACAGGTAACGTCTAAGCTAATGAGCTGCCTGGGCCGAGTTCACAATCAGAAGGAAACTGCGCTATATTGTGAGGTTTTTTGCTGAATGAAACTTTAACCACTTAAAAACGTGGCCTTATTAATTCCATTACTAATCCTATATGTCAAACTAAGAGAAAGCGAGTCTAATATTGCTGGACCTGTCATATTTTAACATTCTATTAATCTGAATTGACATTACCTAGGAATGTTTCAAGATTTGAACCTATGAAGTGAAATATTATTTAGTGAAATAATATTCATACAGTCGAGCCTTTGTCACCATTAGTTATGAAAAGTTGGTGTAAAATACAAAGCTTGCAGGACCAGTAGCCCTGAATTATACTGCAATGAAACTGGTAGAATCATGCAAGGTGTTCTCAGATATCCCAAATGCATGCAGTAGGTACTAGCTGGTGTATATAAGCCTTAAACCTTTACCTTAAATCAGTAAATGCAATTTAATAAACTAATAAATAACTTCAAAGGCTTTCAAAGTAGCAGGACAATTATCACCAGCTTAAATCCTTAACTTTCCGCATCCTTTGACACTTTGTTTTACCATACGGTAGGTTTTGCAACAGATTAAATATTTGTTAAGCTTTTCCATGTATAAATGCTTATTATATGCCAAAGCTTTACACAGTTTAAAGAGAAAAAGAATAGTAACATTAAAAAATAGCTAATATTAGTTAAAAACACTGAGAACTCCCATCAGTGTAATATTAACTTATTAAAAAAACTACTCCATTTAAGTTTCCATTCCTGTTTTCTGATTACACAGAACATCTGAAAAACGTCATTCTAGTTTGATTCCCAGTACTTCTATACTTGGTATCTATCCTACCAATTAAACAAAACTTGTAATGTCAACGCTTTGCTCCTCCTAACTATATCTGCTTTATTACACGGAAAATCTATTTCTGAAACCAAAAGACATCAGTTGTGGCCAAGCTGACAAACATTAAACTGGCAAAAGATGATGAATGGACAGAACAGAAATTTCAAGACTGAACACTTTAAATAGAACTTTTCTTCCAAAATAGCAAAGGTTATTTAGTATAGTTAAGTACCTTTGTAGAGGCACCAAAAACAAGTAGCCCTTTCAAACTGAACTTCCAAAAAAAATTTAATTTTCATTTCAAAAGGGATCTGGAAATTACTAGATACACATATATCCCTGTCCCACTGCCTTGTAACATACATTCAGTAATTTAAAATAAAGATTCAATATTTTATAGATTTTGTATATATATTATATATTTAATATATAATATATATTTATATGTACATTACACAGATACATACACTCTCAGTCAGCAGGATTAACCGGTTTTAAACGTTTGATTGGTACCACTAATCTACCTCAGTTACTTTGTGAATTCAATGGAATTTATCTATTATCTGAAAAGAAGAAATTTAAAAGACCCAAATGGAATCCACGGATCAATATTAGCACCAACACACATGGCCAGTACGTCAAAATGACTGCAGAGACTGCAATAATATATATTTTTATAACATCTCTCCCACTGCACAAACGTTCCTGCATATATGTAGGCAGCAATACCTGCCAGGTCTACACATCTATTCCTATGCTAAATTTAAATGTTATATAAACTTTCTTTACTGTAATATACAGTATCTCTCCTGTCCTGTTGGATTATTTCATTTTCCATGGCGAAAAGTGATCAATAGCTATCCAACAGAAGTTTTTCTTTTAACCCCTCTCCCCTTCCCCCTTTACTGCATGGCTCAGTTTCAAGATTTTACTTAGTAGGCAGCCACCCTAGGCATAACCAGTACCCTAGTAACATCATTCAGTCACGGGCTCTGATTCTTCAGCTACAAAGTTCTGTGGGTGGCTCACTGCTTATGGAAACCAAGATACTCAAAGGTGTTATCTTTTCAACATGCCCACCAATACCTGCCACACGATAGTGTTAGTCAGTCCCAAAACCATAATTCAACGTTACCTACCATTTGGGTAACAAAAGTAACAAACCCAGTTCTGATTTTAAACGTCATAAGAATATTCACCCTGAGAACGCAGAGGAAGTGTTTAAGAATAAATTCTGATATGTCTTCTCTTCACACACAGTTTTCTTTTTTCTTCATCTCCTCTTGGGTATCTGGGTTTGTATCCAGAATTTGACCTCATACTTGCTTTGCTAGCTGCTCAGCTCATGCCACAGTCAGGTACTGATGATAGAAAAGCCCAAAAAGGCTCGTGGAAAAGAGGCAAGCAGCAATCCACCAGGTGAGGAAAGACAGGAGTCCCCGGAACAGGAGAGGAGTGAAAATATTCTTTAGGCTTCCCAAAGCCATTGTTATTTGTACTACAGTTACTTTCATCTTTCCATCAGCAGATGGAGACTCAGAATAAACTGAACTGGGAAGTGGACTGTTTTCTACTGGAGTGTCAGAATTAGCTTCTGAATGGATGCCCCAAGAATAATTACCTGTTAAAAAACAGAGTAACAGATAGAAGAGTTGTAGAATTAAGTTCTGCCATTTCTGTCAACTCCATAGATCATCTTATATATATTATTTCCATATATAAAAATTGGAAAATTTTACTTATAACTTAGTACATACTAACTGTATCCATCCACATGGCTTCCTGCTAATACTAGTAAGCCATTAGGGTAGGATTCACCTTACTTTTTGACATCCTGACATTTCCATGTGAGCCAGCTGCCTTGGGACCCCTGTCAGTGCTGGGTGTGATTCATCTTACCAGATGTATAAGTCTACTTGAGGATGGAATGAATCACAGTCTAATATTGCCTATTTCTTTCTGTTGACATTTGGCAAAATGAATGCCACCACTGCATGGTAGACTGTGAGAGACATCCCTCACAAGAAACAGGAGAAAAAACCCAGAGTGACAGCAGGTCTCCCAATAATGAAATAAATTCCACATCTTATAGCTTGTGTTCAAAAAGTTCAAGGAAGACTGAAAATTGAAAAAAGAATTAACAGATATTCATAAGGTTAAAACAACAACGCTTTATACAGCTCATTTTTAAAGTAGATTCATTCAAGCAGATGAATATTTCAATGAAGGTAAACAGCTTAATTTGTATTAAAAAAACTTATCAGAAATATATCAAATTAGCATATCGTTGAAAGATGTTAAAAACAGCAATAGCAATAGATAACCACAGCTTAAAAGCTGTTTATCAGTTAGCTTTAAATGGCAGGAAACAAAAGTATTTCTCTGTTACGAGTACCCATACCTTCTAATTCTCTTTAGTAGAGTGAAGATATGAAAGCCCAAAACACATTTTTGTTCATCAAATTTTGCCTACCTAGTGTTTTCAATAGTAGAGTTGTGTGAAGGAGCATTACCAATGGTGCAACATATTGCAGTGCAATAACACAAAGATAATAGAAAACTCGAGCCACCTGGAAAAACAGAAAAGAGTAACTCATCGGGTCTGGGCAATCAAAGCAAACCTTTATGCATGTGTTTAGGAAAAAACAAGTAATTATTAAAAAAATATTCCTATGCAAAAAATTTTATACATATATACACACACACATATATATATATATTCAAAAGGCCTAATAAAGAAATTATCCCTAAAATGAATTCTAGTTGCAGGACACAAAATCCTAAGAGGAAATACTGAAAGAAAATAATTGCAAATATCAGTTCTGCTAAACAAGATTAATTTTTCTTATGCTAATTGAAAATTATCATGCAAAGCTTCATATTTCAATACACTAGAATTTTGCTAAGCCACCTCAAAGCCAAATATATGGTTAATTTTTAGAGTCCCAAATGAGCCACAAACTAAATCCCATTTCAAAAATGAAGTCGTAGTCGCAGTCCAAAGCCTCATCAGAAGTAAATCAAATTTTGGTTAATATTCCAATCCCTTTTCAAAGTGAGGTTTTTCGCAAGATTTCCAAACGTGAAATACTTTAAAAATAAAGACAAAAGGACTTTTCATTAGTAGTTGATCAATAACAAAGCATTTAAATGGTCTTTATTTCAGATATACATTATGGTTCATTGAAATTCACTCAGATTTATCCCTCCTCCTGTTCCCAATCTGTTCCATCTTTCTCAAGACTGCTACATTACATATATTATATAAGCTGTTGACCTAAAAGACTAGATCAAATAAAGAAGGAAAAAAGTCATAAAATCAATAGCAAGCAAGCAATGAAATAAAGTTAACTGGATTTTGGAAAAGAACAGAATACAGGGTGGCAAAAAAGATGAAGGCAGACATGACATTTTTGGAAATAGCTTTAAAACCTCAAAGGGCTTTGAGACGAGCAAGCATCAAAAACTAACATGAGAAAAAAAAAGCAGTAAAACATTGACAGAAGAAAAAGCATGAAACAAAAATATTTTTATCATATGCCATAAATTATTTTACAAGAGCAAATAGGAAAGTAACGACCAGCAGAGTAAGACAGATGGGAAGGACTTCACTGGCAAAAGCGCCAGAAGAAAAGAAAGGGGACACGGGCCAGTAGAACAAGATAGGGCTTTATTTTGTGGCATTGGGCTTCTTACCGATTAAACAGATTTAGGAAGCTCCACATAGAGAAGACATTCCTGTTTTATAGATAACATGAAATCTCCCCAAACTAAACTATGCATTCACAACAATTACAACACTTCTGTCATAGGCAGTTGTTGCTAGCTGTATTTCCTAACCTTTTTTTTTTTTTTTTTTTTTTTTGAAGCCCAGCGCTAGTCACCTTGTTTGTAACTAAATTTTTGCAATAACTACTGCACAGTTCATTTATAACCTTAAGATATTTGCGGAGACAAAGACAAGATTACAAAGAGTAGGGACAACCTAAAAACAGAGAAGCAGCTTTGTCCTATGACATACTTCAATATTTCTTCAGGAACATACCCTGACTCAGCCAGATTAAAGATTATCAGATACCATTATCATGAGAGACTAGAAATGTAAGTTTATTCTGCAGGCAACACACAAACAGCACTTTATTATTATTTTATGGCAAGCTTAAAAAATTCTACCTACTCAGTTTGTTGATTAAAAAAAAAAAAAAAGAAAGCAACAAAAAACACAACTCCAAGAAATCTTTACTTTTTACTACTTGCCTCAGTAACAAGATGGGCAGACAGTTTTGTATCTAGTCTAGTGCATTTGAGAGCAGTCTTACAGAACTAGATATGCCGCATTTTATCCCAAAATGCAACCATCCTATCTTAAACTTTGTCCCAATTTAAAAAATCACAGCTAGGATTAGGTAAACAGTATTTTGTCATTCCATCGAAACCTGACTTTTTCCATGCTATAACTACAAATCACCACTAAACCCCTACACACTCACCAGGTTCTATTTATGCTTAACAGAAACAATCATCAAGATAAGCACAAGGCCAAAATATTTGTAAAGAATATTTCATGAAGGGATCTCTTAGAACAGCAAGGAATGAACAACTTAAGACAAAGCATCTGTATAATACAAATGATACATCTCTGCATATTTTGGTTTCCGGAATTTCTCAGTAACAGTGCCATTTTTATAAGGAATATCGTTTAGGAAGCTTCACTCAGATTTCAGTTCTGCTGCCACAAAGACACAACAAACCAGCTGTTTTATGTTTTCCTATTTTAAAAAATTGCACAGACTGAGCACTGCAAATGCATATAACCTTAATGCCATTATACTTACCATTTTCTGTAAATCAACTGTACTTATTCTGCCAGCTTCCTTTTTCATCTGATCCACACATTTCTGTGCTAAATTCAGGTAGGCCTGGAGATGACTGCGCATCATAGCCAACCGTAAAGCACACAACAGGATTATAATCCACAATCGCATGGTGTCAAATGTATCTTCTGACATTCTGTGGATAAAAGAAAGGTAATGCTGTTTTCCAAAGGTCACCTACCACTAGAGAGTTATTTGTTTCTATTATCTGTAAAGAAATCTTACAGCATAATGTCAAAAATACTTAACATACAATTCACAGTTATGAGTTCATGTGCAAGTAATATTCACTTTTCCTCCTCTCTCTCTTTATTGGTACCTCTTGGTAGCCTTGTTTTAGCATTAGATCCAAATTAGTATCTATTTGTATGCAAACAAGAATACTCCCAAACATTTGAATTCGGAGTAATGAAGACAGAACACTAAAAAACAAGCTCTTTCAAGTAATTCAAGTTTTGAGATACACTTGTAGATACTCAACATATACTTCAGCTACCTTACATACATTGCTATAGCACAACTCTCATTTCAAGAAAAGCTGAAGAATAAAATGGAAACACAAAAATTGTATGTTTTCAACGTTTTACATAATAGCTCAGTGGTCAGAGAGTTATCTTAGAATCATCTTTTAAACCCCGAAAGCAATAAAAGGGACAACCAATCACATTAGTTTCAAGGCAGTAGTCTTACTATTTTGAATTGAATTATCTATATTAATAAAGTGACAGTGACAACCACCTATGCTACTTATACAATATTCATTTCAGTTACCATTCTTCCTGAAAATTCTTTCCCTTTCATGCTTTTAAATATTTTAGCTATCAAATTTCATATGCATTTCATCTACACATAGATCTTAAGACAAATCTCATGGTACTAAGACCCTTAGGTCAGTTCTCATACCAATGTATCTCAATTGTCTTCAGTGAAATGACTTTTCCCTTACACCTCTAAGAAAGATGTAAGGTATTATATGCTGGCAGTAAAGCAGCATTCTGCCCCTAGCAAGAACTGCATAGAACTCCACCAAGGAGTTCACCAGAAGATAGCAGCTCTTCAGGAACCACTGCTTTACCTTTCTTAATCAGGTTGAATACTCTGTCACTAATTCTTATTCTTCCTTAATTACAGAGGCCCTTTACAGGTCAGCTGGAACATCTTTACAGTACCTTTCGAGATGGATACTAGTCACACCAACAATTTTAAGTCTTTCGCGTTGTCATAACTTTTGCAGAATACTACTTACACTCATGGTTTTATCCTAAATACCCTAGAAAGAATTTTTAAAGGGAACCTTACAAAGGAACGCTCTCTTTGCCCAAAGGTGGGTTCATAATGTAGTCCTTAGTGATTGGTTTTACCCACAGCAGAACCATAAGTAAAGGTGCCAAGAAGTTTATATGTAGCAACGTTCTGAAAGAAGAGGAAAAAAAAAAAAGGGTAGGGAACGAGGTGTTATTAAACACAGAAAATTACCATTCTGTTGAAACTGGTAGTACAGATTCAAAAGGAGTCATCCAATTTTAAAATACTAGGGAAAAGTAAATAAGAAAATTACTCTCCTATTTCTATAAGTATGACTTAAGTCTCAACAAAACAGGAATATAACATACTATGAAGTCACACTGGCTGTGGTTAAAAAAAAGCGCGCTTAGGAATAAATCAAGTTTTTAGATATTCCAACAAACTAACTAAACGAACTACATGCATTATACCACACTAGAGTCACTTGTTGAAAATTTGCGTATGATGGCATAACACAGAATCGCAGTAGCCATTAAAATTTTAATCTAGAGGGTCAGTATCTCAAATGGATAATTGTGAAATATATGCTGCTATATTAGTGAAAGTTTTTTGGCTTAATTAAAAACATAATCAAATTAATTTCTACTATGTATATGGACCAGGGGAAATACTTCTCACGGGTCAGATTTTCCAGTTTAATGCAGATTTTTAGGTAGGAACCTTGACTAAACGTAACTTGCATCCATTTGAAGATACTCTGACAAAAAAAAAAAAAAAAGAGCGAGAGAGGAAAAAAAAAGAAATCTACTCCATTTCAAACACGCTGAACTCCCTATATATTAAACTATACAGTTAATGTAGAAGAAGCTCTCTGAGTACAAAACAGACGTTAGCATTTAAAAAAAGGAAATAGTTTTCTGTAGTTTTTCTTGAAATTAACATCCTTCATCTGAACCCCTATCATCCGAACCCCAAATCCCTGCCATTTTTCATTACTCAAATGAAATGAAAACACAGTTGAAGACTTCAGTGCTGTAGATCTGGTGTTGCGCTAGTAGCACTTCCTCACTAACAGTTTCAGTTTGTCTATATTTCCATCTCCAACGAGACTCCTTCTACACTATAGAGAAAATAATGAAGTAATCAAATTATTCTAAAAACACAAGCCCTTACTGATTCAAACTATCAAGCTTCCTAAACCCGTTAAAACGTTTGCATGTTTCAGAAGATGTCACCACACAGTTTAAATCATTGGTTTCATATGAAGAGAAAAGCACTGCTAGTTACGTAGTGTTGCTAGGGAACACCACAGCACCAAGGAACAGTCCAAAGCATTTCAATAACTTGCGAAAGGATTTTACCTGAGCTTCCACTTTATTTAAGACCTCCTGCCAGGCTAATGGACTGGAATGTGCCAAAGGGTGGCAAGAATCACTCGCTGTTTATTTGACTTGAGGGAGAAAGACTGAAAGACTCTTGAAGCAGGCTCAGAAAAAAAAAGAGTGAATGTGTAGGGAAGTGGTACGAATGGATTAAGAGAACTCCAAAGTACATCCAGGGGAGAAAGCTGCTGCTAAAGAAAAATCAAACAGGCTACTGGAATTAACAGTGACACCAGGTTATTTTTATTTTACTGTGCACAAAAACTTATTCCATGTTTATAGAAGTAAGGATCACTGTTATCATTTTGGCCAAATTACTGAAGTGGAATTTTATCATCTACCTAACCTCCAATTTTTTAGTCATTGCTCCCATAACTTAAGTCTCCCTTTCTGTAATTATAGCTTGTGCCTTATACTCTTTACAAATGTATGACCTTGTATTTGACTGCAGGGAAAGGCATTGTTTTCCTGCACCCAAATTAGAGAGCTTTGTATCAGTGACATGTCATCCTCATTTACTACTCCCCTTTAGTCACTGTCAAACTACTGCAAACAGTCAATAATGATCTACTCATTGATAAAAACACATCACTTAGGGCAAATACTGATCTCTTCAGAGCCCATTAGAAACAATCGCTCAGCAATGATTCTTTGTTTATAATTGCATTACCTAATTACATTGATATCTAACCAAGTTTTAATCCATTTAATGTCATTTTTATATTGTTCCATTCGAACAGGCGAAGTATTGGTAGACTTTCAAAAAAACTTGCTTGGTGCTGCACAATATTATCTTTAATAACAAGCTCCAATTTTCCCTAAACATTAACTTGGATAAGATTTATTTTGTTCATAAACGCAGACTAGTGGATATTAATTACTCTTAGTTCTTGATTAATCAGGTCTTTTTTTAGACAGTTTATATTTCTATCTAGGATCCAATGATCAAAAAAGATGTTGGAAAATTCAAGGATAGTTACAGAAAAGGCGCAAGAACTTTCAAAATATTGAAAATCATAAAATCATTAAAAATGAAAAGCTCAGGAGTTTAATTTATTTAGCTGAAAGAAGAAAAGACTAAAGAGGTGACTTGATCACATTCTACAGATAGATAGAAACTTAAGAGCAGATATAACAAAAGCCAACAGCTTGCAGCAGTAACTGGATGCATTCAACTACAATGCAATTCTAATACAGAGTAATTAATTAACATTCTACCATGAGTGAAGGATCAATTCTGAACATAGATTAATTTTTAAACTGGGTGTTTGGGGGTGAGTGGGAATTACACGCGTATATTTGTACACATACACGCGTCAGTCTGAGTAGAAATAATTGGACATGAAACAAAAATTCACATCAGAAAGTCTAATGGGTTTCTTATGGAAGTGACTACACTAAATGATCACAATGGCCTATGCTGCAGAATCTGTCATTTACACGTACTAAACATTTAGAGGTTGGGATCTATGAACGACATTTGGAGCTGTTCCCTCAATCAGAAAATGCTGAAGAGAAAGAGTTACATATAAGAAAACATTTTGTTTCCAACCTCAAGAACAGCTGAGAACAAAAATGTTCCTTTAAGCTGGTGTAAACTTCTGACCCTTATTATACATTCTGGGTCATAATAATGCAAGATATACAGAAATACTGAAAAGGACAACTTTAATTTGCCTTTCATTTTAAAGACAGAAGTTTTAACAGTTGAACTCCCTTCTATATGCTACTCTAATTTCAACATTTATTAACAAAAGTTTTTACTGAGTTTTAGATTCCCTTTAAACGCGTTTCCAGTTTACTGCCTTTCTGAAGCTATTTCTCCCTTTCAGTTTTTTCTTTGGATCTTACTCTAAACTCATGAACAACGGCAAGATGCTCATCTAGAAGAACAACAGAAAAAAAAGTTGTGGCTGCATCTCCTCTTCCACACAGCTATTTGAATTTCCAAAAAGATATAATGGGAAAAAGGAAGCAGAAACACTCATACTGTAGCAGAAACGGTCATGTTGGAGGAAAGGAAAGGAATGTTCCTTTAACCGGTACTCTAGTTAAGAGAGACAATGAACGTAATAGACTGGCAGAGGGCAGGTTGAGCAGAAAGAGGCAGGTGGCAAGTTTGCTGGATATATGAAAAGCAGGCAGCAACACAAGTCTTAGTCACTACCTTCTTACTGGAATAGTTTGCTTTGTTTATTTTCAGACATTAAACAGAAGTTTAAGACTGGGTAGCATATACCTATGTGTATATATTTTCTCTTACTGTGTTATTTTTTCTGTTGCTAAATTCAGAGCATCCAGATGCATTTGAGCCAGTCGCAAGCCAGGGAATGTCAAAAAAGCACCAATAAGTGAACACAGAACAGCCAGGAACAATTTGAAGGTTAGTTTAGACACAGGACCCCTAAAAGAAAAGAAAGGAAATAAGCATTTTCTGAGGGGAGGGGGGCAGTTGGGGTGGGCAAATCAGAGACTACTTTCAACTTTATCATCATCTAACATTTAATCAAAAAGCAAACAGTATTCTATGGTTTTACTCTAGAACACCAGCATTATTATAACCATTTCAGGAAATTTAAATAAAAAACAAGCAAGTCACCTATTTATTTATTAAAAAGAACAGAAAGCTCTTCAGTGTAGGAAGACAAAAATCTAAACTAATTCCCACAAAATGTTAAATTTGTTAGTAGAGCAAAAAATGAAAAATTTAATATTGTAATTGACAATGAGTTATTTAATAAAACCAGCTGGTAGAATGAATTTAGTTATGATACTTTTAATAGAAGAACAGATACATGGCAAATCTTAACTGTTCAAAGATAAAAATGGATTTTTTACTTCTTGCATTCAACATTTACCCATCAAACAGCTCTATCAAACTGTTATTAATCCAGTTATCCATAGATTTATCGATAACATAGATGTGGCTAATTAACATGTCTCTTCCAAGCAACTAATACTGGTCGTTTTAATGAACTATCTACCCAGTACCTAATAGAATTGGGAAGGGGAAAAAAAAAAAAAAAAAAATCAGGATCAACTGAATTACTGTATTAATAACCATAATTATACAAAAGACAAAAGCAACAAAGAAACAGATCAAAGAGGAGCAAAACGAAGTCTAGCGACCCACGCGAGTTTCAGATTCTTTCTTAACCTATGTCATTCAAACTAACAAGAGACGACATTATGAACTCAATCACTGCTATAAACAGCCACAGCACTGCAAAAGTTTAAGAGAAAGAAAACGGATACTAACAGGAAAATTAGTACGTAAGTTAGTAAATTCTGAGTAGTTTAGGAAAAAACAGAGCAAAGAAAGGTTAAGAAACACATGGGATTCAGTTGAAGGGCTTCTTTCTCACTAGATTAAATATCCACATCTATAAATGACAGACTATTCTAAGTATATATATTTGAATATATACTCTGTTCCTCACAAGTTAAAAAAAAAAAATCATAATTCTTACATAATACTTGAGAACTTCCAAAAAAGAAATTTAAAATTGTATGCCTGCAGTGATGGCATACCCCATACAAGCATTTTAGAGCACGTGTGTAAGGCAAAACCTGTAACGACGTCAGTTTCACAACAGACAAAAGCTGTCTATAAGAGTGATTGCATATAGAAGTAACACTGCAAGCTATGGAGCACTCCTTCGTCAGTCTCTGCAAAACTTGGATGTATTGTAGCAAGCAGATGTATTTGCTTAAGAGGAAAATACTATTACAACCTGAAAATATGACTGAAAGTCAAAATTTACGCCTAATTTGAATTTTATCACAGGCTTTTGCCCTCTCATGCTTTTGTATACCACAGAAACCGGGGAGAAAAAAAAAAAAAGTATATCCTGATTTAAGCAATCTTTTCAAAGAAGAAGGAACTGTTTAAGAATTACAATGAGCAAGAGGTTCATAATTTTGAACTAAACTTCATGGCCTGCAACCAAACTGTTAGGATAGAAATTGTATCAGAATTAAAAAGAGAAAACACATATGGAACTTAAGTTATTTGCAAATACTGATGGATGACTTTCATTAATCCACACCTTCACATTAATACAGGAGTACAAGCATATACAAAAACAATGTATGCAACACAAATGCTTGCTAAGAAAATGCAAGTGGTTCAGTTATTAATGCAACATAATGAAGACCAATGTATTTCCAGAAACTTACTGGGATTCCAGACCCTGCTTTTCAAGAAACTGCATAGCGCTTTCCGAAAAATTTGAGAATCCTGCAGAGACACATATATTATATGTATTTTATCACAGTAGAAACACAGAACCTCTTTTTTGAAATAAAATGCTAGGTAACAGAACATCTTTAAAACAAATTTTCGTATGTCTGCCATAGCTCTTTCATGTGCTAATTAGCATGCCACAATGCAATAAAACTTGGTTATTAACATGAGCAGTCTTTGAAAACATCTCTTTGATATTTGTACATTTCATGAACGTGAATAAAATTTACATTAATTTAAGAACATAAGTAATTTTTTTCTGTAGAGGAGCTTCACTTTACTATGCAAAGTAAAATGGGTTAAAAATAAAACTGGAAGGCAAATATAATTAACAAAATAAGCAATCTAGGCAAAGACTACACTACGTAAAATAAAGCAGGGAAAAAATACAGGATATCCTTCAGAATCCATACTCCAAAACAAGATTTCCTAAAAATGTATCACAGAAGAGTTTTAATGCCGATATTCTCAAAAAAATACTTAAAGGCTTAAAATTAAATGTTCAGGTCATATAATCAATAGGGCTATTGCAAACACTGAAGAAAGTTATTACCTGATTCCAGTCCAAATTCTAGATAATTTTCTGTTACAATCAGGATTGCCATTGCTTTCACAAAGAAGAAAAAGCCAAAGGTGACGCACACTGATCTTTCACCTCCATCCTCTACTTTGAAATAATGGGTGGTCAATGAAAACAGTATCTTACTATACAAGAAAAAGGTCAAGGAAAATAGAGTTTGTAAAATAACTATATTGAAGAATTGTAACACTGGATTTTGGTCATCTATAGTAAGATTGTTCTTCTAAGAAGCACAAAAATTAAAAAAGTAATATGTTAGGCCAATTTGAGATTAATTATGCTTTACAGTATTGGGAAAGTTTAATAAGCACAGACACACAGTCACATAACAGGTAGCTAGGAATACACTGTTCTGGAATATACTTTTGTTTTGATTTAGGCTTACTGATAGCCAAACACGACAATATTCACTATCAATCAGGGAAAATTAAACCAGTTCTGTCATGATTATAGTAATTTACAGAAGTTAAACCAAAACAAGTGTATCTTCAATATAAAGTATCAAAAGCTAAATGAAGAATGTTCCATTAAACTACACAACTCAAGATTCCATGTATTGTCATTCCAAAACCCAAAACATTACTTCTGAAGATAGCAACAGTGAACACAGGGAAGTGAATACACACTTTTTTTTTTTTTTTTTTAAAACTACAGCGGAGCTATACATGTTCTGCCAGAAGGGACAACCCCAAGTAGATGCATTCAAGATTCTGCACTACAGAAATTCAGAGTTCAAACCCAAATATATAGCATCATTCAATTCACTGCAGGTTTGTTGCTGAAGTCACCTGGGTCAAAACATTGCTTCCGTGCTGAGTTAACTGCACACGGATGTGTGTTTGGGCACACGCATCCATCCTCACACAAAATACATGTATATAATAAAACTAGCTTTTTGTTTCTTTCAGGAGAAAAGGGTAGAAAGGTGTTCCTCATCACACACATCCCAATACCTTTTTACTGAAAAAAATCCAGACATCGAATTTTGTCTTCCCTCCTCGAGTAAAGGCTAGACATTTTACTAAAGGCTAGACGTTTTACGGAGGTAAGGTGAGGATAGACAGCTTGTTTGTTGGTAAACTAAGGGCAACAAAAAGAAAAAAAAACACACACAAGCAGTATTTTACACAAAAGCTTTTCTCTCAAACATCTGCTGAGCTTTCTTAAGTGATTAAAGCTTCTGAGTCATCACATAAAATCTGTATCCTTTCAGTTAGATTTCCTTTTCTTAATCTTCAGAACACAATGATTACTAGAAGCAGCAAAACCTTAACTCCATGTAAGAACAGAAAAACTGTACCTTTTGTTTTTAATAAACAGCAGGAAAGACAAAATATACTTTTTTTGTTTTAGAAACACTGAAAGATTTTCTCAGACACTTGCAAATATTCAAACAACAGATAGAGTAAGCTTGTGCTGTGTTTGGGGAGGCAGGGCAGGAGACACCAGGTGTACAGAGAACAGGATGCCTAATAGACACTGTATCAATGATAGGATAAAACTTGTTAAATACAAAAACTTCCCCTCACAGGGACTGTAGACCTGCCTTATAAATAAACAGTGAACAGTGGCATGGAACTGATGCTTAAGATTATTACGTGACTATTTCCTAAGCAGAAAATGCATGAAAAGATGAAACTTGTGTTTCTCTACTTTCATGTGCATGTGTTCCAGGTTTTTCAACTATTAAAACTAATCAGTCAACTAACAGCATATTTAGTATTATCTAGCAAATACAATCTATCCCTTTCCCATTTTGAAAAAAGGAGACCATATACTCTGGTATGATATCTAAGTCCTTTCATGCAACCCCACTGCCACAAATATGAACATCTAAGAGGTTGCCTGCTCTGCTATCAAGCTGTTTAAAATACGTTCATTGAATATTCTAATTTTTAATGCATTTCTAAACATAATTAGCACCAAAACTATATAGTAGATTAATATAAATTTTTCATAATATACTGTCAACTCTTATTAATAAAAGCTGTAGCCCATTATAATTGATTCTTTTCAAATGGCAAGCGATATCAAGTTCATAGTTAAATAAAGTAGTTGGAGATCACTCCAGACATTACCTGCTTTGAAAAACCAAAAAAAAAGAGAGGAAAAAAAAAAGATTAAGTGTAAACTGTACACATTTTTCCACTACACCGTAACAAAGTAATTTCTATTTGTACTTTTTTTAAATACTGGAAGTGTATTTTAGGATTTGGACTATTGGAAATCCGTTTTAGGGAATCTATTCAATAAAAGATTTCAACTGTCATCAGTTAATCTCTCATGAAAGCATATGATTATGCCATACTGCACTTCATTAAGCAGCACATATTTAATATATGCATTGCTGTATTTCATCTATATGCAGAGAAGTATTCAAGTATGCACATTAGAGAGGCCTAACTACAGCATCTAACCTGACTCTTAACTTCACAGTAATCAGCTTAAGCTCCCTGTATAGTTAACAGAAAGAACAGGCCTCTCTAAAGGAGTACTTACCTCACCCTAAAAACAGGCACATTCTAGGTCATAGAGGCTGTGTTCTGATAAGGTCCGTTTCTCTGCACTGACCATTAGAAGAACGTTAAGACGATTTTTAAACACCTGAGCAAGATAATTCCTATCCTTCTAAATAATTTTCTCAAAATGTAACCTTAAGATATTTCACCAAAAATAATACATTCTTAGACCAAGTATCCTTACACAGTTAGGGATAATGAACACAAAACAATAAGATATTAAAGTCAAATCTTGAAGTTACGCAAAGTATTTCATAACTGTGACCAACAGTGCTACAGATTTTCAACCCCCTAGATACTTATATTTTCAACTATGAACTGCGCCTAAGGGTCTGAAAAAAGCAACTGGAAAAAAGAAAGCACATTGACAAATTCCAATTACAAAGCAGGTTCAGATAACTCTGCATAAATTAAGGATTATGCAAACCAGGTAACAGAGGGTTCCAGTCACATGTGAATAATCACCATCACTACTATTTCAGGGGTGGAGAAAAATCAAAGCATTGTGTCAAGGAAATTCGAGTTCCCTTCATGACTCCCTTTCAATGCTTGACCTACCTTTCAGGATCTACTGAAGAAACAAGCCATGAGTGCTATGTTACTAAGTTTTTTTTCCTTTTTACTTTATTTCACAAAAGGCGGTAAACTTGTAGAATTTATTGCATACACTTACTAGAAATAATTCTATCCTTAAGCTACTATAATTTTAGAATTTTTGAATCATTTTCTATACAGTCCAACAGTATTTATGCACACGGTTAAAAAGATCCACTTGCATTTCCAGTAAAATAGTCAGAACTTTCAGATTCACAATAGAAAAATCAAAGTCTTCTATATTATTTCTAATTGTAAGTATGTAGAAAAAAAATATATCCAGTTTAAGGCTTCCAGAAGTTATATCAAGGTCTGATGATAACTTTCCCTAGATCAACTTTCAACTAAGTTGAAGAAAGCCTATTGCTTTCCTTTGCTATCCCATTGATATAACTACATGCAAAGACATTTTTCAAAAGTAGCCAGTAAAGTTTCCTAATCTTCCCATCAGGTAACTCAAATGATCATCTTTTCAGATGACAGACAGCCTCACAACTAAGAAATACATTACTTTTCCTTCATCACAATAATTTTCCTAATTACCTTGCCTTTGCAACAGAAAGGATTGGATATAACACTTTACAACAGATAAAAAAAATTAAATAAGATCACGTTTGTGTGTTATACAAAGACAACTGATTTAGAATGTCATTCAACTATTCTCAATGATGAATCTTAAATAGCTGCCTAAGCAGAGTAATTTAAATTAAACACATACTATTGTTAAGAAGGATCACTTTCAATGCTGTCCACCTTCACTCTGTTCTCAGACATGTCTCTCTCCCCCTTCCCTCTCCCGCAAAAAGTGCTTTGTTATCTTACCAACTCATCCTTTTACAAGTACCCTGGCTGCAACTGCTACATTTAATATTGTGAACAACCATTTAGTTCAATAAGTTTTAATTTTTGCTCTGACAAGAAGTCACCTTTCCAAATTTCAAAAGAACAATAATCAGCCACCCCTCATTAGGGACTATGTGCAACAAACTGTACAGGAAGACTAAAAGAATTTAGTAACCAGAAGAGGTGACCTACAATACAATAAGTTCTCATAAACATTAGCTACTCTTGCAAGAAATATTGCAAAGCATATTTTAAAAGCCACAAATCACATCTGGCAGGTAGAGACTGACAATCAGGGGTGGGGGGGGGAACACTTTCGTAATATCTTCTCGTCTCCTCTTTAGCTACTGGAAAGAGCACAGTGTGCACACATCATCACCATGAAAATCCGTCAATGAAACGACCCAAAATCATACAGCCTTTCAAAAACACTAAACACAGGGTGGTACAGCAAGCCTACTAAACTGCTGCCTCCAAGGAACATATAGTCACTGAATCTGCCTCAAAGTATTGCTAAAACAATAAATAATTTAAATATAAAAAACTGTCTTATCTGCACTGTTAACCATGAGGAAACCAAGAACCCCGGAACAGCTGAGGTTGGAAGGTGCCTCTGGAGGATCATCTGGTCCAACCCCCCTCAAGCACAGTCAGCCAGAGCAGGCTGCTCACAACACAGTCCACTCAGGGGCTCGATATCCCCAAGGATCGAGACTCCACAACCTCTCCAAGCAACCACTTCCAGCGCTCGGCCACCCTCACAGCA
Source organism: Struthio camelus (assembly GCF_040807025.1). Lineage (NCBI taxonomy): Eukaryota > Metazoa > Chordata > Aves > Struthioniformes > Struthionidae > Struthio > Struthio camelus. Next base: position 37,127,740 of record NC_090981.1, on the reverse strand, counting down.
AAGAGCTCTTTTCTTATGTTCTGCTGGGATTTCCTGGTATTGTGCCCTTTGCCTCTGTCACTGGGCACCACTGAGAGGAGCTTGGCTCCATCTCCTTTACTCCCCCTTCATCAGGTATTTATACACACACTGATAAGAGGAACCAATTTTGAATATTCAAGTGTTATATTAAGTCTAACTTAACATTTTAGCTCATTATTAGCTGCTGAGGGTACAGAAGAATTGGACAAATTCATTTTCTAACTCACCTCTCCATGATCTGCTGTCTTCCTGGCCCTTATTCAATTCCATCACTTCATCACCTCTCACATGTTCAAAAGGCTACTTTCTTCCCCAAAGCATAAGCCCGGATTAGTCTGTGAAAAATAGCTAATTACCACACAAGCCTCTATGTCCAATACTGCTTTCTCCAGCACATAAAAAGATCACAGCTGCTTGTTTCTATAGTTTGATATTGCTTGTTTCCTAAACACTCTACTTTTGTTTCCCTCAGTGTCAGAGGGGAGTTGAGCTCTTCACTGAACTTTGAAAGCCTAGTACCACCTCAGCTCCTACAACTCTACATATTTATTTTCCTATAGGCGTCATTATAAGTGTCTTGAATTTTCTCAAAAAATATGAATGCATGCATGCATCTTTGCAATAAGTGATTATTCAGCTAAGGAAGTATCAGACTAAATATATCAAAAACAAAGTGTGTGGTAGATTGCGAACTTCTGCAAATGTTTTAAATACTTGCTGGCACAAAAACCTATTCCTGATTGCCCAGCTGGGCAAAACCAATTTAGTTTAGAACCATATAAACATTATAGATGAGCACTGACTTTTTGTTCACATACATGGATTTTTTTTCCATAGATGGTCTGGTATTAAGATTTACAAGTTACCTATATCAGCATGTACAAAGAGCACGTATAGCATATACATTATCTGACATCAGCACTAGCATATACATCCTTTATCCAAATGTTAAATATGCATTTATTCTGCAAATCAGCAATACATAGCTTTCCGTGAACTGCAGAATGATGTAAGAGCTATTTGCAACAGATAGATTGATTCAGTAAAACAGTAAAGGATACACTGCAAAGGCCAAGACAAGCAGACACCACACTACGCTAATATTCATTTCTTGTGAGGGCTTCACAATACTGTAATAGGCTTCAGTCACCACATACACAACTGTAGCTGCAACAGTGAAATCCACCAACCACTGATATTCAGGAAAATAATGCAACGCTGAAAAAAAGTTTGCAAATCTTAGAAGTCTTATGACATTTTAAAGGAAGTTACTGACATATACAGAAAGGGATGACAATTACAAGTTATTTTCAAAAGCTGCTTCTTGAGGTTCAGATTATCCAAGTTAAGAGCAACAACAAGAGCAACTTCCCCCCCCACCCAGCAACCTCTTCTTTTAACCTGAACTTCGCTCTTCACCTGTTGCTTAATACTGGATTACTGTTCAGCAATTTATGAGGCTACAAAGTGTTACTATTTTACCATTTCAGCTTTTCTACATCAACCTGCTAATTTCAAGAAGCACAGCTAATTTATATCTCAACTTCAAGGTAGAAAACGGTCCTTTACTTAAATCTAAATACAGTTCTAAGTAAGAATTTTGATTCTCTATTTAAGATTAAAAGCTCACTGACATTCATTTAATCTACTATATATTGCTTCCTCTTTCTTTAAGAAACTCAAATCTAAAACAGTGATGGTTTATTCTTCAAGATTTTGTTTGTATCTCCTGTCTAGCAATAAATCATTGTGCACACTCCACTCTGAAAATTCTGGGGAACATGATGTACCCCATGTAGGCCAGGTGATTTGCAAAGAGAGAAGTTTTCTTTCTCCCATAGATGTTAGGAACTGCAAAGATCAATTCTTGATAACAAAGCGCAGTCTGACCTTCCCAAACAACTTCCTATATTAACAAGGCTTAAAAAACAAAACAAAACATCACATACACACACAGAATGTTACTGAGCATTTCTCATTTGTCTACAAGGCAAATGAGGCCAAAAAGAAGAAACTGGCTGAATCCTGGTATTTCAAGTAAAAATCTGGTATTTATTTTGAAACAACTATTTGGTTAGATTTAATGTATGCTTGTATATATAGCTTTATAAAGATACTTAAACCCTACACTGTATCAGTATCAGCAGATGCTTGTTTTACTCTCAGACAAACACTTTAATACTATTATTTGAAGCAAATAACACTAACTGAAACTTGTGAATGCTTTGCTTGCTTACACACTAGTTTCAAAAAGCTGCGTATTTCTGTTACAGATCAAGTCTTTTCAGTACTATTTTGGACAATTTAAGCAGAGAGATCTCCCTGCTCAGCACTATACTTTCTTTCTGTATTTACGCATACAGCAGATGGATGTAAAAACATCACTAGGGAGAAAATACTATCATACATACAAATCACCGATATCCATGTATGATCTCTCTGTAACAGAAAGTTGGTTATGTTTAAAGAATCAAAAATTAGCATTATAAAAACATCTATTAACTTTCAAAACATGTAATGTTGCTTATTTCTGCAGTGTCACTTTTGTTTTCTAAATATTTTACTTCAAACTTTCAGATGTGTGGGTGAAAGGTCTAGGTTTCAATGCTACAGTATATTTCCTATTTTAGCTGAAAAGAAAGCATGTTTCGACACCTGCCAGTTGTCATTTTCTTGTACAAAGCTATGATCACGTTTTTTATGTCTGTTTCAAATACACTGAGTGATGTGATCTTTTGGTGTTGTCTCATATCGCTAGGGATGCTTGATGCAACAATAGATGTGCTTTATGCTGGATTTCACCTACTCATCCTTTTCTGTAACACTGCTATTAAGATGTCACCCATGGAACAACAAAAGGAGATTTAACCCTAATTCTTGCCTTCTCACTTCATAATCAGTTGTGCTTTTATTCTTTCATTGTCTATCAAAAAAGATATTCCAGTGTTTATCGCAAACAAACACTCGATAAAAAAACAATGTACCATAACGTCACGATGTATTTGACACAATATACTGTCATCCGCATCCACTTATTCTTACCTAGAGTGTCCCTTTCAGTCACAGACTTTGTTTCCAGATGAAGATCAATGTCTTTTGGAATGGTTAGGGGCTTGTTTTCAATATGACCATTATATTTTCTGTAAAAAAAAAAATAAAACAAAACAAAACATATGGATACAAAAAAGTCAACTTGTTATTTATATAGTGACATTTCAAATTTAAGAAGCATGCAGATCACTTGTTCCCAAATGCAAACATTTTTATCTAGGTAAAAAAGCATTAACTCAAGTTCAAACATGCACATATCTTGAGAAGCAACTGGGTATGTCAGCAGTTACTAGCTTTATCTCAAAAGGCTCTGAAATACTATTGTTGCTACACATAGAGGTTTAAACAGCATCTGTATGTTGCATCCTCCTGAGAACATTTTAGGGCAGTATCAGATGGGCACCCTCTGCTCCAGCACATTAGTTTCCTCTGAAAGGGAACTGCACAGTTCAGGCAGGCAGCAACCTATAAGGCACTTCAATAGGTTCCCCCAATCTCAGTAGTCTAGTGATACGACTGCAGCTATAGAACATATCCACCCTGTCACACAAATATACAATAAAAAAATAAAAAATAAAGAAAGAAAGAAAAAGTTGAGACTTGGCCTTTGAGGTCTAGAACGGGAGACTAATCTAATCTTTTCTCTAATCTAAAGAGAAACGTGTAAAATACCATAGAATTATTTCAACTTATATCCTTCTGGAGTATTTAGTTAGTCTGCACGGAACTGGTCTGAAAGATCACCTTTGCTAACCAGGGTAAAAAACTCACTTCACTACTATATTAAAATCACCACACAACCACAACAAAAACATGACATTGAAGCAGACCACAAAATGTTTTGCTAGGCAAAAAAAGAAAAAACACCAACCTCAAAACATGTAAAAAGAAAAAAACAGCAACCTCTGCCACATTTTAGAATGGCACCTCTGAAATCAGGAGAGGGGGATTTTCTATTGAAAGAAGTATCATTGGGACATAAGCATGAAAATGAATTTCAATCAATTGTGGACTTATTTTTAAAGAATCATGTCCTACCAGCTAATGTGCAAGACAAGAATTAAGATCATGTGAAAAATAATATTTATGAATGCTTTATGCTGTATTCTTAATATCCCTTAGCTGAAGCACAAAACTTTTAATGAATGAATTCCAAAAAATGAGATAGGAGCCTAAAGCATTACACAAAAAAAATCATGTGTCCAAGTCTAAGTGAGAATTCCCAAACGCTGCATAGCCACTTGAATATCTGCAGACTTCTGCGTGCTTCCCCTCCAACCCAGTTACACTCTTATGTTTTCTCCTGTGTTCACCCATGAGTACCATCATCTTGAGTGAGATGAGCATTTTGATAACTGAAGTCATCTGAGCTCAACAAAATTTGGTGCTCCTATACTTTAATTACCCTAAGGGACCCATAATCCAAGAGACACGCTCAGAACATAACTAGCATCACTGACAGCCTTTAATTCAGAGTAATTCATAGTAGCAATGGACCTTTTCATTAGCCTAACAATATTATATACTTTTTCTATTTCAGAATGGTTTGCTTTATATAATATTTATGTGCTATTGAAACTTACAGCACAATATTACTGAAGTGTAGTATGCATTGAATAAAACGGACTAGCAGGATTCAGGTTCAAACTACAGCCATTTCCAAGCCTCATTTCCAAGCAAGTTCCCTGGAACCCCTTTTGCCATTTCTATTAACTAAATTTGGAAAAGTAGTTAAGTAAGGAGCAGGTATTACATTTTATAAGAGCTTGAAAAAAAAAAAAAAACATTCTTTATCTTGAAGACACATGGGAAAAGTCAATAGATGCACCTTTATTTCAGCCTCACATCTCCTTGGCTCAAATGAGCACTGCATTCCAACACATGCAAGCTAAAAAAAAGTATATCCCAAACAAGTAAATAGGAACAATTCCTACTTTAAAATAGGCCTCTCCTCCAATAACAGCAGCTTCTTCAAAGAACAAAGAAGTACATTCATTGACTGAAAAGTATGGTATTACACATCCTATTATCACAATAGCAAAACAAAGAAAGCAGAGTTTAAGTCTCCACATTACCATTCTGGTTTCTCTGAAGTCCCAGATCCACAAATAAAATTTACCTCATTACAAACAACTACATACAACTATTAAAAGTGTATTTTTAGTTACATACTTATGTACGATGACAATTAGACCACTCTTATAATAATTAAATGACCCAAAACAAAAGCTGAGTATGTAGAATCATTAAATATTAAAAAGGAAAGACTTAATTTTTTACCTCAAAACCTGGCAAATAAGGTTGCTACCCATGTAGCTTAAGAAATGGAAAAAAATTTGCTTTGATTTTATGATGAACAGACAACATAGTCTGTGGTTTCACGTAAAATTTAGATAGTAAGAATGGTAGGAGAGTAGTTCATACTGGAACAAAAAAAAAAAAAGGACTAAAAGAAACCTACTATCATAAAATACTTTCCCCTCACCTTTTTTTTTTTTCTTCCTCCCCCCTCCCCCCCAATAGCCAATTCAGAAATATTGCATAAACATAGCAAGCTCCACCACCTTAAGATTAGCTTCAGTTCTTGCCCTAGTTATCCTTCTGGCAAGGCTGTTCCAGAACTTCATGCATGAAAGTCAGGAATCTGTTTTCCGCTTAAGTTGACACACAGCAATCCCATCCCTTCTCAGCCTTCTTCTTGCTAGGTTAAACAAGCTGAGCTTTTTTAGTCTCCTCTTGTAAGATAGGCTTCCTGTTTCCTGGATCATCCTAACAGCCCTTCTCTTCACCCGTTTGAGTCTGAATTCGTTTTTCTTGAACACGAGTGATCAGAACTGTACACAGTAATTCAGATAAAGTTCTGCACCAGTGCCTTGTGCAAGAGGATTAACGTTTCCCTATCTCTTCTACTGGAAATGCCTCACCTAATACATCTTAGGAGCACATTTACCTTTTTCACAGCTGCCTAAGAGTAGGGGCTCATAGTAATCCTCTGTTCAACTAATATAATCAAATATTTCTTCTCTTGCTTCAAGATGAAGAGCTTCAATCCTATAGAAGATTTGCTATTCTCAGTCTTCACCCAAATGAAGGGATTCATTAAAAATCCTTGCCACCAAATTTGTAATTTTACAGATCACTTTTGTGGACTGGGAATCATCCAGTCCCACACAATTTGGGCATGTTAAGCCCTCCTTTAAACAAGAAGGACACAGCTCAGTACAGAGCTGCAGCAGAGCACTCACATGCAACAAGAAGTTTTAGATTCACACAAAGACAAAAGTTAGCCAGTAAAGTTATTATATGGATTACGCTTTAAAACAACAACCAAAAAACCCCACACCTTAATACAAGTATTTACCTATCTTTTTTGCTCTTCCCTCTTTGTTTTCCTGCAAGAACCCGTAGTTCTTCTTCAGTAGGATGCTGATACCATCGTAAACTAAAGAAAAGACAAACCTCAAGTAAAACAATGTCAGTATTAGCAATTTAGAGACTTTTAATCTATACATCAACACATACATACAGACTAAAACATGTCATTTGCAACACCTAACCAAAATACGTTTTTAAGTACCAACACTGCTCTGAACTGAGCAATTACTGCTGAACTTCAATTCTCTTCAGCATACAAGACAGTTGTAATTAGAAAGGTTTGCCACTATCAACACACCATTCAAGTGAAAGCTCTTGTGCTTCTTAAAATTCTGATTTTTCAAGTTGTCATCAAATACAGCAAATAACGCTGTACCTATTTTAGCGAATAAGTTCACTAAAAAAACTATGTTGTTATAGTTACCCATCAGAACCATATTCTACATGATTTTATTAAGGATAATTATTCTTCTCAAAAAAAATAGTAATTTTCCAGGATCTGGAATAGCTATGATCAAGTAACCTTTACCTGTCTTTTCCTTTCAGACATGCTCTTAGCATTTACAATCCTGTCCTACATAACACCTCAGTGATATCTTCAGTTCTCACCAGAAAGAGGAAACACTGAACACCACAGCTTACAAAAGCATAGGTATTTATAAATTAAAGGTACTTAACTGTAACCTTAGAAAAATATTTGCACACACTATTATTGTTTTGGGGAATTTAATATTTAAGCACTACTAAAAAAATCATTAATATATGTAGCCGAGTTGAACATTTTTCCATTTTCACAAGCAAATGCTCCATCATGTTGCTCGTTTATTCGAAAGACAAGTAGTGGCAAGGAAATCCTGAAGGAGAAAAAGAAAAGGATGGCTAAGTCTCTAGGTGTTACATTTTACCCTACCTTCTAAGCATGACAAGAACCTCAGTAGCTAAAACAAAGCCTTTACCACATATGGCAAGGTAGTGTTGTCCTTCAGATGAAAGACGACCGTTACTCTCATCTCCACTCTAAAATGCCGAGGTAAAGGAGGCCAAGTATTAATGGGAACAGACTTGGAAAATGTTTCTGTATTTACCTGGAAGTCCTTTTCTCAAGTAGAAGGCTATTAGTTGGCGAGGTAAAGTTCAGCTTTCAGCATAGGGTAATAATCAGAGTCAGTGAGGGAATCCATGACTGTCAGTATTTCTCAAGTTTAGAAAATTTTATCAAGTAGAATAATTCAAATCTACATTGGTGAATGAGGGATTCTGTTAAATACTTTTTCAAAAAGATGGCAAGGCAAAATTGGGAAATAATCATCAAATCAAAGCAAACCTGTCACTGCATAACACTTTCAATCTCCCTTTGGGAAAGGCTGCCTGCCCCAAGTGGAAGTCAGATTCACATATCTTTATATTTGCAGAATACTGACTTTTGGATAAGCATAAAAAAATCGTTATTCTTCATGCAACAGTGCCTACACAAATACAGAGGGAGGTCCACTGCTACGAGACTCATCTGAAAACATGTTTAAGTCCAGACAGCCATAATAAGCAATATTATTCATTTTCCTATCTTCCTTGGGATGGCATGGACACTGTGTCTGCACATATGTACTACAAAAGACACAAGGGAGGAAGAACAGGTAGAATTTCAATAAACGTATGTAGCGCTGGACATATGCTTGCCCGGCAGATTTTGAACAGGAGACACAGCCTCTCTGTCCTAACATCAGCTCTGACGCTAGACTAAACTTAGCTGGGAGGTGGGAACAAGTAACAACAGCATGGCAAAAATACAATACACATTTCAGGAAAAGCTCCCAATTTCAGAAGTTCGATTGCTGGTATAACTAAGTGTTAAACAAGCACTTGCTTAGAGCTCATAGACATCATCTTAAAATAACGTAAACAACAAATCTAATGGATAAATAAAAGTTCAAGCTGGTAACGTTGTACAGCGGTACCTGCTGACAAAAACTTCATAATCAATTGCTGCTGGGATTTGCTCATGAGAAAAAATGTTTAGCACAAGCTAATACACTACAGAGATTCAAAGCACTGCACAACAAATTTACCCTGAAGAAATTCACTACCAGTTGAAACACTGAAAAAGGGAAAAGCTACAAACTTTGCATAAGCAAGGATTTTGGGGAGTAATTTTTCACATCTTGCCTGCACAGAAAGACATATAGTACCTAATACAGCAGCATAGATTAAATTCTTGTTCTGTGTAAAGTACTAGGACAAATCAAGGATGCTTAAACCATAATGAGGTCTTAATTTCTCAATAGGATCATATTGCAAGTGATTCATAGTGAAAGCTAACAGTACATAAGTCTCAAATTATTTTTATAATTAATAAACCATATACACTGTGTGTTTACAATCTCAAAACAAAGATTTGAACAAATGTTTTAATAAAGGCAGAGTTAAAACTTTGTAGTTCATATCTGCTGCAGTTTAAGTTTGTTTAAAGCTGAGGTGCCAGAACTGATTGCCCTGTGGCTTTGACATATTTGAGTTAGTCTGAATAGGAACAGCAGCACAGATATGCCCTAGTTAATTTGAATGAAGGTCATTAATGAATGCACAGCAAAATATCAGTTTTCTCCTCTCTTCCCAAAGCGAACTGAAAACAGGAGGACAGAAGTAGCTGAGCAACTTAAAGCAACATGTTGGTGAAGACTGATTATTCGTTTAAATGCAAAGACATACACAAATACCTGAGCCACCAATTGAGTTCAATAAAGAGTAACATTCAAATTCTATTCAAGCTCTGAAAACAGCACAGATTGAAAGTTTATATTTGTTTTCAAATGTAAGTAAATAATTATTCATTTGCAGAATGAACAGATCATCGACTGTTGAAAAACTATCTTACATCTATCTATTCTGACAATTCTTTTAAATTTTGAAAGTCTGTCTTTCCTTTTAATGGGTTTTGAAAGTACACATAATAGTAAGTTTGAAATCAACTGGCTTTTCTGTTTTAAGTGGTAACGTGTTTATCCCTCCTCCCCTTTTCTTTCTACCCCACATAGATATTTTAGATAGGCTTTTCTAGGTAAGCCTACCAACTTTACAAAAGAAAACAAAATAAAACAGAAAAATAAACAACAAAAAAGACAAAACCCTTAAGCCAAGTAACTTAAACCAGTTTTGGTAACCAAAGACTAACCGAACTATGCTGGCTGACAAAGTAAAGAAGGAAGAGGAGATAACTCTTCCTAGTGAAGCAGAACTGCTCAAGAGTGCGTGTGCGTGCATGGAAAATGGGTTAACATAAAAGACTGTTTGTCAGCTAAACTAAGAAAAGAAGTGCTTTTCTTTCTGCCATTAAAATTCAGATTCTTGTTTCAGTGACCTTTATGACTTGTTTTTATTTTTGGAACACAGGATTATTTCTGAATCTTTACATAGTTCTTGTATTCAGAGGGTTATTCACAATGACTGAAGTTACAATGCACTCAACTAATTATCAGGTAAAGAGAACAGTGAAAAGCAACAGTGAGATTGTCAAGGCGACTAACATGAAAGGCAGTAAGATTCCCATTGATTTCAGTGGGAGCAGAATTATGTAAGCACAAGCACAAAAATCATACCTTACGTATTTATCAACTACAGGTGTGCAAAGATAGAAAAGCAAAAGGATGATGAAAAGAAGCATTTGAACAGCAAATTTTTCCCTATCACTGGCAAAAGGCATGCCTTAAACAATACCTACCCAGTAATACTTAATACACATCTAAACAACCAAATTAGAACCATTTTTGATTAGCAACTCTTTGGGAGATGAGACAACATGTAAACAGGGAAAATTAAAAAGAGAAGAGTTGGTAACTTCCAATTCTGAAGGAAAAAAAAAAAAGTAGTGTGGAAAATTATTTAACACTGATTAAGATTCCTAAGGAGCCCACACTTATTCAAAGATACTCTTTCAGAAATCAGGGAGTGTAGATTTGGTATTCTCAAAATTTTAGCAATTATAAAAGACAGCACACTGCCTCCAAAAAATACACAGTGCTTTTCTTCCTGGAAGAAAAAAAATAGTGTCTGCAACTTTTTAATATTTAAGATACTGATTTATATGCAAAATAGCTGCTCTTTTTAGTTTTTATTGATACACTCATAAGGAGCGATCGCCTTGCAACTCATCGTGTCTGTTTAATCTATTGTTATGAAAAAGTAGTATATCGAAATTTATACTAATCTTGCCCTATGAAGTATTAAAAAAAATTTTTTAGTAAATACCTTAGCACTTCTTATAGGCAAGGCTATAACCGGTGGACTACTAAGAATACTGAGGTAGCACAGAGAAAATCCCTCCATTCTTGCGGTGTCTTATATTCAGTTTAGCTTTTCAGTATCAAAATGAGTATCTTGTGCCTTTAGAAAGTTAAGAGCTGGACAGCAGCTAACTTTCTGACTGACATGATTTATAGCAACAAACTCAAGTCTGTTCTTTTATATCACCATTGTTTTATACTTTGAGCCTGTAAGTCAGCTGTCACAATACTGTAATCTTGATAATGTTCAAGATCAAGAATAGCAGATCAATTATTTTTCAAGAAAATATCAACTGAATTGGTTCGTTTTACTGTTTGTACTCTTAATACATAAACCCGTTACCAGATTCATACACAGCGTAACTGTTTCTTATCTTACCTGCCACTACAGAGAAGCCAACGAGCAAGAGAATAGTGAGGTATGATCTTCTGTATGACACTAGCCATTACCATGGTAACCACCAACTGTACACCTATCACACCCTGTAGAGGAATAAGTTAACAAGTCAATATGTATTTAAAAAAAAAAGTGCTGAAATACTTTTTCCTTTTCTTAATTTTAACAACCCTCCTATAGGAGGGATAACATTTATTTGTCTTGAAATTGAATTAAAAATACTGCATCGGTTTTCGAGAAATTCCCTAGAACTTGTTACGGTCACCTACACATCCAAAAAAAGGCACTGCCAGATCACAAGGCCAGTAACATATGTACTATCTGACAGCTCACAAATACAAGAGTTTCTCTGTTTAAACAGATGTTAAAGCCACATGTTGATGTGACATTTCACAAGACATTACGCCTTAGAATTACATCACTGATTGCAATCTTGCTTTTTGTGGTCTCTTCAATTCTGACATGGACTAACAGCTGACACTGCACAGACCTACTAGAATTAACAATTTATAACATCTGTGTCTCAAAATTACCGCTTTCTATTAGTATACAGCATTTGCTCCTTACTGAATCCAGTGAAGGGAGAAGAGGGGGCAGAGGAACTAGCACAGCTTAATTCTAACGTCCGATTCTTGACCGGTCAAGACCTAGAACTTCAGAGAGGTCTGAAGTATTCTCATCCTTAGTCGTTCAACAAGCTTTAATTGAGACATTTACAAAAAGAATACTGCAGTACCGCAGAAGTTTAACTGACAGCAAGTTTTCTTCACACACCACTTTGCTTTTCCCTCATCTAAAAAGTTGGGAAAACATGCATACTATAGTAGTAGGCTTTTTTTTTTTTTTTTTTTTTTTTAAATAAGGCAACTTCTCTAAATATCTAAAGCCAACAAGCAATGAGTGAAACGTTGCATCACATTACTTCTATCCTGCATATGAAATGCTATCAATTCATATTAACACCATGTTTAAAACCCAGTATGAACCTTGTACCTTATACTTCCTCTATTTACATACTTTCATACTTAAATCATCACGAGGAATGAAGAAAAAAAATACTGAATGGTGAAATTCACCAGAATACACAAGAGAAAAGGCACCAAGGATCCACCAAATGAACTACCTTTTTTTTTTTTTTTAAATTGATCTGTTTTTCAGATTACCTTCTTGTGAAAAGGAACATAAATATTTTCAAGTAGCACACAAAACACTGCATTTAAGTTGTGGCACATGAATGTTTATATGTATATTCATTCCTTAACATCAATCTTTGGCTAGTAACCTAACACCTCGAAGACAAAACATTTCCCTCTGTAGTTGTAGAAGTTCAGAATTATACTGTTCTAGGTTTGTATTAATATAAAGGGCTACAGAAGATTGAAGGTAAAACATATTTCCACATATGTGAGCAGTACACAAATAACCAATGGCAAGTAAAACATAAATCAGGTTGTATATTTGAGAAACATTTTCCTAACTTTTTACATCTCACTCCCCACAAGAAAAAGATCAACCACTCAATAATACCTTACTACCAGCACAGCATGCAATACTGTCACGCTTCTGACATATCTTTTCCCACCTAGCAAATCTGCCCTCTTGGAGGAACTTCAAGCACATGTTTGGAAGGTCTTATTTTTTAATCGGAAGTTTCTCTCGATGTACAAATAATCTGAAAAGGAAAGAGCAATCTTCATAGAACCCCGGAACAGCTGAGGTTGGAAGGTGCCTCTGGAGGATCGTCTGGTCCAACCCCCCTCAAGCACAGTCAGCCAGAGCAGGCTGCTCACAACACAGTCCACTCAGGGGCTCGATATCCCCAAGGATCGAGACTCCACAACCTCTCCAAGCAACCACTTCCAGCGCTCGGCCACCCTCACAGCAAAGAGCTCTTTTCTTATGTTCTGCTGGGATTTCCTGTGTTTCAGTTTGTGCCCGTTGCCTCTTGTCCTGTCACTGGGCACCACTGAGAGGAGCTTGGCTCCATCTCCTTTACTCCCCCTTCATCAGGTATTTATACACACTGATAAGACCCCCCCCACCCCCTCCACTAAGCCTTCTCTTCTCCAGGCTGAATAGGCCCAGCTCTCTCCTTCTTTCCTCATACGAGAGAGGCTCCAGTCCCTTAATCACCTTTGTGGTCCTTCACTGCACTCGCTTCAGGAGCTCCATGTCTCTCTCGTACTGCGGAGCCCAGAACTGGTCCCAGCACTCCAGGTACGGCCCCATTAGTGCTGAGTAGAGCAATGAGTCACATGATGAGCTCTCAGCTGGCTCCCTCACGCATCCCTACGCAGAGCTCATGCAATCCTGCTGCTCTCTCACATAAAGAGCAACCCTCCTCACGGACCTGGCCTGTCCTTCCTAAAGGCCCTATATCCAGCCATTGCAGCACTCCAGTTCTGAGCTACCTGACCACATCTGTGTGATCCCAATGAGATCATAGCCCCGCAACTCATCACAGACTTCTGACTGCCCCAGTTTTTTCCCCCCATGCTGTGGGCATTAGCGTACAGGCACTCCATAGAGGAATTCAGTTATGCTAATTTCCCAAAGAAGGTGTTAAGAGCTTCTCCCTCTAACACTGGCATCTTAGCACTTCCTTATTTGTGTGCATACAGTTGAGTGGGTCCCCTTCTGCCCTGTTTTGCTGTTTTCCAGGTCTCTCTTGTCCACATCACCTTGTACCCTTTGCTTATCAACCCAGTCCATCACTTTTTCACTTGATTGTAGGTCTTCGTCTCCTTCTTCCTTCACTCCTAGTTTAAAGCTTTCCTCAGCAGCCTGTTGGCAAAGATAATTTTGCCTCACTTGGTCAGGTGGATTCCATCTCTTCCTAGGAGTCCTCAATCCTCAAAGAGGGTTCCATGGTCATAAAAGCCAAATATCTGCTATTCATACCAGTTGTTCACTTGCAGGACCCATCCACTCCCCATGCCCTTTAGTCTTAAACATAACAGTAAGGAGAGTTCTCTTTCCTCTCTTCAACAATTTTTACATTTAAATAAATTAGAGGTTGCATTGTCAGTACTGTTTTTAGGGAAAATTGTAGACTAATCAAATGTCGTAGGCAACGCCCAGTATCATCATTAATGAAACATGATTGAGAGAGATTAGGATAGCATAAATTATCTTAAATATTTACAAATGATGTAAAGCAAATATGCTCTCAAACACCTCATAACAAAACATCAAATATCATTTAGAAGTATTTGTTACTCCCTTATAACCTGAAATAAGATGTTTGGGGTTTTTTGAGGTATCATGAAGTTTTTTCAGTATTCAAGCCTCTGTTTGCCAGCCACTCATGTCTCCTTGAAATTTCAACTGCTCCTCTACATTTCTGCCTGCAGTTCTTTGAGACACCTCAAAGAAGAAAGACCTTGCACCTTTGTCTATCTTCCAGATCATCAACACCAGGGATCAAGATCAGGCTTGAAGTATTACTTTAAATACTTTACAGCAGGGATTCCTGTTTTCTTGGAGTCATGGGTATTTGACTACCCAGAAGAATTATCTAGCTAAAGGGAAGTGTACTCAAAATGAAAGAAAATGTTATTAAAACAAGCTGCCTACATAATAATGTAGCATGTATTTAAAATACCGCATAGTTCAGGCAGTATATGCTCCTTAATTTGTTTACAGAACAAACCATGCATTTTAAAATCAAATGTTTATTCCAACCATCTCATGATGAGCGTAACAATTTCCACTCAATGCGAGAGATTTAGTCCCTCAACCTAGCTTGTTTACTAAGCCTTGATCTTCAGAGTTCATTCTCTCAAGGTAAAGCTACATCAATATTTCTACAGAGGAATGTTCTTATCAGCAGGACTGCCTAATCAGGTGCCAGCATTTCTCTGTAATCACTCTTAGGGCCTTGTATTTTTGAGGAAAAGGAGATGTGTTTTCAACTCAAAATAACCAACAGGAGGCAAAATGATGCATATCAAGACACTTTTTTTTTTGTACAAGTCATCAGCTCAGCTGAACAGACTGTTTAACAGTGCATCCGTAAAACTCATTTCCTCAAGTGATGGTTGCAAGTTGTAACTGAACCAATTAGGATCATTTCATCTTGAGCTATTCAGCGTTTCTTTCTGTACATTCCTTTCTTTCAGCAGAAATTCACACAATCACTATGAACAGACTTGGCTTCAAATGTAGTAGAAGCACGATTCACCCCTCAGAGATGAGGAACACTTGCACGGACTGAATAAACTGTCCGAAGCTGCAAAATAGTTTGGGGAAAATGACAGAATTTGGATTCATTTCATAAAAGGAAATTCAGTGCTCTGATTCCACATACATCTATGCCCCTACCATGCTTCAGCTTCACAGCTTGGAATTTGAAATACAAATTCATGACACAGGAGAGAGAAGTCAGCTTCTTGCTGATCAGAGTGTGACATTTCTGTCAATCTGTATAATGTTGAGAAGCACTCAGCCCAAAGAAAAGACGACTAAGTGAGATAGGTCAGTTTCTCTGCAACACAGAGACTGGCAAGCAACCCCATCAATCAAAGATAAGGCTGAAATAGTACATCCAAACAGGGACTATACCGTCTGAAAAGTTGCAATCTTGCTATAGTTCTGTTACAGGGGAAAGTCTCCGGTCAGAGCCTTACAGTCCTGAGTGCTGTGCTCAATTCCAAAACCTTCCTAATAAGTAAGGTACTGTGATTTTTGCTTGTGCAATATAACTACACACCTTTTATAAGAAAGATTTTAATTAAACTAACAGAGAAAAATGTGCAAGAGTCTCCAACACAAGTACTATCAGCCATATTACAAGGTAAGATAGTCAGACTTTCTTACAACTTTGAAAAAACATGACCAATCAAAAAAAGCAATTGGAGAAGGCTGAACACAGCATAACCTAAACTTTAGCTTTCACCGTCTATACATTTTACACTACATACCCAGAGACACTGTTGCTGATAACGAGGAGAACAAAAAGTAAGAATAAGTAATTAAGATAAAGTTACAATATCACTTATCTACAAGTAAAGTGTACTACTAATACACCTACAGCTACCTTAGCATAATAACGAAAAAACAAACAAGTTCTTAAAAGCACCGCTTCCTGAAGGACATTTTTCTTTACAGCATGAGTTGATTTAAAGAACATGCAGAGCAAAGCATAAAACTATTAGTCTCAATTATCTAAGGTACCACTTCAGTTTCCTCATTTTGACTTTGCCCAAGACTATACTTCTGCAACAATAGGTCAGGCTTTTCCTTTTTTTTTTTTTTTTTTTGTCCTCCAGACGTTCACTTTATCACACCCCTAGATCTTACAAATAAATCAACATCTAGTTTTAGACGGGACTTTGAAACTACCTGCACTCTAATAATAACTGTGCCTGCCACTGCAAGACCAGGGCCTTGATCTGAACTCAGTACTTGTAGGCCCCAGGATTACCACAGAATGGGACAGTGGCAATATAGCTGCATGCCAGAAAACCACCTAGTAGAACTTAACTTAGAATTTTACTTTCAGAAATGCAATGTCAACCACTTACTCTTTGAAGTAGCAAGGCTTGAAAAACAAGATTTTTTTTTTACACAAGAGCAATGGAGTATTCTACAGATGTTAATTTTGGGTACATCAATCTTTTTCAATGGTAGCACTCAAATACACTGAAAGGTTACGAATTTTCAAGTAAGAAGTGAAAAAGCTTTTATATTAGCAACAACCAGCAAGACCTCTTGGAGAATATAACAAATACTCTTCTCCTCTACAATCCCAGAAGTGCAATGGTATTTGTGAAGTATAGAAGCTAAACGCGTACAACATATTTGAAATGCCCTTTAATCAGTAACAAGTTATTGCTCTTGCTATGAGATTTAACTTTTCCATATGCAAAAGTCTTTCCTCTGCATGTATATGTGCATGCTTCAGCTGCATCTTGGAAAAACAAGACAGTGCTTTGCTGAAATGCAGATGTAATTCAAAACGGTTTACTACATAACATAAAATACCACGTAGGATGGCCAAAGAAAAGAGACTACACAAAGTCTTAAAATGAATGCTTCCTGTGAAAAAAGACTAATTTCACAAAATATCTGCAGTTAGAATGATATCTCATACAATTGACAGTCTGATATTTGAAGGCTCTAAGGCAGTCACGATCTCATGGTTTGTAAACATTAAGTATTCACAAAGTTAGTTTTGGGAAAGACATCTGCATCAAGTGACCTCTTCAAAATTTGTTTTCTTTCCCTCCCCCATTTTTCATGACTAAGTCTTCCTAAATTTGCTTCTTCCTACTCCTGCCGCTGTTTAAAACACAGCAGAGAAGAACAAACGATGCATAAAGTGGCATCAAGAACACACAAGGAATTCAGGTGTACCACTACCCTCCTCACCTTCATGCGTCTTTCTTTTCCACCTGAAGGTCACCTCCCTCTTGACCAGTCAAGCATCTTTCCACATGTTCAAAGAGGGAGGGGAGGGTCACAAACGGCTAGATGGAAGTAGTCAATAGCAGTACAACTCCCTTTGAGATGAGGCATTTTGTTTTTAAACAAAATTACATTACAGTCAGCCAACTGTATTTCAACAGAAGCAGTCTTGTTTCTTTTCCACTGAAGTTCTCTAGGCAGAAAGATTTTAGAACTCTCTCCTAGTGACTATTAAGCAAATCAAGTTATTGCTGTAGAAATTTCATGACCGGAACAAAGGCATTTTTAAAATCATGGAACTATCATTACCACTGAAGCAACCAATAGAAAATGTCTATTATGTGGAATGCTAATACATATTCAATGTTTTATTAAATTACAAGTAGAACTAGTCCAGAGTATCTGATCTACTAAAAAGGAAAAAAAACAAGGTTATATTATATTATTATTACTATTACAAGATTTTAAAAATCCAGTTTACCCATATTTCCCCAATTAACACATAAGCAAGAACTACAGAAGCTATCACTCTCCAGAACATTTATTTTTTAAATAAAAAGTTTTACTTGTATTTCTAATGATCCTGGTAATGGTAAGAGTATAGTATTTAATACTTCTGTTGAACAGTCTGAACATCATGGCCTTAAGTAGTATTAGCATGTTTGTGCAGAATTCAGAGTTGTTAGCCTAATGGGCATACATATATACAAGCCCAGCAGCCACAACTTGGAAGAGTGCAGCTGGCAAATTGTGTTGATGACTTAATTTATAAACCTTCTAATCCAGTAGAAACTGATAAACATTTCACTCTACTTTTGCTTTCGAATGGGAGAATAGTCTCCAAGCAGCACAAGAGCAGAACATCAAAAAGAACCTTTTCTCTTTCCTTATGTCATAGAATCATGTGCAAGGATTACTTGCCCATTCTTTCAGCAACTAGTAAAGAAAACAGATTCTGATTTTTCAAGCCCACCAGGCAACAGAAACAAACACTCCTTTTTTTTTTTTTTTTTATTTAAAAGAAAGATCTGCACTGGGCAAACAAGCTATATTTGCCTGCAAAAACAGTTTCAAATGAAGTGCTAGATGATAGCACCCGTGAATTCTGCAAGTGGTACGAGTGTTTCAAGATCTTTTGATTCAGTAATTTAACCCTTAAAGAAAAAAAAAAAAACAAAAGAGGAAAAGCTGTAAGGAAGAAAAAAAAAACTGAAAAACTACATAGTTCCTTGCAGGTACCAAAACATACATAAGTAACTGATACACAAGTAGAATTAGGCCATTAAATATTATAACTGCTTGAGATTAAAAATCTGGCTTTACCCAAAGCCAAACTCTGAGGTATGGCCCCTAAATAACCCTTGCATCATTTGAACACCCCTAGTGCCATGACAGCTAAAACAACATATTGGTATCTATATCCTTGTGGAAAGGAAATACATGCACTCATGGCACACAGAAAATTGCTTTTATACCAACATACATGTATCTCTATTACAAATAGTGCCCTATACATCTCATATCTGTAGATTAAGTATATTAAAAGTGGCTCCAATCAACCCAGATGTTGCAAGTTGTAATTAACACCTACATAAGGATTCAACATATCGTTATAATAAAGGTGAGTTCATAACATGCTCAAGCTTCTGCTACTTAAACTACAGCTATCCAACACACCTGTGTCATTAAGAGCAATTACACCAGTCAAGTTTATTCCTCTGTTTTTTTCTGTCTATTTTACAGGAAGACTCATCCACAGTCAGTTATGCAAGTGCAACAGTTTGTGCCTGTGCTAGGACACTTACCAGAAAGAGTCATCTGAAGCTGCAATTCCCATAAAACCAATGCACTTACATGCAGCTACAACATATATTATAACACTGATGTATCCTAGAGCTCTGAAAGTGAACTAGTAGTGGCAGAAGTGTTTGATAGTTTTTTTTTTTTAAACATACATTCAAGATAACAGCTAATTCAAATTCTTAAATGCTCTGTTCTTGGCTAAAGGACATGTGACTATACATATATTCACATATATATATATATATTTAGAAAAAAATCCTTAAATCTGATACAGCACATAAAACGCTGTAACTTTGCCTACTTTTCAGTAGGAAAACAAGCAAAGAGAAAAATAACCACTGAGACATGAGACATCAGTGTAAAGTCTAAGTGAGCTTGAAAATGGCACTGTACTTTCCCAAAGAGCCCTAGCAGCCCTGGTAACCGTAACACTACCTGTTCTTGTGCTTCCCCTCTGCACCCACCGCCCCCAAAGCACAGGCCAGGGGCGGGGGGGGGGGAACACCTCAACCCAAGTCACACGGGGGCAGAGCGGCGAGCAGGCCCCCGCGGCCCGGCGGCGCCCTCGCCCCCTCCCCGCGGCGGGCCCGGGCCCCGCCCCGCCACCACCTCGCCGGGACCCCCGCGCCGCCCGCGGCCCCAGCGCTCACCATGGTGCTCGAGCCGCCCCCGCCCGCCGCCGCCGCTCCAGCCGCCCGGCCTGGCCCTGCTCGCAGCACATAAATCCGCCGCCGCTGCCGCCGCCCGGCCGGGCCGCCTCCGCGCGGCGGCCAAGCGCCCCGCCAGGCACCAACCGCGCGCCGGCTCCTACCGGCGCACACCTCACCCCGCAGAGGTCACGCCAGGACCCCGCCGGCGAGAGACCCGGCTGAGCCGCCCACCCAGGTGCCTGTGCAGACAGGGCCACGGCGCGCCAAGGCTGCTCCGTATTAGCTAGCCGTTCCTTTGTCAGGCCGCTTTCCACACGGGGAAGGAAACTAGCGGAGGAAACACGCCCGCCGGGGAGTAAGGAGAGCCGGCCTGCGGCGCTCTTCTCGTCAGGCGCGGCGCGGGCAGCCCGCCCGCCGCAGGGCGGTAGCGTGACCCCACGCACGTGACAGGGGAGGTCACCGGAGCTGCTGACCTCGCAGGGGCGAGCGGGGCGGCCCTCAGCCCGCCGCCGAGGAGCTGCGGGAGCCCCGGGGGCGCCCGCCCGGGTGTGCGTGCGGCTGGCCTGCCTGCGGGACGGGCAGGCGGTCTCGGGGGTGCTGGGGAGGAGACGGGCAGCGGCATCGTCCTCGAGGAAGGAGGCGTCCGCCGCCGAACAACCCAGGCCCGGGGGGGAGGGGGGAGCGGCTTCAGCCATGAGGCGGGGGGGGGGGGGGAGGTGCTGTGCGCATGCGCCCGGCGGCTCCGCGTGGCTCCCCGGGGTGGTGAGGTGGGATCCCCAGGGCGCATGCGCAGCGGCGCCGCGTCGGCCGTCTCGGGGCTGAACCCGGAAACGCTCGAGTCCGGCGGTGGGGGTGGGGTGTACTGGCTGGTGCGCGCGCTACCGGGGGGCGGTGGCGGCCCCTCCCCCGGCGCGAGGCGGCGGCCGTTGGCGGCCGTTGGCGGGCGAGGGGCGGCTCGGGCCCGCTCCGCCGGTAGCGCCTGGCAGCCGCCTCGTCCCGGCCCCGCCGCACCAGCTGGTTTTCGTCATGTTGCCCGCCTGAACTTCCCGCCGTGGCTGAAAGAGCCGCGGTTTGATCAGATGCGTTTGGGGAGGGCTGGCTGTGAAGGACCGGTTCGCCCCCGTGAGCCATCCGCTTGTCCTTGAAGGCAGGCCCTTCTCCATCTGCAACCTCAGGGCAGCTCGGGATTTGCGCCCTTGCGTGGTGCCTCCACAGGGCCTTCTTCGGTAGTGATCTCTACCTCATGGTTGCCGGTGGCGCTGCTATAGGAGCTTGTATGCCCTTGTCTTCTCGTGAATGGTGACTGGACATGGAAATAGAAGATAACTACCTTTTATCTAACGTGTTAGGGTATTCTGAAGGTGTCCAGATCTCAGTCAGTCATCCAGCCTGAAGATACCATAGCCTGCCAACAAGAGATGCCTCAGGCACCCCACTTCCTAGCCTCAGAAGCACCCTAGTGCACCAATGCCAGTGGCCTGTGCTGTGGACTCAAAAGACGACATGTCTTGCAGTGTGTACATCAAAACTTAAGACACAGACCTTCCTTTTACTTAAGCGAATTCAATTAGCCTAGAAAGAGCCTCGTTTAAAGAAGTGCGTATAGATTCCTTTGGACTGTGGTCTTCCTCCCCAAGCGCAAAAAAGAGTGTGACTGTTGTATCCTGGCTCTACCCCTGCAGGAGCTTTAAAACAATGTATGCTACTGGTATTTGACCTGGAAAAAATGTTCCATGTTTCTGCCTTTAAGCAGCTCTTGAAGACAAAAAATACTCACCCTTTGATCCCTGATCCACTCATAGATAGCCCCCCTCATAACAGAATGTGCCTTGATACCAGTTCCAGCATCCCAAAAGAGTAATTTTAAATTGTATCTATAACTGAATTAGCAAAATGGCTAACTGAATTAGCTTTCTTGTAAATCCTACTATTTTAAATATACCACCACAGTACTTCATGCATGACCTGGAACTGAAGCATAAATATTCTGCTTGAATGGATAAATAGTATTTTTATAGAAAATATTTATCTACATCTATTGGTATTTTGACTAACTTTCTCTGCCTTTCGGAGAATCTGGAGAGGGATTCAGAGTGAATCTAAATCTCACACCACACACAAATACCTTGAAAAAGATCATTTAATAACATCTTAACAGCTGTTAGGGAGACTTATGAACTGTGACAGTCTGACTTTTTTAAATTTTTCCTTTGAAATATGTAGCCGCTAAAAGAAAAAATAACAAAAAACACTCAACATTGCAGTAATAAAACAATAGAGAAATGGAGGAAAAAGGCTTCAAAGGAAATCCACTCAGATACAGGAGATTATAGTATTAAGGTCTAAGACAAGATGGTTTTGATATTGATCAAAGATGGATTTGATATTGATACCATTTTAGTCAACAAGTCTTGAGCCTCCCAATGTATTAGCACAAAGTTAATGAAGTTTCTGGCAAATGTAGCATGGTAGAGCAGAGCATTGTCAATTTACAAAAATAAATGCTGAAAGAATTCTATTTAAACCATTAATCATATATTCATGGTATTCAGAGAATACCAAAGAAAATTAGTACATTCTTAAAATAGCAGAGTTGTGACTGAAAACATTAATCTTAGTGTATGAACAATAAGAGATCTGATGCACTTGGAAAGCCATCAGTTCAAAACAAATTTAAAACTTCTGAATCCAAACCCTGAATCTGAACCCGAAATATGTTTATCTTTTGAAAGAAATTCATAATTTTCCTATGGAACTCTTTGCCATGAGTTTCCTTTGCTGAGAAGAGTTTGTGGTATTTTATAAAATATGGGCAATTGAAATCGATAGCAAGCATAGCTCTTCTGTTAACTAAAATAAAAATTGCTTAATGGTTGGCTTCTTCTCTAACAAACATGGTTTTAGAGCCTTGGTATTTTAATTCTAGTATTGCTTAAAGGATGTTAAGCAAAAATAATCAATATTCACACAAAAGCGAGGAGGCCAAAGTTGTTGTAATCAGTATGCAAAAATGGATTTTTTAAAAAGACTTCTATGGGCTGTGTAGGACCTTCACAGCAAGCAAGCTAAAGAAGATTGTACCATGTATTATTAAGTGCTGCTGACAAAAACGCCATCTCACCTATACTAGTGTTCTCCCTAAAACCTCTGATACTGCACAGCTGGCAAGATTTAAGAAACCCATCAGAATAGACATAGCCTTGTTACCAGTGCCATCTGGATACAAGGCTAGATTAAACAAAACACATATGTCTCATTTTTTTGGGAAACCTCCCAAAAATATCTAGTCATTTTCTAGAATGTCAAATGCTTTCAGAGATTTCGACTGCTTTTATGCCCCTCAGTTCTTTTTATGCCACACTGCTAAACTTTCTTTTCCTGTGAGTTACCATTTCCTTTCCCTCACCAAGGTTTCTTTGCCCTCCACAAGAAAAAAATCAGATTTTTGCATAACATGCAGTGCACTAACATGACTTAAACTCAGCTTTAGATCTAAGTGATGTAAGCACGCCAGTTTTGCAACAGGTATGCCCAAATCACACCATTTGGGGTTCAGAAAAATTCTCCATGTTTTTTTCCTCCTGTAGGAAGAATCAGGATTCACATCTCTGACCAGCTCTGAGAACATTTTCATTACAATCTCTACAGGTTCCTTCTTTAAGCTTGTTATTAGAGCTGATCTCTGACCCACCTTCTTTATGATGAGCCTTTCACCTGCTGTGATTCAAGACAAACTGTTTCATCAGCCGCTGAACTTAGTATGACTGAAGTGGAGGCCAGGCCACAAGTCTCATTCTCCTGTCCCAGCTACAAGGGTAATAACTTCCAGCAGAGGGATACATGGATGCTGAGGGAGACATTATCATCTTAATCAACTCCATGCCATTTAATAAGAAGATATCTAACAGGGTGACACAATTAACAAGTGTTGTCAAGCATCATCCTCACTTTTATATCCAGTTAGAGGTTTGAATGGAAGCAGACCCCTTACATCCCTGGGACTGCTATGAGCTGATTAAGTCTAAAACTTAAGGAAGCTTAACGTGACCGTGACACAACTGTCTCCATCACAACAGTATTGTGAAATAACCACTTTGTGACTGCACTCTCTGATATGGCAGTCATCTTGGGCTAGACAAAAGCAGAAACTGAAGGAAACAGGAAGGAAGAAAACTTCTCTCAAGGAGATTCTCTTTTTTCCTGTCAAGTACTAAGGAGACCTAATCTTGTAATTCTTTGTAGGGCAGTACTCTGCTGGAAGGAGTTGGGAGATCTCAGTGACTTCCATCTGGTCCTAGTGATTTGAAACTGATAAAATGTTATAAACTCATTTGGAGGTACATTTTATCTCACAGCTTCCCACATAACAAAATGGCCAAGAAACCTTCTTGTGGAAAGCAAGCCAGGAAGTAGTAGAAATGCATACAAATGACAGTTTGAGAAGTCTGCTTCGTAATGTTAAAGCAAGGTATCTGAACTGCTGAAATAAACAGGAACTACACACACACACACACACACACACACACACACACACACACACACACACACACACACACACACGACAATACCCCCTACAACCCCTAGGGTATAGGACTGATAAGCAGAATGTGAGTTTAGATCAACCAAAAACAAGCCACTAAATAAAAACAAAATGCAGCTACTTAGTAGTATTTTAGAGTAAGTTGCAGGAGGACGTACTGGAAAGAATAAGAGCTCCACATCCCACAGTATACCGGGAGTTGAGTTCTCTAGCATAACCCAAAGTCTAACACGTAATGGAAATTACCCGTGTTCTTGTAGAACAAGCACAGAGACATATTTAGGGAACTGCTTCTTCCAACTGCAGTGTTGTTATTCCATGAAATGATAAACAAGAGCTGTTTGAAGAAAGGAATATTCCTATTTCTTCTAGATTTATAGCAGTTCTGCCTCTCATTGCATCTGTGTATTGTCAGGCAATAGAAAATTTGAAGGGCATCTTTGCTTGCTCTGGTGTTTCAGAAAAATTTGTTCCAAGTAGTGAAGCAGAGTTTGTAAGACTTGTAATAGCTGATATAAAGCGTAACATTGAGTATATCACTTACAGGATATGTATAAATCTTACGGTTCACATTCGGATGGCCTAAATCCCACCTAAGTCTCTCTGGCAGGTTAATGAAGAAATCTATCTGTCTCTGAAATTCATTCAGAGGTCTAAGTCGGCTGCTGAATAATCTGACCGCTACTCACCCACCAGAACTTGGATGGAATTTCAGCCACCTGATGATTGTCCTATATTTTCCTTAGTACTGGCGGAGCTCTGAGGGCTTACTTGCTCTGACCAGTACCATAGCACTGGGATATCTTGTGTATTTGGCATCAGAGCATACCCATTAGGTAAAGCACTTTATTATTATTTTGTGGAAGGGACTGAGATAAAGTCATGTCAAGTTCTTTATGTGAAGTTCTCTTAAAATTACCAGGCTTCTGTATAAGTGAATACATGCCTGTAGACATGGAACAATTTACAAGACTAGGGCCTATAGCAAGAAGAGACTAGAACATACTTTCTGTGTGAAGGGAACAATGGGAACAAATTTCATTGCAATGTGTTCTGTTTATTTTTAACTTTCCATTTTGTTGGCTGCTTTCCACTTCTGTAAGATAAAGAACATGAGACACTCACTTAAAGGCTAATTTTGGCACACAAAAGGGCATTGAAAAAAAGCGGTAATAAAACTATTAACATGTATTCCAGAGAGAACTCACTCGTTTCCTTTTTCAAGGGGAGTATGTCAGACTGGACAGTTTCTATTTAGAGGAATAATTTTGAATCTTCTGTGTAAAATAAGAATACCTTCCCAACATTTTAAAGTAAAAATACATGCATTTAGGCATAAAAAATGTGTGAGTGGGGATTTAGTTGGCATTTCTTTTGACTTAGGCAGGTGGCTGCTCAGCTTATTTAAACTAGTTCTGTGAATAGTGGGGCTAATGAAGCTTGATTTCCTATGGATTTCTATCTCATGATTGACTAAAATGCAAGTTTCTGTTTTAACTGTTTCATTGGTTGGGGCATTTATGATGCCTCTGTCCTGTGCACAGCCACTTATTTTCATTAAATCTATAGTGGTGTAATTATCTTTGAGAATTTTACTTCACTAATTTGGTTGATACAGGCCAGTGTGTTTGAAAATGAAAAAGCACTTACCAGCAAACACGCAGGTGGATTCACACGAATCAGTACAAATTTGCATATAGATATACTGCAAGACCATATATAATATTTCCATGGCAAATCAGGATTTAAAAAATAGTATTTGTGCCACCAGTGTGTTTGCTTTACCTATTTTACCACGCCACAAAACAGAAATGGTATGAGTATAAAGCCTGTGGATTTTTTTTTTTGTATGTAGTGTCTAACATCACAGGCCTAAGTCTAGCCTGGATTTTCTAGATATCAATCTCCCTCTCCTTGCATCTATCTATCATATTTTCAAATTCTGAGCAAATGATTTTAACTGTATATGGAAATATTTTTCATGTATTGGTTCCAACAGTTATAGCACACACACACACACACACACAGACAACACACACATACAGATATAAATGAAAAACTTGCTCTTCCAAATGAGAAGACAATAGATTTGTAGGCTCTATGTTTGCCACGTAAAACAGGGCACTCCTGATTCTTTCTGCTGTCTGTCACTTTTGAAGTGGTTACTCTTCTGTTGTTCAATTAAGTTAACTTGAAATGCGCTTTCTGATAGTGAATAAGAATTTCCTTCTTTTTTCTAAAAAATCAGATTATTCAGCAGAAAGTACGTTCTTGCTGAGCAGTGTAGTAGAGCTGCAACGACCTGTGGTGTGTTGTGACTTTGCTTAACCGCTACATACTAAAAATAATTTTAACAGTAAATGTCTTTTGACAGTAGTATTTCCTTTTAGAAAAACAGTAGTTTTGATGATTTCTTCTTGGACTGTACCTTAAGGTTTCATCTGCATTGTTTTAATATACACTAAAGTATTTGAAAAACAAAATTATAAAAGCATTTAATTATAAAATCAGAATGTAATTATGTCAGCCACAGGCCAGCGTACTCTGCAGTT
This sequence comes from Struthio camelus, assembly GCF_040807025.1. Classification (NCBI taxonomy): domain Eukaryota; kingdom Metazoa; phylum Chordata; class Aves; order Struthioniformes; family Struthionidae; genus Struthio; species Struthio camelus. The sequence goes on along the minus strand of NC_090981.1, from coordinate 37,100,666 downwards.
TTCCAGAGTCGCATTCATGTGTAAAAAATCTTATCGTGAGGGAGCGGACTACAAATTGGCAAAGTGTTCCAGATGCGTAATGCAAAAAATGTGAAGTTCTTTGGTATTTTGGTATTAGAGCTAATAGCAGATGATGAACAGTGAACTTATATCTGCAGTGCAAGTGGGGAAAAGAGCTTCTGTAGGTTTGCAGGAACTGGACCGTTGAAGGTCTTACAGGTCAGAAACAGAATTTTAAAATCAATCCTCTGCTTCACAGGGAAGTAGTGTAATGAACAAAGTAACTACAGTATGTTCAGAGGCTTGGGAGCGAGTTAACAACCTGACAGCAGCATTCTTCAAAAGCTCTGCAAAAGTGCCATAGGCCTGCTCAGTGTCTGACTTCCTCAGGCACCCAAAACTGTATTCCAAGCACTTGCAAGTATTACTGCGTGCCTTCAACTGATTCTGTTTGCAACAAAAGTAAACAAAAACTTTACACGCAAAGAACATTCTTCTCCTTTATTTTTATGTATCAGATTAAATAAGCAGCATTTATAATGCTCACAACTAGGAACCCTCCACCCCCTATTTATAATCTGTGCACATGCCTCTGCATTCCTCACAAGAATGATGATTTGTAGAGCTCTAAACCGTGAAAGGGGCCCCAGGATGAATGACTGTGAGTGGGTGGTGATCAGGCAATGACTTTTTTCTTGTTCTGGTCCCATGCTGTCAAAGGGGAGACCAGGGTCAGGAGACAAGTTTTCCCCCATCCAGGTCCCTCTGCTAGAAGAGGAGATCAAGGTCAGTGATGAATTTTCTACTTCCCTGTGCTGTCTAGGAAGGAGACAGGGCTGGCTCAGTGAACTACATACTGAACTGCAAGGACTGCATGCCTGGAAAACCAAGCAGCCCTTTGTTTTTATGTGTGTGCTTCGGCTACCTTTTCGAGAACACCATGCAAATCACACGTGCAATCCTCCCTTCAGAGAAACCCCTTGAAGTACAACAGCAGGAAAGCCTTTATGCTGTGGGCCCTGCAGAAGTTAGCAGTTGCTGCTGCTGAAAGCACCATTGCCATCTAATGAGTGCGAGTTAATAAAATGAAGTGGTAAACCAACATGTGAATTATGAAGGTCTTCCCTCACTAATGGGAGTTATCCAGTGTCCCATAGATGCTCATTATGTGTTGTTTATACCCAATAGTAAAGTCTTTCGTTGCTTCAGTAGCATTAGCTGGAAATGATGTTCTGTGATCATAGAATAACAGCTATCGAGGAGTTTTGTTGCCTGTACTTATTCCTCCCTCTGTATTTCTCTCTCTCTCTCTCTGCCTCTGTCTCCCTAAGTCTGTGAGAGTGTTATTTATAGGAGTAATTTGTCACTCTGTTTAAAATAAAGAAAACCTTGAAAACATCTTGATACTGGCTGATTATGAAGAAATAGGAATGTTAGCATAACGGGCCAAATTAATCTCCAGTGCAAATCCATTTACTTCAGCAGAGCTACGCTAAGAATGAATCTGGGTCAAAATTGTCTAAAATAAATGTAGTCAAGATATAAGGCTCAAATTAAAAAGTGGAACAGAACAACACATCTGTTGAGTGCTTTCAACTATGCCCTCATGTGCCTTATTGTGATTCCAAAGTAGCCCTAAGGTAAAAATGTGAAGAACTCTGCCATCCTTCTGTAATATGAAGTGTCACAGAGGCAGACTTAGCATTAGTTTTCTGGTATGCAGGGAAGAGATCAATGAATTTTATAATGTGGCTTCGGGTAAATGATGCTAAAATAGTCAGTGTTTTGGTGTTAACTGGGAATACACAGTTCCGAATAACAGGACCCTGGAGTTTTGGGAGATATTTGAAAAAGCTGAATGTTTTCAATCATGCCCTCTTAGTTCTTTGAGGTTAAAAAGGAATAATAAAATAAAATATGAAAAAGATTTACAAAAATAAAAAATTACAAAATTTACAAATTTATAAAAATAAAAATAATTCTGCTAGCATACCCTCTGGTATACTGGTACCTCCCTTAAAAATATTCTAGGAGCAGCCTGTAATATTATATAGCATATGAAAGCTAACACATATTGGAAATAAATGGGTTTTTTATTCTTAAACATTTAACCTCTTTTGCTAAGGAATTAAACCATTTGCAATCACTCTGGGGGGGGGGGGGGCACATGATTGCTTCTTAGTGTCCTCACCTAGATACTTTAGAGCTTGTTGGCCAATATCAATCAAATCTGTAAATATCTCAAAGATATTAAGTTCCTACAGATGCTCTGAAAATGTGAAGCCAGGGTAAAAGAGAGACCCTCATTATTGCTACCAGCAAGGGTAAGGCTACAATGTGAACTCACCCTTTATTAACATCTACATGGAAGAGCACATGTTAAGTACAGGCAAAGCGTCAGCTGGCCCTCATATCTTATTCAGACATTAGCAAATACAAGCACCAGACACAAACGCGAAGGCTTCATTAGCTCTGCTGCTATTGTGATATTTGTATTCTAGTAAATTTTAGTCTGTCATTTAATAGCACACTGAAAAATAAAGTTTCCTGTTCAAAAATGTTTTTTAGAATTTGTGCCCCATCTTTCATGCAATAATCTGAAAACTGTTCTTCACGAATGTTAAAGAGCAAGTCTGCAACTGGCCTTGCGGATGGTCAGAAGTTTTCCCAAATATGTGTTATGTGTGTGTGCGTGTGTACGCACATGTGTCTGCATTTACAGGAAACTTGACAAAATGCTGTCACTGGCTTATTGGTTAAGATTTTGAGTGTCTAAGTTTAGGACATTATATTTAGACTCTAGTGAATACTACTGAGTTGAATACTTTTTTGAAAACCGAGGCACTTGGGTGACAAAAAAATGGATTTATCAAAATGAGTTTACGCGCCCTTGTGCAAATATTGGCCTTCAGGCAAAGGAATTGTATCAAGCCTTGCTTTGCGTTGCCTAGCTTTCTCTCGCTTTCCCTTCTTCCCCTTCCTCCCCTTCCTTTTCTTCAGTCTCCTCTATTACAGGTGAATAGAGAAACGGGCCTTTGCATAATTTGGGAAAGATGAGTCCGGCATCCTTGTGGCATGAGAGAAAGTGTGTTTTCCCTGTTATAGCCCAAAGACTATGACCATTTATGTCAAATGAGGAATAAGCTAAGTCAGAGAGTTCAAAATCAAGAACCCGCTGGTGACAAAAGCACCCAAGAAAAAGAATTTTTGCGTCATGTGTCTTCATTTCCTGGCATGTATATGCATCTATGCTCTCTGTTGGTCTAATTCTCTTGGAAAACTATAGTTAATGGTAATTTTCTAATCAAGATTGCATATGCAGCTTGCCACAGAAGGATTCTGGTAGGGTTTTGCTACTGAAAGTCTTCACTGACTGTTAGAAAAAGAACAACTAAGACAATGCCTAAATAACCCCTTTGCTTTCAAAATTATTCCCTATTCACTATAACTATTTAAGGGGGGGGGGGTTCACCTTTATGAGTATCTTATAAATATTTCAAAGCATGTTGGTTTGGTTATCTATGGAGAAAAAAAACAAAAACAAAGTTCCCTGCAAAAATGTTTGTACACAACTTATTACCAAACAAGGAGCCATCCATAATGAGATATTAGTTTAGAAGTGGTTTGCAAATAGCAACATCAGTTAGATACAAGTCAAAAAGGCAAACAAAAAGTATTATAGTCATGAAAGTAAGCAAACATAGTTGCAAATACATATGTATTTAAGCACACTTAATCCAATCTACACGTATAAATTGTAGAAGACAGTAGATGACTTGGGGAACGTGAAGTCCAACCTTAGTAACTGACTAGTAAAAGGCAGAATGATGTCAATATTAAAGTAGGAGGAAACAGCAGCCGTACCAGCTCTTCCCTCTTTAAATCCCTATTCAAGTCTCATAAGCAATTTTTGGAGTCCAGTGTACTCATTTTCCATTTGAACCTCCCTTGTGTAGCATTTTGGGGACAATTACGCTAAGGTCTCTTGGACTCAGGAGAATTTTTGAAACAGACCATAATTTAGGAACATTGTAAGCAGTATTACTTACTCTCTTGGTAAGTAATATCTTACTTAGAAACCGTATTGTAATAAACAGAAGGGAATTAGAACAGTTTGTCTTTGGGCAGGACTGGGAACATGTACCTGAGACATTTTCTCACACCACTTTTAATTCTATTTCTTCCTTCTGTCTCTGTCTCCTGAGTGGTTTTGATCTCTGCTATATCTGCATGAATGCTTATGTAACACCTATTCATAGTGCTTCACTTTAAAAAAGTGAGTTTTTTTAGCAACAGCACTTTCCTAATGCTTCCATTATGCTAAAAAAAAAAAATTTACAATAGCTTTAGACCTCGTTCTTCCACGTATCTTTCATTCTAACATCCTGAAAAAGTGAGAAGAGACCTAATAACTAAGTACTAATTATTGTTACAAATCAAACAGTAGTCCTGGGAATTTGGTCACAATCTCTTGTGGGCAGAAAGATCTTTAAACTCTCTCCTTGTCTCTTCTTCTGTCATACTCAATCATTGTTCTGCTATAATTTTTAAAAATTAATTTTCTATAAGAAGATGGATACAAATAGAGCAAACGGCAGCCTGAATGTTAGACTTAACATAGGAAAAGTAAAGATGACACGCTGCCCTTTTGATATGTCTATTCAATATTTACTGTCAACTTCAACTAACATTTATATAATATGAATATTTTAAAACAAACTCATTACTACACCCAAGTACTTACTTGAGTAAATATGTTACAACCAGCTCCACCCTTCCATGTTCCTTTAAATCCTAGCTAGTTGTCTGAGCAGCGAAAGAGCAGAAAAACAGGAAATAATGGAAAAAGAAATGGATTTGACAGCCCTGGCACACTTTTTTGTTTACCAGCAGAGTTTGTTGAGTATTGCCTCAGTGGTTGGAAATGACATTTTTAAAATGATATGCTAATTTTCCCATTTTTATATTAACTTCAGCCAAGGTGTTTTGGTGTACAGCTAGGATAAATTCGAGACACAAGAGAACCTGTCCTGGGGACAGGCTAATAGTTGTGTGAACTACTGAAGCATGAGCGTATAAGGGTCCCAGCTGTGCTTTGATACTTAAGTAGATCTCTGGAAGAAAGCTGCAATTATAAATGCTGAAGATTATGCTGTATGCATAAAATAATCTTATGTTCTGGCATCTCTTTTTTTCCCCTCTCGTTTTGTCAAGGGCTGGATTTTTGTGACTGGCCAAAAAATGGACTACTCTGCATGGGCTTTTAGGCAGTCCTCGGCATCACCTACACGCCTGTCCCTAGCAGCTCCGCGAGGAGATTCCTGACCTGCCTGACAGCCCTGAGCTAGCACCTTTCAACGTGGAAAGCTCTGTGGGAACCAGATCACTCTGTCTTTTTCCTGCTGCTTTGCAACTTGTGTCTTGCTAAGCTTTTCTTACGCATACTCGGGTATACCCTTTCCTCTGTGCTTGACCCGTAAGGAAGAGTGGTCCGCAGAGACGGACCTTTTAGCTTTAACTGCAAGACTAATGTTTAACTCTAGAAGCTCTCTGTTCAGGAGCCTGTGTTGGCCAAAACTGTGACTCTCTCAACGGAGTACGGTATTGTTATCTAGAAACTGTGTATTTAGTATGTATCACTGAGCCATTTCAATATTAGATCATCTTCATGTATTCATTATTAGCTTTTTTTTAGCTACATTGCTTTTTTTATTCGCCCACCTGGTTTGTTTGTTCAATCTGTACTGAATGGACGTCCTGACTCATAAAATGTAATGGATGTGCTAACTCATGGGGTGTAAGAACACAGTAATATGTAGTGAGCATTTGCTACAAAATCACCTACACAGGAGCGTGAGCAAAGGCTGTGCTTTATTAAAATAGGTGAGTTAACAATGGGTACTTAAACAACCTTTTCAAGGAAAAGCCACTGATCAGGAGAAGCCTCATGAAGTATTTTTGTGTGCTTATAACGGGCATGAACCTCTGTCAATTTTTATCTCAGCGAAGAACAAACGTATGGCCCTTACCGTGGGACTAATTAGAAATCATTACCTGATATTAAAAAAAAGGGGCGGGGGGGGGATAGAGTCTGTCTTTCTGCTCTGGTCGGCTGGAAGACGGGAGCGTAGTTCAAGCCGCAAGGCGTTAATGAAAGCCTTGTAGGCTTTCATTAGAAGGCCTGTAGAAATTGTAGAGGCTTGTAGAAATTAGGGTAAGGTAGCTTTTAGTCTTTCTAAGAGGGGAGGAATCTGTATAATTTACAATCTGTTGACTAGTCCTAGAAAGCAGTCGGCCAAACCGATCTCAGATTACGCAGCAAAGAGTTGCCATGTATCTGGTCAAACGGATTTAAGAAGTTGCTACTGGCTGGTGATTCTCTTGCTGTAAAGATTTTTTGCATATACTGTGTTGTTTCCTCCGTTTTGATGCGGTTAAAGCCTTTGTGCCGTGTTCTTTACAACTGCCAGCTCTGGAGCTACTGGCACACCAGCTCATTCTAGATTACTCAGGTTTTATGGCTGACTGTATTTTTACATTTCGCAAGTTAGTGTACAATTTGGTGACGTGTAAAACCTCCATCTTAACTCTCGAAGATTATGAATTGCAAATAAAGGAAATGCTTTTAAAAGCAGGAGAGAGGATGAAATTAGAACAGAGTATAATTTGGCTGGTGGAAAATTCAAAGTAATTATCCTTTAAAGTAAATTTTACTCTTATTTTCACCAATGCTAATTAATTTGCAATAAAGTTACTGTGTCAAGTATCCTTTGCTTCAAATCTGATGTGCTGACCTGTGAAGAACTGAGAAAGGAACACGAAGTTACAGCGACATAGGTGTACGGACGTTGGAAGTGAAATAGCAGCAGGCTCCTCATTCCGCTCTCACAATGTGCAGCAAAATCGGAGCTGAAATTAATCTAAAAAAAAAAAAAAAAAAAAAGCTCTAGCCATAATTTTAAATGCAACGAAGACTTTGTATGGGTTCTTGCCTAACCGATTCGGTTTGAGGGGTCCTCGGCTGCCTAACCGCACCTATCCGCCAAAAAAAAAAAAAAAAGGAGAGCCAGAAAACCGTCCTGCTGGAAAACCGTCAGATGAAGGGGACTTTGCGGGGCCTGTGGCTGCTGGGAGCCGGAGGGCTGCCGCTGCCCGGCCCCCGTGAGCCCGCGCTGCCTGAAAGCCGCGCTCCGGGCAGGGTAATCCGCCCGCGGGTTTGGGCCCCGCTTCTGGGTGGACGCCAGTTTTGTGGGGCCTCCCGGCGCGGGGGTAACGCCGGCGTTTGCCCACCAGGCCGGGCAGAAAGCGGCGGGGCCGTGAGCGCCGCAACGCGGCTCCCGGGAGGGCGAGGGGAGCCCCGAGGCCCCGCGGCCGGTGCCCGCCGCCCCGGCGCCGGGTGCCCGCCCCGCTCCCGGGGGGCGGCGGAGGCAGGAGCCCCGCGGGCCGCCCCGCGCAGCCCCCGCGCAGCCCCCGCGCGAGGCCCTCGGGGTTTTAGTCTGTAAGAGGTGCTTTGAGGAAATGTGAAGGATTAAGGAGGGTGCAGGTGCTTTACCGAGACAGACGGTTTGTCAGGCGAGATAAAACTGTCCGAGGACAGTGCTTTTTCCAGTAGCGGAAGAAAGTGGATATTGTGAGCAAATCGACTGTCACACACGATTTGACAAATTCTGATTTGCTTTTAGGAAAATGTCCGTTAATCCTATTAGGGGAAAGGCAGGGCGAGAGGCGTGCGCGGCAGAGGATCAGCTGTGAGGGCGGCTGGAGCCGCTGCCGAAATTGGGGTGCCGCTCGGCGGTGGTGCAGGGCCGCATCGCCGGCGGCCGGGGCGGCGCGCAGCGGGGCGCAGCCGCGCAGCGGGGGCGCCGGCCGGGCGCGCGCGGGGTTTCCCTCCGCAAACTTTTGCCGGAGACGCTTGATCTCACTCTGCCTGCGGGCTGGGGCCGCGCCGTGGCCGAGGGCCGGCCCGGAGCCCGCGCTCTGGCCGCGGGCAGAAGTGCCGCGCGTGTTCGTGCCCATCCACGCAGGGGGGTGCGGCGCGGGGGACACGGCTGGAGGCCGCTTTTCTCCCCCAAAAGCTCTCGGCACCAGACCTGCGGCGCCGCGCCGGTGCTGCCGGGCTCGCAGGTTGCAGCCCTGCCCCGCCTATGAGGATTTATAATCTCCTGCTGCAAAGGCTAATATTTCCCTTGCGCTCGTCTCCTTCGTATTTATATATGGGGATTCTGAGGGAGCGCTGTGGCCTTTCGGTTTTCACATCCCTCTCGCGCCCTTAGTCGTTTATAGGCACCGTGGGGTTCACGCGTGGGGGCTTTCTCGGGAGGGGCCAGGCCCAAGGAGGGGGTGCTAAGGGCGCTGCTTTGGGGCTTTTCCTGAGAGCTGGCGGGAACGGCCGGGTCGGTGCCGGGGGGGCGGGAAGGGCCCCACGGCCCGCGACGCCAGTGCGACCCCGCGCAACGCTGCGCGCAGGCACATGCCCACGGACACGTGCACGCACACACGCCCGCCTGTAGACCCCCCCACGCGCGCGCTCACATGCACGCCCACGCGAGCAGACACGCGCGGGCCGGGGCCGCTGCAGCCCCCGGGCCGCCCCGAGGCATCGCCGCCCCGTCGGCGCCGTGGCCGCGCCCGCAGGCGGACGGACACCGTGCGCGGTCCGTAGGAGATGTCCTTGAGGAAGGAGACGGCCCGCGCTTTACATATAATCACTGGCTGCCCGTCTTCTTCAAAGTATTCAAATAGTGCGCTAATTACTGCTACCGCAGACTTTTGTTAGAGTTCAGGGGGGTTATTTATTTATTTATTTATTATTATTATTTTGCCCAGCTACCACAGAATACCTGGCGACATTTTATGCACTCACAAACTGATGGATCTCCCTGTTTCTTGTTTGTTTTGTTTGGCAAAAGCCTGATTTTGAACCAGAGGGACATTACAGTTGTCTTGTCAGTTAGTGTGATTTGAAAGTGAGTCTGTGCAGTGCTTTAGCCTGCCCTCAGCAATCAGGCTTTAGACTCACGAGGCTTTGATTGTAGGAGTTGCCTTATTTGCATTGATGAGGATGAACCAGCTGCTGGAGCATACAGAACTGCACCTGACACAATCACTGAGTTCAGGATTAGCACAGGGAATCAGGAATCCACTGCGCTATATGGCAATCTCAGCCCTACATTAGAGTCACTCATGCAAAATGACCCAAATTTGCAATGAGCACAATTAGCAATCCAAAGATGCATGTTAATTTAGGGGCTGACATTTTCTTGCGTTTTACTTATTAAATATAACGATTATGTGCAGCTTAGTATGCAAGGCTGAGGAAGAATATTTGTGCTTTTTCCTCCTCCATGAGCCCCCGTAAACACCCTAACCATAGTCCCTTACATTTAGAACAGACAAGAAGTTTTGTACTCTGTAACCCAAAGGGTAATTGTTCATTGTTTACAAGAATAAAATAAAAGGGGGGTATTTTTTCCTTTTTTTTTTTCTTTTTCGATATATGATCGCTTCCAGTATATAGCACAAATTACTGCTGTGTTACCTCCTCCATATGTTCAAAATGTACACACACCTAAATCAGTCACCATTCGCCTCCATGGTAGGGGGATGTTTCGTCAAAGTTAAACTGCTTGGAATAGAATCTAGCAAAGTACTCCGCTTCCCCCCCGCCCCAAGTTGTTGAATTTATAATAGAAATCAAAATCTGAGATCTATTTTCCCATATCTTTCGTGTGTATAGGCATTGAAATTCTCACCTATGCTTTGGAAAACATTTTGCAAAAATGGAATAAGTGATAATTCGGAGCAAAAGCATGCAGTTCAAAAGCTAAAGCTCCCATTGGAGAACAGAAAATTTAATGAGCTTTTAATGGAATGCAATGCTCAGAGTAGTAAATTATTTGTTAGTTGACGATGCAATCAGCATGCTGATTAAGGTTGCTTGGTTTTTTACTAAACATTAACTGAATGAAAACGGTTAGTCCTTGTTGTTCTGCTTGGGGGGCTTTCGTGAAGCAAATGGACTTTCAGAACAGAGATTGTCAATAAAGGTGAGTGCACTCCAGGTGTCATTTGAATATGGTGATAAAATACTTCTGATAAATATTTAAAAGCATTTTAAATCCACAATGTTCGCCTAGTGTATTGTGAACTCTGTTTAAAGAAACAGTGGGCCTAGACAGGCCTTCCATCAATCCCTGTTTCTCTCTGGCAGGATAGATATTGTATTTTATTTGATAATTTTTTAGTATTACCTTGAAAATGCACGTTTGGACGTAAATGTAGGCAAGTTACAGATTTCGGGGAGTAAATCAGCAATAGGAAATAAAAACTACTTGAAGGAGAAATGACTATTCCCTGGCTAGATTAGAAGTGTAATTAAAGCTCTTCTAAATCTATGTGCAGTATTTATGGACTTAAAATTGGGTATTTTTTAGTGCTAAAGTCTGTTTTTTATGAAGGGAAATCCCATCATCTTTACACTGGAGCGGGATTTCTTTTTACTTTAGTGGACTAGAAGAAAAGCAACAAAACAAAACTCCAGTGGCATTAACACCACAATAGGGAGGGTGGTTATTGTTCTTTTATGTATGTTGACTGTAAATATTTAGTCTATTGAATCTTTAGACAAGTCTTGGATTGCACAGATCAATCCACATATTGACTGAGTATGCGTCTGTTTTAAGACAATGTTTATCGTTTTGGTCGCCTGTCTGCTTTGGTCTATAGATTTACGAGAGACAGAAAGGGGAATTAAAAAAAAAATGAAGAATTATAGGCTAGAAGCTTTGCATTTTATGTTAACGACTACAAAGTTCCTCTTCTATAAATCCCAATTAGTTAAATCATCGCGTTATTCACTCACAATGATCAGATACCTTTAAAATCCGATAAATAACTATCTATGTGTTTTAACTATTCCTGTTTATGACCCAAGAGGTTAAAAGCCTTTGACTGGCATTTGACTTCTGACCTCATATAAATGTTATCTTATCAGTTCCTGCTTGTTAACTTGTATTGAGTGCTTGTCCCTGATGGCTTTTAGATAAAGGGGTTTTTATTATATTTCCTATTGAAACTGAACCATTTGCTTTGTTCTTCGTCTGTAGTCTCAGCCCACATAGTAACCTTGTAACCTAACAATTTTACTGAATAGACTAAAATCCAAACTATTTACAGTTTATATGAAGCCTTATTTTTGTCTAAACTCGCTGGATTTGGTCCATTTTTTTGTAATACATTTTTTAATTAAGCTTCCGATTCATGAGTATAAATCCAAAGTTGAGCATTACCTTTATTATTATTATTATTATTACTATCATTTTTAATAATTGTAGATGTCAGGCAAGAAGAGATACTTAAAAAGGTCATACAAAGATCGAAAGTTTTTTGCCAAAACCTCAGAAGCCTCTCTAAAGAAAGCCTAAAGATATATTTTAAATATTGAGCTGTGTTATTCACATTCTACTTTCTCATCTGCTAAAATAATGCCGTTGTTACATACGTCCACCCTAATTCTGCCTTTCATATTGAAGTGATCTCTCATGTCTTACATATTCTGCTGTATCTTACTGTCTTTGTTACACACACAAACTTGTAGATATCAAAATGATGACTAACGTAGAGTGGACATTGCTTGAGACAAACATTTATAATGTTCACTTGTATTTATATAAGCTTAAATGTGTTTAATACATATTATTACTATCTGCGAGCGTTAGGAGAAAACAACTGTTAAATCTTCTGTCTGATTTCCTAAAGAGCATTTTACATTAATTTTCCTATAGAATTTGGATTATAATGATAGAGAAAGAATGAAAAGGCAGCCATCTTGTGGGTGTCATCTTGCACTTTTTCTCCTTGGTTCTTTTCCACCCAGTCTTTCTTTTGCTGTGATATTGCCTTTCACCTTAATTAGCCTCGAAGACAATACCAGATATGTTAAAATATATTTTCAACATTCTATAGGCTAGAGAAAAGTTGCATATTCCTTTGGCACTTCAGGCAATCACTGTCTAGTGGTTACAAGCAGACTACATCTGCCTTTATATTTACTCATACATATGAATGAAACATAATTTTTGCCTTGTATGGCTCTCTGTTGAAATGTATTTACAAAAAGCAAATATGTAAGCAAAATATTATTATTCTTGTGAACGAGATTAATTTGTCTGCAAACTAACATGCAGGTATACCGTTCAGGAATGACAAAATAGGAAAACTGCTGGATGCTTCCTTTTCCAAATTAACTTTGTGCTATATAATCTAATGGTGTCTACTGAAAGACTTATTTGCTGTTTTAATCGTTCATATTGACTCTGTAGAAAACTCAAGAGCATAAGTTCCTGTTAATGTCGATTCTGTTTCAATATGTCGATCATATTTCAACAAAAGGGATATTTAATACCATTCCCAACTTTGCACTTAAGCTATCGTACAGTTTAAAGAGACCAGCTCAGAAAGAAAATTTCCCTAAAAGCGCTGTTTACCATGTGATGTGATAATTAAACGACCTAGTATTATTCACTTTCTGCCTTGTTTCCTTTTTTTTTCAAAAAAGAAGGAAAGTCAAATTCTAGAGCTAAAAATTCGACCACCAAAAACGTGAGAATCGGAGAGTGAAGTTATTTGTCAATGAAATAAATGCCGTCAGCATCACCATCATTAACATGCGGACTGGTTCAGGATTAACTGTTACAGAGGTTATTGATCATGCTACTATTGGCAATTTGCCAACAAACTTTCAGTAGTTGCTTGAATGTAGTGATTTTCATTTGTTTGGAAACTTGCAGGAAAATGGACAACTTTTTTTTCTTTTTTTTTTTGAAAAAACTCTCGAAATGCAAAACAAAATAACAACACTAATTACTGTGCGTTTGTTCAGATCTTTGTAAACGCAAAGCGCGTTGGAAGTGCTAAGTGTTATTAATAACTCTGAGGACACGGATAATTCGTGATTCTGGTGTTTCAGAATAATAACCCCCACACATACCTCCGCTCGCCCCCAAAAAAGGAATAAAAGGAAAAAAGTCTCCTTTCTTCTCTTGCAAGACAGTATAAACCAAACTTTTGTTTCTCCTGTTTTCGGAGAATTTTTTTTTGAACAGCTTTATAGACAGCAATTGGCGACATCCATTTCCAAAGGGGAAAATAAATGCGGATTAGGAGGAAAACAATTATCACCTCTCCCCCCACCCTCGCCTCCCGACCTCGACATAAACCACTTCCCAGTGTGTATCAATACAGCAATCGACAAAAGGGACCTTTCCGCGCTGTGTTTATCGGAGAAGCCTGAACCCGTCTCGGGCGCAAACAACTCCCACGTTAGTCAGACCTAACCCCGGAGGAGGCGCGTGTGCCTCGGTGCCTTCGCTGCCTGCGGGCCGGGCGCTGGATTCCTATTTCCAGCGCGCACAATTAAACCCGCCTCGCATCTAATTTTTCCTTTCGCGTGCTGCGGGGATTAGGAGAAGTCCCCCCCACGCCGGCAATAGCCCCGCGTGCGTGGGGCCGGGCCGGGCCGCCTGCGCCACGGCCCCGCGCAGCGCAGCGCAGCGCAGCGCAGCGCCTTCACCCCCCCCGCCCCGCCCGCTGCCGCGCACCTTGCGCGCCTGCCCGCAAGCCGCGGGTCCACGGGGGAGGCTCTGCGCTTTCCTGAATCAGAGAGGATCACATCCTCTAATAGATTGATTTCCTGGCGTATAAAGATAATTAACTCATTCTTCTCCTCTTAATGGTATTAGCAGTGATGTTCTGCGGAATGATATGAATATTTCTCTTTGTGTCCAGACTTCAAACCCGAGACCCGGCCAGCTATTTAAGTTCAGATCCCTCCTGCCCTGGCCCTCAGCTCCAGGAGGCAAAGCAGGAGCCCTCCCAGGTAATTCACCCTGCTGCCCGAGAGGGACCTGCTGCTTCTGCCCGGAGCCCCCCAAAAGCGGCGCTGCGGCTCTCACGTGCCGAGGCTCCGCACGCCCTTTGGCACGAAGCGCCCTAAATCAGCCCTAAAAGGCTGCTCCGGTGAAAAGGGAGGCAGGTAGCTTTGGAGTCTGCTGAGACACGTAAATCTTGTCCCCGGCTTTGTTCAGAGCAGGGGTGAGGGGTTGAATCTTTGGCTCTCAGGAGCTCCCAGACTATAGCCTCTTATTAATGCCCCGGGCCCCCGGGGTGCGAGCTCGCCGTATGGCTGGGAGAGAGGCTCCCACCCTTCCCAAACACCCCTCCGGCACGGGAAAAGTCAAGTTCGGAGAACTCCCGATTTTCATTTCATAGTCCAAACCAAGATGCAGTTGGGCTATTATGGTAGGACAGCTCCCTTAAAAAGATTATTTGAACTACAAAGGCATTCATCTAGGGCTCGCGATGTTGCAGAAAGGGCCTGCTAGAAATTAGCAGCCTGTCCTGGTATTTGGAGAACAAGAGTGACAACTTATTGGAAGTTCTCAAGGAATCATTTATATTTCACACTCCAGCAGGCAGCTGATTTGAGATTGTCTGTTAGCATAACAAAGGCTCTGAGCCTGTGAACTTCAGAAACCTTTCGACCTCTTAGCTGCTGGCATGAATAGCCCCCAGCCCTGCCTATAGAGATCTCCCAAAGCTCCCCTGTTCGTGGCTAAATTGTTAATCAGGGTAATTTAATATAGTTTTCAATATGCCTCATCTCTTATTGGGCAAGGTATTCACACATCTCGCCCCCTCCCGAAAGCGAAGTTCGCCTTTATTCAAGGGCGAGGGGGCAGCTGCAGAGCCCCCGCGCCCAGCCGGGCCGGCCTGCGCGGAGCGGCGCGGAGCGGCCCCGCGCAGCGCACGCGGCCTCGCCGCCCGCGGGCACCCGGCTGCTGCGCTCCCTCGGCCCCGGAGCCGCGCACGCCGCCCCCGCGGGCCCCGCGCTCGGCCCCGAAAGTTGCTGGGAGCGGAGTTGCCGCAGTGAAAACTTAGGGACTCGCAGCCACCGGCCTCAGCGGCTGGCGGGGGGTGAGGGAGGGGGGGCTGTCTTCACCACGCGTGTTTGGGTTACCGACAGCCTCCGGGCTGCGGGCAGCTCTTGCTCACGACTGCGAAAGGACAGGGAGGGGAAAGTCTAGACTATTTGCTTCCCTCAGTTAAACCGTCATGCAAAAATCTGGTCCGGATGCTGCCCCGGCCTGAGACAGTGCGGCTTTTCTTTTGGGCTTGAACTGGAGAATTTGGGGGCTCTCAATGCGCAACATAAGTAGCTGTCGCTGTGCTGTGGGAAGTCCACACGCTTCAAAACAAAGCTATTTGGGGTAATATGTCTTCGAAATGTCTAAAATCGTGCCTCAGTCCTACTTACGTCGAAAGGTCTGGAAATAAATTGTTCTCGAAAGAAAAGGACAAAAGAGCAAAAAAGATAGCACGTAACTGCAAATATGGTCATATCACAAACGTATTTTCTGTATCTCACTTTCCCAAAGCGGAGGTTTTGCTACTTTGCGTTTTATTTGCACGCTTTTACTTCTGTGTTTCTGTCTATGGACATTAGTGACACAACCAATGTTCTTAATTTCTTTTTTTTTTTCTTTATTTAAGCGCCAAATTCGTGCTTGGTCTCCTTGATAAACATTTCCTATATTTTTACAGATTATTTCTCAGATTTTTATAAAATACCTGGAACAAGTTTTAATCAAGATAAGGTTATGCTTCTAGTGTCTATTAGATGTCTTTTGAACACTCAAAAATCCAAATAAATAAGATGATAGTCTTCTCACAGAAATTCAAGAAGCAACCTCTGGTTTCTTTTAATTGTGAGAGGGTAAAATGACAGCAATTTTTCCTCGCTTTTTGCTCATTAACACTTTTTTTCTTTTTTCATTAGATTTTTTTCCTTCATTAGAATTTATGGTCCATACCTATCATTACACTTTCACATCTCTGAGTTTCTCTTAAATTTTCCTTGAGAGGTTAGTAAACATATAGGAGAAGCTGCCTTTGCTCTGTGCCCATACAAAAGTGTATTTTCAGGATTTCTTCGCAAATTATTTTTAGTTTCTTAATTAAAATAATTATATTTTCCTTGAAAATCAAATTAATTCCATTTTGATTAAAGAATGATGTGGGTTTTTTTTTCCTTCCAGCAATTAAAGAACAGGTTTTCTGTGCATTAGGAGATATTTGCTTAGGTTGTTGTTTCAAAGCTGCTTCCATCTAATGGTACAGTTTGGGCCTATTGTATTGAAAAAAGGATGTATATTTGGGATGGTGTTTGACAGGGGGAATGAACGCAGACACCAGAACAATTATATTACAATCCCATTGGGAATGCCAGCACCAAATTTAGCCAGACTGATGGGGCACTGTCTAGACGGTCCCTTTTGTGTATCAGCTGTTTTTTCCCTGCTTTATTGTCCAGCTTGAATATATGGCTGGAACCTGCATATGGAGCCCAAACATAACCATTCCTGCAGCCATACTTTGCTGTAAAAAACAAACAACCCCCCCCAGCCCCCAACCTGCAACCATCTCAGTATCAGAACAGTTATAAAACAAACAAACAAACTGCTTCGGCACAAAATATGTAGGTGCGTGCATGTTTACGCACACATATGTTTACAGGTAATCATTCTCTAATTAAAAATGCAGTTCAGGAGAATTATCGTTTGAGATGACAGGTGGATGCGTAAGATATCTTGGCTGTTGCTCTGTAGGTTTTTTTGTGGGGAGGGAGCTGGGGGTGATTTTGGAGGGAGCATGGTTTTACAGCAGCCATGTAGATGAGGGTAGAAATGTTGCTCTCTCTCTCTCACATGCTCCACCTCTTCCCAAAAGAAGATAGAAAATAAATAAAACAAGCAGGTTTTGTGAAGAGGCAATTAGGAACTATCGTACATGTAAATTACAACCTTTCATTTTTGAAAAGGGCAAAGGATAAAAAGAAGGAATATTTATTAAATGTTTACACTGTAATTAGCAGCACAGACTGCTCAGCTTTTCGCTTACCGAGCCTCATACGGGTCTGGAACCAGGCCTGTTCTGAAGACTCATAGCACTGCAGGCCATCTATTATTACATATAAAAGGCATTATTATATATAAAAAGCATCAGAAGCCTATGAGAAAGCAAGCGCTACAAAACTTAACCGTATCAATTAATAGGCATCATGACACTCTGTCACAAGGGGATTTTTCTTGCCACCAGTACCTAAAAGTCACCTTAGCTAGAAAAAGCCTCTGGTAATGAAGAAAAGAGAGAACCCTCTCAAGGTATTAAGCTGAACAAATTTTAGGAACTGCAGTGCACCCAGTCTGGGAAAATCTGTGGAAAGCAGGTATGTGCAGCGAACGTCCTAGGCCTGCACCTGCGTTTTTTGAAAAGGGCACTCCGTAGGCAAGTCTTCCCGGAGACGGTGTTGTTTGGCCTTGGCAAGACACCTGCTACCTATCACACTGAGCGATAATGGCTCGGTTTTCCCTCATCTTACCTGTTTCTTACCCATTTTCTCCTCTTTCACGTTGGAAGCTCTTCGAGAAGGGGCTGGCTTTTCTGTTTTGTTTTCTTCCTGGTCATGATTAGGCTTGGGCTTTGCTAATAACAGACTTCTTTGTTTACGTGCTTAAGTGCAAAATTTACTTGCGTCCAGTCAAGGATAGCTCTGCCGCGGTCCTTCTGCGCCTCTCAGGCTGCCCTTTTTAGCAGTCCCTTGCAGATATTCTGTACTTAAATTGATAGTGCTACTTATAAAGCAGCACAGGAAGTCAGATATTTTGGATTTCTAATGAAGAATCGTATGCTTTTCTGGTCTGTAGTCTGAAAAGCCTAATAATTACAAATACACACGCGTAGGGTGCACTGCGGAATCGCTCCCGTGCTTTCATGGCCTGGCGCAAAGAGAAGGAAGGGAGCAGAAACCTTTGCGATAGTAGCTGTAACTCCTAAAGTGAACGGCATTTGTTCTGCAGCAGGTTTCTCGCTCCCTGCATGTTTGCAGGTGTCCCTTCATCGCATGGTTTTGATAAAGGCCTTGCAGAGCTCAGGAGCTGTTTCAGATGGCTTGGAAACACATCTAGTGAGGTACGGCGATCTGCAAATAAGTAGGTATATGGAAATGGTTACTTCTTACCCAATAAATGTTTAGGGAGGGAAGCGGAGGCCTGATATGATCTGACAGAAAAAAAACCACTGAAGAGGTGACTTTTGCAAATGACTTCTTGCACATGAAGCACCACCAGATTAAAATAATCATCTTAATTTAAATTAACCTATGAGACTTTGGTTAGTTCCTACTGATCTGGTGATCATCGGTGATCTCCTCCTACTGCCACCGTGACTCTGAGAGCAGTTACACTGCTGCTTTAATGCGAATAAAACCATCTCTCTACTCTCTTCCCCTTTTTTTCGCCTTCCTCGCTCTCCGCCCTCTCTCGCTGCAAAGATGACATCTCCGAGGTGGAAATTAAAAGTATAAAAAAGCACCTACATCTTAGCCGTACGCACTATTCTTGACCTGTGGGTAAATATTAGACTGCAGGTTTCCTGGCCATGATTTCCCGGCCCTTCCTGCTCCCCCAGGCTCTAGCTCGGAGTCCCCTGCTGTGGGCAATTAGGTTCTGATCCATTTTTGTAGGGGGGGGTTAAAGGAGAAAGAGTTTGCTTCCTGGTTTTGGCGCACACAGACGGCTGCACGAACCTGCAGAGCGATTTAGTGTTTATTCTTGGCGTGTCAGGCGAGTTAAACGGCTGCAGAGTTATGATTGCAATTACAGGAGGTGGGGGCTGGCAGGAAGGGAGCGGCCGTGCCACGGGGGCACGGTGCCTGGCGGGTGAGCGATAGCTGTCGCGGCGGCTGCGGGGACGGGTCGGCATCCCGGGGAGAGGCCGCTGGGGCGCGGGACGCGGCGAGGTGCGAGGCCCTCGCCGCCGGGGCAGGAAGCGGCCGAGCAGGTGGCCGGACACGGCCGGGCCCGCCGGCGCGGGTCAGGGCTGCTCGGCGCCGTCAGGCGAGGAGAAGGCGGGCAAACTCGTAGGCAGAACTGTCCTGCCGGTTGCAGGTTTTTCCAGTTGAAAGCGTTGGGCGCGCACTGGCCGTCACGTTTGCTGGCAGGATCACGGAGCGTCTGGCGGTCGGAGGCCGCGTCCTCCAGCCCCGCGGTCAGGGCGGGTCGGGCTCGACGAGGCCGCTGAGGCCCAGCGGAGCCCCGCGTAGCTCCTGGCACGGAGACGCTTCCTGAGCAGCCTGCGCCAGGGCCCGATCGCCCGCGTGGTTAAAAAGACACCCGTCTCTCTGTCTAGCTGGAATGAGCTGCGCTGCCTCGTCCCCGGCCGCTGGGGAGTATCATCAGCCCCATCACCCGCCGCAGGGAGCGCTGCTCCTTCCAGGTGACGGTTCCCGTCGCCGCGTAGTCAGGCATCCGATTGAGACTATAATTAAGAAACTGAAACTCGAGACTCCAAGCGCTCAGATATGATGGCGACGAGCGCAACATAAATGCCTGGAAAACCTGTATTAGCAAGCGTTGCTTTAACGAAATGCTGAGAAGCCTCCCCGAGGGTTAACGGGAGCGGAGGAGCGTGGTGCGATACGCGCCCTCTTCGTGCGGGCGCGCTGGAGCCGGCCGCCCGCAGGGTCTGACCCAGCGCGGTGGCCGCCTTCTCCGGCTTTGCTTCCCCATTGCCGAGCAGCAGTTGTCTCCCCTCTCTTTCTCTCTCCCTTTCTTCTTTCTCACTCCTAAAATAATCCCTTCAAATCAGTACGGCTAATAGAGTTTTTATCAGGCTGGACCCCTAGTCTGTCATAATTCCGTTTTCCAGTCACCCTGCTTGTTTAAGTTAGAATAAAACTATTTAAATCAGTTCCTTGTAATCTTGAGTTATTTATAGATAAAATGATTTACATGTTTGTGAGCTATCTGCTGTGGGCACAGTATTACTGAAGGTTTTTCTTTGGGGATTACAGCACCATTTAAGTTTATTTTCTTGTTTTCCACATCATGTTTTGATCTCCTAAAGGAAATAACTTATTCTCTCTATCTCTTTCCTTCTGCTTAAGATAAAATGCCCACTTTTGGCTACATTTCTTTAAGAGAGTAATGTAGTTTATCAATTTGCTTGTTTGGAACTAGGATTGCGTTTGTGTTTGGAGAGCATATGCCAAAATCACTTCCTTTTTTTCCTACTGTGGTGAAAGAAATTCAGGAGATTTTTATCTAAAAATCCTACACCCAATACTGATTATCTGGGCCGGAGTCTGATCTTCACAGCACTAGCATGAACTAGGCTTGCTTCTATTAAAGTCAATAGAATTGCGTAAGAGTAAAAACGGTGCGAGGAAAATAAAATCGGATGTGCACGTTTACAACAGACCTTCTGCGCGAGTGGAGCGGATGCACCGCAGACTGCTCACGCTCAGCGAGCCAGGTCTGACCTTGGCCCGCGGTGGTTACTCCTTGCGCTGAGTTAAGTTTGTTTTTATGCAGAGAGGTGAGAACTGCGAATAAATATCACATCCTTTCTCACCAGAGTTACCAGTCAGTCACGGAGTCCGTTTAGGGTAAAAATATTCCCAAATGATTTAACACGATGCAGCCACCCTGGCTCCAAAGGTTGGCCGTGCGGTAGGAAGTCGGCTAGCGAACTGCGGTGCCAACGAGCCGCCGCTCCCAGGCTGCCTTCCGGCCGGGATCGCTCCCTGGGTCGCCGCCGGAGCGGAGGAGCGGGCAACACCGCTCCGGAGCAGGAGGCAGCAAGGCAGCGCGATGCCTGGTCGCGGAGCCCAGGGCAGGTCCCTGTGCCGCCGGGCACCCGCAGCCGGGAGGAGCGCGAGCAGCACGAGGCGGGCGAGGAGCAGGGCGGGAGCACCAGGAGCAGGAGGAGCGCGAGGAGCGCAAGGAGGCAGAGAGCACGAGGAGCGCGAAGAGCGGCCGTCGGGCGCAGGCGAGGACCAGGCGGCAGCTCTAGCAAATGAGAGTGCTGAAGCCAGCTAGCAATGAGAGGGCCGTGGAAAAAGAGGCTAAACGGCCAGAAAAAAGGACCAAAATTTAGCTCAGAGCCTGGCAATAGTCTGGAGGGGCCTTGTCTCCATACACCCTGACCGGTCTGCCGTCAGGGGCTGAACCAGAAGCTGCCGGTTCACCGTTGGCCTTGCCCTACGGCCATGGTGGCAAGGACACCTGCAGGACTGGTTTCTGGCAGCGGGGCAAAAGCAATTCTCTGTTATCGCCGAGTCCCCGGAGCGGGGACCTGCCGCGGGCCGGGGCGCGACGGCGCCCGCGCTCGCCACCAGCCCTGCGCAAGCTGCCCGGCCGCGGGCTGGCCCTGCACTGCGCGCCCGGCACCGGCACGCTGCCACCCTGGGGCCTCCCGGCGCCCAGGGGATTCGTGTCCTCCTCTAGGACCCTGCCAGCTCCCTGCGTGACGGAGAATTTCATACCAATAAATTGTAGCTAAAGATGCTTACACCTTTGCATAACCCAAATTACACAATCCTTAAAATCTCACGCTTGCATCGACTAAATATCGACAAGAAAGAATGAGGCAAGAATTGTGTTTCGGTCATAACTTTGAGGGACCAAGTCCTGATGGCTTATGGCACATCTTTAATTTCACCTGAGCACATTTTAATCGACCTTTTAATGGTGTATTTTCCACAACAGGGGAAAAATAAAAATCCTAAGTGCACAGCAGTTGTTAAGACAGGCCGCAGGGCTTCCTAAGGAAGCGGGGACATGGCCAGCAGGTCTGCGTTCCTGAAGCGCCTTGCGACTCGAGCGAGGCAGCTCTTTCGGGCCGACTTCTTAGTAAGCCTGGGAAAAGTAGGAGGATGCTTTGGACAGCCCTCCGCTGCGGGGCACTTTGTGCCATCCGGCTGGGCAGGCTGTCTCAGCCAGTGTCGCTTGCAGGGAGCACATTTCTGCTGTACACATATTTTGTCTGCCTTCCTATTGTCTGCCTTTCATGTATTTATATTTTTAAATTTACCTCAGGAGTTCTTTTCTAGTAGCTAGTATAATCTTACAGACAATATTTGAAGACGTTTTAACATATGCATTAAAGGAATTTTTGCAGCCTGGAAACCAAGGATCGTTCTGCGTTAGGTGGACGTTAAAGATTTCATTAGGCTATAATAGTTTGTGTGTCATCTGCTTGTAGACTTTCAGCTGTGCAAAGGGTT
This sequence comes from Struthio camelus, assembly GCF_040807025.1. Taxonomy (NCBI): domain Eukaryota; kingdom Metazoa; phylum Chordata; class Aves; order Struthioniformes; family Struthionidae; genus Struthio; species Struthio camelus. Next base: position 37,078,543 of record NC_090981.1, on the reverse strand, counting down.
ATTTCCCTGTTTGTGCCTGTGGCTGTGTGTAAATTAGGTTAATTTTATATTGGTTAATTTTATATTTCTACTTTTTTTTAAATAATAAAAAATTCAGTGACAGTGAATTTGTCACAAAGAATTTGAATTTTCAGATTTCCTAAATATGCCAAATGGAAACAATAGTACCATTTTAACTTTATAGGACCTTAAAAGGAATTTTTCACCCCCAAAATTAAAAAAAAATCTGTTTTAGCACTTTTTAATTTTATTGCAAACTTTTTATGTGGTTATCATGGAAAATATTCAAAAAAGATATGTTCTCTGTTATGCATTCTGCACTGCTGAATTTACTCCATTTTAAAAGGGAGGTACAAAAACCCAATCTCTTATGCCCTTTTAAAAAGCAACTAGCTAAAAAGAAAAGAATTAGGCAACAAGAGAGTAGACAATAATCCTGAATTAGCAGAGAGATGAACTCACTATTTAAGCCTTTCCTACAGTTCACTGATTTTTCTGCATATGATAGCTAACGTAGGAACCTATATGGGACTCAGAAGGAGGGGCGTAGGTGGAAAAGAATAGGGTTTTGAAAGAGTCTCTGATTCAGTTCTTGCACCTGCCTTGGTTGCCAGCTTCAGGCAAAACATCTTTGACTCTTTATGAGAAGTTTTTACAGTTTTATTTTAGAAACACTGCCGCCTCATCTTATTTTGCCCCCCCTGCAGTACAAGGAACATGTAGACCCTCAGAATTTTTTTATTTTCGCTTGGATAAGAAATATGCAATCAAGAGCAATAGTCACACAACGGCATTATTAGTATGTTAGACTGCACTTTGGCCTATCTTCTTCAGACAAGCTGAGAAAAGGAAGCAACCAATGAACACGTTAAGCCTAGGAGAGCAGAACCAAATTTAAAATACATAATGTATGTCCTTTCGTAAACATATTTTTGCAATAGTATCACGGCCTGCTTTGAATGGAGCTGAGGGCTCCAACTCGGGAAAACATCCCTGTTGCAGGAAGGGTACTTGACAGCGTGTTTTAAAAAGGGTCTGAAGCACCACGAGAGTGAGGAAATCAGGCAGATACTTTGGGTAAAGAGCGCGGGCAGGATGCGGCTCTCACCTCTGGGCAGCTCCCACGGCCTCGGAGCCGAGGGCTCCCCGCGGAGCAGCGGGAGCCGGGGGCAGAGCGGCCGGAGCCGGCCGTCCTCCACGGGACATGGCCGTGGCCATCGCCGCCCCGAGCGCCTCTGGCCGCTCAGCGGGGACCGTCTGCCCCGGTTTTGGGGACAGCGCGGGGCGCGCTGGAGCTGGCTTTATGGCAAGCAGCAGGTTTTGTGTCTGAGCTATTACTTAAAAATAATACTAACTGATGGGGGTGTCTCTCTCTCGCAGCCGCGGCAGTTTAGTATGAGATACCGGAATTAATAGGCAAAAAGATAAAACATATAAGCAATCCTTGAATATAATGTGTCCCTTCGATCATCTAACCTTCCTAATGCCTATTTACCTACCTCCTTCAGCACTCGTTAAAAAATATCAGAACTCTACCTTTTAAGAACAAATATTGGAAAATGATTCCCTCTTTCCCCTAGATGTGAATGATATCTGGGCTTTCCAACTAGGTGTGCCCCAGAAACAGAGAAGGAATTTCACCCGTGGCTTGTAGATTTTCTCTATTTCCAAATATATAATGATTTTACTACCTGCCACCTTAACACTCAGAGAGCCTGAAAACAGGAGTTTTATATCTGTGTAAAAGGGAGTTGCCTAAAGGGACCCATCACCTCCTTCTAGCCCTGAAAAAGCCCGTGGCAAGGCTTTCCAGGCATCAAATATTCAGAGCCAGAAAAGTTATGTTTGATATTTTTAAGGTTTTCATTGCTCTTTCTAAGCCTGCTACATTTGGACTGACAACTATCGAGAGAACTTGGCTCTACAGGTGTAGGCAGACAAAAAATAGGCTCTATAAAATGCTTTAATACTCTCTAGAACATTCCTAAAATAGATTTTCTGTAAGAGTGCGCTGCACATCCAGAACGCAGGATGCGACGGCACGGTGTAAACATTTTCCTGATGCTCATCGGCAGGGAACTGCCTTATCACAGTGGAGTCAGTCATGTGTAACGTGACCAGCCATACCCGCGCGGATAAAATCTTTATTTGAGGCTACATCATATATCCTGTGTGTCTGTATATTTCAGAAAATATCTAGGGTCCTTCTGTCAGTTATTCTCTCTAATATTTTCTGCTAGCAAAAATTAAAGACAGCGAGAGGAAACGCTCCTCCTCGCGCTCTGGCTTTCCTCGGCCGGCTTTCACTGCCTCCTGTCACGTCTTCGCCTAGATCCTCCTCTCTGTTTCTCCTTTTAGTTCCGCTTGTCTTTTTGTGCCAAGTTTCTTTTATCTTTTTTCCTTCCCCTTCAGAGCAGGGAGAGTTAAACGCTTAGATCGCAGCCCTCAGCGTGTGCCCACCGGGTCCGGACTGGAGGGCAACGGGGCCTGTGGCTGCTTGCAGCTCCCTCTCTGCTTTGCCATAGCAAACCCTGGTCTCCAGCCTGACAATTGGATTCCTTTCAAAAGCCATCACATCACATCTTAAGGAAGATATTGAAGAAGAATATTCAGAGCCTCTGATTAAAGCATAAATTAAAAATTCAAGTCTGTGCAAGAACAACAGAATTACGAGAGAGCAAGTAACTGTATTTAAAAAAAAAAGAAAGCAAGAAAGCCTAGATACATATTACGATTGGCACAAGAAACATTTACAAAGTTTAGTGCGAAGGAAGAGTTGACTGAGGTGAGAGAGAACTTAGTCTTCTTTTCTTTGTTGGAGTAGTGTTTGTCTTTCACGAAGAAACGCAACTACCTATCTTTTCTTATGTGTACCTAAATATTTAGATGCTTGCAGAGACACTTAAATGCTCTGGTTAGGAAATTATTGTTGGAGTTGAATAGATATTGTGGTCGTGAGAAACCTTTGTGATCTTCCAGCCTTCTTAGGGTCTATTGTGGATATTAACCCAGAGGCGTTTTCACTGTGATTTCAGGAGCAGAAGGCATCCTTCCATTCAGCCAATGACCATTTTCAAGTTCACCACCTTGTGCTCAGCTAGAGTGCCTTTCAAAAGAGCTTTTTTACAGCAGAAACTTCTTCATGATTGTTGTTTCTAGGTTTACCCAAGTGCTTAAAGAAGCTGTAATTTCGGATGTATAATTATATACATCACACATATTGTAATCCACCTTTTTCCAAATACGTATGATTTGCTTACCAACAAACAGTTCACTGCACTGGGTCACGATTCAGCACCTCTTTAAGCAGATGTTACATTTTGGTTTGGCTGACACTGGATTTCACTGCAATAGCGAGAGAATATTCTGCATATCTGGCCCTTTGAGCTACTATTCCTTTTTTCTAGCAAGCCATTTGATGTTCCAGCAGAAAAGTCGGTTTAAAATGTCTCCATCTTCTTCTCTCCACTTGCTGAGCTCCAGTCCCAAACTGCAGTTCAGTACCCCCGCAGGCTGCATCGTATTCTCTTTGACAGCCAGGCCAGCTTACAAAGTTTCATCTCGTGGCTCACCGTCCTCTCAGTTGTGCTGATATAGACGTTCATGGGATTGCACTGGGCATCAGATCAGCAAAAGGATCTGGATAAATAGATGAATAAACCAAAACTTCATTTTTAAAAGTTATTTTAAATTGGATTGAATCATAATCTGCTGAAAGAAATAAATAAATTCCCAGAATGCTATTTTTTATCCTCAACCTTTCGCTGATCATATTTGCACCTCAGTGCCATAAACTGCTGTGCTGGCGCAACTCAATGAGAGGCAAATGGGAAATTTGGGAATTGAAGTGTAGCTGAAGGTGTTTGAGTGCTAACCTGGCTTGGACCCAGGGCCATGTAGTGTTAACAGGACAAGCGAGACAAATCGGGACAAACTAGCAACAGCAGGGCTGGTCCTGTACGAAGCCAACCCTGTGGGTGAAGCTGCTCCCGCTGCTCCTCCTCTGTCCCGGGCTGGTTCCCTCCGGTCCGAGCCTACAGGAGAGAAGGAGAGATAAAACGGAGCAGGGGGTTACAATTGAAATGCAACTCGATTTACTTCCCCTTCCTGAAATTTCCGTGTTGTCTTCCTTCTCATTATGCTAACAATTGTTGAAATTTCCAAAAAAAAAAAAAAAAAGAAGAAGACAGCAGACAGACAGACAGACAGCAGACAGAGGTCCCCTGCCGCCCTCCGGGGTCACCTCGTCCTTTCCCAGAAGGGCTTGTGCGGGAGAGGAAAGCAGGGCTGACAGCCCCTGCCAGCGCTGCGATTCCCATAAATGAAAATTAGTATAATGTGTTGTGTGACTCTGTGGGTAGATGTGTGTTTCTTATTGTGGATAAGTGTGTTTCCATATAGACATGTAATGGATGTCTAGCTGTCTATAACTCTGTCTCAGCGTCTCTCTATTTCTCTCTTTCTCTGCTGGAGTGTAATTTCACCTCTCTATTTATACTATTACAGCCTCAATTTTATGTCTGTTTTCTAAAAGCGCTTGAATTAGACTATTTGACATTTCCTTGTGCTAACGTGCTCTCATCCAGAGAGAATCCTGTTTTGGAGGGAATATTAATATTTCTATGAAGTAGGAGAACTGAACAGGTGTGACAGGCAAGGACTGTAAATAGCAAGCAGCGTTCTGCCGGAGAAGCTTTAATCTGGCTGGGATACTAGTCTTCCACGGTGCGTGAATAAACAGGGGTATCATGATTAATGGTAATTAATTGTAGTGATGTTATGGCTTATTTTTTTACGTTGCTGCAGGCTCTGTGGAAGATGCCACGTGCGGATGTCTCACCTATCCGAGGAGCTTACAGGCTGCAGTGGACTTTCTTTGGATGTCTTGATTTTGCAGATAATTGCTAACGCAGACACTTCCGGGAAGTTCAGTCTGAGCCATGCCCGCCAGCCTCCTCAGAAATGAAACGCGCTTTTAAGATAACCCCAGAACCATCCCAAAAGGAGACGCTCTGCAGCAGCACAGAGAAAGCACGGGCAAAGGGTGCGATATCGGTAAACGAAGCCAGGCGGTTTTACGGCTGTTAGCTGGGCTCCTTCCTCCCGCTTTGCCTGGTGCTACCACCCCACGGGGCGCGCGGGGGCTGAGACCCGCTGCCAGCCCCCGGAGGCAGGCAAGCCGCTGCCTTGTCGTGCTGTGCAGCCGGCGGCACCGGCACCGGGGAGGCCCGGGCTCTGCCAGACCCTCCCAGCGGCCAGCGTAACGTAACGAGGAACTTTCCGCCCGTGACCGAGAAAGGGATCGTGGCCGATTCGGTTTCCGCTCCTCGCAGATTTAGAGTGGCCAGCACTGATGCAAAAAGTGGAGGTCTGAGAGCGGGTCACACAGGATGCGCAGAAGCCAGAGCTGCCGTCACACAGGCAGCGAGGATGGTACGTTCTCGGGCTGCTTTAATTAATGACGGGATTGTTTTGGAACTATTGAGAGCTGGGCTAATTTCTTTTGAGCTCCTTCTCATGCTCCCGGAGCACAACAGAAAGCTGACTAGACGAAATCTTTGAGGAGGGTTTTACCGTTCGAGATCTAGGTTAAGTTAAAAAAACAGAAACGAGTTGACTTCGATTTATTTTATAGCAGGTCTGGAATTAGTTTGAACTTGTCGTTGCTTTGGCAGGGAAAAATAAACATTAAATAGAAGCAAAGTCAATCACATTTCAACATTTGCATTTTTACCATTGAGTGTGTTTACCTGAATTATCATCTTGTAGCAGACATCTCCGCTTTGCTTTGATCTTGCACTACCAAAGGTATTTTACAAGAAGCAGTCATTAAAAAACCCCCACACAATTATGACAATTTCTGTAAAGCTCATCAAGTAATATAAGGTGCAGGGCTTTTCATTTTAATTTTAATGTGCTGTACTGTAGAATTAAAAAATAATGAAGTGTTTTAAAGAATCCTTAGATTTTACTTCCCCCTAGTACAGCAGCAGGAGATGTGTGCTTAAAGTGAAAGATGACGGCAAAATGGACTAGACTTCCTATCTAGCAGGAAGATTTATAGGATGGATAAGATACCAAGTGACAAACCAATTGTGCAATTGGGCTAATAAGAATAAAACATTCTGTGAAGCTCATGAGCTATTATTACAAATGCTTGTGTAAATATGGTTTAGTTCACTGCTGCTTCTTCAAATTACACTTACGTACCACTCCAAAGTACAGGCTCTGCTTCCTTGTTTGAAATGCCACTGACTGAACCAGCTTTCTCATTTATATAAGCGTATTTCCTGCGTTGTCAGACAACAGGAGAAAGCAAGTCTCTCATCTGAAACACAAACGGGCCAGAGAAAGGGGTCCCATCGACAAAACAAAGCAAAAGTCGGCAAACATGAACAAGGCAAAGTTTACAATTAATTCATTAATTGCCCAGTTTGGAACACAGCTGTTTTTTTAAGAATTATTATAAAGCTGTTGGGCAGTGTATGGATAGTTATAAACTAATAGGTAACGCCCACACATTATGCTTTCCCATTATGAGAACTTATGGTGTGGCATAAAAGCAAAATAGATACATGAAATTGTCGGTCACGTACTCATAGTAGCAAGTACATATATAATTTTTAATGTGCATTAGTAATAAAAATACTCCCATTCTCCATTACAAATGCCAGGAGAGTATTTGCCTAACATTGTTGTGAGAGTGACTATCACTAGCCTATTTAAAGGTGTTCAGCCATTGCAAGTCTTTAGGGTAGGCGAGAGCTGTTTGCGATGCAAGAGCGCCATTGGAGTCGGCGGCCGAATTACCAAGATCGGAACTTGACCCGCAGCTTGCACATCGCTTGCAATCCTTAAAGTACGAAACATTTAATCATCTCGGAAAATGTGGGACTTTATAGATGGCTTTTAAATTTGTAGCCCATTGGATGTCACCTTGGCCAAAGGGAAACCAGGGGTGGGGATCATTTGGCCAAACATAGACATAATTTTAGGCAATAACTCTTCTCATGCTAAGGTAGGCATCTAAAATAGGCCGTATGAATCACGCTCGCAAAGTGCCTGTTAATGGCGAGGGCAGCGCGGGGTGACTCGCTCCACCCACGCTGCAGATGTCTGGCTCTGTCGGAGGGGCCTGTCCTGGATGATGGACTGTGCAACCGGCTTCGTCGCAAACGGGCCCGAAACGGGACTCGCGCCCCCCGCCCCAGCTCTCGCTGCCCAGGCGTTAGGTTTCCGCTGGACGCACTTTCTCCAGGCAGCGGGAGGAGGCAGGCGCCCGCGGGCTGCCATTTGCTCTCCCCAAGGCCAAGCGTTTAAGGCAGGACCTGCAGGCGCCTGCCTCCCTCCGCCGCGTCTGGACGAGTAACCTTGGGAAGAAACCCTCCTTGAGAGCGTGCTTAGATCCTGATAAAAAATTCTCATTATATTGTGAAAGTGGGTTTTGCTAGTCCACTCCAGCGAAGGAGATGGTCTTTCTGCATTTTCTCCTGAATGGCAGCATTGTGTGCGCGTACAATAACACATCTGCTCATAAAATGGGCATGCGAGATTCTGCTGCGAAGAGTCAAGGGTGTGGGCATTTGTTCCGAGCGGCTGGTAATATATTGCTGGCTGCCATCTGACAGGCTGCTAATAGGGCACAGCTGTTTCACGTGTTCACGATCCCTTCGGCCGCTCTCCACCGTGCGGCGGGAGATGCAGCGCGTACGGCTAAAATGGTTTCCGTTTGTTTGTTTCCAGTAGCGAAAAATAGCCCCACACAATGCTTTTCCAGATAAACGCTACAACTAACAATGGATATTCTCATTAGCATTGAAGACGGTTATCTGCGCAGCTCTGTGTGTGAATGAGCATTTGTATTCCTTGCTGTCTGTCAAGTCATATTTTTGGAAAGTCCAAGGAGCATGTCTTCTTTTATGTGGACATGTGCAGCATCACTTAGGCAATAATTTCCAAAGATGAGCAAAGCAATAATTCTGCCGTTTTGCACAAACCAGATTTGCACATTGTTTCGCTCCTGAACTTTTAGAAGCGATTGTGACCAAACCGGACAATATTCCATTCTTTCCCCCCTGTTTGAGTTAACCCTCTTGAACTCATTAAAGGTAATCTCATGCTGATGGGCACAGTCTAAATACCTAGATGGACAAGAAATCTTTGCTAATTTCTATGTAGCAACACAAGCAAATTTAGTATAGCATTCTCTTCCGTGGGCAAGGTGCTTTAAACAACCTCTTAAAAGATCATTGATGTTTGAGGTAATGGCCTAGACATTTTTGTTTTGTATCGTGCATGGTGTGTTTATAAAAACAGCGGGATCAACAGTTCTGGAATTGAAGCTTTCTTCATGTATGTAAGAAGGAGTCATACTGCTGATGTACAGGAATTGTTTTTTCACAGCAGGTTGACATTTGTTTTCCTGTCTTTAGGAAAGGAAGACCTGAAATGTTCTCTTGATTCAGTCATCTGAAGGAGTGTCAAAGTGTTAGATAACAGATATTGTATTTTTGGACATCATTAAAAATGGAATAGCACTGTGTTGAGAGGTGGTTCTTTTTGTTTTAAAGTTGCATATTTGAATTTTTTCTATCTCTTAGGCATGTTTTTAATATATTGAGGAGAGTTAACAATACGGCTTATTTAAAAAAGAAATGTTTGAGTATTTTGTAAATAAAGTACTTCTTGTTGCAGCAAAATATTCTGCAATGTTTTAACTGCTCCACACCTTTCCTAGTTCCTCCATCAACACCGGCAGCCTGAAGATGCCACATAGCAATGGGTCCGTTTTAACAATGCCAATGATTTGCGCTGGTTAGTGTTTGAGTACTTATTCCCATTACACTTAACATTGGCATCTCTACCTGCCCTTGACTGCATAAGGGAGTTGCAGCACCTGTGTGTAAAGGCAAGCTGGTCTTACTTGCAGATTCTGAAAGTATGGATTGCGTGCAATTCTGCATGCATATTAAAGGATGCTGAAAACCCAACCCTAACTGGGCTCTTGAATTCTCTGATATATTTTTATCGGAACACACATGTTATTAGTCTATTCTCTCATTTTTTGCACTCAGTTATTTGCATATTCAGATGGTCTTATTAAGCTGTCTAACAGTAACCAAGTAGCTGGGAATAAGATTTGTTTCCTCTAACTTTAACTAGCTTCAAGTGAGACATCTAATTTAAGCTAGCTGTTAAGGTGCCTGTGTAGCATCCAGAAGACAAATGATCACATCTCTTTAGACTCTGATTTCTGGGGGTGCCTCTCTCTCACTATTAACTATAGAGAGCGCCTAACCGTTAGGCAATCTGAAGTAGTAGAGGTTAATGCTAGCATAAAGGTCTAAACTCTGTCAACTGTGTCTGCAAAACTGCATGTTCAAACTGGGGAAATTGCACTGAGCCTGAGAGAAAAAAGGTGCATAGCTTCTCTCTTTCTATTTCTGAAAAAACAATGCAACACCCAGCTTTTGCTGGCATATGTGCGTATGTATATAAACTTGTCATCATCAGTTACACATGCATGTGCACACGTACACATACGCAAACACACACACAGATGTCTGGCAAAATACCGCAAAACTAAGCTGATACCTATTCTGCCTAAAACGATTAATGCAGGAGTATACCGTGATCACTGAGAGCCACGCTGAGCTCATGAATCCCTCTTGAAGTGGGATATCCATGCTGAAAAGGCCTCGTGAATGGGGCTGGGATCTTTTGGTGTCGGGGCGCTGGGGGCAGCCCCATCCTGGGAGCGGGAGTGGGAGCGGGAGCGGGAGCGGGAGCAGGAGCAGGAGGGAGCCAGCACAGGCCACCGAAGCCAGGGCTGAACACGCAGGTTTGGCGTGTCTGCAGGTTCAGCCCTCTCCGTACAAAAGCGCCGTCCCAAGGCCGTCCTCCTCTGCCTCCACCTGAGAACTGTTTCTGGGATTTCCATCATTTTACTTTCTAAAGTATCTGGAAGTGACTTCTAGCCACTTGATGAAATGTATGTGGAGCTCATAAGGCCAGGTAAGTAGTCCAATCTGCAGTAATGAATAATAAAAAACAGCTATTTATGTGAAAAATATATGATTTGGATCAATGAAGAAAAGAAATACTGGATTTGGATTTGTTTTGGATTTGTTTGCTTATTACTGATATGCATGTAGAAGACATATTATAAGACAATATTGATCCTTTTTTTTTTTCCTTACTGTTGCTATAGAGAAGTCTTGGGACTAGGAAATGTTTGTAGCCATCTCTAAAGCCCCCTTATGCAAGACCTGTGCTTAAGCTGAAGTCTCCAATTGGGTCTGATTCTCCAAATACGCCTTCATCTTAGTCCCTGCTCTATGAGCTGGCTCTACACTACTGGCTTGCTGCTGATTGACATCTTTTCGCAGTATCATGAAGCTAAATACAGGTTAATTTATTTCTTGGTTGGATGGATTAATCTACGTTGAGGTCCTTGGTGCCAAACCCTGAGCTGGCTACTTTAAACCTATTTAAGATATCTCTGCTCTGAACTGCGCTGTGCTCGCTTGGGCAATAGATTGATCTCTTGTCTTGTGGCTTCAGTGGCCACTTACAAACTCCAGACTGATGACGAGGCACTCTCCCACGCACTGCCAGGCAGGTGGTAGCTACTCTGCAGGGAGGTAACGGGCACAGGGAAATCAGTGCTGGTGTTTCAGTGACAGTTACAAATACAAGTGTAGTTACAGCTAGAGTTATAAATGATGTAAACTTCTTCAGCGTGCCTTTTTCCTTCAGGGTTTGGGGAGAAGAGCTGGAGAAGGAGAGCTGGAAAATGCTGGTTCACCAAACCCAAATTCTCGAGAGCGCGCACTAAGTCTCATGTTCTCCACATCCCAGTGCGAGCCTCAGTTGGGTCATCGCAGTTATGCAGAGGCGCAAGCAAGGCATGTGAGCTGGCACTTCCTTAAAGATACCTTATTCAGGACAGAAGCGCAAACTGCTGGCACACAGCAAAACCTGGAAGGCTGATGAGAGAGCAATTCAGCTACAACAAGAAAGGACCAGAAAGGGGAAAGTGAGCTAATTGGTAACGATACATTTTGGTAGATACATAGTTGTTTGGATCAGCCCAGACAGAAGGAGGTATTTCTCACATCATGTAGTTGCGCTGTGGAACTTTTTACTGTGCGATTTTGTTTGTGCCTAGAACTTTTTTTGAAATTATGGGAAAAATTCATTGTAGAAGAATTCACCCAGGGCTATTACAGGCAAAGATACAACCTCTTGCTCAGGAAGTCCCTCAGCTACAAGTCATTAGAGATTGGTAAAATATTAATACATACTTGCCCTGTTCTTATACTTTTCCTAAATACCTACCATTGACCTTGGTTGGAGGCAGGATAAAAGGCCAGATGGACCTTGACTGGAAGGAAGCTGTTTTCATGTCCATAAGTCACAAAGTGAGATACAAGTATCTCAAGGGACATGGAGGGTAACCAGAAAATGTGCCGTAGTAGTGAGATATAAAACAAAGGAAAGGGTTAATTCACTGCTCGGGGGAAAGAAAGAGATACTAACTAGTGACACTAAAAGAGCATAAGAGTTTCATTTGTTTTTCTCTTCCTTCTTTATTTGGCTAAAATCAGTTTTCACAGTTGGTGGTTGTATTAAAAGGGCAAAATTCTAGCTACCGCAAGGAAAGGGCAGGTTGAAGAGGATTTAGGTAAGGTTTTTAAATCATCAGGGCTTGATGAAATTCGCCTTGAGGTACTAGACAGCTGACTGAAGCAATTTATCCGTGATCTTGGGGAAGTCAAGGAGGACAGGGGTTGGCAACTCCCATCCAGTTCAAATACTAACATTCACCACTTCTCTAGCAAAACCTACAATGAACCACAGACAGAGGCGCCCCGTGGTCTCACTGCAGGATCGAGCAGAGGATAGAACTGAGCTGCAGAGAGACCTTTTAAACTTTCACACACAAATAACTGAAACTTGACAAAGAGAAAACTGGGGGGAAAAAAATCAAATAAGCTTCTTTTTAATAATCTCTTTTAAAGTTTATTCATGTTTCTACTTTCTTCCTCCACATGAATTTGCCTCCCTCCGTTTCTTGGCCTGCAGAATTCGTATGTTGCATTCTTGGCCTAAAATCCATACAGCACCATGAAGGGTGTAGTGAAAACAGTTTATAAATCTTTTTCATTAGTGTGGTGGGAAACCAACAAGAATGCCAAGAAACAATTAAAGAGTTGCATTAACTGGAGCTGTTTTCAATAAAAAAGAAAGTACAAGCATCTGCTTTTTCCCACTACTCTTTAGGATGTCTGATTTGACTAGTACCCGCTGATGGTAACAAGATTGACATGAAACAACACTTCTTCCAACTGCACACTGTGTTCCAGTGTGCTTAGGTATTCACGATTTTTTGCTCTTCTAAGAATAATCGGGCCAAAGATTGAATTCTGTATTTCACGTGCTGAGACTTCGACGCTGAAATGAGCACTGTCCTTGAGTGGTAGACTCTGGAACCTACCCATTGACATGCAAAGCCAGTACACCAGCTTGCTTCTTTTGAATAAAATCAATACATGTAACATTGACAGTTTCCAAGTATACAGTTCTATAGTTGCTGTCATAAGACAAAAATGTAAAGCTCTAACTGGTGCAAAGGGTGGCTAAATTGCAGTTCTATGCTGTTTAAACACAACTTGGTCACAAATTTGAAGAGAGGTGAAGCTTGCAATTGTTTTAATATGAATGAGTAGCTGCAAATCTTACATTTTTAATATTTAGGCCAAAGGAAGCACTGGTTTTCCGAACATTTTACTATGCAAAATGCACAGGAATATTTCCATGATATTAGGTAATTCTGTATCAAACATATTTGTAATTCTAAGTAGTTTGGTGATATTTGAGCAGAATGGAACTGTGAGAGTCAATGCTAGTGCTGTCTTGGGTATATTGTCTCCTGCACGCTCTAAAGCAATCAAACTATTCTGCAAATGTTCTTCAAAGAATACATCTAGAACGTTACTTCATTAAACGTCTCCTTGGCATTCATTCTATTTTCCATTTTGAATTGCTGCATTTAGTTTTGAAATGACCTTTTAGAGCAGTGAAATTTTATTAACTCTTTGATCCACTGGCACGGAGATGAAAACAACAGTGAAAAGGGAAATACAGAAATGAGTGCTTTTTGGCTGTCTCATATTGTGGAACAGCATGAAAAGGAAATAAGTTCTATCACTAAAAGGATTACATGTTGCTTGATATTGCTGGCATTCCCTTCGTCCTCCTACTAATGTTAATGATCAATGTTATATATCTGTACATGTTAGTCTTACGGCTTTCTGTTAAATATAATAGGACATATTTTGCCTTCAAATACTCTCTTACTGTACACAGCATTTAAGGTCTAAATTTTGTGCTCTTTGCCTTTTTTCTTTCTGTAACTCAATATCTTTATAAGTCTGGGGCTAGATTCACTTATCCCATGAATTATTCCTAAGCAAGCAGGGTTAAATGAGTTCCTACGAAAGATGCTCTGAAGAGGTGGTATACATTAGAGTCACAGTTCAGTCCTTGCTTTTCTTTCTTCTAAAGTGGAAGTAAGGAAGGATGCCAGCACAGTTTATTCCTTGCTCAGCACTGTGCTGGTATTACTAGAGCATTTAGAGGTCAGGGAAAAGACTTGGAGTTAATGGGAAGTGGAATGGTGGTCCATGGGCAGATTTTCCTCTTTTCCTCACTGTGACCTGCAGTTTGTCTGACATCCTTGACATTGTCTTGCACGGAAATATAGGTGGATCTACAGCCGAATGCACTGTGCTCAGTGTCACTCTGCCCATGCAATGAATATTCATTAATTTAAGAATAGCCAAGCTAGACTACAGAGAGCTCTATGCTTGATATCCATCGAGAGTCCATGCACTTTTCTCTGACATGAATACTGAATATTGGACAGAGTTTAGCTCTGTCCTGGCTGTGAAGAAATCAAACAAAGTCTGAGCCTACAGAGCAACAGAGTTCATATCAAACGATTGCCTTCTGCTATACCCTTAGCCGCAACCACTCTTCCTAGCCATGACTAATCATATTGGCTGGATTTACTTGACTTACCCTTCATGGGAAGGGTCTACCATTTATTTTGTATTAGTAAGTGGAAGAAATACCATATTCTACCATTGCCATCATACAGATTTGAGCACTGCTTTCTCCAAAAAAGTTATGAAATACAGAAGTAAATTGAAAGCTCTCAAAACCATTTATTACAAACAACAATGAACATGTTTAGGTCATATATTGTGTGGTCCTGGATGTTTAAATAAACTGTATTTAAAATTATGTACCATTGTACTATTTTTAATTCTTTTATCACTACAGAGCCTTTTAATTCTTCTGTCACTACTGTACTATTGTGCTGCTCAGAGCCTTCGACCATGCCCATCACCATAATACCCAGATTAAAATAGATCAAGATCAAAAGAGGAACCTTTTCACCAATAGCTGAACTTCCTGAGAAGCATAGAAATGGGCTAAAAAGCTGGGATTTTAAAGATTTTAATTAGGAGTCCAGACAGAGAGAGGTGTCTTAGCAATATCATCTGTCTATTTTATTAGAAAATTGGGAAAGACATATACATTACCTATATCACAAGTTCAGTTGTACTAGTGAAAAAGGAGTTCTGAATAGCTAGCAGGGCATGGCATCAAAGATGATTGAGGGCTCTGTTACACACATAGACACACACACCCAGAGCTAATCTCACCGCTCAGTTTTATAATCTTTGTCTCAGCAACTGACAAATGTTTTATCTGTAAAGTATCTACAGAATTTCTAAAAAGCTGAACTCTGCTATTATAAAATTAAGCTGAACTAGAAACAAAAATTACATTTGTGCTGAAACTGATCTGAATTATTTTTTCTGATGACTTTTGCCTTTTCTTTAACATGCAGCTATACCGTTATTGCTGAGCATAAGAAGCAGAGAATAAAGGAAGCAAATTTGACAAAACAGTAATTTCACAGAAAAGGAGAAGATAGATAATTCTATAAGAAGCCTTTAAAGAATGAAATATACATTACCTCATTCTGCAGAAAGATATTGGTTTTGAAGTTAAAAAAAAAATTTATAAATATTATAAAAAGGAAAAAACATGCCTTAGGTATTGCTCTAGTAAGCATCATAGTTTTTCCTTGTTGATTTCCATTTCAAAATTATGACTGGACGTAAATCGGTCTGCTTCTGAAATTTATATATGTTTAGCATGAAACAATGTCCTTAACTTATTTGTCCATTAGGCCTATAGTGTTGAAAGCAAGCAAGCAAGCAAGCAAGCAAACAAGGAGGAATTTAGTAGAAGAGCTGTATTTTCAATCCACAGTGCAACAGGCAGATAATGAAAGGACCCAGGCAATAGTTACTATGAGTTCCCACCTAAAAATAAATAAATAGGTAAATAAATTAAGATTTGGTTGCCGCAACTGTATGTGTTACTCATGGCTGTTAAGAACCTTTTTCCTCTTCCATTTGGTCTGATCCCATATTAGTTTAGTAGACTTATTCCAATTCACAGACCCCAGTCAGCGACGTGTGTCGCTGAAGACGAACTGAAATTAGCAGTCTCTGAATACTTTCCAGGTTCTGCCCACACAGCTCTGACTACAAGACTCAAGCCCTTTATTCTCCCATGAAGAGACACCTACCTTAACATTTTGCATGCACTGGAAACAGTGCGTGTGCTAAACATGCTTTATTGGATTTGCTCAAAAGCTGGCAATAATTGAGGCACCCTTAAAAAAAATAGAACAAAGATGGAAATAAACTGAAAGTCATATTTTTACTATTTATTTTATGTTCTGGTAGTGTCTCCTGTCAAAGATTTTTATGCCAAGTGCTGTACAAATGCAGAGCTGTCCCTGCCCCCAAAGCAGCTGTCACTATGGGGTGTATTAATAATTATTGCCTTTAAATATTCCATGATGTAGATAAATAAGACCAAGTTTTCTTTTTGTTATTATCATCTTTTGTTTCCAAAGCATTCAAAACTGTAGATGTATTTCACGGTAATCCATCTTAAATGCTTTTATGGAGTATAGTGAAGATACTTCATCTGCAAAACAAAACCAAATAAAACAGTTAGTTTTAACTCTTCATTACAAGATAAATACCACGAAGTAAACTGTTACTTTCCACACAGGTCAAACAAATGATCCGTGGCTGAGGTGTTATCTTTCTTCTCATTTCCACTTCATACATTAAGGAAATAAAACAAACAAAATAAAACTTTAAGGGTTAGAAGACGTTATCTGATGGTGGTGATTACCACATGAACATATTCACAGATAGTCATTTATACAAGTACTTATAAAAGATACACAAAAAAGGGTGGAAGTGAACTATGTTTTCATTCGTGCTTTTTTAAAAAGAAAAAAGAACAGAATTCAGAATGCTAAACTTTGACCGTGGTGCCATCCATTAAAATCTCCAGTTAATTTTTTATTCAGAAATTAATTTAATTCAAATATATTTCAGCAATGGGAAATGTCTCAATGAAATGATAGAATAGCTTTCGTAGAGCTAATAGCCTCTTTCACAGTGATGGTGGAACATCATACAATTTTCAGCACAGATCAAGTACATCGATTTGAGTTTTCTTAGCACCTATTTAGCAGAAGGTAGCCAGTAGCCAAGAACAGAGCCAGCCAGCCGCTGACCTCACTGCTTGGTGTGGGCACTTTGTTTTGTAAGCTGCTCTGTTGAACAGGGATGCTTCAGCGTTAGTGGTACCCTCTTTATGACATTTCTGACACTGTCCACCAAAGGTTCAAGGGGATAAACAGTCTCCATTAAATCTTGTTCAAACAAGGTTCTTTCAGGAACTGCACTGAGCATACTCTGACTTCCTAACATGGGGGCTGGTGTTTCCCACCTGCCTGACATTTTACATCATACCTGTCAATCAGATATGAAAAGATGAAGCAAAATGAATATTCCTCTAATCCGGATAGCGAAACTGAAATTAAGAGTTGTTCTTTCTCAATATTCCATCATTTCATACCACTAATAACACCGATAGTTCCATAATTTACTTTTTTTAAAAGTCCCTTTAAGATCTCGAAACAAGGAGCTCCCTTTCCTTAACTAGTAGGAGTTGATTTTACCAGAAAATGTTCTTCCTTCCCATCTAATATATCTGTGATGCTGTTTTACTCAGTCCTAAGCACCTGGAGCTATATAGCTTCAGCAAGGAAAGAAAACTGAATGCACAGCACAAACCTGGGTGAATTTTTCAGCAGCTTTACACAGCTTCAGTGAAAGGTAGAGAACAGGCAGATGATGTGGGATTTGTTTTGGTATCAGGCAGTTGGCCTCAGTTAGACTGTAGAATGTATTTCTTCTCTATAGCTTATCCTATTGCAAAATCTGTTGTTCATGGTTCTTAAGAGCACGGGAATATGGAAAGACTGCATTGCTCTAAGCAGAGTAAGGTGTCTGCAACCTTCAAGTAACACCAGTTTTTTTACAAATGACAATGCTTTTTAAAAAGAAAGCCTCTGAGTAACTGGAAGTTATAGTTAAATACGTTACAGAAAGCTATCTTTTAATTATCATGTTAAAACCAGTGGTTGGTTCCATTAACCTGTGGTTGTCAACATCTGCCTGTGAAAGCTTCATCTGTAATGCTTTTCTTATGTCATATACTATATTGTTCCAAACACTTATCAGCCCTATATGCCACAGACTGATTTTTGGAGGGACTCATCCACAGAATTTTTTTTGACTTCTTCATGTTTCTGACACACCATTTACTATTTTGAAATGTTTACATCTTCAATGACAAATCTTGAAAACAGAGCAGAATCCAAACTTTTGAGTTTATCTTAATGCCAGGAGTCATAAGCCATAAGCTTTGCATGATTTCCATCTGTAAACCATCTGAAATGGATGAAATTTGATGTCTGCAAATGTCTGTGAGACCAGTCTAACCTCCTGGCTTGTTACAGAGCATAAAACCACCTGAGTTCTGCTTGATTTTGTGGTTGTTTCCGCAGCAAACTGACAATAATTGTCTTTGATTTTTCACTTTTCAACACTGTCTACAGTAAAATAATAGTTTCCATCTTTATGCAGTGTAGACTTGCTTGCTAACATCATTTAGCTGAGGCTATGGAAAGTAAGCATTTACTTCCCAGCCGTTGTTAAAATGCCATTACAGATTGTATTTAAATTTATACATTACATAAAAAGTAATTATGTTCATGTGAAATGATGATGGTGATGATGATGATGATGATGATGATGATAAGATCAAGCAGCAGATGTGTGAACATAAATGCCTGCCACCTGATTTTAAACATCAGATGAGCTAAATGGAAGCTTAAGTATCTTTTGGGGATCATTTTGTTAACTCAATATAAATAATTCTTCAAATTTTATTCTCCATTTGAAGATACAGTAAATTATAGTAGAATGTTTTTCATAGTGTTGATATTATAGCAGCACTGACATCATTACTTAAGAGGCAACTAATTGAGAAATGCACTAGGTATAAGGTTTATTAACATGCATCAGTAGGGGCATAGTCTAA
This sequence comes from Struthio camelus, assembly GCF_040807025.1. Classification (NCBI taxonomy): domain Eukaryota; kingdom Metazoa; phylum Chordata; class Aves; order Struthioniformes; family Struthionidae; genus Struthio; species Struthio camelus. Next base: position 37,059,985 of record NC_090981.1, on the reverse strand, counting down.
AATTCAGTACCTCGCAACAAACTGTGCAGATACTTAACCATGCCTGTTCTCAACATTAAGCCCATTAAGGAACAGCCAAGGGTCTCCTTCACATCTACTGCCCGCTGGGCTTTCCTTTCTTTACCCATCTCACAAATTTTTCCAGAAAACACCTGTTGGATTGGACAAAAAGCAGTGGCAGAGTCACCGATCCTTGCCACCTTTTATTTGATATATTTGTTTTGATAACTCATAAAGAGTATACAAAACACATGCTTACATCTCAGTTTTGCTTCACTGGATTTTGTCCATACCTGTAACCTCTCAAGAACAGGCCTAACCATCAGAGTATTCCATCCTCTCCGTCCACTGTGTCTGAACTGCTATGTTCTGCATAAAATAATTTAGATTTACTAGGCCAGAAGGGAGCAGGCAGGCAGCAGTTAGGGCAGTTGACGAGGAACAGAGGCTCAGGCAATACAGAACATGTTGGGTGAGAGCTCAGGCCTCAACTCCTGTGATTCCTTAGTATGAAATACTTGAACGTAAGGAGAGAAGGGGAGGGAAGAGAAGGTGGCAGAGTAAGGCTCTGGCTTTCTTTGGCTCCCAGTCTCTCCATACATTGCACAGGAAAACTCTTTGCGTAGCTCAGTGCTGTGGTTCTTGCTAGGCATCTAAAGGTATGGCTGACTGTAAAGGTATGTACTCCAAAAGCACTTTGCAGGTCCAGTCATATGATGACTACATCACAGCTCATGTTTGAGTAAGAGGTGGTACCCCATTGTTCTGTTTTTCCCCTGAGCCCTGGAAGGACCTAAGAGGGTCATAAAAGTGCTACATACGTCTGACTCCCCTCTTACACGTGGTCTGAACATCTTCCGCAGTTCTCAGTCGGACAATTCTCTTTTCCATAGGTCTGGAAAAATATGGTTTCCTCCAATGAATCTAAAGATGTATCCTGGGATGAAGCAATCATTGCCTATCCATTGTAAGGATGAAAGAAATAAAAGAACACAATGGAAATCGCATTAAAAATGCCAATGGAGAGCGTAGAGTTTTATTATACTGTGTCTTTTTCCACTAGCCTTGCTCAAGAGGTTGACTGCCATGATATGGACAAAAACTAGTGTTTCTACCTAGGCTGTGAGGGATAGCCCTAGTTAGAGGAAGCTACCCTAGCTATAATGTATTATAAAATCATTTTTAATTTATTAGAAGAAGAAAAGATCAAGGATTGTTTCCACTAACCTTAACCACTTTATTGGTATTAAATCATATTAAGTTGCTGTTATTTTCTTATATTTGGCATTTTCTTCTGGTTGTTTATTCTGATTCGCCTTGGCCTCCTGCCAAATGTGCATCTAGTGTCGAGAGTCAGTTCTAAACTCCATTTTTCCTATAAAAAATGAAGAGAGATAATTATATTTAAGAGCACTGTATAAAAAAAGTAGCTGTAATTTACTTCTATGGGTAGGTATAGAGCAAAACAATATCTTTAAAAAGACATATCATGTGAGCTGCTTGGATAGACCATATATATGTATCACCTTCATACAGCTTAAAAAAGAGCTCCTGAACGTGTGCATTACTGAAACATGTAAAGCCCTACAATAAGGGAAAAAAAATCTGACACTGCATAAGACAACGCACCCAATATGAGACAAGAGCTTCCTCTATTCTTCTGTGAAGACAGTCCACAAAACTCAAGACACTACAGGCTCTGAGAGATGAATTTTTGTACATTTGGTTAAACTAATATTACATTCAGACTAATGCAAATAACATTTTCATGTCACATAACTATGAAGTCTAGTGTCACATGGAAGTAGATCAAGAATAACTCCACTGAACTTAGACTGTCTGTCTGATAAGTAGAGAACAGGAATGTGTGTGTGTTTATATGTCCAAATATCGTTAATTACTTTACTGAGCTTATTCTAGGAGTGAAGTTGGTGCTTACAGTTCCCAGGCGACGTATTGACTCTTTAGAAGTCTATCAGTGAATTGAATATATTCTGCAAGCTTTATAATTCTATGTCTTTAGACTTACTATTGTAAAATAAGATTTGCATTAGTATTCAGAATACGTGCAGATAAAGCAATTAGCCACTTTAGAGTTTGCTTATTGGTAATAGTGTCCATACTAATTAAATTGATTAACAACATATGTAGTCTAATATGACGGCCAGATCAGGACTAAATTTTTCTTATGTATATACTATAACTAGGTTATTCAGTTAAATAGCATAAAAGCTAATTGATTAATACATTCTAAATACCCAGTGGAGATTAGGGGAATTCATTGATTCTAAAATTACACTAGTTTTAAATGGTCTGATACCACTTTAAGTGCCTAATTTTAGGTAACTAAGTTTGAACACTTGGCCTATTCCTTTTAAGTAATACAGTTAATGTGTGCAAATTAACTAAAATATCCCTGTATCCTGATTCTTGAGTCATGTCCTTTTACTCTTGCAGTAAATTCTTCTATAAATACCATGAAGACAGATTAAATATATAACAAAGCATCTAGAAAACTTTCCTACAACCATAAGTCTGTACTAAATTTAACTTTGCTATAATAAACCTATATGTGGAAAGGAGAAAAAATTGTTTATGAATTTCAAAATTGCTTTTCTTACTGAAATTCTGTCTGTTCCATGATCCAAAAGATAGCATGAATACAGCGAAAATTTTGGAAAAAATATGCAAGAAAGAAAAGGTTACTTTGTAAAGTAAAATTGCACATGGCTTGCTGTTTAAGCATTTGAAAATGGAAAGACAGCATTTTACTAGTGGCAATCTGAACTTACATACAGCTATACTGAATCCTTATGAAACTTCTTGAAAGATTGAAAACTGTCTTTTGGTCTCATTTCTTATGAAAGTTACTTGGATATCCTGAATTATCAAATTTTGTAGGGTACTATTTGACTTTTGTTTAGTCAATAAGGAGAACTCCAATTTGTTGCTTTCCAGTCTTGCCTACATGCATCCTCTGAAATAATTAACTGTATGGTTATCAGATTAGCACTGTGCAAACCACATATAATGACACTGTATTTTCACTACCTTTGCATCATGCATACGCTTTGGTAAAGAGCATTGCAACCCTCAATAGTGAAAATAGCCACTTCGATCAACCTTTCGTTGTTTTTAGATGCCCTGGAAACCTCTGTCAGCTTCTGCAGGTCCACACCCTGTCCTCTGCACATCAGCTAAAATACATTGGCCTCTTTTCATGAGCCCATCCCAATCCTAAATGTTTTTGGATGCTTATCTGAATCCAACAGAATCTATAAATCTTTTTACGATTTACCTATTGCTAGCTGTCTAGTTTGTGCCCAGAGCTAATAATGGCAACTCAATTTATGGTAGCATCTTGTGACTTATGTTTCTAGTCCGCAATGTCAGCAGCAGAGCCATGTTCAACAAAATCCTCCTTAGTCTGCTTCCAGTTTTGTAATGTGATCACTGACTCTGTCTAGCAGATTCAGAAATATCATCCCACAAACCAAATGTAAGCTGAAAATCACTTTTACATATTTCCTCATTAAAATGAGAATTTGTACTTTTTCAGATCTGCAGCTGAATAATTGTAATTGCAGTAAGCTAAGTTTTAAAATTTGATGTTTTCTTGCCATATAAATGTTACAGATGTACATACAAACAACAGCTAAATTAACATCTGGATTCGCTAATAAATTTGTTTTGTTCTCTTGCCTTTTGAAAACTTAGCAATATCAGCTGAGCTTTTTAAAACAATTTATCTAATGGGATGTTATCAAATAGAGAATAATATGCACCACTTACCACATTTGTTGTTTATTAACTACATTTTGAAGTGAATAACATCTTTTCCTACTGAACCTTGTTAATAGGCTGTATTTGAATAAAACTTGCATAAGTTGTTCTAACTTAGTTCAGAAGAGTGAGAAATTCCACTATTTAGAAAGTATTGTTGCTTAAACACTGTGATGGCTGACATGCTGAGAAAACAAACAGGAAAAATATTTTGACTGTGAGAAAATTAAGGTCATGCACGTTCTTTCTATAATTAAATTTTTCTAGACTTTGTTCACATCACTAATTAAAAACGTAAGTGTATAACCTACTTCTCTGTCTTCATCACTCCCACTGCCCTACCTCACTTTTAAATGACATGAAGAAAGACAAGTAACCAAAAACAAGTAACAGGAGATATTGAAAAGAAGGTTACGGCTAACATGTTGTCTTGCTCTGTGTGTGCAGTTGAGATGTTCACAGTAATTCTCTGAAACTGGATTTTGCACACCACAATCCTTTCCTGTGCTTAGTAATATGGAAGGCAGATGCAAAGAGGAATTGTGAAAAGATTGCTTTGTAATATATGATAAAGTCAATATTCCTGTCTTCAGGAATTTGGTCTCAAATGTCATGCACAGTCAGTACCACATTATCCTTTCTTAAAATATTTTTCATTTTTAAAAGTATTTGTGAGAAGTCTATTTTAAATTTTACTTTGTAATTTATTTCACTCATCCTTAATTTGTTGCCTGGTTTTTGACAAATTCCCTGCATGCATTTCAGTCTACTGTCTTAAAGGATTGGGATTCTCATTGATTTTACAGAGACTAGGATTAGATATTCTGTGGGAACCCTGGCCCTTGAGAACAAGCACTGGCATATAGGTGGATGAGTGGGAGGATAAGAAAGATTTACCACGTGTCCTGCAAGTTTTAAATAGCTGTCCTGCAAGTTTTAAATAGCATGTATGCACTTGGCCTGTCCTCCCGAAACACAGACACCCTGCTGGCACTTCAGTGGACTTGAAACCGTTTACAATGAATAACATAAAATGATTTCCTGAGCCCTAATGTAATGACTATGTGAAAGAGGAAACTGTCCAACACAGGATGATAGTCCCAGTCAGTAGGACCCGGGTGAGGGCCAAAGCAGAGAGCCTTGATATCTTCTAATTAGCTTATGTGGTTGGCGCTACTGCCTGAGACAGTGCCAATGCTCGAGAAGATATGAGATCTACATCCTCCTACTGAAAAGGACTGAGGAAAAGATGAGGTGCTAGGGTTACTGTATTTTCACTCCTTTTTTCCCCAGGATGCATGCTAAGTAATCACTGTAACATATGATGACTGTCTTTTATCAAATAAGTCATGTTTCCTGTTCATTATGTTCAATATAGTGCTATATGTATATTTCCATTAAAAAGGTCATTTACTGAACAGGTAGTTTATGTAGGTTGCACGTATCAGTTGTGATTTAGAAAGTAAGAATTTACTCCAGGATGGAGAGCCCTGCTCTGTCTAGATATAAGTGTACCGTGGTATCTTGCTATAGCCTAGTGTATAGCATAAGTGTAGTCAAACCAAAAATATTCATGTCAATACATGTCACATTGAGCCTGGTGCCTGTACTATCAGTACCTATTAAGCGCAGAATATGAAAACTACTGGCAGATGGTCCCATATCCATGACATAAAAATAAGAAGAGAAAATATGTATAATTTGTTGTTTTTATTTGAACGTTCTGTTTCGATATATTGAGGAAGAATTTAGTTGCTCTGTCAGTAATACTCTTAGCAGAGAGCAAAGCAATAGCATTCCCTAAGCACAAAGGGAAAGTAAATTAAAGGGGAGGTATATATTTTCCTTGTTCTGAATTTCTGTGTAGGCTCACTTCAGTTTCAGGCACCCTTCAGTTGGAAGCTATGTTGCCTCCTTAACTTTCCATTAGCTCTAACTGATGCATTTTCTTCCAGCAAAGTTGATCCAAAGCCTGGCTATATTGTGTACATGGGATATTTTACAATTGAAAATAGCAATTTGTGAACTGTGCAAATGCATGGTGCAAACAACAACCCATTTTTCAGTTTTTCTTTAGGGGAATTTGACAATTTTGTCATTATTCAGAAGATACAATCCCAATCCTATTTTAATAATGTTATAGTGTCATGGGTGCAGGACTTGCAACATCTCTCATTCAAGTCTTAGCTTTTCATCTAACTATAATAACAAAAAGGCCAAGCACTATGAAATGTTCAGGACTCCAGAAAAGGTTCTGTAGCTACAGAAGTGTGTGTAAATCTAGACCTAAACTCAGTCCTTTCATAGACTTCTCATCAGCTTCAGAAGAAGCTATGTATTGTTGCACAGGGTAGCCAAATAGGGTCTTTAAAGAGATCCTCCTCATCAGTCATATCTGACTGAGTTGTTACGATTTCTTCTGCATGTACACAGCCTGAAATTCCTATGTCAGTAGTTACCATTATTTACCTAAAGGGGGCTTCTCTTTGCTTAATTTTATACAATCACAGAAAAAAGGCCATGGGTAACACAGCACAAACAATAAAACATCTGCAGGTGTTTTGCAGAAGTGTGTTAAGTGCTACACATTGAAGGATATCTGATAACTATAACTGACAAAATTAACCCTTTATGCAGTTAAACTTTCATTGCTAAACAATGAAAGAACAAAAGAATTCTGAGCAATTCATTCTTTCCATAAAAACTTTAAAAAATATCCCAGCTCACTTACAGGAAAGAAACAGTACTCCAACATGCTAATCCCTTGGAACTCCACACCTTGTGCCGCATACCAAAAAGCTAGTAGTGCCTGTTAAATTGAAAACAAAACTAAGAAAGCAGATACCACCATAGCGACTTGCAAGAAAGTTGCTGCCAATTTAGTTAACAACTACTCCCTATTTCAACCGTCTTTCCCCGGCCTGAGAGCGCCCTAGAGTGCATGAGCTTCATACTCTTGTGTAACCAAAATCACTCCTAAATCCATCATTGTCAAAAGATACATTTTCTCAGGCTACGTCAAAAGAACCTGGAAGCTAAACCCTCCAAGGGCTGATGATCGCTCTGGTCAGTCTACTTCTGACCATTGCTGAATGTTGAAGTGATCTTCACATTCAGTGCCAGGAAATCCAAAATGACACTTGTGCTCAGAGGAACAATTTGCATTTTACATAAACTGAATACATTCTAATAAGGGACCTTACTGAAACTGAAGCAAGATCAATTATTGTTGTTTCTAGTTAGAACACTCACAGGTTGTAATATTCCTTATCTGCCTCTAAGTGGCAACAGGTATAGCATCTTCTCTGCAGTCCCCAAAAAAGGAACACTGCTTCCTAACTGTAAAAATCAAAGAAATCTCTCTCATGTAACTACATTCTGGTCAGTCAGCATAAATGACGGAAGTATCACAACAGTATCATCAGATGGCTCTTATGGCAAGCAAGACCTGATTATCAGAGATAAATGTTTAGCCAGAGTACTGATCTGTGAAACCAGTGCTCTTGTATGAAATATTTACATTCTAATGCATATCAGCTAGACCAACATGACCAAAACTGTCTAAAGTATATAGATCCCATTTCTATCTGTTTGTGTTATGGGGAAAAGAGAGAGCTCTGCTTTGACTGAGTTTATAATTTCTGCTTTGTTTTCTGGAGTTTTCTTTGACATTTCTGTACAACAGCATTGTAGAAATACTTTGAAGAAAGCAGAACTGTGACGGCCTGTGAAGCCTGACCTGGAAGGGAGAAACATTGCTCAAAGTGGAATTTTTGCACAGTTGTTTGGATGGAAATTAGGCACTGATATCAAAGCTGAAATCCTGAAAAATATTGTTTGGTTAATACCTCCATATGCCATAGATGCCACACTGCCAAGTTAGCCTTACAGTCTGTGTAAGTGCTTCAGTCTTGTCAGATCTGGGAAGACCACCATCGACCTCACACGTAAGCCCGCCCAGCGTCTATGCCGTTGGCACTCGCCGTGGCCCAAGGAAGCTGTTTGGTAAGTCTTCCCAAGGCACCACCAACCTAACCCAACGGTTTTGTACCCTACAAAATGAAGTGAAAGCTGCCACTTTCTTTTAAACCGATAACTGTGAAACCAGAGCCACCTTCTTTTTAGTAGCCTATTTAACCATTGCATTTATCTAGACTGTGGGAGACCATCTTTCTCTGATGAGAGTGCAAATTAGCATCACTTACACGGGTGCCTTAGTACAAGGCTCCACCTGTCCTCCCAAACTGAGCAAATGTTAACCAAGAAAGCAGTGAGAACAATTATGTTTCACTCCCCAGACTCAGTTCTGTTTACATGTGTAGGCAGACACACACCTGAACATAATGCACGTAAACCATCCCCTCCCATCCTACAGTATGATGAACAAAATAAGTCAACAACAGCAGAGCAAAACCTGTGTCTCTCTCCTAACTGAAAAACAAGTATCTGGAGAAGCAGCTATTTAACAACCAACTATTGTTTTGTTTGTGCAGAGGTGACCAACTCATAGTATGTTGAGAAGGATAAAGAAAATAACAGAAAACCCACAAAATCAGTTACTTCTTATTTTCCCCGTTTTCATTTTAGTTTGCTGTTGTTCTGAAACCCTATGACAAGATACTCCAAGTGGTCCCATGGCTGTTTTCTGCATAATTTCTACACCTACCACACCCTGACCCTCATTTTTTAAGTACAATGAAGGCTTGGCCTCAGCTGAGGCTTACTGATTGTTCTAGGACTTCTTCATCTCTAATTTTATTGAATCAACTGACAGATTGCAGTAAAAGACTTAATGTTAAAATAGGGAACTTTAGCCCTAGACAGAACACAGAATATTAAACTAGTATTTTAAACATTAGCTTAAAAACTAACATGTCTGGAAAATACAGTATACTTGGAGGAAATCTGATACACTAAATCAAAATCTTTCCTCTATGAATGCTCAGAAGCCTACCCTAGAATTTGGACAACTATGCTATTTATTAAAATGTAAGAGAAAGATAAATACTGTTCTGGAACCTACAGCAAGCTAACAAACCCTTCATCTACTGCACTGATTTGCTTGCACAGCATTAATTTGCTTTAACTTTTCAAGGTGCTTTTCTAAACCTTAAAAACCCACAACCTTTGTCAAGGCAATGGTAACATAATCAAGAGTAACAGTAAATAAGACAATAGCTTATAAAGAATTGAATTTTCATTTTGCGTCTAAATTCCACCACATACACATAATTTGCATCTCAATCATATCAATCTAACATATCAATGGCATAGCAAACACAAATGCACTGAGAGAATGCATGGATTTATAAATATAAATAGGCAATTACATTACTAATCCACTGGATCATATGACATTTTTAATCAAAGTATTTGGCATGAGAATGAAAAACACAAAAGAACCTGAAACGTCTTTTAAGAAAAGATAAAAATTACAATATGATCCAACTTAATACTCCTTAAAACTGATATTCATAACAATTCAGCCTTGACACTGTTGAGTCACTTTGCTGTGTTGTGCAGAACTCCAGCAGGAAATGCAAAGTTTTATCTTTCCTGGTATGTTCACCATTCAGTACTATTTACAATCAATGGATGAACCTAACTAAAGCATTGAAATAGCACAAATATATTACCATGAACAACTATCATATGCTCCTATAAACTTTATGTTTTATCTTTTGAAAAGCTTGTGCTGTTTAATAAGATTTAGCCTCTTACTTTTAATCTCATATTGCTGTTGCAAGAAAAGACCTAGTACTGCTCTGGCATGTTACAGTGTTGTCATGGATACCCAAGTATGGTACATTACTTCCACCAGTAAATAAACAAGATTCTCAAAGAGTGCTTGGTAGGATTTACTAGCCCTCTAGCATTGTTAGCTGCACAGAGCTTTAAATAAGCAAATGGTTTGTAGTTTTACAATAATATCCAGAGCTGTGTGGGAGCACGTATACGCCATACGTCTTTCTTTAAAAAATCAAAAGGTAAATGTCGGATCGTGTAACTTGTCTGTCCTTACTTTTCTAATTGAATTTATCTTTGCCTCTTGCATTTCATAAAATATTTGCACGTTATATGAAAGATCATTTTCTAATATGGTAGATGATTTGAGATAGTCACTAATTGTTTAAACAAATGTTTTATACCTTTACACATATGAATAATACAATATAGATTGTCTATTTTGTATGGGAAAAAAGAAATTTTAATTTCACAATACAGTCTTCGGTGGCATTTTGATTGTCTTTTCTAAAACAAAGTCCTCTTTCCATCCGCAGACTACAACGATGAAATCCAATCAGTCTTACCAGCTTATATGTCAACAGCTACAACAGGCTTGGCTTTATTCTAACAAATCAACATCTTATGTTGATGAAGGGATGTAGATCAAATGCCCTAAGCTTATATTTCAAGAAGAAAAAGTAGAGATTGTTAAGAATGCTATATTTAGTTCAGTATATTAAGCTTAGCAATAGTAAAAGTCTTACTCTTAGCTAGAGACTCCGATTTCTCAGAGAAACAAAAACAGAATATAAAATTAAATTGCTTAAAAATTTCAGGTTTAAAAGCTTTACAACTATAAACATTTAACATTTTGAAACAAAACTTACGGAAAAATAACATAATTGTTTTTCATACAGACTTTATGGACATGTATACATCTTTTCTTGTTCAGAAAGCCTGTATTGTGTGACAATGTGTTCAGGCACACACACGGTGTATGCGACTGAGATGTTCTGCTGGGTTTAATTGTTGGTATATCTTTGCTGATTAGCCTGAGTAAACCTAATTTAAGGCTAGATAGAGCAAATAATTCACAATGAATAATTTATTTGATAAATTCAGCCATTTTTTCATCTCTTGTCATATCTGTGAGCAGATTGCAAGGCAGCTTTTTTTCTGCTGTATGACTTTATTACTGATATTCCAAATCTGCATTGCACTCATCAGCTGAGGTTGGCTGGAGAAGTCACACATTGCTGTACCTGGTCTTTTATTTTTGGAGTTAAGGCTGTGAAGTTTAGACTGATCACTCCGGCCTCTGTCCAACAACCCTTCAAAAGTGGTTGATTTCCCTGAAGATTAGGGATCCACCCTTGAGGATCGGGGCCAACACACCTTACTTGCAAGCATATCTGCCTTCCTGCTGAGCTCAGGAATGCCCAGCATGGCCTAAGAATGAACCGAGAAAGTGCACTAAGAGTTTCCAAGATATAAAATTTGCTTTCCACAAATATTTTGCCACTGACACTCAACTGCTAAAATATTTCTGAACACAAGCACAGGAATCGCATCAACTGAGCAAAAGCAGATTGATTTAGTGAATGCATATTTGTGATTTTTGCTATTTGTTTTTATCGTTTGCCCTTGCTATGTAAGATAACGGCATAATAAAGTGGCAGGGACCGTTCTTAAAAGACATCCACGCAGCTGTGCGAGCTCCTTGGGGCAGGAACATCTCTTCTCTGTTTGGAAAGTGCATAACACACTGGGGTGCTCAAAGAAATAAATAATAAATAATAATAATTAGTGCAATTCAGACACCTTTTCTCTCATTAGGAATTCTTGTATGTGAAAGAAGTCACACTGCAGTTATAGCTATAAGGATTACCACAGCAAGTAAAGCCTACAGGATCAAACTCAACTACTGTAGGCTATGGGGGGCTGAAAAACACCAACATCTTGAGAGCTGCTGATTTTGTATGTTTAAACACCTGAAGCCTCATAAAAACAAAACGAAATATTTGGTGAAGGCAGTTGTGGTGCTCTTGCAAAAAAAGCCCAGCAGCAAATATTGATTTACTAATTTATTTCCAAATTAAAGCTGAAATGGGGACTTTAAAGAAAAAAAGGCAAAGAAAAGAACAGGAGAGGAAAAAAGAGCACTGCAGTTCCTACGAGAGAGCTAGGCATCAGGATAGCCTTCAGAAATTAATCTTTTTAGATTATTGCTTTGCAGGCCGAACCGTGGGTAAGATTGCCGTTCTTTGTGGGCTGACGTTATTGTCAGCGAGCAGGCACAATTCCTCCTGCCTTAGACGGGGAGGACTGTTTGAAAAGCTGGGCTTTAAACTATGAGTTCAGTGCTGAGAGAGTTAATTTAAATTTGATAACAAATGGCTCTGCTTTTGAAATGAATGTAGCCTGGCAACTTCAACTGAGAACCCTTCATAGGGCCTCAATTATGTATGCAGCTTCTTTGAGAAATAGTTTCACACATCTGACCCAAGGCCCACTATGTTGTTGCCATGAAATAAAACTGTATGTAGGCAATGTTTCATTTCTGTCCAATCTCGCCATTGGCAGCCCTCCTCCCCCCCCGGCCCCCGGCCCCGGCGCGGGCGCGCACGCAAGCACAGCCCGCGTCTCGTCCTCCCACCCCGGGTCCCGTGCTCTCCCCGCCGCTGCCGCCTGAACGAGAACGTAACGGAGCCGGTCGCGGTCCCGATATTTCAGCCGGGGGCTTATTTCTGCCGAGCTCGAAGCCGCCCTCCAAGCGGTGGCGTGAAACGGGGGAGACAACAGAGAAGGGGTTAAACACCCACACCATTTCTTTTTCTTTTTCTTTTTTTTCCTTTCCAAAATGGCTGCTTTGTCTGTGTGCATACACCAATCGCAAATGTCCTTCTGTTATTGTACAGCCAATTTGATGTGTCAAGCATTCATATGCTAATGGTGGTACAGTTTCTCACTTTTTCACAGATAAATTGTAAAGATTGTTACAGACAGTGAAACACAAGAATAAACAGCTTTTATTTCAGAAGTGATAAATTACTTTCCATTCAGATAACATGCAACACATGCTACCGACCATTATTGTTTCTATTCATTGCGAGTCTGCCTTCTGTTTTTCTTCCTTAAAACAGTTCGAAAATATTTAGCAGATATAGCCTGAATTGATACAAATGATTTAATTTCCTTAATTTGCTTTGCCGTTGCAGGATGTGAAGTTAATTTTTACTCAGTTTTCACAGGCAATGAAAGTTTTGTAACGGGTACAGACATTGTTCCCCTCTATAGAGCATTCATATCTTTTAAAGCCAGTAACAGGCAGAAGTTGAAGACTGGGGTATTACCTCTTTCATATTAACAAAATATGCCATAGTATGCCTGCCCAGAATGACATTGCTTAAGAATGTTCCTGCCAGATGATTCCCTAAATATAACACAAACCAGAAGCAGAACAATATACTAGCCAATATCTTTCTGTTTTGCTGGAAAATCTACATGTACTCAAAGCCTAAAAAGAGTAGAAATTAAGAGTGATCATTTGTATTTTCTATCTGAAGTAGAGTAAGAGTGTTTTCATAGCCCATAATTCATAAATAAAAAGACAATGATACTTAAACAATCAGTATGACCAGATATTTGGCACTGATAAAATAAACTGGCTTATTAACCAAAGACAGGCTTTTTTACGAACGTAAAAACGGGTATGCATTTCTCCTGATTAAAAATGTGTGCAGATACATAATGTAGTCAAGGATCATATCTGTGTCCTCAGTTCAGACACAAAAATGCATTTATATAATTATGTTGCTACAAACTCAATCCATAAACGTAAGGAAATTCAGAGTGAAACCTAGCATTCCAGACAGACACTGTTAATTTAATTGATTCCTGGCAGATAGCTGTGCCACTCCACTGAAGTCAGCTGGGCTTCCTCCTTAAGCCACTGCATCGCACCCAAGTCCAGGGAGGAGGGTGAGGTCAAGTTACAAATAAATACCAGACCTGGGAAATGGGCATTTTCACTCTTTTCCTTGCCTTTGTAGAGGGAGAAGTCAAAACTTCAGCACTAGCGGAATGAATGCAATATTGGGTCATTGCAGATGTACAGTCGCAATAAGTTAGGCTGTGCAAAATGTAAGGCCCTCATTGTCACCTCAGCTGATGTGTTCTCCTGTATATTTAACCAAAAGAGCAGTCCTACATTGAACACTCTCTTTGAATTACAAAACAGTGGAAAATCCTACAGATACGTAACAAGTTCAAGCAACTGTTTGCTGGGGATTGGGATAACAAAGCGGGATTTAAAAAATACATGAGCTTTCTTATTTTCCCGGTTCCTTATTCAGATTAATAATCTTGGGGATCTGTTATTTCGTGAGAAAAAGATATAGGTTAGGAATGGAGTTGGTTCAGGTGATACTTGAAGGAGGATGTTACATGTCATACTTTAAGCAAAAGCATTAAACTGAAGATCATGAAAACTGCAAACACAATGAGAAATGTGGGATCCTAAGCCCCCAGCCAGCACTGCAGCCAGCCACTGCTCTTCTACACCATAATGAAACGAACATCATCTGCACAGAAGGGCAGCACCCAGTAAATGTCCTTGACAAAAAAGGGGTGTTTCTGGAGAGATGCACCCACACGCACATTCAGCTCTCCGTAAGTGCAAACTCTTACATTTAGCTTTTCTGCTCTATGTATCTACAATGTGCTTTTTTGAAATGCTGTCAGTGTTGCTGATGTCCTCCTAGCTTTGCCAGCGAGAGGAGTCATTTTTTGTAAATTTCTTTTACAAAAGTCAATGCACTAGGATCTCAAACTGAAAACTGTATTACCCATACTTCCCAGAATCTCCTCTGAGAATTTCTAGAGGGATCTGAAACAACTATGGCTGGAGTACGAGAGCAATGCCACAATGGGAGGTGCCTCCTTCTTCTGAGGGAAAGAGGGCGAAATAAGAAAGTCGTTTGCAGTTTTGGTGCTTGACCGTACTCTTCAGTAGCAGCAGTGGAGCCCATCCACCCTGTCCTCAGAAGGCTGATGACTCGTTATTCATCCCATGCACTTGCGGGCAAGCATATAGCCTGCTTATTAAAGAGTCTGCTTCTGCAAACACTTCCACACTTCCTTGGCTTTAAGTATATAAGTATTGGGATGAACTTTCAGCAACTAATTCTAGGAGCAATGGCATTGCCAACATCTCAAGCCTAATATGAGAACAAGAATCAAAATCCTAATGCTTTGAAGGATGCACTAAAACAATGTTCATCTTGTTCTTTATCTAGTTTGGTCTCAGAAGTCTTCTTTCACTTTTTAATTTTTTTAATGTAGCTGTATTTGGAATAACAGTGTGAAAAAATGCAAAAAAGCTAGAAATGAGAAAAGCATAAAAATGTTCAACATTAATATCGCTATTTAAAAAAATAATCAGGACACAAAACATTCAAAGGCTTTTTCTCAAGAATGGCACACACAAAAAAAAAATCTGAAATTTAGACTAAGAATGGCAATTTTTTTCTATACCATAGGAAGAAGTATCTTTTCTTTTGAATAAAATATCTCAGGTCACAGCCCAAAAAAATAATGCTTGCAAAGGCAAATAAATGTGCTTAGTAAGAGCTGATCTGTCCTTTAGATAGCTGATAGAACTATTAAGAGTGTGCATTTGGAAATGCCAAGATCTACAGTACTGTGTTCAGGTATGTGCAGTGAGTTTCTGCTCTTTGAATAGTTACAGAATGATCAGGGAAAATACACAACTAAACTCTAAAATGAGAAAAGAGATGGCTGCTACTTTAGTTCTAAGCACGTAGGAGAAAGTTTCTGGATGTCTTCTTCCCAATTAGAAAGTGAGGAAAACAGCAGTAGGCATAACAAAAGTCTTGACCCTTTCCCATACCCCACAGAGGATGCTCCAAGAAAGCTGAGCACTAGAACTGCAATTTAGTCTGCTGTGATTCCACTTTCACTTCACAACTTTGGTAACTTCTCCCCACAAAGGCCCTCCTGAAGTTATTGTCAATGCCCCACTCTTGAAGCTACAGGAGAAGGGCATTCAACTCCATAATTACGGTCATTTTGAAATGTTTATCTCTTGGGAGTTGTTTTCAGGATATGCAAAATAAAAGCTTATTTAGAAATGTTTAAGTTGATAGACAGTGGATACTGGTGACATAAAAGGTCACTAACAGGTCAAGGAGAAGAAGGCATACATAAACTTAAAATTAGTACCCTTCAAATCTTTGGGAAATTTTCATTTAAAACTCGAATTGAGATGTTTCTGTAAGCCGCTGCTTACAGAAACATCTGCATTCAGGTTTTAGATGAAAATTTTTAAGATGGAATGTCATAGTCAATTATGTTTTTCACAAATGACAGAAAAAGATGGGCTCATATCTCTGACTAATCATGTCTACCTCCCCTCTGAGGATAGAAAGGTGCCATCTGCCATGGGTTCAGGTGCTGCTCTTCCATAGAAATGGCCTTTGCAGGGAGCCGAGAGAAGCAGCATGGGAGGCTCAAGTGCTGCTGTGATCCTGCTTCAGGGATTACGGGGGCAGCACCACTTCATAAGATGACCGAACATGGGAGCTATGAGGTTAAAGACACATCTAGTCAGCTGTCTCCTCATCTCCTCTCAATACAACAGTGCTGGAGCAGAAGCCATCTCTGTTTAGGGCCTTGGCCAAACAGGGAGAATTTCAATGTCCCCAAATCCCACTCCCCTCCACCACAGCATAATCCACTTTCCCAGGTGGTGTCCCCTAATCAGGATTTGGCCCTTCAAATTTCAGGCAAACATAAAAATTCAAAAAGTATATTATCAGTAATATTACTATTAATATTTTTTTGTTATTATAGATTCATGAATTCTCAAACCTTAAGGCCAGAAGGACTCACTAGATCATACTAGTCTGACTTTCTGAGTATCATAAGCCATTACATTTCATCATTTCTCTCCTGTGTTGAGCTCAAGGATTTCTGTTTGACTAAATTTTTACTTGTGTTTAGCTAAAGCATGTCTTCCCAAAGACATCCAGGCTTGATCTGAGGATATCAGAGGTGGAGATTCTACAGCTTCCCTTAGTAATTTGTCTGATGATTGATCAGCCTCCCTGGTAAAAGACTGTGTCTAATTTCTCATTTGAATCTGTTTGGCTCCAATTTCCAGTCACTAGTTCTTCATACGCCTTTCTCTGCTAGATTAAAGAGTCCTTTAGTACCCGGTCTGTTTTCCTCATGAAGGTAATCTGTAATCAAGTCCCCTCTCAATCTTCTTTTAGATAAACAGAATAGATTGAGTCTTTAAGCCTCTCACTGTAAAGTATTATCTTCAGTATTAGAATCTTTTTGAGGGTTCTTTTCTATGCCCCTTCTGACTTTCTGACTTCCTTTTCAAAAGCACCCACACCTGAACCCCTTATTTTAGTCCTGGTCTTACCAGTGGTTGAGTTAAAGACAAACTCCAATTCCTTACAATATTATACATGCATGGGTAGCAGCACACTTTTTGCCAGAGCAAAGCTGGCATGTTGTGTGATACTGAGATCTTTTTCTTAGTCACCACTGGCTAGGGTGCAGACTCATATTTTACAGGCACAGCTTGCTTTGTAGAGTGCAATATTCATATAGCTCTATTAAAATGTCAAAACACACTCCACTTATTAAGTGAACACTTTATCTGACTGTCCTCATCAGTATTTATTACATCACCAGCAATTTTAGAATTACAACCAAATCATCAATGAAAATGTTGACTAGTACTAGAGGTGTTCCTATGTCCTGCAGTTCCAAGCAGAAATATCCTATTTGGCTGATAATTCTGCATTCCTATTTTTAGAACTGTCTGTTAGCCAGGTCTGAACCCTTTTACCATATATTCATCCTGGGAGGGGGGATGATTATTTTTATTTTATATGGAATAATAGTAGTAGCTTTATTCAGAAATCAAGTCCGTTTGACAAAATTCGTTGTCCTTAACCATCTGTGAGCTGGCCTTTAATTCTCTATCAACTGATTCCCAAAGCAGTTTTCTCTAACTGGCTCAAGTTACTTGGATAGGCCCACTTGCCCTTTCTGAATATTGGAACAGCAGCATTCTCCCAGTCTTCTGGTATTTTCCTTCTTTTTCAAAGTTTATTAAAAATTAACGTCAGTGAATGAGTGTTCTCCCCAGGCAAGTCCTTCAGGACTCTTGGGTAAAAGTTATTCAGGCCTACTGACAGATGTTGCTTAACATATATTAATTGACTGGAAAGTACTTATTAACCTCATTAGAGGATATTCTTGTCTAATAAGTGTGTCCTTATTTTTCCAAGCGCAGAGCAGAAATAATTTTGATTGTTTCTGGGTTGTCTACCTATCGATAATTTTACCATTACTATTTACTAACAGAATTATAATGTTGGTAGGATCTGCTTGGTTCCCAGCATATTTTTAAAATCTATGTAATTTTCTCTTTTTCTCTGTAAAGACACTTCAGATCTCTTTCTGATTTCTTAAACTTTTCAGTTATCTACACTGTAAATTCTTATTTGTACTGATAGCAATCCATTTCTTCTGTTGCACAGGTGTATTAATTTTGCTACTTTTAAAATTTCTATTTGCTGTCTTCACTTCTCTGCTGGATGGCCAAAGAACAGTGTTGCCTGCTTTTGTTTAAGTAATCACAATTTTTTAGCCATCTGACAAATTCATCTTAAACAGCCATTAATTTTCATTCACACTTTAAGTTCTAAATATTCCTCTTCAGCTTATCTGTGAATTTTCTCTGCCCATGAAAACTTCCATTTGAAAACATGATATGTATGTCTTATTACTAGTTGAACCTTTCCTCTATTTACTCACGTTGAATGCAATCAAATCAAAATCACTGATTCTTGGGCAGCAACCAACTTCCAGTGATTAATTTTTCTTTTGTCCATCATACTGAGATCCAGAGTAAGGTTATTTATTATTAGATGTCTTATCTTTGGAGACAGAGAATGATCATCTCTAATTCTGAGCAGAACTGTTGCTATTTTATTATTTGCTGCTGAGGCATCTACTTCGTGTGACCCAGATAGCAAGTCATCAGGCATCTACATCTTTCTTACAGTCTGGTTTTCTCTTTTTCACTTTTGCAACTCAAGCTATAAATGGATTTCTAAAGTGTTGATGAAATTTTTTATTTTATTATGATATTAATCTAGTAGTAGAAATGCTACGGATAACTGTTTTCTGGGACTGATCAGGAATCAGGTTTAATTGCTAGGAAAAAAAGAAATAAAGTCAAATACACAAAGAAATATTTGTTAAAAGTATACAGTTTTAATTAAAACTTCTAATAGCTATTACATAACACCAAGGAATTATTAATTCATTTTTTCCATTTAATTACGTAAAATGGAATTAATAACCAATTATTCTTCATTTATTTTCCTAGTAATTTCTCATTAGCTATTTAACTACATTTACACCCCATCCAGAGTTCTGAGCTTCTAGTATTCTGAGTTTTGAAATTCCTAGTTCTTAATGTAATTAGCGCCTTATCTACAAATATGCAAGCCAAGCATCTGAGCTGGCACCTTATTTGCCAATACAGAAGTCAACCACTACCTCATATCTTGTTTATCACTTATTGTTCAAGCACCATTTTTGTTTTCTGTTGGGACTGCCTTTTATGTGGGATGGTTTAATATACTATCTTGAACTTGAAACAATGAATACAAGGTTACTTCAGGATTAATTCCGTATGTGTCAGCTCTGTGAGATATCTGATCTTCTATAATTTACTAATGTACATGAAAACCAGGCAAACTGATCTATGCTAATGTAGCAATACTCTGTGCTCAGCAACAATGGTTTCACTATAAGTAAGGTCTCAATTAAAAGCAAATAGGGTGTAGAGCAAAGTGTACTTAAAGACTGTTAATGCACTGCAGAAAACAGGCCTTTCTTCTCCTTGTTCCAAAAAAGTGCAGGTTCTGGGTGTTAATTGCAAAACAGGAGAAACTTACAGCCAGTACCTTGGAAGTGAGAGTTCCATCTTATTGCAAACTACAAAAAAAGGAAAAAGAAAGAAGCACATGGGTGTTTATGACCCCAGAGATTCATTCAGCTGAATATAGACTTTGCAACTCAAACATCTCATGGAAAAACAGTTTTCAGCTGACTTCAGACATGGGGAACAGTGCAAATGCCACATTTGACAGAAAAAATGAAAGACAATGTTAGAGTGGGAAATAAGAAATACTGAACCTCTGAGTTCTCCCAGGAGAAATCATTCTCCTTGAAATGTGACCATTGTTGCCGTCTTCTCCACTGCCCTATATCTGAAGATGCTACCTGAATGATAGCTAAGCCTTCTTAGATTACTTGTATTTGCCTTTAATTTTGTAAGCCAAGATCTCTGTCATACTTTCAAATTAAAAAACAAAACAAATCGTATTGCATTTGTGAAGGTCAGGCATGAAAGAACTAGCCTCATGATTCTAGACTCTTAATATTGCCCTTTCCTTTGCTAAACTCTCCTTGTTAGTATGTCACTAGCAGAATATAAAATCACCTGTGTGAAGTTTATAAATCACTGGTAAAATGAGTAGCTTGGTGTCTCCTAGTGAAAATATAAACAATCTTAAGTCACCTCCCTCCATTACTTCTCAAGGGATAGTCACATAGTTTGACTTTAGGCATTTAATTTAGATGCTTTAAATTAATTCTAGAGATATTTAACTCTTTCTATTGACTACAGAACCAAGATGTTCTGTTGGCAGACGCAGTGAATCACACTGGAGTTAGATGGCCAATGCAATCTTTTCTCCAGCCTCAACCAAGAATCACCCTCAAAACCTCTGCCTCTTTTTTCATGACACCTGCGTTCCTCTTACAGTCCCATCATTTGTGTGTCTGTATGTGAATTTGTGTGCGTTGCTTGGTCTGAGTCCGTATGACTCATTTGGTATTATCAGCTCCTGATTTTATCATAGTTATTGCACTTTGTGGGGGTGGGGAAGGGGGAAAAGAGATTCACACTCAGGATAAAAAAGTGGTTATAGTCAGAAACTAGAAAATACTAATTGAGTTCAACCCTTGGGGCTCAGAAACAAGAAAACTCAGTTAAGAGGGGCAGGGGAGGGGGAGAGGCGTTTAAATTTGTGGCTATTATTATAAAGTTGGGTGACTGAGGCTGTTCCCTGTCCGCTCAGCTGTTGTATGAGCACTGAACGAACCTGCAGCAGTAGCTGAATTCTTGCTGTGTTGTTTGCTTGCAGGTGGGCAGGTCAGACCATGGTGCCAAGGCCACGTGGAACCTTTCTGAATTACAAACCTCTTCTGAGCCGTGATGGTTCTCTGTTTAGTTATGAAGGTGGTTTCAGTCTCAGCTGACAGTGCCTCACAAGACAGTGCATCCCAAAGGCTATCTGGTTCAAGGTGAAAACTAGCTCCTGATAGGATAGGGAGCCTTTGACTAAGGGGCAGATCTAGCCCATGAGAACATTTCAGGTTAAATGATTTTGGGGCTGATTCCATGTCCCTATAATAGCCTGCAGTGGCTTCTGACTATAAAATTGACTTTCTTCTGAAACTTGGTTCCAATGGAAGAGCTTCTAGTATGCAGCTGTAACCCACTGTGATAACGTTTCTTCTGAAGGAATGGTTTCGTGGTATTCAAAATGCCCCTGCAGATCCAAGGTGGACTAGAAGGAGAGAGTTGCATAGGAAATAATGAGAACTTCATTTTCTTTTAAATTTATACTGCAGCTGTGGGATTAATGGTAACAGAACTTAGCAAAGACTGCAGCACAAGTCTACTTAGCGAAAACTTAGCTGACTATCAGCTTCTGCTTGAGGAAAGTTCCTACTATAAATAGTGATAGGTTTGCTTTTCAATCAATAATTACAGTCTTATTATTGGGGATGTGCTAATAAAAATGTATATATGGTATATTCATAAGGGAAAGTTAAGAACTTTTTTTTTAATTGCTATAGGTGATACCAGGATTATATTTTTGAGTGTACTTAATTTAGTTCACTGATTATTTTTATAGAGTGCTTTGTTGTGTTTCCATGAGTTGGG
Source organism: Struthio camelus (assembly GCF_040807025.1). Taxonomy (NCBI): domain Eukaryota; kingdom Metazoa; phylum Chordata; class Aves; order Struthioniformes; family Struthionidae; genus Struthio; species Struthio camelus. The sequence continues at coordinate 37,038,405 of NC_090981.1, read as the reverse complement.
CTCTGTATTCTTTATAAAAAGAAAAAACAACTTCCTCCTTGATGACTTCCAGGTTTATCTTCTTTTACTTTGCAATTATTACTGCTGTTGGAGTATTCACACATCCTAGGAGCAGACTGCTATAGATGAGCCTCAAATAAACGGAACATTGGGCCGTATAAGACACTTCTGACTACACTAGATGTATCTGCCAGGACGCTTCTCAGTAAATTTGTATTTACTTCTCAGTTATTTGTATTTACTCTATATATATAATGTTCTTGTATAAGATGGTCTAGACGCATACTATTTATAAAATAAAAAGCACTTGGCAAATAAATCTGTGCTGACAAGTATACTGTCAGGTGACTCTCCCCAGCCCAAAACAACAATGATTCTCCCAACTTAAATGTCACCTAGCTCAGGTCTCATCCTGGGAGGAAGTAGACAGACTCTGCAATGTGTAATTAGTAGTGTTGACACGAAAAAGACCATAATTAAGCATCAAAGTTAGCATTCCATTAAAGTTATTGTAGAACTTCACACCTTTTATGGTGTTGTTGTGACAACCGCAGTATAGAAAATAGATTCAATGTGGCATCAGTATTTGGTTTACATTGTGAAGACTGATTTTGAGGAAGAAAGCCAAAATCCTTTTTTTCCAGATCTTCTCTTTCTGGAGCTTAGGTTTATGATATTTCCTGCATTTTCTTCACACCTGAATGTCATTATTTCTGTTTAATAAAAAATATATATCCATTCTTCTATCCTTTTTCATGGGTAATGATGGAAAGGCAAAGGATAATACACCATTAAGCTATTAATATAGCCATCTCTTTTTCCAATGTTTGCACATGGAGTCTTCCACAAAAACTTCATGAGCCCAGTTGTCCAAGTTAAAGATACTGGAACACAGTGGGGTGGTATAAATCTAATCTAATCTAATCTAAACTAAACTAAACTAAACTAAAGGACTATATATGGCTTTATTCAGTCTCTATTGGCATAAAGTCTGGGTGCTCACAAGCAAAGCCTATCTATAATACAGTATAAAAACATGTTGTAAAAGTGGTTAGTATAATGTAATGATATAGTATCCTTAGATATTAAAGGATTTATGAACTAGAGGTCATTGCTTATCTTCATATAACTCTCTGATTCAAATGGCTTCCAGATACTGGAGTGCTGTGGAGGAAAAGGGAGACAGGAAAGAAGGAAAAATAATGTAATTCTAACCTATTTGTCTTGTTCTGTTCTTATTTTTCCCATACATACAGTATATATACTTTTCTTATAATAGAATAGACAATAGAATATACAACTCAGTTGCAACAGTAGAATATACAACTCAATTGCAAATTCGGTATAGAAAAACAATTTTTTTAATTACATTTTTACTTAGTTCCTATACTATGGCACCTCAGAAAAATTTAAGGTGGATAAATCAAATGAATATGAAAAACTGTGGAACACTTCAGCTTGATTATTTTTATCAGATTTCATTAGAAATTTCAGCTTTTCACCAGGTATGTTAAAATCTCTGCAAAGTACTGTAAGCCTTTCAGGAAGAAGTAAATAAAGTTTGAGAAAAGCAGGGCGTGCATGTGAATGAATTCGGACGACTATATGGGGTAGAGAGGGATCTCCCCTCTCCCCGAGGGAGCTTCGGAGCCACGACAGAAGCCTGGGAGGCAGCCAGGCTTTGTACTCATAGACCAGGGACTAGAAAAGCACATGGAGAAATCCTTTTCAGCAACAGCTCCATGGCATGTCCTACCCCAACTGCAACAGAGTGTTCAGCCACCAGGAATGGACAACTATCACACATAAAAATCACACCTATCTTCCACAGGAACATAGAGGCAGGTCTATAGTAAAAGGTGTTTCAGATCTACTATGTATTTACTGCACTGGGCTCTGATCAGCCTTTCTCTTGTATTCATGCCGTTGTGCTATCTTTACAGACTTCTCACAACATAACACCGTTCAGCTCCTGGCTGCATCTACCCAGAGCAAACGTTCTCTTGGCATGAAGGATATACCTCCCAGTTAACCTTGTCCAATCTGCACCCGTTTTGTGATAGATATATATGAAGAATAGCAGCAATGCAAGGAAATCACATCAGATTCATGCAGGGTTCACATCTTTTTCACCCTTTTTGCTACCTATCCCACTGAAAATAGAGTCAGGAGAAGCAAGCAAGAAAGAACAACCAAGAGGAAAAAAGGGAATTAAGAAGTTTCAAAGAGACTATGTGCATCTTTTCAATTTCTTCAGCATTTTAAAGTGTTGTCAGAAAACCATATAATTTTAGTTCTTCATATTTTCATAAAATTAAATGTTTTCCATTTAAAAACCTTCTGAAATTTAATCTTCCTTTTCAGTGAAAATTTCAGTTCAGCTATTCACTATCCAATAGTCATGATTAACTGACAGGTGGAATTATCTGGAAAAATTGAGTGGTTCTTTTCTTCTACTGGCGGCAAGCTGGGCACATGCTTGCTGTAAGAAATCTAGATTTTGCCTTTCTGAAAAAGTCAGAGCTCCAAAAATGAAGCTGCTGAGTCTACCCTGGCAGTAGGCCTGTACAGAATATATGTATAGGTCAGTGTTCTAGTGCTTTAAACTTCTGCTCTCTGTAGTTACATTTTATCTGCTTTTGAATGACTGTTCTTATGCAGCTGGTGAATGTATGACATTAAATTAAGATATACAATTATCTTACCAGCTCTGCTATATTTTGTATTTAGGCCAAATAAGCCTGCTATCACAAGCCTAATAAAAGACCTGTACTTGCAAAAACTGTGGTTCTCTGGGAAAGTCTAGATGACCCCTGGAATTTTGTGGGGCTGCACTGCTCCTTCTAATTGGTATCAGTTCCTGGACAAAAGACTTAAAAACATATTTTATGCACTTGTGGGGAAAAGGAGATAATCATTTCCTTACTAGCAAATCCATAATTATTTCAAATATTCTCCATTTCATACTTTATTTTTCTCCCTATTCTCTGGGCAGAATATACCTCATTTCATTGGCTTGTCTTTCAGAGATTTTTCTTCCCTATGTAGTTACATTATTTTGCTGCATGAGTTCAGTGGAAATGGAATTTCTGCTTCCTGAGAAGAGGTTCAGGAGGGTTGGAGATGGACATGACATACATTCCCTAGAATTTTTGGACTGCATCAAGAGCTAAATGGGCCTAATTGTCTTCTTCTTTACGGCCAATTTATATCAACAGCCTAGAGTAATCTAACACTACTGTAAGTGCAGTTATCCCATGATGTAAAACTAACATATGAGCTTTTACATTCTCCCCATTATGCAGAGAAAAGGGACAAAGGGACTGAATGAAGCAGGCACTATGACAGTTCTTTTGACCCCTTAATAGCACTGAACCATTCTTCAGGGGCAAGTTGTAGGCTGCTGCAGGCAGGCTGGAGGGAGCCAGATCCTTACGTGGTTAGGCAATGCCAGGCTATTTTTGTGCAGCACTTGATCTGTTCTCTGCAGTTTAGCCATAGGCCATGATGTGTAATCTATTCATATTGATTATATCCTTGTATATTTTGACTATAAACTAGTTAGTGACGTGATAATGTGGCTAACCTCCCAGAAGTTATCTCAAGTTGAACAACATTTCTTGTAATATTGAGAAGTCTGTTCTTGGAAACAAGTGATTATGTGAAAATAAGAAATTTGGAAACAACCATAAAAGACATTCACTATTTTTTATTTTGAAATCTGAGATTTATAGTTGCAAGGAAAAGCTGGATAATGTGACTGGATGCATTCTAAAAGTTTAAACGTTAGACAGAGAATAAATGGAACTCTATATTTATTATTCTAAAATAAGCTAAAAAAAAAAAGATCTCGTTTGAATTAGAGAGAGCTGATTCCTGATTTTTAAAGGTAACCACTAACAGCGTTGGAATATTCCCTCCTCTCCACAATTTCCTAGAGGCTGACTGCTATAGATTTTCAAAAAAAACTTCCCTACTTTGTGGGGGAATATGACCTGATTTTAGAAGACTGTCCTTGCTTTGAGTAACCTCCCACCTCCTGAGAAAGAAAACGAAACAAAACTACCAACTTGAAACCTTCTTCCTTAATTCCCTCTGGAGCCCCGGATAAGGTTAGGGATAAGGGAGAGGAAAAAGAAACATTTCAAACTAGATTTACTTGTAGTTTTAAAGCACTTTTATACATACAATGTCAAGAATCAGAAGACAGAGATATCTTTATAGCCTCTGGGGGTAGGATGGCACTGACTTTTCCTTAAAAATTAAACACAAAGACCCACAGGACAGTACATCCTCTGCCCAGTGGCCTGGCTTGACCCACTCACTTAAGAGAGGCTGTCTGCGCTAGTGCTGTAAGTAAAGAGAACTAGTCAGTATTGACCATGAGCAGTCTCTGTGACTATCTTCCACATACAAAATGAGGTCCCAGTTTCTCAGCCATGAGAAAAAAGGCAAAACTGAACTTCATCACCCAGTAACAGTGGCCAGATAAAGAAAAATATGTAATTATGGCATAGCTCTTAAGGGAGGCCTGAAGATCTGAGAATGCTTTTCCTCCTGTACAAAAAAGATAAGAGGGATTGTGATTTTTGTTTCCTCAGCCCCAGTACTAACGGTCCTCAAGGACCAGGCCCTTCATCATGCAAGCAGCATGCAACCTGATTCTCCAGGATTCAGGCACAGACAAAGCAAGCAGGGGTGACTGCTGTTTCCCACTCTGGCAGCCTGCTTCTTCTATAATCACAGCTGGCTGATTTCATCCATGTTGTCTTCAGAGATCTCCTGGAGACTTTATGAAGCTTCAGAGTGGGACAGAATCCATTCAAACATGTGTAGACAATCTGAAATTTTTCAGGTTTTCATGGCCAGAAGCAACATGACCTTCTAGAAAAGAAATACTCCCGCCTACAGGGAGCATTCTGGCTGGATGCTGCACAAGGATAAGTGTTCTTATGAATATTTCCATTTCAGTGTTGATGGCAGGTCTTATCTGAAGGCTGAGATGTACAGTGCATAGGTCAAAGGAGGCTGACTATTCATTCTGATGCCCTGCTTCACAACCTGTGGAGCTTATGCAAGTAGAACAGCAAAGGCTGCTGCCAAGTAAGGAAAAAATTAAAACAGAAAAACTAAATGTATTGCTGGTGAAGGACGACCTTCTGCTTATGTTGCCCTAGATAGGTTCCCTACAGTGCTGCTCTAAAACTTAATGAAATTAGTACAAATTTTTTCATTGATTTTGGTGGGATTTAGATCATGGCCAAATGGTTTAAGGCACATTGGAGAGGAGAAGGGAGAATATATGTGCACATATAACTACCTCACACAGTTACAGAAGGTAAGATACATAAAAGTATAGCAGGTGTATTTTGGAAGTTTATCAGTACTGGGAGGAACATAATAGCAAGTGATCTTATTTTATTTGACAAAAATATGCAAGAAAAAATGTTAAATCATTTTACTATGTTTATACCGCTCTGTAACAGAACATACATAAAACCAAACATGCACAACAAAGTAGCCATTGTACCTCAAGAGGAGCATGTAAATTAAGTTGTTGCTACACTATTAGTATCATTTGTCTTCAGATTTCCTGCCGTAATACCAAAAATAAAAAACTCCTTCTTGATTGATATAAATCATACAAAGTGTCATAAAATTAATTTGTACACAGGCAAACATATGTAAATAATGTTTAACCCTATATATGATTTCATAAAATTCTACTACTTGAATATAGTAAGGTACAAGGTAAAGGTGGGTAAGGGAACATACAAAAGCTTAGGACTGAACTGAGTAGTGCAATTAGTCCGCGACAAAACCAAATCCCCATTTGCGAGTTCTGCCTTGCATTGGATTTCAGAAGGTCCAGCTTTCTGTGAAAGTTATTAAACCTGAAACCAGCTCTAGATTTAGCTTTATTCCTATGTGGGGAGTTAGATCTCTCTAAAACATGCACCCAGATTACTTCCTCAGTTCATAAAGAAGGCAAATGCCTTTCCTCTGACCTAGCTTTATCTATGATTTAAAAAGGAGCTTTTGACTGAAACACAGAGGATCAAACATTTTAGTTAAGCATCTGGTTACATTCTTAACAATAAAGAGTATTGAAGCTAGTTCTGAACATAGACATGGTCTAATCTCCTTCCCCCCCTCCCTTTATAAAAATCTAAAGAACAGTAAACGTGTGGAAAAATAAAGAACAGTAGACAAACTGAGGGAAAAGGAGAAGAAGTGACAGCAAAAAGAAGCATGTTTCATATAATTAGCAAAGTTCTCCTCCTGAGAGAAAGGTAGTGATTTTTAACTCGCTAAAGATAAGTCTTTCGTCTGTTAAAGGTTGCTTTTATTTTTGATAAAATATCAATTCTTTTTCAGTTTGACAGTGAATTGGACACAACCTCAATCATCTGAAAATGTTATCTGACCAAAAAGATGGGAAAATAAGTTGCTTTGTGGTGATCACTCATAACACCTTTAAACTAAACACTTTTTCAATTCATATGAAATGTGACAAGCAGAAAAAAAGATATAAAATTTATAAAAGTATAAGAATTTCTAAGATTAGCCTATTCACATGAACTTCAATGAAAAGCTGTTTTGAATAGAAAAGAAAATTGTAGTTTCTGTATATTTTACATAATAGATAAATGCTATTATATCAAGAAACAAAAGCTGTGATTCATATCAAATTAACTTTTTAAATAAAGTTTAATGTTCCATCAAAAAGGAAATCAGACTTTAAATTCTGCAACTAAAAACCTCACCTTGAAGCAATTCCGTTATAACAAGTATGGAGACCTCACTGTGTGCCCTGGCATGTATAGATTACCTTGCAGCAAAACAACAAATTGAGTTGTCTACCATGTAGGTGAAACTTCAATTGCTTTCTTTTTCCTTTAACAACTGTTTGGAAGATGGAGAAAGAAGAGAAGTTAAAAATACTCTGTTCTACATGGCTTGAAGAGTTATTGAAAATTAAACATTATTTGAAGAAAGTATCTTATCAAAAGCATGAAAAAGATTTTAAGACTTTTCTATTTTTGTCTTTGGCATATTTCCATAGGGAAACAAGAACCAATACAGGAAATGTCAAAATGTAGGCAATTTTATGAGATTTAAGAATAGAGTCAGGTCCAATTTTATTAAGTTCATTGGTGTAAGTTTACCAAGACTTCTGCTGAAAGGTTGTCTTTTAAAAGATTCTTTGTTTAGAAAAATAGTGGATTTATAACGTACCATCTTGGACATAATATATTACAGCACCTTTGTAGATTGTAGCATTATTACCTGCATATTGAAAGTTTGATTTCTTTTTGATAGCTTGACAGTGATGCTCCATTTGTATATTATTCCTGGTATTTCATAGAATTTGTTTCCTGGAGGTGCCAAACAACAAGCAACTAGAATCTCTGCATTAGAGCAAAAGTTTTCACACTAAAAAACTAAGGTGGCTCAAACATGATTTTTATTTTTGAGGTAAAAAAGCAGAAAATATACACAAAATAAGCAGAGAATCTTTACAGAGAACGGTCCACATCCATAACTCTTTGCCCAATTCCATCCCAGTTTAGATTTCTGCATGTCTTGAATTGTATCCATCAACTGGCACTCAACAGATTTGTGCAAGGTTTGTTTGTGTTCACAAGACATCCTTAAAAGCTTTTTGCTCTGTCTATTTTTCAACAGGTTTGGTTTAATCCTCTGTCGTGCCATTCCGTGTAATTCAAGTTCATACTTGGTTCATTGAGACAAATTATATATGTTAGTCACATGATCGTAGTTGCACAGTAATTCTCTTATTTCTTTGACTGCTTGAGCCCGCCTGGCTCAGAAAGAATCTACCCTCAGTTAGCTTCTCAGTAAAACAGAAGTTGCAGTTCATCTGAATTTTCTAGTGTAACTGGAAAAAAAAACATATTCTTTTCAGTTTATTTCATCTTTAAAAGGTACTTACTCTGCATTTTCTACAAGAGGAGATAAAAGTAATCACCTTTCCTCATGCCAAATTTATTTCCATTTTTGTGCCATTTTCCATGTCTGTGTGCCATTATTTTATTGTTATTGATATCAGTTAACAGAAAGGATTCTATTTGTACATTGTGGGTCAGTAAGCATACTGTCAGTACCAAATAAGCAAACAAAAATATGGAAATCTGGAAAAATAGGTCTTTGACCATCTGGAGTCCCTAAATCAAATTCCTCCTTGGGGCAATGCTGTCACGCTATTCCAAGTGTCTTGTGGGCCTCTGCTGCACAGAAATCTAGAGTATTCATCATTTTCTTCAGTAATTTATTTATTTATATTTTATATTTGACTGACCTAAGGTGCTTTAATCACTTTTACATAGGACATTCCCTCTGATACTTCATGTGTGGATCTCTGAAATCTATTTAGAGAGTTGTGAGTCAAGGGCTACTCCTGTCCAGTCTGCATTGTGAAGTGATAGCGTCAGCCTTGGCAGGCTAGATAAATACTACAGTTTCTTCACCTACACTTTCCTCACTTTCCACAATTATTTCTTCCCTTCTCAGAGAAAGATATATGTTCAGCTGGCAACTTTCGTTTCTTCTCCTCATCATTACACGAGGAAGCCCAATATCCGGATGATTCCTGGATCTAATGGTTACTCATTGTTCTATAACTTTTTGAAATGGGTATTTTCTGTCCTCCGTACCTGATAGAGTAGGTTGATATGAAAAGGCTGAGACTCATCTGGAAAACTTGAGTTACATGTGTACCTTTGCTGTGGTGGGATCCTGAAAGAATGAGGCCATGTTCTTTAGTTATATTTATGACAATGAGCTCATAACCTAGAAAAAATATTAAATCAAGAGCTGCATCCTACAAGTTTGGCTATGGTGGCTTTGCGCTCTAGATTACCATAGATGACCATTTGCCATTTCTTCTTCAGGTAAGTGGTATGTCAGGGATAGTGACCAGGCAGACAGGACAGGTCAAAATATTCAATCATTGCCCTGATCTTTAGGCAGGGCAATGGTTCCTGTGGGAACCAGAGAGATCACCAAGATCCCTTTAGCAGATCTAAGTTATATCAAAGGCTATTTTAGTCCCCCAGCAGGCTTGTAATTGAGAGTGTAAAGAGGTTTCTTGCAGCACTTTATCTAGTCTTGTCTTTTTGGCAAAACTTGCTTTTGCTGCAATTGAGGAAATCAGACCCAAGGGTTTTGTTTAAAACAAAAGCCGAAATAGGAAGCACCGTACAAAAGTGTGGCACTGAAAGAGGATCACTGAAGAGATAAACCAGCACTACTTATTGAAGCAGGAAAACGGGTTGGAGAGATGGAGCCTGATCCAGGAAACTGAGAGACAGAGCCATTAGCATCTGGATGTCTTTTAATTATTTCCTCTTTTCTTCTTCAATTTTTCTTGAGTAAACAGCTACCCTGTCAGAGGAATTCATCATTCTCAATCAGAGAAATTCAAGGTGATCAGAAACTTTGAAGTGTTCTGTGCAGAAAGAAGAATCCTGTCCAGGAGAGAAGCATGAGGAGAAGTTACAGTAAAAGCTCTTTTAGTCTTCCTGAACAGTGGTTCATCTTCTCCAATGATTGCTACCAGCCTCTTCTTCATCAAGAGCACACCATGTGCCTGAAGATGAGAAAAGGGCACAAAACCATCAGGTTTTAATAGAGCAAAGGTATTGGAAAAGGAGATAAGACCAGACCAATAGGGAGAAACTACAGTATTTAAGTCCTTTGAAGGTTTTATCCATGAAGACATGGAACACAAATCTGACTGGGAAAGAGGAAAAAGGAGGGAGGAGAGAGAAGAAAACTTTTTTGAAGGATTTGGTGAATTCTTTGGAGGTGGGAATGGTATTTCACAGAAAGACATGAAGTCACAGAAAAGGCATGAAAGATTGTAAAATCAGCACCTGATCATGCAAAAGAAGTACGGTCATTTAACAAAAGTACAAAAGGTTTAAAACATACGCAGAAGAGGGAAATCACTTGATACCTGGCCTCCTTAATTCCATGGCAGGAGAGAACATGAGACTTCAGAGATGGAAGATAAAAGTAATGTTTGTGGTCTTACAAGAGGCAACTACTAATGATAAGAAAAAATCAAGAGTTTACAGTATTAAAAAAAGATGTAGACAATAATGCCAACAGAAGTAATATTTTCAGAAGTAAAGAGTAGAATTCACTGCAAAAATGAAAGACGTTGCCAACTGGTAAGTCTTGGAAAGGGCACGAGATAGGGGTAGAGATTGAGATCATCAGAGAAAGGGGATTTGGCATGAAAGATCATAGAGAACAATCCCAAGTAGAAATTTGGGTGAAAGCACATCCACTGCAGTAGATGTGAGAAATGATCAACTGTTTTAGGACAAATGATAATATTAGGAATAGGAAAAGAGAGACTGCAAAATGGAAGATATCTGATTTGATGGGTAAAACCAATAGAAGTGAGACTAGGGGGTTTGAAATACTAATAAAGCAAAAAGGAAGATACAATAAAAGAGGTGTAGTGACTGCAGCCATAGTGAAATACAGTTAAAATTTAAATTTAAATCAATTTTTATACAAGTATATTGTCCAATCACTTTTGTAAGAAACATTTTCAAAGTTACTTAAGCTCACAGTATCTTATTCTTGCTTGATGGATAGAAAACTGAGATAGATAAGTTAACAGAGTTATCTACAAGTCAGAAGATTTCATGTAAGAGTTGAGAACAGCTGTATGAAGAACCTAGGACATTGGAATTAGAGCTCTGATTTTTTATTTTTTATTTTTTATAATTGCCAAACAACTTACCCTTGCAAAATTAATGCAATTTGAAAATAAATGTTTTTATGTTGATACTTTATATGTATGCTACTTTATAGGTATGCCAACTTAACATAAAATTAGATTTATTCTAGGATTTTAACCCTATGCCAAAGTTGGTTCTAGTATGGATTGAAGATAGAATCAAAGAATCATAGAAAAGTCTAGGTTGGAAGGGACCTCTGGAAATAATCTGCTCCAACCTTCTGTTGAAAGCAGGGCCTTGGATTAAGTTATCCAGGACGTTGTTAAACCAAGTCTTTAATATTTCTTGTAAAGGGAGATTTCAACACTTCTCTTGGCCACCTATTCCTACATTTAAGTGTTCTCATAGTGAAGAACTCCTTTCTTATATCCAGACAGAATTTTACCTCAAGCAAATTGTGCCCATTGCCTCTTCTCCCATCACTGTGCATCCTGGTGAAGAGAAGATAACTCCTCTATAACTACCTTCCAGGTATTAGAAGATGGTGATTCCCCAAGCCTTCTCTTCTCTAGGCTAAACAAACCCAATTCCTTCCAACTCCCTCCATATGTCAAGTTCTCCAATACTCTGATCACCATGGCAGCCCTCTGCTCGACTATCTTCCATTTTTCAATCTCTCTCTTGAATCCTTTTTAAATCCTTTCCCAGTGTGAAAAATGTAAACCAACCGTTTTCTGAGAGTTAATGATGGAACGACACCAAGTTTCCTACTATTCCTTTTTTGTATCTCCAGTAACCATCTCCCTACTCTTCCTTCTTATCATCATCTGTAATAATTCATACCTTCCCTATGTCCTGAGCCTTTTCTCCTCCCCCATTAAATACACACAGGTTTCCTGTCACAGTAATTCCCATCAGTTTTCTCTCACATCTCCTACTGTAGGGTTCCTTATAGTACCCTCAACTCCCTCCCACATTCTTTACCAAGCTTTGTTTTGCATGATGCCTCTGACAAGAGGCAACGCACGCTGGCTCTGCCCATACTGGATGAAAAATTAGCTTCCATATTTCCTAAAGGATACAAAGTACTTTTTCTCTGCAGAGGACTGTTTACTTTAAGAGTTTGGAGGAATAAGATGCATCATCCTTAAGAGGAGATGCCTTTATGAGATGGTCATATTGAATAAGCATACAGTGGCTGGTGATTTGTGCTCATATAAGAGTCAGAAAGTAAAAGGTTAAAGGTGAGTGAGGAAAAACAGGAAATGTTGAATTCCAGGCAGAAAGCACTGACTGCCTTCAGATCAATTAAGAGAAATTGTCAGCAAGGGACAAAAAGAATAACTCAAAAACATTATGTCACAGGTATCTGTGTCTATGAAATTAATAATACTTAGAATTTATTGCTCTTACTGATGACCTGAAGAATATGCATGAACTCAGGGCAAAAATAATAATCAGAAAATAGCACATGGGCACTTATTCTAGGGTAATCTTTAGCAAGACACTCATCTTTTATAACTCTTTTAGAGCTGAGATTTAGAACTAAAAATCTGTTCTCTGGATATTTTGGTAGACTTTGAACTGAAATGGGTTTTCTTCACAGCATTTGGCTTCTTTGTTCAAGAGAGGCTGTTGCAGCTGAAACTAAGCACAAAATGTAATGCCAACACATTCACAGTGCTCCTTCTCAAGACAACTAAATGTATTTGTTCACCAGCTTTGGCGCAATTTTAATCCAGATATTTAATCTAGGTTCACCACAAGGTTGACAGCCCACAGAGGAAACAAGTAGTGATCTGGAAATGGATAATAAAATAGAATAACTTGGAAATGTGCAACTGTGTGGATCTGCAATGAGAAAATTTTATTTAAGATAGGAAGAACTGAAGGACTATACAGATACATTTTTTCCTCATAAGAGTGAACCCTTACAGGCAGAATTACACCGCTTTAGTAGGTACATCAGGTCTGAGATCTGTGATGCACAGAGAGTTTGGCACTGCTACATAACATCACAACCTGAAATAGATGATAAAAGCTGCTGAAAAGGGAGGATATGTAAACCTGTATGTCATTACTAAACTCAAAAAGGAAATGAATTAGAAGGCTGCTCTGAAGAAACAAAGCAAGAAAAGGACTGAGTCATGAACCACCTATGGCATAGAGCTCAACAGTGGGAAATAAAGATTTCAAAGAGTATGGAAAAAGACAAGCCAGAAGCATAGGTGGCAAAAGACAGGGAATAAGAAAGAGGTTTTTCTGCTTTCCGGGATAAATACACATGGAGAAAAGAGAGGAACCATGCAAGAAGGCAGGTTTTGGGGGAAAAAGTAAATAGTAGAAAAAGTTTAATAATACTGAAAGCAGAAAGAGACAAGGAATATACTTATGAAGTGCAAATGAGAGCTAATGGAAAACAAACAACAAGAAAACTTTTTATCTCCCAAAAGAAAAAAGAACTAGATTTTGACTCTTATTCCAGCTGAATGGCAACTTACATCAGCAGTGCTTTCCATTGAAATCTTGAGGCAAGTCACTACTCTTAGCCTGAGAAACCTTTTTGCCACTAAAAGTGAGCAAAAATACTTCAATCTTTTCCTAGATTTAATCTGTATATAGGCAACCGCTGTGCTGGTCAGGTGTGTGTTGTTTGATTATGAATAGGGTTCAGCTGGGGAAACCATGAAAAGGGTTAGTACACATGAAAATCTCTCAGGATTGCTGGTGGAAGGTGCCTGAACATTCCTCAAAGTGAGAGAAGATAGCTGAACCACATCTGTCACTAAGAAAGTCACAATACAGCAGAAGATATATGAGAAGATACAGCAGAGTTATGAGCCTGAGATTCAGAGCTAAGGTGTACACATTCTGGTCTAGACTTCCACAAGAATCAAAAATGTTTGGTCTTGCTTTTGGGTTAGATCTATCTAATATTTTCAGCAAATTAGGTAATATGATCTATCCCCAGAAATCACTAGAGACTGTTGGAGAAAGGAGTATCTCAATCTAAAATTTCAATTACATTAGGCCCAGCTCCGTGAAACCTGTACATACAAAGGACTAAAAAGTGGAACACGTATGCTTTTGTTAGCCTCCTAACTGTAAAACCCTAACTATACTGGGATTCTGCTCTCCTCCAAAAGGCACATTACGATGCATGAACATGTTGACATGTTGAAAATGCACATGCTGACACATCCTGAAAAGGGTAGGTCATTTGAGATTTTAGCCCCTCATGCCAGTTATTTGCATACTGCTGTCTGAGACTATCAGGAGTGGGTGTGTATTTCACATATTTGCTGCAATAAACAGTGTGCATAAGGCTTTTCAGATGCATACTCAATGGGGAGTTCCCTGACTATATAAGATTTTACATATGTTGCAGCTAACTCAGAGTTCCATATTCAAAACGCAGCACTCGGGGACACCAGTTAGATTTGTGACTCTGAGGAACTTGGGATCCATAAACCAATGAATGGATCACCCTCATCCATATGCAGTTTTAGGTTTCTGCTTCTCCAGGAGTACTCTAAGTGATGGTCTCTAATAACTAACACAAGCAATATTCAATACAGGTTACAGATACGTATTAAAATTTGCATTGGTTTTAACTGTTTCAATTAAATGTCAAAATACAGTAAAGTGAAACTGCTTGTAGAAAATAATGCAATATTTTCTTGCATGTAGTATATTCTTCAGTTAAAGGAAAGGACTGTCACACACTAGATACAACACAGCAAAAGAACCTCAGCTTTTTAACACAACTTCTACTTACTGAACATTACTAACACTTGACAAAAATTCTAAAAGCCTGATTTAAGTTTCAAATCACCTGTATTAAATCAGATATAATTCTACTAAATTACATCAAAGTAAAAATCTCTGAGACACACAGAAGGAGAAAACCTGCTTGCAGAATCCTGCAACACAGAGAAATTCAGTAGAAATTTGATCTCTTGAGAGATTTTCATATGCCATTCTGTATCTCAAGTCATCTTAAGATATTATTATGAAACAAAATTTTAAACCCAATCTGCCAAGCTGTTTATCTGACCAAAATTTTTGATTTTAGAAACAAAATTTTTCACTTGTTTTTCATTTGAAAATTTTCATTCAGTTCAAGTGAAAAATTTCCCAAATATTTTATATTTTCTCAAAAGAATATTTTGGAAGCAAAATTGGGGTAAAAATTTGAGCCTCTTCTAGAAAATGAACTTGCTGAATTTATGGGCAACTTGACTGTAGTGTTTTCTTAATGTCTATGAAAAAAAGATTGATGACATATTTTTATTTTCTCATCTCACATATTGTGCAGAGTGATTTCAGCAAATGCTATTTATTCCTAGATATTATGCTAACTTCAAAAGCCATTCTTGTCTTCATTTTATCCAACATGCTTGCGGCTAGTAAATACTCTCCTGGACTGGACAGATCAAATTCGGTACACAGTAGTTCATGAGTGGAACACCAATCACGCAAAGTGTATCAGTTAAACATTCACTGGGTATGTTAGGCATATGTAGAGCTATAGAATCATAACACGCTTCCTCTATAGGAGTGGCAGAATAGAGTGATATCATTGTAAATTCTAGTTATCTGATATTTCTTTGAAGATTTCCTTTGTCTTTAAAAGTGTTTGCCCGAATAAAAACAAAAATGGAATCCTGTGGACCTGTCTTATGCTCATTCTGGTGTAAATCAAGAGTAATTCCCTCCAAGTGTGGTTATATTATACCAGAGTGAAACTGATGAAAGGAAGAGTGAATCAGTCCTAGGAATATTTTTTTCTATATGCGGAAAAGACATTTGTGCAAAACCAATAAAGTACGAAACAGCAGTGAATAAACATTAAAAGAAAAATAAAATATTTCTAAATGGGCTATCTTTAAAATAATTCTGTACAGAAAAATGAATCCTTTCCAATTTCAGTTACAAGTTTCTCATGGGAATGAGAATTGATACAATAAATAGAAGTAGCTCATTGTTGTTGCTCTCCAGTCTTTGGCTTACTTTACTAGAACTGTTTCTCTGAGCTCATCCCTCAGTGCTACTGGTTAATAATCTTACAAGACAGAGAAAGTTAAGGCTTCTTTTTCGCTTCTGTATTTCTTCTTTTTTAAATATGCATAGCTTGACTAATTGAGAAATCGTTTGAAAAATATTTTGGAGGGGAAAACAAAACAAAACAAATTATTGCTGAAATGATTTCCTCCCCCCCTCCAGGAAAAAAAATCTCAGGCTCAGTGAAAGACTAAAAAAATGCACATGAATCAATTATGAAAAAGAGAAAGTTTCTTTGAATGAGGAAAAGCTGATTGGAATTAAGATAGGCTTTGTTCATATCTGCAAGGTACAAGGAGAGGACTTTTCAGTGGAACAGAAAAGGGGGATTTGGGAGTGTTTGGCTGCTTAACGCTATAGTGCTTCAGAGCCCATGTGAAAATTTGCTGCTAGCTATTAATCATCATTGTGCCCCTGCAAAGAAGCTGTTACAATGATGACTATATGTCATTATATTCCCACTGTAAGTAACGAATCAGAGAGCTGGGAAAGTTGGATAAGAGCGGCTGGCAAACTTTTAAGCGGTGGAATCTATTTAAATAAATTTACATCACATTTGCTACTTTCGCTGGTATGGGAATCATACTTTAAAATGAAACAATATGCTGTGTTCATGGGCCTTGGTCTTTTATTCTCCTGTCTCTGAGCCTACTTTCCAGGTCAGCCTTTGCCAGCGCTGACAGCACGCTTTTCTCATAGCCTCTCCTTCTCATAGCCTTTGGTTGCTTTCAAGTTCAATTTAGCACAATGAAGTTGTTATGCATGACAGTTTGGAGAGCAGAATAGGTGGTGTCTGAGCCCGCTGTGTCGCTACAAAGTGGGTTCATTCTCTGCAGGCCGGCTCAGTTACTGAAGCCTTGCTGGTGGGACACTGCAGTGGACTTCCAGACGTTCCCATCCTGACGAAAACAATTAGCTTCAAACTGCAAGAAGCCGCGGGGTCGCCCTCTCTTTCAGTGAGACTGCGCCATTTAATATGCTGCAGTGGATTTCAAATTCATGTTGATTTATCCTGTTGTACTCTTCTTTTATGGTCTTTATTTACAGATGTGTAAAGGAACAGGGAAAGTTTGAGTCTCACACGGTTCAAGAGTTTTATTAGAAATCTAAACCATTGTTTTATGTTTATTTTATAAAGAAATAGAGTTGAAACATGTCAGGCTTAATTCCATTAGGCTGAACTGCCTAAAAGAGAGCCCTGAGGTTTCTGGAACAGAACCTGAAAGTGTCTCTTCCGCTAAGCATCAGCAACAAACCAAACAATAAACAACCCTAAAACACTAAAGTTGTCAACAGGGTTATCTGCCACAAGATTATCAAAAAAAAGCTCAAATCACACCCAATCTGCAAATTACTCAAGTTAAATATTAAAAATGAGTTAATTTTAAGCCTATTTCAAGATATCACAAGCTACTTGTCTATAGCAGACATAGCTCAAAACGCCTAGTTATGTTTATTGCTAACACTACTGTAGGCTACTGAATTCAATAAAACAATACAGTTATTGTTCCTATAGGATAGATGTGTTATTTTTACATAAACTTAGTTATTAATACACTGGTAACTTTTTTTCTTTCTTCCTGCCAGACACTACTAGCATTAGTCTGACAAAGCACGTCAGCTGTAGATGCTTAACTGTGTGCTGTAACAGATGTGTTCAGTTTCTTACTTTCCCAGGAAAAAAAAGAATCAGTTGTCTTGATTATGGATCTTGCTAATTACTGGGTAAACCCATCAAATAATTCTCCTTCTAGATTAAAAATTAACTCAAAGAGTATTTCAGCAATCCTTCCATAAAAGACTGTACTATTAGGATAGTAAGCTGTTCCCACCTCCTTTGCATCTTCCCTTCCTATCCGCCTCCCTCCTCCTTTCTAATCTGGAAGAAAAAAATATTATCTGAAGCCCTTCTTTGTAAACTGCTTGGTTTGGCTGTGTGCTGTTGAAAGGTAAAAGAAAATTATACCAGTGAGTCTTTTATCTCTTAAAAATGATTTCTGTTTTTCTAAAGAACCAGATAATGTAATTAAAATGTCTAGTTTTGAACAACACAAAATGCGTCTATTACAGCTGAAAAAATGTTACAATCTGGTCTAATTGCAGTTTGAGTTTCAGAAGGTTGATTTTTACTACTGTTAATTAACCTTCCTCCAACAATATATGAGTAAGGCTTGGTGTAATTAGCAGGCTATAGCAGAAAGAAAAATAATCAGTATTACATTTAAAGGCAGATATAGACCTCTTAGTCAAAAAATGGGATGGGAATTAGAGTGCTTGGTTTATGATATAATTCACGTCAGTATGTCAAGATCACCAGAGCTGTTAAGCACAAAACTCTCTTCTCTGTCCTTCATTCATAAAAGGCCAAACATCATTTTTGCAATACTGCTGCAGTTAAACACTTCCTTTATTAATGAATGGCCTCATCTCCACAGAAGAATGTGTGTTGTGTTATTGTGTTTACTCCTTATTTAAAAAGTAGAAGAGAGCAAATGAGTTGAGTCGGTGAGGACCTAAGTTTAACTATGAAAGAAAATGATGCACCCTTTCCCTTGGGTCTATCTTATCCAAACAATATGGTTTTGTCATACTTCTTCAGGCGTTAGTGATGTAGGTCTCACTGATTTTATCACTAGCAGAGTCAGGTCTACAAAATGAAAAAAAAAGCCATTGAAATACAAGGTTTTTCAGGACAAGACAGAGTATAAGAAGAAAAGAAAATAGGAAGAACCAGAAGAATAATGTAGTCTTGAAAAACAGTTACCAGTTTTATCCCAAGACACAATCACTATAAATCAGGAATGTCCTAATCCAGAATGCACCATGGTGATGTCAGTCAAAAACTGGAGCCTAAATTTAGGCCCCTAAAAATAAAATGTTTAAATTCTCTAAGAAAGTTTGGTAGTAATTTTTCTTGTGGTCATAATGGCCTCTGTGCATGAGGCAAAGTTTACAGGAAGAGATACTATCATTTATTATGCTGAGACCTTACGAAGAGTTCATGAACCTGAAAGCTTCCCAGTTTTTTCAATGTCAGTTGGTTTAATAAAAGATATTACCTCTCCTATAAACCTGTTCAAGGGCTTTTGAAGATTTTACTCCTAAGTAACCTGATTTTCCAAAATGTTGATTATTGAAAAATCAGACTCAGAAGCCTAAATTTAGACTTTTGTTTTTGACTAACACGGACTGGTGATTCATCTAGAAATACAGATGCCAATGCTAGAAAAACACCCACACATGCGCTATATAAGTTCTGCTGTGTTTTTGCAGTATACTTGTGTTTGTACATACATTCCAAGTGTAAAATTGTTATGCAGATGACCTTGTTGTACTACAGTGATGCTTTTGCCTGTTAAAAAGAGAGTTTCGGGGTGAATATGAACTATGGAAAATCCTTTTGATAATGTATCAGTATCTTTACAAGAGGATACTGTCCATATCTGTACTTTTAAGGATCCAGGTTGCACTGTAACCTAGAAAACTAGAAACTCTCCAGGAACACACAGTGGTCAGGTTAAACCTGAATGTCTGGCAAGACATTCCAGAACTCGACTAAAACATTCTAGAGCAATAGGAACTCAGTCAATGTATATATTCAGACTTTGGTTGCTACAGGAAATCTTTGGCTTCATCTCCGTATCAAGATGTAATGGTTTGAGGAAAACTGGTAGAATTGGATTAAAAGGTTCAGTTAAACCTTGTCAGTTACATCGGTGCCTTTTTTTTTTTTTTTTTGCAAACTCAAGCCTTATGCACTTGTAAGCACATGATATCGAACTGGGATCATGACTGAATACAGGAACTGTTTCACTGTCCTGGATGTACAAGTGAAGGATTATACAGACTAAGTGGAATTAAATAGCCTCAATTTTATTTATAAACACAATAAAGGGATCATCTACTACCAGATACTGTATATCTAAGGAACAGCAGTTATAGCTTTCAACTGCACTAGCTTTTGACAAGTTAAAGCTGGATCTCTGTTTGAGTTGTAACACTTTAAGAATTTAGGCTTCTGGCTACCAGTTCTCGCCTGTTATGGCTATGCAAAAGGCGAAAAGCTAGCCAGCCAGAGCCAGATTTTTCTGACCGCTCCTCAGGAAAGTTTCTTTTGATGTCTGCTAAGGCAGGTTACTAGATACTCCATCTGGTGATTTTAAAATCTATTAACTGACTCAGTGAAGACTGAGTGGTTGGGATTTCTTCTCCCCACTTGAGATCCAGATTAAATGATGAAGCAAGTGAGGTTTGGCTTCTAAGGTCTAAGCCAATTGAATGTTACCAGAGACACTCAGCAGATGGTGGGCCAGCAGCATCTCACCTGGGCAATCACACCACCATCACCTGATGGGGGCATTGGTTACATACTTTTATATGATTATACATAATACATGTTTTCCTGTTTTGGGGTGGGCTGGAAAAGGTGCTTCACCTTATATTGGCAATGATGAGTGGCCTTCCACTTTTATCAGGCTAGTTCAGATAGTCAGTATGTAATTGGAGATTGTTTTCAGCTGGTGCCTATTCATTGGTTTCTCTCAAATTAGTTTGGTTGTCTCAGACTGGTTCCCAATGGACAGGTGTCCATATCACAGAACTATGGCAACAATTGACACTAATTGGCACCCCTGTCGGCTGTCTCAGCAACTTTGTAGCCTCTAGAGGTGGTCTCTCCTGATCAGATGAGGCACGTTGGCAGGGCAGCATGTGGGAAGTTTGCTCTGCTACAGCCTCTGCTGCACCAGCTCTGTGACAAAGGATTTCATTCTCCTTGTCAGCCTAGTACAGTATATGAGAAAGCAAATCACAAAAAACTTCCATAAGGAAACACCTTTATAAACCTATATAAACTGTATTTTTGAGTAGCACATTTACAAGCAATAGCCTTCAATATACAATTTGCAAACTGCGGTTAGAAGGTTTGAATGTACACATTTCAAGTCCTTGATCAAACATCAAGCGAAATACTAAAATAAATGTATCCTAAAAAAATTCAAAGAAAATAAACTTTTATCCAGCTTCATTCTGAAAACAGTAGTAAAAGGAGCTTTAAAGTTTTGTATAACACCTAACACCAAGCCTGGTTTATTTTATATTTTTATCCTCTGTACACTGGCCTCTCAAAATTAGAGTTTTGAATTAAAGAGCTGCCCTTACAGGTGAAGCACATTTGTGGAATAAACAGTCTTAGGCATTTTTGTATGGTTTTTAGAGGACAGTAATTCATAAAAATGCACATTTGCTGTGTTCTGTATCAGCATACTTTACTACCAGATAAGCACCATAACTTAAGTTGTCTTCCACACAAAGTTTGGCAAGCTTCAATAGATTCATTAGTGGGTTTTTCTTTAGGACCAATGAAGCTCAAAGAACCCCTAACAATGGAGCTAATCACTGTCTCTTCCCTGACCCAGGCTTATGCTTTCCCCTTTTTCACTACAGACTCTTATTTCTGAGCAATTGGATTTCCGTGGCACTCTCAGAACAAATAAATATCTCGCTTTTTTCCTTGCTTACATCTTTTGTGTATATTTTTCTTTGCAACTGCCTGTATTTAAATTGGCATGGTAAATGGCAGGGTTCTTCAGGTAATCTTTCATTGGACACAAATGGCCTAGCATTAAAATGCAGATAATGTTACCTCAATTAGAGAATGCTGTGCAAAACTTTAAAAAGACATAGCTAAATGTTTGGACTAAACAAGTAAGTCTACGTTGTTAGGAGTAGTGTTGGGCAAGTCGCAAATTCAATGGCTCCATTAATGAATAAATGTTAGACTGTATCAACAGTCCTGAACAAGCGTGTGGTTTGTGTGTGCATGAAGTGTAATGGTATCAATTGACTAGCTCTTTGTGGTTGCTATAAAGTACCCTTGAATGTGTCAATGGAGGGAAGGCATGCAGACAATGAAGCCATGACAGCTGAATGTCAGCAGCAACCTTGAACCTAAACTGGTTTCACCATTCCAGTGATTCCAGCTACAGTGGAGACACGCACTGCAGCTGGACCTTCGGCATTGCCTGTCATTTCCTCTGTTCAGACTCCAAGCATTTAACTGACAATTTCACCACATTGCTAGACCCTGCTAATAAGCATCAGGGAACATTCACTTATTAGTGATGTTGCTAACGATATGTTCAGCATCCTAATCAGACCCTCACTGGCATTTACAAAACAGAAAACACAAAGCAAAACAAAGCCAGTCACCACTGATCAAATGTTTCATCTGAGCATATGCAGCCAAAGAAGGCACAAGCTGCTCTGTTATGAAGCAATGTTTTTCTTGATTTGAGTGTTGCATTTAGAGACCATATACGCTTTATTGATATAAATAACACATGAATGGTTAAAACACTGTGAAGGAGGAATAATTAGTATTTGGCATGTTGTATTTTTTTAATGAAAAACAAAAGAATTTTCCTAAAGATAGGCCTTGCAGATTAAATGCACTTTTAACATTAATAGTATGCTACTATTAAGATATGCACAGTATGCAGCAGAGACCTGCAAAGCTTTTTGTGGCAAAGCACATTAGTATGTGCAAGCACTGGGATCC
The DNA here is from genome assembly GCF_040807025.1 of Struthio camelus. Lineage (NCBI taxonomy): Eukaryota > Metazoa > Chordata > Aves > Struthioniformes > Struthionidae > Struthio > Struthio camelus. The sequence continues at coordinate 37,016,061 of NC_090981.1, read as the reverse complement.
CTTTGCTTGAGGTAAGCAAGTTAGTGTCCTTCTGCACAAAATGTATAAAATATATGCATCATATGGTACAAAAAAGAAGAAAGAAAGGATAGAGCTGGATGGCCAATTTTCAATCCAGTATGCTTTGGAAGACATTTGCTTTGGACTTTGATATTTAGTGAGATCGAATTTCGGTGAACACCACGGAGGGAGCCTGTGTTGCTGTGGAGGAAGATCTTGGCAGTTCACAGGGTTGGGAAGGTGGAAGAGAACCGAGTTTATTTTCAAATCCCATCTTGCACACTTAAATCCAGGGACAGGGAGCCAGTAGTGATAGGATTTATCCTCTACAGAGGTTGTATCTCAGCCACTCATATGTTCCTCTCACTTTTAGGAGGAATGTGAGTGCAAATATCCATGTTGAGGAAGGCAGAATTCTGCCCCTGTTCCTCATCCCAATCTCATGTAGTTACATTGACATAAAACGGCAAATTACTTTTACGGGGGAGTGGGGAGTAAGATACAAATAGCAGGGCTCTTTGCTTTGCACTGAATATTAGTTTATTGATAAATTGGTATCAGAGGGAAATTTTTGTGACATAAAACAAGTATTTGTTCTTTCTCAAGCATCCAGAGAGTTGTGCCAAGCCCACTGACCAATTAAATAGCACGTTGGTAAACTCATAATTTAAGAACTGAAAACACTGTCTATTTTCGACTTACTGCGGCAATACCATCGTACTTTGGTCTCATCCTTTGCATATGGTAGACAGTAACTAGGGCTAGTTTTTGGAAAGACGGTATAAATGAACACAACCTAAAATGCATTAAAGGTCATGATCAATTTCTTGTTTGGACCATGAACTAGAGACTAGTTGGGGAATGTCTGTGAATGTTATAGAGAGTCATCCAGTCTCGTGTTTGGCTCTGGAATAGCAGTAGACAGAAAGAAAATGGCATATTCGGCAAATACCTATGCAACATGGAGAAAAAAATAATGAGGAAATAAACCATCTAAATAAATTTAGAGCTGTCTGAAAGAAAGGCCTTTTCAACATTTGTATATTTTTCCCAATTTATTGTGAAATGTTTCTATTTTTTCAGTGAGGCAGCAAAGCCAAAATCAAAAATATTTTTCATTTTAGAAGTCTATTTCTGGCTATGATCTTTGCATTAAAAATGGAAAAGCTAACTTAGCTAACAAGCACTCTCCATCTTCATTCTCAATTATACATTCCAGAAAAATGGAAAAAAAACCCAAGAATATTGTAGAATAAGCAAACTGTGCAATAACTTCAAACCGAGATCTACAGGACACATATCTAGTCATAATTAAATCAAAATATAAAGCACCTTTGCTTTTCTAAGTGCATGATGTAAAAAGCCAGCCTGGTACTTTTCTGCCTTATATAAACAGCAAAATGAGCATAAGAAGGGTGATAACAAGTAAGACCTGAAGAATTCCCCTTAAAGCCATACAAGCAGTCTCCATAAAATGGAAACAAGAAAGATTCAAAGCTAGGATATCCCAATAGCCTCCATAGCATACTTTCCTTGAAGATTTCTACAGAATTCTGCAAGGAATTGCCAATTTATCAGCATTAATTTATATGCTCAATTTCTGTCCTGTTTTCCAAATGGGCTTGTGCACTGTTTATCATAACATCAGGAGAGGTTTTGCCAGGATGACTCCTAAGGCAGTTGTAGTATTGTGCATGTACAGAACTCTACAGTCAACGCATTTATTCCAGCTCCTTTTGTCTCTCACCCGTTTGAAGGCTCTCCGAATGCACAGGCCTCAACCCATTTCCCATGCATGCGGATACAATCCTTAGAGTGGAAAATTTGAAAGGAAATTCTGTGGGAGAACCTTATGGCATTTTCACCTCTTTTATTCCTTGTTCAGTATATTTCTTTGTGAATGGAATATCTTGATTTTTTATTTGTACCTAACAATAATTACACTTTCATGAGAAACATAAAAGTGAAATGAATAAAGCAAAATCAGTAAATTGTTTTACCATCTAGGGCGAAAGAAAGGATTTCAATTAGCTTTATCTAAGAGTAGGAAGTGCCGGCAAATAATAATGAAGGTTAGCTGCAGCTTACCGCATATGGTTAGGAGCACTTCTCAACTCCCTAGTACAAATTTCTTGCACCTCTATGGAGGAGCAGGAGGCAAAGAGTGAGCTAAGATGCATAGGGAATGGACAAGGCCTCATCAACACCCCTGAGCTTTCTAGCAGGCACAGAGATGCAAGGGTAAGGGATAATTTACTACTGGGAGAGGTCACCTGCAGATTACTGTTCTCTGGAGCAAGGGGTGGGCAAAATAAAAAATTGGGACTTCCTAGAAGTCTCTCTGAAACAAGTCAGTACACATTACTGCTTAGACAGAGCTGGTTGTCTAAGCAGTCTAACCCTAAGCGAAGAGCACTCAATTAACAGGAAAGCACAAGTGTTTTCCTTTATAATATAAATAACTGTGAGCTGTTTAGTGGCTTCACATGTTCTAATACCGTAGCAGGATCTTTATTGTTTTTGAAGGGCGCTGGTGTTTTTTGTGAAAGGGAGATAGCACTATTAGAACACAATAATGTGAGCACTTAGGAATATAGGCAACTTTCATCACATAGGCAGTCCCACAGAAGTCAACAGCACTTTGTGTGCTTAACTATTTACAGCTCTGGGCACTTCATGCTATCTCTTTTTATTTTGAATCATTGAGGCTTATGTGAATTATGTTCACTCTAGAAATATATTATCCAAAGATTTTTTTATATTTATATTGACACTTACAATATACAGTTATGGTTTAAATTTTATGAATGCCAGAGAGTATAGCACCTTTTCCAAATATACCAACATTCATCATGAACTGACATCTCTGCAAACTGCTTCTGTTACTGTCACATTCACAGTTATTGTATCTGGGCTTAGTCCTGCAAACAATTACTTACCTCACTAACTTTATCCATGTAAGGATTTTCATGGCAGTCTGAGGGCCTGTCCTTGCCAAAACTTATATGTGTGAGTAGCCTCCTTACATAAGAGAGCTTTCTGAGTAATAATTTCCACTTGAGAGACTTTCTCATGACACTTAAAGCTAAGAATAACCTCTTTCATTAAAATGTGTCACTTAATCTTCTATTGGGAAGATACTTGCAGAAATAAATAGATAAATAAAATAAGAATTAATCGGCAGAGCATGCAGGTAGCTAAATTAAATTTTAAACACAGAAAGATTTAGGAATGAAATTCAGGCTAATAGGTCACTGCAATGCCTACAGCTGGAGCATTCTTTTTTGTTAGCCTACATACAGTCACACTCAGCAGATTTGATTTAACACAAATGTATGTGGTCATGTCTGAAAATATACCAGCCTTCATAAAATAGTAAAGAACCATTTTTCATGCACCCATACGACAGGTTTACTTAGAAAAACCTTATAAGGCCGCAAAATATTTCACTTGATTAGGAACACTTCGTGGGGCAAATTGTCCCCTGAAGTATGTGATTGTGCGCACGTAACTGAGGATGAGATTCATCCTTTACCATATACAGAGTAAATAAGCTTTGCACTGGCAGCTTTAGGGTAGGAGCAATTGCCCCAGTGCACTCCATATGTGGGACATTCTGGCCACTGTATCCACAGCAATATGAAGAAAATAACCCCTCCAAGCTAATTCTTAGAGCTCTGTGTGCCTATGTGAAAAGCAGTGTGAAGAACACATCTCAGCACCTGGAATGTGCAGGCGCCTTTGTTTCGGGGCTATTTTGTGCATTCAAGAGGGTAGGCAGTTTTCTACATTAGCATGGGGATCCTTGAAGAGGACTTTCACATAATGTGACTCATTGAATTTAATCATTGCATATAGTCCAACTCAGCATAGAATTTAGGCCATGACATGCTTCTAATAGAGAAATATTGCACAATTGTATTTTTTAATGGCAATCTTTCAAATAAGTGAGGCTGCAGAGTAGAAACTGGGGAAAATATACAGTTTACAGCACATAAATTGTTCATAATATTGAACAATGTATATAGAATCACTTTTGCAATAAATATATTTTAGTTACAGTCTGAAAATAAGCATATGGGTGATAACTTCAAGTTGGGCTTTGTTGCAAACCTGGACTCAGTGACTGGGCAGTTGGAGCACAGAGCCAGTTTGTTCTCTCCATCCTCACATAGACGCAGCATGCAACTCATGAAGGCTGCGCTCTCGTAAGGCAGTCTGTGATTCAAGAGCGCAATTTTAGGCTACCTAAAGGAATGGTGGCCTAAGCTCTCCTCATAAAGAGAGTTTTCTTTGGTCCTCACCTACCCAAAAGAGCAGCCACATGGGTGTATGGTACTTCTCTGGAAAGAAAAGTGGCTCCCAATTAGACTTCAAAGTCCAGAGATTTGTACCATCCAAATGAGTGCCTTATTGTGTCCTCTACAGCCAAAGTAAGCCTGGCAGCATACAAGTGAGCAACTGCTAGTTGCAGAATGAACGATAGAGATCTGATGAGAATATAGGTAGCTATAGAGGCAGAACGACTGCACTGGTCATGACTGTGTGAGTTGACATAACTGAAAGACAACGAAGCCTGGCTGTGCAAAGCAAGGCTGACTGGGGCAAACGGGCAGGTAGAACGAACAGGACTGTGAAAGCAGAAGAGAAACAAAGTGAAGGTATATTACAGAAATCAGAAGTAATACAAGAAGCAACAGGAAGGAAAGTAAGATTATGGGCATGACAGAGAGTCAGAAAGATGGAGGAAGACTGAAATAGTAGGACTGTGGGAGAAAATACAGTGGAAGGGAAAGAAGAAGGGAGGGGAGACAAAATGAAGAAAGTGAGAGGCAAGGAATGAGGGGAACACGTCTGAAAGTAAAGTGTATACAAGACTGACAAAAAACACAGCAATGGTGAGCAAGAAGAAAAAATAAAGTCATAGGGAATAGTAAATTACATTTATGAAAATTAATAGAAACTTTATAGAAATTAATAGAAAGCTGAATGATACATGCAAAGCTGTGAGGATACGTGTCCATGGCACAGTTCAGTATTCATCATAGATTTTATCAGAAAGTTAAACAAGAAAATAGAAGTCTCTGCTGGAAAAACACAAGGTCTAAAGACAGACAATATTATTATTCAGATTTCTGTATCAGTGGTGAATTTGAAGGGGGAAATAAAGATATTGTGTCTTCCAGTACTTCATGCCCCTCTCTGTAAATTTCTAAACCAAGCCTGACAGGGTCAACTTTTATTCCTAGTTCATAAAGAGTGATTGTTTTGCCTGCAGAATACAGTAAAGAGCATGTCTTTCCAAAATACTCCCTAGAGGCAGAAACCTCAGATTTCTTCAAGGGATTCCAGAACTCCTGTGTTTTGGACATCAATTAATATTATCCTTGCTTGCTAAAAGACATTACTGAGGCTTTTGGAATTTGCCACATGGTCCTGCTTTGCAGCGGTATTGAGTAGAGTTCATCAGACATGGATAGAAGTAAATGAAACATACCTGAGCACACCACAAGCTGTGGAACTGTTTCACCTCCTTCTTCACCTATTGCTTCACCTACTCTGCACAAAAGGTTGAATTGGCACACAGCCCTTTTCTGGACAGTATCAATATTATTCTGTTGAGAGTCTACATACAATATCTTCTCAGTTATCGTCTAGCATTCATCAGCTCTACACATACCTGCAGGGTCATGCCACCTCATCTAATCCAGCATAGCCACGTGTCTTAATTCAAAATGGAGCCTTCTCCATTGATCAGAAGAGGAAATTGTTGTTGGGATGCCCAAGCAGGCAGTACACACAAATCCACACAAGCACACAGTAAGAGCTTCTGCCCACAGGGTACAATGTGGTGGAAGCTGAAGAATCTCAGTATCTCAGTTACGGCCCACAATTCACAATCTCACTCCCATGTTGAGCAAAAATTGTTCACTGCCTCTAAAGACAGTCTTACTGAAGCCTTATGAATAGACGCACAAGATTAATCCATAAAGATAATAATAACAGTAAAAATACTTGTTACTTATATAAAGACTTTCAAAGTAATACACAAACATTAACAAATTCAACACTTTGACAGTCTTACAAGGCAATAAATGTTACTGTTTACATTTACTTCTGTGGAAATGAATCTCATTAATAGGTTTGAATCTGGCCTTAAAAGGCAGACCAAATTTCACACAGAAATCTCTGGCAGAGCTCACAACAAAACCCAGACTCCTGTATCTTTGTTGAATAATTTCCCTTGATCCTCATCTAAGTGCAAAAAAATCACCCTAAAATTATATGTACTTGGAGAAAATAATTTGTTACAATGAACACCGGATATTTCAGAAAACACATTCTCATCACTTTCAGTAACATGTTACTCAAAAACATACCAAAAACCAGGGTTACAAAGTTCTGTTCATTTATTCTCCCACTCAAAGTATTTAAGCCTGTGTATATCTTTTAACTTTGAGAACACACTTTAAGTTTATCCTGCTCATAAGTTCATGTTAGATTAGCAGCAAAGTATTCAGTAACTTGCAGCATTGCTCCTGTGATTTGGATTATTCCTTCTGGAGTCTAATTCTGCAATTTGCACTCAGCCTTTATGTCATTGACTAAATAACTAGTTCTGGTGAAGACTGTTCACATGAGTACTACAAAAATAAGTAAAAATTGCATAATCAAAACCTTACTAAATGATTCATTGTAAACAACACTAATATTTTATCCTAGTGGCTTTTTATTTCACTTTATGTATTGTCTTTTCTAGTACAGGAGAAATGAAACACAAACTTTATAAATTGTTGTGGTGGGTATTTTTGCTAAAATTCTGTAAAAATGGGTCTGTTGTTCTAGATTATGCTTGATATTTTCTAGTGTATTATTCATTTTTATAGTGGCAGTATAATAATGCATGAAAAACACTGCAGTGTAACTAATAGATACAAAATTTTTGAGGATACCTCAGTGTGTGTGTGTGTGTGCGTGTGTGTGTGTGTGTGTGTGTGTGTGTGTGTGTGTGTGTATACATATGCACACACACACATACACACACATATAGACACTTTCTATTTTTAGAAATATTGTCTATATTTTTTAAATGGCTGGGGAAAGATCTTGTTGCCTCCAAAGAAAATATAGCAAGAGGGGAGACACTATCAAACAACTTATTTTGAAAATATTTCAATAATCTCTTCAAAGTACTTTGCATATTCCGTCTAATTTTTGCCAAAAACTATTTAAAGTATAAAACACAAAATACTTTGGGCTAATTCTCCCCCTGGAATTTGAAGGCTGCAGTACTACTGACTGGCCAGCAACAGAGTTCTCAAAAAGTGATTATGTGGTCTTAAGATTCTTTCTATAGATCTGTCACCAATAATCACGTACCTAAACATACGATGTACACAGATGATGGCACTAGCTATAGGCACCAACAGGATATTTAATTTCTATATGATTTTATGAGGTATGACCTCATAACGTGTTATCTAAAATAGTTAGCATCTGCTAAATAGTGCTTTCAGGTGCTGGTTTCATCTGTTTTATAATTGGATATATAACCAGAAACTCTTTAAGAGACAAATAATCACCTATGAAACAATGCAGCTGTACTTTGCGTAATTCTCATGTATACATGATTCCATTAGCTATAGTTCTAACAATATATTTAACTATTCTATAATTGATAACGTACTTCAATTCTATTATTACAAAGCACAGTTATTTGTGTAAAGAAAAGTATGATCTCATTGTATTTGCAAACGGCACTAATATTGGCCTTCACGCTACTGTACAGCAATACTGACTTTTAGAGACATCATTTAACTTTGCTGCCCTTTCTCAGCAACAACTAAAGGGCTCCTGTTTAATTTAACAACAAGAAAAAAAAAAAAAACAAAATCATGTATGTTTCCGTTACAGCTTCATAAAAATAGCTTCTATGATCTCAACGGTGAGCTTCTGACTAGTAAATGCAGCACCAAATAACATCATAGGAGTAATTACTAAAGGTAAGCTTTCCTTGCCTAAAATGTCTCTGAATCTGTGCAAGTATTTCACAGATAAATACACTTCATTTAGACAGGCCTTAAATCGTAAAAACATGAAAAAATCCTAGGTCGTTATGTGTTGAAAAGGTGATGTTCTTCCTCATAAGAGAAAGGCAATTTTTAATTTTTGTGAAATAACATAAAATAAAAATAATGATGTCTGATAATGATACTAAACACTGGAAAAATAAAATAAAGCATACGTTCACTGCGATCTCAGGGGGTGGAGTCCTTGTGAAATAGGTCTTATTTTTGCAATTCAAATGCATCATAAGCACTTTTTACTCTTCTTGCCACGTAAGCAGCAGTCAGTTAGAATATGGAAATAAATATACTGAAATCCAAATTTTGATAAACATAAGATGAAAATAGTATTTTAGCCTGTTAGGGACTTTGCATTTTTTACATGCTAGAATTCATAAAACTATATATAATTATATACTTTAAATGCCTGTGCATTTTGTTTCTATAGCAGAATACACTTGAAAAAAGCTGAATGCTGCACATAATTCTCAAGCTGTCTTTGCACAAAATTTGGCAGGCCAAAGCAGAAAACAATAAAATTTCTGCAAAATTCCTGTTTAAAAAACAGATATTTCTCTGCACAAAATACTGTGTACACTCTTCTGCATTATTGTCTTCTGTCAATAGGCTACCTTCATTAAACATGCATCTAAGGTTTTAAAGATACAGATTTATTATGGGTCTGTCTTGTATAGATTCCACACACACTTTGCAGCATGGTAAACAGATTATTCAATTACGGTTCTCTTGTTTTCTTTAGAATATTAACATTTAAAATATACTCTATCGGTATCCTATGGCTGACAGATAGCTAAACGTAGCATAAACAAAGACAAGCTTCACATTAGGTCTACATACAACACACCTTTCTACAGATGAATGATTACTTATAACAATGACAATAATTGTAGCACTATGCTTGTCAAACTTCCTGGCCACTTTCTGATAAATATGTACATGTGTCTGTGCAAGAAACACTTGAGAATTGTTTCCAATGTTCGACTTTTTTTCAAGTGTACTCAGCTATGAAAACATATAAAATACACTGACATTTAAATAGAAATAGTTCTATGTACACAAGTATCTATCTATATCTACATGCAAGTATGCACATCCACAGATTTATGAATGCAAACATTTAAATAATCTCAAGCCTCCAAATTATCTATCAAGATAAATTTAACAAAAATACTTTTGTGTGTATTCTTCCCTGATTTATTGTTTCAGTGATACACGTTCAAACACCTAAGTTGACACAGGTTTAAGCATGTCTTTACATTAAACATGCTTAATGCAGGGCCAAATCCTGAGTCCTTACTGTGGACATAGTTCTACAAGCTACTTTATAAAGATTTCCATCTTTTAATGCCCTTGCTCAGGCTAGCCTTCCACTGCAGACGGTGGAGTTCACAGGCTTAAAGACTGGGGCCTTAATTCTTCAAACCCTCCAGTCACAAAATTCCCATTGGCTTCAATAGAAATGTGACATGCAAAAGGTTTTTAGGTTTGGCCCCTGATTAAGGGCATCTTGTTTTAAATCCACAAGGGTAAAGTAGAATTAGAGGACCAGCTTGTGATCCCCATGCTCTCAGTGAGTAGCATTTTACCTCACAAGAAGCACTGCTGAAATCAATGGAGCTACTCAGGAAGGAAAGTACTATTCAGGCAGAAGAGCTCGTAGTCTGATCTTAGAGTAATTTAGAACCATCAAATGTCAACGTTTTTCCTGAAGAATAGACTGACTTTAATAACAATACATAAAGTTTCATATGATTATTTTCCAAAAGCCCGCAATTGTAAAGTACGTAAGTAAACACTTCAGACAGAAGAGGTACAATATTATTAATATCTACATTTTTAAAGTATATGCTTATGGACTCTGACAGTTGTCATTGACAGAACTGTTACAAATGGAATTTTTGACAAAATAATTTGCTGGGTTATAGCTATGTGGTCATGGCAAGATCGATTAAAAAAAAATTATAAAAACACCACCTCATCAATGTAGCTCTCTCCTCCTTAAAAAAATTCTGTAGAGCTGCCCCTCCATTGCAGGTTTTATAGGGACAAATGAATGCAAGTGTTAACAAGGCCTAATCTTCTCTTTTGTATTTGTTTCTTCATTAAGCTCTAACTACGCTGTTGCCTCCGTATTGAGGATTTGATGAGAAGATGGTATGACAGGCTTGGCTTCTCCCAATGCAGCTGGCACGGCTGATGCCAAAAGCCAGCGCCTGTTGTAGTGGGATCAGGAGAGATTCGTTCAGAGCACAGTTTGCCTGTCAGTTTCCCATCCGCCTCGGCGTGCTCAGCTCCATCTCTGAATCCCCTTAATGAGAAGTGCGGGACAATACCAGTATTGTTGTTTCTAGGCGGAATCTTGTGGCAAGAACAATCGCTGTTTACCCAAGCATTTGTACTACCCCAACTCTAGCGATAATTACTTCTAGAGCCTCTGATTAACTCTGCTCTCCGCTTCGGCACAAAAAGCTATTGAGCTACGCACAGGACAACCTTTCTCTCTCTCATAGTCTTTTACCAGTTTGCTGAATATCGCTTAGGCCTCATATTTGGCGCAGAAGCAACAATGCACCTTAATTCGCACTCGGCTCATCTGTATCACAGGAACAAATGAGAAATTTGTGCCCTGGTCTGATGCTGGAAACGCAACAAAAAAAGGCAATTCTGAAAAATACTCCTCTGATTTCTCATTCCCCGTTTTCTTTACCATTGTTGGTAATAAAAAGAACCTGCTAATTAGCACTGGCATTTCTCAGCAATTTATCCTTGTTAAATTTTTATGGCTAAATATATAGCACAAAAATACTAATGAATTGTAAGCATCACAAGGATACTGCTAGGGACTTTGCTTTGTTTTTGTAAACCAAGCAAAACGGAACTGTTGCTGAGTCTATTTCTAGGATGCTGGTAATAATTTTAGTCTGTCAAATCATTCGGTCTTTCCTCACCCTCCTCCCTTCATATCCCCCATGCAGTCTGCTGCTACTGCTATGCAAAACACCATCATGAATATGCGTAATTATGGAGATTCATGGTAATTTTTCAGGGTTATCCGATGTGACGTTTATAGGACAGCAGCATACATCAATTTAAACGAGAGTGACAAATATCTTATCCTTTTTATTTCTATAGTATTTTTAATATTTCCTTGGTCTCTCCTGGGAGCAGTGTGAACTGGTAGGAATTTGAATAAAATATTTTAAAAATCAAATACTTTACTAGCATATGACTTTTTAAAGAGTCAGGCTTTATATATACATGTGGTATGTGTGCATGCATGTAAGATAGCTTGTCTTACCTTAACACCAATTATTTACATGAAATGAATAAAAGGCTTTCTGTAGATATTTTACATGTTATTGTTACATCACCTAGAGATAAGAATGGAGAGTAAAATGTCTCTTATATTGGACTGGTTTCTGAAAATCAGTTTGGTCTGTCTAATTACTCCAATAATCTGATCACCCACCTGATAGAATGATTTAGCAAGCTTCTCTTCTCATTTTTATTTTTAGCACAGACTTTTGAAACAATGACATTAAATTATCTGCTGGCAACTGTGGCATACTGGAATTACGTTCTAGATCTGTTGCACCTCCTAGAGGTTTGGATATGATTTTTATTAAAGAAATTAATTGGAACCTAGCCTAAAAGTTTCCTATTTGTAATGATTACTAACTATGATCTTTGCTCTGTATGTTTGAAGCGGCTAGCACATCAGCTAGATCCTCAAATTCATGACGTGATTTCATTAGAAATCAGAAAAGTTACTTGTAGTTGAAGGAATAATGCACTGTAAGGCCTCAAAATATCAATGGATATTCACCATACATAACTATACAACAAAAAGACTGAGAAGTCTAGCTTTTCACAAAAAAACTTGTAAAATTGCCTATTACACTGCAAATGCGGTATTATTGGATACTGTTATAGAATCAACTAATTTGAAAAAATTATATATTATTCAGGCTAGCACATGCCTTAAAATATTCCCAAAACAAAACATGCAATATCAATGCTGTATAAATCCTTCTTAACAGAAATTATTCTATGATTATACATCCTAAACAGAAAAAATGTTGCAGGCCAAATTAAAGAAAAACCACAATGCTCTAATTTTAATTGTATATGTTCTTAGTAGAACTTATTAGCTGTTCAAAAAATCTAAGAGTATGCTCCATTATGTCATAAATGCATAAACAGCATTTGCACTTATGAAAAAAGCTGCATTTTTTGTTTCATTCACCAATATTTTACAGAAATATTCTATAGAATTTTCTAATGGATATAAGCCCAACCCTGTCCTTCATGTGTGACAATGTAGTGGAAGAGAAGCTCACTAAAGTCCTATCTTTCATTATTGTATGAAAGCTCAAATTTTATTGGGGAAATTATCCAGAAGGTAGTGAAACAATAGAATATATGGGAAGCCTTCACTTTATATAACATAAGAGCGTTAACTCTAGCGTTTTACATATATTTGTTTCAAGTGACTGTATACACATACGGTATAAACCTGACCGTGCCACGCTACAAAAATAACTTACATCTGTGTTATTGCTTACGAAAGAGTAGGAACATTGCGCATACCCAAACGCATGGGTGTACACATGTGGGTGGATGCACGTGCATCTAATCTGAACAAAACAATATGGCTCCCAAGTACTATATTTTTAAATGATAAAATTTATAATCTGTCAGAATGTCCATGAAGATCAAATGGATGTCTTCGCATGCTTTCTCACAAAACATGGATACCCAAATACATAAAGGCAGGAAGTTTCTCTGTTTACTTTGAATATGTATTTAGCATTCAGCACTCATAGTAGGAGTGACTAAGATTTATCCTGTTCTGCTCTGTGTTCCTAAAGGGTCCAAGCCTGAACACCACTGGGCACGATCTCTCATTGTGGTTGCACACGAGTGAACTGAGAGCTGTCCCCTTGAAGATGCTCCGTGCCTTACAGACACGAGACCCAAATAAACATATGGTTCTTTGGCTAATGTAAATTGTCACAAGCAGGTCTGAATGAAATAGCCTAGGAAATTTTACACCAGCTAGTGATTTGTCCCAATGTGTTTTCAGTATATTTTGGAATGACAGTGTATTCTAATTCTTGTGGAGTCAGCCATTAAGCTGGGCTCCTATTTATCTCTGTTTTTGATTTTCAGACTAAGGTAAGTTTCAAAAGCGGTTCAGGAAAGACTAGAGATCTGGGAGTAATGTTTAATCGGATATGCTTATTAAGGCCCTGATCCTGCAAGACACTAAGCAGCTCACAGAAGGTACCGACATCCTGTATCAAAGTCATTGGAAGAGATATCTGGAGAGCAGCACCTTGAAAAATTGTAACATGTTCCTTTAAATTAGTGACAAGTCAAAGCATTGTACTAGCTCTCATTAAAAGTGAAGGCTTGGTTTATTTAAAATTTTGTTAAAATATTGGGTTATGAGTTTTTATCACTACCAGCTATTAAGACTGGAATGCTAAGCACCACTGAAATATTTTATGAACCCATTAGGTGACGAAAATGAACTAGTGCTACATTATAAATTCACTACATGCATGCTCACATGTAACAATTGCTTATATTTTTCCTACTGCTGGGAAAAAACTAATTGATACATACAGTCAGGAGAAAAATGCATCTGTCTAAATACAGATAGAAAGGTATACGATCTGTCTATATATGTATTTATAGTGTTTTTCAGTGGATTGTTTTAATTTGTTTTAAAAATCGTGATCTATAATTTTATTTATGGAAAGTAAACTTCTGGAATTAAATGGACACATTTACAAATGCCACATACTGGATGTGATAGATATTTTTCTTTTGAATCGCTAAGGAGCAAAATGTAATAATTTGGTGGCAAACAGCTGTCTAGTAATCATATAAGATAAATTCATAAGAAATACAGGAAAGATATTTATTTACTGTTACCGCTAAGCCAGCCTTTATTTATCTTAGAAGATTTTTCATCTACGAGTGGAAAACAAACTTTCCTTCAAGAGGTCTGTGAACCGAATAATAAATGTCAGGTCTAAATCCTGTATGAAAATCAGTTTGGTTTAATCCTGGGTATTCTTCAGCATGCAAATGAACGCGAGAGGCTTCCCCGGCCTGCTGTCATGCAGCAGCCAATTTAGAGGCAGCGGCACCGGGGCTGCGCGGGCGCCGCGCCCCTCCCCCGGCCGCGCCGCGCCGCGCCGCGCTGCGCTGCGCCGCGCCGCGCCGCCCGGGTCTCAGCTGCCTGCCTTTCACAGAAACCACAAACCAAGGAAACATATCAGTAATAGCGCCCTGTAAATTAACTTGACATTTGATGCAGAAAAAAACCCTAAAAGCTTACAAAAGACATTGAAAACAAAAGCCACTCAGGACCCGCACTACATATATTGTGGATTTAAGAGACCTGGAAGGTGGTTATTCTATTGTAAGCAACACACACAGCCTTCATCTTCTTTGTTAAGACAATTCAGTCATTCTTTGTTAAAGCCACAGTATCCGTCAAATAAACAGAAAAAACGCCGTATATTTCCACAAAATAACAACCATAAAGCCAGATACTATCACCAAAGTACATTGTTGGTTACAGGCTTGGCTTTATTTTACATCTTTAAAATTGCAGTATTGTTAAATACGCTATTATTAAAAGATAAGTTGGAACTATTAATATTAATTCACCAATAATAAGGTGCACTATGTAACTAAAATATAAATAATGTAATGCTGGTGTTGCATGATTGGCATGTACCATGTTACACATATGAGATACGCAAGCACTGCTGTATCTTGAAAATATTGTTAAAGTAAACATTTCATTTTTCCCTTTACTTGATGCTACAATTTCCCCCCCCCCCCCCTTTTTTTGTAAAAAGCACTTGAATCAAAGATGGACTATTGATGAAATATTAACTGATTCTCTGACTCTGCTTGCGATATGGATAGCAATAGGATACAGAGAGACATAGCATATTTAAGCTATTAGACATGCAGGAATGCTATTATGCTTTATTGTGTCTGCCTGTCCCCACCTCCCGTCCTCTCCCCCCACCTCTCCTTTCCTCCTCCCTCCTTCTCTCTTTCACACACACACACACACGCACACACGCGCAGGCACGCACACACTCACTCACTCTCTCCCCCTCTCTGCAGAGCTGGCAACACTGCATCTCACAAATGTCTGGTCTTATGGTTTACAAGCATAGAAGTGTACTGGTAAAATGCATAATCTTAGCATCTCTGCTTCTTGATATTCATGGATTTATTTACAAGTCCCTGTGTTCTACTTTTTTCCCTGTTTCTATGGTTTATATTACTGGCATGTCTGTATTCTTGTGGGAATTTCAAATAAGAATCGAGATATAACCGGCAAATATTCTGTAATGTAGTCAGCATTTCCATAATTTAGCTGTTTTTTAAAAAGAGACAATATTAAGAGGTTTACAGACTTATGGACATATGAAAAGTATTTTGATTGGCTTTTTTAGTACTTCAACTACTTAAGGCTCAGTTTGTGTAAAATGGCTGTAATAAAATGAATTTATGTACACATATATGCTTGTGTATATGTAAATGCATTTAAAACGAAAAAGTTCGTAAATCTTTGTCAATCGTGCTGATTAAGCCCCATACTTTGACATTGGCAATGTTACGATTTTACACAAAAGAGTTAAAATGATAGAGTTATTCATTTTAGTTTTTCTTCCAGTTGCAACTAAAGAAAGGATTTAACTAGTTGAAAGGAAGTCATTCATACTTAGCTAATTTTCACTTCTTTAAGAAAACCTTTCAGTAGCACATTTTACAATTGCCAAATGGACATTTTCTTCTTGTAAACAGAAGGACATAGCCTATTTCATCAGTGATTTATTTTCTAAATATTTAGAGACACAGCCTTGATTCTGCAGATTCTTGCACACAAGTAACTATACTTACCTGAGTAAACCTCTTAATACCAATGAGTTACTCATATGAGTAGTTTCTTGCACGTGAATTTGCAGAATTAGGCTCTAAAATTAAAAAATAGTTTAAATATGCATTCCATTTATTATTTTGGTGTGGGCTTTTTCTTTTTTCTTTTTCCTCAGGAGGTTCAGTTGTGAACAATTAAACGACAATTAATCCTTTTTCAAGAACTGATACTAATTAGTTTTACTAGGCTAAAAGAATAAAAAATAACACAATATATACTCATGATGTATAGTACTTACATTTTTTTTCCCTTTTTCTATTTGAAGTAACAAGATACTCCTCATAAATCCACTATAAGTAAAATACTATGGCTCTTAACACGGGCACACAGTCTCATTATTAAATGAGAATAATATCTTTCAAAAGATAGTTAATTTACAGACAGAAGTACAACAACTCACATTAATACTATTCTGTCTGAGATTTGAGGGTGGTTTTTTTTGTAAGTAAGCGTAGTGTTTTTGCAAGACATTGCCTCAGTAGTAAAGCAATTTACAGTGGAGGATATTTTTAGACTACATTCATTTAAGAGGGAGGAAAAAAAGGCTGTGCAGTAAGATATACATGTATTTGTAATTCATATTGTTGCTGTGCTGCTATTGTACTCTAAGCTTCCATCATGGCTGTGAGATGGGGAGCTGGCATCCAGACAGTGCAGCAGGGCAAAAAAAAAAAACCCTAATTGAAAACACAAATAGCAGGGTTTCTCCCTCTCCTCCATTATTCCCACTAATTATTACCATGCTTTTTTATTTCAAAATAAAGGTAATAGTTGTAGACTAGAAAGGTATATCTCGATAGTCTGTTAAATAATGTTATTAATCCTTTTGGCCCAAACCAGAAATCTTTTCATTCTGGCCTTTCAAGAGCCTTAGTCTACCCATTCAAAAAGATGACAGAAAAATGAACTTGAATGTGCAAGCATTAAACATTTAAATTCTCTACTCCTTGGTCATTATACTGATGGCCATATTTTACATGTTCCCCTCCCCCAGTATGCTTGTGCTGATTTCGCTTCATTTGCATGGCCTCATTATGCATATAGCCTTTGTTCTACTGATATAGAATACAGCACAGTGACAAAGCAAAACTTAAAGATCGAGATAATTTTTTTTCTCGTCTTCAAAATTGTTCCAGCCATTTGATACTTGCATAGAATTTATCAAGATAATTCAACCCTAAATCAGATGCATGTTCTTGCTTATAAAATAAAAACGGGTTTTCATTTAAGAAAATTAAAAGCCACTATCTAAACCACATTCAAAAACCTTTAGTTTTAATTATAAATTGAGTTTTTTTCTTGATACTTGTTTAAGGCAATGTACTAGTGGTAGGTAACAGGTAAGACATACTATTACATTTACAACAAGTGAGATATCTGCCATATACCATCTCTATGGATCTTGATAAAATGATATTATAATTTATATTTTTGAATGGCATATATAAGGTTCAACATGGACAGCTAACCTTCCATTTCAAGGGTTCCTGCTTTCTTTGGATCTTAAAACAGAGACTATATCCTTCAAGTGTATTACTAATGGCAGGTTTTTCAGTACAGCACTTTTTTGTACTGAGTATATTTTGATATTATGGAAATTTGGAGCTGATACACCCAGCCTTATCCACTGATTTCACTGGATTTGCTAATCAGAGGGAAGGTTTCAGAATCAGGTCCTTGGTTTCTTCTATCCAACAGTAGGTGTCAGAGAGTTTAACATACGCCCCTCAAAAGGCAATGATAAATTCCTGCTGACTGCACTAGGAATACCACTTGGCCCAAGTGACAGAAGCATAATTTCACATAATAAAAGCATTTTCTTTGATTTCAGTAGAATTTTAGGATATAAGAGGAAGGAAGAATTTGGCTCCTTGAGCTTTATCTTGCATCTAAGTACCTTCACTTCTCCTAGATTCCTACATGGGAGATTAACCATTTATTTAATTTCTAACATCCTTTGGAATATGGAATTAATAAATACGTCATTAAACTTCTTTTTAAAGACCAGCAATTTTTAATAGTCCTAAACTGACTGGCCATGATATAATGCCATGATCATCACCTCCTTCCTGAAAACCAGAAGACAAACACCTATTTTCCTTCTGAAAGAAGGGTATCTCTCATATTTAGTCTTAAAGAATACAATCCTGCCCTCATCTCCTTGTTTCAGAGCATCTCCTGGCAAATGAAAAATTCACTGGTCTGATGTGGCATAGATAAAATAGCTCCATAATTTAAAGGAGGAAACATCTCCCTCTTTAGGATTGCCTGTAAGAATTTGCCTGTGCCTTCTTGCCACAATTACCTGGTTCAAAGACAGCTTTATTCAGTGCATACTTTTAAATACAATAATGCACCGGTGATGCTGTTTCAAATATTTCTTGCACTGATTAATTAGATCATCTTTCATGCATAAGGTATAGCAGTTACTTTTGTTCTCTTAACATTTATTTTGCATGGATCATAGTCCATAAAAACTGGAATATACAATCTAGGAATATGTATTTTGGGGATCAGAGTCTTCAAAACAAGAATGAAACTACTGAACCTTCAGTGAGCTCTATACATCTGCACCAGTCCCCCATGCATAGT
This sequence comes from Struthio camelus, assembly GCF_040807025.1. Taxonomy (NCBI): domain Eukaryota; kingdom Metazoa; phylum Chordata; class Aves; order Struthioniformes; family Struthionidae; genus Struthio; species Struthio camelus. Next base: position 36,997,404 of record NC_090981.1, on the reverse strand, counting down.
CTGTCTGGGACTAGAATCTTGTTCTTTGTGACTGTCGTTTCACACAGGTTATCAGTGATATTTAGAAAATTTAGGCCTAAAGTCTTGTCTGGGTATGCATATTATTGTGCTAGTTCCTTAATAGTAATTCTTCTTTGCTGTAAGTGTGTGTGATTGACAGAAGGGCAATCCACAGACAACTCTCCATTGAGAAGGAAGCTGATAGATAGCCCTTCTGTCAAGAACATAGGAGTTCCTGTTGGTTACCTCAAATGAGTCCTTACTAAGCACAGGTAGAAGCTCAGAGGTGACCTTCAGATTCACCCATTTCTCTCTGTTATCTCTCTAGGAAGTCTAGGCACTTCTATCATCCTACAATAAAATACGTTTTTGCATGTTAGAATGCAAAGTTTGAGGTGCCTAAGAAGCCCTTCTAGGTTTCACCCTAGAAATTTTTCCTATGTGAGAAAAACAAGATCAAGTTGGAGTATTATGGTCATAACTTGTGCTATATTCAGATTGAAAAGAAAAAAAAACCCTCTGAAAAAGTCAGTAGATCAGTGAATATGTAAATAACTATGAGTTATAATTTAAATACAGTGGCACTTTTCCTGTTCCGCTTCTTCCAGTTATGGATACATGGACCATACCCTCAACTGACTTTTTCTGGAAAAGCCTTGTTACAGCAACTCTATGAAGCCACAAAGCTAAAGGTGCCTTGGCATAACACTCAGCCTCTGGAGGGCTGAGGTTTTCAGGAACATGAGCTTTCCACCAGTAAATATCCTACTTCAAATTGTTGAAAGAGTCACGCTTCAGAATTTCAAAGGTCAACTCATACTCCACAGTGAAACATTTAACTTTTATAGAACCTGTTGTAGTGCTTCACACAAATGCACTATCCAGGGCTGTACGTTTGCAAATTTAGGAGGACAGAGCTCTTGGGAAGATACCGAAAGTGTGCTTTCTCTCAGTAGATTCATTATGAACATGACAGAAGTCAGTCAGCTGAGGAAGAATTTTAAAGGAAATGTGGCTGTGAGTCATCACATTCTTCCAAGCTGTTGATTTTGAAAATAAACCAGATACGAGAAAAACAGGCCTAAAGGTAACCGATTTACACACCTTACCTTCCTATGCCCATTTACAACATCAACTTATGAGACAGAGAAGCTAATTGCCCCTTGCAGTAGGTATGTAGTTACAGAGAGTTTCCTACAAGAGTGTCAATTGTGGGAATACAGGCATACAGGAAAGTATATCATCTGTAACAAAACAGCTGCTTGGGGCTTCACCTATCCAGGAAATATTAGACCTGTGTACAATGCTTAACAAATTGTATGCTGCTACTACAAAAAAAAAAAAATAGTGACTTACAGCTATAACAGGTAAAGGGTTGTGCCCAAAACTCTGTCATCTTTCCTTGCAGGGATTTGTAGGTGACTTAGCTAGAGACATTAGTATAGGTTATATGGCACAGAGTACAAGGGTGCACAGTAGAGCTGAGTATTAAAAAGAAATAATAAAATATAAATATATGTAAACACCTCCATAAATTTGTCTTAAGTCATCTTTGATGTATTATTTATAGTTATTGGGTAAGTAACTAATAATTACTGCTAAAGTAATGACTAATCTATAGCCTTATTCAGATATGTAAGCAACATGGTATGTTTCTTGTCTCTGACTGAACTAATACTACAGCTGGAATGTGGTTCTCAACAGTAATGCTTATGAGTATGAATGAGAAGTTTTATTTCCATGAATATTTGGTAGTATTTGTTCAAAATCTGCTGTTATAGTGACTGTTTCTTTCAGTAAACTACTGCCTTACAATATTCATATACAGATGAGTGGAGCAAATTACATGGAATCACTTAAAAATGTGAACAAATATTCCTTTAAAGAGGTGCAAGGTATTCAGCCTTTCATGCAAAAACTAAGTGAAAAGCTTTAGGCACTTGGAAGTTAACTCTGAAGCTTGCCAGTTTATAAACAGGGAGATGAGTTGGACTGGATTTTCTTTGGTTTCCACACCAGGTTGATTCTTCTCTTGGATTGACTGACTTGCTCCAGAATCAGTGCTTCTGGTATTGACAGGCTCTGCCTTGCAGTTGTTGTCATCCTCCCTTATGTTGTTGGTGAGAGTGGGTAGAAGCGATACTGAAGTTCTAGCTGACAGAATCTAACCCTTATTTATACGTATGCAAATATTCATCCAGATGCATAGATTTTTACATGCTATTGTTAAAACCATATAAATGGATTTTCATAATTTTTGCAAATTTCAGAAATAAAATTTGTACTCACACAATATATTAGAAAAAAATATTGTATAAAAGCAAATGATACTGTCTTTATGTAAGTAGGTGCTGACATTTTTCTAAAGTGCAGAACCAGGTATTTTTATCCAAAAAAATGCTGCCATTTCTCTCTAGTGATGCATAACTATCACTGAAGCCTGGTATTAGCCTGGATTCAAACACGGCCCTTAACAGTTACACTGTCATTTTTCAGAAGTTCAAGTTGATGGTGGCTGAGCTATTAAGAAGAAACACGGTGCCATGATACACTGGATCACGGATACGGAATTAGTAAACATCAGTTAATGACTGCCCTACTACCTTAGTTGTATATAATATCTTAAACAGGATTCCTAAGGAAAACAAGATTTTTAGCTTTTTAATAAATATATTTTAGTACAGAGACTGAGCTAGTACTGACAGCGGCATCTCTGAAATTCAATCTTGCGACAGACCTCTCAAAGGCTATTCTTGTTTACTTAAAAATGGACCATTTTCTGTCTTCTCTTGTACTTACTTCTATATGCATACTATATACATATTTATAGCACTAACAGAAAAAAACACACACAAAATGTAAAAAGTTAATTTGCTAAAGGAAAACACACTTAGGTAGGATTCAGGAAGCAAACGGTCTATTCTGATTGCTTTTCCATTGCACTCAGAAAACTTCTGCTTAGTTTACAGACCTTATTTCTCAGTAGAGCTTGGTACTCCTTTCCCAGGTAGCAAACAACTATCCATTTTGCAAATAAAACATCCTAGAGTTACAGAAGTTCACTTTCTGTAGAGCTACAAATAGAATCTAGATTTCAGTCACAACGGATTTCATGCTGGTTGTACCAAATCTATGTTCTTCCTTGGGACGGTTGTTACTGCTGCTAGAGCATGCGTTACACTGAGCTGTAGCAATAGAGCCCAGCAATACCCTGTACTTCACCACTGTCTCTGTTGTGTTACTCAGAGGCAAAGTACATGTTGTATTTCTCTCTGAGAGCTGCCTACATACATAAAAGTATCTGACCTCAGTTAATGGGTACTCCGTTCACTCAAATGGAAGAAACCTGGGCTACGGCTTTGAAGATCTTACCTTTAAACTGTGCTGATTGAACGTGTGAGAAAAACAGTATGTGATCAAAGACAGTATCATAATGGTTACAAAGGAAACTAATTCTTGTATTTTCAAACTTTTAAAGGCTTGACTGTGCAGAATTCTCTTTTAATGAGACTTTTAGTATATTGATTTACTACAAAACTTCCAAACCTACAATTTTCCTGAGGTCTTCATAAAAGGAGAAGGAGTTGTTGTTCTTTTTATGCCAGCCATATACATTTAAATATATACCACATTATTTCTGTAAAATGATGACAAAAGAAGTCCCTGTTCAAGTAACATGTAGGCCTTGGAAGAATTATTACAATGGTTATAACTGATTATAACTAATTAATTAAAATTGAAAAGTGTTTATGATGTGAAACACTACATAAGTAACTTTGGGTTACTGCTGATATTTTACCATTTGCTTTCATCTTGGTTACTAAAGATCTATCCTTTTCAGAACACAGGAGGTCATTTCATTACAGGGCCATTTCATTTCATAAAGAAGGTTAAAAGCAGTAAGTGGTAGGTTGTATCTGTCAGCTTAGTGGAAGATTCTGCTTATGTGACCTCCAGAGAGGTCAGAACTTTGCTGTGGACTCTTACTTTTTGAGGAAGTAGCCTTATCTGGAATGAGTTCAGTTCTTCTCCAATCACGTGCCTCACAAATTCACCACTAGACTGACCTATTTTGCAGGCTCAGAAGAGACGTCAGAATGAACGAGTTACATAGATTGAAATTGGCCTGGATTCAGCCAGCCTAAATTCCATGCAAGTCCTTGCCCCTGTCCATATTATTGGCTGCCTCTGGTCAGAAAGTCAGAACCTGCCCCACATACAAGGAGCGGGCTGCTCTTGGGTGAGGGCAACTCTTCACTATTGTTCAAGATGTCCCACTTTGCAAAGAAACACTCAAGATTCTTTAGGCCCAAGAGAAACAGAGTTAGAAGGAACAGCAGCAGCAGATAAAATACCTACAGGTAATTTATCAAAAAAAACTCTATGCTAGTGTTATCACACTTCTTCAGAAGCTGAAGAAATACCACAACAAATCCAGCCTTCTTATTGATCCAAGTCAGCCCAGCTGAACTGAGCACCGAATTTGTCCTGTCCAAACTATTTTGCAGAGGTAAGGCATACAAGATGCTGTTGATTAGCTTGTTGATCCTTACTGTATCCCCAGGAGTTAAGATAGGACTGCACTGGTATTTAGATAGAACTTCATCAAATCTCTCCTGCGGAGCAGTGGTGGAGCTATAGCTCTGTAAGGTAACCTGCATTCCTGTATGCACTCAGTACTTAAATGAAGGTATTCCCTACTCTCCAAGGAGCTACATTGTTCTAGGATACTTCCTTTTACCTTGTTCTAGATATGCTAGTTACCATTGTTTTTAGCACGTACCATAAAAGATCAGTAATTTAGTTTTGCATATTTAACAAAAGACTAAAGTGAGCATCAAAATCAGTCTAAGATCTCATTAATGTTTTCATAGAGTAAGAGCGGTGCTACTCGTACAGAAGAGAATAATATTTTGTTGCACTTTAATAAAATATTGTTTAAATGATGTCTCTCTCTTAGTAAGAGATTGACATGGCATTTATGTCACAGAATAATGTATCCTTTAAGAAAGCACCTCAAAACAATCTAAGTATTTAATTTACTTCTAGAATTAGAGAACTCTAGAATTTAGAGAGGGATGTACATACACATATATATAAATATCATTATGTACATAATTCTTTTAAACAACGCTAACTATATATAGTATTGGGACATATTTTGACTTGGCAACAAGCACGCAGTTGTGACAGCTATTGGAAAATACCTGCATGTACACTAAGGCAGCACTCGTCTTAAAGAGATGTCAATACACCTATAAAAGATCTCACAAGTGAGTTCTAGTACCTAGGACGTTTAACCTTATATTAACCTGCATATACACGAATTTTTGATAGCTAAATGAAACATCTGATAAAGGTGAGAAAAATACCTTTGTTCAAGCTTTTTCTTAAAATGTGTTTGATTTTTGTTGTCTGTATTTTTGGAATCAGGATGGCTTTACTATTAAAAACATAGATTTTCAGCCCTTTGTTTACAGTGCTCTCACTGAAATGAGGTCAGACCTTTGAAGTAAATGAGATTTCTGAACATGAAAGATTTGTGTATTGTTTGTAATATGTTTTCGGATATTTTAATGTGTTATTTGATAATAATTTGAATGCCTTGATGGAGGTTTTTTAGGTTGTATAAGAGAGAAAATGTGAGGGTTACCCCTTCACAAAAGATAACAAAAGCATAACATACGCATAATATCATTAAAAAAAATCATACTGACTTTGTCTCACCAAAATTATCAGCAGAAGCAGTGAGTATTTCATTTTGCGCTACAGACATCTTAACAACCTTTCATTATCCTTTACTATTGTCAACACAACCAATTTTTTAAATACTCTAAAGGGAGAAACAATTAGTGCACGTTATTACATAATAATTAATATCTTTTCAAGACCAGACTGTTATCCAAAGTGAAGAGGGCATACATAATTTATGTAACCTCAAGGAAGCAGAATGAGACAGATATACCTCAAACCTCAGTGTATATGCTGCTGCTTTACAGCTCCAATTGCTTTAAAATGTTCTTTTGAAATGTTTTCTTTAAACAATCAAATTAGTTTTCATGCATATCGTTGTCAAATCATACTTGCCTTACTTATGTGTGTAAGTCCCAGCAGGGTTGATTCTGCCCTCATTTTATATCAGGCTTACCCTACTATAAAATGATTGTAACTGAAACCTCTCCTGATGTACACCACATTAAGGGAAAGCAGAATCCAATCATTTTCTTTAACAGGAAGCTTAGGTCCTTGCAGTAACAGACTGTGTATGATTAACTGTCCATACTCTCATTTAAAACTGTCTGTTTTTCTTTTAATGGGATCTGAGGGTTGTAAGGGTTCTACAAATTAACTGGAAGCAACAATGCTGTTGTATTTGCCATTATTCTGTGTGTTGTTAGGTAAATAACTTCTTAGTAAATCTTCACACCAACTTCAAGAAGGTGCTTCACTGTGACAGAAGTCTGCATTATTATTGTTAGTAAAACCTGTCCATCACCTAGAGAAACCTTTGGTTTCGTTGACTAAACATCTCTCAGAAAGGAATTAATGTTTACTATTCCTCACAGAGAGATGATGTCCCCAGGTTTACCCATTCTCCTGGCTTTTTTGGCTTCAGGCATATAGAACTTTTGCCAGGCTTGACATTGTCAACGAACAGTCAGTCGGACATACATCACTTTGGATTTCTTGCCTTTCAGGGGTATTACCTTAGATTGGCAGAGGAGACCTCATGCTGGTCTAATTCCAGGAATAATTCCAAACAGACATCTCAGTCATTCTCCTCAAGAAGATAAGTCAGTAGCCACATACTGCTCTGAAACATAGAATTATTAGGCACATTAGAAAAAGATGTTTGTTGTAAAGTGTGCTCATTTTTCCAGTTTAAATAGAACTTTAAAGGACAAAAATCTCTCTTTCATTCTACGTGCAATGCACTAATGCAGATGTGTGCTTATCTACCAAGAGAAAATGAATCATTCATTTTATAGATGTCAGGACACAAAAATAATTACACATTAATGTTTCAGATATTTGGCTCTTTAACATTCTTGTCATAACAAATTCATTTATATTCGAGTAAAAGGACAAATGAAGTAGCTATATCAAGTGGTCTAAGTATATGAACAGCACTGGAAAATCCTTAGTGCTAACCCTAGTTCTGATAATATCTTGTGCTTGACCTCTAATAAACTCTTTTACCTCTGTGTCCAACTCTATTCCTGTGAAATGGGGATAATAAAGATAATTTACTCTTTGCCACAGTGACTGATTGTGAGGCTTATTACCTCAATGTATGTATACTGTTTTTAAGGCATTATGTAATAGGTGTTGTTATTACTGGAGATGCATGCAAGAAATCTCTTTCAAGAATATTTGCTGGATGATAAATCAGATTAGAGCTTGAGTAATTTGTAAGAGAAATTTGCAGGAGTAAGAAGTATCTGTTTAGCTTAGGTTATTTTGTTTGTTTTTGTTTTTTTTAAACAGTGCTTGTTACCATTTTATCAGTTGAAGCTCCAAACTGTCTAATATCTAACCTAAGAGACTAGAATAATCTGTTTTTCAAATGCACAGATACAAGAAACCTAAATATTTCTGCTACACTGAAACTGTCACGTGAATTTGAGAATTGAGTTCATATTTAAGCTCCAATTTTCTTAATCATTTACAATGCCTATGTGATGTTTTTCATCCAATTCTGCCCTGAAATTTCTCCACTCTCAGAGATAGGTACACATAGGATGGTAATCGCCTTGCACCTCAGTTCTGCACCTTCAGATACCAAGGACTTAGTAAGTTAAGCCTCTAGCCTCTCAGAACTTCAGGTCCTACTGCTCTGAGTAATTGTATGTAGGCACAGATATACCAATAGCTAATTCCACATTCACTAGGGTACGTATCCAAAAATTCACAAGAGATTTGTCTTCCCTTAGGACCAAATCTAAGATAGTAGTAGTCTTGTTGACAGCCCATGCAGAGTTGTGAAAAAGGATGGAGACTTTAGGCCAGGTATGTAGCCACCAAACTTCCAATAGTGCGTCTATCTGTCGGCACCAGAACTTCTTTAAAAATCTAATTGTGTCCGTATCGCATACATGCGGTAGAATCACATCAAAGCCATAGTTCAAAGTACACCAAGTAAATAAAAGAAAGAAGCAGACTACTGAAATACACCTGCAAAATAACTTTGGTGTTTCAACACAAAATACATATGTACGATGCGAGTATTTTATACAGTGAGCTGCAAAATCTACTAGCTGTACTCTACTCCTCTACCGAAGTTTCAAGTCTAGGGCCTTGGGTTTGGGGTTTCTGGGACCTTGGAAAAAAAAAAATCGCATGCCCCAATTGCCTCATTGGCAGGTGGGGTGGGGGGGGAAGATGATACTTGCCTTTGGAGGGAAAAAAAATACCCAACATTGCATTGAGGTACAAACTAAAAAGATGACATAGAGGAGCTTAGTACAGTTAATACCTATACCTGTTTGAATACTGGAACCGGATTTATGAGTGAATAACAGCTGTATACAGGAAAGCAACTGACACTTTGTCCATTGTTGCATTTATAGCACAAGAAAACATGGAATCGCATATTCATGTAGGATAGATTGTTCTTCCCTCCTTTATAGGTGCAGAAAGTTCTCCTGTATTTTTAATTTTCCCCTTTCCGAGGGCAGTTGCTTCTAACTGCTAAAGTTACCTAGATTAGCTTGATTCACATATACTGAATCACAACACACAAAATCAAAAAGTGACCTTTAATTGTGGCCCTGAGTTGAGCAGAAAAAAGAACACACTACAGAGATGTAAACATGGAGGAAAACTCAAGGTTGAGAAATTTTCTTTCTAGAGTTTGGATTAATCTAAGTAATGTAAAAGAGTACATCTTTTTCAGCATTCATTAGATAAAATTATCATGACAGAATATTGCACTTGAGTATTGTCCTAACATAATAATTACAAGCTTTGTACAACTGGGTACAAAATACATTTTGGTACAAGCAGTGCTAAATTATTATATGATTGTATGTAACCATTCTACAGCTGTGACAAAACTCAGAATGTCTCCAGTTGAGAAAATAAAGATGCAAAGACATTTACCATTTATACCTTCAAGACAGTACCATTTATAACTTCAAGACATTCAATGAAGCTCTATAAAATATCTTTTTTCACATTTTGCATTTCAAAGGTATGGAAGTGTATTATAGGCAAAGACATCCACTATCTATCTCCTGCAGATATGGCCATTCTCTGAATGGAAGTAAATTTGTTTTGCATTTTAAAAGTATGTAAGCATATAAAGTATAAAAGTATACTCTTGCCAAAAATATTCCTCAGCAGTGCCTTGGTAACCTTTTTTAAAGCATACTCATTGTTGGCTTCCCCCCGTCCCCTAAAAAAAATGAATCATGCCCCAAAACAGTATTGCACCTTAAAGAGCTGCTACTCCTTCACCATATTAATTTGCCTATATATTAAAGTTTCTTATCCTTTGAATCTGTCTTTCAGCTTCAGCTTGCACTGCAAAGCATATTTGTTGTCCATGCTTGTAGACATAGACAATGATAATGTATCATATATTCCTGATGTAGCTATTTCATGAAGTCATCTCTCCCATTTGAGTACAATGGCATGACTAATGCACATAAAGTTAAGCATGTGCGTTAGGCCCCGAGTCAGCAAGCACTAGCACATGGGCAGACAAGTGAATCCATGCAGAACCCTGCTCGTTTCAGCACGGGAACACAGCAGCCTGCCACAAACTGCAGTTTTGGAGCCAAAGTGTTTACGGGATAGGGACCTTTGCAATCAGTTAAAACATAAATCATTTCAGCTTTGTTTCTATAGCAGTCCACAAACAAAATTCGATTTCCTCCATTTTACTTGGCTTCCCATTAGTATCATTGCAAATAATAACAAAACAATAAGATAGCTTTCTTTATCTCTGTTGCTCAAAATGGGAAACACCCAGCTACATATGACAGTGAAAAACAAATGACCATTCAACAGGAATACCCCGACCTACCTAATTCTCTGGAAAATACAACTTGGAAATATAGGCTAAGTCACAGCCTATTATTTTGTCTATGCTTCCACTATCCTTAGATAATCCATATAAATATGTCATTTTACAAAGGTCATTACCTGACTATGATCCTCACAAACTTCCTCCAGTAGCCTATCACTGAAAATAAAAGATTGTCTCTGTGGAACAAATGCTTCTACAGGCTAAGCTGTGAAACAGGTTACACCTGTGCCAGGGCTAGTCATGCACAGATGTAACTACAAGGCCTTGTAAGTGGAATTCAGTAAACAAGACTTCACTGCTGCAATATCTGTGTTTAATGTTATGCACATGAGTCATCTAACTACCCTGAAGGAGACTCTTGCATACACAAGTATTTGCAAAACAGCAAATGATATATTTTTGATGGACAGAAAGGAACAGCTCAGGAGCTGAATCTGTTACAGCTCTTTTGAGGTTTTTTTCCCAATGATTCACATGATGTTATTTCTAGTCCGTAGTCTGATGACTTAAACTACACAAACAAGGTAATAGGGCTGATTTGGACTGACTCTCTTTACCAAAAAAAAGGCGAGAGAAATTGGGAATTGTCAGGAGATCAGTAGATATATATGCTGAAGAAACGTCAAGGCTGACCTTTCGTATGTTCACACACACACACACACACACATATGTATGTATACACATACATATCCATATACACACCCCAAGAGTATTATATTTAGTTGGGTAAATGTTAGGTTCCAAAGTACTAGAATTTCTCTCTCCTGTAAAAGACAGAACTATACCCACAGAAAGACTCGTTATATTAACTAGGAGCATTTAAGAGACTGTTAATTTCTTATCACATGTATATGTGATCATTCCACTATGTACCAAGTGAAGAAAATTAAGTGTCTAATAATTTTTCCTTAGTGTATGCAAAAATTTCTCATAAAGTCAGATTCTCGTTATAACTTCAAACTTCTAGCAAATACAATGCAGTGAAAATCAATACTTTCTCACAGATTGTCAGGCTTTTAAAACTAAATGTTTATAAAGTTCCTTGACTAAATGAGAAAAAAAATTTAAAAATTTGATTAAGGTCACCTGTGAAGACTGTTTTTAAATAATTATTTTAGTTGCAAATGCCATATAATAGATTCTTGCAAGATTGAAATGATAAACAGTAAGTTAGAACTGCAACTAATAGAAATGCAAACTTGTAATTTTTAATACCGGTAAAAATGGAGTATTTGCCATACTAACGGAAACAGGTTTCCCATTTCAATGAAGATATTAAACAGCCCTGTTAGTTGGTCCAGGCTGCTTAACAAGGGGCTTTCCAGTACCAGCAGGTTCAGGAGAGAGTTACATGACTCATATCTCCATCCCCGGGGCAAAGGCCCCTTCAGCATCCTCCTGTATGTCAACATCCTGCTGCTACTGTTGCAGACACTAAGCCTCCTTTGGAGCTTGTTCTTGCTCTGACAGCAGCCTCAGGCCCTTATTGAGCTCCCTGTCTCCAATTCTAGTTTCCACTGCCTTGCAACAGCCTAGCACGCCAAGTGAGTGCTGTTACCCAGGAGATTCTGCCATCAAGCACAGCACACACAACTTCTTCCACCACATCCGCCTGAAATGGTCTCCCTCATACTTTCTTCTTTGGTGCAGCTTTTATTTGCCCTTTCTTAACACAATTCCCATGTGTGCAGGCATGACTAGCCCTCTATGCTGTGAGTAATGACCCTTAGGACATGATGCAATACACACTTTTGAACTCTCTCTTCCCAGGTGATACTTAAGGGTGTTAGTGATGTGACAATTATTCCACCACCACAGTACCATGGTGTGCTGTGGGCAATAGCTGTATGATTAGATGCCTTCCTCACCCAGAAGTGACACATGAATACTGCTTTTATTAGCAACACAACCCCTTCCAGCAATTCTATCGAGTTATCAACACTGACTCTCATTTTAAATATTTTTGTTCTTCCTTCCAGATTCTATGTCAAAACATCCCTCCTTTTCATTTCAGCTTTCCAGGAAGAATTTTCAAGATGGCCATGCAAATAATCCCTTCAAGAATCCATGTCACTTTCTGCAACTTTGTTTGTATACTTACTCCCAAAATGCAAGAAAAGTGATCTTAAAACTCCTGAAAATAAATTCACAGTCCTAGTAACTGGACTGATCTTATTTTTCTGCAATATTTCTTCAACCTTATTAATAGAAAAATAATATGAAGCACAGGTAATCACTGGGAGGAAAAAGTAAGGATTAAAGTATTAACGCTTGAAAATCCAGTTTCTAAAAGTTCTGTGTGCTTCCATTTACTTTAGCAGGAAGAATATCATTTCTGAAAATATGGCTGACAGTGGACAAGAAGCTTGAAGTAAAATTTTCAATGCAATTTGGCAGGAAAAAAGCTGTGCTATCTCCGGCTTCCTACAGAATGTCATTAAATCACAGTCTTGAGCAGTAATACATCTTTCCTGTGTGGGATGGAAGATGCTAAAACTTTCATCAGTTGTGTATTCTCTACAGCAAAATGTTAGTAGCAAAATATTTCTAAGTTGCAAATAATGTTAAAATAAAGGATTGCAAGACAACAGTTTATAATATACTTAGTAGTTGCTGCAAAAGCATGGACTTGACCAAAGAACTAGTCTAAAAATTTTTAAGTTGTATCTGCTAGGCTAGGAAATAAACCGTTTCAGTGATACAAGAATGTATACTTATCTGTAGTCAAATAGAGCGTTCATATTTCATAAACTAAGTAAAGTTGGGCCACGTCAGCGACTGAGATAAGAGATAGGTGATACCAGAAGTTGTTTTTATGCATCGGTAGCTGGCACGCTTCTGCATAAGTAAGCATTAAATTAAACATTCAGGTGAGCAGTCAGTTGCACTATTTTGCCAGAAATATGTCTTGGCTGAGAACAAAATCCAGGTCCTATCACTACGTTGCTTAAAAAAACCTTTGATAATGAATTGCATAAGAGCAACAAGTCACCTCCGCATTTGAAATAATATAATACTCTAAATCTTTCCTATTCATCCAATACTTATGTGAATTATATTTTATTATAATTATATACAAACAATATATTATATGTAAACAGTATATTATATATATATTTATTGTATGAATAAAATATAATTGATATTATTGTATTATATATGTATTTACTATATAAATACAATATAATTGTTATTATTATATTGTATTTTTTTAAAAAATAATACAGGTTTTGAGTCCATGTGAATATATTTTAATTCACACAAATTCTTCAGTCACAGAGTTCATTATAAAAGTTGACTAGGATATTGTAATTGTTCACAGGATCCTGTAGCTGACAAAACAATCCTTATCCTGGTCTGCTTACTAGAAGCAAACCTCTCTGAGAGAAGAAACAATCAATGTTTAAGCAGCTAATAAAGTCAAAAATTGGCCTGGTCTGTGGTGTGATACAACACTTTGGAAAAGAGTAACTCTTCAGTGTTTGAACATGAACTAGTATACTAAGGGCCTAAAAGCTAAACAGAGCGATTCTTACAGGAAGATGGTCGTTATATATAAATAAGCAATGGGATTGAACTGTTACATAGGTAAAGAAACACAGCAAAAGATACGTAAGAAGAAAACAAAATATGTCGTCGTTAGCTAGCAACATAATTGGCAATACAGATTGCATATACAAAAGATTCCCTCTCTTTGTGTCTCTGCCTCTAATTTTTCCAAGAAATAATACTAATACGTCTTGAAAGAAGTATAACTAGTTTGAGATAAATGGAGGAATATAATTCCATCTCCTCAATTAACAGGTTGTAGGAAGGGATTATGCTTTGCTGTGCGGCTAAGAACGGTGGCAAGAGAGGTTTCTCTATTCCAGATATGAGGATATATGTATCATCACCCCTAAAACAAAATCTGTAGAGGAAAACTTAAATATATATTTCCTCTAGGTTCAAAGAAAAGAAAAAAGAAAAAGAATAAAGGTGCTTAGGTGAGCAATTTTTCAGATTTATTTTTAAGTAATAAGGATTTTGTTGGAGGCTCATTTGAGTGGGTGGATTCGGCCGAAACGCTAAAACAAAAGACCTTAAAATTAGAGTGGCAAGATAATTAAATATTAAAAATACAAAAATATATCTCCTTAAACCAAATAAATTATGAAAATGTCTATTTTGTTAAGTTTTATGTCACAGTCTAAGGACACTGGAGAGTTCCGGTGAACAAATAACAGTGAAACAAATTGTCTTCCCTTGAACTAAGAGAGAGGACTCTTTTGTCAAACTATTAAGTGATGATAATTTAAAGATGTTGCTCACAGGCTGGGGGAGCCATAAGAGTGCACACTATGTGCATAGGTCCCTATCCAGAAATAATACAACACAGGCCTGAGGCAGATAGCAGTAGAAAATTTAGATATCAGTGAAACAAATAAATGTCTTCTTGTAAAATGGAGAGATACTTATGTCAGGTCAAATAAAAAATAAAAACAACACAGTTCCCAAAGGAGTTACAGAAGGTAATAAAAGATAGCAACAGGACTAAGGCTAAAACTAGGAGAAGATGTTCTTTCCACATTTTTTCCAGCAAGATTAGAAAGATCATGGAAAGTAGTTCTTTCTTCTAAGAAAACAAATGGAAATGACACTTGACTGAACCTCTACCTCTGGTCATTCATTCAGCCAAGGATTACAGGAAATATTACCAATACTTGCACTGCCTTACTTTCCTCAAATAACCCTTCACAACAAAGTAGACTCATCTTGAGATTCACTATGCACATCAACCTGAAAAGCCTGAGGATACTTCTCACAAAGAGCAATAGATATATATACTTATCTATCAAAGAGCTTTGACAGAGCTTATAATAGGGCATCCATAACATTTGAGCAAATAACTGCTAATTTGCAGCTACAACTCAAAATTTAGCCCAGACTGATTGCAAATACTTCTGCAGTTCATGTCAAATACCTTCGTCATCACTAGACCTTGGCATCCAAGGTCATTCTTTGCACCTGTCTTCTACAAATGAGCAGGGTTTGGATGTACAGTGGTATTCCTGCTACCTGTTTTCTTAAGAGAGCTCAACCTCAAAAATTAAATTCTACTCTAATTAGTTTCTATTAATTAATTTCTTTGAGGTCCAAGCTAAATTTGATGTTGAGGTAAAAAGCTTGTTGAAAATTACAGATTTTTTTTTCCTTTCAGGATCACTACTGTTTTTTAATAAGAATGCATAATGTCTTTAAATTTGGCATTATACTCCCAAAGCAAACATTTTATTTTCACAGAGAAGCTTATTTTTATTAAAACCAAAGGACAACAAAAGTTTGAGAACTGGATAAAATGACAGGAGAGACACAAACTTCATGGCAAAAAATAAATAACCACAGTTATTTAGCAAAGGTAAAATTACCTTATGGGTCATTATTTTAATGTTTATAAATTGTAAAATAGAAAAACACCCAAACATTTAAAAAGATTGCCTTCGTTGCTTTAATTTTTTAATGCAGAAAACTGGACTTCAAACAGAGACCTGACTAAGAAGGCGGATGTTTCACAACCCTGTTCAGTGAGGATGTTCTATGCAAATAGCAGGGAGGAGACAAAAAGACACAGAGGAGGAAAGCAGACAGCCAGGGCGCTGAGGGTAACATCATTAGTAGAAAAGAAAGGGCAGAGGCAGGTCAAATGTCTAGGTCAAATAAGGCAGGACAATGTTATGAAGAGGTCTGAGTACAAAGGCGAGAAGCCTGAATTTAATAGGGAGGTGCTGAATTTGAGAGACATACAAGACTCTGTAGGACGTGCTCAGCACCTTGCAGAATTGCATTTGAACATTGAATTTTCATCATCATTGGGATATTGTGCATTAGTAAGGACTGCAGAATTAGGTTTCAAGTGTTTGGGAATGTATCTGGAAAGACGATACAGTATGATTGTCAGATTATTAACATTAAATAGCGGTATCTGAATGAATGAAGAGAAGCAAAATGTTAAGCTGAACAAAAGGAAAATGGTCCCAATGGTAAATTGTATTAGACTGTTGAAAAGTTTCCCAGAGAAAATGGTGAACTCCTGTTCTTTACAACACAAGACAAAACAATGAAGAATATAATATAAGGAACAATCCTAGAGTGGCAAAGAAAAGCATTAGATAACATATTAGGTCTTCACCATCTTTGATTTCTGTGGAACTGAATAGAGCCAGAGAAATACAGAAACCACACATATTCTTCTGGTAAAAATTCTTTGCTTCATTAATGTTGGTGAGACCTGCGAATGCTTAGGCAGTTAAACTTTCGTTACCTTGGCAGGAAGTGGAAATATTATATATGCTAATACTGGAACTTGTGCAAATACATGTTCATGTAAATGTCCTGTTCCAGAACAGATTATACATCTGTTTTGAAAATTCATTCCGGTCTTGTGAAGTAAAAAACAATAGGTCATACTACAGGTAACAAACCAAGAAAACAAGGTAATACCATATGCCACATAACAAGAATACTCAATCAGAATATGATGCATTCACATGAAAGTGCAATTAAATGTCTGAGAGCAATCCACTGGATTAAATTTCTTTGTGCCAAATATTGGTTTGCATTGATAGTCACACAACAAAAAAAAAACCAAACAAATAAAACAAAACAAAATCCCTGTCTAATTGTTATTGAATACATTTTGTGTTGTGAATACTTCAAATCTAGTTTTGAAATTCAGTGTATCACAGAAGAGTATGAAAAAAGATATTTGTCTTCATTTCTGTGCTAATATCAATGAAAATACTCAGTCAACAGAGCAGACTGAAGCAGCACAGAAGTAAGTTTTGGTGCAAAGTCCAGTAATTGGAATATTGTTATTCCTGGATCTGCAGGTTCAGACCAATAAGCCTCAAACAGAAGTGTAAAATGCAAAATGTGGCATTGCTAAGCCACATTTTATCACCATCATTCTTCTAATCTATGAAAAGAAAGTTGCAATCTGTCTTTGTCCTCCGAAAAGCAAAACTTACAGTATCATAAAGAAGGAAAAAGTGGGTACATAGAACTACTGTCACCCTGTTCTTCAGTGTCAGGTTTTTATTTTGATAACACTCTTCTCTAGTATAATATAAAGAAAGTTAAGCAAAACACATTTGGTCCTATGCCTGTTCTCAACAAGATAAGGGTACAAGAAGGGAAGGGTTATGATCAATAGTCAGGACTAAAAATGGCACACAACCATTGCAAGGCCCTGATTGCTATTATAGTTGAAAATCTTCACAATGGCACCATGTCTGCCATTCATTCCACTTTGGCCTTTTGTAATATTACTTACCCATGTACTTCTGAAAGTATTGTGAAGAAAACTTCAGGGATCTTCCCTGTAAGGGGTGGGGGGGGGGGGGGGGGAGTGCAACTGCCTTAACCATATAGCACTGTTCCTTGTAGCACACCTGACAATTGTAGCTAATAATCAGTATTTAATGGGATGTGTTCAGCTCTCTTCTACAGCTATCGAATTTCATTTTCCACACTGCCTTATAATTAGAAGTTTGCTGATAGTTTTACCATCCCCTCGGGAGTTGTTTTAGTTGATTTGGCAGCATTATTTTTCCTCTTCAGTTTTTGGCTTTGGTATTTCTCAATGACATGACGTTTATATTCTGGGCGATGGCATAGGAACAGAAACAATCAGAAAGATCAGTTTAAATGGAGACCTAAACTACATGTTTTTGACATACTGACTTTTTTATTTCTGTTATCTTCATTACGGGTACTATCAATGATCTCAACACAGTCTCATAATAATGGCCTCTTTAGGGTAAAATTATTCCAGGACCATGCTGTTATTTTTAGTTTCTGAATTTCTTTAATTGCTGTAATCATATATATCTTTATTTTGAAATATATACCTATCTGTTTAAAGTCTTTTTTTCTTAGTGAAGAAAAATGTGTGATCCCTACACATATAGCATAACTAAAGGCAGACACTTAGCCAGAGCTTTGAAAGAAAGTAAATAGCATACTCCACTATGACACCTATTCTCGGTCTCCCTCCATCTCCTACCGTGTGAGAAGTGGCAATGTTTTAGAACATCTTGTGTTCAAGAAAAAGCATGTAGCAACCCCAACAGGTCTGCAGTTTATACAAGAGGCTGATTTGGCCTCAACAACTAAACATGTTTCTGAAACTGCTCTTCTGCCCATTTGATGCTGAGCAAATATTGATTCTCAGCTTTCAGCTTAAAATGTAATTTATTATTTCAGTTAAGAAAGGAGTAATGATCATAGCTAATGCAGAGCTAAGAGAAAAAATTTAATTATTAAAACTAACATTTTAATTCACTGTCTTTTTCCATAATTTACTGAGGAAAAAAAAAAAAGTGAATGATAAAATCCCATCTAAACATTGGTGGGATATTGGCCACTTTTAAGAAAGATATACTTGAAGTTACACCTTTATGGTGCTGATTCATCCTGAATTCAGCACAAGACTTTGCAAAGAAAGTCCTGTAAGTAAGAAAGAATTTGATTCAGGTAATGATTTTGATTTCTGCTTTCTGCATGCCTGCAGGGTCAGAGTTCTGAGGAGATCCACAATGGACACTTTTAGAGAGAGAAACTTTCTATGTTGTCATGGAAAATCTATATTTCTTTATTCTTTCTTTTTCTTAGGCTACAATGCAAATAACCTAGATGGAGAAAATATGTTTACTTCTTAATGAATGGAAAACATATAGCAATAAACATGATGTTTCTTGGATTTTAAAATGAACCCAGTGTATTCTGAGACATGTCTTTGGAATTTGAGTCTAATTAAGAAAGAGCAAGAAATGACTTCTGAAAGCTAAAGATGAGACTGCAGTAATGTCCTGTTACTGTGCATATTTGTGCATAGGCAGACATGATTAATGAAGCTCATGTTTATATATCTTTTTATTGGATTTGAATTTTTAAAGAAGATTCCAATGAACTGTAGCAGAACATTGAGTTAAGAAAAGCATTTTATGACATCGCTATCAATTCAATACATTATTTTGATAACAAAAGAGTTGAAGTGATTTAGCCCATCTTTAAAATCCCCATATTCTGTAGTTTCAGAATATGTATGCACATGTCGAGGTGATCTTGAGATGTTTTACACTATGCAGGGTTGTAAATTTGTTTCACCTTTTACTGCTTCTATGATGGTTAGGCATACATAAAATGCACTGTAATTTTGGTCTTGTGATTCTTGTCACAATTGGAGAAGTCTTTAAATGATGATTCCAGCAATATATAGGTTTTCCTATTCACATAAAGATGAGCATGATTTTCACATATTTATGCCAGCCTGTTTATTAAACATACTAAACCAATTTGGAAGTGTTGGCTGGTGTGACAGATAACCATATAACCTTATGGCACAAGCGATCTATACTCAGAGATACTTCACTGACCTAAGAAAAAGATCATTCTCCAGTACTTAAATTAGAAGAGTAGGAAAGTCAAAAGGTGTGTAGAATAAAGAGGGATCAGCTTCATTGATACTTAGTGGGAGAGCAAAATATACCCTGGAAGATGTAAAGCTGTGTGAAAATCAGACCAAAACCTCAAGAATAGTAAAAGAAGATAATATATGCAAAATGCTTGCAGGAGTCTTCCAGTGTCTTAGAAAGATTGCATTAGATTTTATAGAGAAAGACTAGACACACTCATAGAGAAAGACTAGACACACAGCTTGCATCAGATTCTACAGAAAAGGGTACTCTGTTTTTACAGTGCTCTTACAGATAAAAAGATAAAATTATTTATGTCCTATAAAATTCACAAGTTTAAGGTAACCTTAAATTTGTGTAACTGAAGGACCATATTCATGTATATACTTTATATTATTATAATTTCTCTATTGCTTTTTCACACAAAACTTTTACTCACGATCTTAATGAATTTTTAACCACTGCTATCCCAGATGTAGCTTCCAATACTTCAGTGAGAATTATTTATCTAATGGCAAAAAGCATAGGAACTGACATCCTGGATCAGATCATCCTGACTCTATTCCTGGCCAGCATTATTCACACCCAAGGAAAATTTGTTCAACACCAGAACTGACCATCATGAAGTTATTAGTCCAGAAGGAAAGTTTCTTGCTTTTCTTGTTGACTAGTTATATATACAACATATAACTTTTCATATAATATAACTGTGGCTACTTTAGTTGTCCGTTAGCATACTTAATACTTCTCTGGAGTATTTTCCTGTTTCTTACAGAGTTAGTTTCACATACTACTTATGTAGCTTATTTTAAGCAATACTATTTTCTCTTCTCTGTTTTAAATGTACCTTTCAGTTTTGACCATGATTTCATTTATTAAGGTGCAGTTTGCCTTATTTTTGTGGCAGGAATTACTAAATAGCACCTGTAGCTTTGTCTATTCTTTTGTTTAACCTGTAAATAATACTCATCTTCTGAAAAAATGCTAGTTGTTACTTGTTGCATCTTGTGATTAAAGCCAGAGATGAAATGCATTTCCTGAAACTTGCTAATTGTAACTTCATGGGACACAGTGTTTCACCCTTAGAATCACACATAGATATTTTGAATAAGGTTATTCAACGGAACAACCAACACCCTAACATTACAGAAATGGGATATATCAACATTGTTTGAGGGCTCGCATGTTACTAGGTTACCTTAAGAGAACATTAATGGATAAGCAGAATTGACAGTTTTCACATGTGAGCCTATGAACACGTTTTCCAGAGTTCCCATTACAGGAAACAGTTCCTACAGCCATGTATTTATTGGGTATAAAGTTGGACAATCACTTTTTCAACAAACATCCTAAAAAATTTCCACCTCTGTTTCTATATGTGAATTGTTTACAAATGAATAATGGTTTTCTTTTAGTGTACTTGGAATACACTATTGAAAATATTAATTGCTTTAGCGAGCTATTTGGGTCATATTATTCTTGCTCTCCCAACAAAGTTCAACAGTGGGAGAAAGTCAAAATGACCTTCTCTAGTGCCTTCCCACCTCTATTCTCTGTATTGAGAGTCCTTAAACTAGACAGTAAGGAAAGTCATTCTCTTACAGTGCTCACCAGCAAGCTTCAAAAGCAATTCATCCAGAAGCAGAAATTATCCCAAAATTCCAAGTTAGGATTCTTTCAAATGGCTAGTTGTGACTATGTGAAACTTGAACAGTCTTTGTATCTTCGAAGTGAGTGAATACAGCTCTTAGAATCAGATTTGTGATGTAAATAGTGGAGACGAAAGATTCAAATTATTTTTTCCATAAACATTCAACCTTGTTTATTTTAAGCCCTGTCAATTTACCTTCCAGTAAATATGTGCTAGAAAGCATGCAAACAAAGATAAAAATGTGTTTTAAAAGTGAATGTAACCATGAAGCCATAACAGTAATTGTCCGAACTTTGAGTTATATGGAGTACCAATTATAGTTCATTCCAAAATAAATAATTTGCATGTACAGGTAAAATTTTAATATCTGAAAAATACAAAAGCATTGACAATTGTAACTGAAACTGGTTATATGAAAAATTAAGATCTGCATTTAGAACCTAAATATAACTCACAAAATCAGTGCAAACTATATTCTTATAGCTTACAACTGAGGATCTCAGCGCTTGCTTTAAAAACATGTAAGTCCAAGATAAGCATTTCAAGAAGTACCACTCATTTTGGTCCCCAAGACACCTATATTGTACATACAGATTGTGTTCTCCTCAATTTTCTTATTGAAAATCATTCACCCCAAAACCCACAATCATAAAAACTAAGCTTGAAAAATGTATCTGATCCTCAGTTCTGTTTACTCTATCAGTCTGTAATTCAAGTTCATTTAAGTTAGCTGTCATTTGTATCTACTAAAATGTGTTCTGGACACTTAACATCTGTAATACAAACCTCCATACTAGTGATATTCTCCCCCAGATAGCTATGAGAGATTTGCATCTCAAAATTTATAGAACAATTCTACTAGGGTTTTTAAACCTCCTCTCATTTTTCTCTGAACTACTAGGCCTACCAAATCCTCTTGCCTTCTGTTTTAAAAATGGCTGCTTTCATGCTTTCCAAGAGTCACATTTTAGTCTGAAAAACTTATTGTACTCAGTTAAAGAATTTGGTTCCTTTTTGCATAGCTAGGGCTTGTGTCTGTCACATTAAAAACAAAGATAAGTCTCCCATTTATATCATCTGGAACAAACCTTTT
Organism: Struthio camelus; assembly: GCF_040807025.1. Classification (NCBI taxonomy): domain Eukaryota; kingdom Metazoa; phylum Chordata; class Aves; order Struthioniformes; family Struthionidae; genus Struthio; species Struthio camelus. Next base: position 36,975,172 of record NC_090981.1, on the reverse strand, counting down.
ATCAGCAGCTGCTACATCTTTGAAGTAACTTCAAGGTTCTTCTTGTAGTTCAGTCACTAGTCCATGACTGACTATCATGATGGACAACCATGGACATCTGAACATTTCTTATCTTCATCAGTGTGTATCAGTATCAAAAAAAAAAAAAAGACTTCTTAGCCAGCATGATAATAATTTACCATAGGACAAAATGACAAATATTTCTCTGTCCAGCATAACTGTTGTATAGGTGACAGTTGCCTACCATAATTTGCCTGTGCTGAGAAGCTCCACAAAAGCTCTATGAAACTTAGCTCTTCAGGAGTCCAAAAGAGTTTGATGATGGGTAAGAACCGCAATGGGACTAGTGAATTCAAAGCTGCCATTTCAGAAGTATATACGATCACAGTATTCAAATTGTTGTACAGTTTCTTCATTATTATTCCATTTCTAGACGGAAAATGTAAAACAAACGATTCCCAGTTAACTTAACTGAAACAAGTTGGCATGGGAGAGAATAGAACTTGTCCATGCCATTGTGCCTGTATATTGTCTTCTGTATTTTACTTTGCATATTTTGGCTCAACAAAAATTCATGGCTGCATAGACTTTGCTATGTTTTGTTCTCTGGCATAATTTTGTTCACTGGTATAAACTATATCTATCTTTTTACCCAAAGCCATGGCTACATTAAGTGAAGAAGACATCATGTCAAATCATCCATCTTATTAATTAATTAGTTAAGGCTTGTGCAATGTTGTGAATACAAAATGCCATAAAAGTGTTAAGTACTACTTTTTGACAATTCCTGTAACTCTAAATAATAATATTTAGGTTTCTTATGGAGGCTTCATGTACTACAAACTCAGTGTGATTCCATCACTTTATTTTGAGAAAATCAGAAAGATGCATCCTCTGTGTTTCAGGCTTTCATACATTATGTCCCTGAATGTCACAGTCTTGGCATGCCTAAGGCCACATCTGTCAAAGGCAAAAACATTTTTAGCAGAGTGTGTTAGCATGTATACTATAGGAATGACTCTGTATGAAGAGCTCTATGAGAAGAAACAAACTGCATCTCCTGAGCTGAAAAAATAGTTAATATTTTGATTTTCCCCCTATTATTTCCTAAAATTCAAGTACAGATTATTTTAAAGAGTTTATACCTATATATGAATCATAAATCAACAACTTATAGGAAATGTGTAAATGAGGTATGCATATAAAATATAATATGAATGTTAAAATTTGTATCTTTAAAAGAAAAGCTAGGTGCCTAAGCATGTAACCTTTTACAAGCATAAATAAGTCTTATATGAATACAGCCTACAAGCTTTTACTTACACTGCTGTAAATCTAAAGCAACTCCTCTGACCTTAATAGATTTACTCAAGATGTACCCCTTGTACAGACAAGATTAGAATTTGGCCTTTTAACCTCAGTGGAACTCCATGTGCAAGTAATATTATATCATGAAAGTCAGGATGGCAGAATCAGGTCCTCCATATTAAGCATTATCACTAGGGAAATGTGTAAACAGTGATTTTCAGAGTAATGTTTAGATCTATAATTGGGCTTAGTTAAGTCAGTAGCAGTCTTAATTATTTACTACTGGTGTCCCTGGACAGAATACTGAATTTAGAGTAACTCAGGGTATAGTTCTCAGAGTCTGTTTAGTTAAGAAAAATAATGGCAGTTTTCTTCTGATCTTTCAGTACCCTATCACTTTTGCCCCAACAACATTCTTCTAGTCTTTAAAATACATGCTGGAATACAGAACAAGGTTAAAGGCAATGTTCTGTCTTTGAGGCCTTCCTCAGGCTGAAGAAGAAATAGAAAAATGTTAGTTTTTCAGCTCATTGCCTGAAGAACGCCCAACAGCCAAAACATCACCTTTAACTCCTGGTTTCTATTTTTGAGTATCATTTGCCATCAACTCTTCTTTCATTTTACAGCTTACATACTGCTGCCACACTATCAGTACTTCCACTTATCCTATTTTTACGAAGCATCAGATTCTTTCTTTCTGAAGAATCTCATGGTGATCCAGATCATGCAATTGATTTTTGAGCAGAATCTCCCACTAAAGCCAGTGGGGAATTCTTAAAAATCAATGGCACAATCTGACCCAAAATGAGAGAGTAAGTCTTTGAGAAAAGCAAGAAATGAATGACAGCATAATGCTAAATTGGATGTTTTATGGGAACCCCTAAAAGTTGAGCACTACAGTACATGCATAGTTTTTATTTTTGATTGAATACTTTTCAGTTACATAGAAAAAGAAAACCAGTGGACTGAGAAACAATAATAAAAAACTAGTGTCAGTTATCCATTATGAACTTTTGCTACATTTCATTCCATAAATGTTTTGCTTAGTACAAAAATATAACTATCAAGGAATATTTCTTTTTTTTATGAAAGAAGTTTAGAATTTTTTATTTGATTTTAAAATTCATAAATAAGATTCCCATATGTTGATGTTGGCATATTGCATGTTTATTTTTTAAGATTACTTTTTAGATTTTAACAGCTGTTGGTATTTGTGAAAGTACAAAACTCTCTATAAGGTAACAATGAATTTTTATTTTAGAGGTTATTAGATAAAATCCAACGCAAGGACCATCAAAATACCTAAACTATTGCTTTAAAAGATGAATTTTGAAAATCATGTTTGAAACAAAATGAACTCAGGAGCAATAATTTTTTTTAAAAAACCTCTAAACTGGAGCATCTATAATTTTAAACCACCTCTCCACTTGATGCTGAAATAAACTTTGCAAATAACATGCAATCCAACTGGAAAAGTAATTCCCATCCTTAATTTAGGCAAGTACATTTCAGTTTTAGGTGAACACGTTTCTGATAATATTTTTCATTTGACTAATCTAATAGATTAATCAAATATGCAGGAATTTTTTTAAATTTATATTCAGAAGCAGCTTTTTAATGAGTAAAAATGGCCACATTTCGCATTTAATAGCCACAGCAATTACATTTCAGACTTGCTTTTATGAAGTCCAGGGACTCTTCTCCTTGTGTCAAAGTCCAATGTAGGGAAAATCAAATGTCCTTAATAGAGGGGAGCAACCTTAAAAATCAATGCAGAATTTCAGGTCTGCACTAGCTTATGCGCATGGAATAACAGACGTATTTTTAAAAGTGCAGCCCTGAGTTCAAATTCTGATCATATGCACTACCAAAATCTAACGTTAAAGTTAACAGTGATTATTGTGACCAGTATCACTTTTTAAAATAAATTAAATAAAAAGACATTATCTTTGTTCTTCATTTGTCTAGGCTTAGAATCTGCCAACTTTCTTCTCAGAGGAATCAATAGGATTGCTTAAATTACTCATTGTCATGGTAGAAAGAGCAGATTCTTGCCCATCTTCACTCAACCACACTTTATCTACACCAGCCACTGATCTTGGATAAATTTTATTTCTGTTGCCAAAACTGACAGAAGGGATGTCAAAGCAGCGGAAAGATAGCTCTTTGCTTTTTGCTTAACCTAGGCAAGAGCACACAAAGAAAATAAGACTGAAGTTACATTGTATAGATTTTCTCTACAGGAAAATCATTTTTCTTGCTTGTAGTGGTTATGATATTGTTAAGTCAGTTAGGATCTGAACGCTCATTTTTTATCATTTACATTTTTGCAATTTTTAACTAACGCCAATTTCTTTTTTTCTTCCATTTAAATCTGTCCCTGATTCTTATCTCTTGTCTCTACCTATAAGGATATATCTATAAGGATAGTTTCTGTTCTCTAGAACATGAACACAACTGTAAAATAATCTAAGCAAGTTCAAAAAATAAATGTAAAAAGTCAGTTGCCCATTATTGATTAAGTTTTCCCTAAGTTTTGCTTAAGTTTTTTCAGAATATGCCTTCAGTGAAAGTAAGAAGCCCTCAGTAATAGGTAGGTTAGACCTACACGTAACAAATACCCAGTGTACCTCTCCCAATACCCTGCAGCTCAAAATTTAGGTTCTGTGGTTGGTTGTTTTATCATTAATGTCACAAGAGTTTAGGCATCTACATAGTGTATTTGAGTCTTAGGAGAAAAAAAAGCCACTGAACTACTCACTCTTAAGTTACCACAGAACTGTATTTACAACAAGCAGATCATATACAAATCTTGCCATTTAAAATATGTCCAGAACCAGTTTATTAACATACAGAACTCAACTCTATAATAACAATCACAAATATAAAGTAGATTTGTTTGGATATTCTTATATTATGTCTAGTAAATTAAAGCTTGGGAGTATTTCCTTCTTACTCTGGCATGGGTTTATACTACTGTGCAATAATTTTTATCTCCCTGCTGTGTTTAGGATAAAGGGTTCAGCATTTGGAAAGAAACAGAGATTATGAACTTGATTCAGTTGTATGATAATACAGCTCTCTGCATCCATGGGGAGCGCACTAGTTAAGCTCTCTTGGATTGCTGGGAGATTTGACCATCTAATAACACAGCTGATTGGCCACTGTGTCAAAAGTTGTTCATATTCATATAAATCTAGTCAGGGTGCCCTTATCAGAAGTCAAAGAATTTCTAATGGGAAATGAAAGCCCATCCTAGCTCTTCTGTCAGCAGCAAATCTGCAGTTCTTCTGTCAGCAGCAGATCTCCCACCTATCTTTCCTCCTCTTCTCTTCTATCTGTTTTGTTGTTGCCATTTACCTTGGTACTAAAGCTCAGAAAGGAATGGTAGGATTTCAGATGTAGATTGTTCTGTCAGAAATTCCTGATGTCATAAAGTGCCTTTTACTGATTGCTAGATTTGGGTCAGGAAAGACATTTTCTTCAGGGCATATTGACTCTGTCTTGAGATTTTACTTTATTGTTCTTTCCCCTGCATTTGAGAAGGAAATTGAAGGCCTTTGAGTTGCTGAGTGTCTACTACAAGGTGCTGAAGAGTCGCAACTTCCATTAAAATTAAAATGAGCATATCACAGAAGGCACTTAGCTTTTTGCAGAGTTGTATCTTTGCTGGGTCCTGCGGGAAACAAAATTCACCTGGCTAAATTGCAAAAGTTTCAATAAATTCAATATCTGCCTAAACAATGTACGACATGTTGGTTGGGATCGTCTCCGTTCATTACGGAATTCTTTATTGTTCCTCCAAGTTTAAGAGAAAGAGCCCTTACAGTTATATGTAAAGTATTTACTCTTATTTAATTTAAGAATCCGATCATGACTGCGTAAAATGCTCAGTTGGGTGCAAAGAGATTAAACTAAAACACCTCAAAACAGGACTTGAATTAGACTGTTAAGCTTATGAATAAGGTTGTCTCATACAACATAAGGCTGGTTCTTTCCATAAAGAAAGTTATTTCTTGATTCTTTTTTTCAGAGATGAAGCTTCTGGATAAACTTGTCATAACAGCTATGCCTCCATAGGATTTGTATGAAGGTGCGCTGAAATGCATGCTTGACCTCAGTGACAGGGAGATTCTAGCATGTAGTTATTTGTTCTAATATTTAGCTTACTGATAAAGTTGCAACCTTTATCCTGAAGTCCAATTTCAATTGTGTACCTTACTGAAAGGACACTTACACAAGTTTATATTCCTGGCAACCACCATTCTATGTCTGAAGTACGAACAAAACACTCTTCCCAACAGTTGATGGTCTTTCCAAGAATTATTGCAGAGAAATAATTGAATTTAATCTTATCTTTAGCTAAATCAGTATCTAGTTTAGATAAATACAGAGGACAGTACATCTCCTTCTACATGGACATGCAGCAAATATTTCTTCATGTTATTCAGAAGATCTTCAAGCTTAAAAGACTCTGCCCTGAAATAAATTTCAAGACAAGACACCTTGAGGGGTTTTTAAAATCTTTTTGAGCCACTGACACACAAGTTTGGCCCTTGGAAGTCTTAGTTCATTCAAAGTGTATTGAAGTTGACTTATTCAATTAATAGCCAATGACCAATGAAAATCAGGAGTTTTACTTTCTATGAATGCTGTCTACTAAGCTGTCCTTGAACCAAAGAACACTGAGCCTGCAGCTTCTTTTTTTTTTTTTTTTTTTACACGAAGTTTGGCAAGTGTCTCTCCTATGCTGAAATATTAGGACTATAAGGATGAATAGTTAGTTCTCCATAATTCTGTTAAAGAATCTCTTGAAATGTTGTACTATGTCATCTTTGAATTCAAAAGTCAAAAATACCTACTCTTAGAACGTGCCTTAATTACTTGAATTAACTGATTTCTCAAAATAAATAAAAAACCTGATCAAGAGTCTAACTGATTAAAATTCCTTTTCCTTTCTCAGTTGACCTGCTTTCAATTCCTTCACTCTTTAGATGCCATCATGTCACTAGCTGTCATGTTGCCATAAGACTGTCTCTTTACTGAAGCTAAGCCACTGTTATGAAAGGTGTCACCAAAATGTGCAGCTAAGTAAGCTAAAAAAATTTCAGTTGCTAATTCTCACAAGACTAAAACAGGCCACTTCAGAACAAGGCCCAAACTGACTCCTAAACAATGGTCAACATGTTTTTGTTCCATCTACACTCTGAGATCATGTCTAAACAGAAGGCTTATTTTGGAAAAGCAATTAAAATCAGATGTTCACTAGTTAAAGCATATTAATCATCTTTACTCATAAGCTATAATGAACCTTAGCTCTTCTCTTAAATATCCTTGCATAAGTAATTCCAAAGTTAGATATCTGTAGTACCAATTCAGCACTAGCAATCTGACTCAAGCTCACAGCAATAGATTCACTTTCCAGTGAAAACATAAGCATTTAAATTCTTCAAGGAATACAGGAATAGAATTTATAATAACAAAAAAAAAACTTTTTAAAAAACAGCAGTTTTTCTCAGGCCTTTTTAAAACACAGAAAGTAATTTTTTTCTTTTCAAAATATAGAAATTAACTTTTTTCGCTTTTTATATCACTCTAGTGAAATAAGGTTTTCTCTCAAGTTCTAGTGAAAGAAAGCATCTATAGAATAAAGCGACTTCTTTCTTTTTTAAAAAAGCAGACATACGCATAATCAAATGCACCTTATTTTAAGATTAATTAATAAATGTTTATGTAGGATTTGATCCGGGAAGTGCCCTCTTTCTATATGCATAAACACATATACATACACTCAAATGAACACACACATACTACCTGCGATTATGATAAGGATGCTGCATTACTTGGAATGTGTTTGGATATAAGGATAGGAAAATGGGTTTTATTTTCATCCTGATTTATATCAAGACCAATAGATTGTAATATTTCAAAATTTTATACTTTAGAATACTTTATCATTTTACATTTTACTCAGATGCTACTTAAAATGTACATCATATGGATTATTTTAAATCAGTACACACAGCCAAATTTAAAAAGATCAGAATTCTTCATGCATCGTAACTGGTTACAGTAGAATTGATTTTATTTTTCTCAGTTTTCCCCTTTTGTCAAAAAGCCTTATACTTTTCTTTTTGTGAAATCTTGTTTATACCATTGTTAATCCTTCTATAATCTGCCTTGAATTTATTGTACAGAAAGGCTCGTTCATAATGTATACATAGATTTTATATCTAATTTGAAGTGAGACACTCCTGTCATATTTTTATTCTGTTAAATTCATGAGTGTCATACATTTATCTTGTTATAGTCATTCAAAAAAAGTGAAAAGATATCTCTTTACTTACTCATTAAGTTTCAGACCTCAGCATTTCAGAGCAACAGAGTTTCAGAATTCTACAAGCCTTCTTGTAATAACATATTTTTAGCTATAGTCACAGTAAATTACATACTATTTCATCTGGACTTTTAACATACATGAAAAATAAATTTCATAAATACACATCAGAATAAGTTTTATAACAAAGTTATAATAAAATCGATTTCTTATTGTCAATCACTGCTCAGATATGCTCAATTACTGTACACAGTTTAGTCTTAGCTTTGTAATGCTTTAGATTCTGACTGGCAAAAAAGCTTCTAATTTGCATAATCACTGCACAGTTATTTCTCTTTAAGTATACACCATACAAATCCATGCCTGCTGTTTGGCAGACAGTTAGCCAACCACAGAAGTAGGATTTGCATAATAGCTATGCGGTTATCATTCGATAATCATACCATCTACCATCATCTGCCATCTTTCTTCTCAGATTGGCTCTGGAATACCAACTTTTCAAGCCATTGGCCCCAGTTTATTGCTTATTTAAATAGTGCAAATATGTGTGAAGGAGGAAACCCTTTTCCATTCTCACTGGAATAAAAAAAAAAGCTAAGTGGGGCCAGCAAAACTCTGAAAAAAACAATACTTGATTCTAATCTCATTTAAATCATTGCAAATCAGAATTGATTCCATTAACAGCAGTGAAGATAAAGTGACATTAAACCACTGTTCAAAGGTCAGAATAAGCCCTGGTTTGTAAAGGCTGAATTCTATCACTGATACCCCTACTGCAGCACATTCTTCTATTACACTCTTCCTTGTTGTCCTTAAAGACAGCAAACCTCTTATCCCAAGAGTAATTTGCTTACTTCATTTATTTCCAGTAGCAGAATCCTTCTCCCTTCTTTCCTACCCACTTCTGAAACACAGTGCAAACAAATATATCTTGCTGTTTCCTTGGGATCTGCACTTTTAAGGAGCGAAAGTATGCATGGGAAAAGGCATAAGAAGACGAGAATGAGGAGAACTTTGGAGGGGAGGAGTGTCTAAGGGACAGATCCTATAAAGAAACAAAACCTACAATCTCTGAAAGTACTTGCTCAGGCGACTTGGTGTCCTGAAAACTGTCATGCAGCTGCAGCTTAGCCCTCAAGGCACTTAAGCTATGCAAGCACCTTACATTTTTTGCTCTACATTTCCATAGCACTCTAGGCTATACCCAAAATTGCACCAAGTCTTTGGCATCTAATTCATGTCTACATCCAGCTGGGATCCTGAAACTAGGCATAACAGCATGCCAGCTGTTACAGCAAGTAAGGCTATATGTAAAAGCATGGAAAGAGTGCCAAGACCCAGGATTAGAATCCAGGGCTCTCCAGTGTGTGCTCAAACCTTAAATAACAGAGCCAAACTCCTCTGTTCTCTCTCTCTTTCTCTGCCCAACTGAACTTTCAATTATTTCCCCACATATCGGCAGAGCTTCACCCAGCTTGTAGCTGATAGTTAAGATAGAGATGTAGCAGAGGAAGGAATTGAACCTTCGACTGCAATTTTCTGGATAAGTGATCCAATCATTAGGTCACTACATAAAAGAAAGTGCTGGTCGCAAGTACCAGCATTTTTACTACCACCACCTCTCTTACAGCTGTCTTTAAAAAGCAAATAGTGAGCTCTTTGCCAGCGTACCCAGTTCAGGGTTCAGAGGTTTGGCTCTGTCTGTGAGCAGAAGCCCTTCAAAGGCCTGGTCTGACATTTTGTGATTAAGATCCCCTCATCCTCAGCATTTCTCTATCAGCTAGCTCTAAAAAACTGCTCATTGAGTGTGCAGCCAAACTGCACCTTTCTAGTTATTTCGGATCTCATTCTAAAATACCGAGGCATGCCTGTATATTGACTGCATGGGTGAACAGAGCTAGTTCCGAAGTCCAGTCTTGAAACTAAACACCTAAATATTAGGGACTGCAGTGTCTGATTGGATACAGTCCCTAACCTCCCCTTTGTGTCAGCTAGAAAATGAAGCTTTTAAAAATAAATAATATTCTCTTAGCAGTTTCCAGTTAAATACTTGCCAAAAGTTTTCCAACTGTTGTTCATACTTCTGGTGTCTTATATTTATTTTTTCCCTTTTTTAATTGTAATTGCCTTTGTTTTATAAACTGGAACTTTAAAACATTAATAAAATATTAATGCATCAAAATATTTTTTCTATATATTTAATCTCAACATAGATTTGGGGCTAATGCATATTACTGAATGTTGGTCTTATCAGTAAGAGATGTTCCATTGACTTTGTCATGGCTAGTCACAGAAAATATCAGAAAAAGAAAAAAGTTAAAATGGAGGTAGGTTTGCGAGTTCGTGCTTTATCTCTAATTTAGCAAACAATGACACCAAGAAATTCTATGCTAAGGGTAAAATAAATGAATATATATGCACACACACACACATATGTATATATACCCTGTACATCAGGGATGCATACCAGTAAAGTATCCAGAAAAAAATAGAGATATCAAATTAACTTTTAAGTTATATTGTGAAGGTGCTTGAATTTGGCAGGCTGGACTATGCTCTTCTTATCTCTGAAGGTGGCTGAATCCCCCTCCCCCTGCAATGTTCAAGCTGAAACTTAGGGATGAAATCATGATGGGTGCTTCTATAATTAACTTGGCTTGGTATTCTGCCAGTGTCTGTCCAGAGACAATAATTTCTAAATGATTTGAGACTCAATCATTTTAACTTCCTACAGACATTCATAAAGAGATCTTGATCTTGCACAAGCACAAGCTTCAGTCATTTATTTCAACAGAAACATGCAAGAGTCTTTAAAAGACAAGGCAAATTCTCTAGGACACTGACACTAAAAATATATGTAATTAAAATCATTTTATTTATAAACAGGCTATATGTTCCTATAGACTGTAATGTCTGATATGTAATATGATATATTTTAATTCACCTGTTCAAAGAAAAGAATAACTCAAATACTGTCTTAAAGGAAATGGTGAAAAAGGCAAAGGCAGTACATATCTATCTATGTCAAATAAATGGAAAGAATGTGCCTATATCTAATATAATTATACCTTTGGGATCTTCAGCATAAGGCTGTGCATCTTAAACCAACCATTTTCATTTCTGATTTTTAAATTTATATTTCAAGCCAATGTTTGTATTCCTATTACTCCCATGATGGTAGCTGGGCAGCAAATACTATCACAATAGGTCTCTATCATGTATGTTTCTCAAAACCAGTGCGCAAATGAACTATCAAGATTTATCTTTAGAAAGCATTTTATATGAAGATTTAACTCTAGGCAAAAGAATCACGTGGAATCAAATGACCATATAATCATAAGAATTTAGAAACAAAAAAAGATCTAAGAGTTGATCTAGTCAATTCTCCTAAGTATGCAGGATTGTAACCTACAGCGGGTTCTCTAGAGATTCTCCACTCTAGATTTAAATGAGTCAGACAATGGAGTCACCATTATTTCTTGTGAATCTATTCCACAGTCTGTCTTGTTACCAGCAATTTTTCCAGATATGCAGCCTACATGCTCTTGTGCTCAGTTTCTTCTTATTTCCTAGGTATACCTATCAATTTCAGTACTCCTTTAATATTACATTCAGCTTTGAGTTATATTGACCAGGCTTTAGTTGATGTTATGGAAAACATGCAAAGAATGACTAGCTGAAACTATGCAAGTCTTCAGTAGGTTGGATTATTCCCTACCTGAACAGCACGCATTTGTTTTTGATTACCTGTTAGCTCAGTTAGTTCTCTCAAGCTTACCTCCCGAATCAATCCCTCCATTCCGTCAGTGTCACCATTTTTTTTCTTTTTTTCTCTTTGAATCTCATCAGTTTGATTCACAACAGTATTCTGAACTACACAGTTTATGTCTAATATTGTCATATGGAGCTTATCAGTTCCCAATATGATGCCTTTACATATTCTGCATAAAAGATATTACTACTTTTTTTAACAAATCATATTTTAACCTTGTATCTAATTTGTTGCCCACCTTCACCCTTAGGTCTCTTGCTATTATCTAGCATCTATTTCTATTGAATATCTGTGTGGCAGTTATTTTTTTTCTCCCAGGTACCCATTACCTTGTTTTTTTTCCATGCTGAATGTTACATTTTGATTTCCAGACAACATTGTTAACCTGTCTTGATTAGTTTTATTCTTTCTCTTTTCCCACAAGTATTTACAGCATCTCTAAATACAGTAACTTGAGTTTTCATTTGCACTCTTTCAAATTATTAGTATTTTCAGCAAATTATAAATTCAGTATTCATAGAACTAGACAGTAAGCTTCCCTAAAATCACTAAAGTGTGTGGAATTATATAAGCATTTTTGAAAAAAATGATATTGTTCATCTGTAAATTTATTAGAAGATTAAAACTGCATATTTCTTTGTTCACTTTTAGCTGAACTGGTCATATTACACCTGAGACTTCAAATATCCTCTGGTCTTCAAGATTCCGTGTAATTAAAGGATAGCTAAAGACAGGATTGGGGTTTGTTTGAGGCAGCAAAACCAAAGAGATGAAAACATAGAAAGAACAGGTCAAAATCAGTTTTAAAATTCAGAATATACAAACTTGTACCCATTAATGAGCAAATTTTAATTTGAGGTATGGTAAGCACAACCTAAAGCCTCTATTTGTTTTAGTAGTTCTTATTTATAGGAGCTGTCTCATTTAAACCAGGGAAACACCTTAAGTAAGCAATGACTATCTGAATAGCTGGGAGCTTACAGGATTGGGCTCTATACAGGAGTAAGAGCTTTGTACAATATCTTTTGATTTGGCAGGTATTTTGGCCTCCATTCCCACAGATACTTGAGGTGTACACTGTTTGCAAAAACACTGGTTAAACACATTATGATTTTTTTCTTAGGTCAGCACGGAATAATATTATAAACTAAATCCAACAAAATTAAACAACTGCCTTAAGTACAATATCTTATGTTTATCACATGTACAGCAAGCCTGTGTTTCTGTATACTATATGATATTAGGAAAATGTGCTCAAATGGCTGACTTTCATTTACACTAACTGGCATATCTCTTTTTCCTTCAGTGATATTCTATTTGTTTCGCAGATGTTGAGAGACATGAACACAACTAACGAATATTTCTAAGCAAAATGCTTCAAAACAGTACATTTTCAAACTGACAGAAATATTTAATTTCATGAATGTATCCCATCTATGTTTAAAATAAAATATTTCACTGGGAGAATTTACATGTTTCAGCATCATCCATCCACAGTGTTTAGAATAAGAGTAGTATCTTTCAAATGCAGCATTTACAAGTCACCACTTGTCATTAAATGTAACTGTATGTTCAAGAGGTTTGTAATAATAGCCTTTAATTAAACTGGGGACTGTTAGAGGGTTTCTGTCGCCCTTTGAAGTTCTTAATTATTAGTTGTATCCAGCCTTTTATGGCACACTTAAGGTTAAATTAAATAATTAAAATATACCTCCAAGAAAAATATCAAGACTTTACATGTTTTAATTAAATTTCTGATTTTCAAGGTTTTTGAAATAATAACATATGTTTTGATTTTCTTATGATGGCATACGAGAATGCTACATACATTGAGCAAAAAATCGGTACCTTTTTATGGGAATAATCGCTAAGCATGACGCATGTAAATGAGCTATTTTCTATGCATGGCTGGCAAAAGTGCTAATTAAATAGTTGGTATTCAAGGCTATGCTCGTTCATTGTTTAGTGACATACAAATCCAGCGATGTGTGCCAGCAGACATTTTAAGTTGAATGTTTTCTCCTCTACGCTCTTTGTCATGAAATGGTGGCACCATGATGAGAACACTAGTGTAAGCAAAACACTGAAATATGCTTTAATAATGTTTTAACCATGTAGCGACACTAGTCTAGTTTTCTAATGAATTTTTAATTTCTTTCTTCTTATAAGGATGTTACGAGTTATCGCTGATGCATATTAAATCATATACATGAGTCATTTTCTCACTAAATTTGCATAAAATGGCTAAATGCTAATGCACCAAATGGGGCTTACTATATATGGTACAGTAAATATGCCCTTGCAGGTTTTCTGCAATCAATCTCCTGTATTTCATTAGCAGCTAGATAAAGGTCTGTTGTGAAAAGAAAAAACTATTGTGCATACACTGCAAAACTTAGGATACCTACGATGATTTCTACATGATGATTAGAACCCAGTCTAGAATTAGAATTTGCACAAGATTAAAAATAAAGTTCCTTGACAAGTGCAGTTAAATGGTCTCTCTGAAAGCAGTCTAATGCTGCTATTAGCCACCAGGCAGTTCATTGAGACTTTTTGCATTTAGTAGTGAATGCTAGGTTTAAAACACACATAGCCCATTATTTTAACTTTGCAGTGTTTTGTAAATCTCTAACTCTCACTGCTAACTCTATAGCAACAAAAATCTTGCCAGCTCCTCACTATTTCTCAGTATAAGTTAAAAATGTTACTCTTCTCATATTGTTATATACACTCAGTTTCCACCCACCTCCCCTTCTGTATTTCTGTTAATAGAAATTATACATCTCAACCCACATGCGTTTAAATTGCCACACTGATATCATGGTCACAATACGAATGGCATCACTATGACAATAATATTAACACAAACAAAAATCTTGTACTTAATGAAGGAAACTTTGTTCTCTCTCTCTTTTTTTTTCTTTCTTCCTAACATCTGGAACATTTTTGTACCTGGTGCAAAAAAGGGTTATTTAAAAATAAATGTATGCTTTGCCCTACAGTTATTTTGAATTAGTCTTGATAAATAATTAAGTAATGCATAATATATTATTTAGATGCAATGGTCTTAAGAATTTGAGTGGTATTTCAACTACAATTATAGTAATTTATTTATCAGTGAAAAATTTACATAATCACACTTCAAAATCCAGTGGACTGGAGACATATCAGAAAGACACCCAGGAATGTGCGTAATGACTTTGGGCATTAGATTAACTTAATAATGTAGTGATGTGCAAGATGTTATAATATGTAACATAGCTATATTTGGCGAATCATTTTTAAATGATGAAAGTATAAATGTTGTTTTCTCTTGCTATTCTTGTTTTAGGAAAAACACAACTTTTAAATATAGGATAGGATTAGAATATTCTATAGCAAATAAAATATTATTCCTACTGCAACTGAGGTGAATTTAAATATCGTTTGTAATAAAACCCTTGAGTCTCTCTCTTTCAGCTATCAGAGGAAACATTGATTTTACTACCATAACGTCATTAAGTGGTTACTTGATTTTGTTTAGTTATTTTAAATTATCACATTGGCCATGAACGGTAAAGGAAAATGCAGGAAAGAAATGGAAGTTTTCTGTCTTGTCAGTGTAGACAGACTGGTGATAGAGGTAACTCGCTCTTATTAACTCGGGCATACTGTGGATCTTCCCTTAATACATAAAATCTTTTTGAGGCAAATGTGGTAGAGCTCACAGTTACGAGGGAGTATAGTGAACTTATTTCATAAAAAAGCACAAGCAGCTATAGATCATAGGTTTTCAGGATGTTAACTTAAACGCACACATACACGCACACACATGTTTGCCTGCATATGCCAATTTTCTTCATATATAAAATAAAATAAGGAGAGAATCTACACAGCTGTCATATGAATCTAATTTATGTCATTTGAGAATTATGTGTATTTAGAAGAAGACATAAAATTAATATTCATCTATTTCCAACAATATATTTATGCCTACTGGTAAAATATTGGTACCTCATAAAATCCTCAGCACTCAACTAAATAGTAACCTATATAATGTATGCTTACATCAATTACAGCCACAGAGAAAGAAGTCTTAGTGGCCTGTTTTGAAGCAAATATTTAATATAGAAAAATCTATGAAAAATTAGCCGGATTCCATTTCAGTCTGTAGCACCATAAGGTGATACTTTTCTAGGAACTTCTGGAGAATCCTAAGATGCTTCAATAGCAGTTGCTTTCTGTGATAGAACATAGCTAAAAACTATGATTTATAGTTTATACCCAAAAATGTTAATTTTACATTTTCTCATGTACCTTAACTGCTGCTGAGCTACAGAGGTGAGAAGAAATTACACACGTACATTCCGTCCGTCCTTTGCAGGTTTCTCTTACTGACTTCAGCTTTCTCATACAGAGTTACTGGGTCTTAGATTCCAATTACATTATACTATTACCGTTATTCTCATGATAATGACACTATTTTATAACACCCCCAACTCTTGTTTCCTAAAGATAATATGCTACACTACAACGAGAGTGGAGTATTTTGCATGTTAATGTCCCTTTCAAAAAATGGCATTATTAACATTATTAACAGAATAAATGTAACTTATTTGAAAAGACAACTCTTATAAAACTCTGATTTTAAAAAACAACTAAATGCTCTTTTCATTGCCACAGATTTTATTTGGGAATTTAAATTATGCATATAGCTCCTTTACCAAGGCCAAATGGAGGTCCTATCTGAGTCCAAAGTTAGACGGCCAAGCTTTGGTCCAAGGCATGGGAGACTCATTTTTCCCAACAAAGCCTTCTTAGACTCTAAAGAAGACAAATTACTGACTGTTTCCCACAGTCATTTATTTATGAAGTTTGTTTTGACCTAGTTTCTACTTTCTCTACACTGATGTGCAAACCGGAGAGGGAAGGTAAAGAGGCTAAGAGCAGAAGGTGGTTCCTTACCTAAATCTTTTATACATTGTCAGCTTCTTCAGCTTCTGTATCAGAGGGAGCCGGCGATCCCGCTCACTTCCAAAACCTTACTCATATGCCATGTGGTTTTCAGCATCGAGGCCATAATAGTCTACAAAACGTTAAGCAAATGAAGAGGACCTGTGTTCTCATCACATTGTGCTTTAGCAGAGGTATTCAAATAACCAGTGTTTAGGATGAGTGAATAAATATCAGTTCACCATTACTTTCCAGTGTTATACGCCTCAGATTTTAATAAGAGCTCAAGGAACTGCAAAAGATGTTCTCACGACAGGCGAGAAAACATCTACACCTAGAGGAACAACCTCGATCTCACCCTGAACTCTGTGCATCCTGGTTATTTCTACATTAAATATGCATGTATTTACCATTCTACCGTATTTTACAAATACCTCTATTTAGGCGTAGCCCAGATGCAAAAATTACCAAGAAGAGAGGTCATAGATACCAAAATGAACAGCTGTTACAAAGGGGTGGGTAGCAAAAAGTTGTTTTCGCAATGCTCCCTCTTTACTTAAAAGACACGTTGGAAGGGTCAGCATTTGCAGGCAAGGAACTCAGATCCGTAACAGGGTTTAAAAACGGGCCTGTCCTTACAGTGCGGACACAAAAGGCGACTGCTACGCATGCAGCGGAGAACCAGCAGCGTTCCCACCGTAGCACATCTTTGCCGCAGACTTAATTAAAACAGAACAGCCTAGCACGACGAACTCGCTGCCACGACCGGCCTATCGCCAAGCCCCGGGAATGGGCCCGGTGGCCGCCGCTGCCGTGTTTACCTAGGAACCGAGAAACTCAGCAACGCCTCGGTGCCGGGGAGGCGACGCTGGCCGTCAAGGTGCGTTTCAGGCGCCGGCGCGGGCCTGCCCGCCGCCCCTCGGGGGCTGCCCGCTGCCCGCCGCCCTCCCTGCCCGGCCCCCCACGCCACGCCGGCCAGGACGAGGCGGCCGTGCGCCACGCCGGGGTGCGTTTAGCTCCACCTTAAAGAGTTAAAGAGTTAAGATGGTATCATTAGCTGCGCACAGCGTGATTTCTCTCTAATCCTTTCTGGAACTTACAACAAGTTTAAATGTCCATGCATGATGTTATTAACTGGCTTTAGTAAGCACTCAAGACCTAGGGGGTTTTTTTGTTTTTTTTTTTTAAAGGCAACGTCTGCACAAGTTATTCCTCGCGAGCGGGCAGAGCCGCAGCCCGCCCACGACACGGCGGCTCAGCGCGGGGCTCCGGCCGGCTGGCCGCGGCGGGGGCTCCCCGCCCCCACCCGGCCCCGCGCGCCGCCGCCGTTAACGGCCGTGCGCGCGGCTCGGCGGCGGCCGGCGGGGCAGCCCCGCGGCCGGGGCACCGCCGCCCGGCGGGCTCGGCGCTGCAGCCACGGGAGGAGCCACTTCCCGGGCGAACGCAAACGCTGACATGATGACAAATCAGCGGTAATAATAACTCAATTACTTTGCAATATGATATCTGGTGGGCGGGGACTCTCCGCTTTTATAGGTTGTTCGTATGAGCCGGCAGACACAAGTGACTGCCTCTCAGTAAAGGAAGTGCTAATTAATAATCGTCACTAACAACAATTAATAGTTGCCATTAATAATGCAAACTCTGCAGCCCAGCCGACGGAAGAGCCGGAATGATTAATGATAAGCGAATATCACTACATATAAGTACAAAAGCTAAACACACGTGCACGTAGCTGCATATAAAAGTCCGGTGGGAAGAACCTCGCCCCCAGCGGGGGCCTGAAGGAGGCCGAGCCCTGGCACGACTGACCTCGCCCGGCAGCGCCCGGCGACTCGGCCCGGCCCGGCCCGGCGCCGCCAGGCCCCGCCGCGGCCGCCGGTCTCCCGGGAAACACCAATCAGCGCCCCGGCCGCGGGCGGCGCGCGCCGCTCCGCGCGGGGAGGCGGGGCTCGGGCCGCGCCCGCCGCGCGCCGCGGCCCAACGGCCGCTCCCGGCGGCCCCCGCGGCGGCGACCCGCCATCTCGGCCGGGCAGCGGCCCTCGGCGGTGGGAGGTTGCGGGGCTGCGTCGGCCGCCGCGCCTCGTCCGCTTCGGGCCGGGGCGGCTGGGGCTGGCATGCGGGCTCCAGCGCCGCGGCCGGGGCTCGTCCTGGGTTGAATTCAGTCCGAGGAGCTGTTGAGGGGGAGGCGAGCCGCGGGGGAGGCCGGCCGGCGGGCACGGGGCCCCCTTTCCTCGAAGGAGTTTCCATGCGAGAGCTCCTCACAGAGCCGGAGCACGAGGCGGTTCCGCCTGTGGGGCCCAAGGACGCCTCCGTCTCCTTCCCGGCCCCCCCGTCTGTGTCCGAGGTAAACAATAGGTTGGGAAAATGGGGCCTGAACCACTTCCCTGGCCATCCAAACTTTAGTAATAGATTTCTCCAATTAGTACTGTCAGATATGATGCAAGATCAAGACCCAAATTAATGAAGACTAATGATAGTTATTTTATTGACCTGTTCTGCTTCAGATCCAAAAGCAAATCACACTGTCTTCCACAGAAACAGGAGTGGGAAACCGTGAGTCCAGTCTTTCTTTCAATGGCAGTTCTGGGAACAAGAACTGCAAGATTTGGCTCATTACTAGCTTAGCCTCACTCATACCAAATCAGAGGAAATTGCATTATTTTTAATGACACGGACTGAACACCTCATTCCCCTTCCTTTCTTCTGCTCTATGCATATGTATAAATCTGCTAGACAGCAGTCTGGTACGAGGCTCAGTCCTGCTTCCAGTGAAGCCCAATAGCACAATTTCATCCCTGTTAGACTTGTGGCCCTTGCAGGTAGTGAGCACACCTGCTTTACATCACACATTATGAATGTATACATAGATAAAGAATATGAGTGACAACTTCAGGAAGAACAAAACAGCTTGTTGTTGATGGACAATTGCAAAGCCAAAAAGGCTTCTTTTTCCTTCTCGTCTCCCATTTCCTCCCAGAAAGGCCCATAAAAATGCACTAATTTTTATCTCATGCATTTGCGATCTAGTTAGGGAATTTAATTGTCAAAGTCTGACGTTTTCTTTCTTCTAAATTAAAATAATGGCAGAGGTAAGGGGTAATTAATGTGCTCACCCCAGGGTGTGCAATCTATGCACTATGAAAGTGGTAGACGTTTTAAAAATCTAAATGGACTTTTTCATTGTATCTCTGTGGGACTGCTACTTCCCCCTCCCTTCTGGAGCTGGCCAGCAGAAATGAGAAAGCAACTTTTCATTCACACAGGAAAGGCCAGATCTACCCTAACAGACAGCACACTCTTGGTTTCCTCAGAAAATGAAATATTTCACAACATCTATTTCAATTGAAGCAGAAATAATGAATTTATCCTATCTTAATGCATATTAATAGCAACTTTAGGAAAGGGTAGATGTGCTCATGAATATGCCCATTCATACAACCAGCACTTTCTGGACTGGTAAATATAGTTTTCCTGACTGTCGTATTATGTACAATGCTCAGCTTTTGTTACTGTCAGTGCAACAGCCCCTCTAGCACTGTGGCTTGCAGAAGGTTTACAAGGTTCTGACTTTTCTTTCTACCTGCTATCAATGGAATTTGAATGTGTGCCTCTGTGTGTCATTCTGCTCTTTGTACTTCAAGCCTGGATGATTCTAATTGCAATTATTGTTCTTAACTTATAAACTGTTACATGAGAAATTAAAAGAAATACAACTTTTCTAACACTAACTTTTCACAAGCCATTCTCAGCGGTCTCTCTGTCAGTATTACACAATAGGATTCCGTATGTCAAATGCTGCAGATAATGTTCCTGCTTAGAAATGTACTAGGTTATGTGCTTGGCACAGATGTATTATTCAGCAAAAGTGTAGTTACTCATTGTTTTGCGGTTTTATGCTAAGAACTGTATGACATTTTATGAAACACTAACAAAATTGCAGTCAATTAGATTTAAAGCACAGACATTCTAATAAAACATATATAACTAACTCCTTGTAATGTCTTTGAACTGTTTCTTAGTCTGCACTGTGTACACTGCCAATTGATGTATGAATGCTAAACAGAGGACTAAACTGAATAGCACTTATAATGGAAACTATTATCAAGTTAAAAAAAAAAAGGATAATAAAAATTGAGAGAACTGGAAACATTTCTTCTGGTACCTGGGTCTACACCGAGATGTACTGACAGATTTCTCCAACACCTGGAGAAATATATTTCCCCCAGTTTTGTTTATCATCTTCAGCCTTATTTCTCCTGAATATTCAAGGAGAAATCTTTCCCTGGACTCAACTCAGAAGAAGCGACCCGTGTAATATAGAGTACACTTATTAACGTTTTATCAATCCTAAACTAGAGGGTTGCAGTAGTTGCAGAATACGAGCTTGTTTACACAGTTTATTTTCTTAATTACATAAGAAGCAGTTTTGTAACTTGAACTTTTCAGGAAACGATTAGCCAGCTCTACATGCTGAATTCAAGTTCCCATAAGAAAATTAAAATGTTTATCTGCCTAAAATAACTTGTAAATGAACTCATTTTTCTCTACTTCTTTTTGTATTTTGTGCATTGTAGACCCTAGCAATGATATTAGTTCTAGTGTGGGAAAATATTATAATTGAGATCTGGTAAGTTATTTGCAGACTTCAAGTTTTTCTTTACACTGTGCTGACATTTAGTACAGCCCCGGTGAGGAAAACAATACTGCCATTCATGGCTCTAGACGTAGATTTCAATCGACTTAAGCGGGCACAATGAAACTTGGTCATTCACTGGTTACCCATATTGTGTTCTCAAATTTTCTCTCAGCAAAAGTATAATGACTCAGTATTGTATGGTTGCATAGACAAGGGCTCAGAACAAGAGACACTAGTTTTGTCTGACGGTGTGAGAAAGTCGTGAAGGGATCTTTTCTTCCAGATGGTGTTAAATTCAGCTGCCTTTTTAACATTGGCCTTGCACAGCAATCTGCTGCTCCCTTTTCACAAAGAATAAGCCTGGGTTCCTACTAGTTAACATGCATACTCACGCAACCTGCAACTTCACTCCAACTGTTTTACAATGCAGTGGTATGCTAAATAAACTTGATCTGGTCTCTCCCAGTGCTAAACCTAGCCTTCAAAGGACTGCTCAACTGATATTTACCCTTCTTTTAACGTCAAGCTGTATATTTTTTTCAAACTTTAAGGAAACATTACAGATAAATAATTTTATAGAACACTATTTCCTACGGGAGTCTCTTAAAGCATAAACTTGGAGGGCATGCTAGTACATTTTAGCATGCTCTCTTTTTCCAAGTTAGAAGTTAGATGTGCAGGATAAAAGGGAGAAGAAATGGGGCGTTTTGCTTCGAAACAGTGAAGGAGTAACAATAAGAATTGATAATGATAATAATAATATCCAAATGCATTTTATTGATTGAAAGTCATGTAACATTAATCGGGTACAAAACAATTTAATACGACAGTGGCTAGCACACGATTGTAATACTGATATTTTCCTTGGGTGTTTTCCTTAACAAATTTACATAAAAGACCAAGACGCAAGCAAAAGCTTAAGTAAATTGACCCATTGAATGCCTAAGTAAACAATAGGTTTCCCCAGAAAACAGCTTATTGCCTTAATTGAAGCTCTTTGAGAAAGAAAACCACATACTTTGTAATGTAAATGTTAATTGTAGTAGACAATGGCTCTAGGTAAATAGCACCCCTGGACATGCAGTAAATGAAAGGCATACAGGCACTCAACAATGAAAGGTTGTTCGCACAAACAGTGCTTCAAATGTAAATAAACAAGGGTCTTCTCATCGGTCACTACAGTAGTAAAACTTTGGCACGTGTACAGCAGCCAAAGTGGGAATTTATGTAAATACAGTCTGTCTGGGCTACTAGCTGAAACTCAGTAAAAAGCCACCACGTAAGCCCCTCAGCCTGAGAAAGCTGTGCAATATTCTGCAGCTACAGAGGGATGAGATCACTTTTAAGGCGAATTCTTTATTTTAAATGAACCACACACTTGTGTTGTTTCGAGGACCTGTTTGCTGGTTCTCTTCGCTCTGCCTCTCGAAGTGTATGGCGTGAAGGCAAACATGACCATTATAACCCCCAGATAATATTTTCTGGGAGCCCTCCGATTCCGAAGCAAAAAATAAAAATAAAAAATAAAAAGGCAGCCTGAACACGGTTAGCCCTTCAGTGAGTGAGGAAGGCTGAGGGCTGCTCTCCTATCTTATTTGAATCTACCTTGGAGACGCTCAGTGTCTAACACAGCGTTGTCCGCTAGTGTGCCTCTGGGAGGATG
Organism: Struthio camelus; assembly: GCF_040807025.1. Classification (NCBI taxonomy): domain Eukaryota; kingdom Metazoa; phylum Chordata; class Aves; order Struthioniformes; family Struthionidae; genus Struthio; species Struthio camelus. The sequence continues at coordinate 36,952,518 of NC_090981.1, read as the reverse complement.
CTCAGGTCGAGTCCAAGGGAGAGCGTTACCCTGCAGAATTAATCCCGCTCTGTTTCACTTTCAAAGGTGCCTAAACTGCGGTAATTACAAAGGCGAAGAGCATCCAAACAAGTGTTTACTAAAGCGCGGGGAGGCCGCGGGGGCGGCGCAGGCTGCCGCGGCCGGGGAGCGGCGCGGCCCCGCCCGGGCCTGGCTCTGCCCTCCCGCCGCTGCCGCCCCTCAGCCGCGGGGCTCCGGCCGCGCAAGAAAAGCGAAACTCGCTGCTGAGCCGCTTGCGGAGAGGCTGCGGATTTAACAGAAAGAGACAGTGTGCAGCCACAGAGCAGTTGGTGTTCTCACTTGGGAGCCCGCAGATGGCTGTGGGTGGGAAATGCCTCCACTTTCGGAGGCGATGGAGATGAGGATGGTGTGGTGCACTTGATGTTTTTTCCATCCCCCAGCCCCCAGCAGGGCTGTCTGTCATGGGCTGCCGGGGCATGGCATTGCCACTTGCCCCGAGCGTGGGAATGGGAGCGCCCAGCCGTTCACATCTCCTGCATGCCGGTTAACGGAATCAATTAGGCAAGACAGACCCTCAGCTCCCCCACCCCCTTTCCATTTTTGTCAGGTCTATATACGTCCTAATTATTTCAGTTTGGGATGCCAGAGCTGTTTCCTGGATAGATCTGATCATCCTTAAACAAAAAGAGAGGAGGCGCACACGTGGGTTTTGGAGTAAATGTCACTTTCATTTCCAATGCTAGGCGCAGAGTAAGACACAGAACATTTTTTAACACTTTGACAAGGGGGGAGGCGATCTCGTCTCCATCATGTCTTTCTGCTTCAGTAGCTTCCTCAAGGAAACCCTCTTGGAACAGAGAAGCATCTGTGCTCGCATTTTGAATAGAAGAATAAAAATCAGCCATCACTTTTTTCATCTTTGTGCAGCTCCACCGAGTTCTCAGTAGATATAAATTATTAAGCTTGCCTACACTTCGGTGTAAACTTTTTTGAAAGACTGGTTTCATATTATTTGAAATAAACCCCCAATGCTTTGTCTAAGATGCACACAGACAGATTTTTTTTCAGTTCAGTCCACACTGTATCATCACTACCACCATCATCTTCATCAGCATCACCACCAGCTTTATTTTTAAGGCTATTTCATTGCAATGAATCATTCTGCAAAATGAAACTCAGCATTTCCAAGCAGCTTGCTAAAAAATCGCCTCAGCCCAGTTAGAAATGAACTGGTCCGGGTTTCTTTTTATTTATTTATTTAACAGCAATAGTTGCACATGCATTGTTTACCATCAGTACCATTTCCTCTTTGCAGTATTTAACTATCCATTTAAGTGTGGCATCTGACAACTTCATATTTTGGAGTAAGTATGCCATTTAATTTCCTCCACTCCCACCTTTAGCTGTAAAAACGTTAGATTCAATAAGCATTCCTGACCTTTCTCGGGTTTTACTGTCTCTCGCAGTAGTCTTTCATTTTCACACGCTGCACGATGATCTTGAAGGAGTTTTTACTTTCGGTTATCTAGCTTTATGAAGACCAAAACACTCATACAGCTAGATAACCAAAGATAACAACTCGCTTCCCTCAAAGATTTTTTTTCCTTGCTAGAATCCAGATTCTTTCTGACAAACAGGCGTGTTGTTTCCTCCAAGAGTACTAGTGCTGCTTTAAAATATTCATCCTTTTATGCAATTGTGACCTGGTTTGTGTGTGTGTGTGTGTCTGTGCAGCTAATAACATCCAAAAGAGATCTGTTGCCTTCAAAGTTTATTCCGAACTTTTTCTTTCAGCCAGTAATTTCCGGCAGCGAGAGCCAACAATTCATCTGTTAATATCGGAAAATAAAACCAGCTATTAAGGTGCATCAAGCTGTGTTAAGACTGAGAAGCATCCATCCCTTCACAGGCCTCTATTTGCATTGTAAATTGCTTCATTCTCACGAAAGACTCTTTAGCCTCTATAAAGACGTAAAGCCATCGGCAATTTCCAGCGCAGTGTAAGGAGGAAAAAAAAATCCCATTTCAGCAGAAAGTGACAAGATGATTCCAGGATCCAGCTCCTGATCCTTTTAGATTATGCACGGTATAGAGCTTTTTACCAAATGGTGGCAGCTTGATTGCAAATATCTCGTATGTGTGTGTGTTTTGGGGGGGAAGATCCTCGATTTCTCAGGGCTCCTAGAGCTGGGGAGAAGAAGATGCGGTCTTGCTGGCTTGCTGCTGCCCCCGGTCTGAAAGAAGGAGAAAAGGGCCATCATTGGAGGGCTTTCAGTGCCAAAATGTGGACCAGCCCGGCAAGGTCAGAGGTCCTGGACCGCGGGAGACCAAGGTAATGATGATGTCATGAGAAATCGCAAGCACCCCGGTTATTGATATGCATGAGCGGTCAGCAAGCTGCCCGCGCCCGCGGCGGCGGCGGCGGCGGCGGCGGCGGCGGCGGCGGAGGGACCGGCCAGCCGCGCCGCCACCATCTCGTCCGCCGGCGCTGCCGGCTGCAGCGACATCCACCCGCCGCCTTTACCTTCCTCGGCGCGAGCCCGCGCGCTAATGTCCAGGGCTGGAGGAAAGCTCTCTCTAAGGACAGATAAAAGCGTTTCAGGTCTGGGTAACGTCTCTGCCTGCATTGCTCTTCTGGCAGAGTCTGCTCGCGCAGAGAGATGTGAGGCACTTTGCTCCTGCCTAAAGCAGGGCCTTGCTTCCTGAGCCTGAGAATCAGGTCTGCGGTACGCAGTGAGTCGATGTGTAATTACATTGACAATTTGCTGTGCTGTGGTGTGTTTTAATGGCTTCACATCTCAGGCATGTTTTGTATCTCTAGTGCTTTGCAGGTATTTACACCAGGACGAGTGTGCAACGCCTTTTCCTCTGTCTGTTTATTGGGAATGCTGCAAGCAGCAGGCTCCAGCTTGGCTCCAGTGTATTTTATAGCATCTATACTCTCTTTCTCTCTCTCTCTCTCTCTCCCCCCCCCCCGCCTCCTTCTCCCTCTCCCTCTCTCCCAGTGTATGTTTGTGTGTGTGTGAGTGTGTGTTAGAATGCAACACAGGTGAACATTGCAGCAATATTTATCTAAGGCTATATATCATTTGGCGAAATGCCTTAATAAAATGCTGATTTATTGTTTATTTTTATTAAGCTCGTACTATAGAGAAGAAATGTATGCTTACATTACTCAAGGAACCGAGGAAGGCAAGTCTTTCTAAACTGTTAGAATGCGTTATGTACAGTTTTAGGATTTAAGTCTCTCAGTTCCCCTCCCCCCTCAAAAAAAAAGAACATTATACTTTGAATTATTTAACAGTATAATTTGTATAGAATTTTTCTAAGTCTAAAGTGCAAACATTAAAAGTCTCTCGAGTATACGTGATACAATGAATCTTCTGACTGAGATCTACAATATTTACTGTTGAAATTAATAAATGCACTTCAACAGCTCGTACATGCTGCAGCTGGTATCAGATGCATATTGAAAAATTCAGCACAGACACAGAATATGGACTGCTCTGCACTTCTAAAGGAATTATGACTTGAAATTCATGCTGCTACTGTTCTTTTAAGGTATAAAATAAAACAAAATAGATTGTGCTTTATGTTCTCATACAGTTATAGGGAATATCTTATCCTGCATTTAATTAGATCTGTTTGTAAATTAACCTGTGTTTGCATATATTGCTATTTTTAAGGGGAAATATTTAAATACATTGAGTTATATTGAAGTTGTTGATACTCTATGCTGACTAGATGGCCTGCTTACATGATAAAGCATATGTGTGCTTGTATGTACATAGGAGAATCATGTATACACGTGTAGGTCTATGTACATGACTCTGTGTGTGTGTTTTTCTGCACATATATATGCATGTGTATGTGGTTATACTGTAAAATTGTAACTATATAAACCAGTCCATTTCTTCTCACAGATTAATATTACAAAAGCATGAAAATGGGAAAGCAATATCATTTGTCAGACAGGGCCCAGAATTAATACTGCCACCAAGAAGTAACACATACACATTACTAACGTGCCAAATCCTGAATTCAGTAGCGATATTACTAATGAGACCATTCATTTGTGCTTTCAGACTCTAAGCTTTTGAAATTGAGCATGATTTTTTTTAAATACATATCAGATACTCTGATATAGGGAAACACTGCAATTTGCCACCCGTGCTTGGAGTGTATAAGATGTACATGCTAATTGTGCCAGCGCTCTTTGCAGATTATACACAGGCTGGCATAAAATGGTTAGATTTCTTACAACGTTGTATTATTAGTTACTGTGCTTCTTCACCACCTCTCAGGCTGTTCAGGCACAACAGGGAGGACTGAACTGGACATCTGATATATCTAAAGGTATATGATCATTTTGATATTATGTAAAATTCTAATGAGCTTTTCTGAATTGGCAGATAGACAGAAAGATGTTTTTCTTGCAATAGCTAGAGGCAGCAGTATTAGTGATCAGGCATGTGTTACATGTAACAGGCTTGTGAGCTTATGCATTAAATTCTTTCAGTCAGAGGCATGAAAATTCACGTACTCCTTGTGTATATGTGTGTGTGTACATCTATGCTTACATAGATATATGTATATATAATACATATTAACACAGACACATATGTACACATTAATGCATGCATGTAAAACATGTTGCCATGTTACAGGATTTACAGTTAAATGCAAGGCATTTCTTTGCAAATTAGTATGTTTCAAAGATGCAAAATATACCTTTAAAACATCAAGTTCTATCTCAAGGCCATCTCACTCACACACACTGCCTTAAGAAGTAACTACAATACACCTGTCACTTTTTGTTGATTAATCTTTGGAGCCTCAGTAAGCCAAAATAGCCAATATGACAATTACAACCCAGTTGCTCATTAGCCATATTACCAATTAAATTTTCTAACTCTCAGTCATCTAGCAGGGCCTCAAAATCTATGGGTGTCCAGTAAGTCTGCACAAAAACATTTGCTTATTCTGAATATCACAAAAAATGTATACAGCAGTTGTTAATATACATTTCCAAAATTGCAGGGTTGTCTAGCATGTGAAAACTTAAAGCAATATGTAATTCTGAAATTATTATCAAAAATGTAATCCAAAACATCAGAAGTAATTGTTAATACTACATGCTTCCCCTCCCCCCACCCCGTTTACATAATTGTATAAAACTTATCTATTCCAAAATCACTTTAGAAATGATTTATATATTGGAAGAAACTAAATCCAAATATACACTTTTTCTTCCTACCTCCCTTATAAATTCCCATTAATGGCCTGTAGATTAGTATGTGATTGCCATGCTTGTTTTCTAATCTTTTTATAGGTCTCCAGATGGCTGTGACGTAAAGGAGAAACATCCTGCGTGGATTTCTTAAGAATAAACAGTCTCTATTTACTTTAAAGAGGAATGCTTATGATTCTCTAATTATTACAGTCAGAGTCTTGTTCTAATGCCAATATCCCCACCTTCTGTATGGAATACACAGAGAAACCCTATTTAAACTGCTCTGAAGTACAGAAGGAGTGTAAAACATTAGACGAATCCTCTTTTCATATTAAATTAGAATATAATTCACACAAATGTAAACCACGGTATGCCAGTACAATCCGGGCCAGCATTTCCTGCATAATATCCCTTTCCTTTCAGCCAGGTAGGTCCCTTGACCGGCTTGCCTTCTAATGAGAGTGTCTTATCATTTCTTTTGTGACCACAATTTCATTTTACAGGCAAGTGCAGATTACATTTCTGTTATGTTGAGCACATGGTATGAAAAGGGGCATCTAATACATATCCAAACTACAAAATATGAAAAGGCAGACTATCGAGAATTCAAAATCTAGAACAAAAAAGAACCCTGAACGCTCAGTAATTATACGTAGATACACTGTGTGCTATTAAGGAACATGTATTCATATTTTTATGCAATGTATTTTCTATTGTCTGACTTGTATGGAACGAAAAATAAAAATTACCGTTTCTTGTCGTGATTGTCGCTTCCTGTGGCGTTTCTGCGTTGTCTAAATCTGAAAAATACCCACAAAAAAAGCAAAGGATCATAATTTAAACACTTTCAGTGTTTGATTCTGGTTCGTGAAATGTATATGAATAGATAAACCTATGTGTGTTCAGAAGGCGCTGTGTATATCAACATTTGAGATCATTAAATAAATTAATAAAACGCTTGGCTCTATATTAAACAGGGAAATAACTAGCCACATTTCCTGCAGATGATCTAATGTGACATAAAACAGATATGACTAATGTGCTCCGGTATCTGCAGGGTTAAATGCAGTAATTAATATTTACAGGAAATAATATGAAGGGTAGAGAACGAGTTCCATAATTATTTGTGGGAGAGCTATGATAAAGAAAAAAGATTAAGCTCCTACTTGAGGCTGCTCAATAGAGGTGGTGAAAACTACAGAGGCAGATATAATATTTGCATACTATAAGCTGCCAGTTACTTAATAAAGGATGGAGGCTCCACCTAGCCTCCAGTTCAAAACATGCAAAACACATTAAGCCAGTATTTCCTCGCTAGAATTACCAGGTCTTTCAGATCACTCACTGATGTCCTGAAATCAGGATCATTAGTAAGACATGGTCTATATTTACAGAGCTATTACCGTACAAAGACTTGGCTGTGTAAATAAATATAACGTAATCTACTCACTTTCATTGCATCATATCGATTACATCAGCCTTAGTTTAAAAGCAGGTTATTTCTCACAAAGTAATACTGTTTTCCTGATTTTTTTTAAAGGTAAGTAATGTCGCTCTTTTCAAGAATGCTGGGGTGGACTAGAGTTTTTTCTTGCTGAGGGATGCTACTTGCTCGGCTGGTGGGTGGGGGGAGGACTAAAATAGAAACACTATTGCATAAGTCCCTCGGCTTCCGTGACATCCGCCGCCTGCCGCCGCCGTGGCCCGGGCGCCCGAGAGGCCAGGGCCGAGCAGTAGGGGCCCCGCGCCCCGGCCGCGGCAGCCCGGTCCGGCCCGCAGCGCGGCGGGCTGGCGGGCGGCGGGGGGCTGGGCCGGGACCTGCTGCGGCCCGGCTCGCACCGGGCTGGGCCGGGACCCGCTGCGGGCCGCGCCGCCGCCGCAGCTGCCGGGCGGCGCAGCGGGAGCCCCAGCGCGGCGCGGTCATCCTGCGCGCCCGCGGAGCGCCGGCCGCCCCCGCCCGGCCCGGCCCGGCCCGGCCCGGCTCGGCTCGGCTTGGCCCGGCCCGCCCCGAAGGTGTGCGTTGCAGCCGGGCTGATCGCCGCCAGACACGCCGCAGCTGGCTCTGCCGGCCCCTCCGAGAGCGGAATAATTACAGCATCATCAAACATTTATAAATCCCCCCCGCGAAAAGGGATACATATTTTGATCAGGCTGCATTTTGGACAACCCAGGAAGTGATGGCTGCTGCCTTGAAGTGACCCACTAAACACGGAGGCAGCCGCATTTAGTAGCTACAGAGACTAATCTCTTCCACGTTGGTGATCTCAGAGATATGCCTTCGGCCTTTTTTTTGTTTGTTTTTGTTTTAACAAAACAACTCGAAAATCTAGAGTCAACAGGAGTTATTTCCCACATGCTGATTTTAAACCGTGTTAACGATTGGTCCTATGTCAATACACCTTCGGAGGATGCCCTGGCATTGCTAAAAAGCTTCCTCTCTGCGTACATAAACGTTATAGCTCTCCATGTACTGGCAATCTGCTTGATAATTAACAGTTCTCACACCCAGCTAGGCGCACGACCAACAGGTTTAGCATCAGACGTACAAAATCAGTTAACCGATAGAAGCCATCCTGTTAACTCATAAAAGCTTGCCTTGTTAATCAAATTTCCCTCGCAGTCGCCGGGGAAGTTACTGGAGCCCTGCCGAGGCAACCTGTTCTGGCGGGCACCGGCGAAGCAGCCCCTGCCCCTGCCCCTGCCCCTGCCCCGCTGCGGGCATCGGAAACCGCCGACGTGCCGCCAAGCTCAGCTCGCTCCCTCTGACAAGGGATTCAGGTTCTGAACACCCCGCTCGCGATACTTACATTCCTTCTTCTTATAAAAGAGAGATATGCCCCCAGAGCTAGGTGGTTAGGTGAATCTCCGGTGGAAAACAAAGATCCCCACGGTCGAGCCCCCTTAAAGCACAGAAAGCAGGCTCTTTCACGTCTCCAGAAATTCAGATCTTTCCCCTCGTCATCTCTGTTTAAAAGTGCCGCTTAGTTCCATAGCGTAATTCTTGCACGATTGGTTCTAAAAGAGTTAGAGAGCTTCCATCCAGAAAAATGGGAAAGAAATGCAAAAAGTTTTTTTTTCTTTTTTCCATATTGCTTCCTAAGCCCCAGAGTAGAAAGTGAAGTGTTGTATGTGAGGCTCTGCAAGTTTTTTGGGGGGGTTGGCCAAGGTCTAGTCCAGCCCTCTCTGCTGAGGAGGACGTGCTCTGAAATTCAACCAATTTCCCCAACGCTTTTGTTGCTGATGAACTGAAGCCCTATTGTTCATCCATTGCCACGGTCTTTTTCAGTTCCTACTATACGTTATGCGTTGCCAGAGATAATGAATTTGCACCAAAACCTCTCATAGTCCCATTCTGACAGACGGAACAAATTAGAAATGTCTAATCTAAAGAAGAGCAATGGCTACATTTTCCTAGAGAAGAAGAAGAGCGTACATTTTTTTGGAAACTTAAAAAAAATGCACCACATTGACGAGTTTTCTAAGGTATTTTCCTCCAGCTAACTTCTGAAGAACAGTTTCTTCTGAATCCTGCTTTTGGGAGGCACTGCCATTTTGTAACTTTTTTCAAAATCAGTCAACCGGCCAACAACAGCAGTGATAATAATGCTAACAAAAAGCATCTCCTCCAATTTCTGTTACCATGCAAACTTGTAGCGTGACCTCTCGCCAACACAGTGATTGCTAGAAGGAGGGTTTCCTAAAGCTTTGCGGTTTCCTTCCTTTCCTGCTCATTCAACGCTTCAGGTGCAAAAGCAGTGGCACAGACCCAACGTCTCGCCCATGAAACCGCCAGCTCGTTTTAGGGCGCAGGAGCCGGGCGAGAGAGATGCACGGTGCGGTGGGAGAAGTTTGGGTGTGTGTCTGAGCACGGGAGGTGTGCGGGGAGGGAGGGAGGGAGGGAGCGAGGGAAGGAAGGAGGGAGCGAGGGAGGGGAGGAGGGAAGGAGGGAGGAGGGAGGTGGTGCCCGGCAAGGTAGGGAGGCAGGCCGGCTCTCCCGGGGGTGCCGTGGCCCGGGGAGGCGGCGGGGGTGCGCTCGCCTGCAGGCTGCGACGGGGCGGGCTGGCGGGGCGGCTGCAGCGCAGCGGCTGCGGAGGGCCGCGCTGCGGGCTCCGCCAGGCGCCGCGCCCGCGGGCGGCTTTGCAGCACGTCTGGGCACGGCCTTCCCGTCGGGGCTGCGGCGGAGCCGCGTGCGTAGGTGTCAAGGAGTGCGAGTGGGTGCGAAGAGTGTGTCCGCAGAGGGGTGGTGCCAGGACTGGGGGCAGGCGGAGGAGAGGCAAGGCTAAAAAAAGCTTGTGTGTGTATATATACGTAAAAATATATATATAAACACACACACTATATACATATCTGTGTCTCTGCAGGTGACACGGGCACCTGGCACGGAGCGCGACTCCGGGAGAGGGGAGGCGGCGAGGCCGGCGCCTTCCCGAGGCGCGGATTTCCCGCCAACTTCCGCCGGGGCGGCCAGGCCTCCCGTCCTGCCCACGGCCCTCCGCAGCGCCCACTGCAGCCCCACTGCCCGCAGCACCCAGGGGTGCCCCGACCAGCACAGCCCCTGGAGAACAGGCAGACAAAGAGAGCTGCCTACGAATAAAAACGTAATCGCAGATAAATCTAACGAAATTCAGGACAAACCCCGCTTAAGCAGCATTGCTGAGAGCATTTATCCTCTCGAGCAGGCTTTTAACCAGAAATAGACCCGCGTTTCCATTTCCTGGCTTGGCCATTTAAGTTTAGTTAAGATGTTTGACTGGGGAAGCAGTGCGTGAGTGTGCGGAGGTGTGAGCGTATGTGCGTGCGTGCGGGGAGCCGTCGGCTCGCAGTTGGTTTGCTCTCAGAGCGACTGTGCCAAGATCTAGAGAGATGCTCTGGAACATATCAAAATAGACAAACAAATGACTAAATAATACGACGATAAAAATAGAAGCCTAAATCCTAACAAAGAATATCCTTCATTTTCAAAACAGCGCTTGCATTTCATTCTACAGCCTGGCCGGTAGAAATTCCCCCGGCGCTAAAAGTTCTCCAAACATCAAGATAAAACGAGGTGTTTCGAAAGGAGAAAGGGTATAGGGAAAGAGAAACAGGAGACAGCTTTAGAAACCCTCACATCTACCCTCTTCTACCTTTCTGTCAGTGACAAAACCAACTTTCCACAGTCAGATATCCGAGTACCCTTTATTTCCACTTCTCCTCCCAAATGGGAGAAATCAGTGCAAAGCCAGGAGAGAGGCTTTGACTTGCAGATCAGAGCGGCTGGGGAAGCGAGCGGTTGCGTTTCTAAGGCTTGCGACTACAGCCTAGCGTCTCTTCTATTTTCTCTTCTCCCTCAAACCGGCACTGATATCAGCGAAGCCCTTACACCAAACCACTGACACCGTATCAGTACACAGGTACCAAATGAAGCATCACTGGTCATTTGAAGTGATAATTTACCTGCACTGACTAAACACACGTGTGTCATGCAATACTGGGGGTGGAGGGGGGTTGGAAATTTTTTATGAAATGGTCGATGTTTTCTATTTCCCGCTCATCATCCGATGAAGAAAAGCAGCAAATAACGTCCGTGAAGAAAAAAAAAAAAAGAAAGAAAGAAAGGAAGGAAGGAAGGAAGAAAAAGGGAAGGAGAGGAGGGCAGCGCAGCGGCGCTGCCGGGGCCGGTGACAGCGCGCCGCGCGTGTGGGCTTTGTTTTGCCGCGGCGCGGGGGCGGAGGCGGGCGGGGAGGGGCGGCTCATTGTTTTTGTTAATGTTTATTTTATTGGGCAGAGGCGCTCGGCAGCGTGGCGAAGCGGCGAGCGGAGCCAAGCAGCGAGGGCAGCCGCGGCCGGTGCCTGGCAGCGGCCCGGCCGCCGCCCCGCGGCCGCCTGGACCCAGCGCGCTGCGGGCGCGGAGCGGCTCGGCCGCTGCGCCGCAGCCGCTTCCCCCATCCCCGCTTCACGTTCAAGGTTTAGCAGCGAGGTCACGTCCATTGACGTCAGCTCGAGGCTTACTGTACGTCCAGCTGCATTTACATACATCAAGGAAATTAGGGCATTAAAAAATATATGCAAATCCTGCTGCTCGGAGAAGCGACGGTAGATTCCCGGAGCGATCGCCCTTATTATTGAAGACCGTAATTAATGGAACAAAAATAATCTGGCCTTCCCCCTCCCCCCCAATCAACAACAACAAAAAAAAAGCCCCGAAATGACAAATCTGGGTTAGCGCGGGCAGGCTGGGCGCGGCGGCTCTGCGCGGCCGGCTGCGGCGCGGCGCGGAGAAGAGCCCGGCCCGGAGCCGGCCGCTCCAGACGGCTCCCTGTGCATAATCACGGCTCCACCGCTGCGCCATTCTCCTCTCCTCCTCCTGCTGCTGCTCCTGTTGGTTCCAGCGTGTATTATTTTTAATACTGATGCATATGTAAAGGTATATTTGCATTTTTTTTAATTTACTGAAAGTTACAGGCTATCGCTTTTTCTTTGATCTTTCCTTCCTTTCTTTTAAAAAACCCCTCCCCCTTCTCTTTTTTCCCTCCCCCCTTTTTGCTAAGGCTCTGCTATGTATGTATCTTTATATACAGTTTCCTGACTGATTCCGTTTATATAAGGTTACAAAATATGCACAGTGCTAATAATACAAACCAGGCTACACAACATGCTTATTGGGTCTTAGGAGGAGAGGCACGTATCATTATCGTGTTCAGGTCTAATACCAATAGCTCAAACCTGGAAGTTTGATCGCCTAATTAACTTCCTATTAGAAAAAAATACCGTTTTAAGGGATAAGGCAATATAGATAATGCTAATGGGTACTGTTTCAAAGTATTCATAATATTTCATTGCAGGATTTCGACTTATATACGCACCCAGGTCGCCACTGATTTCAGGATTTTTTTTTAAAAATATTCTCTTAACATGTGTAGATCCAGGTATGGAGAGCTTTCTCTCAGGAAGACATTTTGTACCTTCTGTCTTAACTGCTACATTATTAAATGTGTTGCATTTCATTTTAGCATGTGTAGCTTTAAACAGCCTGCCTAAATCTTTACTGAAAAAGCATTTTTAGAGGTTATTTTAAAATATTCTCGATATCATTACATTTTCTTTATCTGAAAACCCACAGGCCTTGAATTACATTAAGAACAATGTTAGCTGACTTTCGAGTTACCTTAATGGGGAAATTCTCATAAAAAGACGGGAGAGTTCAAAGTTGATTAAAAGCATATTATCCTCTTTCTATAGTCCAGAAATATTACGCTTTTAAACGTGTAATGTTATACCATAAGAACGACGCCTGCCCGTACACACATTTTTTTTAAGTCTAAGTACATGCATAGATAATTAGTTACGGCATGAATGACTTACCTGCCGGAACGTATAGGGCAAAAGTTAGCCCTCCCCAAAGACTGTCGGGCATATATTTTTTTCCAATAAAGAGTAGAGTGTCATGCCCGGGTCTGTATTATTCAGTACCTATTTCACGACACGTATACTTTAATTCTTTGGCGTTCTTACGGTATTTCCAGCGCTACCTCTAGCTCCAGTTTTACAAGCCCTACACCAAAGTGCTCATATGATATGTCACCCAATAAAAAGTGGTCAGATGGCTACACGTAAAACATAAAAAAAAAAAAAACGGAAACAGACACTATCATCCATTAGGTTAGTTCTTACCTTACCATATATAGCAACAATTCATTAGGAAAGTACATTTTCTACACATTTTTATGAATAGCGGTGGGACTACAGAGCAGTGTGCAGTTGCTCGTTTACGAGTAGTGCCGGGGACTCCTGGCTCCCGCAAGGAAGCCCTTTCTCTCTATTGCTTTTAATTAGCACACGTGAACCGCGCTCCCCTATAGAACTGCATTAACATATGCAGAGAGAGGAGCCGAGGTGAGTGCCCGGCCCACGCTCCGGCTGTGCGCGCAGGTAGCGAGCGGCGCGGGGGGCGAGCGGAGTGCGGATGTGTGCGCGCGTGTGCGCGGCTGTCGGCGGTGGCGAGCCGGGCGGCGTTGCTCCCGCGGCCCGCTCCCCGCGGCGCACATGTGCGCGGCGGCACCGGCGGCCCGCGGACCGGCCCGCGCCCCCGCCCCGCTGCCCGGGCGCCGCCGCGCCGCGCCACCCCCGCCCGCCGCGCCGCCGCTGCTTACCGCGCCGCCGACCCGCTGCGGCCGCAGCCCGCCGGGACGGCCCCGGCCCCGGCCCCGTAGGTGCGGCGGGGCACGGCGCGGCGCGGCGGGGCGCGGGCGCCGCCGCGCTGCCCCCGCCGCGCTGCCGCGGGAGCCACGCCGCAGCCCCGGCTGCCCTCCGCCTCCGCGCTCCCCCCGCCGCCGCCCCCGCCCCGCATTACCATACGGCGGCCGGTCCCCGCGAATCACAGCGGCAGCGGGCGGCATTTGAATGCGCCCCGCAGCCGGCGCCGGTGCCGGTCCCCGGCGGCAGCGCGGCCGCTGCCCGGCCCGCCCGCGCCGCGCGGCCCCTCCCCCGGGCCTGCATGTGCCACGGGCAGGGCAGGGGACAGCCGTCTTGCCTCAGCCACTTGCCACCTTAGCGCTAACTCGACGGGTAGGATATGAACAATAAATACCTCCCCCCGCCCCACACACACGCTAGTTACCTAATACTCAGCCTTTTCAAGCTAAAAATACAGGCGCGTATATTTAGCTGCACATCTGCACAGCTCACATATGTTTTCAGAATGCCACTGAAGTGACGATTTCACGGATTTTAGCCAGAAAAATATAAAAGCTTTCATAATGCTTCGATTTCGTTTGATCGTTACAGCCGGACAGACGAGAGAAGGGTCTGGGTTGAAAATAAATTAATACATGAAAGAGGTCCCCTCCCTCGTCTTTTTCGCAACGCTCTTAATGGTTAGAATAATATAAAACCAGTATTCATATCTAAACCTAGTATTCAGTATTTTACACTTAGATTTTTCCCTCTCTTCAGTCCTCTTCGTCTATCGTCTAGCCAAACCGTAAATAATCAAATCTGCGCCGATGCGCTCTCCACGTGAACATACATGTTTTGGCATTATTAACAGATTATTTTAGAAGACGGGAGATGCAGGTACAGAGAAGTGCCTTTTTCGCAACATTTAAACCCTTGAACGAAAAGATGTAGAATGACAACCATATAATTTTAGGCAAAAGAACCGAAATTTCAAATGAGAAAAAAAATTTGACTTTTTTAGTTAGCAAAAGGCTGAATTTAGTGGGTTTTGCCTACACAAAATTTAATAATTTGGACGTCCTTACACAAAAGCTTCCAGTGTGAATACACCTCACAATGCACCTCCTTGGGAAAGAATAATGATAGTAATAAACCCCAAATCGTACCCATCTCTTTCCGATTAATAATGTTTTCCACGATTAGAGGTAGAAAGAGAATACGGGCGAGAATTTTAATATTCAGGAATTTCATCCAGATTTCAAATTATTGCTAAATTGTTAGATTTCCGGGGAGGAGAGGGAGCGGGTGACGTACAGTAAAGTCTTTGTTAGGTGCGTTTTAGTGAGCATTTAAGACGTTAACTTCAGCATCAATTTAGTGTAAGTAGCCAATGCAGTTGAGTTTCCATACTCGAGAGGTTTATGGCTTTTAGCACTGACAGAATGAGAATTAGCCAGATTTTCCCGATGGCTTTTCTGCTGTACCATTTTGGTAATCAGCTTACACCTTGGCATAAAATAACCCATCAATAAAGTTAAGGTTTGAAATGAACCATTATTTCACTGGTTTCCGTAATAATTGGCTCACAGAGAGAATTAAACCTGTGTGTTTTTTTTTTAACCTCAGTTTGGCTCGCCGAAGCCCGCCTGATCTCCCGGTGCCAAGCCCGAGTGAAAAGGAGGCAGGACGCGAGCGTCCCTCACCTCTACGGCTCCCCCATAGGGCGCGACGACCCCTGGGGTGCCCCCCTTGGCCCCCCTCGGCGGCCGCCCCGAGGCCGGCCGGCCCGGTGGCGAGGAGGGGGCCACCTCCCGCCGACGGCTGCCGCCGCCCTGGAGGCCGGGGCCGCGCCGGGCCGGGCCGGGCCGAGCCGAGCCGGATCGGGTAGCGCCGGGGCTGGCGCCCACGGCGCTGACGCTCCCGCTTGCACTCCCGCTGCCGGTGCCGGTGCCGGGGCGCCGCGGCCGGCAGGGGGACAGCGACACCTGCCGGTGTCCGGCGCGGCGCGGCGGGGACAGGCGGGACAGCACCACGCTCGCCTCCCCCGCCCGGCCCCGCGGAGGGGGACGCGCTGCGCCCCTGCTCAGCGTCAGCGGTCAGCCCGGCCGCGGCAGCCGTCTCCGCGCGCCCATCAGCCAAATCCCACGCAGGGCCACACGCGGTTTTTCGCTCTTGCAACGCGCCCGCCGGGAGAAGCGGGGCTGCTGTCCCTGCCCCTCCGCAGCTCCCAGCCACCGCCCGGGTGCAGCCGAAATCCCCCGCACAGGCACGCGCGCACTCTTGCCCCCGGATCTGGGCTGCGTTCCAGCGAAATGAGAGACCTGATGGGAACCGCGATACGCCCTCGCTGCGGCCACGTCTTCCCGAGCAGCTGGCCGAGGACTTGCGGACGCTGAGCGCGGCGGGCAGCCCCTGCCCCTGCCCCGGGGCCGCGGCCACAGCCGCCCCCCTTGCCTGCATTGTCTTAAATACCGCGGGGCAGGCAATATTCCTCAACGCATTTCAGCAGCAATAATCGCCCCCACCTCCGCGCTTTGCATTTTAATTGCCAGGATCAAAATGTGGGCTCACTTCGTGCATTCCTGGCTGAAGCAAACAGGGCTCACAAAGCACGGGAGGAAGACGACAATAATGCCCCAACCGTAGTATAATTTTAGTATTCGTCCCCGCAGAACGGCCCCATTCTTCATTTAATTTGTATTTATGCTCGGTGGAAAGAAGTTTTGCTTGGAAGCACTTCCTAGCTGATTACGCTTAACCTTACCCGTATTCTCCTTTCCCCCTTTTAATAAAAATCGTTAAAAATGAAAGGGTCAGATTAACGTTGCCAAAAGGCAGTTTTTACAAGTACAAATGGCGGTGAAGGAGCGCTTATCGTGTTAGGTTGTTAGGAGGAAGACACACACCCGAGAAGTTGGAGGTTACATTTGATTGGATTAAACGCCACTTTTTTTTCTCCCCCTTCCCTTTTTTTTTTTTGTTATTTTGGTAGTTCATTAGCCGGGCCTCCGCCAAGACGGTGTGCTTCGATAATTGATTTCTGAGATCTCATTATAGGAATTTTAGTTGTGTTTCTTATCTCAATAGGGTTTTTCTCAACAGGCTACAGTTCGAGAAAAGAATATCTTGGCTGTTCCGAATGACGTTTTCTGTGCACCTACAGGAGTTTATTTCGTCTTGTCCGAATAAATAACAACGTGCGGATCTTTCACAGTGAGGAAAGGGTGTGCCACAAGGCCATTAAATATTTATTTTAGAAAGTAACATGGCTGCTATATGCGGCTGCAAAGGTATATATGCGGCAACCAGGTTTCAGAGGTTTTAACTTTCGTACTGTGCATAATACAAACGCATGGCCTCAAAGTAGCTCTTCGACTGCCTTTTCTAAATGTGCATTAAGGCAAATAAACAAAACTTCGCTAAATCTTCGTGGTCGTAAAACCTGAAAATAAATGCGTTCGCCCCTAATAGCATAACAAGACGGAGGTCTCCTTCTTAGAAAAGGTACTTCTATTAAAAGCAACCGTTATATCACCTGAACAATGGTCCCGCTTAGAGTGACGGAGAAATACAAATTAAAACCAACGAAAAATCAGCTGGATCCCTAAGTGCTGAAGAGGTCTCTAAATACTGTTTGATCATACCTAGTCCGATACAGAGAATAAGACACAGCGCTAACATTTGCCTGGCTCTTTTTCTCCGACGGGTATTGTTCTTTTGTTTTAGCGACTCTAGGAATTGCTGATGATCATTTCGACACCGCGATGGTACTAACGGATCTCTCTTATTTTGCGCCGGACACGCCGACGTCCCCCACCCCGCCCTGCCGCATCCCCACCCCGCAGAGAGCAGCAGGCCGGGCTGGCGGCCGCGCCCCCAGGACGGGCTGAGGGACGGGGCTCCGGCCCCGGGGCGGACCCACCTCGCTGCTCGGACACTTTCCCGCATCCTCGGGAAAGTGTGGAGCGTGGATTACAGCACCCTCATTAAAACCTTGCCATTTTGAGGAGAGCTATGCGCATGCCTATTTGGCAAAAAGTTTTAGCCGTCCCCTAATATATTTCTTTCGTGTCTGGTAACGCAAGCACTACTTATTTAATAAAACGCCACAGGGTACTAGACAGTCCAAACACACAAAATCATTATAGCCTCTTGGCCCGCAAGTCCCCCCTCCCCTTTCTCCTTGGTTTTGTTTCCAAGCCTTTCCGTAGCAATGAACGGATCACGAAACAGGGCTACTGATGAGCAGCATATTCAAATACGCATGAATCAGGACTTGTAAACCTATCATGTTCAATCGTCAAGTCGGTGTGCGGACTGAGACGGCAGCCTATAGCAGTAGGCATATTGCAGAAAACCTAGGAATGGCTGGAGAAGGAGCGTAGTTTGCAGCCGCCTAGCAGCCTCGCGGAGGGGGATAAAAGGAAGGTCACTGCACCTTGACCTACCTTTCCAGGACGTGAGCCCCCTCTCCTTCACACCCGCCCCTCCCCGGTTAAACTCAGCGAGAGCAGAAGGAAATGTATCGATGAGCTTTAAAACACGCATATTCATTATCAAAGACTTTCTGAAGCTAACTCGCTTTGCCAATCTAACTAAGCTGAGCTTTTCTTCATTTCCTTCTACCTGTCTCCCTCGCAGGAACTGTACTAACTGTCCAATAGCGTTTCCATATCTTTCAACTAACAGATAGACACTCCTGGGCAAGGCAACTGTCGGCCTTAACACACAGCAATCAGCAAAACGAACCCTCCCGCCTCACACTATTCATCAACCAGCCCTTATTTATTTTGAATATTTGTTAAAAGGCAGGCAGCTCTGAACTTGATCATGTGCTCGCACCCAGTCTCTCTCTCTCTCTCTCACACACACACATAAAAAATACGATGCGATGCAAGTGTGTGTGCAAACGTGCTTGTTCGTATGTGTATGTACTGCCATAAGTGCGCCAGCTCTGCCCGAACCGGTGTGAATACACATTCCTCCCTGCACGTGCTGCCGGTTCCAGCCCAACGCAGCCCCGATAGATATGAGTGTGAGCGTGCGTGTATGTGTGTGTGTTTAACAAGCCAATAGGTAGGTCGCCATCAGGTGATCAGCCTTGTAATCCAATAGTCTTTGTTCGTGTAAATAAGATTCGTCATTAACAGTAAGAATTGGGGAGGGGGGAGTAACAAAAAAGGGGGGGGGGCGAGAAAGGAAGACTCACGACCGACATCCCTCCCTGCTCGAGAGGAATGGCCTCGCCAGCTCGCCCTGGCTCGCACTGCAGCCATCTGGGGTTGCTGAGTCCGTCGCAACCACCCAGCCCAACACTAAACTTTCTCCCCGTGTCTTGAGGAGACTAAAGTGTCGCAGAAAGTCAGGGAGGGGGCCGAGGAGCCGCGGGGCAGCGGTGTGTTGGGGCTCGGGGGGGGGGGGTTGTCCCTGCTGTTGCCGTCCTCCTCCCCCGCCCTCAGCAGGCTGCGGGCAGCGTCGCCCGCCCGGACCCCTTCTCCCAACCCTGGGTGACCCAGCGCGGCCACCGCCGGAGCCCGGAGGCATCGCCTGGCCTCAGCGAGCCCCTGCAGACCCAGGTCTCCAGAAGGAGGAGGGAGGGAGGGGAGCAGCGGCGACGGGACAGGGCTGCCCCGCGCCCCGGTACTTACCCCGCGCTGCCGCCGCCGCTCCGCCGCCGCTCCCCGGGACGCACACGCTCACATACGCCCGCGCAGAGATTACTTGAGACTTTTCGAGCCAAACCCTGCTCATTCAGCGGGAGCCAGGAGAGGAAGAGAGAAGGGGCGATGGAGGGAGGGGGCAGCCACGGGTGCTGCCCCACACCGGGCTGCAACGTGGCTCCCCCCTCCCCTTCGCCCCAGCACTTCCCACCCACTCACCTCCCCCCTCCCACTCCAAATCGGAAACCCGCGGGGGGGGGGGTGCGCCGGCTCTGCGCTGCCCGCTGGATCCAGCACCCCCTCCGCCGGCTCCCCTGCCCGTGACCGGCTCCCTCCGCACCCGCTGTCCCCCCGCCGCCCGCGGGGGTGCCAGACTTCGGGCGAAGGGCTGGGGGCCGCCGAGGCGAGCCTGCCCTCCCACGCCACGAGTGGGGCGCGCAGAGCGCTGCGGCGCGGAGCCGCCGCCCGGGGCACAGGTGGGCTGCCTTCTGCCGTCCTTCCCGAGCGTGCCTCCCCGCCGGCCTCCCCTCGCTCCTGTTGCTGTTGTTATTAATATTATTACTCCTAATGATACTAATACTTAATTAAAGAGGTCTCTGCAAATGCAACCTGACAGCCGGGGCTGCGGGGCAGGGGTGGCTGTTGTGAACAATGGGCGAAGGCAGGGAACATCTGGGAAGTGCCGCCGCAGGGAACGGGGACTTCTCACTTGGTGCAAGGTGGGCTCGGCGAGACCAGCAGACGCTCCAGTCATTCGGTGGAGCTGCTTAAAAGGCTGCCTGCTTATCAATACAGTAGCGCCGACAGTTCCCGGCTAAATACAATAACGCAGGCCCTCATGATTAATTATATAGGAGGCTTTATGAATTGCAGCTCCCTCCCCTCGCTTTCACAGACACACTCTCGGCACACCTATAGCTGTGAGAGGCTGGAGTTGGCGGGGGCTGACGGTGGACCCAGTCGAAAGTTTCCATACTGCAGACGTACTAATCGCGCCTCCGATTTCTTCGTTGAACGTTTCCTTGGCGAATTGCTCTATTTCTCCGAAAGATTCATCGACAGGCGAAAATATATTTGCATTTATATCTGCCAGAAATGATGCAGCATAAAAATGCCCGAGTAGACCTCGTCTGAAATCAAATCCCTACATTTGCAATTGTTATCTCTAGCACAATTTGTTGTCAATTTACACACCAGCGATTGCATCATTCTAAGCCTCCTTTCCTCTCTAATGCAAAGGACGGCAAAATATGATTTGCCATATAACTGATCGGAGCAGAGAACAGTACATCAGCAAGACTGTAGTTTTATAAGGTTATGTTTCGGGTTTATACAGAGTGGAAAAAAAGTAAACGTTAATTATATCGAATTTGACAACGTGTTTTAGGATGCTTTTACCTCATATATACCATACTCGAATAAGTAAAATAATTTACTGAGGAATTGTACTAATGGCATTGAAGTAAAATGAATAAATAAGAGTTAAATTATATTTTAAAATAGGTTGCACATTAAACCAAAAATATTTCTTTGATGCCTTAGGACAAACAAAAAAATACTGCAAATATATCAGGTAATCCCAATATTATGTTCAAAAGCATAAAGTCATCTTTAATTTTGTATCGATTTGGTGTTATATAACGTGATGATTATAATAAACAGCTGGGTCAGAATAAATAGAAAATTACTATTAAGTTATCGAAATAAAATCAATCGAATAATGTTTTCCATTCTAATGAGCACCAAAACGTTTTCTTTCTAATTTACTTATTTTCAAAACAGAAATTAAAAGATGTTAGAACTGACTTCCTTTCGAATAAAATAAGTTAATATTAGAACAACTGTTTGCATATACTTTCTATAAAGTGCCTGCAGCGAGCAAAATATGATCATGCAAGCTCTGGAATTTACTTACCCCCCACCCTTTATACTGTCTATAAACACTGCTATGTGATTAAATGTACTCACTTTCTTGTATGGACCATCCATTTGTCTGCTGTCTACATCTTTTAGAATGTAGTCTCATTCAGGTTTGTTCTTCTTCAAAGCAGTTACTAGGTATATGACAATGTCAACATGCTTTTTTACAGAATACACAAAAATTGTTTTCAACCTTCAGAAATCAGCTAAGCTCTTTCTGGACAAGTCAGCTCCAGCGATGTTAGACATGAGTTGCTGTCAAGCTCTAAGAATTCAAGTGGGGAAAAAAAAATTTGGATTATTAAGTACGGAATAATCACCAAATTGGTTATAAAGGCATTGATACCAGTGTAATTGATTTTAAAGGGGCAGAATTTGGCCCAGTTAATCAGGTTAAAAGGGCATGTAGCTATTGCCTTAAAAAGGGATCTCTCAAGCCCATCTCTTGTTATACTTGCAGACTTCAGAAAAAAAAAAAAAAAACACACACACATGCACATAGGTAAAGGTGAAGTACTCAACAGGGTTTTCAAAGAGATTTAATGGAGAAAAAACATCAAATTTAAAACTGTTTACTCCCTAAATTTGTTTGATTATTTTCCTTTCCAGTAACAGCAATTATATGAAACATAAGTATTAGAACAAAAGTCTCACCAAGAGGGTGACGTTACATGAATGGGGATAAAATGCTGCTTAATTATTCTGGCGAAGTGTAATGATTTAATTCTTCCCATCTTTTCTCTAATGACTTTCTCTCCTCAAAACTCTCCTTGCGAATAGTACACCTGCATTTGTGAGTAGAAACTAGGCCACCCTTTGAAAATAATCTGGCTAAGCAGTGTAAGCACCAAAGCCAAAACCACAGTGCTCAGGCAGTACATGCTACACCACCGGAGCAATACATGTGTAAGACTCCCCATTGAAGTCACTAGAGAATTCAGTTTAAAAGAGACACACTTTGTCCTTCTCTTCACAAACTAAATCGATTGAAATGCATGATAATTGTAAGTATTATTACTTTTGCCTTAGTTATTTGAATAACTGAAGACAGACTTCAGTCCTGCAATTCGCATTTGTGCAAAACTTCAGTTAGTTCAAAGGGCACTTTTCCCTGGGAAAAACTGTACAAAAAACCCTAAGCACAGTCTCAAAAAAATAGGATAGAAAGTTTGGTGTGTTCTTTGGCAGTTTGAACGTGCTGTTATTATAAACATGCATTTAAGTAACAAAACGAGGAGTTCTTAACAGTCCTTGGCCGTATGTTTGTCTCAAGCTACGATAAATTAGGTAAGATTCTGTTCCCACTGAAGTCAAATACAAAATCCTTTTGGATTCAGTGATAGCAAGAAGAGCCTTTAAATTGCTTTTGTTTACATACACACAATCTGGATCTAATTCGTCTATCTCTTCGAGGCACACCTGAAAGCCAGGACTCTGGTCTGTGTACTGAATCATGTGGTATCTCCATATCAGAAAGGGCATTATGTTAACTTTATATTATCTGCATGAACGAAGAGGAAAAGTAGTGAGCTTGACTGGCCTCAATACTGAATGTAGGTTTTCCAACTAAAAAGGTATCAGTCGATTCAGTCCAATCGAAAATGTGAGAAGAATCAAACGATTCTTTCATAGGCTTAATCACTGCCTTATTTTAGACAATATCGTTATTCTCATAGGACGAAAATGAAAAATTATATATATATAATTTTTAAGGTATGAATTGACTTAATTGAAGGATTTTTTTAGGGTGTGGGAGGTGATGGTGCTTTCCAGACAAGGGCATAATTTTTCCCAAGTGGCACAGAAACAATGTGAGTACTTTTCAAAATACAGTCTGCTGTTTTCCTGCATGCTTTTTCCCCTCTCCCAAAAAATGACCAATTAAGCGTATTAGGCACCAGAGGAAAAAAAAAAGTCACAACTAAAAAAAAGTTATTACAACCTTCAGGTGTATTGAACTTGAACCTAAGGGACATGAGCCACCTGGAGGATGTAATCAGCAATTCGTAGGACCGAGCCTGCAAGCCCACATTTGAGTGTCATGACACTAAGAATTTTGTATGGTATCTGTAGATCTGCAGATACCCGTATAGTGTGCAATATAGTGCATCTCTATGATTATACATTATTAAGCATGACTGCTATGATACAAATATGAAAATATATAGTAAAGACTGAGCGCCTGGATTATAAAACTCAAAGCTGTATTGAAGGAGGACTCCAGGCACTTCCTTGCAGAAGTTCCTGCTAAGGAAACCCACGCATCTCGCCCCGTGAGCTTCTCTTGGGATGCACTGTACCAGAGGTAAGACCGAACTTGCTTATTTCCTCCCGGCCCAAGGAAAGGCCCCTTTCCCTCGTAAACAGATTCCCAAGCAACTCTGACGGGAAAGAGCACGGAATACACTGCTGGAAATCAAGTACATTACCTCCGGGGTGGGGTGGGTGGGGTAAAATCTTTTGTTTCGTTTGGTAAGAGCCTGTGAGGTAAATCCAGGAGACAGCGCCATCCAGAGCAGACACCTGTGCAGGGGAGCACCCTTGCCTTTCCCTCGGAGGCGCTGGGGCTGCGGGACAGACCCCCGAAGCGGAGCAAACCCCGTTTGGGCGGCGCGCCTGCGGGGCGTCCCCCCCCCCCCCCCCCGCGCACACGTGCTGCACAGAGCCTCTGCGGTGCTGCGGCCAAACCGCTCACACCTGCGCGGCTGCCTCCGTGACGGAGGGGATCACAGAGTTAGCCTTCGCTTAAGAAACTTTAGCGGAACGAAGTGGATAACGTGAACGAAACCAAATATTCGCACTTTTTCCAGTTAGCTTAGTCCTGTTTCTTAATTCTGACGTAAGAGCGCTTCTGCCCGGTTTTTAAAGCCCACCTGATCAGATTAATGCTTGACCTGCCTAAACCTCTCTCTTCTTTTGGGGCAGAGTTAAATAACTATCTGGTCAGACAGGGATTTTCGCTTTATGGCAAGCACCCACTCCGATTCCAGTAAACGCCTCGCACCAGATAACTCTTGGAGGAGCGAAGAGATACGCGCTCTTATTAAAGAGGAAAAAAAAAAAAAAGACAAAGAAACAAACCTGTCGAACAAGCCAAACCCCTCTCCCCGTAGACGACAGGCAAAACCAGACCCGTACCTGGCTGCTGAGGCGGGCAGGAGACACGCCGCACGCCCGGCTCCCCGCGCACCGGGGTCGCAGTCGCAGCGCCGGAGCCGCCCGGCAGGAGCCGCGGCCCCCCTCGGGGCTCGGCCGGGCGCTGCCCCGCTCGGCACCGGGAGCCGCCGGCCGGGCTCCCGCGGGGGCACGGCGGCTGCCGGCGCTACGGCCCGCCCGGGCCGGGGGCGGCCCCGCGCCGCGCCCCTCCCCTCCCGCCGGCAGCCTCCTCCCACCGCAACTTCAGGGCGCTTGGGGCAACCCTGCGCCGGGCCGACAGAAGTCTGCTCTGCTCCGCGGGGCTCGGGGCCGCTGCCGGCCGCGCTCACGGCACCCGCACACCCACTGCGGGCCCCGGGCACCAGCGGGGCGGCCGGGCCGGGCTCGCCGCGCGGCCCTGAAGAGCCGTTAACAGCCCCAAGGAGCCGTACCTCACCCCGGTCCCTCAGGCGCGCACCTCCCACTCAACGGGGGGATGGGGAGAGGTGCGGGCGGCGGCGTTAATTACCGCCGCGCTAATTTGAGCGAGGCGTTGGGCGCGTGGGGCGGAGGCGCGGCGCGCTGCTGCCCCCTGGCGGCGCCGCGCGGAGCCGCCAGCCTCCGCGACGGGACCTGCCCGCGGCCGCACGGAGCTGCCGGCGCCTCGCCGCGAGAGCGACGCGCGCAGCCCGGCGCGGGGCCGCCCGAGCGGTGGCGGGCCGGGCCGGGCCGGGCCGGGCCGGGCCGGGCCGGGCGCAGCCGTTGGGGGGGGCGGGGCAGCCCTCTGCCTCCCGGCCCCGCCCCCGGCCCGCGCGCCCCGCTCACCAACGGCCGCGCCGCGGCCACGCGCCTCCCTCAGGACCGCGGAGGCGCGCCGCAGCACGCGGGGCGCCCTGTGGGCGCTGGAAAGGACCAGCTGAAGTAACTCCGTGGAGGAACTGGCTGGGATCAGTGGTTCTTTGAATGCGTAAATAAAGCAGCATCTCTCCCCCCCCCCTTTTGCCTCTATTCATGTTGTTTCAAAAAGTTAAGCCTGAGCCAGCTGCGGACAGGAGTCAGAGTTAATAGCTCGTTTAGTGCTAAGCCTAGTTAGGAGCTCTTTCTGAATAGGAAAGTTTGTACAGTTAGTCCAGACTTGTCTCTGGTTTTGCACGCCTTTTCCCTCGCTGTTTTGAAGTGTTGGAGCTTTACAGGAAGGAAAGAAATACGGGGAATAGATACATATCAGGAAAGGCAGCGGGAAAAAGGAAACGCGAAAGCAACGAAGCTAACGCGGCGCAAAACAAAAGGCATTAGGCGATGTTCGTATTCCGCAGAAAAAGGTTAAATCCAAATCTAAAACGCTAACTAAAAGAGACGCTT
Organism: Struthio camelus; assembly: GCF_040807025.1. Lineage (NCBI taxonomy): Eukaryota > Metazoa > Chordata > Aves > Struthioniformes > Struthionidae > Struthio > Struthio camelus. The sequence goes on along the minus strand of NC_090981.1, from coordinate 36,927,051 downwards.
GGCTTTTTAAGAGTTGCCGGACGGTTCAGAAAGCCCTGGAGTAAATGCAAGAGTAAGAGCAGGGGCGGGGCGGGCCGGGGCAGCGGGCGCGCAGGGCTGTGGGGCTACAAGTTCAAAGGGTTCAAATCCACAGTACAAATTCAGTTTAATCTAGTCGGTTCCATAATCCCGCAAATTCGGAAGCGTCCCAGACTACTTCCGAGCACAAGGCTTTCCTGTAGCCTCAATTTACAAGCAGCCCCCCGCCCCCTCCCCCATCCCTTGTTCAGCCGTTACAGGTAGCCGTTACGGAACCATGTTCGGAAAACCAGTGCCAGGAGCCTGCGCACCAGGAAAATTTGCCCTTGACCCCCCCCGACCCAGTCCTCCCGACGCGAAGAGGTTCAGCTCTCCGTACGTTGCAGATGCGTAGACCACAACCTGTAGTCATTGCTCGTCTGGAACAGAGTGATTTAAGCAAAAGTGCCCAGGTAGGTTTCTGTCTGCCGTAGCTTTCGTCGTTGGTCACCTACCCCTACTTTGGTCAGAGCACAGAAGGAAAATGAATCCTTGAAGCGAAAGGAAATTATTTTTGAACTGAGATTAATAATCATTAATGAACTGAGACTAGCTACACGAAGTGTAACAGGCCCCTCTCAGTGGCAGCCTTACTGCTCCTGGGAGTAAAACCCCAGTTTGTGACATTGGCAGAAAGCAGCAGCGCTATTTTGGGTGTCAGCTGACTATTTCAAAGCTGTTCTTCGTTACAATTATGACTAAGGTTCAGGAATCTTGTTTCTGCTGCTGGGCCCCTACCTCCCGCAGCACTGTTCCTCTTTGCTTGTGATTACTCTTTCCAAAATATGTTTTGCTTTTGTTTTGTTTTTTTTTTGTAAAATATTGATTTTTTTGGTTCTGTCTAAGTTTTCAGCAAAAATGACTTTTCCTCACAACCTGTAAATATGAAAGCCATTTTCTCTGGTATGTTGCACCTGAAATGCAGAAGTCAAGTAAAATAAAAAGAAAGCTCTAAATTCTTGAAACCCAAAGCATCTTTCATTTGCCTAAGTAATGCTTTAATCAACATTATTTTCTGGATTTAACTCTTCTCCCTCTATGGATATGTGTGCAGTAGTCTTCCCTGGTGATTTCATTTTTAGCAGTTGTTAAATACAATGGTTCAGATGTTCAGTTACTTCTATTGAACTGTGTCAAAGGGTCTATGATATAGTTTTGCCAAGTACAAAATAGAAAATTCTTAAAATGGCATTAAAAGTCCACTCCCTGTGTTATACGCTTTTGGAAAAGTAAGATCAAAATGTCTGGAAGTAATTTGTAGCAAATTGTTTTTCCTGCTGTGTCCAGAACGCTAGAGGTAAATGTTAAATGTTGTAATGCTATAATGAGTCTGTGTTTGAATGGCATAAGGCTTGGAGCTATCCTTCTGCCCCCTCATAGAGCTAGGTGTGAGGATCCCAAAGTTTTTCAGATATTTATAATCTCATAAAATGAACTATAGGCTGCAATTTAGCCCAATTCTCAGCCCAAGTCACTGCAACACATAGCAACATTACTGTAACCAAATAAATCAATGTGTTACAGGCATGCCAAAAGGAAATACCAATGGTAAGCTTATGATTCCTTTTCATTGCATTCATTTCATTACACCTTTATGTTTTGGACTATTTTACTTCTACAAATGTTGAACAATACTGTGATTATGTATTTTTTATTTTAGGATTAAAATGTAAAGCCATAGTGTATTAAGCTTTGCCGCCATATACAGATATAAGGCTATGACTCTTCCTTATGGCGTATTAGCATCCAAAGAGCTTCACTTTCTCACCTAGAAGAGACCTTGAAAGGTCGGTGTTTCTTAATGCAGTAAGGCCTCCTGCTTTAGGGCAAAACCAATTACAGCACTTCAGCTAAATTCCCTAGAAGCAGGATAGGATCTGTAATCCTTAAAGTACAATCCAGAACACTCGCTAGAGATGAGAAGAACAGACCAGATGGTAATGATTTCAAAGCTAATACGTGCACTTTGCAAACATTTATGAGATTTTAAAACGTATTAGGCATACATTTAGAAATTCAGGTTGTGTATTTATGAATTTACAAAGTGGATGAAAGCAGCAGTTTATCTCCGAGGATGACGTCCAACAGGAAAGTGAGGATCTGTCCAACAGATTGACTCATAACACCTTATTTCAGTTATGAATGGATGAATACTTTTGCTGACAGAATTGACTTCAGTAGAGGAAGGAAAGTATTTTTAACAAAACTACAGGTAAGAAAATTACATTGCCTCTTCTAGTCCCTGGTATCTGATACAATTCAGAGTTACAAATATTTGCTAAGCCAGAAATCAGCACATAATCACTCCATTGAGTATCAACAGAATATTCTTTTAAATATTACTTTTATTGCTGCACCAGATAAAATAATATACATCAAATTTCCAGAAGAGATTAACTGAAACAAGCACCTGTCTTCAGAAAATACAGCTTTCCTCTTTTAAAAGCATTTTTCAGAACAAAACTGACAACCTTTTCAATCTCCTAAAAGCCTCCTTCGCTGCCCCCAGAATCAACCCAGCCTTCAAAACTGAAGGAAAATAATGCAATTAAATAAGCAAAAGCAACTAAAACATAAAATTCTACTTGCAGTTTTTGCTCACAAATGGAGAAGAGCCAGGTATTCAAAAAAGAATTTTGTTATTATTAGCAATTTTTTGCTAAGAAGAACTTCACATACTATGGTAATAGGCAGCAGTACTGGAAGACGTACTGAGTTACATAGTTTGTTTTGTTATTTATTTAGGAAAAGAAAGAAACCCGTATCTGCAGATATGTTCCCTACTACACATTCTGTCTTTATTGACAGACCTGGGTATTTTAACATGAATCCAGTGTGAAGAACAGGGCTTTTTAGGCATCCCTGAAGTATCCTTAGTTTCTGCATTGGATAGTTTTACTCTGGGCAACAGGGCAGCGGTCTTCCTCGCCTAGAGCTGTGCTTCAGTGGCGCTGGCGGGACAGGACAGCAGAGGCCAGCGGTCAGGCCCCATCTGCCCCTAGCATTTGTGGAGGCTTCCAACAGTGAAGGCGACTCAGAGAAGATGTGATGGAACAGCAGACTGAGCAAGCTGTGGACATTTATTCCATTCAGCAACAAAAAAAAATTATCCAACGGAGTGCGTATCACATGCCTTTCCCTAATACCTAACAATTACTAATCAGTTTGTTACAAAGAACTTGTAGCATGAAATCTTGGTTTGTTTGCAAATCCTCTTCAAACAAGTGCCAAAAGAAGGAAGTGGTGTTTATTGGCCCTTTTTTCGTTCTGACATCCTTTAAAATTTTCAGTTCTCCTCAGATGGTGCTCGATGGTCGGGTTCTCAGATTAAGACTAACTGTTGACATTCCCTTATAAAATGTTCCTTCTCTCGGCATATTGCACTTGCGATAAAGGCAGCTTTTTACTACTTCCCACCATATTGTAGTCATTAAAAACAACAACATTAACTCCCCCCGCGAAATTGTCCAAACATTGATTCTCACGTTTGCTACTGCTAGGTTATTATAACATGTTTATTTGGCATGCAGCACGGGATTTCTTTCCTATTGCCCACAGCTTGCCTCAAAGGCAGAGGTGACACAGACTTTGTTTCCTAAATAAATCACAAGCGTCTGCCCTTTGTTCACTGGTCTGTCCTTCTATGTGAAATATCATGTTTCTCCAATGAAGCTCCCTCCTCACCTTCATCCATCCCCACTAATTAAGTCTACATTCGTCTTGTCCAGTCTGCTGAATCTGCCTTTGGTAACTGACAGGTTTCTCCTTAAAGAGCCTGTGACCTCTGTGCTACCCTGCTGGCTCTGCCTCTGCCTTAAATCTGGTGGTGGCCTGCCTTCTTTCTAAATCCTATCTCTCAGGACGCTACCCCCTGGCTTCTTCTAGTTCTGAGGACCTTTATTCTCTATTTCTGCCTGGCTACATCCATCCTGACAAGCTCTTCTTTTTTCCATAGCTAATCCTGTTTTGTATTCTCACACTGTGGTGGATAACCTAGGAAGTAAAGGTAAAGAAGTCGTCATAGAAAAAAAAAAACATTATTGCTAAGACATTAGCAACATTTTTAGCAGCATGAAGTACATAAATAGTTTCTTTAATGTACACTACCAGTAACCTTTTTTTTTTTTTTCAGCAACATAAAGGAAAAACACTTCTCCCTATTAGTTGCAAACGCAAGAAAAATGGCAAATTTCTTTAGTGATATGTCAGTAACATGACAAAAACTTCCTGAACTGTGTGGACTGGATTAATAGAAACAGCACTGGGTCAGGTCTTGTTTTCTTGCTATCTTTTACATTCATGTTACTAAATGAAGATGAACAATCAGATCTTGGCTTCTGATCATGAGATCGGAGATGGACAGAGGAGGTAAAACCCACTTCATACAACCTCACTCTGCATACCCTTGCTTCTTTATAAAAGGAAGCACAGAAAAGGAAACTAACTGCTGCAATTGCCACTCTCCACTCCAGTCATTGAAAGCACTCCAAAGTCTTTTTTTGAAGAACTTGTCAAATTCTATATGTCTGCTGGACACTAAAACTGTTCCTCGAAATCCACTGATGCCATTGTTTTCTTAAGGAAAAATGTGCTTCCTGAATGTTAGTTGAGGTTATGCACTCTGTATGAGAGGGAAAATATATGGTTTTCCTAAAATGTCCTGGAGTTGATGGAAAATAGCAGCAACATCATGGCTATCACCTTTTGAGTGCCAGGCAATGCGAGAAGCCACATGCCTGTCAGGTCACCAGAAGCTCTCTTAACATGATGTTCCAATTCTTCATCTTTTCAGCTGATTTATTGATGAATGTTACAGTTCCACTGTTTAGGAATTGCAATAGTCATGAATGCGGAGTCAAGATTCTCCGTAGGTTTACTAAACAACAAATTCAGACAGTAATTTGCATAAGAGATGCAAAATGCAGTCAAAGTTAATGGATGCCTTATCTAAAATCTTCAGAAAAATCTTTTACTTCTTGCACTAATTCAAAATCCAAACTTTCGTATCTGACAAAAACAACTCTGAAGATTTATACTTCAGCCCGTATATCATATATTATCTGTCTTTGTTTTATCATTGTTTTCTGTAGACTGAAGAAAATCCTTTCGATGGCCCTATTGGGCAGGTACCTTTAGAAAAGGGCGATTTGTTTCTTCCTCCCGCCCCCCCGTCTGTTGCTTACTCTCCTGTCCTGCACAAAATCTGAACTGTTGACACATTTCATTAGTTATTTATTGAACAACATGCTCAGCCAATTTTGAATAGTTTGGTTTGTGTGCTATGCTTTTGGGGCCATATTTATTGTCTCCCATGTCAACAAATACACAAAAAAAAAATCTGACACGTCATAGATTTTGAAATGAGTAATATTCTAAGACAGCATCATATTCTCTGTGACCAAAAACTGATGCCATGCCGTGAAACCTGTCTGAGTCCATACAGGATCTTTCAGTTCTTCTCAGTCTCAGGACAAGGAAAACACTAACTGCAAATAACAGAACAGTAGCCGTCAAAAAGTTCAGTGTTCTTCCTGGGATAATTGTTTTTCTGAAAGTATATCTGGAGTGTGATTGAAGCTATTTAGGGCTATTTTTCACCAAGGTCTTGAATTTTTGTGCATCAAAATTAATTTTTATTTTTCAGAAGGCATACATTCCTTCCAGGAGCAACCACCTTTGTACCAAGTAAACTACCAAGAAGAGTTCTGAAGTGTTCATGATAAAGTTTGTTTCTTTCTGTGTAGTCCTACATTTTTTGAGAATATGACTTTACTCAGGACAAATTAGGTAATGAATTTAACATCAATCTGAGGCAGCATAATGAAGAAACTGATATATGATCAATCAATAGCAAATTGAAGGATGGCAGTGCAATTAGTGCCAATTCACATAATTTTATGGAAAATGATTTTAATCAAACAAATGTGACATTAGTTTTTATGAGATAACTGGGTTGACTTTGATAAGAGTAACTGTGCAGTTCTGCAAAGCGTTGTTTGATTTAGCAGTGCTTGACATTCTGACTAAAGAGTACCAGCATACCAAAAAAGCACACATTATTATGGTTTAAGAACTGGCTAACTGGTAGACCTCAAAAAATTGGTGTCAGCAGAAGAACTATCAAATAAATATGTTTCTAACAAGATTCCCATGGATCATTTCTTGAGATGACTCTATTCTATTCAATATTTTATTAACTCTGAAAGTAAATATAAAATCACAATTGATAATATTTGCTGATGATACAAGGTTTGGACAAGAGGGAAATAATGATGGTTATAGGGCAGTTGTACTGCATAGTCTAGACTTGTAGCTAACCTGGGTCAGTCAAAAGATTTCTAATATATGCAAGCCAAATGCAAAGTCAGGCAGCTAGGGACAAATATTGCACACCACACTTACAGAATGGGGGTTATTTTGGAAAGCATTAACCCTGTAGGGTTTCAAAAGGTACAAGCACCCCACATGAATTCTCAGTTTGAGACTGTGGTGAAAATTTCAACTAATCTGTCCTCAGATAGATAAGGAATTAGTCAATATATACAAAAAGACCATTTTACCTTTCTGCAGAACTCAAGAATGACGTATCACAATCCGGATACGGTCTCATGTTCTCATGTCCAGCTTTTGAAATGGAAGCTGAGAAACTAGAGCGCATGTGTCTGAAAATTATTTGAATGCTGAGGAAAACAACAGGCTAAGTGTCAGAGACGCAAACTGCCTACTGAAAAAAAATAAGACTTGATTACATGACATAAGTAGCTTTAGAGGGAGAAAGGTACTTAAGGGGGGTCTTTGTTGTATTAGGAAAAGGTCGATACAAATGGATGAAAGGCTGTATGTGTTAAAAATAGGCATATGTTTTTAACAGACAGAGATTATCTATCTGTACAAATGGCCAAGGGAAGGGAAGAGCTTTCTACCTCTTGCTATCCTGCCTAGAAGGATTTTAGCATATTATTAAGCTCACTGTAGGGGTTCATGGGAAAATCTATGGCCCATAACACACAAGAGTCAGCTGCAATGATCGTGGGTTTATTCTGGTTTTGTAATCTATGGGCATCACTTAAAGCACCAATTTTAAACACTGAATTTAGGAGGCTATTTCCTGTATGTACTCCATAGTCACTGGAGGGAGACAAAATCCTCCATGAAAGCATTTAGGGACCATCTTCAGAGAAGTGTAGTAAGGGGAGTCTAGAAAGAATAATTTCCTGACATAGGCAGTTCCCAAAGGGTTGCCAGCACAGGCGTGGCATGGTGCTGGTGTTTACATTTCTAGCCACTCGTTCGCGTACTCAGCGGCTGCAGTTGTCCATGAAGACAGTACTCATCTGAGCAGGGAGGGGAAGAGGAGCACCCCAAAAGCAGTGCATTTACAGTAGGTGCCTGGGGGAATCAGGGACCTTCTCTCCAAGAGGAAGGCTGTCCTGGAGCAGGCAGTATTTCAGGTGCGGTACCTGTGCTGAAGCAACTGAAAATGGGATAATTAAAGGGCTAAATATTGTTCTGCATGCAGATGTCAATAAGAACTGCTTGCCTGGATGTTTGGATGCCAATGCCACAGCATAAATTGCTGGTCTGGGAGTGAGAGGCAGCCTGCCTCTGAAGCTCGGTTTCAGCCGTCCGTGCTTCTTGAGAGGGAGAGGTGGCTTTCTACTGCTGCAATGGGAGCCAAAGGGAGGGGGCAACAAAACCTGGCAACACAGCAGCTTTTCTGTCGACCAAATCAAGACACAAAATAGTGTTCTGGTAAAAGCAGAAAGTCCAGCTGCAAAACCACATTCTCCTCTATAGAATAAGCAAAGCCAAAATGTGAGTATACTCATGGAAAATAATTACTGTCTTTTCAGAGCACCCATATCCTTTAAAAAGGGCTGCCTCTCTGAATATGCTTTATTTTGTGGAACCATGAAATTAATTACTACAGCAGCTGACCTTTTCTTCTTCACTGAATCATTCGCGTTCAAAATATGATGTCCTAATTGTGGTCCAGTTTGGAACTGAGTCTGCCCAGTACGTAGGACAGCCTAATGGTCACTCTAGTGATCACAACACAATCCAGTGGAAACCCTTTCCATGGCTACTCTGGAGCTGACCAGCTGTGTAGTAAACAATCCAATAATCCCGGTTTCCATCCTGTTCTGTCCTAGACCCACATCTCAGGTCCTGGTTTGTCAGTGAGCCACAAAGTAGTAATGAAAATACTGTAAGAAGGTGTCAGCGGAAATAAATTTCTCCTTAGGATTTCCACTAGCCCATCTCCTTCAAGATCTCTCTGCAATATATGCCACTGCTTTTAGAATTGAACATACTTGAAAAGGAGAGTATTGTCATCTTCTTTTAGGACCGTCTTCATTCTTTTTTTCTTTATCTTCACTGACACCTTCTAGGTCACTCAAGCTTCCCAGCTTGGGTTTATTTTTTACTCTCACCCTATCCTTTTTCTTCTTATGCAGGAGCTTGTCAAGTCCTGTCACCTCTCTCTCCACATCAGAGGATAGTGAAAAAATGCCATTGCAGTGCCTGTAATTCAAACTATTGTCAAGACGTGACAGAAGGCCCCAGGTTTGCCCTTAGTGAGCTCTAAGAAATACACACAACCACGTGTTCTCATATTTTGCTTACCAAGATGGTAATTCAGATTGTTAATTGATTGTTTTATTTCATGGCATAAAATAATAAAAGCAGGTGAACATTGTCATAGATTTTCCCTGTGGCCAGGATAGTGGTTGTACGGATATGCTGGCTTAAAACCATGCCCTTGCTAACACTGTAGTGATAAAAGAACAGACACTGATCATAAACTTTTATGTCCTACTGATCTTACACAAAGGTAGAGCTTTTATATTAAGCTTATACATGCTTCTAAACTTTTATATTTATGGGTCATTATTGTGTATCATGAACTATATATTTAACTATGACATAACTATATATTTGTCTTATTCATGCCTTGTCCATTATGTATAATATTGGCTATATAGTCTTTAATTGCAAACCTAGATGTAATTACTAGTGAGCCTCAAAGTCTTTTCAAAATATACCAGAGGCATCTCTGAAAAGAGAAGATAATGTCAACCCATAACAAAAATTGTTTCCAATTGTACACCCATTTGTGCGGCGTTTTTAAGGTCAGAAAGGACCACTTAGATCCCACAGTCAGATGTCTTTATTTTCAAGCCATGGTAGTTCACCCATGAAGGTAGTGTGAGCAACATCTTTACTAAAAACTTGTCAGTTGAAAGTAGTGAAGCAGCAGTACAAGCAGTTTCTGTAGCTCTTCTGCCCAAGGGGAGCTGCTGTTGTATATTTGAGGGCAGAATTGGGCCCACAGAGACTATTACTAAGCCAGGGTTTTACTTGCAGATCTATCAAAACATATGGTTATTAATGTAACCACACGCAGAGAGAAAAGCATGTGATTGCATTCAAAACTGGCACAGTGCTTCCAGCAATGCTAAACTTAGGAACTATAGATCATACAAACAGTAGGATAGTGTCACAACACATATCCTCGCTTCCCCCACTTTGACAGGTACCTACTTCTGAAGAAGAAAAGGAGTTCCTGCTGCTCATCCAAGAGTTCGAAATGGGAATGCTAAAGAGGGAAGCAATGTTAAGCTCCCACCAGGGGCAAGAAGCTTTAAAATCACTCTTAAATTGCTTTGTCATTTTTCCTTTGTGAAACCCATGTGTCAGGAGCAGGGATTAGTAAATTAAGGGGCAGACGATTATACTTCTGTGGCACAGCTTATACGGAAGGGGTCTGCACAGCTGTATCGCTACGTAGCAAAACCTGCTGATGCCCAAGGGAAATGGATGGGTGCTGCTTTGCAGGGCACGTTTTAGCTCTCTGTAGCAATGGTTAGACAGCTCCTGAAGCCCCTGGTGAGTGTGGCATGCAGCCCAGGACAGCACTGTACATTTAGAGAATTAAAGAAGTTTCTCTGAGCAGCCAAGTCCTGATCCAAAGCCCACTGAAGTCAAGTGCAGTCTTTCCAGCAATATCAGGGAGGCTGAGCTTGAAACACATACTGCAGGTTCTCCCTGGCTAATACATACATAGCTCAAGCAAAGCGGTTATCGAGCTGTACAGGGTGCAAGCAGGGGAAGGCGTGTGCCCCGCATGCTCTCCTCTCTGAGCTGCCTTTATGTTTTCATAAAATGCATCAGGTATGAGAGAGGAGGTGGCACAAATGAGTCCACTGGAGGGCTGAGTTGCTCATGGAAGAGAAAATCAGGAGTGCGTCACCCCCGAAGAAGTCTGATAAGCCCTTTACAGCTCCGGCATTTCTTAGGAGCTCTAGATCTGTGTCACTGCCACACAATGGGGTGCCACAGCATGCCATTGGATGCTCCACACCTGCTCCCCACCATTGCAGGCAGGGCGGCTGAAAAAACCTTTCAATTAGTCTTGTATTTCATATTCCTTTGCCTATGAAACTGGATTGAAGATCACACAAGTGATGTTAAGCCACTAGTCGCTATGCTCCTTTGTGAGGATGTAAGGAACTAATTCCACCAACAGACCTGTTTATCCACCCTAGCATGCAAGCAAAAACAAGTCTGATATCTTCCTTCTCCATAAATAAAGTGTGTATGTTGACATTCATCTTTTTGTTTTTTGGGGATTTGTGGATGAAAAGGTCCTCAATAGATCAGTATCAGGCATAGGAAGAAACTGAGAAACAGAGTCAGAATGACCTGCCTATAGAAGGAATTGTGGAATATTTATTCCTTTAAATTTAAATAATAATTAAGGAAAACATTGCCTTGACAAGGCTCTAGGCATCTAACACATAGTTGATATAAGGTGCCAACAACAAAAATAACGATTTCAAACAGGAACTTAGCCAGCCAGTTACAAAAGTTCTGTTCCAGTCCTTCATCATTCCAGGAAGTATATTCCCATTGTTCTCCAATAACCTTATTGAACAGATGTCTTTTGCAGCATGCCCAGAAGAGCAACTGACCTAAATCATATATATTACACAAAAGAGGGGAACCTGTGCAACCTTAACTTCAACACAGCACTCGCTATACCCTGGCTTTGCATACCTTTGCAACCTTCTAGTCTTTTCATGAAGACCTTTAAAAGTATTTCTGTCTAGTTGTCTGTCTATTCACTAACTCTGCTATTATAATTAAAATTATAATCTCCTAGCATTCATAAAAAAGAACTATCTTGGAATTAAAGGGAAACAGGGTATTAGAGATGAGTGGCAACAATTATTTTTTTCTTTCAAATCATTGAAAAGCTCTTTGATCTTAAGCTTGGGGATTGGAAGGCTTTTTGGGGGTTTAAAAAGAAGAAAGTCAAGAGTTTGGGAGACAGATTTTTTTCTGTACCATACAGGCAGGTAGATGGTGCAAAGCTGAGACCCAAAGCACACACTTGGCTAGTTTTTTTAAAGTACTAGGTTCTAACATTTCAAAGACTGCCGATTCACTGATAGACTGGCCTGCCATAGTATAGAGACCTGAACACTAAGCCTTATGTGAATATAAATGCCATAGGCTTTATGCTGGGCTTCTACATGAGATTTGGATAATCTCTGAAAAATCATTTCCTCTTGACCTGTTCCACATCTCTTCTTAAAACCCTGGCTTTCAATACTAGTGTCTGTTCCTGCTTCCCTTACCAATGGTTCGTCAACCACTCAACATGAGCGCGTAGCTCATATTCTTAGCTACAGAGATTGAGCCGTATCTTTTAATCCTGTTGGCACTTTGTATGTGCGCTGCCCTCAAGGATCACTGCATGATGAAAAATCTACATATGCCTCCATTACATGAGTCCCCTATAAAGCAGACCAAGTTGCTTTCTTCTGTTTTGGGCTAAGGACAGCAATGAGTAATATAGTTCTGCATGTTATACTCTTCTCCAAAGAGAACAGTTTTACACTGTAAATTAGATCCATATTTTTGTAGGCCAGAGCAGTCCTGTTTAGCCTATAGTCTGAGATAAAATTAATCATTAATCTCCAGAAAATCAAATGTCTCAGGAGTCAGGCTGAAACAAGGCGCAGCTATCCAAAGGCAATGTGGCCTCTGTATCCCTTTTTGGCTAACCATTGGCATTTACCAGCTAAAGGCTCGTTAAACTTGATGCAATGACCAAACTATACGAGTGGGACAACCTGTGGATGGAGAGTATGACTACAGTCAGGTGAGGGAGAAGCATGGCATTTGCTCTCCAAAAAGCAGAGGAAATTCAGGGAGGCAGTGGTGAAGTCTGAGGTTCCTTTAAAGTAACTGGAACTAGACCAACAAACAGAATCACCTTCTTTTCCCTAAGCAACTCAGGTAACTGCCTGGGATCATGATCACTGGCTGTCAAAGAGCAAAATCAGAGAAAATCATCAAATGTCTACGTGAGGGGAGGGAGGGAGGGAATGAAAGAAGGACGGATGGACGGACGGAAGGGTTTTCCTGAAGCCTCTGTAAGTCTAATACTCCATGTTGCCAAAAACAGGACAGAAAAACTACTTACGAAAGGCTGGTACTTCTCACTAGTGGCAAAATTAGCTTCCTTATAATCTGCTGCCCATTCAGAAGATGGGAACAGAAAAGGTCTGGCTAACAGTCTCCCTTCAGCAGCTATTCATAGACTGTTTGAAGAAGACTGCTGTTAGCTTTAGCAAAAGCTATCTGAGCTTAGATACATGGCCTGACCCTAGCTGGCTGTATAACTACAGAAGCTTCTTAGAAACAGCAGTCAGTTTGTTTAGCTTTGTCAGAGGAAATCGGTGAGAGCAGCTCATGCTCTAACAGCTATAAAAACGCTTACAACAAGAGACTAGATTACAGACTACATGGAGAGAGGGTTATACTGTCTAATGAAAAGTTAGCCCTAGTTTAAGGAAAGTTTATTATCCTTTACATAGTATTACCTTTCTGTGCTTGGCAAATGGACCAAACAATTATCAGGCAAGTTGGTTCTGCATAGGACAAATACACTAACTCATTTTTTCTTATAGCTTCTGGCTTGGGAAAATAATTTTTTTCAGTTAGTAAGGGACTGGAGAGTGTTTTTACAACTTACTGCGGAACAAACCTTTTAGTACAGCGTAAGTGATGTTTGCCTGGGCACAGATAGCGACCTCAAAGCTGCATCCCAAAGCCATAAATGTGTGATGCGAGCGTTGGCTGAGCAGCGCCTTGGAGTGACACCTTCCAATTCTTCCTTATGCTGGAGTGCTCCTAGTAAGTTCTCTGCTTCCCTCTCTGAAGCAAGGTTTTCTTGGAATGTAAATTACTAAACACAAGAAAACTTCTTAAATAGCAGAATCTCAGATCTGTAGAGGGAGATGCATAAAATAGAAGTAGAGGAATTAACTCCCTTCTCTCCCTGTACCTGGCAGTCTTCCTTATCAGTCTTGCTTTCCAGTCTAGCAACTTTTGACGCCCTCTTGCACTAAACAATCTTTATCCAGTCCCCCTTAGATTCCTAGAAAAATATTTCTTCTCTCTTGCTTCTGTATCTGAAGGGGGAGTGTCAAGAGGATGAGGCCAGCCTCTTCTCCGTGGTGCCCAGCAACAGGACAAGAGGCAACGGGCAGAAACTGAAGCACAGGAAGTTCCATCTGAACCTGAGGAAAAACTTCTTCACTGTGAGGGTGACAGAGCATTGGAACAGGTTGCCCAGAGAGGTGGTGGAGTCTCCTTCGCTGGAGATATTCAAAAGCCGTCTGGATGTGATCCTGGGCAATATGCTCTAGGTGACCCTGCTTGAACAGAGGTTGGACTAGATGATCTCCAGAGGTCCCTTCCAACCTAAACGATTCTGTGTGATTCTGTGTGTGATTCTTAGTCTCCTCTGAAGGTTGACTTCTTGCCACAATCACTACCCCACTCCTGCTGGGTGTCTCAGCTTATGCTTATACAGCAGCCCGCCCAAACACTGCCTCCTGCTCAGGTTCTCTCAGGGAAGGCTCCATCTCCCCATTTTTACAGAGGGCATCACCAGCATAAGATTATTAGAGCCATGGCAAGGCAAATTGTCTTCCTCCCTGGATGCAGCCCTTCAAACAAAACATACTGCACGTGCACTGTAAACTGCAAACTGCGAACAGATAAAACACTCCCTTTGCAAGGTGTATCATTGCAGAATATTCTATACAGCAACAGAATAGAGAGAGCGAAGTCAAATAAATCATCTCATTCAAGAAAATGACTTCATTAAGTACAAACTTGTAAAGTCTTCAGAATTATAAGCACTTGATTATAGTTTCCATGTTTCTTCCTTCAAGACCCTCATTCCGCTTTTACTCAGCCTGTGATTTTCAATTAGAGCCTTCTTACATAGAGAGTAAGTAAAATCAGATAAATTGTTAGCCTGGAGGAGGTGGAACACCTCCCTCATTATCCTTGCTCAAAGAGGGATCCTTGATCTGATCTGAGAAGGGGAGAATATGCTTGCCTGATTGATACTCCCCAGCATGAACAAGCAGACAGGAGAGGGATAGAGAGGATTAGCTGGTGATGAAAGTTACCCGGGAGTAGCTGGGTGCATAAGGGCTGTAAGTTCTCCACAAAACAAAGCAATGCGGCTATAAAACACACATCTCTCTGCTCGGCCCCTGTATCACCGGAGCTGCATTTTACATGCACGTGCCTTTGTGGTTCAGGCTGTAAAATTACAGCCTGTCTTTGAGAGAGGGCTTGAGGACCTGGTCCCATGCAGATAATCACTCTGCCACTGGAGAGGTGTTTTGGTGTCTATAAGCCATGAAAGGCAATATTAAGTGCTCTCCAGATAGTCTCTTTTGGTTATATATGCTGCTACAGGCTCTTGCTTAGAGTTAACATGTTAATTAATTTTTATGTATTTGAAGAACTGCTGAGGTATAATTTCACTCTGTCAGTTCTCTGCACTGTGAGGAAGTGCCAAAGTGAGAAAGTGCCAAAGTAAGTATTAATCACTCTGGAGTGGACAAGCCAAAATTGTTGAACACAAAGTAAAAAGTATAATCCAAGTGCTGCTGAGCAGTTATACAGAGGAGCAGTTAAAATCTCAGTTATGCAAAGATCTCCTTAAACTAGTGTATGTTTTCACAAGGCATTTCTTCATGGTGAAGTTTTCTTACATATGTAGACACACATTTGAAAAGCATCCTGTAGATTGACTACTAATTAATTCTCAGCTTAAATTTTCTGATTAAAATGATTTTTCTGATTAAAATGATTTTGCACTGGAAATGGATCATTAGCGCTCCTTCTCTAATATGATAGCATTCTGTCCTACATTGTGCTGTCTAAGTTATGTAAAAATACCACCAGAAAAATTAAAAAGGGAAAAATTGGCACCTTGTATACATGGGATATTAAAAAAAGAAGAATCATGACAAGCCAGGCAAAATTTTAGGACATCTCTTTGCATAAGGAAATCTTGTGAAAAATAAATCCATATAGACACGCTGTTTCATTAAATCATCTCTCTTTTCTGGCCCCCTATCTTAAAATGTGTCAGAAGGAGATAAGCAACGCCTGAGGTCCAATGTAAAATAAATGGGGGTTTGACTGCTTCAGTCTTCCTTCTAGCCAGAACATAAGCAAGACAATACAGCAGAAGGAGCTGAGAGAAGAACAGAGTTTTTTCTCCTTTTCCAGTTATCTGTCAGCCAGGGAAGAGGGGGGCAGCTGAATATTCATTGTGGCTTTCCCTTTACTGACTATGCAGGTCGTTTGAGCACCCATTTTTCTGTGACTGTTGCTCTGACTAGCTTTCCCTAAAACAGCAGTTCAGTTGGCACTGTAAAACTGCTGTTAATTTGATGGTTAGTTTTCTGAACCAGAGAGAATTTTTTTTTCTCTGAGCCATACTGGCACAATGGTGAGGTTTTGTGCGTGTCCTCACAGTATCCTCAAAGCATCTTAGCATATTAAGAGCTAAAGACAGGAATGTTAAAGTTATATATGTAATACATCGACTCAGAAATATAATTGCAATATGTAGCTGGTATTTAACAGGTGAGAGGCTCAGAAAGGCCAGCAGCAGAGAGAATTTTAAATAAAAAATTCAGGTGACGTGCGGGTCCTGACGGACAACAAGTTAACCATGAGCCAGCAATGTGCCCTTGTGGCCAAGAAGGCCCATGGTATCCTGGGGTGCATTAGGCAGAGTGTTGCCAGCAGGTGGAGGGAGGTGAACCTGCCCCTCTACTCAGCCCTGGTGAGGCCACACCTGGAGTGCTGGGTCCAGTTCTGGGCTCCCCAGTACAAGAGAGACATGGCACTACTGGAGAGAGTCCAGCGGAGGGCTACCAAGATGATTAGAGGGCTGGAGCACCTCTCCTATGAAGAAAGACTGCAAGAGCTGGGCCTGTTCAGCCTGGAGAAGAGAAGATTGAGAGGGGATCTCATCAATGTGTACAAGTATCTGAAGGGAGGGTGTCAAGAGGATGAGGCCAGCCTCTTCTCCGTGGTGCCCAGCGACAGGACAAGAGGCAACGGGCACAAACTGAAACACAGGAAGTTCCATCTGAACATGAGGAAAAACTTCTTTCCTGCGAGGGTGACAGAGCACTGGAACAGGTTGCCCAGAGAGGTTGTGGAGTCTCCTTCCCTGGAGATATTCAAAACCTGCCTTGGTCGCGATCCTGGGAAATATGCTCTAGAGGACCCTGCTTTGAGCAGGGGGGTTGGACTAGATGATCTCCAGAGGTCCCTTCCAAACTCAACCATTCTGTGATTCTGTAATAAAGTTGACTGGTTCAAGTTTCACTGATGCTAATAATATTTCAGAAAACTCCTAAAATACTTTGGTCCACATTCCAAGATATTAGAGCCAGTGGAAACCACTGTCTGGAAACTCTTGAGTCTGATCTGTATAACATATACTGTGGAATTTCACTTAGGAATTTCTGCACTTAGCCCAGTAATTATGGTTAAACTAGAGCATATGTCTTATTAAGGTAGTCAATCTAGATACGGAAGACAAAGTCTGTATAGGGATGGCTAACCTAGCATATCCATTTGTAAACTGATCCAATGAACTGCTTGTAAAAGTAATCTTAAACCCTTGACATGTACACATGGAATATGTTTTCTTCACAACACCATTCCTGGGAATTTCTTATGTAGTTGGGTACTCTGTCAGTGGACATAGATTTCATTATATATCCTCTGCATGTGTATGTTTTATTAATTAAAAGTTTTATACCTAATACTGGCATATTTACACATGGGATTAATTTCGTTCATGGTGGGAGTAGTCCCAGTGTGTCAGCCAGCACTTTGCAAGATACCTACAAATTTTTTTTTTGAGAAAAGTCCTGGTGCTTAGTTGAACAGCAGGTATTTGAAATTACAGGTCCAGGTCTGTATTTGTGTCACCTCTCTATTTTCATTTTCCACCCCCATACTTACACACTGATATTGTCTCCTTCCTGTACATGCCCATTAATTCTATCAATCACTCATCCTTAAATGTACTCATGCATCTGTAATTTATGCAGTTATTCATTTTTCCTGGCTGTTGTGGAATAAATAAACAGGTGCATGTTTACACTTAAGTCAACTGGGCGTGCCCACAATACTGAAAAAGTAAAGCTATATACTAAATGGAAAGGCCTGACAGGCTTAGCTCTTGGTTTATTAGTCATGCTGACTGCTTCATTTGTACTGTACTAATTTCTATTGCTGCAAAATCAATATACACAGTCTGAAAAAAAGGATTTACAATTTACAAGAAAAAAGATGGATGGTTATATTATGTGATATCTAGACATAAGAACTGCCACATGGGATCAAACCAAAAGTCCATTTATTTCGTTATCTTGTTCCTGACAGTGTCTGTAGGGGACTTTTGGGGGGGAAGAACATAAGAAACATGCCATGTGTGGAATTCTCCCCTGGACTACCTCTCATTTTCCAGCAGTAAGTAGTGAAAAAACTTCCTTTCCTTTTTCAGCTGGGAGTTTTATCTGTACTGTGATGCTTAATAGGACAAACAGAGCTATCTCCTTTGAACTTATCCAACCCTTCATGAACTTACCCAGGCTTCTGGCTCCCACAACATTGTACGGCAGTGAGTTCCACTACTTAATTATGTGTAACGTGGAAGCAATAGTTCCTTATGAACCTGCTGCCTGATGATTTCTTTGGACGTCCTGTATTTTGAAAAAGACTCAGTAGCTGTTTTCTGCAGATCTATCCTGACTCAATAGCTGTTTTCTGCAGATCTGTCCTTGCCATACCATTCCCATACAGATAAACTCCCTCTTTTTTTCATTTTCTAGGTTGAAGACTCCCACTTGATGTAATGTCTCCTTGAAAGGTGATCTGTTCCCAGCTCATCTTATTCTGAATTTTTTGAGGTGGGGTAACCTATACTAGATCTAGTTTTCTCCCTGCAAGAACACATCTGCAAAGGATGTCATAACGTTATTTTTTAGTTTAGTTCTCAGTTCCTTTCCAAAAAATTCCTAATGTAGCATAAAAAGTTGCAAAAAAGGTGACTTGGGCTTCCCCAAGCAGAGGTAAATTTACTTCAGATAAGTAAGAGCCAAATGTATTATACTTTCCCAAGCTTATCTTTCGAGGTGTAGAGTGCTTGCTGTGAGGCAACAGCCACAGTGCAACTTCCTCCAAGTTTACATCTTAAGCTTGGCTGAATAAAGGCTCAGTATCCACAGCCTGAGAATACTGCTGAAAACTAGGCTACTTTTCTTTGCCTAAAATGTATTTATTTTAAGCATACTTGGACCTAAGGATGTACGCCAAGAACTTTCCCGCGCTAACTAATATGCAATACAGTAAATTTAGAAAGTCATGTTTTTCCTGGTGAGGAACTATCTCAGTTCTTATACATCAAAAGAAAACAAAGGGGCTGCATTTCAAACACCACTCTTCTGACATCTGCTCAGACATTTAGCCAAACAAAGGTAGAAATTTAGGCGTATCTTAAAAATATGAACCTCCGTCCTTTGTTATGACTTTCTCTGTGTTCTGCTTTCTGTGATTCAACCCTACAGAAAATATTCTTAGAATGCAAGCTGGTAAAGGCGTTTCTACTGGCCTTTTTGCTGGTCTGCTTGCTGAACCTTGACTTGTCAGTGCTTGGTATTTAGATTCTAGATGCTTTTTCCTTGCTTCCTCCTTTGAGTTTTGGCTTCCACAACATTCACACCTTCACAAATACTTATTACAGGATGCTGCATTTCACTGTGAGACTACATCTGAGCAGCTCAGCTAAACACAGAATAGGCTATGCAAAGTACTGCCATGGCAAGGCTCTGTTTTACATCAGCTATGTTTGTCATGCAGATATATTACCTTTAAGTTTCAGTTCCTACAGTGAAATGTACTATTACATCACTTGTCCCCAGGCAAAGAAGTGAGACCTTCATAGCTGTGAAGTGATAGAAAACAAACAAACAAAGAAACCCCCCCCCCCAAGCTAACCAACTAAACAAAAAAACCCAAATGAGGCAATAAATATTCTAGCCTAAAACAACTTATAGGCCATTGTCTAGACAAGAAAGAACAAATACTTGAAGTTGAAAGCTCTAGACAGGATATGAATGAATCACAGACAGAAACACAAAGGGAGAACAGGGTAGAGAATTAGAAGAGCACACCTCACAGCTTTTAGAGGCAATGTACTCATGTCAAATTTATCATTCACACAGGCATCTCCATGTTAGCTTTGAACTACTTCTAGCAATTAAAGTAGAGGCAGAATGGAAGTCAGTGCATGCTCCAAAATCTGCTGGAAGAAGAAGAACTACTCAGGAAGTTTGCTAGCACAGAACACCATGCTACTCTGGCTATGTTGTTAGCAGTAATACCCGCTAATAACTATTAGTATTATCTTGGACGCTCCAGAGAGTGCAGTACAGATTTACCTATTGTAGGAGCCCTGAATACTCAGTACAAGGTGTCAAGCACAGCACATGAATACAAAATAAAAGCAGCTCATTTGCTATGGCTGAACAGTCTGAGCTTCCCTAAACCAGGGACTCCAGAAAAGTGAAATTCCATTTATATGCGTAGATGGGAACTGGTGATGGAACTGGTGAAGCCTTGGATCTGCATTAGTGACATTTCCTCTGAATTTGTGAGGAACAGAATGTGTTTGTCACTATAGACATGACCAGTTTCTTTCTGCTGCATACAGACTACATGATCTGATTGTTTTAAAATCATTGCTGCTCTCTGCTCATTGGGCCCCTCTTCCCCCCACCAGTACTAGGTCTACGGACATTTGTATTAAGTGCGAGGCAGGGTTAGGTATGAATGGGTCACATCTGCAATAAACTAAGGTAGTAGTCTATAGTCTAAACAAAATCAGTAGGCTGTGCTCTCTTGTGTGAGACATTCAACAATTGTCCCAGCACAATATTAGAGCGTTCTCTTATATGAACATGCATCTTCTGAAAGACGCATAAATCCAAGATCCTTAACAGTTGAATACCTTGCAACCTTTAAAGTTTGTGATGCTTACACATAAAAATGCTAGTTTTGCCATCTTGCCCAAACCTCCATGCAACTCCATAATTTTATTCACTTTGCAACTACAGTTCAACAGAGTGATATTCTCAAATGACACAACTCTCCATCATTTCTTGTTTTACACAGCTAAAGAGCTGCTACCCGCTACCACAAGACTGAATCCCAGCCAAGTATTTGGTGCTTCTCATAAAGTCAGCGGTGCGAGACCTGCACACCTGGGCCTGTTTTGCCACGTGCTCTATAATTCATATTATTTAGAACTCTTCAGACTGAAAACTGCTAACAAAGCACAACAGACTTTTGTCACAAACTGTACAAAAGAGATGTTAGTATTCTATATGAACCTGATATAACTATTTTTCTTTTCAGCTCTAAAAAGATGCTGTGCTGATTTATGTTAAAGAAAAAAAGAAAAAAACTTTGGAGAGAAAGCAAATACTTTTGGATAGTGAAGGTATGTGACTTCGTTATCCTAGACGCATCACTTCAGAATTGTTTTGCAAAATGATAAATGTGAGCTTAAAGTGAGCAAGCTTATTTAAAGAATGTAAGTGATCTCCCCACTTCTATTGCAACATACACATTTCAAAAATTTAAAAAAATACAGTTCGTAGAATCTAAAGCAAAGTAATCAGTGTATATATACACGGTTATTTTCTTGGAGGAAAAAATAACAAAACAAAGCATACAGCAGACTCAATTTGCTAAATATTTCCTTTTCCAACACAGATATAACATTATCATTATTAATCAAGCAGATGACTGATTACAGGAGCAAGTACGCACATAATTAATTCTCTAAGATTTCAGACAGTGTTACAGTTCTACTGCATTTCCAGAAATCTTTTGCTCATCCTTACCAATGATGACAAAAAGTGTTTTACCTGAGAAAGACATGTTTATGCTGTGTCCAACTCTTCAATATTACAAATACACTTCTGTTAAAAAAAAACTATCATTAAATGTAACAGGTAAATAACAGCACAGCTGTTTTCTTTCAGAAATATATATATAAACTAGGTCTTGCAATGTTATTTTTGAAACTGCCACATTCACCAAGCACCTTAAACTATTAATAGCCTGTCTGCCTCTTTCATTAAAAAATGTTACGCTGAAATAAAGTGATCTTTGTATTCTTAGAATCCAAAACTATAAATGTGAGGAAAAAAAATCAAACTATATACAGAAGTTAATAGATTAATTCTGACACAGTTCCTATAAAGTTAGAGAAGATATAAAGCATAGACCCAAAGATGTGCAATTCTGACAGACAGCATGTTATTTTTTTTGCATGGTTCTCTGTACTGGGAGAAAGCAGTAGATATGGCCATACAGGAGTCTGGATCCACATCGGGGACTAAGTAGCTAGAAGTTAGGCAGCGTCTCACCTACCTACTCCACCAGGTCAAACATTCTGGGGCCAGATTCAGCCAGCCTTATTCAAAATGAATAGCACTAACTCCTGGAGCAGCACTGCTGAAATCACTGTATTTCTTGAGAAAAGGAACTCTGTTCAGTGATTAACAACCAGGCTTCACTGAAGTTAATGAAACAGGATTTCAATTTCAAATAAGTAAGGGTATCTGGCCATTGACCTCTCTTGTTCACAATCCTGCTTGTGAAGTGAGAGTAATGGAATTTCGCTAGCTTCATGGGATGATGTGTGGTGGGGCATTAACGTTACTGTGGCACTGAGACGCTCAGGGTGCCATGAAAAGGCAGTTACTTAACTTTCTACCTCAAGCACAAGGCAGAGACCTTGAGGCAACTGCTGCTTGTTAAAGTGTTGATTTTTTTCATGTGTTACAGTGGCAAAACATTAAAAAAATGAACATAATTTAATTCATAAAAAATGCACCACAGACACCGTATCACTAAGAAAGCCAGTAACTTTACTGATTTGTCTGCAAAATACAAATTATACCTTATTTCCAGCAGGAGAATCTTTTGAAATTTTCCCTTTTTTTTGTTCACTACAGACAGCTGAATTAAGTCCCTTGAGATACACAGATGTGGTTTAACTTAGTTATAACATCTTGTCATCTAGTGGCGACAAAGTCCAGCTTATGCCGCTGTGAGCCTCTATTTTAATATTTGTTGCAAATGCTTGTATGCCCCCATTTACAAGCTATTTTGTAATTACCATTGTTTTATGGAAACAAATCCCCAGGAAAAAGAAAAAAAAAGAAAAAAGGATACAACAAACCATCTGAAGCAATCCAAGTGTAATGCCTGCGGTAACCCAGGTCTGCTATTAGTTACTCCACAAAAGACTCTGGTGCTGCTTTTTTTTCATGAGTTACTAAACTGACCTCTTTGAATCAAACTGAGGTATGGATCAGTCTGAGGTATGAACAGGGAGGGTAAAAATGCAACATCTGATTATGCAAATAATCAAATGGATACTTCTCACGCAGAAGGTCTGTGGCTCAAAGCTTGGATTGCTCCACATCTTTGGTTAAAATATATTAACAAAAGCCTTTTATTACATCTACAGTCTGAAGCATTCTAACAGATACCAATGTTCCATCAGTCCTTCAAGAGACCTGTAGTGGCAGGAAATTAATGCCATATAACTGACGACATCACAGCAGATGGCACAAACAGGAACAGATGAAGTATGCCATGTTTAGGCAACAGCCTTTATTGAGGTTTCAAGTGGCTTTTAAAAAATTACAAAGCATTTACCTTCAAGGCGAAGGAGAAAGGAAAACAAAATAGCTTTGTTAGGACTATAGACAAAAGAGGGTATATAGGATAACACATACAATACAAAAGGGTTGACATCCTGAAAACAGTCTAGGAGTTATTTTATTCTTATGTTAGCTTTACCTGAAAAAGATCTGAGGACAACAGATATTTTTATAGTATTCATTAAAAATTGCTAAATTCTTCTTTTGGGAAAAATATAAGCCATTTTGTTATAAAACACAACTTCTGAAAAACATCGAAATGATAAAAGCTTTCCTGTGAATGGCTCAATGCATACAACATACAGATTGTGCAGACTGGGTATATCACGTAATTGTCACCAGCAATTAGACACTAACTGACAACACCTTTTAATAGAGGATTAACTTAGCTGTAACAATACTTGGAGATGTCTCGAATGCCACTTCTGGTGTTTGAACTTGCAATTAAGAATGTTGCCTAAAACATTATATAGCATGGGTTAAGGTAAAGTAATGTTAATACTCTTTCAGGGCTCTGCCCCAAACTCCTTAAATACAAAGGAATCACACAATAAACCCAAATTAGCTTTGCAAATACAATAAATGGTAAGGTACAGATAAAGGAACAGAGAAAGGTAGACAGTTATAGTTTACAGAAAGTGACTTCACAATCAAAGTTGTGCTTCTTTTCATTAGATCAGTTTACAAATATGCATTATCCCCCGCTATCTTGCCACCATGTTAGTTGCCCTCAGTAGCAGGAACAAGAGGGATGACTGGCATCCATTTTCATGTGATTCTGTTCTGTTTGTGTTTATATAAAAATCATTGTCAGAATTAACATCAATTGCCCAGGCAATACTTTTCACGCTACTTTCTGCTTAGTTACTTGCAATAATGTATTACACCGCATCTCCCTTAAAAATGCTATTTTTCCTTTTTCTTGTGTTGCTGAGGCAAATTGCAAGGTAAACTATTAATATGGCTATTCTTCATATTTCAATAGACTGACTCCCCCACCCCCACTGACAAGTTTCTACTACAATACTGATAAAGTTGTACTTTGTTGTTGAAATGACAAGGTACATTTGTGATATATTTGCATATTTTTGACACACCAAAGTTTAAAATTCTCAGAAAGAGAATATGAGTATAGCTTTATCTGAAGGTGAAGAAAGTGGTTTTGAAAAAGAGTGTTGTGTTTTCAAACTAACTATGGGCCCCATTTTCAATTTTTTAAAAGAACATGCGTATCTTCCTCTTTACCCTGCAGATTGCTATATGAGAGAAGATGGATGCATGAGTAGCACAGTATTCTGCTTAAAGAGTTTCCAAATTATGCACTAGCCCCTGCATGGCTGAGAGTGTACTGGTAGGCAGGCTTATGTAAGGGCGTAATAAGGGAAAAGCATGGGTTATAATGCACACTGCAGTCTATACATCGTTGGCTACTACAGAGAGGTAGACTCTACCACTGAGCACTGCACAGCAGCTGCATGTATAGATGGGAAAGAGAGAGTATATTTCCCTTAACAGAATCTTCTGCATTGATATTTACCTATTGCAGCTATATCCTTCATCATAGTGTCAATGTACGTAAGTGAGAGTTGGAACGCCTCTTGGAAAAGGAGAAATATTACCAGTTTTACTATGGCACTAACATTTTGTTGAAACATTGTTTCCCTCCAACAAAAAGGTTAAACTGAAATATTTGCATATACCGTTTTCTTCTAATAAGCAAGAGGGACAAAGAGGAACTTAAAACATGATATATTCCTTCTGATTAGGCGATTTGAGTAAAAGGAACAACAGGAGGCAGGAGAGAACGTGGATGCTAGATGCTGAAGCAAATCTTGCTGGGGTGTAATACGCAGGGAGCGCTGTTCAACAACATTCCCCTTGTGAGACAATGTGACCACAAAGGTCCATGAAAAAAGGATGATCTGATAGCCAATGTTGGTTGTGTAAGATAAATCTACTTCTGAATGGTCCTTCAATTGATAATCTCTCTAAAATTTTCAAATCTGTGAGAGATGGGAGTCATCTTTATAGTAGTTGTGTTGATGCCAATCCCTCACTTTTTACTCTTTCTATCACTTCTGGAAATATTCACCTGCACTCACATACCTGACAGCCGTTAGAGCTGTACATCCAATTCTAACAGGCAGAATACCAGCTTTATTAATGAGAAAGGGCCAAAGTATGCCGCTTTATCATTTAACCCGTGAAAAACTACAAGATACGCAGGACGTGAGTAATAGAAGGGCCCTTAACTTGTTACAATGCACAAAACAGCATGAAAGAACTAATCAGTATATACAATGGATCGCAGTTCACCCAACTGATTGTAAAATGCTGTATTAAAAGGATTTAGGTTGTTACACCATGGGTAAATTCTAACTTTTTACAGATCAGTCTTTCAACAGCTGACTCGGATCTGTAAAATGTATGCCCAGTAAAAGAAAACTGAAAGAAAATAGTTAAATGTGCAACTGCACAAATATAATTCCCCCACTATTAAGATAACAAAAACTTTTGCTATTACCATAATTATTATATATATTAGAAAGCTATACACAAGCATGTTAATTTCACAGATTTTTTTAAAAGATTCTTAATATTTTATATAATTAGAAATACACATTTCAAAAACAAAACTTCTGCAAAGAGAAAACAGTTATCTTGGTTAGCAAAGCATGGAGTTCTTCATGGCTTAGGGTAGTGCTTTCTATACAAAAAGTCCTCTTTGTTTTCTTCAGGACTGTTTAAAAGATTAGCGAAGCTATCAAGGAAAAAAGAACACATTTTGGCTTAAGGAAACTACAAAAGCCACAAATGCTTTGCAAACTCTGTCTTACTTTTTAATATGAAAATAAGCAAAATGTAATGTACATATTTTTATATTTTTTATTTAATAAGTGATGCAGACCCAGAATTTTTTTAAAATTAAATACGTTAGCCCTCAAACTCAACATTTTTACAAGTATGGTCCTCTTTAAATGTCTTTGATCCTTTTAACTGAGTGCCATACTCTAATGATATGCCTGCATGTTTGTGAGCATTTTAGGTATGTTAGGTGACCCAGTCTCTTTCTAGCATTGATTCATGGCCACCCAACGGCTGGGTCTGTCAAAACATCTGTACATTTTCTATATGTTGCATAACAGCTGCTTTCTCTCTCAGTAAAGATCTGCCACTTCTGGCAAATGTTTTCCTTTTGTCTATTTACATGTAAATAACGTTGAACCTGCAACATGACACTATCTATTGTAACATACATTTTGCAAGGGAGCACAACAGTGAAAAGAAGTTAGCCTTAAAATCTATTTTGTACAAGTGTTCTGTTGTACAACTCAAGTGCTAAGCTTATCTCAGCATTTCTGTTTATCCTTATACTGTATCACTGAGGCAATTTAAAAGTACTTTTACAAAACAGAGTACCTGACTTTTTTTTTTTCCACACACGGCACATATAATGCATATCGACCCCCCCTCCCCCATTAAGGTATAGCACACACACACTGCAAGAAAAAAACTAATAGATAATAATGTTATCATGTTGCCCATCCTTCAGAGAGCCGCATGCGCTTGACAGACGGGCTTTCCCTTTCGTCCGGCGAAGGTCTGGTGAGTCCAATGGGGGAGTGGAATTCGTTCCGGTGATCTTCTCGGTCACTTCCATCATACGAACTGCTACAGCTGCTCAAACTGTCAACGGGAGATCTCCCCGCCTCATGGCGCGTGTGCTGTGGGTATCTCGAGGGTGTGGTGGTACGGTCTCTAGGAGGAGAAACAGGTTCTGACTTGATGTTGAGGCTTTGAGTAGAAGGCAGGGAGAGATTTGTACTCTGAGATAAATGAGTGCTAGTGCAAGCTCTGTAGGAGGAAAGGAAACCCAGTTACAGACTGAGGAGGCATGGAGCCCCCGGAAATGCACAAACACTCACACAAAACATCAGTGTAAAGGCTCACGCAGTACCAGTGCGTGCAGAGAGTATGAGCACTGTTTTCTGGGCAGTACTGTGAACAAATTTGGAGAGATGAAAGCATCACAACAGGCATGGTCCTCTTGAGCGCTTTTTTTTTTTCCTTCCTTTTCTTTCCCTAAGCGTCATAACCGATTTTGGAAGCTGAGCCTTTGCACTGTTGGAACCACCTGTAGGTTTCTTTATAACTAATGCTTGTGTGTGTGTATGCACTGGGCGAGACAGGGGAGGCATGGACTTTCTACTGGGATTAAGTCAATTAGTTCAAATGCGCCAAAGCATTGTCATCATTGTTCATTCTGACACGCAACTTTAGATGCAAATGACATAAAATGAATTCAGGCTCTGTACATTTCAGACCTTTCGGAACAGAGTTGAACGGACAGGTTCTTGGATCAGCATAACAAAATACCACAGCCAAGTAAGGATTTAGATATGATTTTATGGTATAAATGTATGAATTCCTAACTCAAAACAGAATTTTTATGAATAAACTGCCAAATAGAAGTTGAAGAGCAGTGGAAGGTGTCAGAGGAATATATTGATTTGCATGTAGGAGAACCCAACTCAGAGGATGTTTCGAACATCAAGAGAAACTGTTACTCTAAAACTTTTTAAAAGGCAAACTACCTATCCTAAGGTCGTTTTCTCTATGTGTGTTTCTGTGGGCAGGCAGTGACAGAGGAAAGCTGAAGCGGGCAGAGGGGAGAGTGAATACTGAGAAGGCACCTTATGTCTGCAGGAGAAAACGTGATCACTTGCATCTTAAGAATATTTTGTACAAAGGCACCACCTACTGGTAAAGCCTGACTTTTTATTATTATTAAAATATGGTTCTCAATATGTAATTTGTTCTTAGACCTTCTAGTTCATGGACCATTTACTAGGCTGAAGTTCGTGTCTAATCCCAAGGACACAGTTTCAAGGTTTCTAATAGTGGGGATTTATACAGGGAGGGACTGAAGGTAGTAAGGGCAACGGGCCACTCTGCTACAGAAGATTTTAAAACCAAAGGGGTGTGCAGATATGTTTACAGCAAGCAGAAGACAGATGGGAATTTGGAAGTATGTTTTAAGCTTGTGGAATAAATGGTTAAGTTTAGACATGGTCATTTCCTTTTATTGAAATATTCTGCTTCTTCTGATACCCCACTGACTGAGTTGAGCTCTACTTAAGTAACTTCTACTAAATTAACTTTAGTAAAAGACAGAATGCTGTTTTCTTTTCTCTTGACAAATTTATACTTGAAACTATATGGCTTCACTATTGAATGATATCAACTGCTTATATCACTGATTGTTGCAATGTTCAATAATGGATGGATCTTGTTAGATAACAGAGAAAACAGGATGTTCTACCTCCAATTGCTTTCACCTACCCTTCATTCGAATACAGAAGTTTGTCAAAATTTGCAGTGGTACCTTTCATAAGTCAGAATTAGTGAGTAACAGCCCTCACTGTAGAAAACGCAAGCACTTTTTCGGCAAGCAGGACGTTTTTTGATTTTGTAGGTATTAAATAAACACACATAAGAAACTGTAAATATCAAACTCGGTCATTCCAGCCTAGTGAAACATTCTACTCTTTTGTTGAAAACTTGTTGAAACGAATCCAACAAGAATAAAAAATACATTCCTGGCTTTTGTTTTGCTTTTCATATCCAGTGATTTTATTTTTTCAGTTACTTAGGAAATACTGGGACTTCACCTGGGAAAAAAGGCTGCCAGTTTAGCATGTATGGTAAGATCACATATGATTTTAGATGCCAAGCTTACAGCTAAACCTGAAAGTCCCTAATACAGGATGGTGGAACCTGAGGATTTGATATAGAAGTGTTTGATACGAGTACATGACATGCCATTTAGCAAAGTATGGGACACTTAAAAATCCATGCTAGTTAAAACAACCAGATTGAGTCAAATTTGTTCACGTGGAACATACTTGACTTTTACATGCAGTCTATTCTGTTACAGCCCCCAGAGGAACAAATCTAGAGAGATAAGCTGCATTTTCTAAGAAATACAGCCAGTATTGTTACACTGCAATGTTATGTTTTAAAAAGTGTTTCAGAAGTGAGAATGAGAATAGAGAATCTCTATAGACTATTCTTTAGATTCTTTGTGATTCATCACTGAGGTTATGTAAATAACTCACATATGAATTTGTGGTGGTCTTAAAAAATACTGCAGGTTGGTCTGCATTTTGAACATATTTTTTGTAAATTGAAAAAATTTTAAAAATCATTTTGGCAGGTCAGGACTACATTTTTGAGGTTTAAAACAGTATAAATCTTAAAGCAATTGATAAGAATCATAATTCAAAATTTTCATTTAAGCTGATTTTTTAAAAATCTTTTTGTACAAGAACTATTTCCAAAATGAGTTCCAAAATGATTTTGGTGACTGTAATCTAGGTTATTTGGTTAAACATTTCTGAAACATTTAACCAGAATTTTGTATGAGCTGATAAGGCTAATTATAATAAGGCTAATAAACCTACAGTTACACATCAGTGCGAAAGAGTACTTACTTAGGTGCAGTCTTTAGTCTTGTATTCTAAATAGAAGATTGATCTCTATTTAGAATGGAAGCTTTTTGTATTATAATAAAATGCAGAAATCTTTTTGCTACTAAATGAATTCTTTGTGTGTGAGTGTAGATACAGCTGTTTCTGTATATTTTA
This sequence comes from Struthio camelus, assembly GCF_040807025.1. Classification (NCBI taxonomy): domain Eukaryota; kingdom Metazoa; phylum Chordata; class Aves; order Struthioniformes; family Struthionidae; genus Struthio; species Struthio camelus. The sequence goes on along the minus strand of NC_090981.1, from coordinate 36,897,194 downwards.
CACAACGGCTTCATATAAATACGTTATTTTTTAGGTCCAGGCATTTCGTCATTTGAAACACACTCTGAGTTCACTGAAAACCAGATTTTTTTTTTTAATATGGAAAGTCCACAGAGAAAATAAAGCAAATGACTTTAAAGGATTGTATGTAATTGTGAGCACTCAATAAGTGCCATCCCGTCTACTCACATTGATATGATCACCTTTTCTCATATATTGTACAAAAACATTTCATTTTATGGGGACAATGAGGAATAGTAATGTTTTAATTTTACACAGCAATTCATATCAAGACCAGTATGAGTGAAAATGTGATGATTATTTAGAATACAACAACCACATAGGAGAAATAACTGGTTCCTGTGTGGGTTCAAGACTATGCAACTACCCGGCTCTGCTGTGTAACAAGTGGGATGCAAGTCAGGATGCAACAAGCTTGCAAGTGGCTTAGTTCTTGTTGATGCCCCTGATCAGATCAGTTTTGGATTCAATTCTCCAAAAGGCACTGAAGTTCAGCATGCACAGATAGAAGTGCAGGTCTGACTAGGTGATCAGTGATGACACGAACGTGCGTCAAATAGATTTTTATAGAGGGAGAAAGAGGTCTATTGAAGGAAGAAAGTGTCTCACGTATACTTTTTCACACCCACATTTGTTTCTCTATTTTAGCTTACCTCCTCACTTAAAATAAATTTTTTTTGTTCATAAATGTATATATAGAAGCACTGGAACTAACACCGAATATTCACTGTAAAATTTAGTTATGTCTGTAACTAGGAAAACAATGGACTTTTTTGACTTGCTAGTAATTCAGAAAAATAACGCCTCTCTGTTTTTATTTCAGGTAAAAGCAAAGTGATTTTTTTTCATATTTTTTGATTAATGTAAAAGCAGAATAACGATTTCTCTGCCAAGACATTATGATTAGCTTTCACACTTTAAGGTTTACCCTTAAAGAATAATTTGAAACTGAATCACTGGAATAACTCATTTACAATGGTGACATAAGAAAATTGGCTCAATCTGAAATATTTTAGGCTTTTATTCAAAACGAGGAAGTTACAAAACTAATACAAATTCACAAAACATGATGTCATTGAGACTAAACTCTTCAGTAAAAAGGGTTCACTGGAAAATATTTCCCCAAATCCAGTTATGATTGTTAATCAGTGTGTTTGATAAGAATCACAGAACAAGTCAACAGTATGCATGGATTTGGGCAAATCTTTTGTTCATCTGGGCAGTAGTTTGGAGAAACTTCTCTTGTACATAAAATTATATATACTGCAGATTCTTTAGATGAACTACTCTGATTGAGTTTCTGTGTTTGCACTTATATTTTATGAAAGCTCAACTTTCACCTGTGGGTGACACTTAAGGCAGAAAAGATCCTTCGTTAGACTGATAAATATGGATAAAGAGGATGTTTTCCATGTAATGGACTTGTGCCTGAAGTATATAAAACTGTTTATTTCAAAGTTAGGAATGGAATCCTCTCCTGGTTAAGTGACGAATTTCTGGTAGGTGCTCTGGTCCATCTTAAAAAAGCAGTAAGCCTCTCCATAGGAGACACTGCAACAATATTCAGGCAAAAAACTTTACCTTTTAGGACAGAGAAAACATTTGAGGAGGGATGTAATTTCATTTTCAATGGAATTAATGTGAATTTTTTCCAGATGTAGACCTAATCAAAAGACTCTTAAAGTAATATTTTTCTTTTTAATCTAAAATGTTGAAAATTCTGACTTGCTTTAATGTCACAATCATATCAAAACAGTCTATGCATTCTTATCCTATTCATCAGGCTCAGCAACAGGCCAAAAGCTGTACAGGCATGTGAAGTGAGCTACTCCCATGTCCTCAGATTTTTTCCCTCAAGTCCACTAGCGCTAGTATGGTGGCTAATTGGAGAGCCAACAAGAAGAGTTATGGCTCTACTGTTATCTGAAAGATGGTTCTGACAGTGCTGCTGAAGTTGCTGGAGAGCTATTTGGAGCATGCTAATTTGTCAGTTACTAACCATATTCTCCTGCCGTGCATTAAGGAAAAGGAGCTGATAGTGAAGCTTCAGGCTCCAGTGAAAAACAAAACCGGCTGGAGAACTGGGATACCTCTCCCAGTAACTCCCTTATTCCCAGGCACTCCTACCCTACTGCTTATCGACAAACATCTCACAGAATCTCACTTTTTTCCAAAATGTGACCTCACTCAGCTACTATTCACACAGCGTAGGGATTTGGGGCGGTCAAACCCTTTCTAGGTCTGTTTTATCAAATGTCTGGGGATAACTAGTTTTGCGTGATTGTCCCATTTTTTCTGCACATTCTAGCTCCACTGATAGGGACTGGATATGTTCTGTGTACTTTCATAAATGTTAAAAAAAAATCAGAAGTTAGAACAGTTTCTTTTGTATATGGAACTCAGCAACTAAAATAAAATCAAGAAATGCTTATTTTCTGCATGCATAGAAGACTTCTCCAGAACTGTCAGTGAAGCAGCTTTCATAGCTGAACTCATTTACAAATCTCTGAAAGAATAATAATAAAAGTAGCCACTCAAAATGTATTCCAGCAGCCACCGCCACTACACTTGGACTTTTTGTAATATGAATTAGAAACAGATGATGATGTGTGACATATCTGAAAAGGCAAGTAGTAGTTTGTTTAGGATTTAATTTATACCTTTTTTGGTTAACCAAATAGCCTTATTACATTCTTTGGTACACCACTGAAAACAATCAGCTTATTGTAAAGTTATACATTGATGTCTAATATGTGAGTTTTTGACTTTTTGAGACTTTATGTCTTTAGTTGTATAGTTAGTCTGAATGGTGCCCCAAGAAGAGTGCAAACCTCAAAAAGAAAATAAAAGAAGCTTAATGGAAAGGTATTAAAATTATTTTTTCTATCATGGCAACTATTTCAGTTGCATGTTTTACGCAATTAGCATCTCTATACACTTATTTATACATAAGTGGGGTTCAAAGAGTGTAGGTTTCCTCTAAAACATCTGTATAGCTGTCCTTTAAAAACCCAAACCATTCGTACATGGTAAGGAAATTACAGTAAGTTACAAAATGTGGTCAGATAAATTAAAAGGAGAATTTTGAAATTTCAGCCACATTTGTAGTATTAAATACTTTCAGATTATGGCAACCGTCCTGTAAATGTTAGTGCACATGTGCAACACACCTCTTTCTGGAAAAAAAAAAAAAGTTTAATTTTCAAATGCTTGTGAATTAGAATTCTACTCATGAATATACTCCGGTCACTTTCAGCTTGTATTTTTACAACAAAAACTTTCTTAATTCAAACATGTTAGACTAAGTCTTAGCCTAAGAGTGGAGTGTGAAGTGAACGCTTAGGATCTTACTCAAACGAAACTGTGGATACCAGGATTTCCTAAAATCATAAAGTTTACTTGAATTAGCCAATAGATTACTTCTTCAGTAATGTTTATGTGTTTTCCCTGTGTGAATTTTCGCACTTTTAAAAATACTGAAATAATTTAGCAGTGTGCTTCACCAACCTTGAACAAAATATCTTGAACTTGGCCACTAGAGGGCACAAATACCTATGCCCCTCAACACAAGCAAATCACAGTGAGTTTTACAGACTGCCACATTCTTAGGCCTAATTGTTATTTCCTTGTATAAAACAGTTCCAAAGAAATGAAAGTCGCATGCCGCAGCTGAGCAGATGGGAGTATGTGATTACTATATAAGGTTAAGGCTTAATCTCAGATCAAATCATTATGTCATTCTAATTAAAAATATTTAGAAAAGTTTCAAGTTTATTGTTAAAGTTTATGCTATAGTAACTGGAAATAAAAAATATACACAGCAAAATAAAACAGCAGCACAATGTAAGTGTTTAGTTTTGTCTTTAGTGATGAAATAAAATGCTATCTAAAGAAATAAAGAGTGAAACATGAGCAGTAATCTTTACTATACTACTGAGAAAACGGCAGGGAAACAGAATATTTCATTTCAGCTACCTGACAGCTTTTCATGAAATATGTAGTTTCACAACTTTTGGAAACTGAGCTGTTTCAGCCAGTTCATATGTGCTGATATGTTACATTGATGTATTTCAGAATTGGGATTACTGGGGATATTGAGATCACTGTAGAACAGTATGATATTTTAAAGAAAACACTGCTTACCCTAATTGACTGAGGGCAGATGGTGGCATATTATGTAGGTGTTGCTGTTGCCAGCCAGTCACAGAACCAAGATGAAGAGCACTGGCTGTATTAAACCCAGAGAGAGATGATATATCTGCACTACTCAGAGAGTATTCTAGATTTGAAAACAGAAAAGACAACAATTAAAAGAGAATTAAGGAGGAAGCGATTAAACAATAACTAGCATCATAATTTTCACATGTCACTTAATAAGCCTTTTAATTTTAATTACACTAATTACATTAAGTTGCACTGGAAAAAGTCGACTCTCCTCTTCAGTCAACTCATTAATTCGGGAGCAAGTAATGCACTAATAATTATTCTGTAATTTACCAGGGCATTTTGAATGTGAAAAATCCAAAGCATTCTTGCCCTATATATCCACCATAACTATATATGCATTTTCATAGAGCCAAAGACTTGAAAAACATCATAATATTTCAGTTATGGTCTTCTGCGCAGAACCCAGTAGCCTGTGTCTGAACAATGCATGTCTTCTCTAAAAGCATCCGGCCTGTGTACCATACAGTAGCAATGTGCAACGAGAACTGGAAAGGGTCTCTTGGGGCTTCATTTCTAGTTCCTTCCAGGTAACTATATGACAGCTTACAAACTCATTGAACTCAATTTTTAAAACAGAGAAACCATTTGCTCCAACTACCGTTATGATTTTTGGAAGGTGCACTGAAGAACTGGATGAAATTACCTGTTGTATTAAGAGGATCAAGAAGTCTGTTTTAAGCCACATTTCTTATAAAAGCCAATGGAAGAAAGCTATCAAAACAGTTTTCCATTTGAACAAAATAGCCATTTTTCAAACAGATATGTCTCAAATTAGTGACAGCTTCAGAATAAGTAAATGAAGTGTGAAAGCGTAACAGCTATGAATATTTCAGCTTAGCCCGCCGAACATTAGCTAATTCATTACTACTGAGAGAGACATTTGTCAGCATCTTGCTCCCTCCCCCCTTCTGCATCTTGCCCTGATACTCACCAGTACCATATGTTGTTGAAATGGCTGATGGGTATCCTCCCATCCCTTGCCCTGGTAGAGTAGGAGTTGCTACGGAAACCACTGGAGTAGCCAATGACTGAGCAGACTGGGAGTTATTTATCCTCTGATTCTTTTAAAGTAAGTAAAATAAACATATTATTGACTGGGTTTAAGTCAGTTAAGTATATTAGCTTTCTGGGTATGTTTTGTGCATAAGAAATACAAGCTGATACAGATTTACAGAAATTAATCATTTAGCATGTGGCTTTTATGAACTCTGCCAACCCTATCATTTACAATCCTACAAGAGATCAGTTGTCACCATAGTAACCCATTACATCAGTATCTCCTAGGTAACTCAACTAGTAACAAGTAAGATTGCTTTTATTGTGGGTAGAAAAACAGGTCGTGTGAAAACCTGATGAAATATGTAAACTCTACTCCCATTGTTTTTGCTTTCCATTCAAATACAAAAGAAAAAACCCACCCAAAACCCACTAATGGATTTTATGCTTAATTCAATCAGTAGCACCACGACAGAGCTGACTGCTGAACTCTTACCAGCAGATGGTGCTCTGACTACTTCGTTTTTCATAATGACAAAAGTAACTTCAGGAAGTAGTTAAGTAGCAAAGCAGTTACGCGTTCATGTTTAATTCTGGGGCACTAGATGTTGTACTGTAAAAACTGCACTAGAAAACTCTAATTTTGTGAGTTGCAGGATAAAACATCTGGGGAGCCACCAAAAATGCAACAGGCTGTGTCATCTTCAAGAGCATAAGATTACATGCTAGCAAAACACAACCAACAGGAAAGTTCTGTTTTAACATGCATTATTCAAATATGTGCAATAAGTACATCTTTGTCTTCTACGTTGCTAGATTTCAAAAATTATGATTGGCACTCTTGTTCCTAATACAGTAATGGTAAAGTTTTCCATTTTATTTCAACCACCACTTCATTTACACAGACAAAAGAAATAGGTTTTTTTTTCCATTATTAAGATGAACATCACTACCACTTACCAAAAGCAGATCAACATCCTCAGACTGAGAGCATAGAAAAGGAGCATTAAAAATCAGTGAATGTAAGTATGTACCAGGATGCAGACATTCTAGCATAATGAACAGCTTCATCTGATAGAGGTAGCAAATTAAGTATTTTCTGGACACAGCTGAGAAAAACAGCAGTTCATAGATGTGCTCTTTGTCCTTCTAATGAGATATTTTTCTCAACTGTGAAGACAATCCATGCAGTTTTCAGCACAAGTCGCTGTCTTAGGATTCATTATTTCTTCCCCAGCCCCTGTGGCTGCAGATTATGTTGCTGTACCTGGTTTCAAGAGATCTGACCATTCACAGAATCCCTTGGAAAGTATCAGTTTTAAGGACCTTGGAATAAATCATTTGATGCAGACAGCCTGTCACTGCCTTGGTTGACTTTGAGTATAGCCCTGTAGGACACTATTTATTACTCATCCTCTCAGAAGACAGCATCACATATATGGGGTTTTTAGTCTGATATTCAAAGTTAATTTATAATGCATCAGCCTAAAGTAGCCGACTTGGAAGTTGTTTAATAGCTTGTCTGTTACATAATGGAAAAATGTGTTTATAGCGTCACTTAAATTCACCATCAAGATCCTTTTTTAATCAAGCCCACTTTTAATGTTAAATCACTTATGAAAGATTTACTTGCAACCACTAACCCACTTTCAGTAGGGAACTGAAACGTACTCACATGACACCCTAACGATTCCACCTTCTATCATAATACTCTGCTTAAAAGCTGTTAATCCTGGCAGGAGTTACAGCAGTCTGATACTCCATTCTATCCTGCTCTACCTATTTATTGCCTCTTTATTGCCATCATTATAGAATTTAGCTTCTGGAGTTCAAAGTGACAGAGTTCAAATTCACTTATTTGTAGTTAATCTGCCATCTGCTCAGCATCTGTGTGGCTATATATTTAGGAAAAATATAGTGTATTGGGAATGCACAGGGTTAAATCCAGTCTTTACAACAAATCCAGGAGAGGATCTTCCAACTACTAGGAAGGAGAGTGCAGAAGTTTAGACTGTGCAGGACCCAGTTCCCATTTTGTAACTCAACAGAAGAAAGGAGGAAGTAAAAATGACTTCATAAAAGCAATCAAACAGGCTCTGCCTACATCCTCAGCTTGATGTCAGCCTTAACACTAGACAGAAAGACCAAGGAAGCAAGAACATGGAATGGTTTTCTACTGATTTTAGTGGGATTAGCAGGCCCTGAAATTCTTAAATATCTGTTATCCGAACGACAATAAAAAAAGCTTTGAAAATGCATTACCACTGATGGCATTGTATTCTTGCTGCCAGGTGGAATAAGCACTCGGAGATCTGGTTTACGGTTGTTCATTCCCAAATTCATTGGTGGCGGAGATTTTGCTTGCATATTCTTGTTCAAGTTGCCAGGTGAGACCAGCAGACCTGGTGAGTTGCGGGGGTTGCCATAGCCATTTCCTGTTTAAAAAAGAAAAGCAAGACACGAAATAAAGAAAGAGAAGGGCCATAAGCTCAAATGTATTTCTGACTGAACATTAAAAGCTTCAAAATAAAAAAATTCAAAGTAAATACTTGTGTCATGTAATGTCTCCACACAGGAAAACAGAACTCATGCCATATTTGGAACAATTGGTCTTGAAATTCTTTCCTTCATGGCAGCCGACATTTCAGTGACGTGCTGAAGTTTAACCTGATTGTACGACTCCATGTATAGTACACTATGGTATATAGCGTAATACAACATACACTCAGAGCAGCCAAGATCTAACTTTTGCCTTACAAGAGGATCAGGTAAGTCAGACAATCTTGCGTCTTAAAACAAATGTCAAAGCTATGCTGGGTTTCTCGAGAACTACAGAAGATTCTGACTTGCCTGACTCAGCCCTTTCCAGTTCATGATTTTGTTTTGTTTTTAAACAAAGGATGAGTAAAGCAAGGCTGTAATTTCCAGAAAAGGCAGGGGGAGGAATAGGAAGATTCTTAAATGCTTTTGGCTCTCTTTCCCCACGTTTTTTGGACCTGACTCTGTCAACACAAAGTCAATGGGAGCAAGAGCATGTCCTTATTTGGAAAATACCTCCGTATCTTTCATCTTCCTTCCTTTGCTGCTTTCTGCAGGCCCTAGTAACAATTCTGACAAGCAGATGCTTCATTTGTTTTTTCCAGAAATGGGTTTCCTACTATCACTAAGTAATACTGACAAGAGAATAGCAATACTGACAGCGACCTACCATCCCACTAACACTGAGACCTTCTTTCTCTCATCCATCTAATTTCATCTCCTACTCACACAAAGTCTGGGAAAATACATGATTTTCAAGTGCATGCTTGAAATTCTGTCTCTACAGGGTCAGGAGAGATTCAGAAACTGCCCAGTCATAGTGAGGAAATAGTATGAAAACTAATATAGAAAGAGAAAACTTTCATGTTTAAATACCGAGGAAACAAATGTTAGGAAAGACATTTTGTTCTGGGCTCATCTTTGGTTCACAGCTCGCAAGCTGTGACACAACCTAAAAATAGTGTGGGGAAATGAGCTAGTGAGCATGGAACAGACCTATGATTACAAGCCTGGACCTGCAAGATTTCCTTTGTAGTCCCAAAGTCAATGAAGCACTCAGTATCTCACGTTTTTCATATGTGAAATGCAGGTAACAGACCTAATGGACATAAATGTATTATGGAACTACATTTGATAAAGTCTATGAAGTGGCCATAAAAATAACAGTAAATGAGAGTGAATCTGTTTTCTGCTTTGGATAATGAAGTGTGCCCAAGCATGATTAACATTAAATCTGAATTTTAATTTGCAAGCACATAGATTAATTGTATTTATCAGATCAGCAAATTCATGGAGGAGAGAATCGACCACAGGCTACTAAATAAAAAAATACCACTTTAGGCTCTGGAAGATCCTGAACTGTGAAAACTATTGTAGAGTTGGGACACAAGGGAACGAACTATCACTATGTGCTTGACTCCCATATTCTTTGTGTACCTGCTATTAGCCACTGGTCTGGTCTGGCTTTTTTATTCTTATACTTTTAATTATAATGATCTTCCAACCTTTTGCAAAAAGAACTAAGAGGAAAACTTAGAAACACTCAGATCACTCAGGTATTAAACAAAAATAATCTTTAATCTAATTATTTCCTTCATATTATCTTACAGTGAGTGAGATAAAATGTGCTAATTAAAAAAAAAAGTGTATTTTACACTTACCAAGCTGAAATAACAGAGCACTAGCAGGAAGCTTCCATTTCATGTCAGTAGGGTTTTTCTTTTAATGAACAATTGCTCTCAACATGGATTTGCTATATTTTAAGCTCTAATTATGCTATATGTTATTAGAAGTAGAGAGATTAAAAGGGGCATTTTAAATCTATGCTACTTTTTTCTAGAAACTACAGTGCCTTTTAAAAGTTGAGCATCAGTTTGACAAACAGAACACTGAAAAAACAGTTATGGCATGCAGTGAAAAGACCAACAGAAGAAACTGAAGCAAAATAAGAGTTTCTCTGTTGCTGGTTTCATATAGGAGCTATTTTACCAAAAGGAAGTAAAACTGCCTTGTGAAATCTGTTGTATGACAAGCGTTTGTTCAGAGTATGAAAATGAAGCTGTTTGAAGAAACAACATATTTTTTTAGTTCTGCAATATACGATCTAAGATATTTAAGGAAACAACATGCATTGTAGTCTGTATGTTTGTTTTTATGGTTGTGATTTTTGGAGAAAAGAAACCTTTACAAGAAAGCACTCCTGCTTTCCACAGAAAAGTTATTTAATACAATTTTCTATTAAAAATTAAGAGAAATAGTAATGCATCCTTATCAAATTATACTGTTCAGAAACATTAGTCAGACCTTCAATACTATTTATGTGCTGATGTAAAATATTTTGAACAGTGATAACCTTTCTTCCATTTATATTTTTAGAACATCAAATTACTTTTAAGAACTACTGCAATCTTCTTTTCACCAGTAGATTTCTGCTGTTCATGGCATATTATGGCAGCTAGCATTTTGGAGCCATATAATAACCATTCCTCCTTCCAGCCACCAAATTGTTATTCTTTTGGTATAATGTGGATTCAGGAATGTAAGACTGTGGACCTTAAACCAATGATATAGAAACCCATCATTTGAAAATCAATGATGAATGCATGCATGTGGTTTACAGCTAAGAAGAGTCTGCATTTAAACCAGCTCTTAAATCGTATCCTCTTTACTCAGAAAGCTGTGGCCTCCTCTGAGGCAGCCGTCCCACCTTCAGATAAATCCACCAAAGAGAATGGTCTCATTTACATTCAGAGGCAAAAAAACGTATAAGACTTCTAATATACAGATTAAACCTTTCTTCATCCTATACTTTAAAATTACACTCTGCCTGGACAATTATCAATTTAAGATGTGACTCTGTGCAGAACATCACATTCCACTATCCACTTGAAAGCACAAAAATTATATGTCATGTATGAATGGATTTCCTGATTATAGATTATAAGAAAACGAAAACCAGATGGATTTTAGAGCAAGTTGGCTTTACATTTTTATTTGGTTAAAAGCCATATTTTTGCTGGAATAGAACGTTTTTAAACATTACAGATATAACTTGTAATGCATAATGAAAATAAAAACAGTAGATGCACAAGTTTTAAAGGGCATATGTCAGAATTTGTAAATTTACAGCATTTTCAATTTAAGAAGTTTTCAGAGAAAATGATTTTTCCTAGTGTTGTTTGTTATACTGATTTGAAAGAGTAAAAATATTTTACACATAAAAGAGCTTGTTTCTAGACAGAGCTAGCGGAGCAGCACGTGTCATAAAATGCAGTGCCAGACTTTGTATTTGGACTAATGGCACAATACAAAGACAAATGCTTTCTCAGCATAGAATGCTCTTCTTGGGCATGTTCCCATATTCTGCAATTAGGCACAAGTGCCATTGACTGTAGAGTGAATTTTGTCCAAGTACAGATTGCATGATTAATCCCTATGATATCACTTTTTAAAAACTCACATTCAGAAAAGCTATTTTAATGCACCAGTAGTTAGTTAGTTGATAAGAATTAATACAAAGTATTAATCTACTCATAGAAAACTGCTCTTTGAACTATGCTGCAAATTCAAGTACTACTATCTTAAATGGTCACTTCCACGTTGCAAGAATTTAAGGGTAAGAATAGGGCATAAGTTTACTCACAGGAGGAAAAAGAGCAAAGTTTACTTCTCTTCCTTCATTGCCCATTAGTGACACCTGTACCTTACATGTAGTTTTGGTCATTCTTATGTCAGCAGTTGCAAAGTTCCTGCAGTTCTTGATACCCTCAGAGGTAGGGCTGAGCTCCTCTACTGAGCATTTAAGCTTGGAACCTTTCCACATCTTAAGGTAACACAATTGACGAGTGAATAATTTATTTCCATATCCCTCAGCATTCTTGAACAATATTATCATACTGTTCAAAGTCTCAAAGATTGAAATATTGGACAACTTTTTAATTTTGATTAATTTTTAAATTTTGAATTTACTTGATTTTTTAATGTTACCACTACAAAGAAATAAAAATACAACTAATAAATAAAACCTCTGTGGTAGTCCTGGAAAAATTAAGAACAAGACACACAATGACTATGTCCTTTTTTTGCTCTTTTCTTTCATTTATTCTAATGCTCTTCACTGATCATATGGGTTGAGAATTTACAAGATTACAAGATCTTCAGGAACCTGGGATGCATATTTTCCATTAATTTTAATAGGAAAAGAGCTTTCAAATTCTTCAAGGAGTTTTGATAAATATTAGTGATCATTTCAAGTTCTTAACAAGCATATACTCTTACTTGTGGAAATTATCATAATCCTTCCAAAAAGAATACGTTCAATATACATCCCATAACTATGATATGATGATTGACCACTAAGCCTCTTAAAAGTGATGTTAGAATTAGAATAAGTCTATACGAATATGAGACCCAGCTACGCTATAATTTACCCTGGACTTTGCAATATAAGAAAAATAAATAAAAAAACAATAAATGTGGTAACAGAAATTTTGCTAAATTTACACTCAGTTTTGCAATCTTCACTTGATTCAGTTTCCCACTACCCAGAAGAATGGCATTTGTGCTGAATAGTAATTACAAGGCAATGAATAGGTGCCTTTTCTCTTCTTACGTACTATACTTTTTTTAAATTTGTACACACAGGTCTTATCGTTTACAACTCAAACACAACAGACACCAACTAATGCACTAATGCCAGGGAGCTGCACTTGTGTTCGCCTAAACACAATTTTTGAAGGAGCTAACTGAAAGTTCTTATTCACAGGTTGCATGTTAGCCATTTCACTGTACATGACCTTTACTAACTGCAAGTGGTAGAAGAAAACCAATCTGGAAATATGCTTACCCAGAAAGAGAAAATCTTTATGTTAAAAGTACCTATCCACTCCCACATTACCATAATGGACCTTCTCTACTGAATTACTGAGAGTCACCTGAGATAGACAAGGTATATAAAATCTACTGATTTTTTGTGTGATAGGATTCTCTGGCATCTTGTGAAGTATCAGCTGCTCAGTCCAAAAGGACTGAAATAGAAATAAAATGCTGCGAATGCACAGACGTTAGGGCGACTAGGGAGAGAAAAAGGAGAAAACTATCTCAGCAACTCTTGGCTCTTGTTATAACTTAATGTAAATATAAGTTTAGAGATGCCTACAAGAGTAAAGGACTCAGCTGATACCTGGTGCTGTCATTCTCTCTAACTTATTCCTGTGATATAGCTTAAGATACTACAACTGTTAATGGGAAATTCTTGCTCTTTAAGTCTATGTATATGTAAAGGGCTCTGATGGCACTAGTCGTCCCATACTGGGAAAAGGACGGTACTTAGGAATCATTAAAATGATGTTAACGGTAGGCACTTCTGCCGTATGTGAAGGACACCTGCATTGAGAGTGCACAAAAGAAAAAGATATGTTGTTGCACCCCATGTCAGGAACACAGGACTTACTGAGAACATCGCATTTTGGCAGTCAGGCAAATCTCCGCTGCTCCTATTGCAGTGGAGATAAATTGTCTGGTCAAATTTGCCTAGGAAAACTGTGCGTAAGATTTGCCTGTATTTGCAATGCATTGTTAAAAAACTGACTTCCCTAATCTGTAGCTATTATTTTCCAGTTTTGCTATGTCCTTGGGCTGGTAAAAGCTCTTAGCCTGAGATCCTACATAGTTTGAGAAGCTGGGCCTTACTGCTTAATGTCATTAGCAGTTTGCTAAAATCCTTGGGCACCACCAGGTCTTACCAGCCCTGCCCAGGCTCCCCAGCACAGGCCTAAGTCCTCATTTCAGCCCAGGTGGGCCTGTCAGGCCCGGCCTGAGCTAAATTGCAGAAGTTCCAGGCTCCAGCCCCGTTACGGTGCTGCACAGCCATGGACCTCGTTTATCCTGACCCATGGGCCAACAGCCTGTCCCTGTCCTTGTCCCTGCGGCAGTGTCCAATGCCCGCGGCTGGGGCTGCCCCAGCTGCTCCCAGTGCCCTGCTCCCCTGGGGTGGGGGGATAGGCCCTGCCCCACTGGGAGCCCCCACGGCTAGCGGCACCGGGAGCCTCTGGCCTCACAGTGCCCTGGCACCGTGTTCCTTTTCACGAAGGAATTAAAGATCAACTCTGCCTCTTCAGATCTCCGTATCACGTACTGCCAACTACCTTAATGAACTGTTTACATAGATGAAGTAGTCAACATTAAATCTAATCCATGAACTAGTGCCATCTACAATTTGGAACATCCTTAGAGTCTATTACATGCTGAGTATTTGCAGGTGCACACATCAGTTGCTGAAAAAGGGCATATGTGTCCAATACTGCAACAACTGGGCTCAGATTTCCTTCAAGACAGAGCGGATACTTCTCAGGCAGAAGCTGAAAGTAAAGAAGTAACTCTTTGGCCACTCAGAACACAGAGCACTGCAAAACACATTCCTGGAAAACTAAGGCAGTGTCACCGATCTAGGAGGCTAGAAATCTGAGATATTTTTCAGCCAAACAGAAATATATGAGTTTGCTCACACACAGAGTGAAAGACCATGAGAACAAAATCTGACCTGTATATCACAGACCGTTACATTTCATGCAATTACTTTACTGCTGAATCAAGTGCATGACTAAGTATATGGCAAACTAACCGGATAACCAACACTGTGGTTTATGTTGTGCTGCTATAATAAGACACATATGTAAATGTATTTTTAAGTAGTTCTTACATTAAGTGTCCTCCCACCTTAGACTAGGTTCAAAGTTCACACCTTAATAAAATAAACATTAAGGTGGCACCTGACTACCTACACAATTAGCCTGTGGATACCCACATCAGGGACTGTGAGCAACCATTCAAAACCTTTCTTATTGCAATTAGGCTTCCCAAGCTACAGGCAGACATTTAATTTCTGAACATCTCTAGACTTCCCCCATCTCACCTTTGGAACAGGGGTTTAACACACGGGCAGGAAGGGTATGTCTCAAATGCAGTAAACGCAGGGAGAAGGAGGAGTGCTCTGCCTGCTTAAGGCTGACTATAACTTTCATTCCTCCCTTTTTGCCTAACACAGAAACAGAGCAGTAGACAGTCCAAGTCCTGGTACTTTGTTTTTTAATATTCCAGTACAGTTATTATTGACAGCATGCTTATACGCTTTATTGTCTGATCATAGTATCTTGCTATTTGCTTTGGTGATTCTTTAATAGCATCTTATTTCAGGAATTTCAGAGCATATAGCTTTAACACAGAAATGCTATGTCGCCTATATCTTTACCTCTGATTATACTGATTCATTTGTTTCCACTTCCACAAAACTTTCCTTCTGCTGTTTATATATCTATATCTATGTCTATCTCTAACATCATGTATCTCAAATTATCATGTTTGGCTTGAAGGTTCATCTAATCAGCACAGTAACTAAGTTATAATTATTGGGAAAGATCACTTAAGACAATTACACAACAGCCGTCAGTTTTGTGCTTTATAAGGATTAGCCTTTTATAGTTTAAAAATATGGGCACTGCACAATGAACATCAGAACAGTTTTCCTGTGCATTATCAGCTCTCTGGTGGTTTTTAAAGTCCATAGTAAACATCAGGGGCCAGATTGTCACTTAAAGGTGCCTCAGCACGGTGAAACAACGAGCCTACCCCTGCCCCTGGACCTATAGATGTTACCATCAGACAGAGCGTAGAGCCTTCTAGCTCGTGCAGTATTGCTTCCTCCTTCCTTGCTGTCCACACTTTGCACAGATTAGTGCTACTCTCTGCGCTAGGAATGCAGAATTCATTTACACTAGATTCCAGTCTATTAGGGGAGGTCAATACCAAAGATCAAGGACAATTTTCAAAAGTGCTCACCCGAAATTTAGCCTGCATGACATCTTTTCTGAAAATCTTGCAGTAAGTGGCCCAGACCTGGTCAGCACAGCATGTATAAAATGATATCTGGACCTCACCTATCTGAGATTTGCCCCTGCCCAACACCTTTTCAGGATTTAGCTGCTCACTTATGATTAGAAGTTAATTCTTATTCCAGTAAAGCAATTAAATAATGCATATTATGAGCACATGGTATTATTTCCCTCCATCTTGTATGTTGGCTGAAAATACACTCTATTCTAGTCCCTTTTATGTAAAAAATAGTATTTTTTTTCTTCTTTTATATGAGCTGTTACAGAGTCAGAAGAAAGACAAAGCAAGAGGAAAGAGAAAAACTACATTACTGGAAAAATATAATTTTTTATGAAGATATAGAGGAAAAAATATGAGCCTGGGAAGATTAGAAGACTATCTCTTTCTTCCTGACTGCCTGACAGCCTTTTCAAAGGACAAATCATTTGCTTTTTTGGTTGCTTCAAAGCAACTACCATTTTGGGGAAAAATGCTTTTTTAATGAAGAATACTTCAGGACAAGAAATAACTCCAATTATAAACTGGGTATAAAATTTGAAACTTTTTTGAAACTTGAAATGTACTTCTTTCGCATTCCCAAAGAAACCTTAGAAATAGGTGTTAAAATCTTTTTTTTAATAAACAGCACTAAGTTGCTACATGTTAAGTTATCTATTTTTGATATATTCACAGCTATTGAAAAATGAAGAACACAGTTTAAAATTCAACATCAGAAAAACTTCAAAACTAGGTATTTTAAACACAAATCATATGTCCTTGTGTTTCTCCCCTGCCTCTATTACCAGAACAGATTTACACACAAAAGGGAAGTCTTTCACACATAGATAAATACTACTTAAAATTGTTTTGAAATTTAAGCAGCTGCAAAGAAAAGACCAACAGCAAACTCTTCCCTGTCTCTCCTAGCTCCCCAGCCCCAGAATTCTGGGAGACTGTTCCAGCTGCCATCAAGGGAAAATCAGCTTGCAAGAGATTTGGAAAATAACTGGAATCTATGGCTTGACTATCTTAACTGGGGAATCATGTTAGAAGTTAAAGGGCAGGAGTCACATTCACTCAATATTGCCAGGAGCTTCTGTGTGTGGCTGCAATCCCTGCTTCAAGAGGTTAAAAGCATTTCTTGCTTTTCTTCCCAGAGTAAAGTCCTTGCTGCATTCCAGGTCCAGGAGGCATCAACTATCTCTTTCAGTATTCAGAGTAGGCATGAAATGCAGATGTTTGCTGATTTGCAATGCCTTTTTTTTTTTTTATTTTATTTTCTGCATCTGAACAAGAATATAGACTGCAATGTGCAACAGAAAAAGACAGCGTGCTGTCCTGGCAAACAAGTATGGACAGACAAAATAGTGAGTGAAATCCCTGTCTCACTGAAGTAAAGCATAAAATTCCCACATACTTCACTGGGAAAAGGATTTTATCCAAAGAATCCAAGTTATTCTAGAGGAATCTTTGTAATTGCTTGTCATAAAGGAAAAGAAGTCAATCATGCTCGTCTTTAAAATCCTACTTACAAAGAACCACAGTTTGTATGACTCACTAATTGTTCATTACATGTGAACTTAGGGCTTTCTCCCTTTCAATCCTTTCAAGCTGTCTTTTTATAAATACAAATATTGAGACACTGCCGATTAGAGAGATGATGAGACAGAGAATAACTAAATAACTTACTAAGTCAATACTTGCACGACTGATGGATACCTAATAAAGGCCAAATATCCACAGATATTCATGGAGATCTACCCAGAATGAACCTACATGGATTTCTTTATGGATTCGAGGTCACATCAGTTAACTGAAAATATACACATTCAACCTTTCTAAATGATGCACAAAGTCAATGTGATATTTTTTGACTTTGACATGGACAGCAGCCTCCACCCTTTCACATCTATTCTCAAAGGTTTGCTGATGTGATATTTACCTGTATGAAGAGATTCTGAATTAGCTCTATGCAACAGATTAGTTGTCTAAGGCAGAAACAGGACTTAATTTTGGAAAGGCCTGTGTTGGCTGCCTACACAGACATGAATTTCAAGTACTGTTAGATAGACGATTTCCTTCATACTATATATTAGAGCTGTCAAACAAGTTCTAGTGTTGTTATTGCTTTATCACGAATCTCCCACTAGTAGATATTTCCTTAAAACACCAACTCCTGGATTGACACAGGACTGGGAAAAAAGTATGTATCCTCCTTTTACCGAGGAAAGCTTGGAAAAGCAACACTTAATGGCATAAAGCCTGTAGAAAAAGGGAAAAGAGAAAGAATCTGAGAGCTATTGTGTTTGCTCATTTCTCATGCCCCTTCATGGTTTTTAAGCCTGCCTGACAATTTGTGATTTCTTGTTTGGATTTGGCACTACTGCATCATGAACTCTGTTATGAATGATTATATGTTCTTTCTTTTGGATTGTGAACTTCCTTGGGCAGGAACTGTTGATCACTACACTTTTACGCAGCATTTTGCCCAATCTTTAAACCAGAGGTCTGTGGACAACTGCACTGACCAAATAATAAGGGAAGACCAATGACCTATTGTGCTCTCCCTGGCAACCCCAGTCCTAACAGGTTGCCCATAAACTGTGGTTTGGGAATCATTGTTCTAAGCCTATTTATTTAACATATCCCACACTTGTGGCCTAAGAATTACCTTCTCCTGACTTTGCCGAATATGATTTTAGGGCACAATGGGGAATATTTATGTAATTTTTTAAATTTCTGTTATTTAGTATTAGTTTGCTGATTTGTATTTGCGGTTGCAAAAAAGACTAATGGAGTTAGGTGCTTTTCAAACTCTTGCTTACTGTTGCTCCTGCTCATAGGCTTTTTTGGGCAGATTGCTTCTTTTTAGTAAATCATTCTTCTTTGAGAAGATACCATCCAGGCTGCCTCTATCTTAATACATGGCTTATACATAAAAAAGAATGACTATTACATATATGTGTACATATACACCTATAATATGTGTGTGTGTATATATATATATATAAAAAACAGATATATATCTGGCTTGAAATACAACCAGAATATATATCCTTCATCCACACAGTTAGTACATGACCAAGAAAAGAAAAAGTAGCAGTAAAGCACTAGCTAATTGTAATAGTGGCTGACAGATCCAGGACCTTAGCTCTGAGAAGATGAGAAGGCCGCTGGTAGGTTGAGTTGTAAGTAAATATGAGGTTCAGTCATTAAAAAGACAAGGGATGAAATTTTTAAAAGGAACTACTATCTCCTCAGTGTCGAATGATTTTAGAGAGTAGCTTTAAAGATAGTCAAAATAGATGCTTGATTTACAGAGGACACATACTTAGCCCCTTTGACAGCATTTCACAGTACCCAAGTACTTTTGAATAACTTGTTTTTTTAGTTTAATATTAATGTCAAGATGGAGGCAGTACAGAAACCCATAGTGAAACAAATAAATTACAGAAAACAAATAAACAATCAAAGCAAAATTGCATCCTAGATTTAAGATTGAGAATGAAAATTTTCTTCTATTTTATTATTTATAATGGTGAAAATTTAATGAAACTCTGTTGCTCTAGGTGGGCTTATTCCATCTGAAATAAAACTTAATTATAAAATACGAAAGGTCATAATTTGAAAACCATATGGAAATAAAATGAAACAAAATGAAAATTAATCAAAATATTAAAGGCTTCCCCCAGAACCATTATATTTTGATTTTTAAACTACTGATATATTTTTGAAGTCTTAATCTTTCATCAGTCTTTCAGCATAAGCATTGGACCACTGCATAAAACTTGAGTTCAGATAGTTTACACAGCTAAAACTTCTACTTCATAGACATTATTTGTTTCTGATCAAGTTATTGTTGACCTAACTGGTTTTGTTTAAGAATAAATACACTCCTTAAAAATTAAAACAACTTCATACACTTTATTATGTTAACTAGCTATATGTCACTTAATTTTCATGTTAGTTATGGGGTAAGCTGAAGGGAGTGACTCTACGTGGTTTTACAGCATACTGATTTCAGTCCAAAAATTTCTTGTCTCTCTTTAATTAAAAATCTCTGGTTTGAGAGAATGGCGCCAAAGACATTGCTGTATTTATAAGTCAGCAACTATACTAAATGGTAAGTTCACTCCAATTTTTGTTGGACTTAGCTATTATCACATGATATAAACTGTTCAATTAGTATTTGTCTAAGAACAAATTTACTTTAACAAACCTGAGATAACCTTGGTTGGAGTTAAAAATACCATTCCTGGTATGTAGTTGTGTAGGATAATAAAGTAGTCAGCTTGCTTAAGTTCTATTTATGTCTTGGGTTGACTCCCAAGGTAAATTGTGGATGATGTCAGGATTATTACTTGGAATAATCCAAACCAACAAAATAACATAGTTTTCAAAACAGAGGCTTAACTAACCTAAGTATCTTTTTCCATTTCCTATATTGCAGTTATAAGGTAATTTGTAAAAGTAATGCAGAAACTGAGGGCTGGTGTCAGCAATCAAAAGTAGTTTCATTTTGTAGTGACAGAAAGGAAACTCTGTAGATTCTTCTTCTTTGGAGTATGTTATTCTGAATATATGCTATTTTTGGATGCTGCAGAAAAATGCAAATTCATAATGTTCTAATTTGGCAAGAAATATGAACCCCAACAGATTAGACCATATGATCATGCTACCAGCTTCTAAGTTGCCAATTAGAAAAAAACACAGAGGTCTCTGTTTCTTAAGAAGAAGGATGAACAAAGAGAACTTTTGATGTTTTTTCTTCTGCACCCTAAAGAGAGAGCAAGGACTGTCCAAAATAGTGGCATTGTGGAATGATGCAACTAAGACAGAGGAGTCAACCTTATAGTGACCTTTCATCTTCCTTCAGCCCTGTATCAAATTCTTGCTACTGTTCTGCATTTAAGACATTTATAAAACACATCTTTAATGGTGTTTAAAGCTCTTATTGCCAGACAAAGAACAAAGACTATTCATACGATTAAATATTTATGATGCATTCCTAGCAATGCCCCGCATATACATGCCCCTCAAATCAATTGCCTACTCCAAAGTTACATTGAGAGCTTAATGTATAATACTGAACACAGGAAATACAAATTCTTTATCTGCAAGTAAATTATCAAGCTCTCTCTCTTATTATAGGCTTATGAATGCTCTTAATATATTTCCAAGAAAAAATATATTTTTAAAGGGTTTAATTTCTAACCTAGCAGATTGATATACAGATTTTATTAAGCACAAGGAATTACTATGCCAAATGCATGTGCAGAAGGGCTTTTATTTTAGTGTGTTGCCTCTTTTAAAAGAAAATATTGCCTTCTTCACTAATTGCTTTCCAGCGTCTTGAACGGGGGAAGCCAGTAACAAGACAATGACATTTCTTAACAAGCCAGTAGAGGGAGCCCCTTCACAGGGCAACCAATTCCCTATCTGAGTTCTCCGTTGCTGTACTTGAAGTTTCTGCTACACACGAGATTAAAAAAGAGATGAAACGCAAACATCACCAGAATGAATCTTTCTTTAGCTGTGTTTCACGGACTAACAAAAGATGATTAACAAAACTGTAATTTTCTACCATGTTTTTTTTTTGAGAACAAAAGAGACTAATAGCCGAGTTCCTGTGGTCTGCTTACCCTACTCCTAAATTAATACAAAATGACCTCTCAAAGCTTCTGCATGAGGTTAAAGTGCCTTTTTGATACAATGCTGTGCAGTTTCAACTTTACTACAGATGCAGCTCACAAAACATCTGTGACTCATCTACGTGTGAAGATAAAAGGGGGTGGTCTAAAGCAGGCTGAGAAGAGCCAGAAAGAAGAGATCATTACAGCCAGGATTTCTTTATAAGTCATTTTATGATACAGTGTCAGAATCAGCATATATCTCAACCCTGGTTTATACTGCACAAAATGGATCTTCCAACTATTTTTCTGTATAGTTCTTTCTGAGAGCAGAGAGCTCTGTGTTTTACTGCTCAGCTTATTTTCTTCCAACGTACGTGTTTACTTCTCAAACTGAAACAGTAATCTTGCCATTGTCTTTTGTAATCTGTATTTGTAATGATGTAATATTGCTGACATTGCTAACAAACCACTGCATTTACTGAGCAAAGGGGACTACTTCAGCAACATTGTGTTGATAACACAGGCCTTGACAGGTACAGTTCTCATTAGTTCCTATCCTAGGGAATAGGACTAAAGGAGCTAAACTTTTGCTCTGCCTGGGTGTTTTGAAAATCCTTCCCTGCTGGGTCCCAAAGCACGTAAGTAAATGCTTAAAACTAAGCTTAAGTTAATTACCGACTATTTAAGTAAACGCTAACAGATTTTACTGGCTATCAATCGTCTTAAGTATGAAATGAGATCTGTGCTCAGTAGCTGGAAGTCTAATGGGGGACTCAACATTTCGGTCTTTACTCAAGCTTAAATTCATAAAATGAAGCCCTGATTCCACTAACGTCAATGGAAAAACTCCCTTTGACTTCAAAGGATCAAGATTTCAGCCAGGGGCCTCAGCAGAGTTTTGCCTGAACAGACCTATGTAATGGACCCAAAAGTTTTTATGGACAAGCTAATGTGAAGGAAATCGGGTATTTGTATACATGGAATTGGGTGAAGTATAAGATTTTCAGCTGTGCTGAAAACCAGTCTCCTCGTACTTCAAGCGAAGCACAGGTAACATCCCCTTCTCTCCCCCCAAGCTGGGGGAACCTTGGCCCCCCTTGCCAACGCCGAGCACTTTCTAATATGTCACCTCCAATACGGAGTTATTTTAGGACTCAGTCTTCAGAGGAAATCTGTTGTCCACTTAGAACACTAAACACAAATTCTCTCCTCTTTACCTGCACTGGTGCCTGCACCGGTTGCGAGGTCCCCACCCATCAGGCCACCTGAGGGGTTGAAACGAAATACTTCAAATGAGTACAATAAATATCACAGGCAAACATTCAAAACAGTCCTAATATCACAGGCAAACATTCAAAACAGTCCTAATATTTTCCCTGCTTTCAAATGGCCTGATCCAACAAGCACTACCATTTTCCTTTGGACTCCAACAGGCATTGGATCAAGCCCATAGTCATGAAACTGTCATGTTTAACGTTACACATACAAGATATTTACCTTTCAAGGACAAACAAAATATGAGGTATCCAGTTTTTCATTATTTTATTTTCATATTTCCACAGCATATGAACTATCAATTATATCTGAAATTTACATTTAGTATTCCTGCATCTGAAAACTGTATTTGTTTCAGTATTATTCCGAACAGCAAAGTCTTCCACATAGGATTGGGAGGAAGAGACTGAAAGTTGCTGGATGAGAACTTAATTCAGAAGCTGTAATACATGTTTGCGTAACTTTTCATTTTAATTTTCTCAGCCTTTCATAGACATTCATTCCAAGTATTTTTAACACTTCTCTTTGTGCTTGGAGACCTCAGATGGTCCTTTGAACCCTGTGCACTTAAGGATGTTGATGTTGTTTCAGCCAGACAGATTGAATGAACCTAATCCCCCTTTATCCTGTTCAGAGGTGACCCCTCATCATCATCAGGGGACATCAGCACAGAACACAGCCGCTTGCTATATACAAGGCACTCAAGTACAGAGCTCAGCTAACGTTTACCTATCAAGGTACTTGTGAATGCATAAATAACAACAAATTCTGCATTTAGCCTCTAACTGCTGTTTACAGTAACTAGTGGCCTATTTTACTTGCTTTAACTTGTTTGCATTGGCCATGCACTTCCCCTCCCCCCTCATGTTTTACAGTGTAGTGAGTTCCTGCATGAATTAAGTAGACAAGCTGCCTTTTTATGAAACAGCAAAATGTCTGCCCTTTTATCCTTTATTGATCTCCTTTAATCTTAGCCAATATTCAGCTTTTTCTAGAACATTGTTTTTTATTTTCTAAATCAGGAATAGAAACCTCTTTAGCTCTTCTTTTGATTTTTCAACACAATAATTTTGGGTAAACTGTTATGACTAGCAAAAACAGAGTTCTTGTTTCTCAGAGTACAGTTTAAAGTTACCTAAGGCACACAAGCAGGCGATAAAAAAGAGCATTTAAAGGGATGAGATTGAACAGAGCATACCTGTGTTACCTGCACTTGGAGGCCGATGCGTCACGCC
The DNA here is from genome assembly GCF_040807025.1 of Struthio camelus. Taxonomy (NCBI): domain Eukaryota; kingdom Metazoa; phylum Chordata; class Aves; order Struthioniformes; family Struthionidae; genus Struthio; species Struthio camelus. The sequence continues at coordinate 36,873,400 of NC_090981.1, read as the reverse complement.
AGGAGACATGCTATTTCTTTGCAAAGAAGGATGGGCCAGTGGCAAAAGGTTGGGGTTACCCAGCGAGCTGACTGGGTTACTGTATACCAAGCTGTTGTGGTTGGACACTGGGATAGAAACTGGCATCTCAAAGTTTGGTGGTGGAACAGCCTGTACAGGAAAAAAAGGGAAACAAAGACAAGAATAGTACAGAAGCACAACAGTCTTCAAGTACAGTTACTCTATATTTAGTTCAAATATTTTGTAGTTGTGGTTAAAATATTTAAGCTTCCCCCACTAAGAGTCAAGAGAAGAGTTTTAAACAGAGTTAACAAGGCTTTTAAATATTTTTGAAAGCGTGATTCCATCTTCTTTCAATGCAGCTTGTGCATTTACTTTCTAAGAACTAGAAAGATTTTTTCTTTATTTGTTTAAAACAAAACTCTGCTTCATGAACCTTAATTTACCGTTTCTTTCATTCAGTGAAGTCGTAATTGTTCACTTGTGATATCTTAATCTAGTGTCACAGATGACTGCAAGATCAAAGGTATATGATTATGATGACTTCATTGCATGGAGAAAAATTAGAAGGGGTAGAACGCAAAAGGGAAAGCTTTAATTTCAGCATACGTTGCTTTAGCAACCAGAATGATCCCAAATCATGTTAAAGGCACCAACGCAGTAAATGACTTTTTTAAAAACGTTTTTGGCTTAGTCTGGGAAGGGCTTAAAAGAAACAAAGTTCTGCTCAAGGACACGCAGCCAATACAAGAACTTTACATATATACCATTCCTCCAGTTCTTAGTTTTGGAGGTGGGCTGTTTTTTGATGCCTTTTCAATATACTGTTATCATCACTTAAAAGTAACATCTATAGAGCCTTTTCTTCACAAAGACTTTTGCAACCTGGATCAAATTATGCCACTTGACTCTAGGTCTGACAGGGAGCGTGAGGAGATGCAGTGCCTGATACTCATTATGTTCCTAGAGGAAACTGCAATATTCCCAACTCAGGTTTGTTGGTTAGTTTGTTGGATGGGGTTTTTTTGGGTGCGGCTTGTCTGAATTTCATTAAAACCCATGGTTCTGGCATCATTCAAATATATGAGAATTCCATATTTAATTTACTTGCTTTTTTAATGATTAGTTTCCTGCTCTCGTGAATGGACAGAAAACATTTTCAGAGTTACCTGAGAGCATGTTAAGTGCTCAAAAATCTGAATGCAAACCAAGTACCCTTTAATTTACCACTTAAAAATCTTTAAACACTTCAACAGTCTTAACTCTTCAAAAATTTCTTTAAATCAGCCTGTGGTGACATCTTCAGAGGTAGGAACTTACAGATTTTAATTTTACTGTTGACAGATGATTTTACTGATAAGTCTCCAAGGACCTAGAGGGAGTACGTTAAGAACTGGACACATAATCTGCCGTGTCATGCAGCAGAGACAGTCTGACCTTGTGCCACCCACACACATCTTCTCTGGCTAGTCAGATCTGTTGGCTGTGCCCTGCATATTACAGCATTGGCTGTCAAATTATGGTTACCCCTTAAGTTTTCTTTGTCCTCTCCCCTTTCTAGGGCAGACATAATTTAGCTCTAAATATACAGGAATCTTTTTACTTAACCACTGAAACACAGCCAATAAATAATAAGGCACAGCAAGAAGTGAAGAATATGTTATATGAATGCCTCAGGACTTCTTTCAAGGTGTTAATTTAGCTCTGTAACTTTCTCTGTGGCTTGGTTTTCTGAGAAAAACGTGACCCTCTCTCCGCCCTAGCACAATGGCCGAGATCAGTTGGGACACTCAAGCTAAGTGACCTCAGATTAAACGTCTACAGCATGCTGACAGAGCTTCTCAACCAGGGTTCCACGTCTCTGGAACTCACGTCCCTTTGGCCAAGAAGCTAAAGCGTACCTCTAACGGCCATTTTTGTCTGAAGAGTTAAGATTGAAGAGACTGCTTATTTAAGCAGGGTTTGGTAGTGGAGGAGAGGTATTCTGGGAACGTTCGGGGGTAAGAAGCAAAACTACATGCGTTGCTATTGGTCTGTGCAGAGATCCTGAAATATATTCTAAAGTTTGTGCCTCACAAATGGGAAAAAGGAGAACAAATGACTGAGTATTGAAAAATGTAACTGCTGAAGTATACTTCTGTCCCAGCTGTTCTTCATTTGTTTTAGGAGCAACCTTTTTTGCATGCAAGTATTTTTACAGTTAAAGCCCAGCTCTCTGGCTATATGTGTGGCTTGTCTTTCAAAGGAGAACTTACTATGAACAGAGCACAAGGAGTACCCGTGTATATCACGACTGAAGGCTAAACTCCTCGGAAATAGGCGCATGTAGTGTAATTGGAAACATTTTATTAGTCTGTGAGTATGTTTTGAAGCAAGCCGTTTTCTTCATTAGCCACAAAAGGATTTCTGAGTTTTCCAAATTCTGTGTAAGGTAGGGATGCAATTTGACCCTCTCAATGCACAGGCTGGTTGGAAGCTCAAAACTGGCTGCTGTTGATGGTTGTTGCCTTTTCAAGACGTTTTAGCCAATGAGTTCACATGAGGATGGATGTCTTAGCTCCACTTCCAGTTTGGGGATTGGAATAAGCCAGCATGGAGTACCTGATTTTTGTAATACGCAGTGCTGTGGTGGAGATCTCTCTGCCTGGTTGCTCCAAGCACATGATCCCACCTCCAGTTCTGCAGGCTTTAAGCAATGCTTAGGAGCTTGTGTGTCACCCCAGGTTAGGCTCAATGCCACCTGCTGGGGATCATTTTGCACAGCATCTGCTTCACCTCCATCATGAGATCTATGAAATCTGGCTTGCTGGGCCTGGGTACGTAGCTGAGTACAGCAATATTCCCTCCATTTTCTTAACTTATTTCCCTAATCTCAACCTCTGTCCAGCTGTCCAAACTAAGACCCAATAATAACACTGCTTGTGTTATTATTCTATCTTTCCTTTATGTACAAACACGCTGGAATATTCTTTATCCTATGTTACAGCACAAAAGAACCTCAGTCTTGGTTGCTTTTGCTGTTGACACTCGCAGGGCAGACTAATCATCACTGAAACATACAACTTCTGCTGAAACAGTTACTTCACTTGCTTTGGTTGTTCTATAAAATAATTTTGAACTAGTTACACAAATTATTTTCTTCATTTCTGCATGTATAATAGCTTCATCTGCATCCTTTTACCTACAATCTGGATATAATTAGACTAGTTTACAGAGTATTTCGCAGGCAATTTTATCAGAGCAAAATCAGTTTTACTCTCTGCTTTTCAGTGCAATACACGTGATACTCTGGAATATAGTAGTTTTTATTTCTTCTCATCAGGGGCCAAAGATTAATTAACACTTTTGTATATAGAAAAGGTCAGAGGAGAGAGAAGGTTGTCTGGATAAGCACACCAGTGTTAAACAGTGTCTATCTACAATTTTGCTTCTGGCTGACCAAATTTTCTGTGACTGTCTTATATGTTCTTTACCAAGAACTGTAACCTACTACAGATCCCCTAGCCAATCTTGGTGGTAAGTCACGGGGCATATCTATTCCACCTAGGCCTGATGAACATTATAGCTTATGATGCACTTGCGTAATATCTATATTAGTAAGTTAAATATGGCCAAGAACTGAGGCCATCTGAGGCCACAGGACAGTCCATGTCCATACTATTAAACTCTCTAACCTCAAAAACAGCACAGCCACATATAAACCAACTACTGGGAATTGTTCCTGGCCTGGGCTGGGCTGACTACCAAACAGCATTTAAGAATTGTTTGAGAAAGCGCAATTTGGCCTGTGCCAAAAGCGTGCCAGGGACTGCTCACACTATTAACCGTAGAGATGACGGCCTTCCCGAGCCTCAGAACGTTCTTTGCCATTCTTTAACTCACGGCCATAGTCGTAGCTATACTCTAACAGGTACCGCAACTAGTAAAACTGCCAAAGAGAGCAGACTGCCCATTTAAAGGAAATTGCCAGTGTACACAACACTAAGTTAGATGTGAACGCCGCAAGTTGTAGAATGTTGTGGAAAGTAGAATGGTGGGGATTCAAAACCCGTGAAAATGAATGCACCAAACTTTTTGTGCTAAATATTTCTTTCCCCCTCCCCTGTTCAACCAGGCCTTCATCTACTTAGAGACAGAAATACTTATAGCTCCCTTCTAGTGGGCTATTTCTGTCTCCTCTGCTTTCATCACTCTTATGAAAACTACAAATAAATATGTAATTATTATCAGATGCTTTAGAACAATATAAATACTTATCCCCAGAAAATTATCTGAGGAAACATTATTGGCTTTAGCTGTTAAGAGGAAAAGCCAATTTTATTTTCATTTGGCAGCAGCTTTGCTCTCTTACAAGACCAGGCACAGGCACTGCATTGTTTTATAAATTTTGTAAGTAGTGATTTAACGGCTTGACTTGTTAACTTTTTGTTCAGTTTTCCTTTCTTCCTCCCAACTTTTGTGGCTACCTTTTGATAGTCACAAGAAAATGACTATAGCTTCCCTAACTTCCCTAAAGCTACACCGATTTGTACAGTTAAAGATCATCTCTTGTATTTACAAATTTTCATTATGTACTAGCTTTGAACTCCATCTTGCCCATTATATTTAGGCTTATAGAGATATTTAGGCTCCAAGAGAAGGAGCTCCTATTGCATTTAAGGGAGAACACCCACTGATTTTTCCTTTTCTGGTAAGCAGCTTGCTGGTGCACACAGACCTTGAGTTCTGTGTGTGAAGTATTCAGGAAGGGATATCCTGTCTTACATAAAAAGAAACGCTAACATTGGCAGTTCATGGTGTGTCTCTGAAGCAGTTTCACAGAAAGATAATAAATTGTATGTTGTAACATCCCTGCAAGGTAGGAAGTTACACTGTACCCAAAACAGCTCAGGAAAACTGTGGAGACAAGTTAATAGCTGAGATAGGCCTATATCTGGTTTTAAATTTGACATCGAAAGGTCAAATTTTAATGAAAGCAATTAAAGAGACATTTCATTAATTTTGGAGAGGACAAAAGCAATGGACCATCTTCTGAACAGCTGTACTGTTTCTAATTCCTAGATCTTTCTCAGTTTTGTAGAAAAGGCAACCTTTTCTGAATGCTTGTGGAGGTAAGGAAGCTGACAGAACTCACTAATAGCCAGGAATGAGTTCTTCCCTTCCCCCCCGCTCCCCTTCTCCTTCATGTTTTAAGACTACATGGTTATAAACATATGCTGCTTTGTTGGAACAAAAACAAGCAGCATGAGGGACAACAGAGGATCTGAAGAACCATCTAAATCCCAGTTTTTGAAGGTGGAAAAATAACTTGGTAAAATCCTGTCTGATTGAAAATTCTGTCACCTTGGTTGGAACAAGCCAAAGGTCATCCTTGAAAGAGGAAAGGAATGGCAATTGATAAGTTTCGGCTTGACAAAGGGTTAAGCATTTCAGCTTATAACTGCTGTCCTAAGTGTTGCAGCTATTGCTTTACTGAACTGAATTCCATCCTGAAAAACTAAATTCATGCTGACAGCTTTAGAACTTTTGTTCAGAAAAGCAGCTATGCAAAAGAAGCAAATGAAAGGGAGGTAAGAAAGAGCGAATATGTATGTATACTTCCCTAATGCTTTATATACATGTTGAGCATTCTGAACAGGGCATTCTAAATACTCATTTGTCAAATTTGGTACTATTCTGGTCTCTGTGGAAAATTATTTAAATTTTCCACAGAGTTATTCCACAGAGCTATTATTTAAATTTTTGCAAAAACGTCCTAGCCATAGATGTGAGAACGTCTTCAAATTTTAACAAACTCATGAAAGTGTTTGTTCCAAGAATTAATGTAAAGAACATTTGTGTTGTGTGAGACAGAACTGGAGCGTCCTGACAAAGTATCCTTAGTTTAGGTATCAGATTTTGTACGTGCAATTGACCAGGACTACGGGAGAGACTTTGCTCATTCTGGGTATGCAGACACCCAGATTTGTAGCCAGCCACACAACCTACATGTGGGAATCTGGGATGAATAGATCCAGATCATTCCACTCTCTCTTCTAGAAGCAAGCATTTATCTATGCAAATTCAGATGCTTCTTTGGACCTGGGCGAATCTTTGGGTTTGCTACTCTTTCTTCCACACAAGAGACAGGACCAACGTAAGTTCCACATTCTTTTTGTCAGCTTTATAAATCTAACATTAAACATAATGACAAAATATTTCCCCCCCACACACCATGTATTGTGCAAACAAAATAGCACATGCAGAGTTATTTCTCTTAGATATCTGGCAAGGCATATGACTGATGGTTAGAAATTTTGACTTGGTTAAAACAAAATTTAGCTCATGTTAAAGCATTAAAGAAATGCTGATGAGGTCAAAGCAAATTCTCTGATAAAGCTGTAAAATCACCCCAACACACAAACATGTCTGAATCCTACCATTAGGCTCTCATGCAGTCTGTTTCTCTGCAGCGAGCAAGTAGCTGTAACCCTTCAGTGCTGCAACTGAGTTTGGCAGAGACACTTAAGAACCAAAGCGACACATATAGAATGCACTAATTACTATATATAAAGGAATTTCAGTTCTACATCGTTTTTCTATATCACCACAGAAAGTATCCTGTGGGTTTGTTAGCCTGTCCACAAAGAAAGATTTCCATCGTTATTTTTTAGATATAATTTGGGCAAGTGGTGTGGTAAAACAGTTCTGTAAATCAAGTGAATATAATGTATATATGTACATTTCACTTCCTTCTGTAAGTTTCAGCTACAGTAGGCTTTGTCTATGTGTCAGAGGCAGAGACTTGGAAGAAAAATACGTTGTGTGAAATTTTCTGACCTCAGTATTTAATTGTATATGGGGCTATTAAAGCCTGTTTCCAGCTGAAATGTTTTCCTTAAGAAGCCAGAACTGAAAGGGTTATGGTTTGTTACTGCAGCAGTTATCAGCAGACAGCCATCTAACCTTTGGTACTTACAGGTATTTTATGGCTCTTGATCATATTATCAAATTCTTCATTAATTTTTTTGTATTTTTCTTCAGTGCGTGGGGTGAGAGCGTAAGAGGAGTCAGGATCGGGGCTTTCACAACCTTTGTTTTCTTTCTTGTTCAATGCCTGCCAGGTTCAGAGAAATATCAAAAAGTAAAAAAAATGAAAGGGAGCTCAGAGTACTTACACATAATCTTTGCCTGCTGATCATTAGATCAATATCTTCATTAATTTTCCTGTACTTGTCCTCAGACTCAGGGCTGTGACCTACTGAATCGTCTGCATCGGGGTCTGGACTGTCACAGCCATTAAGTCCTTTCTTTCTCAACGTCTGAAATACATAATTTGGAAAGTTCAATCCTTGACACGGGCTGCAAGAAAGACTCAGCAGTGTTACAGTAACATAAACTGCCCAGCAGTGAAAAGTTTCACATTGTACTTTAGGGGAAAAAAAGACTGACTATAGATCCACCGCATCAATGCTATATGGCTCCAATTAGCAGGAGCAAAGAGAGGACCATACAGACCTCTTCCTTGTGAGACTGGAATCAATCAATAAAGAATGGAGTTAGCAATCCGGCAAAGCGCCTGTGCTAATACAGGCCCCTCCCACCATATCTGATAGCATTAGAGGGTTAAGAAATCCAGAGTGCAATTTATTTTAACATCTTTATGCATTTGAGATGACTGAATGTTAACAGTAGAAGACGTACACTGCTTAAAGTGGATTACCATGATGTTTTCCTTTGTCTGAAGACACAAGAGGAAGGAATGAAAAAAAATTGCAAACAGATTTAGGAATCCATGCTCTTGACAGAAGAGGGGGGAGTATCTAAGCTGAATTCTTCCTTAGAATTTGATATAAGAGATGACACTAACAGTGCCCTGCCACTCCTAAGGGTACACTCTTGATAGGGCAAGGGGGAGGAGAGAGTTGCTAATGTGGCCATGAAATACCAATTAAGGGCTTCTAGACATAGTGTTTGCTTTTTATTGACTCCAGTTACAGGGCCACAAATGTGCAGTGCTGAAGTTTAATAGTACAGGGAAGCATGCTCCTAAAACAGATGCGTAGTGAAAAGTCAAAACAGATGAATTTCAGGTTCAGCAGCTCAAAGGAACCCTCAGAACCATGAACATCATCACCAAGATAAGTAATGGAGAGAAAAAAAAATATACATATACACACACACACACACATACACACAATTAAACTAGTAGCTAATAACCCAGAACGGTTGCCAGGCCTCAACTATGTTTTAATTGATATACCTGGACAGATTATCAAAGAATACTCATCTGTGGCATAAAGGTAAAAGAATTTGAGAAGTAAATCTTTGTGGACCATCAAAACATAAGCAACAGTACACAAAGTCAGTATTGTCAGTGAGTTTCCTCAAATTTAGCTTTAGCAGTTCCTAGGTCAGAAAACTAATGAATCCATTTGGTCGTCTACAAGCATTATCACATAGCTTGCAGTCAATACCGAGTCTAAACCCAGCTGATGATCTCAGTTACAACACACAGATTGCATAGCGCTCTTTTGTTGCTAAGTGGCTATACTTGTGCTACGTGACTAGCGTGGGATGCTCCATGCAGCACTATCTGGTTTCATTTTGGCTTCTCAGAATGGTTGCATCTCATCTGAGCTTTTTGTTCCATTTCAAAAACCATGTTTCCTAACCATTATCATCATTGCAATGCCCAGTTTACCACTGTTAAATCCCTCAAGTATTACTATTTCATACTTTGGTCTTTAAAGATATAAATACAATATTACAGAAAGAGTATGTATTTTTCTTTCTGTATTTCACCTGAGACTTCAAAACAAACGTTTACTTAACTACTCCTGCAAAAGCTATTCTCCTTGCGGAGACACACCCTTCGAACCTCACATTTTCATCAAGCCAGCAAGGTGAGGGCAATCTGGCATAGGAGATCTGAACCTTCTCAACTCATGAACCTCTGAAGCAAAACTAGACAATTTTAGAATTTTGACTTCATCTCAACACAGATCTTTTCAAACTTCGTATCTATACAAACTTCACATCTAATCCCATGAGTTACTCCTGACACACAGACAAAATTATAAATCCTTTTGAATCAAACCTTAAGGAGTGTAAACAACTTCAATGAGTTCCTCCACTTCTCCATTTCCTCTTACCTCTTAAACGTTGGCTAGCAGAACTGACCGACTTCAAGGTCACCTATGACGTCTACTGCTACTAGCCGGAAACATACCAATTACCAAAGAGGGCTTTTGCAATCAGCTGTTGTTTGACAGATTTAATAGATACAATATACCTTAAAAGTGATTTCTTCCTTTTAGATCTGAATAACTAATCCTAGCTGATGTTCTTCTCTTCATATAAGTACAAAATAGGTATCCTCTGAATACCTAAAATGTCTGGTTTTCAAGATTCATTAGATTGAGCTCTCCAGACATTAAACTCAAATCAGTAGCCTTGGGACTGTTTCGTGAGCTGACAGAGTCCTCCTGATTCACATGAATGATGCTGATGTGAGCTGGCTTGAACAACAACCTTAACTTTCACCGAGCTTTAAAATGACAGTCCAGCTCCTCTATACCCAAATGGCAATGGCCGCCTTTGTCCTCGAAGGTCACCACAGCTGCAATTACACGGGCACAGGTGAAGAAAAGGAGCTGCACAATCATTATCATACCAGACAACCCAGAGTAAGGGCAATATGAGAAGACAAGAGGGGAGATGCTTTGCGGCCTTCCTGAATCTTTTCCTCCCTTCTCGTTCCCAAATCCTTGTCTGCTGCCTTCAGAAGGCTGTGCCAGGGTGCAAGAAGATGCACCTCATTCTCAGCTCACTCATAGTGCCCTAAAGCTCGACGACTGTTTACTTAGCACTCATGTGAACCAGTGTGGGATCACTCCTGTGGTTTGTAAAGATTCAGAAATGCGCTGCCATCTTGCAAATGCTCAGTGGAAGAAAGGCAATGCAACGCAACAAATGTCTGCAGCGGTCCCCAATAAGAGACTGGATTTCCTCCTAATGTGGCATTTTTATGTTCATATATATTTATTTTCATAACATTGGAAATCTGGTGCAATAAATCAGCTAGAGCTGCTGCCACACCTGAACAACAATAAGCAATCTCTATTTTCACCAGAAAAATCAAAAAAACAGATTTAACAAAATCATGCTGGTAGTCTATCCAAAATAAACTCTAGCCTTAATAGATAGACACTAATTTTTGCCTTGCAAAACTCACTAATACGGTGTGTTTGGCACATGCATTGGCTGACACGGCTACCCTAGCTCACCAGTCGAACAACCCCCCAACCCCCCAGCCCTGCTTCAGTGAGTTAGGATTAGGTTAGGCAACAGAAATTCCCCCAAGTGGGCTGCAGTCAGAGGCACACCTCCTAGCTTTGTGAGCGTTGGAACTAATGCCTGGCTCCCTATGTGTTGCATTTTGGGGTAAAGTGCAACATCCAGTGAAGTATTTCCTGCAGCTGAATCTCTCAGGATTTCTCCTGCCCCCCAACCATCCTTCTGTGGATTCTTTGCTGCATATTCACATAAGGACTCTTGTTACAACCCATCCTTCGGGTGGGGCACCTTCTGAGAGCACTTTATGGATCTCTTTTCTGCATAAGAGCATATAATTTTCATGAAACTTGGAATTTCATTGTCTGCGAGATCTCTACTTTTGCGCAAGATTTGCTTGTCACTGAACAGAGATTCAAAAAGTTATAAGAAAGAAAACAGATGAAGAGACTGATAGATTGCCTAGATATACACACACAGCCCAAAAGTCCTCCTCTCCTTAAGGAACCAGGTTGAATGCTATAAACTTATTCTCTGCAACAAGGTACTGAGGTACCTGTGGTATTCAGGACAAATGTAACGATCCTAAGCATCTTAACCATTACCTCAGGCTTCTCAACACACAGGCTACGATTTTGTCTGTCCTAACGCATTATTTTTTTTATTTACTCTCCTCCACACTATTACTAAACTCATCCTTCTCATAAAGGTCCTGTATTGCTGTGTTTAAACACAACAATACCTGTTGGTACAAGCCAACTAGCAGTGGTGCTGATCAATACCTAACCGATCAGTCCTTATTCTTGAGCTCTCTGGACCCAATGCCAATTTTTCCCTCAGTGTTGCCTCTTGAATATGGGGGCCGACTCTGCATATTGAAGAAGGGAGGACTCATTAAGAAGGCCAAGAGGGTTTCAGCAGGCTACAAACTTTGACCCAGTCTTGCTGTGACTTAGAAACCATTTTTCTTACCACGTTGAATTATTATAGCCTCTTGCAAATTCTGGAAAATAGCCAGACCTATAGCATCCTCCTGGAGATTAGCTAGTTTCCAAAGATTTAATGACTATTCAGGGATTTTTTAAGAGGATGAAATTACCCAATTGTGTAGTGCATTGCATTCTAGAGAACCCCAAGCCAGATTTCAGTTATTTTTAAAGAAAACAAGCCATTTCTGTACTGCGGAAGCTCTACTTTTTCCAAGCAATTAAACAAGTAATTATATCAGATTCCAATAACCTAAAAATCAACCAAGGCATTTAAAAAACAAAATGGTTAAAAGGAAAACAACCTTTGGCTGAAATCTCATATGCCAGCAATTTAGCCTAAATCCTGCTCTATAAATCTCTGAAGAGAAGTGCTGACTTAGTGACATATTGGCTGCTGTAAAATGAAGTATAAACAACTATTTACTTTCATTTCATGCAAAATTTATCACCACTACAAAAGCACAAAAGAAAACATGGTACTATCAGCCACGTCTGATTTTATCAGGGCAATGAAAATTATTACAATTTGAAGGCTTATAAGAAGGAAAAGCCTTTGGTTTTCCTGCCCCATTTTCTGCTGCTACAGTATTATCTTCTTCTGTTAGCACTACTTTAACCAGCAGACTAGAGAAGGCTAAAAATTAAAGATACGGAGTTCTGTAATTTTATTTTGTTGTACTTTTTTGTTTGCTCACCTTTGTTGAGCAGAGTCTCCTTTCTTCTGAACAGGTTCATCTGCTGTGGAGCCAATCTCCACAGCACCCCAGGGCTTGAGAGGCCACAAATATTTGGGCTTGGAAATGCTCACATTAACTGCCAACTCATAAAGACCAAATCAGTCAGTAAGGGCCCAAAAAGCCCATTGGGTCTGTTCCACTTTTATGTCCGCTGAACCAAAGACCTTACTATCTATTGTAAAGTTAATTGCTATTTTCATTTGTGCTACGAAAAGTACTATCTCATTGGCTCTTCGCCTATAGTAAATAATGTCTTCACAGAATTAAAACTTCCAGTAAGGAAAAATTCAGAATGCAAGTCTACTTTGCTAATTCCCGACTATGATGTTGTCTAGAAGCCACCACAATAATCTCTAACTGATAACCCCACTAACAGCCATGACTATCCACACAGCTGTAATTTGGTAAATTATATGCAACTGCCCTCCATTTTCCACTATCACTTTCTTTTCTGTATCTGGATGGGAGAAATCTTCCAGCCACAAATGAAAAATGGTTTGGTCTCTCTTGCTCGCTGGAGCCGCACATCTATGTGGCAAAGTAGATGATAACCAATTACAAAGAAAGGAACAATATGCTATTCTGTTGTTCTGTTGAATTACTTTATTGGTTATAGCCATTCCAAAGCACCCAGCCAAATTTATGGAGACCCTCCAAAAACCAGGAAACATATTTAAATCAGGGACCCGACTCATTTAAGCATCAATTTGCTTTCTGTGCAACAGAAACATTAAAGTTAGGAAACGCTGAGTGAAGACAACCTTCACTCTCTTCTCTTGCACAGTTATATAATGATGAAATTTTATGATGAAATTGCACTATACAATGTATGGTGCAATCAAGTAATGAAAGATTCTAGTGAAATGAAAAACACAAAGAGGAAGAGACAGGTTGCTATGGGAACCATCCATCTGAATTCTCTGACTTCTGTGTAACTAAAAATCTCAAGTTTTATGTTCCATTAATGTAGGGTCCTTAGATTTTTACATTTAATAATGAACATAAACTAGCATGCTGGTACTAATGTACTTTAATTGCATGTTTAGGAGAATCAGATACAACATTATTACACTTACTGTTATCTAACAAGCTCCAGACCAAAAAAATGTATACCAGTAACACAGAAAAATGGAACCTTTCTTACTTCTATTGTATAAATTATAAAATGCTTTTGTGGTTTAGGCTCCTTTTGAAATAAGCTACAGGGCTTATATAATAGCTGTGCTTCTATAACCACATGTTAACCTTTTTGTTACTATTTTATTTTCACCGAAGTTTCAAAGAAAAAAAAATTTCCATTGCCTGGTCCTGTACGTCTGTCTTCTTCAAATGAACACAGATAAGTACGCTTTTCACAACAATGCACCAAACCCTCTGCTTGGATTCGCCTCTCACTTTTGCATGCCAAGCGATTACTCTCTCCTCCTTCAAGTACCTCCTCCAATCACACCTCTTGTGAAACCAAATAATGCAGACACCCTTTGCCAGCAACATCTGCATCTCCTTGCTTGCCAGCCATCAGCCGGTGTGTTAGGCATGTTTATATATAGATATATATCGCAAGCCCCTCAGGACAGAAAGTTTCTACCTGTTTACAAAGTTCAGTCTATTCCCTTCCCCTCAGGCGCTTGTCCTGTGCCAAGACGTATACTCTATAAATTTTGCAACATGTACATAAACCCAAATTGACCCACGGGGTTTTGAAAGTGCCCTGGGACAGAGGGGTTTTTTGTTTTGTTTTGTTGCTTTGTTTCCTAAGGCCGTTAAGTAACTTGGGAGCGCTGGGAAGAGATGCAGCCGGCAGGGCTGCGGGAGAGCAGGCCCCGTGCGCCGGCCGGGCGGCCCTGCGCAGCACGGCAGCCCGCGCTGCGCCTCGACCACGGCGGAGCCCGGCTCCCAGGAACCAGGGGCCAAACACCCCCTTTTCTGACGTTTCAGACTTCCCCCTTGCCAGGGCTTTTTTATTTAGCATTGATCTATATTAAGCAGGGCAACTTTGGCTGTGTAAAATGGCATAAATAGAAGAAGGATCCCTCAGATTCAGAGATCGCATAGCAACTACCCTAAACCCTGTACCTCTCTGGATCATCTCACAAGCAAACAAAACCAAACCACATCAATGCTCTGGCAGAAGGCTCCAAGTTATTTCTGTTAAAGCATGGTATGTACAGACTACGCTGCACAGCTAAGTTCATAATTACTTAACAAGACATGCAAAATATCTCTGTTCTTCATAACTGCATGTGCAAATTTTTGTTTTTTTTTTTTAAATGAATTTAAATCTGAATAACCCCGAGACGTTAAGTAAGGCTACTTCTTCATCCTTCGAGCCCATTTTCCTCCCTCGTCGCAGAACAAAAGGCTTAACATCCCCCCCCCCCCCCCCCCAAATCTGCCAGGCACCCGCCGCGGGACGGCTACGCCGCCTCCCAGCCGGCCAGACGACGCTGCCGGGCTGCGGCCGCGCCGCGAGGCAGCGCCAGCGCCACCGCCGCGCCGCGCCGGCGGGGGCCAGGGCAGGGCCGGCGCCCCCCGCCCGCACCTGTCAGCGCCGCGGCACCTGTCGTGTCTCCCCGCCGGCGGGCGGCGGCGGCAGCCAATGGCGGCGGCGGGGCCGCAGCATGGCCATACATGGCCTGGCCGGGCCGGCGCCGCGCCCCGGCCACCGGGCGGCCCGAGCCTGCGCGGCCCCGCGGCGGCGCCCCGCTCCCGGCACCTGCTGTTTGTCCCCGTCTAGACCCCCGCGGGAGGGTTCCCCCCACCGCCCCAAGTCTCCAGACTCGAAGATGACCGGCCTCCGGTACGGCTGAACGCGGCCCGCCCGGGGATTAGTAGCCATAAGAGCAGTTACCTGCCTTTCCCGCACCATGCTCCTGTTGCCCAAATCATGAATTCGTGTTTGAGATGAATTTTAGGCGTGAAGAGCTAGTAACAGACACACAATATTGACCTAGTTGCGACATCGGATTGGTAATAATTCAACAAAAGCTGTAAAAGCCAAATTTATAGATAAAATTTAAAAGAAAAAATTCCTTTGAAATATTCATCAAAAATAACTATTAAATACACTCTTTTCTCACAAATTAAAAATGGACTTTGCATGCAGCTGTTTTTTAAACCTGGGAATATTTTGGAAAAAAATTCAAGTTCTGTGCTGTTGTGCTCAGTTCCCCGATGACTTTCCAGAGGCTGGTTGCCCGTGCCTCGTGCACAACGTTAGCAGATTTACTTGGAGCAGAGGCATTCTCCAGGTATTTGTGTTTTAAGGAAGGAATGCTTATCACAGCAAGTAAAACGACTGCGCGTGAATCAAGTGCCTAATCCTTGGGCATCGCCACCAACATAGCTAAGGGTCCGAAGGCCTGTTTCAGGCCCTCTTTTTGAGCAATGGAAACACAGAAGACAAATAGGAGAAAAAACCCTGAAGCCTGTTTCCCGTTCTTCCTGGGGCTCTTTATGCACCCCGGCCTGCCCATAAATGCCTCGTGCTGCAGGACAGCCACTGTCTACAGAGCAAAAGCTAAGGCTGCGGCGCAGTGACAAATACTTAGCCCTCGAGTCCTATTTTCTTTAAGTCCGTGTTTGAAGAAAGGATTTCCCCTGTTTCCCAAGGCCCACATTTGTGGAGCAGCTCCATGAAGGAGATGCTTCTGCGCTCTGGCTACTCGGCTCACTCGCGGTCAGGAGCGCCAGCAGCCTACAGGCAGGCCCAGTCCACCGAGAGATGCAAAGACGGCCTAAAATCAGTGTACTTGCTCCTCTGCCTTGCCCCTTGGCCAGAGCACAGTATCAGCCCGTTATTTCATTTACTGATTTTTTCAGAGAAGTTAAAGTAGAGAAGATACTTAAAAGGCCAGAATTTCTGCAAACTCTATCACCTGACTTGGTTGTCGCAAGTGCTGTAAGGAAAATTGTTTTTAACCATATTTAAAATAGAAAATGATATTGGTGAGACATAGTATATTTGACTTGTATGAGGTTTTGCTGCTGGACACGGAAAATATATGGCTGAAAAAATAAACTTTACAGTAGTTAAGCAGAATCATCTCAGCTTCTTTGGGGAATATGAGGCCATTTAAAAATAAACACTGTAATCACCAACAGGTTGTTTGTTATTTCCCTCCTCCTTTTTATGTTCATCTAACTATAATCCTTCTCTGCTGACCCCAGTCCTTCTAGATGGAGTGCTGCCCTCTGTGTTTTCATTTGTATCTAATTTAGTCAGACATATACACAAATACAAGGCTGAAGTCAGATCTCACTTACACTAGCGTAAATCTGTAGCTGGATCTGGAACAGCTGTAAAGACACCAGTTGAGTTATTCTGGATGTACAGTGGTGTTACCAAGGCTGTTACATCAGTGTTACTATCTCTTCAAACATACAGTATTTGAAATATGTAGGGCTTAATATAAATGACTGCAGAAACAATTAACTATTTCAAAGGCAGCTGGTGTTTTTCCATGATATAAATGGGAACCTTTAATACTGACTGCCATATTCAAAATACTTGAGAAACATGGCATGCAGGGTGACACACATTTTACAGATTTTTTTTTTTTTGGTCAAAAAAAGCAATCACAGAAAGAATGCCAGCTGATAGGAATTATATTTGCCACATATTTTGAACATTATCTATGTTCTAAAAGATCTCAAACATACAATTTCAGAATCTCTTTAAGGACTGCTTCATACATCATTAAAATGCAACTGTCCTAGGGTGAATATATAGTCAACTTCTGTCAGCCACATCAGCCAATGACGTTTTTAGGAACAGAAGTGATATATACTTTAGACAAATTAAGCTGTAAGATAGGATATAAGTTTCTTGGAACGGAATTTTTCCTAGACCATGGGGCAAACACCCTCGTCCTTAACCATAGGCCGAGGGAATCTTTGATGACCACAACATTTTGCTTTTGCATTTCATTTGAAACAGAGCACCTCTAGCAGTGCTGAACTGGTGCAGGACTGACTCAGCAGGGCAAATGCCACCCACTGAGACAAGAACACCACTTCCTTCAGCACCTGGGTTTTCTTTGGAGGTCTCCCATAAAAATCTTGAATATATCAATGTTAAGAACAGACTTTTCTTTTGAAAAATTTGAACATTTATTTTACAGCTGATCAAATTACAGGCTATTACAAAAACCTACCAATATGACAATGAGCAAATGTTGCTGAATAGCTGTTCCTTTTAAAGGCAAAAGAACACTCCCTTTTATTTTTATAATAGTATAATTGTTTTATCCACTGGTAAAAATGCCCAAATCAATATATTTTTTTAAATGATGAATTATAATAAATGAGAGGTTAGATCTCTGAAACTGTAGCCTCCTGTTCCTTTGCAGGATGGAGGCCTTAAATAGCAACAAAGCAATAACCATCCACTCACTGTTCTGCTGATACAGTCAAGTTTTGACCAAGGAGAAACAGAGGGAAGTATCTCCACTAAGTTTAAAGTGAGCGTGCAATATTTGAAAGGAAAAATTGGCCCATGATTTTGACCACGAAAATAAATGACTCAAACAACATAGACTTTCATACTTGATTTAAGATGGTTTTGTTTTGTTTCTGTTAGTTCAACAATTTATGCAAGTTCTGTTATTTACCAGAAACATTTGTGCAAAGTGTATCCATCTTTAATCAGCTGCTAAAGTCTCTAGACTATGATACGCGTTCATCTGCTTACTGAAGCATCTCTTAGAAACAAGGAACCAGGTCCTGTTCTCCAGTGGAAAATCCCACAGGAGTGGCAAGATTCAGATAGAAATTCTGCAAGCTGAAACTTGTAGATCTCTCATCTAAACATTAACCAAAGAAGGAGCGAAAGAGGAGCAGAAATTGTTTAGAGGAGCTGAATCAAACTTCCTAACTGCATGATTTCTCTAGAAAACCAGTCCTTCAAACACCCTTTTTCCTGAAGCACGACTTCTTCAAAAGTCATACTGCTCCTATCACTGTGCTCTTCCCCCAAGAGACGCCTATCCTTCTCCCAAAAGGAGGGAATCAGAAGTGACAGAATTAACAAAAACATGGTCGGATTTTGAAAAATCCTCTTGGAGAATTTAGGAAGCTGTCACAGGCAAGGGAATGCTAAATTTTCCTTACCCTTTCTCAGACTCAAAGGGGCCAGCCATCATGGATGTAAAAGATAAGCACCTTTACTCAGAATTATCCAAGGGCTAAGCTGCTAGCAGAGACCCCAGGAAGCTGCAGTTTAGCTTCCATTTCAGTTAATAACTTCCAGCACGGACTGTGTTAATTCACTTTTCCCTAGTTGTCTATCAAAAGTTGAATGATAGTAGCTATCAGTGTAATTGGGGTGCTATAAGGAATGTGTAAAGAAAACCAATCAATGTTTGCAAAAAAACTGCAATGTACACATTAAGGACTCTAAATTTACTATGGACAGACAGACCCCAAATACACCTACAAGATACTCTTATGCTGCCATTTGTAGCTTTGCTGAGCAGAGGGTAAGTTAAATTAACAGAGTGCTCAGTTTCAGTACTCTGTTTGGGAAGGAAGAAAACTTGAGAAACAGAGCAACTTCTAGTTATCAGCACTTAAGAAAGCAGAAGCGGCAGATTCAAAGTCTATTCAGATAAATTTGACCATAGCTGAGGATCTGACAGCAGAGTTTACTGAGATACTAGGAAAATCATGGGTGAGAGGTAAAATAGAAGAGAAAAGAAAAAAACTTCACTGGAAAACTGAACATCTTTTTCTAAAAATTTCAACTTCCTCTACAACCAGCTAAAACATTTTTTAAATGTTAGGGGGTTTCCCTTGTAAAACTAGGTATCTTTTTTTGGACAAAATTATAGTTTTATAAAGAAGAATTGGTATATTGGCCTGCCAAAGCCTTACTGTCTGAAATCTTCAAACCTTTAATCATAATGTATCTCCGCACAGAGATTTCTGTGGGCTTGCAAGGGATGTTTCTACTCGAGTCCCCTAATTTTGCAAAAGACCCGGGCAAACGGAGCAAGATTTCAGCCCATTTCGTTTCTTCCATAGTGTGGTAGAGGTGGGAATGAAGTGCCCTGAAGGATACTGTGAACATTTGTGTGACCTGTACGATCTCACTTGGTAGAGGACCTCGCTGAGAGCTGCGACAGACAAGCCTCAGTGAGCGTTGCTGCTGCGGTTCATGCTCCCGTCCAGGGCTGTCTGCCCTGCCCTGCCCTGCCCCCCAAGATTACTCACCCCCCAGCAGAGCGAGGGAGGTGCAGCGGCTCAGAGGTGGGCATGCATTCCCTTCCTCTGACTCCTATGAAGGTGGTAACCTCCAGCCGAGCAGAGGCAGCAAATAGCTGGGGGGTACTGACATCTTAAACTATCGCAGCTGTTTCTTCAGAAAGCCTAAGTCAGTCTCACAGAGCTATGTTACATATAAGGAAGGCAGCTTTTCTAATTGGAAATCTCAAACCCAGAGCAGCTAAGAATTGCATTTGTTTTAAAGAACTGACCTCCTTTGTGATTTTTCATATCACAGTATTTTAGGTCGTGGACACTGGTAGTGTTTTGCAGACTGTTTTCCCCAGAAGAAAAAAAAAAAAGGTAAATCTTTATCAGCCTGAAGCTGATAAAAACATTTTCTGAAAAATGTTCGGAAGCCCATAACATTCTGACCTTTTTTCTAACACGCTCAAGTTGTTTACAAGAAAGCACCATAATGAATTCCTTACTTAATAAAGAGCTGAAATCTGCAGGTCCACAAGCGCTACTCCCAATAACCTCCGGCCCTGCACTGTGTTTCTGGACATGGAATTGCCACTGAACTTCACAGCAACTTGTCCCAAAATCCAGGAATGACTTAAATCTGAGTCAACTACAGACTGAACTAGTAATGCATGCCTGTATCTTCAACCGGCCTGACATAGCTATGTTGAGAGATCAAGCAATGGTATTTCCTATCAACGTTATTGTGGCAAGAAAACCAAGCTAATTTACTTATTCCATTATCAGCTACTTTCTAAACCATCCCTGCTGCCATGGTACCTGAAGTTTTTTTCCTAACTTCTGAGTATTTACAACACAATAAAACCTAGAGGACAGGTAAGAAACATCAAATGGAATGATACTGAGATATTACAGGGAATCTATTACTTCTTTTACATTTGAATATGAAAATTCAAAATTAAAAGTCAATCAGAAGCTGACTATGCCAAAGAAATCAGAGACTTCAACAAGATAATAGTTGAGCTTATCTTAAAACACATAAGGCCTTGCTTCTATCTATAGAAAATTTTAAGTCAAAGACTTGACAAACAAATATCAAAATCTTGACCGCTTTCAATGGGTCCAGGCTTTTAACCCAGCAGTACAACAGTAACAGTAGCCAAAGGGACCACCAATGCCCCAAATAACCAAAACTTCAATGAAAATCAGTAACACTACAAAACCCATTCCATGAAGAGGCTAATGGCCATATAAGGAATTCTTTAGGTCAAAACAGCACAGTTCTGCTGGGTCTAGTCTGTGCAGACAGGTTCACAGTCCTAAGGTTTGCCTGGAGTTTCTCAACAATGAGAAACTTCCCAGCAAACTACAGGACAGGTTACCTAGCCAATTTCCAAAGGTTGGCAGGATTCCTGTTTCTGCCTGGGGTATACTGGGTAGCAGTAGCAGGAGTGGATGAGTGCTTCTTTTATCCTTGCTACTGAATTGGTCATGCACATCAGTAGGAAGCACTCTACAGAACACGTAGTCAGTTCTTTTGCTCCATCACTCTCAGTGAAGGAAGAGGTGGAAGTAACAACATTTCTCCCATAAAAAGGCTAAACAGAAAGAGTAGGAGGATTTCTCAGACTCCTTGAAAGGAGAGAGATAAAAAAGCTTAGTCTGTGAGAGAGACAAGAGATATTTCCATAACCCTAAGAGATCTAGTGTTTCACCTCAAGTTCAAGTCCAGTAGCATCTTAGTTCTGTTCAGGCTGCAGCATAAGAAGTCTGTGTCGCTTCACTGTAGCCTCGTGGGATTTGTGGCATTGCCATCAGATGAGTTTACTTGTAGAAAACAAACTCCTTACTATTGATACAGGTCAAGTCAGAACTGTCAAATTGTGTTATCTGCAGGAGTCCTAACAGTTCAAGGGTTGGGCTAATGAAGCCAATTAGGCAGAATCCCCTACACCTGCCAACATTTGAAAGCTATAAATGAAGACATATGGGGCAAACAAATGAGAGCACACCTGCTTACTCTTTTAAGCCACATTTAGAATGGAAGCAATCTTTAAAAAGACAGGGTAGGAAAATGGTCAACAAAAAGTGTTCCTGCTTAGCTACGTTGCTTTGCTGCCTACCTGAGAGCTTCTGCTGAAACCATAAAGTACAGAACATGCCCTGCTGCAATTTCTTTCTTGCAAGGAAGGATCTTGTGACAGGAAAGGGCTATGAAATAGGTCCAGTAAAGGATTTAGGCACCTAGAAAGCTAGATTTGGCAATACTTAATATTTAGGCACCTGACCTCCAAAGTGGAATTCACACTGTGTTAGGATCTGAGGCTTCCTGTAGAGGGGACAGGAAAAGTTTGGTACTGCAGAATAGGATCCAATAAATAGACTGTAAACAATATATCACTCTAGATGAAAAACAGAAAGAATTCTTTAAGGAGGGAACAAAACTGAGGTCTCTGTGCTTTTGATAGCCCACAAACACCAGCAGTGTTTTCTGACTGTTTTGTGAAAAGCGTGATCCTATCTTTGTGTGTTGCATTTAGCACACTCAGAAAACACTTGCCAGGGACATCTCGTTCATACAGGACTACAGTGCCCGGATCTTTGGGGACTTAAACAGGGAAAAGGCTCTCCATTTATGGCCAGATTGAGTTAGTCCTGAGTAAGCACAGAACTACAGACACCTAGGAATCCTGAAGATCAAATAGCGAGGTCTCTCACCAAGCTCATGCTTCCAGATTAGACTTTTAGTTAAATAAGCTTATTTGCCACATTTCAAAGCTTATGTTTAGTCACTTATGTAAAACACTTTCAGATATAGGATGGAAAGTACTGAGTACAATTATGAGTTTTTGTTCAGGAGTTAAACACTATATGTGGGATGAGGAAAAATTTACATGTGAGAAAGCAAGCTTCCTTTCATATAGGCTACAAAAATACAGCTTAAATGCTAAAGCACATACTTAGAGCTCCTGGTGACAAAAATGTAAAGCTTCCATTTTATTGATATGTGTTCGAACATGCTAGAAGTATGTAATAACTAAGCCTTGGATTATTACAGTGAAAGTATAAATTATATGTTTTTATGTTTGGTTATGTTTTAGCCATGATTCTATTGTAGTAAGCTAAATATACTTTAAACACCATACACTCCATTAGGAACTGCTTCTTTGTCAAGGTTTTGATCTCTTTTGAATCAATCTATAGCAGCTGCATGTTGTTTAAAATACTCTTATTGACTCTTCTATAATTTGCTTTCTTTGAACAGCCTGCGTGCTGTAACGTTTGATCAAAGAAATAAACGTATACTTTAACAACCCAAAGTAAAGTGCATGCACATTTTTTATAACAGTGCACTATAAAATGTAATTATAGTTGTCTATAGATCACACAGGATGATATAAATAAATGGGTTTGAGATTTTTTTTAATGCAAGCCTATCCAATATATCAAAGATTTTTCCTTTTAACACCAGTCTCTATCATGCAAAAGCATTAATGAGCCATTTCAAATAAAGATGATGCAACTTCTTTTAATAGTATATTTAATCCTTCATTAAGTGGTAACCATATTTAAAAACACCCGTAGCAAAGTTAAATAAGGAAAGCAAAACAACCTTAAGTTGTGGGTTTATAAAACATAACATAAAGAAAATGTTGATTTAAACCTCCTTTAAAGACTGTTTTTTATTCAAAAAAAGAATAGATGCTTAAGCTTTAGCTACCACAGACGTTCATCAGTCCTGAACTATGGACATTAATTCACAACTGATTCCTACACTTGTGATTATTAAAAATGCAGAACAATAAAGCATATGTGTTTGAGGTTTTATAGTCCTGCAAATTTGGTAACTTACATTTATCTCATTTGTCTTTTATATAAATGAACATATAGAGGTCTCTCTGAATTCACGACAAATGGAGTCGAATCAATATCAACTACATAATACATAAAGGATGGATGCAAATTTTATAGCACACAAATAAATAATTAATTTATATCCGCTTACTGTAACAAGGAAAAAAAAGTCAGCATATTTTGAAGTTTAACAGAACTTTTGCCAGAACTATAAAAATTGTGGGAAGGTGTCTGAAGAACAGACAGCGTTGTCTGCGTGCAGTCCAGGGAAGGACAGGCTGGAGGTATATTCCTTCATGCAGTATGGAAGTGCTAGGTACTCTGCTCTGAGCAATTAAAATGCCAGCTCCCTAGCAGAAGGAGTGAAGTAAGCAAAAAGCCAGGATTGGCCGGACTCTTTGTCCCCCCATCCTCTCTGGTGTTTCTCGATGAAGCACCGTCTGTGCAGTGTCTTTGTTCCTCAGGAAGGGGGGTTACTGACACTGACACTGCTTCAGAAATAAAGCTGTGATTCAGCCAATGTTTGTGAGAGCGTTCAACTTTTCTTCTTGTCTCACTGTCTACAACAGGACTTCTATGCAAGTTTGTAGGAATAAGATCTCTCCTAGTACTGCTTGCTACATTAAGATGGTAGACCCTGTCGAACTTGATGCTTGTGCTAGGAATCCTAAGCAGAGGATTCTGAAGTCAGTCAGAAGGCTCTCATTGCCCACTCTGGGCTTTAAAGCAAGGCTCTAATTAAACATGAAGGACTGACTTTACGTATCAGAGCTTTTTAGCATTTTAATAGCACAGGACTCTTTTACCTAATAAAACTATGAGCAGTGGCTAAGGGTCCACATCTGGAAACACTTAGACACTAAAAAACTTTACTCATGTGTAAGTGTATGAACGGTGCATCACTTGCTGATTTTACAAGAAACTCAGTGCAGTGCAGTACAATCTTCAACACTGGTTTGACTGAGAGCAGTTGACAGCTTAAGGGATCCCAGCATAAGAAAAAAAGTCCTCAGTGAAAGGAGGGCAAGTTCAGTAGTTTGCATTAAAGATAGCAGTGAGGTAGCAGAAGATACAGTATTTCTACACTTCTGATTAATATTCCTGTGCAAGAATTCAGGTGAAAATTCACATTTTGTATTTACCTTACAAAACAGAGATGTCTTAATGATGAAAATGAAAAATGGGTTTGGTCACAAAAGCCTTTGCCTCTGGAACATAGCTATAAGTAGCTCACTATCTAGGTTGAAAATGGTAAGGCAGGGTAGTGTGTCCTATTTTTCCATGCTTGCAGTGAAGATACAATATGAGAATTCAGCCTTGGTAATTACTAATACACCACACAGACACAATTACACCCTGTGTACTGCATAAAGGAATCACTTGTGGTCTGCCTCCATTACAAAGAGCAGTAGGGGGCCAACATGCAAGAAGACAAAATGCTTTACAAGGAGGAAGGAGACCAGAAGAGTCGATGTACCCAAATACAAGGACCTTGATTCTTTTTGGAGTGATTTAAGTCCCCTTCCATCAATTATCGTCCTTTGTCTCCAGAGCCTTATCACAAGCAGCATTACAGGAACTGAACAAAACAATACTTAGGCCCAAATAACCCTGTGAACTGTGCTGACATTTCCACACCCTGTTGCTGTGTTTGACCAGGTTATTCAGATTTTTAAAAAACAAAAAACTCCATACAGAACAACAACAAACATTCCTGCTTTAAATAACAAGCTCAACCCTTCCTGGTGTCTTTTCTCCCTTCTAGGATTACTGATAGCTCACACTACAATACCACAATGATGATGTGATATAAAAACCTTAGTAGCACAAAAGAAGATTGACACGACAGCTTTCCGAATGAAAAGATTGTGCTTTGCAGAGTTCTCAACAGTTTGGCTTTTTTTAAGTTAATCTGATCCTTCCCATTCCCCCAACCCCTTGCCCAAATGTGAGTTCTGGATAAAGAAAGAATTACAAGTAAGAAACCTAACTCATATGTGCATTTCAAGAAGTCCTCTGCAGCTAAATAGTTCCATTTCTCAGTGAAATAAATCAGCTGTCTACTCATTCACTTTTACTACTCAGAATTGGAGTAATAAATTTTTCTTAGGGACACGTGAAGTTTTGAGGGTACAGTCATAAGTGTGCAATCAATGAAAAGCATCTATTTTTTCATTCATTCACACCAGATATGTAAAATTTCATGGTATTTCTTAACAGGACATTGCAGTCATTGCTCATCTGAAAATAAATTTAAAAACATGTGGAAAGTTAAAAAAAAAGAACCTCAGGAAAGTCAGCTATTTTTGACAGTAAGTCAGCTTCTGTGAAACAAAGCCTTGTCTTTCAGAAAGTGTTTACGATCTATGAGAAAAAAAAATATATCCTTGGGCTAAAATGTTTATTGGCACCTAGGAGTCTGAAGAGAGCAAGTCAGGCTTGTGGTTTTTTGAGGGCACTTTATCATCGCCTGCATTCTCAAAGGGATCTGTGAATGAATAGAGCTGGATTACTCAGCCTTCTATTCCACGCCTATTCCTCTCCATTTTCCTTGGCAAGACTGAGAGCCAAGCTATTTTTAGTTAGGCAGTTTTCTATTTTTAGACAAATATCAGTTAAAAGACATTTGTTAGGAAAAATTTAAAAAAAGAAAAACACAAAAGGGGGAGGGGATGAGGCTTCCCATCTCATATTATGAAGCAAGCCCTTCAACCTGTATCTCCAGGCGTTTCAGCTGCTTCCAATCTTGGAAAAATAAAGAAAATTCAGAGTTCAGGGATTTAAAAATAAACCTACCCTCTGGCAATCAGACCAAAATACAACAAGCTGTTACTATGTGAAACAGTGACTACAAAAACAAAGAACATTCTCCAATGACTAGATTGGGATAAAACTTTGGAGCTATTAAGTTATAAGAATGTTACACAGACATGTAAGATTTTTCCAGCTTCTCAGCCAGATATATCATGTTTTAGAGAAAGAAACAGTCATCTGTGAAATAGAGCTAGCTCTAAGAAATACAGATTTAAGTTTGACAAAGAAGGGAATCACCAACAGAGTTTGAAACACTTTTATATTACGCGCATATTTTTTATCTTTATTCTCATTGCATTTTTACAACAATAGGGCCAAAACATATCCTAAGATATTAAAATATTTTTAACTGATTAGTAAGAACAGAAGAATAAAAGAAAAAGAAAAGTAGGGCCCTGACCAATAGTAAGGATGGATCCTCAGTCAGTCTAAAGAAGTCTAGAGTTTCCTGAAAATATACACAAAAGCAACTTTTGTTCTACTAAATGCTTCAGACCAACTGAACTTACATTCATTCTATTTTTCTCTGTCCCTATTCTCTTTTTCCAGATCATGGAAAAATAATCTATCAGGTCAGCTACTTCACTTTCATTTGAGACACTTTAGGATTACAAAATATTTTTCATGCCAGCCAAATCCTTACTGAGAATAAATTATAGTGAAAAAATGGCCATTTTTGAGAGAAAGCAGCACAAAATAACTCATTATACAAACTTTCCCTTAGCTGTTATTTTTCACATACTGGATTAATTTCAAATATATTCAAAATAAAAAGAGAGTGTCAAAACCTGACTTTTCTTCTTATAGCCTGTAGAGCATCAAAAGACTATTGGTTAGGTGTGCTGTGGAGTTATGAAGGAGAGCTTAAACAGTTGCCTGGAGAAGGAAAGATATGGAGTCAAAATCTCATGTGTATAAATATGAGGAAGGGAATAAATTGTTGTCTACTGGATTGTAGAGGGACTACTTTGGTCAGTCCCATTGACTGGGACAGCAGTCCCTCTGAGGGACTACTTTGGACAGAACAGAATTGGCTTGCAGTTTTCCAGATTTGAAGTTTTTCTTGACGTCTTATAGTAGCTATTATTTACTTAAAGCTCAAATTTATGGAATAATAACACTGCATCACATTATTAGCTTTTGTTTAAAAAGATGTATTTCTAAATTATTTGCTTGCAAAAATGAAATTAATATTGATAATATGGAGAATTTAAAAAATGTTTCTGAAAATTGGATTTCACCCCCCTCCCAAGAAGATCTTTTTCTACTAACCATGGTTAGGAAAAATATAGAAAAAGCTCACATGAAGACATTAGGTTACACACACATCTTCCAAAGGCTGAAAACCCAGAAGGCAAGCAAACAAAGACCAAAGGAATATTACAAAAATGCTCAAGATCTTGAAGCCAATCCCATGATTTTGTCATACATGAGGTTAGCAGTAATGGTTTGGCTCATATTTACTAAAAGTGAAACAAGAAGCAAACATTTAAAAAAAACTAAATCATCATTAAAACAAAACTTGTTGGCCAACTGACCCTGGCCAGTCACCCCCTGGCCTGTGGAAACTGAAAAGAGTAGATGTTTTTTTAACCAGCTGGTCTTCAACCAATTTACAAAGGAAATCAATATTGCTATCCCCATTTTGCAGACAGGGAAGCTGAAGCATTAGGAGATGTGACTTGTCCAAGGTCACACAACAATATTTGGCAAAGCTATTAATAAAATCTAAGTCTCATGAGTCCTTGTCCAGGGCACTATCCAATAGACTGTACTGTCTTCAGATCACCCTGAATAACGTTTCTTACGTACAGGTTTACTTTCTATAATGTCCCAGATCTTCAGCCCATGATAGATGAAATAATTCTGCTGATTTCAACAGCTGAAGAGCTGGCTTGATATGTATTTCACAGCTTGTTTATATGCAGTATTATGTTATGATGACAAGAGAAGAAAATACACTAAACTAGCTACAACAGTTGCCTTACTTTTTCTAAAATGAGTACATTTAGATAGTTATAGGGGCTTATTTACTACAAATATACAGATAAGAGTCTTAATTGATATGAAGAGGCTTTCAGAATCTAATTAACCTCCCAGCTAGTCATTAGCTCTATGACCTTTAGAAATAATTGACAGAAGGGATTTTTCCCCCCTTTATCTCATTCAGAACTTCCTTGCCAAGTGTCTAATCCTACAAGTGCTACAGGGCCCACAGCACACCTGTAAGAATTGATAGGATAAGGCCATCAGTAAAACAGGACTGTAGCAGTCCTCTCAGGCACAACATACTGCCCAAGCAGCTTGTCACATGTGTGCAGCCCTTGTCACCTGAACGCTATCCTCATCATCTCCAGCCTTCCAATATACTAAAGCTGCACTAGGTTTTAATTGGCAAGTCCGTGCATTATCCTATAGATTTAGTAGTATTTCATGCCTATTAACTTTCTGTTGCTGGTCGTACTAAAAGCCTATTAGAGTTTCAATTCAAGCTAGTTCTTCTGCAAAGCAGTGGGAATGTTCATTGCTGTTTATCATTTGTTGCATATTTTCATCATATGCCTTTTTTGAACAGAATGCTTTCTTAGCAGTCAATAACAACAACAACAAAACAGCAAAATTACAAATCTCACCATCCTATGTGACTTGGTATTACTTTGTTCCCTACCATCCTAATCTTAAAGCACGCAAAGATGGCTCTGTGTGCTGTAAAACACAAAAGATGTGAAATATGCAGGAAGAATTTCACGTGTCCACAAACTAAGTTCTTTCTCTTGGAGGAAAATGCTGTTGCAATTGGCACTCTTCCCTCCAGCTTATGTTCAGTTTATTCTCCCTCACAAACTACAGGAGTCCACCAGGGAAGGGGAAACGCTCTGCAATAGGTAAGTTCATCAGCTAGATGAACTAGAGCTGCAGAAGAGGTATCGTGCTTTGGAAAACAAATTTAAAAGACAATGCTAAATGCTGATTATCTTTCAAAAAGAACCTATAATTTGTAATTATTTAAAATTGTGACTTAAGTCTGCAAATTAGAACTACTTTTTTTTTTTCCCCCATGTCCAACTAGCAACACCATCATAACAACCTTAGGATAATTAAGTCTCCTAGAGAGGCTCATGCTAATTCTTGGTGAAGCCCTCAATATCACTAAGGGCAGGAGATCACCCAAAGTAAGTTTCTCCAAACTCACCCAATTTCAGTGAGAAAGGAGAGGGGAAACAGGATTGGGGGGGGGGCATCAACTGTAATGGAAACTGATAGTCCCTATGAGTCAGACTAAAGAAGCAGCTGGAGAGACAAGGAGAGAACAATATTTTGACGCTCTTTGGGACAGAAAGATGGAAAAAAAAAGAAGTACGTACTGCAGTGCAAGTGGCGGAGATTAAGAAGGATGAGACTGAAGACGTGAAGATGAAAAGATCCTCAGAACTGGTCAAAAGATGGCCCTCAGTAAGAGTAGGTTAAATATTGCTTGATGGACAAGGACTGAAAATGGACCGACCAGAACTGAAAATGATCCTGATGTGCATCACATGGAGAATCATGTTATAGTATCATCATAACATCTTATTTTGGTACCTGTTCTTACTGTGCCATGTCTGAAGTAGGGCTGTAAGTACTTCAAGACAGGACCTGTGTTTGTCTATTATGTGTTAGAAAACAGCAAAATACAGTTAGTTTTGAGCAGGTGAGCAGAGAGGTGGGTGAAAGGACAAATATTCAGGTTCAAAAAACGGTAAGATAATGTATACTTAAGAAGCCAAATGAGTGTGAAGTTTTATTGAAGCGGTGTACTATAGCAGCTGACATCTTTCTATATGTAAAAGACTATGTGAGGGAGCTGGAATGCTTTCTAGGTGTAAAAATGGTTTAGAAAAAAAAGGAATAGTTCAAGTTAGATGCCAAGAAAAGACAGAGTTAAAGGCAGATAGCAAAAGAGACCTTTCAGAAAAGGCAAAGACACTGGGGTCATGGAGGAGTTCTTGTAAGATAAAAGGCAGCTGCAAAGATCATGTGGTAGTATGCATGCAAAGTAGCAGTTTTAAGGAGAGAACTAAAGTTTGGAGAAGATCTGCTGGGTGATCACCACTGAAGCATAGATTTATATGTATAATGAAGCTCAGTTAGGAAAGAGAAAAGTGGAGGAAGTTTGCATTGTTCCTCTGTTTTCTCTACAAATGATTAGTGGTTTGGCAGAGAGGAACGGAGGAGGTGGATGTGTGTGCGCCAGAAAACGGAAGAGATGGTTGATGGGATGAATTTGAAAGGGCTGACCTAATAGCAGAACTTGAGTTAAATGTAGTGACCACTGAATCAGCAGAGGAATAGAAGCCAGTTGGAGAAAGGTGGAGAATAAGAGCAGCAGGGTCAAAGAAACTGATGGACTGGAGGCCTAAAAAGAGCTCAAAGATGAAGTGGTTAGTAAGTTGTGGGGGAATAATTTATGTGCATGAGCAAGGATCAGCGTGTCAGACTCAGTGTCTAAGAAACAGAATCAAAAACTGGGCTTAGTAAAAACTTATGAGAGATCTGCTAAAGCCAAGAAAGTAGCTGATGCTATGACATGAAAGAAGTGACAGGGACGAAGGAAGGGACAGAGAGAGAGAAAACAAGCAGGAAATTTCACCTTAAATTGGCAAAAACTTGATGGCTTAGCTGAAGAACCACAGTAGATTTCTGTAACATGCCTAGGACTGTAATTACATTTGCAGCCAAGATGCAAAACAGTTCCCTGTATTTGTAGTCTAAAAAATGCCCCTACCATCAAAGGGCAATGTCCTTTCTCAGCTCCTTAGCAGCAGGCTTACAGTGCTTTGGCACTATTGGTTGAGCTCATATATACTCAGACTATATACCATTTGAATAATAGGAGTTCTGCCCAGCTAAATACATGAGGACAAAGTTATTAGACCAGATAATTTAGAGCAGCCACAGATGAAAAGCAGCTGTCTTATCATGAAATATGAACCTTTGTCAATGGTGCAATACTGACAATCTCCTCCCATTGCTCCTCAGAAGGTGATAAGAAAGTATTGTATTTAGGATAAGAGTCAAAAAGGGCAAATGAGATAAATTGTTACAAATTCTGGATCACACCGAGCCCTGTACAGTTGGATAGCAGAACAACGTCAATTTTCCTAGGTGTGGTGATACACTGGAAATAAGAAACAGGAAAAACATATTAAAAAGTATCATCCAGCCCCAAAACTGGCATTTCTAAATGAGAGTCCAATTCTTCCTGAGGAGAAATAGCATCTATAAAGTATTTTTCACTAAAGATAAAAAGGTAACATTGGATATTAAGACAAGGAAATCAAATAAATATAAGTAGCACTATTTTTTACTCATTATCACTATATTATAGTACATTTTAAGATCAATTACCTTTTTGAATCAAATTAATTAAAATTTCAATATTTTATTTGCATTTTAATTTTGCCATATAAACAGAATAAACCATCTTAGATATTACCATATTTTGAAATCTATAATGTTAAAGTTAGTTCCCTAGTGATGCCCTGATAAAATCTTTATTAAAACCTTATTATTAAACCTTCATTAAAAAAAATCTTTATTAAAATCTTTACTGCACAAAGTAGTAAAGTGGTCCCTGTTTTAAGAACAGTTCAAATTCACAAGGTCTGATTCTCTTCTCACTTATGGTAGTGTAACTGTGAAATTTCACTGAAATAAGTCATGTTAGATCCACTTCTGTTTTATAGAAACAAGGGTAGGATCTGGCCTCATTATTTTAAATGACTGCAAAAAGGCAAAATGCTCTTTTTAAAGTCAGTCATAAAACTCCTGCATTTACTCTTGTTCCCCTTTTCCTCACTGTCATAACAAAATTCTTGCCTAGTCCTATGCAACCGTGCTGACAGCATTAAATGGGAGACCTATAGGATAACCTTTTTCTATGAAAGCAGATAGTAAATGGAAGTATTGACAAACTTCTAAAGACAGAATGAAACTACAGTTGTAAAAACACCATTTCTGTACCAAAAAACAGGTACTAAATGCTACAGGAGTTTCTAATGAGAGAAAATCTATTCCCATTTTAAAGTAAAGAATTAAAAATCTTCCAGTGGCAGATTTTTTAAAAGACAGCTGCTCAGAATGTATTGTATTCCATATTTACATACAGGATTGGGAAATCAGCATAAAGATGAAATTAATCTTTTTTCTCAATGTCCTCAGGTACAGCAAGTACATCTTACACAGATTCTGCTATTCCTTAAAATAGGTTACTATATCCCAGCAATCAGCATGTGCTTTTTAACTGAAGTAAAGTTGAAGGAAAGACTGTGAGGTGAGTGGTTTGGTGGGTAGGGACATAAAGGCTTCAGTTTTAGGAACACAGTTAACTCTAAACAGCGATCTCAGAATGAACCTTTGTTTGCAGAACTAATAGATATCATACAACCTCTACAAAGATTTCAGTGAGACTTAAAATAATTGTCACTTTTGCTGAGAATGAACAGACTTGAGTGTTGAATACATTTTTTTTCTCCTTCAAGAATGTGCATTGCTTTTTAGTTACCAGTGGACATTTGTAAGTGTATTTACTGGGTAATATCTGAAATACATTTAGCTGGTAGATAATTTTTTATGATCTCAAGAACTCAGATATGCCAAATTACACATCAAGCAATTCCATTGTGAATGAGATAACTGGAAAAGACAATTTCAATGATTGATACTACACGTAAATAAAATTACCACATACGTAAAGAAAGTCATAATATATTTGTTAAAAACATTAAACCAAAAGAGCTCCAAGAATAACACTAACTGAACTCAAAGAGTTTTACATTTCTCTTAATATTAACTACTCTGTTTACATCACTGCAGTAATCAGGACCAAGGTAGCTTTGCTCAATTTGCAGTCATACAAGTATTAAAATTCATTGCAAGACATTTTTCCCTTATTAGATGTATAACACCGTGTCTTCTGCTATTCCAAATAATATATTGTGGCCTGAAGATTCATTTCTTCAGAAATGCTAAACATAATTAATCCTAGTAAACATAATTAATCCTAGTAAATAAATTGAAAATGTCTGATTAATAAAATTAACAAGTTTAACCAGAACTACATGAAAATTCATGTAACCTTTAGATTTGAAGTGCAGTGGATTAAACTGGAAGGAATTAAATACATATTAGGGATATAAACTTTTCATTTTTTTTGAATAGAGATTATTCAAAGAAGTTATAAAATAGTCTAATGACTGATAACTCAATTCTACAACAATCAAAAAGTAACTAAATAGTTAATATTATGCAGAATGTGATCAGAAATTGTATTCTAAATTGAAGGCTAAGACCTTTATATGGTTGACAGTTGTATTTCAAAATTTCAGAAGGCTACCTAAAAAGTTTTCTTTCTATGATTCTGTAGGGAAATCTGTGAGCACAGCTATGTCCTTTTCTTCTGCTGAAATATAGTTATTGAACAGTTATTTATTTGAAAATGATCAGATTTAATAATACTGTCTGATCTTCAGCTGCTGTTGATTGCTCTGGAAGAACAAGATTAAAAAACTTGTAAGTATGAAATCTAGCTGACTGAAAGTGAAAAAAATGACTCCTTACAAGGAAAATAGGTGTAATGCAGTCAGTTTAACTGATCAACTTAAATATTTGAATGTGTAGCAGATTTATATCCTGTACCTAAAAATATATCCAAACTACACCACGAGCCAAGCTATCTTGTAGATCACATACTTCTGTGGGCTTTCTTCCCCTATTGTACCAGTCACTGTCATGTTATTTATCAAGTAAAGGCAGGATAAATTGCACATGTCCTTTCTGCTAATATGGCACTCTTGTTCAAAACCTACACCCTCCACAAGTACTTCTTTGATCCTGAAATGGTACTGGCTTTAGTGTGGCTTAAGCATTTTGCATTACATGCAGAATACTGAAAACTATAGCACCAAAACAATCAAATGACTTAATTCAGAGCTGGACAATACATACGGAAAAAACATAAAAAACTGCACTTGGTTTGGCCTTTTCTGCTGTTTGTTAGATTACTCCCTTTAAATAATATTCATTTCAGTTACCTACTTTTATTTAGCTGCCTTTTAGCGGAGTGAAAAGAAAAGAGATGCCCACTGAATTGTGAGCGCACCCACAAAATTACACATTTGCATGCAAAATTGCCTGTCAGCCTGATCTAACTAGGCCACTATTGCTGCAGGAAAAGGATTTTGCAGGTGCAGAGAGTGATCTTTCTGAAAATGCCAAAGCTACAACACAGACATTATTTCAAATTTTATTTTTTCACTCAAGTTTCTTGAAAAAACAGAGTCCTCATGATCGTAAGTCTTCATTCATTGTGAAGCACGTTATAAATCCCTAACCAGTGGCCTAATTACCCATTCCCACAAGAAAGCTTGCAGGAAAGAGTAAAGATATCACAGGAAGCTTTTCCTGCTAAGAATATTCTGGCTTTGTGCCACTAAAAGAGGGCAGGGGATTGTTTAGGGGATAGAATTTGTGTTCTGCAGAACAGGACATGGGTTGACCAGAGGTAACAGGGTTAAATCCCTAGGGTGACAGGAAGGGCTTGCTGTCTGTAAGGAGGATTTGAAGTGAGAGAGAAAAAGAAATGATGGAGAGGAGGAAAAAATTACATACTTTCCTCTTAGTCCTAACTCACAGAAATTTTTGTTCTGCTGTCAGAACCTCACCCTCTCCTGATGGTGGAGGATATCTGCTGCGAGATCGTGAAGAAGCAAAACAGTATCATCTTATACATTGACATAAGGATAGACAGAAAAGTGATATATATCCCTAGTTCGCAATCTTTGCTGATCCATTGTGTTGTGACTGTGACACCTGGTAACAAGCATAACAACATCTATCAAATAGTATATTTTCTCCATCAAAAATATTTTACATTTAACTTATACACTTAATTTCTTCCATTGCAAGACTCAAATACATGATTAGCCCAGGTGAAGATTCTAAAAGCACCAGACTTGTTTTCAGCAATATCCAGATTATTTAAAAACCTGAAACTAACACTCTTTAAAAAAACATCTTAAGTAATTCAAGTGTATAGGCCAAGGCATTCAGTAGCATTTATGACTGATTTTTCATTGATTTCTATATCTGTAAGACAGGACCTCATCCTTCCAATGTTTTTTTAAATGTTACCATTAGATGCCTAACCACTTAGATGTTTTGAAAATGGGACTTGCCTAAGTCACATAAGCTTTTTTAAAAAAATTTTACTCTGAGTGTTTTGCTATTGCAGCAAAATCTTTAAAAGCTTCATTTATTTTGCATGGCTTGAGCCTTAATGTGGTTGGATATTAAACTGACTTTTCTGTAAATATTAGAAGCTGAAAAAAATTGTAAATTTTAATTAATAATTTTCAGCTCGCCCTATTTAATAGTGTACATTAATTTGTTATAATTCTAAGAGGTTTCTAACAGTCTGATAATATTGTTTTGATATCGTTATTATACTTCTGGTAACGGCATTTTGTATGAGAGAGAGTTAAAGCATTTGTTAGATTGTATAGCTTGTAAGTAAATTTTTCTTGCGTTCTGTTAAACTGCTTACCTCTGTAAATAAACAAAAAGCTTCAAAAAAAAAATTCAATCAAATACCTTAAAATAGTGATTCTAAATATTTTTCTTCCATGTCTTTTACCCTGTATTTTTCAGTGCCTCCCAATCTGCGTGCATTCTAACTTTTGGAGTGAGGAGAGAATGCACGCAATGTAATGTGGGGAGCACATCACCGGGAGCTACAACAAGACAAGGGGGAGATTCAGCTGGCAGGTAGTGGCCAAGGCACAGAGAAGGCTAAGGGACAAAGCAGCACAGAAAGCTGGACAACAGGGAGCCACTGATCCCATCGCAGGAGTTTCTGCTGAGTTTGAGAGACTCAGTGGGATAAATTTTACAGCTCACAAAATATATGAAATCCCTCCAACCTCTACTGCTCTTCTGCGCGTCTCATACAACCTCCAGCCCCAAAGCTGTACCTTTTCCTCCCTATTCTGTTCTCCTACCATTATGTCACCTCTCAGATATGTTCTGCGACCCTCGAGAAAGCATGATCAGGCTTCTTGCTTTGGGTACCTCAATCTTGGGGCAAAGTCAAAAAAGAATCCTCACGGAACGCAAAGTCTTACCTCAACAATATCTGAATTCGTTCGACTCTCATGTGGCTCATTGTACTCTGTGTACTTCAGCAGCACTTTGTCCATGTCAGTGCTGGCATACTGGAACAGTTTGTTGGTGCTGTTGAAGATGATCAGAGCAATCTCACAGTCACATAGCACGCTCAGCTCATAAGCCTTCTTCATTAACCCAAATTTCCTCTTTGTAAATGTCACCTGCAAAAAGAAAAAAAAGTCCATCAAAAATCCCTAAGTCAGTCTTTGTAGCCCTTTTTCTTTTCTTGGAAATATAATGTGACTGCTGTAGTCTTTGATTAGAACAAGTTTAGAATGGAAGTCCATAAATATAAATTTAGTTCCAAAATAGAATGTAAGTATCCATCTGTGTGTGTTATGTAACTGAGGAAATATATGTAATTCTCATTGCACAAAACTCAAGCTACGAGTAAAAAGTACGGTGCATTTTCATAAAGTAACACTATGAGCTGTTGATGCTGCATCTTTCTCTCTAACTTCTTAATTCTTATAGTTTTGCCCTTCTTAGACATTGAATTTATACTGCATACATTTTTCCCATCAATATTTTAAAACTGCACCTCAGATGTGCAGTTTTAAAAAGTTTGAACAGAAGGTGAAGTCAGTTCCTATTTTAGATAGTGATTGACTGATTCCATCCTGCCCCCCAGTCCTAGCTGGCTTGATTTTTAGCAGGGGGAATTATTACAGTATTTATATAAATACACTCACAATAGTTTTGAAGAAGTATCTAGTTTAAAAGCATCAAACACACGTTATTTAACTTTCACGTTCTCATCTGAGAAACAAAAAATATAAAGCAAGAATGAAGAACAAATGCTAGCTGGCCAGCAACAAATATCCTCTTTGACATAAGGTCTTACCTATACACAGCTGTAGCATATTTTATTTCATCTCAATGTAGATGCTTAGAAATATGAACTGGCATTTTTTAGTACAAAGGACTCTGGTCATATTATATAGGTAACAATAGGGATGTGCTTAAAAGTTCTAAGTAAGCCAGCTAATGCCCTGAAACTTTATGCAAAACCTAAGTGGTGTGAAAATCATCTGTAATTTGTACATAAGTATAATTTTCCGCAGGGGCTGTTTTGACAAAGAATGACCTGCACAGCAAATAAATATGTTTTTTTTTTTTTCCTTTTCTGCCTCAGCTTACAAGTTCTAATAAGATATGCAGCTTACAATAAGAAACTACCAAGCACTGTTTAAACTAGCTGTATGGTTGAAATTGTTTCTGCTTCTTCCGTCTCTTTCTGCACACACTAAGTGTATGCAATGACTGTTTGAGGGTTTTTTACATCCATTTTCTTCTCTAGCGATTTTTAGTAATAAGAATGTTTAAGATAAAAAATATGGTTTTGCTAAGTCTATTTACTATTAATCAAATTTAACATATAGTGAAGGTATTTGATATGGCAAAGACAGGCACTCAACCAAATTTACAGGTTTGCCTAATCCCACACTTGCTGCTACTAGTTCCTTAATACCCGCAGGTAGTAGCACCTCTGCAATTGGTTTAACACTGAGGCAAGAAGATTCCTCTGTACATGGTTCAGATAGCTGCTGTTTTATCTTGTCACACTCCTAATGCAAGTTAATGCTAACTGCAACCCCAGCCTACCTTAGAATCCCGGCAGGTCATGCCTTGGGAAACGTGACCTTTAAGTATTGCTAATCCCTATTTGTAAGTCCATCTCAAAAAGATGAGGCTCTGTGCAATACTCCGAACATTTCTTCTCCTAAATGTATGCTAAATGTTATTGCTCTTATTGCCATTTCAATCTCTTCAGCGTCTCTGTCAACATACCCTTAAGAAAAGGTGGATTAGCATTAAATACAATTATTCAAGCATTTAAAAAAAACACTTTCCACAGCACAGTTCTCAAGTATATGTAACTGATAGTAAGTTCTATCTAAATTGGTCTGTGTCAACGGCTTTGGGAACTGGAATGGATAATGAGATAGGTAACAAAACTTCTTTAAATTCTGAAAAATATACTGGTGTTTCAAATACTCCATTAATATTTTCTCTGATTGTAGAAAATTGGGATGCATTTGTTCAGAAACTTTTGTGTGTGTGTGTGTGTGTGTGTGTGTACACACACACACACATATATATATATATAAAAAAATAAAATCAGGTTTTAGAAAAGGCTAAATACACAGAAATTAAAATGTACTAACTCAACATATTTTTCTGCATCTAAAACTCTTTTCAATCAACTTTTGACCACCGTGCTGTAGGTGGAGTGTCTCTATACAGTACGGTTTCTGTTGCACAGAAACCTCAGAATTTAGCATGTTACAGCTTCTTACCATCAAAGTACACTCCAGTACAGAAATATCTTTAAAGCCACTGTTTGTGTTTACTGTTAGGTGCTTCTGAACATTTAGAGTAACCACACAGCTGTGCTGCATAGCACATACTTATTTCGTAACACTTATCACCAAAATGATACTGGTTAGAGTTCCTTTTTGTGGAAACTGAAAGAAAGGACAACAGATAAGATCTTTCTTTCTTTCTTTGAAACATAATCTTAATTGCTCTGAATTCAGTTTGCTAATAGCTCCTTGATCTTTCTAACATCTTACATTCTGCCACTGTTCATACATGCATGAAAAACAATTGTAACTATTACTGTTTCTATGGTGGCCTGGAATATTACTTTTCTTTTTAAATAGACTCATTGACAGCTTGCACTTTAGATCATTTACATTTGAAGATAATAATGTATTATATATATATATATATAAATAAAACGTATCACACTTACAATAGTTCATAGTTAGGGTCGTAAATTTTGTTTTCAAATGTATGGTGAAAGGTCAGTATCCTCAGGAAAGATTAAAAATATCTTTCAAGCCATTTAAAAATAAATGACTATTACACATAATTTCTTTTATTTGGCTTCATTAGGAATATAAGTATAACTCTCTTCCATACTGCAAAATATTTAGGTGAATAATACAAGTAAATAGCTTCTTTATTATTTAACTTTTTTTTGGTCTCAATTTGTTATGTGAACCATATTCACCTAAACTAAAAGTATCTAATAAATATCATCTAAGGTAACAGAGAATATTC
Organism: Struthio camelus; assembly: GCF_040807025.1. Taxonomy (NCBI): domain Eukaryota; kingdom Metazoa; phylum Chordata; class Aves; order Struthioniformes; family Struthionidae; genus Struthio; species Struthio camelus. Next base: position 36,834,270 of record NC_090981.1, on the reverse strand, counting down.
TAGTATTGCAGAAATTTTGCTGAGTGGTAAAGATTAGCATAAATTATTAAAAACATTTTGCCTCTTTTGTCTAGGTGGAAGGGAGCTTGAAAGCTGTGCTGAGGAAGCTCTGACTGCACTTTAACAGTTTTACTTGTACTGACTCAGCTCTGGGAGTGAACAAAACATGCACAATCCACTGAATACAAGCTTTGCAGTAGCTGTAGCTATGGTACCAATAAATCCAGGTAATCACACAGTCTTGCTATCATACACTGCATTTGAATTACTCAGTCACGATAGCATCATTTATCAACATACAATCTGCCATCTTGTCAGGATAGAGTCTTCGGGAGGAAGATTCCTAATAACATAAAAAGCACTTCAGAGACTGAAAGAAAACATAAGGACAGTAAGCCAATTTATCAACATATTTTAGAAAGGATATCCAAAAAAATGCATGTGTTTCAATGGAGTCTGTTTAATATTTAACTTTTTTCAGCAGCAAGAATCAAATCAATACATATTCTTCCCTGCCAACTTTAGTCAAGATATGATTAATTATGCCTGCTGTCTAAACCAGATTTGGAAGATGTTGTTCACTTCTAATTTGTAGGTCTCTCTCAGTTTACAAATTTTCTGCTTTTCTGGAGAAAGGTAGGCAATTTATAAAGTCCTTCTCTCATGGGCTAGGATAATATTTTAGAATGATAGAGTGAGAACTGAGGGGAATGAAAGTAGAGTAGGGGGAGGAAGTAGAAGAGATAAGAGGCCAGTATTCAACTGTCTTTAAAACCTTGCCAAGCATGTATATATAAAACACAAGGTGTAAAAGAGTAACACAGTTCCTAAACACTTTTATGAGGCTTTTTATGCATGGTTGTATACGTATTGCGAAAAAACTGTGTGCAGCGAGTACCACATTTACCTCTGAAACATGCCAAAAAATAACCTAATTCCATCCCTGCATATTATACGTAGTCAAAAAAAAAAAAAAAACCCAAAAGCACTAGTCTACTACTATTTGACTAAACACTGCAGTTCTTTTACTCATTTAACATTTTACTTTTTGTACTGCCAATTCTTTCCTTTTAAGTCTTTTTTACTTTTCAAAGCTCTAGAGCCACACTGCTCTCATAATGGGAATGGTGGTATGCAGAAGTTTGGGTTCCTAAAGCCTGCACCATTTTTTATGGAAAGAAGTATAAATGCTGATGACTATATAGGCTGTGAGTAAATCAGATGCTTCTTTCAAGTATTAGAAAACTGAAATAAAACAAAGTGAAGGAGCCAGTTTCTACCTACACTGATAAAAACCAAGGTTAGCTGTTTCTGTGTTTGGGCTGAAATTCTGGCTAAAGGTGAAACCCCCTGTATGTGCTAGAGGAAGGAGTGACAAAAGAGGATTGTCAAAAGGATATTTTTCCACTTCAACTCCAGCTCTTCTTCGCTACCATGGAAAGACCACTCAACTCGCTCTGCACGTATAAAGCTGCAAGAGGTCTTTCTGAGGGGTGGTTTACAGACGTGTCATTGCAGTGCCTGTGAATGGGGTTGTAGACAGCCAGAGTGCAAGTGTACATGAGTACACATTGTTATATGCTCCATTTAGACAGTAATCTGGCCCAGAGCCAGACTTTCTTGTTTAATCTGTAGTAAGTAATGCTTATTTAAACTAAATACACTAGGAGATAATGTTTCTTGCTTTGTGAATGTAGATGCTTTGGCATGCTGAAATTTAAATATGAGCGCATATGCACACATGTGAATGAGTCGATCCTTTTTTTCAATCCAGATGCTGTATTAGTAAATGGGGAGAGTAGCCACTGGCAATAGTCTTTATTTAGCTAAATTTACAACAAAAATGTTGCGCTCCTTGTAGATGTTAATACATCAGCGGAGAAACAGACCAGACATAATACTCCCGTTTGTGACTAGAACACCCTTTAGGACACATTATTTATCTTTGCGCAATATAAGCTTTCATTTTTTCTGTATTTTTCTGTTGGTAGTGCGGATGGTATGGGGGCTTGGGGTTTCTTTTTTTGGTTCTTAATTTGTCTCCTTCTAGTCCTTTATTTTGAAATATCAAACGCTCTCATAGGCTAATTTTGGGTGACTGAGCCATTAACAGTAGTGCCATTATGAGCACTCGGTATTTGTCACCAACAATCACAGTGTACATGCTTACATTTTATGTGTTTAAAGTAGCAGTCCTGTGCTCTTTCAAGCAATTCAATCCAGTCAGTGGCAAAATATCAAGGTTCCCCTTACTTCTTCCTATCCTAATTATAAAGAAATATAGTTGCTGACATAGGAAAGTAAGAGAAACAGGGAATTTGCACATAATCCTTCCCATATACATTTCCTGCCATTAAACATTTGTGAGTGACCAGGGAAAACAGGACCCGCTTATGTATCACCGTATCTGATACATAGAGTGCTTGGTCAAAAAGAAATATTATTCTGTTTGTCCACCTGAAATGTCTAAATTTCAGACAGAGACCAGAGCAGGCATGGTAGATAGAAGGTATCTGGCACATAGGAGATGCCACATGAGGAATCTACTTACCTTTAGACATAGTAAAATCAAGTTGGCCATGTACAAACCAAGGGGCTTTTGGCTGAAGTGCCATTGCCAGGCACCTAATCCTATCATACGTTGAAACCCCAATAACTATTACAGAGGCAAAAGTTCCTGTCAGAGTCTCTCTTCTGCTTCCTCCTATTTGATTTTATTTAGCTCTGTTTGTCATATGAAGAGGCTTGGCTGCAATAGTCTTTACAGTAACCCTCAGTGGAACCAGGAAGCAGAACCAGTGCAGGATTCGCTCTAGACAAACCTTCCTTTATGCAACGGCTGAGCATGTCATATTAAATGAAAGGCCCTTTAAAGTGCAGTGAAGGACTCTTCAGCAGCCTGCTTCCATGTTCTTACAACCCTCCAGCATAACTTACAGCAATGAGACAGCAGTGATTTATGCTGGTAAAAGAACTATTGTCCTGGAAAGCCTCAAGCATGCTGAGTTACGGCTTGCTGAATAGTCCAGCTAAAGAGGAGTTCTAAGCAGGATGCCCTAAAATTATAACAAATAAAATGTTCATGATTAATCAGTATAAAAAAGAAGGTTTTGTACTGCTTTGTTACATCCTATTTTTAGTGTACTAGTACATAAATTACAGATCAAAAACTTAAAATACTGGTATTATTCAGTCTACCCAAATCTTGAACATGATAGTGGAGCTCTGATATGATTTTTTTCTCCATGAGTCAATAGAGGAGGGATAATGTGAAGATGTGTTAATTAACAGATAATATAGCAACTCAGAAATTAGTAGGTTAGGCAGTATCAAGTATACTTCACACTTTAAATTATAAATTAAGATCTAAAGAATTGATAGGGATGCAAGAATAATAATGGTCAATCTCTGCTATTTCATCTCCTTTTGTTGAATCAGACAGATAGGACTAAATCCATTATATATTGATATATACATATATATACACACACACACACACATATATATATATATGTGTGTCCTAGGCAAAGACATCATATAAATGAGAAAATTCACCTCTATCAAGTACACACTGGCTAATACAACATACAAGAGAGCTGATTTTTTTTCCTGCATCCTATCACTAGTTCTGGCAGGTACAAATAGATGTTTAGGGTAAAAAACATGTTTACTAGTTCTGTGCAGCTAAAATGTTCGCAAGGTAAAGGTCAAAGAATATTTCATTCCCTGCTGAGCAAATGGTCAGGAAGCACATTTGTCTGCATTTCCTGTCATAACAGGAAGAGTGTAACTTCTTCCTTTCCACAATGGCTTCAGTTCTGCTTCCCACCTCCAGCTCTTTCTCCCCCAAGGGCTTTCCAAACCATTCCTTACAAGACAGCAAGGCTGTGCCTGTGTCTGTGTTAGTTTTCAGCTGTACTATGCTAGCAGAGGCCTCATTTACTATCACACTCTCTTTACTTAGGCTTCTTGCTCGCACTTCAAATTAAAAGTAATTTGACCTAAATATTTACCTTAGGCTAATTCACTCTCAATTATGCTCAAAACATACATTTGTAATACAAGCACACTTAACCTTAAAAATAGTACATTCTAGAAATTCATGATTCAGTTCAGCATGTCTTTTAAAACTTCAGCTTTCAGGTAGTCTGACAAAACATGACAAGTGCTATCACAGCTGTACAGATCACTACAGTTTGAGAGGCATGAAAACTTAAGGTATATTCTTTGCCTACAGAAAATTAACTTTCCCTCTGACCAGGGCCTAACTGTAATGATATATTCCAAGGATATAGCCTGTCATGTGCGACCGAATGTAAGGAAGAGGGAGGATTCTAATATGTAAAAGATAAAGAGAATATTGTGTTTAAAACAAAAGTTCATTGAACAGATTGATGCTTAGCTGCATAGTTAAGCATTTATATTTTCATCCGAAAACACCTCCCTGGGGAGAAAAAAAATCCTAAAATCTTATCCCCAGATCTTGTATAAAATCAAGCCATCTCATCAGGGAAGACTGAAAATATCAAGATGCTGGTAGAAAAAGGTTTCTTCTTTAACTTGCACTCATGTTAGCACCAACAGGCAAGGCTCTTTTCTGTTTCTACAGGGAAGGTTCTGATTCAGCTGACAGTCTTTTATTCTTTCCTTTTAAATAGCGCTGAAGCACAGATAAAAATAGATGCACATAAGTCTGAAATTAGTTTTGAAACTAGCAGCATTCGGTATCGAAGGCAGTAGAACAAATCTAGGTCTTCCTGCAAACGGTCATTTCCCTCCAGGATATTCTTCCCCTGCCCCGTAACCTCACTGCACTCATCTACTTTAATTTGTTCTCTGTTGAGCTGGTAACCTGGTGAGTCTTGCTTTACAGCTCTACAGATTTGCTGGAATCAAAGAATGATAAAAAGATCTACACGTGAAAAAGTTAAGCAGCAAGTATTTATTACTGTAATATCTGACAGAATTACAGAGATAGGCTACTTTCAAAGGGTGCCCTAAATATTTAAGTGTCTTAATATTGAAGTATACCCTTCCTACGGTATTTAATAACACTTAAGCCCCCAGCAGCTCATTACAAATTGAAAGAGATGTTTCACACAAAGCGCACAGAATCATTAGCTAAGGTCAGCTCAGTTTCAGTTGGGAATCTGACAACAACATGCTTCAGAAGCAGAAAAATAAAAAAAATGCAGAATTAATGAGCAAGATGATCAGAGGGATAAACGGTGGATCACTGCGTAAGACCAGATCTTTCTTGATTTTAACTAGAAAAATCAGCATACTAAAAGTAAGAGGGCCTCCCAGACCTTCTTCCAGAATGTCACTGGGTCAATACGCCCTCTTTCCTGGGTCAATGCGCCTCTGAGTTTAGCTCACAAACCATGAATTTAATAAGACATTTTTTAAGTGACCTTGTATACCAGTAATACGATACCATTATGTCATTACACCTATTTATTTTAAGCCTGGGCAACCTTGCCTGGATTGGTATAAAGATAGTTTCAGATGATCTCTGTCTATGGTAGACCACAGAAGGCCCTCATTAAAACTCACAGAAATGTTTCAAACTGATGGAAAAAAAAAGGAAAAATTCTAAGGACTCTTCTGAGGGGGATGAATGCAAATTCTCCTTCATGTGTTGGCCGTAACAGAGCTGAAAGTTTTTTGCACTTAAAGAAAAAAACCCATGAAAATAAATTTCAGCCATGTTTTTACAAACATCCTTCCTCTTTTTTTCAAACAACCCAGAATGCTTCATAGCAGCCGTTGCCAATCTGATAGCAATTCCTGCACAAAGAACTCATAGCAGTTAGGAGCTTCCGATATCAGATGTCAGTGCGAATATTTTTGGCTACCAGTTCTGTAGCTGGTGCCACTAATATCAAGTATGCAGCCTACTCTGAGGGGCTGTTGGCAAGGCTACTGCACTCTCATGAGTCTGAGCAGCACTACCAAAGATGTCTTATTCATCTTGCATTTACCAAGACTATGTTATCCAGTGTCACAATAATAAAAAGAACATCTCTGGTCACACTGGCTGCTTATAACAGGATTCTCTTTAAAGTTTTAATTTACATTTAATACCACAATGGTAACCAGAGCACACAAATAAATACAAACTTAGTCTAACACTGGCAGTTATTTATATTCCTTCTCCCTGTGGCCTAAAGCAGAGTGACAGAGAATTTTTCGGAGGACTATGGGCATTTCTGAAAGTTTCACAACTAAAAGGAAATTTGGGATCCTGCACAGAAGACTCAAACACCCTCACCCCCTTTGTCACCACACAGTAATTATGGGGCCAGGAGAATATAGTCAATTGGCAGCCCACGTGAAACAACATTAAATGAATGGCACCTCCTAGGTAAGAGCCTGGAGTTTGCACTCCCTGAAGTCAATGACAGAGCTCTCATGCACTCCAAGGTAACAGGACTGGGCCACTAACGTCGAGACTGCGTTAATTTTCCTTTAACTTATGCAAAGATTTAAAAGTTTCAATAGTTTCAGGAAAAGTACAAATCCCCCTATTGCACATTTCTATGAGATTTGCAGCCAGAGACATATGACTCTTTTGACTGTTTTAACTTACTTTTTATATCAGGATGGTGAGTAAAGTACACAAGTCCAATGAACTAGATTTGCTCAGAAGAAATCCTCTTCTAGTGAGGGCAGCACTATTTCAGTCCTTCCTGATCTGCTCACACAAGCACTTTGAACAACAGAGGAATCCCCTACCATAGCAGACAGTGGTGTGGAAGAAAACAGCTGTTTTGCTAATAGGACGAATACTCCTATTAGCAATGGTTAATGCAATAGGTGCAATGGTTAACCTAAATAGTTAGTCTGGACACTGGGCAAACGAGTGGAAGAGCAAGGCTAGAAATCATCTTCCACAGGCTTTGTAACAGTTTAAACTCTTTTGCGGAAACTGTATTATCCAAACAGCTTCATCTTGCAATGGAATAGGGTGGAAGAATTCAACTACTGCTATATCCCTTGGTTCCGATTCATGCTCCACTTATGTTCTCCATGTATGTGCTGCCCTGCAGATAATTTATGTGCTTGAAAAAGCTGAGGATGCATGAACCATGTACATCATATTCCCATCTAACATGCCTTGTACTGTAAAATCACACTATGTTTGAATATAAATAACAATAAGGCAGTTTCAAGTCAACAATTTGCTGCTGCTCTTGCAAACTCCTTCTGGTAAGCTAGTAAGAAGCAGAAAAAACAGTCTTATAAACTGAATAGTCTTCCTTCCATATCATGGTAAATGGAGCTATGAATAAGCTTTGCACAAGTGTGCTTCAGTCGGGATCTTGATTTTATTAATCAAAAAGTTTTAACAGATTTTTCCTATGCAATCTTTTAATCTAGTCTGTACATTCAAATATATTTATGACATCAAATATGAAAAATAACACAGGAATTTAAGCCAGTTATTGTTTAAAGATTACTGTAAGTATATCAATTAGAAAACCAATCAAATGATGCAACTTTCTACAGAAGCAGCAATAGCTCAAGGAATATATTATATTGTAAGAAACAGTAAGGCTTGTAAGGCTTGTATATCTCATACAAATTGTTAAAAGAACAATCAGCTAATAGTGAAAATCCAGTTGTACTTAATCATTTATAATGGCTAAAACTCAAAAGCCTGATCCCACGGTCCAACTGAATCAATGGAAATCTTTTCACCGACTTCTCTAGGCTTTAAATCAGGATGCTAAATATAAAGAGGAGAAAACCTAGTAGAAACACTTTCTACACTTTATGTTTCAATGTATTAGTAGAAATAGGAAGCGGAATCAAGCCAATTATATTATGTGGAGGCTAAAGCACAATAAACTGTGCCTTCAGCTTCTCAGCACATCTGGCTAATCAAAACTATGGAAATTACCAAACACTAGCAAGATAAGTGCTTCCTACATTAATACTACAGTTGTTACCAGTGTTGTAGTTTTATTGATAATTATTCCTTCTGAAATTTTGAAATTCTACAGTGAATGACTTAAATGCTTGCTGCATTCATTTTTTAAAGTAAATTTACTCTTCTTAAAAGATATCTGCGTGACAAAACTGGGGACTTAAGGCCTCCATAGGTCCTATATTTGAGTAAACATGTTGACACTGAAGCTATTGTATAAACAAATGTTACTAATGTTACTTTATAGCTTCACTTACAAAATGATAATTTAGGTACGCTTTGAAAAGAAACCACAGTAGGATGGAAGAGTTCAAAACAAACAGTATCGTAATGGTTAATGGTATATGCAGTTCAATATTTCACATCCAATTTCAATTCCAGGCTATAAACCAATTAAATCAAATATGGTGGTGGTTTTATATTGACAGCTTTTTGGCTTGGCCCACAGCAATAAGCGACCTTTAGGGAAAATACAAACTGTATCCCCCATAAATCCTTGTATACTTTTCCCTTCATACTTGGTTTTCTGCCCTGAAGAATACAAGTTACTACCCACACTAGAGAATTTACAAATTCTGAGAAATCACACTTAAAATTTACAATTTTTTGTTATGTTAAATTGAGTTTATTCTGACATTTAAAAATCCTTGAAGTCTAACAATAACATAATCACTTCTTATAAAACAACTTGAGTATCTAAAGAAAATAATAGTCAAATGAATATAACTAATATATTAAAAGTAACTCAGTATCAGGTGCTTAAGAAACGGTTACAGAAGATTACGCCTAAATTGCAACCACATGTATGTAGAACACTAGACACAGTATTAAATAATTTTAATGAGAATTTCTCACACTTGTGATTCTCCAGTTTCAACAAAAAATCTATCAGATACATAGATGTAAACAGCAATAGCTTTTCATTGATTTTATTTTTAGATGCCAACTGCTGAATTTTATGATCATATTTTAAGTAACAGAGGTAGTGTTGCTAATACGTGATGTTGAGCTACTCAGCCATTTTATTTAAAACAGTGAAAATAATTAATTAACCAGTCCTGGCAGACCTATTTAGCCACAGCATTGGTAAGGGAAATTTTGTCTCATGACTGCAACACGCTAGTATTATTGGATGTTGGCTTTAGAATGTGTTATGATACACAAATTCTTTTTAAATTTCATATTCAGACAAAAAAACTACAGATTTTTTATGAAGTACTGACATTTTTCTGTGCAGGAGGTAAAAATAAAAAGATTGCAAAGACGTAAAAACATGAGTAATTTGGATCTATGAATTTAAAAGAAGGTCCTGATGCAAATAAAGACAGAGTATAATAGTTCACAAAATACAACACTGTAGCCCTAAACCTGTAAAAACTTTCAGATGCGCTTAACCATATATATTATACCCTGAAGTCAAAGGGACTACAGAGAGGACCCAAAGTAACACAGTCTTTACATCAGTCTTTATAGAATCAAGGATTACATTAATATATTCCTAGCTACTCATGTTACTAGACCTGAAAAAAATATATGTGAAGTTTCTGGTTGTTTTTGAAACTGCCTTTTCTTCGATAGTCTTCCATATAGTGTGTATTTGTATATGCATGTGTGTGTATGTATGCATATACACACACACATGTATATACGCACGCACACACACACACACACACACGTCAAGTTACCACCCTTTTAATCATTTCTAATAATGTCACCCTAGAAATATAATACGATGTTCAAATACAGTATTTTTGCTACTCACCTGTCTGTTACGTTCATCCATAATCCTTGTAATCTGAATCTTTTTTCTCCCCATAGTCCCCGTTTTTTTTTCTCTCCTTCTTCCTTAAAATTATGTATTTTTTCCTTCTCTTTTCTTCCTCTTTCCTGTTTCCTCAAAACAAGTCTCCTTCTTCAGCACTTGCTCTACTCAGTTCACAGTCCCCTGCATCCGTTCCTGCTGAACACAGAAAGGAAATCAAATGTTACCACAAAATTAATAACTAGATGAAAGTTAGTACAGGGGAGTTGACCAGGTATCCTAATTATAATTTAGTGAACAACTTAATTATAATGACTATTTACTGCATCTATAAAGTAGAGTGATGCATAGGGAAATACTTATAATAATATAATATTATAATTCAAAGGTTTCTTTTTATGAACAATCCTACAAATCTTTCACCAAAAGACAGGCACCAAAATGCACATTGCCAAAACTTTAACAGAATTACGTATCTCTAGTTTTAAGTATCACTCACTGCACTAATATGAAAAATTACCTAAATCAGAGAGTTAATGAACCTTTCTGTACCTATGTATGCTAAGTAGGCCAGCTAATTCATTTCTGAAGGGAAACAATCTTGTGTTTTGACAGCAGAGGTGATAATGTCCCTCATTATGCAAATAGGATGGACTTTTATTAAAGTGATATTTGAATTACGAAAAATATCAGCTAGTTTAAATCCAAAACTTTTAAACTTATTCTTTAGGAATACGGACTATGCAAGTATTACCCAAGCTACTTCAAGAAAAAAGTTGTGTGCTTTCCCTTATTTCATTTCAAAGTAAGTTCCAAGCCGTTTTGGTGGGTGATTTATAACATACATCTTTCCTTATAAGAATTTCTACACAAGGAGCCAAGCTACGGGGTACAGAGTAATAAGGACAGACGATAAATGAAGAATGTTTTGAACAAATATTTTCATAGTTTTTATAACGAACTGATATTAGCTCCCTGAGCCTTACAATAACAGTGGAATTGCAAAACTCAGGACAGTTAGATGTAACACACAAAAATACATGCAGAAGCCTTCCCTGTTTCACAAAATGTCATAAATCACAAAAATAATTTTAAAAAATAAAAAAATTGTAAAATAATTTTAAGCAACAAAAGACTAGATAACATATAAGAAAATACATAAATGATGTTCAATCGTACTAAAATAAAAGTAAGATGCTTACACTTTTCCCTTTTTCACCTTTGTTTACCATATTTTCATATTTATATGTTTGGAACATAACCGCATAGCTTTCTTTTAAATGCAGAGGAGAAAACCAATACGAAAATGAATCACTACATGATTTTTAAAGTTTTTTACCTAGTTCTACATTGTATTAAAATACTTATTTACTAATCAAAATTTAATCATTTTAAAACAGAGGTTGGTGTTTCCTTATTTATTTTAAGCTCATAGTCTCACAGCCAACCTGCTCAATTCCCACAATATGTTACGTAACACTAAGCCGATGTCCTGGCCATTTAATCCATTATTTGGCTCTGATTCAAAGCTACTGAGGTAGAAAAGCTAGACTTCACTCATTCTGATCTTCAATCGTCTCTTGATTTTCTTTGCATATATTAAACTTTAAGCTGCTCAGTGTTTTATCACTCTAAGAACAAATGAGCTAACAAATAAGCAGTCAGTTGAAGTTTTAGAACTAGCCAGTATGACACAATTAATTTTTTGGGTAAAACAAAATTGCAAGTATAATATGCACTACCTTTCTGTACATGACTGTCTCTTTATATCACCCTAACTGAATCCTTACTATAATGCAGGATATGGCATGTAACATGGGACAATTTGTATTGTCAACATTATAAAGTGTAAAGACTGCAAAAAATTTTTTGCTGCTTTTCACCTATTTGAACACAGTTCAGCAATTTTTCAGTGCTTAAAAAGACATAATGGCTCTTGATCGTATTTACCACAAAAACAAAAGTGCATGACATTGAAATAAATTAAGTAGAATAAAAGTATTTAAACAAAGTTTTTTTCTAAACAAAGCTAGGAGCCGGTCTTATCTGATATTCAGTGTTGACAAACAAACCCAGGCTATTTTTAGAAACAGTTTTAAATTTCCTTGGACTGGGTTTCTTTCCTGTTTTTCCTATAGTCTTACCTCTGATACAAAGAGCAAGTTAGAATGGTGTTTCCCATGCACATGCAGGACCCAAAGGAGCCTAACAGGCTTTCTCTGTAACAGTAAGCCAATACGCTAATCCACAGCAAATGCATATGGAACAATTTCCTTTCCTTTCATTCAGCTGAAGCCGGTGGCACTATCGGCTTACAGCACTACGCCTGCCTAAGCTCTTATTCACTTGAAGGTGGAAGGTCAGGGTGGGCAGATTAGAGCAGTGGTGACAGGGTTAGCACGGATGAGAGCTGCTTTGCAGATCAAGATTCTGGTGCTGCATGAGTACAGAAAAATCACTGAATACTGAGAAAAACTCAGGAAAGGCACACACAAATCTTCATGGAGTAGCAATATGGTGAGTCCCTCCCACACACTTATTCAGTTCCACATTTAAGACACACACATCAGTTTCCACATTCCAGTCTTCAAACAACAAAAACTTTTATAGACAGTTTAGAGTCAGAACACTTAAATTCCTATGATCTACCCCAAATTATCTTAAACTAATTCATGCAACACTTGATGAGATGAATTTTGTTCTTCATTACCTGGAGCAATCCACTAAGTACACTAATTTTACTCTAAGTGGAAAAATAGATGAGGAAGAAAATAAAGGTGAAGGGAGCAAGGACGATTTTGTTATTACATATTATCATACAATCTGAGAGAGGCTGAAGGAGAAAAAAGAATGGGTTAGACCATGTATATCTAACACACAATCTGTGAAGAAATGTAATTTGACTTCCAACAGGCAGTAGGTTACCTTTTCTTGAATTCATTGATGAAAAAATAGCTCTCATTTGCTTTTTGCTTACTAGTCTCATTTCAAATGAGTTTGTCTAGCAAATATTTCCTTTTTTATAATTTCTGCTATTTTTACTGCAACTAGAAACAAACTGGAAATGCTGTAGTACTCTCTATGTCAGTCTTACTATTTATACACATACATGCATACCAACACATGCAGCTTTGTGTGCTATACTTACTCTGTCTATGTTCTGTTCATTTCATTAGTACGTACAGATATGCATGCACATACACAAAAGCAGACTGTTGGATTGATTCCAGATTCATTGGATTCAGATGAGTGAATCAAGACATCTGATTCAAGGCTGATAACCTTCAAAGGTTGGCATCTTCAGGGTCAGCTAGACTGTAAAGAACTATGGAGACCAACAAATCTCCATGGCTGCTTTAGGACTTCAGCCATGCTCCCAATACTTTTTTGAAAGTTCTTGCAGGATTAAGTTCCTGCTAACTGATCGGACTGTACTTCCCAAACACAAATAAAGCACACTAGCTAGAAAACTTGAAAGTACTACAAAACTTAAATAGCACCGCAGGCTTTCATTATGCAAGAGAATCTAAAAAGGAACTTAAAATAATTCCAGAAGCTTTGTTGAAATAGCTTTCCACATAAAAGAAACTTTCCAACATAATGACATGGTTACATGTAAACAATTTGCATTTAAAGAAATACATAGTTACATGCCATGGTGTTACAGTCTTCAGCATTTTTTCTTTTTGCAAACCCAAACATTACAAAAAATGAGTCTGCTTACAAAAAGAGGAACTTCATTTTTGGCGGGCTTCTGTTCACTATATGATTTGGCAGAGGCAAAGAGCTTCTGCCAAAGCTGAGAGGAGATTGATCTGAGCCTTGAGAAGGCAAAAAACCCTAATGCTTAACCTAGTGCTGCAGATCATTCAGCCACTCTCTTTCAACACATTGACACACAAGCATACACATGCAGACCCCCCCCCACACTCACTCACTCACACACACACACACACACACACACACACACACTCACACACACACTCACACACACACACACACACACACACACACACACACACACACACACACACACAAACTCACACACACACTCACACACACACACACTATCCCTCTCTGCAACACAGAAGAATCTTGACAGAATGGCAGGAAACACGCACAGAGCGGTCAGGGAAGGATATGATGTCAGCAACCACGAACAATAAAAGGTGTAAAGGTGCTTCCTTCCCTAAACTGTTCCAGAAGTGCAAAATGGGAACCAAAACTCTCCACTTCCTTCTCCGAGCAGAACTGTCTGAATCTGCTCTGCTGCAACACCCCAGACAGAGAGCTCTTTGAACAAGTCACACAAAACAGGAGAGTCAAAATATTTAATTTCTAAACAAGAAGGCAGCCAGAGCAAAACTAAGTTAAAATGTGCTGGGGATTAGTATTTTCATGGTTGCTTTACAAAAGAAACAAACTTGCCATAAAGATGTCTCTGTTCCATTAGGCGGCTTGCATTCTGAGTGGATTAATTAGATCAAAATTAAAGAATCAAACGAACCCTTTTTTGTTATCAAGATGTAAGGAAGCAAACAAAAACGCTGTCCCCATTCTCTTACCAATCTTATCTTGAAAAATAAAAGTCAATTCAAAGATCAATGACATCAGTGCAAGCCTTTCTGTTTACTCCAAAGAATTTTGAATCAGATTCTAAACTAAAATCTAAATGTACTGAGTAAGAATTCATTAGCTACTTGTTCTACGAAAAAATGCCCACAAAAACAACACAAAACCATGAAAATCTACATCAGGTCGTACGTATTCAAGTAAAATTGTCACTAAAATGTTATCTGTAAAAGCCCTAGCTGATGAAGTGTCATATACAGGAAAAGACAGCCACAGTAAAGAGATAAATGGGCAACCTGCATCAAATAAAGACACTGATCACTTCAAGTCTGTCACCTTATGCTGGATAAAGTTAAGATAAATACAGAAAAGGGTGAAAGTAACATTCATCTCTGATATTATCCCACTGAGATCAGCAGACATTACCTTCAAGATAGAAGTGGTCCTTCACATTCAGTGTGGTTTGGTTGGTTGGTCACTACAGAGGACACAACTTGGCCCATTAACAGAAACTTTATGACAAAATTACATATGTCATCACCACGGCAATACATCAGTAATGCAGAAACAGCCCAATGTACAGTATGGTTATCCAGGCAGAAAGCCACGCAACAAATGAATCTGAGTCATCGCATGGTTTCAAACATCTGTCCACAACACTGATTAAACAGAACCTACATTCATGTGTTTTGATCTTATGGCTAGACTGCCACATTAAAAGATGTGGAAGGGAGCTCATTTTAATCTGCTAAATTTAACTCTCAAGAGTTCGTGCATTTTGCTACAGGAAGTATAAAACAAACATTTAAGCCATCGTGGATATAACATAATATATGAAATACTACAGACTACTAGAATATGTCAAACTGGAAAAGGCTGAACATAAAGAAAATTTCTGTAATTTTTAAGTACTGAATTTTATTAATCTTCTCATTTATCCAATCTGAGACAAAACATATTTTGGAAAAGTAATACTGTCTACCTGCTGATTTGCAGAGTGCATTTAATTTATAACAGAGAGGAAAATTCAAGAGTAATAAAGTTCTGCATCAAGCAAAGAGAATTAATTCACAACCTGCAAAAATCAATCTCTGCATTTAAATCATTAGTTTAATGTTTTAGAGAAAACTTTAATAATTTGGTCTGAATTCATATTTCACTAATTTTACTACTGGTTTTGAAAGTATCTGTGAATTTGTAAGATTCTATTCCCTAACTGGTACTGGCACACTCTGCTTTTTTTTTTTTTTTTTTGTAAGGGATAGCAGAATGTGTTTATTATAGTAGTCTCAGCTTAAGGAGATACATTTTACTTGTTTTTCTCATTGATATTTGCCTATATTCCCATTATATTGACAATGTAGCAATGAATTTCAGAAAATTCCTGTCTTTCTTTTATAGATTCCTTACTTCTAATTTTTTTTTTCCTTTTTATGTTCTTCTTCCAGCTGAGAAGAGGACCAACTTAGTGTTTTCTTAATCAATACTATTACTTGTATGCATAGGAGGAAGTGGCATGAGAAGATCTAGCACTGTGAAATGTCTGCAATTTGGAGTTGAACACTTCTAAAACCAATTTTAAGAATACTTTCAGCTCCCTTAAATCAGACAACTGAAGTCACTGTAGCTTACAACTGAAGTACAGTACCAAGTTATCTCAGAGCAAGAACTTATGCCACATGGGTGGAAAAGCTTCACTTGCTGTTGTTTTGCAAAGTTTTCCCCTGAGGTTTGTTTGGCTAAATGGAGCACCATTTCCAAAATACCTCAGAAGATGGTACTGCCTAACAGTAGTCCTACTGTCATCGTACCACAGAAACTGCTTCTGAAAAGACTGAGTTATCCAGACTCTGTATGCACTTATCAATTTAAGCTGATCCACACCTCCAGGAAAAGGAAAGGAGCGACTTCAGACCTCCAGACGATGCTCCTTTACCTTCCAGACGATGTGCCGAGAGTTGTCTATCAGGCCTAATCAATCAGGGTTTTCAGAGCAGCACAGATATGTTATAGCAAACCTGGATTTGCTGATAAAGATCCATGAAAGGAGGCCAAAGGCCTTCCAAGGGACTGTGGAATTTGCCACAGCTGGTGAGTCATTCCTTGCAGTGGTGCACCAAAAGAGGAAGCAACCACTAGAAATCTAGATGAAAACTGATTGCCTACAGCCCAATAAGAACAAATATGTGCCTGCTATGCTTGATGAAGAAAGGAAGAGTTGGCTAGTTCACAACATTTTTGAGGAGTAGATGAAGATTTGATTTGTTAAGCAAATGCAGGCAGTAATGCATATTTTAAGGGAAACAATTGAGTGAAATGCTAGCATACTAAAAAAAAGCACCCATGAAAAGTTGCTTTTAAATCTACAATGATGAGCAGGTGCTATTTCAGTGTGTACCTATCACCCAGTTCAAAAAATGGAAAGCCAGTAGTCTGAGTGGCAAAGTTGATGGGTTCAGGATTAGGCTCATGATGTACCTATGGCAGTTAGACAGACATAATGGGAGTCTGACAAATAAATATGGAATAGGATCCTTGAAATGCCTGGGAGACTGGCTCAAGCATAACAGTTTATTGAATCAGACAAGCTAATAATACAAGGGAATAAGGGATTGAAAACTGAATCACCTAATTGGTCTGAAATGGAGACAGTGACTAGGAATGTGAACCTATCCGAAAATGGAGCAGGGAAACTGGACCGCTGGAATTTCAGCTAGGAGTCTGGATACTTTTGAGCTAATAATTGGATTGGATTTCATTTTAGCTCATAGCTGTGTAATAAATGTCAGGGAAGGCATTTTACAAATTCAGTCTGTCATTTCATGGGCTGGAGGAGAAAGGGAACCATTTCAATGGTCAACACAGTATGATTTAGCATTTTCTGTACTCAAAAAGTCTTTTGGAACTACTTTGGTCTTGGTCTAGCTATTTTTAAAAACATATTTCATACTAGTGCTTATAGTTTGCAAGCGGTATTGCACACAAATACAAAGGACTTTGGAGACTGTTGGCTTATTACGGGAAACGTCTAAGATCTCTGGCGCGAAGTCATTGCATCACCTGCAAGCAGCCTCTGGCAGTGGTTACAACTAGATTTGCAGATTTGTTACTAGCGCTTGTATGTGAGGAAGTCTGTGGTCAGGAACATGAATCCCCTCAACGGCTTTTAAGAATCAGGAATCCCAAGGGGGAACTCCAAGCATGACTGGAAAAACTTGTGCACTGCAATTCCAAATCAGAGTTTGAACCTGGGCACAAGTGTCTGGTAATGCTGATACCAGTGACAGAAAGTTTTAGATTCTTCTCTATCTAAGAAAATAAGGATTACTTGCCAAAATGATTCTTCCTTATCACAAAAGATGCTTGATCACCGTCGTCTCATAATTTACAGAAATGCAAGCAAACTTGCTACATCCACTTAGACAAGAAAGCTTGAGATGGCAGTCGCTAACCTGTGGTCAACAATTAGTCTTATAGCAATAGACAGACAAAGATGGAGAAAAGAATTGAATTTTAGGGAAAGCAGGTGGACCTGATCAGTTCTACACAGACTGTCTCCTTCTTCTTTATCCTATGTGTTGCAAAGGAATTTTATATCCTCTAAACCAGGATCCTCCTTTTTCTCACTCAGCAGGCACTGTAATTATACATGTCTATGTATAATGACAAAGGCTGAGTTCTGTTATTTTAAGTTTATGCTGTATCATCACTTCATCTTTGTGAGGAGGAAAAAGATTTGGATTGTAGAAGCTCAATAACCTTATTTTAAAAAGGGTATCATGCATATTTGCAAATGAAACATTTCAGGAACTTTTTAGAGAAAAAAAAAATTTAAAGCAGGAATTTTGTGGCTTAATTCACCAGGACAAAGCATAATAAGAACCCAAAGTCTCTAAAATCCTGAGAAATAAGTGCTTGGGCACTGTATTTGGTTCAAGGACTAAGCTGAGAATTAGGAAGGATCATCCAAGGAAGTAGAATAGGGACAGAATTCAGGATGAAGGAACCTTAAAACGGGGAACATAAATGTAGAAATTAAGAGCAGAAAAACTGAGATATGAATAAGTGCCTCATTAAAAGAAAATGTGTGGGCCTTCCCCTGATAGCAGATTCAAAAGAAACATTGTGAAGAGGGTTGATGAAAGAAATCCTTTCCAACACGATCAAACTGAAAGTGACAAAAATTGTCAAGGAAAAGCTTAGGTGCAAATTGTTTTGGGTTAGTGATGGAAATATATATTGACAGAAAACTATATATTAAGATTATATAACTTATTTCTTCAGACTGGGAATGCTGCTCATGGTGTTACCATTTTAAGATCTGTTGGAATAATGGCTGGAAGATGAAATACGATACAGGGAGTAGGGTTACTACTGAGGAGCATAACTTCTATGGTCATATGGACCTGGATACTTGAATAAAAGACAGCATAGAACTTTGTTAGGTGCTAATTAATGAAGGTTTGTGATTTGTGACCATGAAACAGAAAACTGAGAGAAATTGTGAGACTGCTCAGTTAAAAAGATACTGGGTGTAGAGCCCTGAAGCAAAGCTAAAATAGAGAAATAGCTTTTGAGCTCATGAGAAAAGGGACTCAAACTGTGAGTTGCACATCAATACTTAATATTGCACATTAATTTGTGCTTTTGTCTTGTTATATTCAGAGATATATGACATTTTTGTAAACAAACAACATTTAAAAAGTACTGCAGTCCCTTAGCTGTTCCCCTGCCCCAGTGGAAACAACCTATAACACCCTGAATTAGGCTAGCTATTCAAGCCAAAAGGGGGCAATATCTCTTAAGGATCTGACCTAACATGGTGTTAGCTGCGCAGTTCAGCATCCAGCCAGGAAACTAAAACAAGCAAATATGAAAGCCTTCAAGTGGATATCTTTGAGCCACAGAAATTCCTCAAAATATGACCAAATCTTGGGAGATCCATGGAGATTACAAAACCTGCATGTGCCAATCTGTCAAACTAAATAACTAATAGTTGCTGTTATTCTTTCCAGGCTTGAAAAATTTGATTCAGAATGAATTGACTATTATTAATGTGTCAGACCTTTATTTATTTTGTTTTTTTGCTTTATTTTTGCATCAATACACTTTATTTTATATGACTCATTCAGACACCCACAGCAATCACTGACATGTCAAAGATGGACTGTCTCTCAGCTAGATATAATTTTAAATCCAGATAATGCCACTGATTTCTATGAAGCTACTCCTTTATACTAATGCAAACACGAGAACAGATCCATCACTAGCACTGAAAGAGAAGTTAGACAAGCTTTGTAGGCAGAAGTAATATTGAATATAGATTAACTGAGTTGGAAAAAATAAATGGTCTTTTGGGTGCACAAGCCTTTTTTTGCATCCACAGTGTACCCAAAAGCTCATCTTTTTTTCCAGCTGCAGGGGCTGGTCTAATAAAATATATTACCTCTGCCCAGAAACCTTCTCTTGTTTATGCCATTAGACCATCTCAGCTACAACTACAGTGTCACAGAAACAGAAATTGGCCTTCCTACAGCACAGACTTGAATGCATAACTTTCGTCTAAGTACATTTATTAGTTTTCTAAAGCAACCTAGGACCACTAATACATCCTTCTTCTGGCAATCATTTCTTACAGAGGAATGATCATACACAAAAATGTCCTACTTCTCTCTTCTCTTGTATACACAGTTCTAGAAACATACTCTTTTCCCTTTAATTCCTGACCTTCTCAGAAATGTCAAGAGTTAAATATAGTTATTCTGAAATGTAAAGTAGACTGTACAGCATGGAGGAGAGTTGCTGAGCCACTAACTGCTCATTCATTCAGTGTAAATGTTAATATGATAAATATGAGTATAAAAACTATGACACTCCCTGAACTCACTGCTTGCCCAGAGACAGCTGCAGGCTTAAAATGAAAAAAAAAAAAAAAGAAAAAGAAAAAAAGGCAAGGGAAATATATCAATCTTCCCAATGACCATGACAGCTGAAAAGTCTACATTAATGCTTCCACTCCCACTTAGACATTTTTTCCCAAGGACAAAAGGAGATGAAATGTATGTCAGGTACATAATAAGGCTAATAAAAAAAATTAAAACACCTGCATTTCACTAAATAGGAGTGAGGAACTGCCTCTCTCTGTGAAATATATGTCTTTTTCTAATGACAAAGCTCAGAAATTAGGACAGGTTGCTGCTTTTAAATACACAATGTAAACACATTTTAAATAGCAACACATGAACTGAGACTACAGCTGTTCTAAAAAAACAAAAGGAAAGAAAGAAAAGGATACTGGCACCAGTATAAAAAAAGCCATATTTATATTGCGATTACAAAATTCTGAGATCCCTTTTAAGCCACAGAATAGAAATTTGTGCATATTATGTCTCATGTGTAGAATTTTACACGTTCAGGATGAGGTATCAGTTATAAATCAGGCTACTGAGAAACAAAGTGCACTGCCATATTTGATAGTGCTAGCACACCATCATTCATTTGCCAAATCTACTTGATTTCTCCCTCCTAGCTATATCTTGACAAGAGGCTGGAAGATCCAAATATTCCCAACTAGCTTGGAACTAGAAAAGATGCACAAACAGACAATGCTATAAAAAGGAAAAGATAACATCGAAATTTCTATGAAGGAAAAAAAGGAAAAAGATGCCTAGTGGAAGACAAAATGGGCAAGGTGCCTGAAACAATTGGCTTCTTTTGTCTATTGAGGCAGGAATTTTCTGTTGTCCTGGCCTAGTGGGATAGTCTACAGATTTCTTTGTACTTGGTGGTAGAGGAAGGGGCAAGCAATAAATATATTTGCGTTAACAATATTCATGAGAGAGAACTGGAAAAACATAAGATATACAACACACTGATGATTTATGCTTTGATATGATAAAGAGCTAAAAGAGCTGCGCTTTAGATACTAAAGATCCATCTTGAACCACTTTGAAAAGCATGAAAAGCCCCACCTAATTTAGTATGCTGTTCAACTACACTGTAGTTCATATTCAGTTTTTGAAAATTATACCAGGTAACTAATACATATTTTCCACAGGAGGATTTGTGCTTCTAATTTTTCACAGAATTGGAGCCTAATAGCTCTCACCTCAAGCCCTGTAGAAGCAAATTTTCTACTGAAACAGGAGGTGTTTACCACAGAGGTAAACCCAACACTATTTGGAACTACAAAAGCCACAAGTGAACATTACGCCCTGCCTACTGAACCCCAGCTGTAACCACTCCATTAGCACATGCAGCTGGATTTATTTATTTTATTTCTTACACATACAAAACACATTGCATTTGGCAATACCAATGCAAAAAGTCAGCATTCCTGACAAACATCAGTAGAAAATAGACACACAAAATGTGCTTAATTTGCACAGGGAAATACTGCGCAATTTGCTTGACAGTCTCTGTTCTGTCTTGAATGAGCATTTTTTTTTAAACGGATCATTGCCAGCATTGCTCACTTTATTATTGTCCTAGAAGTACGCTGAAAAAAACCCAAAACACAATCAATACAAAGATATAGTAGCTAAATCTTTCCTGTGGCCTTGAATGCGCATTATGTTTTCTCAGAAACGACACTTTTCTAGCTCTATTGACATGCTAGGTTATTTCTGACAAAATATTCTTAGACCCAGAAAGCTGTGGCAAAATCAGTAGGCAATGTACTATAAAGAACTGAATCCACGGCTGGGATGCAAACACGGCTGAGATCTGCCCTTTCTCCACCAGTTATATTTCATGCTACCTTCATTTTTGACTGTTTCTTTGCTGGACACCTGGGGATATGAAACCTGGGAATTTGTTCATGCAAATGTTCCGAGAAGTAATTAAGGTGAATATTTATTACACAACATTGAAATTCTGAGTCCTTTTAGTAAATATACTATAACTCTCATCTATGAGTAAGTAAACAACTATAGAAGATCATTTAGTAGGTTTTAAATATATGAAAGTAATGTCAAGGGCAAGATTATGATTATAAAAATGTTAGCATCTGTGTTTAAAATCACTGATTTTAGAAAGTTATAATTACCATATACATTTAAAGCATTTTTACATACATGCTGTTTTAGCACTATAGCCCTTTATGCTAATGTATACCTTCTTGAAATGAAGATATTTGACAGTACTGTCATATAAGGTCCAACATGGTACACAGCAGATTCATCAATTTCCTGTTCCTTACTCTCTCTCTCTCTTACAGCATCCTAATCAACCTAATTAAAGCTTCGTTCATTTGAAACCTCAGATGACAATTTGTTTAACTCTATCCCACTGTGGTCTTTTTATAAAGAGAATTAAATTTGATCTTCTGACAGCAATTATTAAATGATCCCAACTGGCCCCAATTAAGACACATGGCTCACAGGCCTCAAAATCCAATAAAGTGCCAAGTCCTCTCTTTCATTTGTACATCTTCCTTTACCTTGCTTTATTTTCTTAACGCCAATTAAGCTCATCTTATCAAGTAGAACTGAAAGCTTTGTGCAGCCTAATTCAAGATACAATGTATCAATTTACTGCTACAGAGGAACCCAAGTAGGGACAACATTCCTGTAGCCATCTTCTGCAACCCCTCCCTGCCTCAGTTCGCCCTGCTTCTAGCTAAGTGCTTTAATGCATTCACTGTGCTGCACATGACCTACATATGCCTACTTTTAAAACACTGCATCGAAGGAGCAGTGATGAGAGAAAGATATTAAATAGCCATAGTGTAAGTTTTACACTGCTTACAATTCTCCTTATAGTAACACTTTTCTTTAAGTATTTCCACTTGGGTATCATCTCTTCACTTCAGAGATTCAAAGAAATGTGACAGTCGTGTAACTTCTGAAGTTAACCTTTTTTTACCCTTAATTTCTGCTCTAATTTTTCCACATACGTTCAGTAGTATGCTGTGCAGAAATGTTCCCATGATTCATGTAAAGGCAGGTAGCCCCAGGATTTGGAGCTCATTGATTGTGTGGTACTCCAGGGAGATCGCTGAATTAAAACCAGCCTCATGAGACTGAAGTAGCTTCCATACACATCTGGCTCTTCTTATTCTAAACCCTAACACCTGCCTGGAAATTTAACCCCCACCATTTCTCTGAAGAACAAACGGGACAGATTTATCTACTGCCATTTGGTTTAGGTCAAAGCTGAGCCATGTGATGTTCTGCTAAATTAATTGCAGTGTAATTGATATTGTTTGACACAGTTTTCAAAAAGATTATGCTCTATCCACTTTATGACCGGACCACTTTCCATATAGTAAAATACACAAGATTTTGTATTTCTACACATTCACTTTAAATTCAGCTTTGAGTAACAACTTATTATAATACACCATACATTTTCTATTTCAATATTTGTAATTAATTGCTATAAAAGACAAGATCATGCACACAGTCACGATCAAGAAAGTATGCAAAAAGTAAAAAGACTCAAAACAGTACTGCTTCCACTTCTTTTAAGTCATTAAACACTGTGGAAAATATTTTCTACATGCTTCTTTCATTCACATGCTTTACAAATGTAATCATGATATTCCTTAAACACAAAAGAGACAGAAAGACACTAAATTTCAATGCAGTATTTCCTTTACTGGCGGGAAGATGTGCAAGTTTATGTAAAACAAAATTAGACACATGTTTCCTGTCCAGCAGGGAAACATACTTTCCTTTGTAAAAATTTAAGAAATTAAAGTAATGCCAACCATTTTTCAAAAAGTGAAATAAATCTGTTGCTACATCATCGCAAATGTTATACTTAGGAAAATTACAAAAATACTGACTTTAAAGGGCAAGCAATACTTCTACTCCCACAAATTATATATGACTCCAGTAAATTTTAACTGTAATGTACAATAACAACTGAGACAGAATTTCTAATACTGCTTTCAAATTTCAGAAAACTAAGAGATTTTGAGTCTACTATGCTGTAAATTATTTCTCATTGTATTCTGATACTCCTGTAAAAGATGTTAATTTTAGATCGCTCTTCTGCTAAAACCAGCAAACCCTGAAACAGATTTAGTGCAAAGAGCTGAAAATATCCTGTGGAAAAAAGTCTGTACAGAAATCAGATCAACCCAAATCCTGCCATTACTCAGCACTGCAGTGACGTGCAGATGTTTGTAGTGGTTTAAGGAGCCAGCAGGGGCTGGAAACTCTACGTACTCAACTCCAACATGATTGCAATTGAACCTCATCAAAGTAAGAGCTCATAATTTGTCACAGAAAACAGCCAATTAACATATGTTAGAAAAAGGCTTCCATAAAGATAATATATGATTAAAGATCCAGTGCAGCTGCCACAAATCAAAATTCTGCATTTTAAAAAGAAGTATCAGTCTGTGTGTCTGAATGTTTACATTGATAATGGATACTATGTTTTAAAAATCTATGAGGAAAAAAAAACTAATTATAGTATTTCCTTCAGGTTTGGGGTTACGACTTAGGGAGATCCGGGTCCTGAAGCACTATTTACTTTCTGACTGTTGTGCTGTAAATAGATAAGACTCTCAACAAAACACAGCAGTTATTTTGTTTTGGTGCTATTTTAAAAGACAGACCTTCATTGTGAGTGAGGTGGCCTTCATTGATACACTTTGTTGTCAAGACATTCCTCTGAAAACACAGCCTGTCCTTATCTCTACCAAAAATATAGTACTGTAAAACAGTGTACTATAGCCTCAGGGCCAGCACTGTGATCATAGTTATTCAAATGCACAACCATGAATAAAACTCCACTGCAGCCAGTTCCATTATTTGGCATTCACATTGGTGAAAATAAGATCTGAATCTAGCCTGTAGCCATTCTTTGAATAAATATATCAATAAAAAATAGTTTTCATATATGCGTGGATGGAAAATGAAGCCTGTCGCTTTATTAACACATAACTCTGATGCTGACTGCGATCTATTCTGAACAGTAATCTTTGTTCCTTATATCTTGCACAGCAATATTTTAATTATTGAAACACTGCCTAATTAGGCTACTATCTTTTTTACAAATATTGTCCATTTTTTCCTGCAATCACTTACATCTCTTATGCTCAGTCAGTAAACTCTGAAATTATTTGAATAGTACTTTTTTGTATGTGTGTGCATGCGTGAGCGTGTGTGTCATCGTATTGTAAAAGGAAGTGCTTCCTCTTTTCTATTTGAAAGAGACCCAACAAAAACAAAGTTTTGAAACCCAGTAGTTTGACTGGACATTAGTTAATTTATTTTTAAAAAGCTTTAACTTGTATTCAGTCAAATATAAATCTCATGTTGATGGATAAAATCAGGGACAAATTTTAATCAATGCTAACAGAGAATAATATAGTGGAGATACAACTCTCCGTAAGTGGAGAACGTGATGGTTTTTAAGGGCCTTTTCTCCCCTTTAAATCCCTTTAAAGTTTTCAGAAATGCTGTTTCCATTAATGCTAGAGGCTATAGTATGTCATGACAAAGTTTATTCTCTTAAAACATCAGTACTACACTGGTACTGAACCATCTGTTGACTTTAAAGCTATGGTTTCAAAGGTCCTGAGTAGGCATGGAGTTTTTACATGCTAAAACTTAAGATGCTGAGAGGTCAATAAGATAGCTCAGAAGTGTTTAAAGCTTCTCGTATGTGCAAGATCGTCTGAAAAAGACCAAAAGCACTCCACATTTCTGACCTATTTACATGAGGCAAAATTTCCTAATATTCTTTAACGTTCTTCACTACATTATATTAAGGTAGAAAAAAGTATTCATTATGAATCACTGTACTTTTTAACAAAACAGTGTGAATAATGTTAAGGTTATGCTGCCTTTTTTTCCTCAGGAGTGTGTTCATTGATTCCCAAGCAATCAGTAACATTTTTGATTAAGATCTCAGAAATAGCTGAAAATCCCAAAGCTTCTCTGCTGTTGAAATACTCACATATCTTTGACTGTCCCCATCTAATGACAGTAAACTATGCAGCCTCAAGCTAAAAAGATTAATTTCCATTCTGCAATGAATAGACAAAAAGACTGGACAAAATCCATTTTAATACCAACTACATTGTTACAGCTATTAAAGAAAATACACTTTTGGCCCTAGAGACATTTTGAGATGGAAAGAACAAAATTCAAGGTGCAAATCAAGTATTACTTTGTAAATGGCACAATAAACAAGAGTCAGACAAGAACTATATTTTTTTTCTTGTAATTTTTTGTGGAACAACACTACACACTTTAAAGAAGCCAGCTTCAAATCTAGCATTTATTCCTGATAATAAAACTGCTTTACAAATCTGCTGCCAATGGTAACAGCAGAATAATAAAAGCAAGTTCCTCATGGTAAGGAAATATTGTGTCAGAGTGATTTCCTATTCTGTAAACCTGAATTTCCTTTCTGCATAGCTAAAATCAGATAAGTTTACAATTAGATTGAACATAAATGAAAAGTAAGTATCAGTCCATTGCTCTTAAGCAACGTTTTCCAAGCATGATTATCAAATTGATGTGTTGTTTGCTTATCACAGTATCACTAGCTGAGGAATCTCTGGCATTCTTTTTTCACTTCAGATTTAACAAATTCTGCATAATGAAATACTTTTAAAATGTTCATCCTCCTATCTATCCAGATTGTGCTGCAGAAAATTAAGTGAAAACCATCTGAATCAGTAATGGTTTCAAGAAGACATTATAGTTTTTTTTCCAATTACTTAAAAAATCTTATTGTTGAACTTGCAAACAGAGTTCCTGAAGGTAGGAAATGCAGTATCACACTTGCTGATTCATTCCATGCATATTTAAGTTAGCGGCAGTTTTTCTATTCACTTGAACAATAGTAGTGCTGAGGCTTTGGATGACAAAAGAGATCCAAATATCCAAGACCACTCTAGTTCCAAGGCTGCTGACTCTATACTGTTTCCTCCCCACATCTCTACAGCATCATCCTTTTTATATAAAAGAAAATTCTGCTAATGTTTTTCAACCTCTCCTTTGAGAAAGTTAGGCCGTTCTGCAGAGGAAAGATGTGTTACCATGGTGTAGAAGGCTCTAGATCCTCATAGCACTGGCTATGGCAATGCTGTTTGGTAACAAAGCATCATAAAAATGAAGAGGAAAACTTTCAAAATGCTTCTTATGATTAAAAAAAAAGTCTTTACCAGCCATGGAAATACAAAAGTGTTAGTTCTGTATATTAGCTACAGAGGAGCACAGAGGAAGTGAGGGCTCCATTTTGCAGTTTTGCATGAAACAACAATGAAATACGTTGAAAATGTTCAAGTATAAATTAGAAATTTTGACTATAACTGCAATCTTTACTCTTAAAAATTCTAAGTTACTGAAAACTAAAGTGATACTTTTAAGTCATTTTAATCACCCAACATTCTCCCATACCAGCTCATAGATTTACTTTTCAGCACCAGCAGCTCAAGACAAGAATAAACTGATTTATAGCCCATGTTAGAGGAGCTTGCTGCTCAGCTGTCATTTGTTTCTTGGATCCAGTAGATGGAAGCAACTCTCTTGCTGGGTTTTAAGTTTAGTGCGGTTTCTGGGCTGTTTTTTAGGCCAAAATCTTTATTTTTATATTTATTTTGTTGTCTGTTGCGCCTTTGAAGTTAGATTCCCAGATAATTTGTTCCAGTTCCCAGAGCAGTTTCTTCAGATGAGAGCCATGCGTCAGTAAGTCTGTAACTCCCGCTGAAACCTCTTGCAGGGATAAACAGAGCCTGTTGCAAATCCACATGAGCTTGTTTCTGGAAACCTCCCTGATGCACGTTTCTGCAGAAATAACCACTGATAACACACATGCCAGAAAGTGTCTGTGCTCTGGATTCACCTATGTACAGACTGGTACTTGGCAATCTCATAGTATAATGCCTTGCCAGATAAAAAAATATGGGAAGTCAAAATCCTGCATTGTTTTAATGGTTTGGTTAAGATAGTGCACTACTCCTTTCCCTTTACCAGTCAAAAGTATGCTGTCCATGACATGCAGCACCATGCCCATGGTGGGTAAGTGTTAGAAGGAGTTTAAATTTAACATTAGACTGCCGGCCACTCTGCTCAACCTGACTCATCAGATAAAACGCAGAAGAGCAGCAAGAGCAGATGGTCTGACACCACCTGAGCAGATTCGAAAGCTTCCATCAAAATGAAGCAGACTTTGAACCTGCCCCAGACAAAACATGCTCCATATCAAGGCAGATATGCACACAGAAGAGTAGAAATATCTACCCCTGTTTCCTCAGAGCATAAGTCACTGCCATGCTCTTCTGCCATGTAAGAAGGAGAGATTAGATGTTCATCTTTTTAAAGACCTGTCAGCCTCAATTAAACAGGTGTCAACTACTCTTAACCTGTGTGACATATGGTCACCCTGGTTAATGAAAGATAGATACACTTTCCTGGGTCCCCGCAGTCAAACCAGCATGTGCGGTGATCCTGTCAATTCTCACAAGCTATTCAGGGTCAGGTTGGGTCAGATTTATATACTGCCAAGTTCTTCAGGACTTGGACAGACTCTTCCTATGAATGCCTATGATATATAAAATAATGGGCCTTCAATCATACCTGGAACATCTGGATACCACTGTACTCATTTGTTCAACTACTGTTAAACAAGTATATAAAAGGTGTCCAAAAACATGAATGTATGAAGTGGTACAGGTCTCAATTGGTGGTGGAAAACACTACGCTAAGAGAAATGAGCATGTTTCAAATTAACTACAAAACCAAGACCCTTTAAAGATTTCATGACAGTCTTTATAAAATGAATTATGTTTAACGTCCTGGGTAAATTCCATCTTGGATCATTATCCTGCTCATATAAATTCTAATGCAGCTGAACACGGCATTCTTTTCTTTCTGTTTTAGACATATTTGGTGTTGTTTTGTACTCTTATAAGTGGTGGCATTTCACTGTGGCTGTTCTTTCAGATCCAGGTAAAATAATCACATCCCTTGCTTATATTTTGCCTTCAACAGGTTGTTTTGAGGCCTAGTTCATACTACACAATTAGAAAGTATTTTTATTAATAGGAATTTCATCATGTTTGAAGTGAGCAAAGCCTCTCTTTCTCATCACCTTTTCCAGAAAAGTAACACAGAAAGAATAAAAATACTTATAAGATTCTCCTTTCAGATCAAGGAAGATTAATGAAGACAGGAACATTTCACATCCAAAACCCCAATGAAATTAATATCTATATTTCATCTTCTCAAATATAATTGATTGCAACATGGAGTGTTAGGAAATAACATCTTATGGATGAACTACAACAATGCCATGAAAGAAAACAATGAAATAAACCTATAAGACTGATAGTACCTAATTCTTGAGTGCTCTCTGAATAAATCTAACCTGATAATTTTTTCTTAACAACAACACTTTTTATGTGGAAATATCTAATAGATCAGAGGAAGGACAGCTTCATTCCACTCAGTTCAGCTCTTTCCATCACAATGACAGAAAAAACATTCCTGTTAAGTTCTTATATCCTACGTTCTTCCCTGGATGGATTTGCATACAGAGTGGTACAGATCAAATTGATGGACATAATTCAGACTTAAGTTGGCCAAAGAATAAATCATGACATAATCCCTGGACTGTGCAGATCCTTCTTCACAGGATTTTTTATTGGTTTTGGTTTTTTTAAATAAGGTCAACTTCTGTATTTTGGAAAAAATGAAAGGTGATTACATTTTCATGGCAAACATACCACTCATTTTTTAACAAACCGATGCCCCAGTTCCATCTAAACCTGGAGATGTCACATGTCACTATTTGTTAGAATATTGTTATAATGTCCAAATTGGAAGAGCAGGAAGGAGAGGCTTGATTGTGCGGCGAGTAAAAGGGACCACTGAGGTTTACCAGAAAATACATTTTTTGACTAGAGGGCCAGATCAGTTATTTGCTCAGAAACAGGAGCGGCAGTCTCCCAGAAAACAGCTTCGTAGTAATATAAGAAAGCATTAACAAGAGACATACACACACTGAGTTAATAGAGGATATGAAAATCCATTCTATGCTACTGCCTTGACATCATGCGAAAGACAGAATAGAAAGTTCTCTACACAAAAATATAGCATGTAGGAAGGGAAGGACAAGACTCCCTATCTCCTCAGATGTATTTATACAGTTTGACACAGCCAGTCTAAGAGGGAAGTTCCTGTATACCATGTACCAAATATTTTATATACTCAATTATTATGTTTTATAGGTGAAATTCAATTTCTATACACTGTTTTGAGATGGAGAGACCAAACAGAGACCAAATATGTCTGATAAGTAAGAAACTACCTCTATTATGAATTCTTCCTATAAAAACTTCTTACAGCAGAATTGTTCACATTGTGGTGGATCAGAAATCAGTGATACACAGAAACGTTACTAGTAAACAAATATACTATACTATACTATAATATGATAACATAGAATTGGAGGTACTTTTATTATTGATACTAATGTGTAGTGTTTGCTAATAATGTTCTGTCACATATGCTATAGATATTCTTGTAGAGATTTTATTCTCTTGCCAGTGACAAAGGATGAGGTGATTTAGGTATTGCCCATTTTATTACATTGGGCAATTAATATACTGCAATTAATAATAGGGTAATGTAATTTCCTACGAATTCTATCATTTGAAAAATGTTTAGAAGAATTTTTTTTCTACACATGCATAGCTTCTTACTGAAGTTAGTCACACTTCTGTGGGTACGAAATGTGCTTACCTACTATCCCTGTCATGTTGTAACCTCTATTGCACAGAAGAGTTGATGTGTATTACACACAAAAGGAAATGAACCAAATCTGAAGCACAATTCAATAGTGTACTATTATACTATCAGAGACCATTATATACTATTACTATCACATTATACTGCACTAGAAAAAATGTTCAATGCAAGAAGTGCAAAAACTAGTAGCTCTTAGCCCTGCTGAATTAAAATATTTGGATTTAACATTAAAAAATAGAAAGAAATACTTGATCCCTCTTGTTATGTGTTACATGAGGAAACACAACTGACAGTTACAGACAGAAAACAGCAGAAACTAAGTTTAAATAAGAGAGAAGGATAGCCATCAGCAACTCTGAACACATTCTTAATGTCTGGATAGGCAGTTCTTCAGCCTTAGCTAAGAATTGGTCTTTAGCAAGGCAGTATCTGTAATGTACTGAATTCCTCTGAACACATCTGACAAAATGTCGGACGCTTCCTTGGCATTTAAATGTCTGCCACAAAAAAAAAAAAAAAGACACCATCCGCCTTAGGTGGTGAAATTTGGTTTGAAATTGGAATAAAAGGGTAGAAAGAGCTCAAAAATTCCTTAGGTTACAGTTGCAACTCTGCAATTCTGGGACAGACGCAAGTCAGAAATACTAACTTCCAACGGGTACCGAACGAAGCCGAGACTAATCTGGAGAACACTCACAGCACATTTACCTAATTTAGTTTCTTTAAAACCATATAATATAAACTTCAAATTTTAAATCAGAGAGTATTTTAGTAAGTTACTTTTCTCTGGATGATCGGACTCAACAGTCTTTTGAACGCATTTGAGAAAAAAAAGCAGTTAAACAAGATAAAGATGGTGCTTCATCACAAGCTTGAATTTCTTAGCATTCTATTTACAACAATTCCAAGGGCAAATCCTCTTTCCAAGGCTGAGTCTCAATCTACTTTTGCCAAATGCCAACACTGACTTGGAATAGATTATTTAATGTTTACTGCCAGCACTAAGCTACTTTTTAAGCCTGAAATTATAGTTTATAATTAAACAATTCAATCTTAAATATTCCAAGGTACATACTACAATATTCACTCATATAAAATCATTTGTCAATAACTTTAGGAAGAACACTTTGGATTCCAGTTTGCTAATGTAAAATCTGCATAGTAGTATAAGGTAATACATTTCAAATATTTACTTATATTTTTATGTTTTTTCCCCGATTTTTGGTCATATTCCCACCGAAACGCATGGAGATTTTCATATGACAAGGCAAAAATCATTGCAGAATATAGCAAGACCTAAAATTAGGTGTAAGCAGGGCATAAATGGGACCTATTCTTACTGAAAAAGAAGCACATTGATAAAAACATGATACAATATACTCAGTACATTAAGATCATTAGCAAGTAATTGCATGCATTTTATCAATATCTGTTGTGAGATTTATTTTATTTTTTTTTTATAAGCATTGTGAACTTGAATCCTTTATAAACTACAGGATGAATATTAATGTAAACTACCATATAACTTTTCACTAACTGCATCTCTTTTCACTTTTTACTGAAGAAAATGAGCCCACTGTTGTGGCTGTACGGTTTGTATCTGCATAGTAGGATTACATGTCATGCACATTATGAAACCAAGAAGTGAAGGGGAAATATGTGCCTTGCGTAGAAATGGTGGCTAAACTCAGCAATGCTGCATACCTGTTGCACCGTGCTGTGACTCCTTTTGAGTCTCACCTGTTCAGAGAATAATGATCAGTAATGATAAATAGTATAGTTCTACATTCTTCAGAAAATACATGGTGCAACTTCAGCTCACTCTCTGTCTCTTACTCTCATCAGTGATTCAGTCTGAGATTATGAACAGATTCCCTTGACTGGATTATAGCCTAAAGTCTCTGCTCTGACTTTTTGCATCCATGCACATATTTCCCTCTTGCTGTTTGTGAAAGGTAAATGCATTAGTTGCATAAAATTGATTGGAGAGGACGGTTTTAAAACGTGTAATAATGTTCCGACTTTTGCATATATAAATTTAAGGAACATTGCAACGTAAGTAAATGTTCCATGCAGTATCCTAAAGAGATGAAGCCTCCCTTAGAACCAAATATATAGATATTTTCAAATAATAGAGGAAGAACTCTAACTTGGTCAGTCATCTAACTTATTTGTAACATCAAGTGTCTTCCACCTTAGTATTCATAGTAAAGCCCATGACATCACTCCTTTTACCTCTACCTTCGGTGTCTGCAGTAGTGCATCTAATTTGATGATGGAGAAAAAGTCACCTTACCCCAATAGATGAAAAACACCCCTTCTTCCCCTCCATTCACGTGTAATACTGCAGATTTAGGTCACTAAACAACACCATGTGAACTTGTCAAAAATCATGACAGAAAAAGACTCCGGAAGAAACCTTCACTAATGCACTCCATCAAATCCCAGGGTACTACAAAAAGCACTGAGAGATCAAAAGAGAAACAGAGAATTGAAGGTCCTGAGCAATGGTTTGTTTGAACACATTTGTTCAAGATAAGGAGGAAGAGGAACAAGAAAACATGCATGCTGTTGTTAAAGGGAAACCCTTTTGTGTCTAATATGTTAGAGAAATTTTTCACGAACAGTTCATCCTTATACAAAGATTACTCATGTAATGCTACCAAGGTCAGGGTCAGCCTGGGTTATCAGACATGGACTATTAAGTGCCAGACAAGCAAGTTAAGCTGCCTTCTTTCCCCTTTCTGTGCTGCATAACAGCCAATTTCTAACTGTGTGCTGAGAAATACAGGTGAGTGAATAACAATTTCCCAGAATTTAGATATAAGTGTTGCATTCTGACACACTTCTTTTTCAGTTGTATAAATTCAGACATATGTAGGGCATAAATCCCTGAAGAACAATGTCCTAGGTATTCAATCAAGAGGGAAAAATCATATAAAATACCAT
This sequence comes from Struthio camelus, assembly GCF_040807025.1. Classification (NCBI taxonomy): domain Eukaryota; kingdom Metazoa; phylum Chordata; class Aves; order Struthioniformes; family Struthionidae; genus Struthio; species Struthio camelus. The sequence goes on along the minus strand of NC_090981.1, from coordinate 36,800,336 downwards.
CATTTTAAAGAATAATTTTGAGTTAGCTCACTGTATTTTTTCTAGTATTTATTTACAAACGATGATATTGAACACATTATCTATTATTTAATGTAGCAATGTTATGCTTTTTACTCACAAGAGTGTTTTGGAAAAAGTCTGGGGCAGAATAATGTATTATTTAGCAATGCTCTGTAAATTATGCTGCATATCTGTATCTGTAATTTATCAATATCCTTCATTGTGAGCATCAGGTACAGCACGACTAATAATGAGTAGTATATTCATACTGGTTATTCAATCCCTAAATTGTAACAGAGCTATTTTTGTACTTCGAGTAAAAATAGATTAACACATCTCTTTTACAGTTTTCTATCTAGGGAGAATAAATCACAAAGCCAAAGAATACATGATATTCCACAATGCCACAACAAAATTTGCTCATAGGAACCTGTGCTATTAAAAAACACTACATTCTGCCGGGATTGTGGTTCAAGGGCTAATGATTAAGAACAAGTTACCCTGAAGACTATTCAGTAATAAGGAATTGTAAATTCCTAGATTAATAATGTGCAACACTTTTGGATTGTTTTACAAATTATTTGGGCTAAAAAAGTTCCCTGGTATTCTCCCTGACTGTAATCCTTTAGAACACTACTAAAAATAACAGGACAAAAAACATATGAAAAAAATCTATTCAGCTGACTGAGCTGGACAAGAAGGCTGCATTGAAGTTAAAATTAGAAAGATCTAAATATAATGAAGTTAGCTGCAGGTATCCATGTCAACATCCTCCATTTCCTTGTTTTTTCCAGAAATAACTTATTTGTAAAATTTGAGTTAAAAAAGAACAACAGTGGGTTTTTTCCCCTTAAGAATAGCTTGCACTTTGTAATAACATGTACAGTCTAGAAAATGTTCTGAATTCTGATAATTTTAAGCAGACTATTTAAATAACTTGCATCCATGGAGTACTTTCAAACTCAAAAGATTTCACATCATTTATAAACACACGGTCCCACCATCCAATCATGTGAAAGCCTCTGGGGGGGCCATTTTACTTGACGCAAATAATTCTGACATCGATAGAACTTCCAAAAATAGTAAAGTTGAACAAATGTGTAGGTCTTTGCAGTATTATGGCTTGTAGCCCCAAACCCACAAACATGAATGCATGTGCTTAATTTGAAACACTTGAATAGTTCACTCAAGGCTGCAGAACTGTTCATGTACCTAAAATTAAGTACACGTGTAACGGTTAATATGAATGAAATCACAGAGGTTATTATTGTTTCCCAATGAGTGAAGTGATGCAATAAGAATCTGAAATCAATGAGTGTATTAGAGATGCAAGATCAAATTTTTGATGTAGTTCATAAACCTTTGGTGAGTACAAGTCACAGACATCTGAAATACAGGCACTACTGAGGTGCAAAGTAGTACTGATTATCAGTGTATGGAACAGTTTTTAGAGTAATATGGTAAAAAAAAAAGTACCAGTTGATTCCACAGTGGAATTTAGGGGGATCACATGCAATAATTAGACTGAAAATGTAGACACAATACTGAGGAAAAAACCCTCATTTGTTATACAAAGTACTACGTGAATGCCCACAACAGTAGGATCTATCTGACCTCGTTCCAGACATCTACATGTGGCATCCAGTCTAAGCTTCTTCAAACCGAGGCCTTTTTTATGATCAGTGGAGAAAATAAGGTACCATATAGGCATAGCTGTAGACATCTTACCAAAATTAAACAGACTATAATAGAAGTAGCAAGACAAAGAGGATTCCTTTCCATCTGAAGCTTAGTACAGCTTAAGACCTAGTGACTTACACTGTGCAATGGGAACATAAAAGGAAAAAACCCTTATAAAGAAAAGGAATAAATACTCAAAAACTTTTTTTTTAGATATTCAGTGTAATAATGGCCAATGTGTCCTATTTAGGTCAGCAATTATATTTCCTTACTGTGTGTCTTAACATGGAAAAATGTGTACCCTTATTATGCAACATGAAACTCATCATTAAGAAGTCACTATCAATAATATTAATTGTGATATTTTTTAAAGTCTTCCCACACTACACCACTAACGTGTTTAGTTTACTCTATAAATAAGGAAATGAAAAAACCTTTGAAATTAAAACCCCAGCAAAAATTATTGAGGGTAACCGTAATAAATATGGTCCTAACAGAAATTATGCTGAAAACTAATAGCAAAGAAAAAATAAGTAGCCAAAAATTTAAATATAATTTTAATGTTTTCTCTTAAGGAGATATGGTTCAAGACAGATTTCCTGGGGGAGTTCCTTAGCTGAAGGCCTATCACAGCAAAGGACATAGCTTGCCAACCTCAGATGTGATGCTGAGATTCCTAAAATGTGCTATGGGGGTGGTGATATCTGTCAAGATGATATTTGTGGAGGAGTTCTTGAAAATAGCCAGGATCTAAACCATTAAGGTTTTCAAAACTAAGAGAGCAAACTTTAAAATCAAACGGCTACTTCATAGCAGACAAAGTAAATGAGCTAAGGTACAAGAAGGATGATCATATTTGCTCCAGACAGGAAGGGAGTGTGTCAGTGCATTCTGAGCAGGCTGCAAGTGACAGAGCTGAGCTGCTGGAAGCCTTTCTAGGAGGGAATTACAATAATCCTCTCCATCAAGAGGGCATGTGCTGCTGTTATGAGGTCATCACAGGATAAATAAGGGCACTGTCTGCATCAAACGCACAGCTAAAAAGACAGTTTTCAATCTTATTCACTGCACAGATCTCCATGGAGGAGAGGGGAATGAACTGGACATCACAGTTTTTAGCACAATTCCCTACTGCACTGAAATCCCCTCAGTCAGTACAGACATGCGAAAAGAG